>NC_092873.1:63058711-64258711 GCF_028372415.1 Notamacropus eugenii
TAATAAAACAAAGTCAAAAGAATGAAAAAAATAGGAAAAAATGTGAAATATCTCAATGAAAAACTGACCTGAAACGTAGATTGAAAAGGGACAATTTGGGAATTATTACACTATTGAAAGACATGATCAAAGAAATGCCTAAATATCCTCTTTCAAGAAATTATCAAGGAAAACTGCCCTCATAGCTTAGATCCAGAGGGTCAAATACAAATTGAAATCATCCACTGTTCTCATTCTGAAAGAGATCCCAAAATGAAAATTCTTATGAATATTATAGTCAAACCCAAGAGTGTCAAAGTTAAGGAGAAAATATTGCAAGCAACCAAAAGGAAACAATTCAAATATTGTGGAGCCAGAGTTGGGATCACACAAGATTTAAAAGCTTCCACATTAAAGGAATGGAGGACTTGGATTATTATATTACAGGGGGCAGAGGACCTAGGATTACAACCAAGAATAACCTACCCAGCCAAACAGTGTAATCTTTCAAGGGAAAATGGATATTTAATAAAATAGAGGATAAGACCAGAGCTAAATAGAAATGTTGGCATGCAAAAAGAAGACTTTAGAGAAGCATAAAAAAGTAAACACAAAAGAGTAATCATATGGGGTTCAAGGGAGTTAAACTGTTTACATTCCTATATGAGAAGGTAATACATGTAACTCCTAAGAACTTTGTCATTATTAGGGCAGTTAGAAGAAGTCTGCATAGACAGAGGGCATGAGTAGGAGTCAATATGTGGGGATAATCACTAGACAAAGAAGGAGTAGAAGAAGAAGAAGGAGGAGGAGGAGGAGAAAGAAGGTGCACTGGGAGAAAGGGAAAGGGAGAGGCAGAATGGGGCAAATATTATCATTTAAAAGAGAAATGCAAGGAAGAGCTTTATAGTGGAGGAGGAAATAGGTAAGAGTGGCAGGCAATACTTGAACCTTACTCTCATCAGAATTGTTTCAAAAAAGGAAGAATACATACTCAGTTGGGTATAGAAATCTATCTTACCCAATAGGGAGACAGGGAAGAGGTGAAGCAAAATGGGGGGTGATAAGGGAGAGAGCAGATTAGGGGAGACAATGATTAGAAGCAAAACAGACTTTTATGGAGGGGCAGGATTAAAAAAGACAGGAGAATAAACAGAGGGAAATGAGTTGAAGGGAAATGCACTGTCATTGATCATAGCTGTGAATGTGAATGGAATGAGCTAACCCATAGAGTGGAGGTGGATAGCAGAAAGAATTGGAAACCAGAATCCAACAATATGTTGTATACAAGAGACACACTTCGGTCAGAAGACCATACACAGAGTTGAAATGAAGAACTAGACAAGAGTCTATTATGCTTCAGCTAAAGTGAGGAAAGCAGGGATGAGAATCATGATCTCTGACAAAGCGTAAGTAAAATTAGACCTAATTGAAAGGAATAATCAGGGAAACTATATTTTACTAAAAAGGAGCCATAGTCAATGAAGTAATATCAAAACAATTTACAGCAAATTTCTCTGATAAAGGCCTCATTTCTCCAACATATAAGGAACAGAATTAAATTTATAAAAATAAGAGCCATGACCCAACTGCTAAATGGCAGGATATGAAATGGCAAAGGATATGAACACACAGTTTTCAGAAGAAGAAATCAAAGCTATCTATAGATATGGATAGATAGATAGATGATAGATAGATACATAGATATAAAATATATATTTATCATATAAAGAAATGCTCTAAATCATTTATTAGTAAAAGATAAATTAAAATCTGAGGTACCCTTCCCACCTATCAGAAATAGCAAATGCTGAATGGGATGAGGGAAAATAAGTATATCACTAACCCTAAATGTACTGTTGTTGAAGTAATGAATTGGTCCAACTGTTCTGGAGAATAATCTGAAACTATGCCCAAAGGGCTATAAAACTGATCCAGCAATACCACTACTGGGTCTGTATCCCAATGAGTTTGAAGAAAAAAGGAAAAGACCTTTATGTACAAAAACATTTACAGCAGCTCTTTGTGGTGGGAAATTGAAGGTATGCCCATCAGTTGAGGACTGCCTAAATATGTTGTAGCATATGATTGTGATGGAATACCATTGTATTATAAGAAATGATGAGGAGGCATGACTTCAGAAAAATGGGAAGACCTACAGGAATTGATGCAAAGTAAAGTGAGAAGAACCAGGAGATCACTGTACACATTAATAACAGTGTTGTAATGATGATGAACCATAAAAGACTTGGCTACTCTGATCAATACAGTGATCCAAGACAATTTCAAAGGACTCATGATGAAAAAATGCTATCCATCTTCAGAGAGAGAATGCATGAATTCTGAATGGAAACTGAAGCATAATTTTCTTGTTTTCTTTTTTTTTTTTTTTTTGCTTCTTTGTAATATAGCCAATATGGAAATAGTGCTTTGCATGATTTCATGTCTATAACTGATGTCATTGTTTGCCTTCTCAGTGAGTGGTGGAGGGATGGGAGGAAGGAATAGAATATGGAACTCAAAATTTAAAATGAAGAAAATGTGAAAAATAAAGAAATAATAAATATTAAAAAATAGGAGGAAAAAGAAGTATCATTGTCTCACTACGGATTTAATTAGAAGGACCACAATTACTTCATTAAGTACTTCAATTAAAAAAAAAACCAATTCCTAGAGGCTTTTCAGCAAATTTAACTTTCAAGAAACTAATTGTTCCAGGGAATATTTTTATTAAATTAAGTTATTTGCAATTATGAAAAAATAAAGTGCATGAGGAACAGCACCCCCCTTCACAAGTTATCATCTAGTGGCATCTGACTACACATGACAATTTGCACCTCACATTTTGCATTCCAGATCTCTGTGTTGGTGTGTTACCCTCTACTAGACTGTGAGCCCCATGAAGGCAGGGACTTTTTCTTTTTTCCTTTTTGTTGCTATATTTTTAAGTCTCCCCAAGTGCCTGCCATAGGGCTCAACACAAAACAGACCCTTGAGAAATGTGGGGCGTTGTAGACTGGATCACTCACATCTTCGTGCTTATTTTTCCTATTTCATTCCCAATTGGAAGTTTGTTAGAGAGGATTAGTCAGGTGGGCCTGTGGTTAGTTTCAAGTCAAAGTTTTTAACTCCTCTAACAAAAATTAGACTTTAAAAATTTTAATAACCTTTTCCTCAGGGAACATCAAAGTCCTTTACAAATGTTGAGCCCGATTTCTCCAGTACCTAAACACATCTCTAGTTATAAATCAGGTGGCCTTTGCAAACTGCATTTAAGTCTTTTATGCCACCAGGACACCATTCAATGAGCTACAGAGAATATGGCCCACTCTTGCTTTAGCTCCCATTAAGAGTAGACATGTTGGGGCAAAGATGGTGTGTGAATGGAGTTTTTGTCATTGAAATGGTATTTTAAGTGCAGCAAGGGAACTTGAGGTTTTATTCAAGGAGCCCGGCAGTCAATCCTTTTGTAAATTCAAGAGTTTTGGGGCAATGGAAATAAGCAGCCTCTAATTTTTCTGGCTTGGTCCATTCTGAAGTTTGTAACTTAAATCTCATTGAATTTTGTCACTTGTTTTCATCATAACCCTGGATTCAAGAGAAGGGTTCAGTATTACCTGGGCCTTACTGCTCAGCATCCAGCTAGACATGCTCCCAATGGCTTGGGAAGGGAGGGGACAAAGGGGGGAGTGAAATCTCTGTGTCCAGTAAGAGAGGGTGCATGGCCCATGGGAAGCAGTTTTGGATCTGATAGGTTCAAGCCCTAGCTCTAAGTGACCCTGGGAAAGTCACTGTAAAATGGGGGGTTGGCCTGGATGCCATCTAAGGTCCCTTCCATCTCTAACTGGAAGATGCCATGAAGCATCACTAAGCCTAGCAGTACTTTACATGTAGACCAAAACTCCCCATTGAACCACCTAACATTTCATCCTTCAGAACTGCGAGGGGAGGAAACCCCTTTGCCAAAGGAGATGGGTAACTGATCCACAATGAGAGCCTTACAGAGTTACTGGGGGAACTCACAGGCTGAGCAACCCAGCTGGGACCAGTCAGGGGCAACCCTGGAACCCAGGTCTTCCTGACTCCAAGGCTGGCTCTTTAGCCCCACAATTATAACGTGAAAGTACAAATTGGTTCAGAGAAAAATGTAGGCAGACAACTCCTATTATCCAAAATGGTTGGTAAATGAGATGGTTTGCTTAGTGGAATAGTCTGTGTAACTGAAAGTTAAACATAGAGACCATGAGAGGTGACTTGTGTAAGTGAGAAGCATGATGTCAATAGGAGACTGAGGGGAGTTAGTGAATTAGTGAGACCCGGGTTCAAATGATGGTGCCATGAAAAGAGAACTGGATCTGCAGTTAGAAGATTCAGGCTCAAATCGTAGTTCAGCTATTTACTAGTTACATGACTTTGCAAAAATCATGGGAGATGTCCAAATTAGATCTGCAAGGGAATTCTAAGGAAATTCAGTCCAGTTTTACAGCTGAGGAAACTGAAGCCAGGAGATAAAAAGTGACTTGCCCAAGTAAATGTCAGAAGCAGGATCTGAACCAGGTCTTCCTAACTCCTCTACTGTAGTCTATCCACTATGATCTGGACCTCATTTTCTATGTTCATAAAATGAACTCAAATGGCATAATTTCCACAATGCCCACTAAAAATGTCAGCTGCTACAACTATGGATAGCTTAACCCTATGGTGCACTTTTCGATGGCCCCTTAGGATGCTTCTAATCTGAGTTCCTTGGAGCTCCTTCTTTGCAGTCCCATACCATCATCAGGAGAGCCAAGGATTCAAAAGCTAGATTTTAGTCTTAGGGAATGACCAGACCATCCAACAGCATTATTTGGTATGTCAAGATTTCAACTTGCTGAAATATTTCATGAGTGTGGAAGCTGCCTTCACCAATGCACACTGAAACCCATCTCCAACTTATAGTCCTCAAGTGTGATCTGAGACTCAGAGAATTTAGGTAACTTGCTCAGGGTCACATATCTAAAAGGTATACAAGGCAGGGTTTGAACCTATATCTTTCTGACTCCAGGTCCAGAGTCCAAAGCAGTTCTGTGCTGCTTCACATTGTATGATTCTGTAAGAAAATAGTAGCTCCTATGGAAAGAGGTATTGGAGATTTTTATTTGTTCAGTTGCCAGCTGGATGGGAGCTGGCTATGTCAGAGCAGTCTTATTTAACATTCTTCACGCTGAGATGAAGCTTTCAAGACAAAGTCAGAGTGGTGACTAATCCAATTTTCCATTTCTCTTTTTTTGGACAAACCAGTATTGTGGAAGGAAGTGATTCAACAGGCTGGAGGAAAGATCACCAAATCACTGAACATCAGTTGTCTCTCCAAGGTCACCGATGGATTCACCCAAGGACAAATAGTCCAGGTTGTAAAAAGCATCCTCACTGATCGGCGAATCCGGCAGCAGAAGCAGAAGGCGCTGACAGCCATGGAATTCATCACGAGTCTGGCTCGGATGGACCCTGTCTACAAAGAGGAGGAAGAGAGCTTTAAGGTGAGCTGAGCACAGCCAGATCCAGGGCTTGGCCACAGAAGGTGCCCAGTGCTGACTTCACCCTCTACTCTTCGATCTAGATAGTCCTTGATCTGGAGAGCCAGGGTGGAGGCAGAGAAAGAGAAAGAGAATGCTATGTTTGAACTGAGAGAACCCCGGCTCCAGACCCACTTCTGCCCCCATAGGCAAGTCCCTTAATATCTCTGGGCTTCAGTTTCTTTATCTGTAAGAGGGAAGGATTGACCACAATGACCTTCCAGCTCAAAATCTGTGATCATTTAATATTCAGAATCATGTTGACCCCACCAAACAAAGATACACCCACACTCAGATACTCATCTGCCTCTACCCTCAACCCAACACTCCCCTCCCCAAAAAAAACTCAACTGGAAAAAAATAGAGGGAAAACATTCACATATTTAGAAAAAATAATTGCTAAAGACATCTTTATTTTGCAAAACACTTTATGGATATTTCATTTAATCCTCATAACTGCCCTGTGACACCTCACTAATAGTATTCTACTAGTATTATTATATCACTATTACATATTATATTTGTCATAGTTATATTTATTATAACATACTGGAGTGCTATTATTACTCCTAATTTACAGATGAGAAAACTGAGGCCGAGTGAGGTTATGTGATTTGCCCAGGGTCACACAACTAGTAAATGACTGTGATATTAGTACTCAGGTCTTCCTAACACCAAGGCCAGCCTTGTATTTACTATGCTAAGCTGCCTAAAATGTGGACATAGCTCAGAGGAAACCTGTAACTAAGCATGTCTTACTATACCAGGAAAAGCACTGGGGTTTCTTTAAAAGTATATCATCTGTGGGGGCAGCAGGTAAGTGGTGCAGTGCATAAAGCTTCAGCCCTGAGTCAGGAGGACCAGGGTTCAAATCTGATCTCAGACACTTACTAGCTGCGTGACCCTTGGCAAGTTATTTAACTCAGTTACTTCAAAAAATTAAGTTAAAGCATCTCCTTTTTGGAAATAAGCCATGGAGATCACAGAGATATCATTAAAGAAATGTTTCTATAACATGCATCCCTTTCCAATCAAAATGAGAGGCCTTTATTCCCCTGCAAGGTGTCCCCAATGCTTCTGAGGAAGGGGAAGAGTAGTCTTCCTGAGACCATGAGGGCGGGGCTCTCACTTGGAGCAAAAACTCCCACTTCACCTCCATCTGGAATTCCATTCAGTGTCAAGATGGAGGGTATTTAGGGGTGCCCAAAGAGGGGGCAATTTTTTAAAACTAATGATTGCCAACTGCCAACTTCTGTCTTCCAATACTGTATCAAATGCTGGATTCAGCCCCCTCTTTGATCCTTTCCAAATTAATGAGTTCCTCCTGGTCAACTTTTTTTGACTAGACATTTGCTTTTTTAATTCTTGCTTATGATATTGAAGGAAAAAAACCCTCTTTATCTCACCCATTTGCATTTCTTATATGTCTTTAAAGAGATTATAACTGAGGGTGCTCACCAAAGGATTCTAGAATTAGAGCTCAGAGGAAGTTCAGAGGCACAGGAATAGGCATTTATAGACACCCTGTTGTGTGCTAGGCTCTGTGCTAAGTACTTTCCAAAGATGAGCTCATTTGAGGTTTACAGCAACCCTGGGAGGTAGATGCTATAATTATTTCCATTTTATTCTTGTGAAAACTGAGGCAAACAGAGGTTAAGTGACTTGCCCAGGGTCACACAACTACTAAGTATCTGAAGTCTTCTTGACTCCAGGTCTGCTGCTCTAACCACTGGGTCACTCAGCTATCCCTCAGATCCTATCTCATTTAACTCCCTCATTTTACAGAGTCAGAAAATGAGACCAATTCAAAATTGTCCACAGTCACAAAGGTAGAGAAAGGTCGGAGGTACTAGATTTGGAGCTGGAAGGGAATTCCGAGGCCATTTAATCCAAGCCCTCGTCCCCACCCTCTCCCCACCTTATTTTTTAATAAACAGGACAACTGAGGCTCAAAGAGTTTGAACGACTTGCCCAAACTTTAACAGGTATTAGGAGCAAAGCTTTTGAACCCAAATCCTCTTTTTTAACCAAAACTCACTTCGCTCCTCCACGGTGCCTGATTCCTCAGATGAGGCAGCCTTGTGTATTTCCAACATGGAATTTTCACACTGCACTTGGGGAATTACAAGGTCACCTTGTCAATATCCAACGTGAGATTGCCATGCTACACAGAATTATGAGGTCACCTTGTTGATTTCCAACATGAAATTGTGATGCTGCATGTGAGGAATTCTATATTCCCCATCCTAGCTTTCATAACCTCGCTCACTGTCAGCAGGCTTAACCACTAGTATTTACTAAGGAGATAGCTTGACCTGTATTGTCTGTATCTTCCCCTAAGAAATGAATAATTCAGAGTTTCTCAGATTTCATGAGCTACCACAATGATTTCTTTGTCCATAACCATCCTCTGGGTCCAAGGGCCTTATGGTCTATTGGCAAGAGCCCTGGGCTTAAAGTTCAGTGCTTTGGGACTTTCTGGTCCTGACTGTGACATTAACCATCTGCGTAGCCTCTTAGCCAGGTCATGTCACCTCTTCATGCCTCAGTTTCCATATCTGAAAAGCGAGAGAACAGTATTAAATTATTTCTAAATTCTCTTCCAGTTCTGCAAGTCTGTAACCATATGAGTTATGGCACATACATACTCCCTTTCTATTCCTCAGTTTCTCCTGATCCTGAAAGGCCCTAAATAGAAATGAAGTCTCTGAGACTCCTCACAAAAAATAAACACAAGAAGTACAAAAACAAAAAAATTCCTCTTTTAATGTTCATTGAACTCTGATTCCAAATGTGCAGGTATGTTAGTACCTAAAAGTATACTGTGCCTCAGTCCCTATGGGTGGCCTCTTATCTCCTCTTTACTACAGCCTGGCATCTCCCTAATCCTATCGGGGGTTTTTTCACCAAATTAAGCACCAGATCTTTTTCTTGATCAATGCATTGAATAATTGAATCATTTAATAAACCCACAATTCATTCCCTAGTGTGATACTTGGCACTCAAACTAATTACTAAATACACTGAATTATGACTGCCACCTGCTGGCTCGGTCATCCATTTTGTCACCATCCTGAACCACTGGAGGATCAGTATCAAAAATTTTCTGTTAGCAGAGCCAGATTTGGAATTCCTTTCCAAGAAAGTTGATAGTTTTCTTGCACTGAAACAAAGCGCATCTATCCATGGCCAAGGTGGTTATCAGAGTCGTCTCAAGTGCACAAGAGAAATCTAGGCGATGCAGAACAAATCATTCCAGGGAAAGAATCTATCAAATCAAACTTCAAGGGCTGTTCTCCTTTGGGGTCATATAAGCAGAAACTCTGAGTTGGAAGGGACCTCAGAGGCCAAGTGGTCTAATGCCTGCTGGACAGAGACTTCAGTGATCCCACATCCCTGAGAAGAGATCTTTCAGCCTTCACTTTGAAGGCTTCATAATGCACAGAACCTTGGACTTGGAGTCAGGATGACTTGTCTCTCTGAGTTCAAATCTGGCCTCAGACATTTAGTAGCTGTGTGACCCTGGGCAAGTCACTTCACCCTCTTTGCCTCAGATTCCTCCTCGATAAAATGAGCTGAAGAAAGAAATGGCAAACCACTCCACTATCTCTGCCAATAAAGTCCTGAATGGGGGGTCACAAAGAGTCAGATAGGACTGAAATGACTGAACAGCAATGACAACAGTATTAGGTGGGAAGAGTTCCCTGCCTCCAGAAGCAGCCTATTACACCTTTATGTAGCTAGAAAGGCAGTGTGGTGGAGCGAGTAGAGAGCCAGGCTGACCATGTGACTCTGAGCATGGTATTTAACCCCTTGGTGCCCCAACAGCTTCCCAAGACTAGCAACTGTAGTGGGGGAAAAAAATCCTGGCTCTAGAGTCAGAGGTCCTCACTTCAAATGCTTCCTTGGGCACTTCTGGTCTAATCTTATTATGACCTGGAATGACCTTGATGTGACCTTGGTATGACTTTGGTGTGGTCTGGCATGATCTTGCCATGATCTGGCATGGCCTTCGTATGACCTAGTCTGACCTTTGGTGTGGTCTTTGGTGTGACCTTGGTATACCTTCGTCTCCTAATGAGTCTCAGTCCCCTTGATTGTAATTGACAGGGTCAGAATAGAGGGTCCCTGAGACCCAAGTCAGTGAGGCCCAGATCTAAGACACTCCCCATCAGTTGTGAATGGCAAGGAACTAACTTTTATTAAGCATCTGCCCTGGGCCAGTTGCTGTGTTAAGTGCTGGAGATAGATTTAAATACAAGCAAAAGTAGAGACAGATCCTGCCCCCAAGAAGCTTACATACTAACAGCAGAAGAAAACATTTCAAGGGAAGCTGAAGAAGGAAGGTAACCCTGTGAGGGCTTGGTTTAGAATCAGAACAAAACTTGGAGGGAAATGAAGCCCAGCCAGACTGGGCCCATCTCAAAATGGAGACCCCTGGAGGAACCCCACCACCACCTCCCCCACAGCATGAGAACAGGACCAACATGGCCCAAGGAAATTCCAGGGGGAATCACAATGGTAAAGCCCATTGTGGGAAGGCAGGGTAGCCTGGTCAGCCTGGGTTAATGTCTCCCTTGCTTGTGCAACCTGTGTCTCTAGGGGCTCTCCCCACCGCCAGACTGGACCTCTCTCCAGCTTGCTGACCTCCTTCTTGCTTGTCAGGAGTTCAGATACCCATCACCTTTGTTTCTTTCAGTCCTCATGGTTTCAAGTGCTCCTTGTGAGCAACAAATTGACATTTTTCATCATATTAGAGCTAGAGTCAAGATGGTGGAGTATATGGAAGCAGACTGGGAGCCAAGAAGTCCTGAGTTCAAACCCTTCCTCTGACACTACTGACCCTAGACACATCACTTCTCAAGACTCTAGAAAACTCTCTTAAGACTGTAAGTTACAGAGAAGGTGGCAACCTGCATTGGTGGAAGGAATTTCCTCACCAGTGAAATTATAGGTGCACTACCTTCATCCCCCCTTTTTCATCAGAGTTTTCGGGTTCATTCTTTTGTTTTGTTTGGGTGGGGGGGTCCTTTTGTTGATGTTAGCGTTGCCTAAAGTTTTCCTCTTGTTAACGTAACTGATGAACCCAAAGATCCTGTATTTCAGAATTGTCTTTGTTCTATAGCAGGATGCAATAGTGACTGGGGGACAGGGTAGAGAAGGTAGTAGGAGGAGAAGACTGGGCCAATAGTTCCCATCTCTCCATTCAGGAATGGGATGTGCTAGAGGGCCAGAGGGAGAGGGAAGTACCTAGGCTGTATTTGTCTTCAAGGACTGTTGTTCCAACCCTCCTAAAGTGAAAGGATGACTATCCCCTCCAACTCTGACCCTGATTCCTAGGCCTCATGATTTGGCTTTGGGTCTCAGGGAGCCCTGTTGCCCTCAAGAACAGAAATCAGCTGGTCCCTAGATGACCAAAATCTGAGGTCAGGGGGGTGCAGTTCATGGTTAGGCCCATCCTCAAAGCCTCTCAGTCTTGTTAGTAGGACATATTAGAGCTTCTCCTCCACTGGTACAGCTTTGCGGAAGTCATTGCCTTTGATGAATCATCAAAAGATGACTTTGGTGGCAGGAATGATGATGATGATGATGATGATGGTGATGGTGATGGTGATGGTGATGATGGTGATGGTGATGATGGTGATGATGGTGATGGTGATGGTGGTGATGATGGATGGTAGTGGTAGTGGTGATGATGTTGATGGTGATGGTGATGATGGTGAAGGTGATGATGGTGATGATGGTGATGATGGATGGTGGTGGTGGTGGTGATGATGTTGATGGTGGTGGTCATGGTGATGATGGTGATGGTGATGGTGATGATGGTGATGATGGTGATGGTGATGATGGTGATGGTGATGGTGATGGTGATGGTGATGATGATGATGATGATGATGGTGATGGTGATGATGGTGATGGTGATAATGATGATGGTGATGGTGATGATGGTGATGATGGATGGTGGTGGTGGTGATGATGTTGATGGTGATGGTGATGATGGTGAAGGTGATGATGGTGATGATGGTGATGATGGATGGTGGTGGTGGTGGTGATGATGTTGATGGTGGTGGTCATGGTGATGATGGTGATGGTGATGGTGATGATGGTGATGATGGTGATGGTGATGATGGTGATGGTGATGGTGATGGTGATGATGATGATGATGATGGTGATGGTGATGATGGTGATGGTGATAATGATGATGGTGATGGTGATGATGGTGATGATGGATGGTGGTGGTGGTGGTGATGATGTTGATGGTGATGATGTTGATGGTGATGGTGATGATGGTGATGGTGATGATGGTGATTATGGTGATGGTGATGATGGTGATGATGGATGGTGGTGGTGGTGGTGATGATGTTGATGGTGATGATGTTGATGGTGATGGTGATGATGGTGATGGTGATGATGGTGATGGTGATGATGGTGATGATGGATGGTAGTGGTGGTGGTGATGATGGTGATGGTGATGGTGATGATGGTGATGGTGATGATGGTGATGATGATGATGATGATGATGATGATGATGATGATGATGATGATGATGGTGATGGTGATGGTGATGATGGTGATGATGGTGATGGTGATGATGGTGATGGTGATGATGGTGACGGTGATGAAGGTGATGATAGAGATGATGATGATGATGGTGATGGTGACAATGACAGCAGTTCACGTCAGTCAATAAGCATTTATTAAATACCCATTATGTATAAGGCACTGTGCTAAGTGCTCAAGATTCAAATAATACCAACAGAACAAGGAGCTCACAACCTAATGAGTTTCTCTAACATTGTAATAATAACACTAACCAAATAACAATTCCAGCCACTTCTCTCATAGCTTTCTGTCTCTTGCTTGCACAATCTTGGGCAAATAATTTCACCTCTCTAAACCTCAGTTTACTATTCTGTAAAATGAGGAGATTGGGCTGCAAGACCACGAGGGTTGCTTCCAGTTCAGAACTAGAATCCTATGATCTGTGCAGTGGGTGAGGCAATGCAAATATTATTATCCCCATTTTACAAAGGAGAAAACTGAGTCTCATAAAGGTCGTTCAGCTAAAGAGTGTCTTACATGGGATCCTCTCCTTACATTGACTGAGAATATTCCCACTGCACCAACCATTGACCCAGATAGTTTTATCTTGGATTATGACTTCGTGTACTATATCCTTATGCTTGCCTTTGTATTCCCAGCACTTACCATAGGGCCTGGTACATAGTAAGATATCTACATCTATGGGGAAAGGACTACATATTTGAGGAGGGAGGTGGGGAGAAGAATTGGGAAAACCCACATCTGCTGTGTATGGACTGGATCAAGGAACTATAGTCATTGGGGTTGAGGGGGCTGAAAGGACTGAGGGTGAGTCCCACCCAAAGAAGGTCAGATTGTCCATTTCAACCTCTGCACGGGGTAGCTAGATGCAAGAATAGGCCACAAGACAAGCCTTTATTGCACTGTTGCTTCTATAAGCCCAGGAAACAGGTTCCTCGTAAACTAACAAAGTTTGCAACAAAAATCTTGTGAATGGACAGCTTTAGTAACTGATCCCTGATTCCTCAGATGCCTCCCTTACACTCCCCAGGCTCCGTGGCTAGTTTCAAGTCAGATCAAACTTTCCAGACCGGTGCTGGCAGGACAATGACAATGGCAACCAAGAAAGCTCCTGGCATTTTAGGCCCCTTCCAACAGACATTCCTCACTTCTTATAGCAAACTCTTGCAATTTAGCCAAGATTAGACCCACTGTTGATTATAAGGACAATCCCTTCTTTCCTCTAATTTTTGAATGATATGACTTTTTGTAGTTAGGCCATGTAATCACTTGGAATCCATTGTTAGCCTGTCACTTAAGATGTTGGTCTAAGCATAGTTTCTGCCAGACTGCTTTCCAGTTTTTCCAGAAGTTTGTTTTTTTTTTCAAGGAATTCTTACCCCCAGTAGTTGGTGTCCTTGGATTTATTGAATACTACACTACTATGTTCCATTGCTTCTGGGCCTTGTTTACATATTCAAAAGATCGACAAATATAGAATAGACCTATGTTCCAGACAGCAGGAATACAACACAAAAAATGAAGCTATCCTTTCTCTCAAAAACCTCTATGTAAATTGAATCCTTTGAAGGAGACTCCATGTCTAATCTCTTCTGGGAATCAGTTTTCTTAAGGTTTTTAACCAATCACAAGTGACTAGGAGGAGGATGACCAGGTATACTTCTCTTGGATTTTAAGCCACTTAGGAGAAGAGTGTCTTTGGCTGGAGCCAGGCAATACCCATAATATGCAGTCATGTCAACATGGAAATCCATTTGGGCAACCACTTGCCCTTATCAGATATCCAATTATTAATGATTCCATTGACCCTTCATCATGAATGAGAAGAATTGAAATAAGTTTACTAAGGCTCTCTCCCCAAAATGTATGCAAAATTTTAACATTTTCTTCCTTCCTTCCTTGATTTCAGACTTGGTACTCCAAGACCCCTTTGGGTAAGAAAAGAGCGAATGCATTGTCTGGAGCTGATGAAAAGGACAAAGGAAAAGGAAAGGGGAAAGAAAAGGGGAAAGAAAAGAAAGGGAAAAAGAAGGGAAATGAGAAAAAGTAATTCTTCACATATCGATCATCTTTAACTCTTTCTCATTGAGGCTGAGGCTGACCATTTCTCTGAAAAGAATGAGTCAGTGCCCCAGCATGCAGTCCAAAGAAAATCCTGCCTATTGAAGAAGTCCAAAGGAAAAAATTCTTCAAACTGTGGTGGTTCATTGATGGGACATAACAGTCCAAGTATTTTTCGTATTCATTCCATTAGTGATTTGGCATTCCCAGCTTCTAAGTTGGCAAGACACCACAAAATATTTTTATCTCCTCAGTGTGCTAGCCTTCTGTGGCTTTGTACATAATGCAGATGCACCCTGAGTGTATGCACACACACCCATACACACACACACACACACACACACACACTCTAAGACCTTGCATTGCTTGGGCATTCCACTCTAGTGTAGCATTGAATATCGAGCTAGAAGCTTAGAATTAAAGGGCATCCTCATTAGTAGGCTCATCAGTGTGACTTCTCTTTTACTACAGTGCCATTTTATTCATCTGTGCACCATACACACACACATATATATCCTCTTATGCAATTAAAACACATAATTCTTTCTTATATCCACAAATTTTAAATACCTAAATAAAATTTTTACACTTTACAGGCTTCTAGCTTGGTTTGTTATGGAACTACATGGAAAAACATTGTCCAGTGAAGTATTACTGGCATGACAAAAGGACTCCAAATCTTGTCAACTGAGCATTGATTGAGAAATAATAATTGAAGAATAATGTTTTCTTATATTGGAACACTGACCAACTAGGTGGTACAGTGGATAGAGTGGCAGGCCTGAAATTAGGAAGACTCAGCTTCATGGGTTCAAATCCAGCCTCAGATACTTACTAGCTATGTGACCCTGAGTCAGTCACTTCATTTCCTCATCTACAAAATGAGAAGGAGAAGGAAATGGCAAACCACTCCAATATCTTCACCAAGAAAACACCAAACGTAGTCATGAAGAGTCAGCCACAACTGAACGACAGAAAATTTGAAATAAAGTCTGCCTTTCCACAGCTCTTCCACTTATTCTGGAGAACAGAATATCTGGAGAGGCTGTGAAAGCTGATTTCAAGCATTTGAAAGCCTGTCCTGTGGAGGCCCTAGATGTCAGAACCAAGAGCAGTGGAGGCTAATGATGTCAGGAATCATTTCTCAATGATTCATGTCATTCAAAGATGGAACGAACTCCATGGGACTGTCCCAGAGTCCCCTTCACTATACCTCAGAGGCTGGAATCCTCCCATCATTAGTGTTATAGGAGACATGCTTATTTACAGGATTGTGGAATCTGTGCCCAGAAAAGACTAATGTTTGAAGACGGCTCATAGGCTGTGTTGTCCAACCTACACCCAAATGTGAGTGGCTCTTCCTCTACAACACACCAGCATAAGAACCCATTCCTACCCAAGGCAGCCTGGTCCACCTTTGAATGGCTGTCACTGTTAGAAAGTCTTCTCTTCTAATGAGTCAGAATTTTCTCCTCCAGCACTATGACTAGAACTCCTGGTCTTGCCTCCAAAGCCCAGACTTAACGAAATCCATCCCTCTACCATGTGACAGCCCCTCAGATTATTGGATACATGTCTCATTTACACATATGTGTTCTGTTCTCCATCATAAATATCCCCAGTTCCTTCAACTTATCCTCATATGTTGTTGAATAATTTTCAGTTGTGTACAACTCTTCCTGACCACATTTGGGATTTTCTTGGCAACAATACTACAATGATTTGCCATTTCCTTCTCCAGTTTATTTGACAGAGAAGAAAACTGAGGCAAATGGTGTTAAGTGACTTGCCCAGGGTCACACAGCTAATAAGTGTCTGAGGCCAGATTTGAACTCAGAAAGATGAATCTCCCTGACTCCAGGCCTGGCACTTTATCCATTGTACCACTTAGCTGCCCTGTCCTCACATTATGTGTTCAAAACTCTTGCCCATCCTGATCACCTTCCACTGGATGCTTCCCAACATAGGCCCATCCTGACTAAAATATGGCACCCAGAACTAATCCCAGACCTCCATGATGGTCTGACCATGGCAGTCCAGGACAACTGGACCAACATCTCCCTGAACACTATTGGGCTTCCCTTACTGAACACCTTTCCATCCAGGTCCAAGTTGAACTCAATGCCCTCCAACATCCCTTCCAGTGTTGAGATTCCATGGTTCCACAGGGATAACCCACACACTACAGTGTTTCAAGGTTAGCAATGTGCTTGTCTACAGTTATGAATGAACTTTCTGACAATTGGGTTTTTTGCTGGAGACAACTTGGGCAGCCACCACACCTCCAGATTCCTTGGTCCATTCCTAGATGTGTCTAGAACCACTGAACTTGATTAGCTCTTTGAGTTCTCCTTATCTTTTTCATTCCCAGGTCTGGGACCATGCCTAGAACATAGTCAGCACTTAATAAAAGCTCATCAATTGATTGATTTGATTACAGGATAATGAGGCTCTTAGAGGGTCTAGCCTTCTGCCTGTGGAGAGCATCTCTCATTCTGCCACCAAATGCCACCCACACCTTATCTGCACATATCAATCAGGATGCTTCCCAGCAGGGCAGATAGGAGAAAGCCCCCATCCTTGGAATAAGGGCAGTAACTCATTGTACCAGAGACCTTGCAATCCGTGCTCAGCTTTGGGTCAGTGAAGCCCAGCCTGCATGCTTGGAACTTCCTAAGGAGTCTCTCCTGATAGTCCTGTGTACTGAGGTTGCATAATGCATAGAGTACTGGACCTGGAATCAGGAAGACAAGTATTCAAATCCTACCTCAGCTAGCTTATCTCTGCCTGCCTGTTTCCTCTCTGCAAAATGGGAATAACAATAGCACTGACCTCCCAGGGTTATTGTGAGTATCAAATGAGATCACATTTGTAAAGCATTCTGTAAACCTGCAAGAGCACACTCTTAATACTGATCCTTGATCCTGGCATCATTGATGAGAGCTGGGAGAGGCCTCAAAAGCCATCTAACCCCACCTCTGACCCTTGGTCCACAGAGAGAGAGCATTTCAGTGACTCTCTAAGGTCACACAAGGAGCATGACTCTTGGAAGACTGAGGACTCCAAGACCTTTGGCTCCAAATTCAGCATTTTTCCCATTGACTTCCCTGGCCCAAGTAATTGACAGCCATTCCTTAGCTATCTCCTCCTATCTCCATAAGTCTTTGGGGCTTGACTTCACATGTAGAGTCTCCAATCATACTTTCCCACAGATGTGGTCTGCTTGTGAGCCTTTGCTCAGACCAAGCACTCATTTCTTCGAGACCCTTCCTGTGTATCTGGCCTCCCAAGTTCTGACCTCTCCTGCCCTGGGTCTGTCCCACTGCTAGTCAAGGCCTAGCATCACTTATGAACAACTGACTCTCTACACCCAGCTTTGAAGAAAGGCTGGAACATTGTCCCTGGAGAAAAGCTGAAGTGGCATCTATTTCTAAGTCCTGGAGAAGGGCCTTTTTCAATCCAGTTCAATCCAACCTTCCTGGGCACAGAGGGGAAGCCACAGCTGACTAAGCCTCAGCCCTCTGGAGGAATTACCCAGCTCTGGGACTTGGTGCTAATTGCAGAGCAATATGATTTGATATTTGTAGACAAACGAGCATTAAATAAAAAACAAAATGAGAGCAATCTCTTTTTTAATCTCAGCTGAACTGACTGCAGGCTGATTAAAACACACTTGCTCAAGCTCTCAGGCTGGTAATGCTCAATAAACATTGCTGAGCATAAAAGCTCTAATGCAACTGTTCAGAACTAGGAAAGCTGATCCCTATATGCAATCTGCATAACATTCTCAATGAGAGGAAGCCAGAGAAAAGAGAAGCTTTGCACAAAATAGTACATAACTCAAGTATTTAAAAAAAGAGGCAAAATATAAATACGTTTGACCCACTGGTTAAAAGCCAGGGGGCTGTTTGCAGCTTCCATGGGTCCCCAAGATACATCACGCAATCCTTTGTTACTCTTCTCAGATGACTGTGTAATTAAATTAACAAATATTTTGTACAGAAAGCAGATGTCCACAGTAGTGGTCTCTTGCATTGATTATATTCTCTCAAAATCAACGTGAAATTGTGGGTTTCAAACCTTTGGGTTATATTGGAAAACTAAACTCAGTTTGCATGTCATAATTTTGCAAGATTACCATGCTTACCAGCATCCTTCACCTTCAATTCCATTTAATAGACATTAAGTACCCGCTCTATGCTAGTCACCTGAGATAAAGACAAAAGGGCTAAAAATTAGGGAAAAGACAATCTCTGCCATTTAAGAACTTATATTCTTTGGGGGGCAGCAGCAACTGGGGAGGTATGTCTAAACATATGTAAATACTTAACAGACACAAAGTTATACAGATTAATATCAAGATAAGGAAAGTTCCAAGGACTGAGGACATTAGTAATGGTCTCATGTAAGACTGAACATGTAAGGCTGAACATAGCTAATGATTGGATGCCTGTGCCTTAATTAGGGTCTCTGGTTTCAAGCTCACTGCTAACCCCACTAGGATAAATATGCCACCAGCTCTCTATAAAGAGAGCAATAGCCCACATTGAGGGGGCAGAGTTCCAGGCTTTCTAGGTGCATGGAAAAAGCATCAACTCCTCTATGGTTTAGATGGGATGGCAAAGTCATGGTTGATTTTTGCTTCAGATCTTTAGACATTTGAAATTATTTTTCCTTGAAATATGGTTCTGTATAGTTCTGCTTATCACTCTGCATCAGTTCATACAGTTCTTCCCAGATTTTTCTGAAACCATCTCTTCAGACACTTGTTATGGTGCAATAATACTCCATTTCATTCTAATATCATAAATTTGTTCAATCTTTCCTCACTAGACCAACTTCCCCTTTGTTTCCAGTTCTTAGAACCAAGAAGAAGTGCAACTATAATTATTTTTGTCTATTGTTATTTGATCTCTTTGGGGTATAAACCTAGTCATGGTATCACTAGTTCCTTTGAACTATACACAATTTATGTCACTTTGGGGGTGTAGTTCCAAATTGCTTTCCAAAATGTCCACCGGCAGTGAACAGATACCTACATTCTTGCCACACTGGTATAAATTCTGATCATACCACATAATCCTTTTAACCCAGTCCTGTAATTCTTTATTTCTGTATTTATTTCTATAAATTTTTTCTATTTTTTCTATTTCTATATTTAAATTTTTTAATTTATATATTTATATTTCTATATTTAAATATTTTAGCCAATATTCATTAGGACTATTGGTCTATAATTTTATTTTTCTACTTCTTTTCTGATTTTGATTTCAAAATCACATTTGTTTCAGAGAAGAACTTTGGTAAAATCACTCTTTTTTATATTTTTGCAAGTAATTTATTTAATGAAATTAATTATTCATTAAATGTTTAATAAAATGCACTTGTAACTCTATCAGATTCTTTGGATTTTCCCTTTTTCATTTATGATTTATTCAATTTATTTTTCTGATATTCTCATCTAAATTATCTATTTCTTGTTCTGGTAAACTGAGTTTTTTGTATTTTTGTAAATATTCACCCATTCATGTAAGTTGTTAATTTTTGAGATAAAAATAGTAGAAAAAATAATTGCTAATAATCTCGTTTATTTTTCTCCATTTGTTGAAAATTAAGCTTTCTCATTCCAATGTTGGCAGCTTGATTTTCTTCCCTTTTAAAAAATCTGAATAGCTGTTTATCTATTTTATTAGGTTTTTTTAAATCTACTAGCTTTAATTGTCAGTTCAATGGGAGATTGTTTTTAATCTTATTTATTGCTTCTTTGACATTCAGAATTTGTTGTTGAGTTAGGTTTTTTATTTGTTGCTCTTCTAGGTTTTAGGTTGGATGCCATATTCATTGTTTTTTCTTTCTCTCTTTTGTTGATAAAGTATTTAGAGATGCAAATTTCCCCACAATAACTGTTCTGCATACATACCAAAAGTTTTTTCAAGTTCTCTCATGTCATCACTTTTTTATTTAGTTGTCTAATTTTTCTTTATGCTCTTTGACTCACCAGCTCTTTAGAATTTAATAATTTAGCCTCCTTTAAAGTTTGAATCTTTTCTTCAAATGGTCTAAATAATTTTCAGTGTGTTTCAGTCAGTAACTGCGTTAAGGTAGCAATATCCTAGTGCCCTACCATATACAATCTATGCTAATTTTTCCCTAATTTGATTTAATTGGCTCCTGAGGCCAAGGCTAATGTTATTGGAATAGTTTGCCCAGCATCTGTATATAAAAACAAGTAAAATACAAAGAGCTCCAGCTTCTCTATCAGGCTTCTGACCAAAAACCCAGAGAATGAACTACAACAACAGAGGAGAGCTATGCTTACCTGTCAAGTCTGCATCCTCATGGAATATCCTTTCCCTTCTCTGATGATCTTTCCCCTTCTATATCTAAGTAAGCTTTCTTTTTTTTTGATTTCTGAATGTTCCATGTCTCATTTGCTCCAGTATTGAACTATCAAAGAACCAGACTGAGTTAAACTTGGCCTGTCACAGATATCTTTAATATTTCTGCTTTTCTGTATTTATCAGGATTTTATGCTCTAGCATGTGGTCAGTTTTTGTAAAGATGTTATTTGAAGTTTATAAATGTACATATTCCCTTCTATTCCCATTGAGTAATCATCAGAGATTTATAATTGCTAAGTTTTCTAAAACTCATTTCAAGACCGTAACTCCTTTCATGTTTGTCTTTTTAGTTAGATTTTCTACTCCTTATTCCTAGTTTTGCCCTCAAGGGAAATGCAGAAAAAGTCAAACCCTTGTCTACCGTGACAACCCTTCAAGTAACTGAAGACATGTTTTATCATGTCCTATCTCATATCTTCTTTTCTACAGATTAAAATTATCCAGTTCCCTTAACTAGTATTTGTATGACAGTACTGAGGGCCATTAGCAACCTAATTATTGTTCTCTGGACCATTTCTAGTCAATTCATTTTGATGGTGTGCTATCTTGTATAGATTCTATACATACATTCTTATTAAGTACATTTTCACCTTAGTCATGTTACATAGAAGAATTAAAATGAGTGGGAGAAACCATGAAAGCAAAACAAAACATAACACAAGAGAAAATGGTCTGCTTCATTCTATGATCCATTTCTATGGTTCTTTCTCTGGATGTGGAGGACATTTTGCCTCAAGGGTCCAATGGGAATTTTTTAGGTCCTTGCATTGCTGTGAAGGGCTAGGTCTACCAGAAAAATTCCTTGCACACTGCAGTTGTTGCTGTGTACAAAGTTCTCCTGGTTCTGCTCCTTTCACTCAGCATCAGTTCATATAGGTCCTTCCAGGCCTCTCTGAAGTCTTCCTGTTCATCATTTCTTATAGCATAATAGTATTCCATTACATTCACATACTACAACTTGTTCAGCCATTCTCCAGTTGATGGGCATCCCCTCGATTTCCAGTTCTTGGCCACGACAAAGAGAGCTGCTATAAATATTTTTGTACATGTGGGACCCTTTCCCATTTTTATGATCTCTTGGGGATATAGTCCTAGTAGCGATATTGCTGGGTCAAAGGGTGTGCACATTTTTGTAGCCCTTTGAGCATAGTTCCAAATTGCTCTCCAGAATGTTTGGATCAGATCACAGCTCCACCAACAAAGAATTAGGTTGACTGTCTTTTATTAGATGATTTCTGATTGCCAAAAAAAAAGCAGTCCTTGAATTCAAGGAGCTTACTTTCTCCTGGGATGATAAAATGAGATAATATGTGTTAAGCAATAACCTTAGTGTGCTATATTAATGCCAGCTTTTATTACAGTAAGAACAATGATATCTTCCTAAAATGTCAGTGACTTTCACAAATAGAGTCACCCAGAACTGAATGCTTTGCAAACCTTAAAGCTCTATCTAAGCAATAGCTACTTGTCACTATTATTTGTAATTCCCTATTATTATAACTGCTATTGGAATGAGTGGGGATTATTGCATTCTTTGTATGCTTAGCCCCTAGCACAGTAGCATCTTTCATATAGTAGGTGCTTAATAATTGCTTGCTGATTGGTTGGCTGACTGGCACTTTTTGGCTGCTGTCATGCTCTATTGATTCATGTTGAGACTGCAGTTTATGTTCTGACCTTGATATTTTTAACCAAATATTAATTATTACTTGTGTAACTTCTATGATCCTTGTGCCTTTAATCTTGGTCTTTGGCCAGCCTACTTGTCCTCTCTGCACTTCCATTTCCTCATCTGTAAAATAAAAGGGGTTTATTATTAGTCCTATCTAGTTATGGCCTGTACAATTCTGCCCAGGCTGGGTCAGCCCCAAGGATCACTTGCTTGGGGACCATCCCTCATAACAGGAAGGCATTCCCACAGGCCATCATGGCAAGTCAATAAAAGGTCAAGTGGGAAACTCTTGCTCTTCCCACTTGGGAGGTATATTTAAACCAAGTGAAAATTCCTCCCCTTCCTCCCCACTCAACTAACTTCAAGAACTTTCTCAACTTACTGGATTTCCCAGTCCACAGTTCATCTGGCAGCAAGTGGGACTCTTCCATAATATGATGGTTAGTAACACCCTTCAAAGAGTTTGCTATGATGTGTCCAACTGTCTCACCCCCAACAGCACTCACAAAATAGCCTCGCTTGTGTATGTGTATGTGTCCGTGTGTGCTATTATAAAGCACAACGCCAACATCCTGCCTTATTAGGATTTCTCTTCAAGTCATTGGAAGCACAAGTACTTTGAAACTGTTGGCATCAAATTATAATGCACTCAGCCTGGGTCTTTTGTCAATGGACACTTCAAGAGGCAGGCACCGTTGGCCATTGGGAAATCCTGAAAACACTGGAGTTCATTTGAAAAAAGCTCAAGCCCAAGTTGGTCTTACAAATTATCTCTGTGCTACGGCAGGATTCTTTTTATTTCCCTCATGGCATCAAAACACTTTGAATCTTACTCCCCTTCCTTCTCTCCCACAACACACACACAAAGGGCTGGATTAGTACTCACTGGGATTAAAGAAATGCTTACGATAATGAGCTAGAGGGAAAATAGAACCATGGAGGTGGCTGCTCAGTCAGCAGAGTTGGTTGTGTATGGCTCCAACAGTGGGGCACCAGAGGAGCAGAGTCGACCCCATTACTGGCAAGCTCACCCCGACCAAGGCTACCTGGCTGCATCCCTACAGACACCAGAATCTGGCTTTTGCTGATCGCTGGATACAAGCTAGACAGCCGCAAGAAAGAAGGGCAGGGGAGAGGGGACCAAGAAACACTGCACATCAAAGGCAAAACAATATGGGAATGGAACTGTTATGGAAAGACACCTGAATTTAGAATCAGAAAATCTGAATTTGAATCCCCACTCTGTCACTCACTGCAAGGATGACCTTGCCTCAATCCCTTCTCTCTGGATCTCAGTTTCCTATTCTGCAAAATGGGAGAGAGGGAGATGACCTCTGAGACCATTTCCCACTCGAAATCTGTGACTCTTTAAATGTAACATTCCAAAACCCAACTCACTCATCAACATAAAGGAGAGAAAGAAATGTAGTGGGGAGCAGAGATGACAGGGTGCAGGCAAATCCATGAACCATGGATCCCCAACAGGTTCCCTCTGTGCTCTGGCTTCTGAGGGTACCTGGGGCAGGGCTGGCTGACTGCACTGGCCCTCCCCAATGAGGGCTGCTGTGTTCTGTGTATTGAAGAGATGGGGGGGTGCAGAGCTGCTACTGCTGGTGTGGAAGAAAGTCAAGCTCAACACTCCCTCCCTTCCCTGCCCTGCAGTCTCGTGCACAGGACTCCAGCAACTCAAGAGAGAAACCCTAAGCAACAGCTAGAATCGACTCTGGGAATAAAATGTAGGGGAATTCACGGTGCAGGCATAGGAAGGCCTCAGGTGCCCAGGGCCTGTTCAGCAACAATGAAGAGTTGGGCCACAGTAATCTCATTTATCTTTTACTGCTTTATAGTAATAGTAATAAAAGCTAGCATTTATATATACCTCCTGTGTGCCAGGCACTTTACAAAATATAATTTCATTTGATCTTCACAACAATCCTGGGAGGTAAGTGCTTTTATCATCCCCATTTTAAGAATAATAACAATAATAGCTAACATTTATCCAGCGCCTGCAAATGTCTCATTTGATCCTCACAGCAACTCTGAGAGGCAGGTGCCACCATTATTCCAATTTTAATAATAATAGTTAATTTATTGGAATTCATTTATTTATTTATTAATAAATTTATAAATAAAATAATTTAATAAATAAATTTATTAATTACCTACTATGTGCCAGGCACTGTGCTGAGCGCTTTACATGTTGTATCTTGTTGATCCTCTTAACTACTTTTCGAGGCTGGTGCTGTTATTATTGTCTCCATTACACAAATGAGGAAGTTGAGGTGAAGTGACTTGCCCAGGGTCATGCAGCCAGTAAGTGTCTCAGGTGAGATTTGAACTCAGGTCTTCCTGACTCCTGCACTAGTGCTCTATCCACTGCACCATCTAGCTGCAGTAGCCTGATATTCATCAGATGATAGGAGCTGGCCCAGGATGCCTGGGAGACCCTGACTCTTTTAGGCTAAGGCCTTTTCAGTTTCTCACTTTGAGTGAGGTAACTCCAAATAACAGAGGCACAAGTTGCTCCAATACCCACCTGGTGCATGAAAAAGGTTGCAAAGAAATATGGCCGTGAGGCTGAGGGAGAATGTCTTTATCAGTTCGCATGATCTCTAAATTAATAGCCCACATTTCTCTAGCTCTTGGAGGTTTGAAAGCACTTTACAGATGTCATCTCTTCACACCCTCATCACAATCCTGGGAGATAGGTACCCTTTATTATCCCCATTTTACAGATGAGAAAGCTGAGACACAGAGATGTTAAGTAACTCACCTAGACTTACATAGCTAGTCAGTATCTGAGGCAGGCTTTGAAATCAGGTCTTCCTAATTCCTGATGACTCAGGGCTTCAGCACTCCAGGTAATGGGGAGAAAAGAGGTTTCCACCTCCCTCATATAACCATTGAGGTGCCACCATTTCTGGAAAGGTTGACCAGGGAAGTGGTGATCAGGAGGGAGCCAGGTCTCAGTGAGTGCAAGAAGATGCAAGAAGCAAGAAAGGAAGAGGTTTAAGATGAAATCAAATTTGTTAATTATGGACCAGGAGTGCCAGTGAGCACAGTGGAAGAGGCAGACAAATCAGCTTGGTATATTGAGGGATAGGGTTGAAACAGATGGCAGGGGTCAAGGCGGGGAAAGAGCTTTGTTTGAGAATGAAGAAAGGCTTGTGCATCAAGGACCAGGAGTTCAGAATTACTAGGATAGAGTGAGCAGAACAAGATGGCAGAAAGATAGCTAACCATTGAAAACTGAGGCTAGGTAGTATATTTGTGGTTGGAGAGAAGTCTATGGAGGGAGGCAAATGTTTAGAGTTCAAGGGCTTCCCTGAAGGTCCAGCTTCATGGCAGGTGGCAGCAGGGTTTCCTGTGAGGCCCAGGAGATCTGCCTCACAGCCAACAGGAAGAAGCAGAACTATGTCTCATGGAGTCAGGGAGCCTGATGGAGAGGCAGAAGTCAGCAGCACAAGGTGGTCCTGACTGAAGAAGGTCCTAGGGTGACAGAGATGGAGGCTGGCAGGTGGTTTGCTGAATATGATTCCAGAAGTTGGAGGAGGCCCTGGATATGAAAACATGATAAGAGGTCTCCAGTGGAGGGCTCCAGGGATCTATGCTCAGGCCCATGCTGTTTCCCATTTTATCAATAGCGTGGTTAAAGGCACAAATGGTCCTCAGATTTGCAGATGATGCAAGCTGGGAGGGATAGATCACACTGGATGAGAGTCACGATCTAAAATTATCTTGACATGCTAGAACATTAGAGTGAATCTAATGAGAAGAAATTCAGTAGGTATAAATGTGAGTCTTGCATTTAGATACAAAAAATCAACTATACAAGTGTATGATGGGAAAAATATGGCTAGATAGCAGTTGTTCTGTAAAAGACCCAGGGGTCATAGTGAAACACAAGTTCAATATGAATCTGCAGAGAGGTAGCAGAGCTCAAAAAGCCAAGGAGATCTTGAATTTCATTAGGAGGATCATAGCTTCCCACTGTCCCCTGTCCTGGTGAGACCTCATCTGGAAACGTTCTGTTTGGTTCTAGGCATCAAAATTTAAGAAAGATGTTGGCAAGCTGGAGTGTCCAGAAAAGGGCAACCAGAATACAGAAGGGCCTTCAGAGCTAGTCATATGAAGACTGGTATAAGGAACTAGAACATTAAGCTGGAAACTTGGACTGCACCACTGAGTGATCCTAGCTCTGACGGGTGTGGTTTTGCCTTATCCTGGGGGGGCCTAGTCCCCTAAAAACTTTTCAGTCATCTCTTTTCCATGCAGGTATTACCCCTATCTCTTTTTATGTTGTCTTCTCCCATTAGAATGTCAACAAGTCAGTCAACAAGCATTTATTAAGTACTAATTGTACGCCAGTCATTACACTAAATGCTAGAGATACAAGGACTGCCTTACTTACTTGTATTTGTGTCCCTGGTGCTAGGACAGTGCCTGGCATGGTAAATGTCCATAAAGTTCACTCTCCCTATATCTCTCAAGTAGAAGTCTCAGATGGGACATGGGAACTCTCTTCAAATATGTGAAAACTTGTCATGTAGCAGAGGGATTCGATGTGATTCTGACCAGACCTGGAGGGCTGAACTGGAGCAAAGAGTAAAGAGGCAGATTTTTATCTCCAAGTGGTGATAAACTTCCTAGCTGTTGGAGCTATCCAAAGGTGAAGTGGGTAGCTGTCAGAGGTGCTGGGCACTCCCTCTCAGAAAGTTCATTTGTTGGGACCACTGTCATGGGGATTCCTCTTCAGATGAGTTGGACCGGAAAGTTGGAAATGTCCCTTCTAGAGCGCCAATGAACTGATTCTTGTGATATGGAACATCATCCCATCTGGTTACGAAACAGGGTGAAGTCAGTGAGCCTTGAGCTCCGGTTTTGATGTACCCTCTTCACTGGTGATAGGGTACAAGGCAACAGCTGTCAGATCACTGTGTAAGACCATAAGGATAGAGGCCAGAGACAGGAGGAGGCTGTGAATTGAGCTCCGGTTCACAGAATGGCCTGTAAACCACCTGTTTCCACTCAAGTTGATTAGAAACCATACACTTAAGGCAACATTTTCTACTTGGGGAGTTATCCCAACTAGGAATCACAGAGGAAAGCTGAAAAATGATCTCCCTGGTTACTTATGAGCAACGGGAATGAATACCACATTTGGAATGGGAGGAGGGGCTGTAAGGATGTTACTGATAAACCATTCTGAAGAGTCTGCAGCTTATACTGTGTTTGAGGCCAGTGTCTGAGGAATGGCTGGGAAGCATTATGGGAAATTAGAGGTGCTCAAAAGCCACTTTGTCTAGGAACTATGCCTCCAAATAGTTTTTCAATCAACTCCCATTATGCCTGAAGCCTTGTGCAGGTAAAAACAGTGAGCACCATTCAGACAATTGTGAGGACTCACAATCCACTAGAGAGAATGCTGACCTTTGAACCATGGGACTTAAGTCCAAATCTTGGCTCTGCCATTTCACTACCTGTGTGGTCTTGGATAAGTCATTAAACCTCTGGCTCTTCTCTGACAAGTAGCCATTCAGCCTTCACTTGAAGCCTTTGCCTGAAGACCTCCTGTGACCAGGAGCCTACTAACTCCTAAGACATCCCATCCCATTTAGGCCAGCTCCATCTCCATAAACTTGGGCAAATCTCCCTTGGCCTCAGACTCTTTATTAGATGAGGAAATTGAACTTGATAGTTTCTAGGGTCCTTTCTATCACTAATTCTGTAATCCTATGAAATAAAAAAAAAGGTACAGCTTACAAATTCTGTATTATCTTAGAGCATTGAAACATGAGTCCTCAGAAAGCCTTCCATTCAATATGGTCAAATATTTCTGAAGTTCTATAGCCAGGGAATGAGGTCAAAGACCAAGATAAGAAAGACAGTAAAGTGCTGTAGAAAGATCATTGAATTTAGAATCTGGAATCCTGGGTTCAAATCCTATCTCAAACATGAGCTGTGGGGTCATGGATAAATCATTTAAACTTTCAGATCCTCAGTATTCTTCCCTGTAAAATGGGAACAAAAACATGAGCACTTCCCTATCTCAGAGGGCTATTGTAAGAAAAGTCATTTGCAGATCCCTAATACATTCTAGAAATGGAGGCTGGATCATCATGGATAAAACCAAAGGCCAAGGGTGAAAAGCTGAAAATGGGCAGATTTCTTTTTGATAGAAAACGTCCCCCAAACCATCCTAGAATAAAGAGAGCTTCCTCAGAAGATGGTGGCCCACCCTTCAATAGGGGTTGTTGTTTTCTCAAAAGTCTGACTGGTCATTTGTCGGGCATATTGTAGTGGGAGTCTTTTCTAGGTATGAGCTGAATTGGATACCCTCCAGGGTGCCTTCCAAGTCTGAAATCCTATTATTCTGATTCTGTAATGCCTCCTGTGGCTAATACTTTCCATCGTACAGTACAAGCAACCCAACTCCCTAGGAGACTCATTGTTCCGAACAACCAAAATTCTAAGTGGTTGTGGACAGTGAGAGAATTGACAACACAGAAATAAATGCCTTAGATTCTTTGCATTTATGCAATCAATCATCTGGTTAGCAGACTGGGGAAGGGGCTGTATGTCGAGGGACCGATTGCTCGCTATTACAGACAGAGTTCAGGAATTCGGTGGGGAGAGCTGACAAAGTGATCTATTTGGCCAGGTGGAGCCTTCAACTCCGAAGTTTGGTCGCATGATCTGGTAACCTGAGCACACTGTAATTTAGCACATAGCTCCAGCAAGGTATCTCGAGTTCAAATGCAGAAGCCTGTGCTAGCGAGATCATGCCCATCCTCCCGGTCATTTAAGGAAATCATAAATAAAGTCTAGCAAGGCAAGGAACCAGATGGCTTCTCATGAAACTAGAGGCCACTGATATCCACAGGGACACATTGAAGCTCCCACTGATCAATGCTGACAAGTGATGCTCATCTGCATTTACTAGCAATAAATAAATCATCATTCTGAAAAAAAATGGAAGTAAAAAGTACTTTAAAGGCATCAAGAGTTGGAAGGGAATCCAGGATCCATCAAATGTAACCCATTCTTCACTCTCCACTATACCCCAGCAAAAGCCCATCCAGCCTTTCATGAGAGCCTCCAGTGACAAGGAACTCACTACCTGCTATGGGAGCCATCCATTCCACATTAGTTACCACTCATTTTTAGTAATTTTTTCATTATGTGGAGCGGTAATCTGTCTCTTTTCACCTTCCAGTCATTGTTCCACCCTCTGGATCAGAATAAGTGCAATTCCTCTTCAGGATGGAAGATTTTCCTACGTATGTCTTTCCTAAGTCTCTTCCAGGCTAAATTTCCTGAGTTCTTTTACCCAATCCTTTTCTGGCAAGAATTCCCTTCCTTTCCCTATCCTACGATGACTGACTTCCTATGGATATGCTCCAACTTGTCAATGGAATTCCTAAAATATGGCCCCAGAACTGACCACAATACTCCAGATGTGGTCTGACCAGGAAAGAGGATATTCAAAATATCTATCCTTTGTACCTCTCGAGAAAAGCAGTAGCTTCCTTGGTTGGATGTAATGCTGGTGACTAAAACTGAGCTTTCATTACTTGAAAACTGTAGGTCCATTTTGACCAATCTATAGTCTACCTATGTCTCCATGATCCTGAACTTAAAGTTTTGATTTTTTTAGACCCAAGTGTAAGATTTTTTTATTTATGCTAATTTTATAAAGTTTTATTTTTTAATTAACGGAAATCTAACCTCTCTCTTCATCCCCATCCCAATAAAAAAGAAGGAAAAAAAACTAATTCCTGTAACAACTATGCATAGTCGAGTAAAACAAATTCCCTCATTGATTGTGTCCAACAAATCCATGTTCTTGAATCCATCATCTGTCTGTCAAGAATTGGGCATGCTTCCATCATGGGTCCTCTGGGATCATGAATAGTCATTACATCAATCATAGTTCTTAAAACTTTCAAAGTTATCCATCTTTACAGTGTTCTTAATAAATAATTCTCTTTGTTCTGCCCATTTCATTCTTCCTCAGTTTATAAAAGTCTTCAAGCTTTTTTTGTAATACTGATGTAAAAATTGTTCCCTTGGTCCTGCTCACTTCAGTTCATATAAGCCTTTCCAGGTTTCTCTGAAACCATCCTTTTCATCATCTCTTACTACATACTAGTATGGGTAGCTAGGTGGCAAAGTGGATAGAGTCCTAGGCCTGGAATCAGGAAGACTCATATTCCTGAGTTCAAATCCAGCCTCAGATACTTACTTACATCTTACCTTGGCCAAATCAGTTAACCCTGTTTGCCTCAGTTTCCTTATCTAACAAATGAGCTGAAAAAGAAAACGGCAAACCACTCCAGTGCTTTTGCCAAGAAAACTCCAAATGAGATCACAAAAAATTGGACATGACTGAACAACAACAAAAATATTCCTTCATATTCATAGACCACAACTTGTTCATCCATTCTCTAATACATATATATATACACACACATACGTGTATATATTAATATATACATATTCATCAGTTACGCATGGTACTTTTACTAAAATTGACCATGTAGTAGGGCATAAAAACTCCCAAACACATATAGAAAAGCAGAAATATTAAACACATTCCTTATTGACCACATAATAAAGATTTAAATTGCTAATTGCCTTTGAAGAAAGAATTCAAACTTAATTGAAGATTGAACAAATGAATTCTAAAGAACTGTTGGGTCAAAGTCCAGTTCACAGAAACATTAGATGGTGTGATAAAAGAAAATGACACAAATGAAACAGCATGTCAAAACTTTGGGAATGTCACTAAAGAATTCCTTAAGGGAAAAGTTATGGCAACAAAAAAATCATCAGTAAAGGAAGGTATATATTAATGATTTGGGCATGTCACTAAAACAACTAGAAAAGCAATAAATCAAACATGCCAACTAAACATAAAAATAGATCTGAAAATCAATAAGAAATGTCCCCACCTGTAAAATGTGACTGCTGATACTTGCACTACCTGCCTCAGTTTTGTTATGAATGAATGAATAAAGCATTTATTAAGCACTTGATGTATACAAAGAACCATTCTAAGCACTTGAAATACAAGTAGAAAAGTAAGACAGTCCCTACACTCAAAGAATCCACATTCTAATGGGGGAGTCTATGTTTGCAGAATATTGCAGCTACAAATCAGAAGGAAAAGTTCTATGATTCTTAAGGCGCAGTGGCAAATCAAATGGTGCCTTAATGCTCTATAGCAATGTGGGTTGTTAGTATGATATGAATTGGAGGGAAAGAACATAGTTTTGAATCCTGGCTCTGGCATTAATCAGCTATGAAACCTTGAGCAAATCTTTTAGCTCATCTGAGCCTAGCTTTTCTCATCTCTAAAATGGGAATAATCCTAGTGTAAGAGTAGTGGTCAATTGAATCAATCAATAAATTTGCCCCATCCCCACTTAAAGTAACAGAAAAAATGCCACACACTGAGACCATCACCAAGTGAGAACATATCTTGATGGTTCACCAGATGAAAATGAGGTGTGGATATTAGCATCCAGGTAAAACAGGAAATCCATTCAGATTGGTTGGAGGACTGTCATGCATTGTGTGGTTTGAATAAAACCATCAAGATCACCTGGAATGGAAGATTTAAACACCTGAGAGCATAAGATGGAATCCTTATAGCCAAAAGCTGAGAAGAAATCACTAAATAGGGAGCCAAGCTGCAGACTTGGTCCCATTTTCTCTCTCCACTTGGCCAGAGAACCTGAGGATCTGTATTCTTTCACTGATATCCTAGCAGTGTCCATGGGACAGCAATAGTGGACAGCAGTGTATGCACTGGGCAGTGAGCACAGACTGGACACAATGAGGTAAGACAAGTTCAAAGTTATACAAAGAACTCAGTAGAAAAGAGATGTAATTAAGGAGAATTCCAAAGGATGGAGAGAGACCAGGAAGAATGAGTTGTCCTTTTGCTCTCTAAGCTTGAATCCACTTTCCCTTGGACTCTATATACACTAGTGGGAGAATGTGTCACAGGTATGGGGGGGGAGATGTTTTGTACCCCTGTACCAATTATGCCACTGTATTAGATAGCCATTTCTAAAAGCTAATGAGGTCTGGCTGGCTAATGGGTACAAACTAATAATCTTGTGGCAGGGGCTCTTAAAAGCTACCACTGAAAAGAGATATAACAGGTGTGGGATTGGAAGAGTATGGGGACAATTGAACTACCTATCATACAGTGCAAAGTGGCTCATAAATTGGAATCTATTGGAAGAATAGGAATCATGTTATTTTCAACTTTGTCAGTTCTCTTTGTGAGGGTCTCTTTATTTTTATGCATACCAAGGTTAGCCTGGTCTAACCTATAAACCACGTCTATACATGACCTTTTGCCCTTGTCTCACCTCACCACATCTTAGAAGGAAAGGACTTTAGAGGGCAACTAGTCCAATCCTCTCATTTTACAGAAGAGGAAAATGACTCCCAGAGAAGTTAAGCAAGTAGCCCAAGATCACACCACTTGGGAGTAACTGAAGCAGGATTTGAATTTGGGATTAACAGAGAACCCCAGCCATCCTGGGGAGCTGTCCTCTGTGGACTGAAGGACTACTTGGTTAGCTAAATGGAAATGAAATCCTTCTCTGAAAATGTGCTTTTAGGAAAAGCTGCCACTCATAGAACAGGGTTCAAAATGTTTGGTGTCATGCCTGGGAGGGTAAAACCCACAAGAGTTAATGGGGTGACCTTCTGCCTTCTTTACTAGGAGCTATAGCAAGCCTGCACTTCTGGTCCCTTCCTCTCCCAAACCCACCCCCTGTGAGAGATAGCTTTTAGCCAGAATACATTTGAATGGTAAAATAATTTATGCCTAATTAGGGTGCTGGTTTTAAAATTAGAAGTTCAAATGCATAATCACATGGACTGTTTAATCTTATTGTCTTGCCTCTCAGGAGCTGCTGGGTATTTTCTCATTCTTCTCTTATTTCTGAGATGCTGAGCTGGTCTCCTAACCTCTCTCTAGTCTTTGTCCTCTCCTCTCTATTCTACACAGGGAAATCTTCCAAAAGCCCAGCTCTTATTATATCTCACCCTCCTCAAAAGCCATAGGTGGCACGGTGGATAGAGAGCAGAGCTGGAAGACTCATCATGCTGAGTTCAAATCCAGTCCCAGGCACTTGGTAGCAGTGTGAACCTAGGCAAGTCACTTAGCCTTGTTTGCCTCATCTGTAAAATGAGCTGGAGAAGGAAATGGCAGACCACTCCAGTACCTCTGCCAAGAAAATCCCAAATGGGACCATGAAGAGTCAAATGTGACCAAAACAACTCGACACTCAAAAGCCCACAATGGCTCCCCATTGTCTAAAAATACAATACCAATTTCATAGACTGATATTTGAGACCCCCCATGGCCACAGCCAGCTTTTCCAAACTTGTCTTCCACTACTCCCCAGCACAACCTCACCACTCCCACCAAATTGTTCGATTTTTCAACTCCAAATATACTCTTGTGTTTCCTGCCTCTACAACTTTGTTCATACTTTTTCAACATGAAATGCCTCTCCTTCCCATTTCTCTTTCTTCGTCAATAGAATATAAGCTCCTTGAAGGCTATTTCTTAGCACCTAACACAGCAGGTGCTTTTAAAAGGGCTTATTAATTAATTGATTGGTGTCTGCCCATCAGAATCTTACCCCTCCTTTAAGGCCCATATTAGGTGCCACCTCCTCAGAAGCCTATCCCCCATCTGCCCCAGCTAGGACCACTCTTTCCTCTCGTAGGGAGTCCACCAGTGACATGTCCTATTAGAATTGCAGTAATGATTCTTACACACATACACACACACACACACACACACACACACATTTATATGGTAATGAGTCATGGACAGATTTAGCTCTTCAACTACACTGTGAGCCAGTGAGGGCAAACACTGTGTCCTCCACTTTCTTTGTACCATCATGGCCTGGCTCGGTGCGTTCAACATGGTGGGAATTCTTGGTTTTACCTAATTTGTGATTGCAACTCTGTAGGCAGCTGCCAATGAGGAAACTCCCTCTATCAATGCAGATCAGAACCTTTTCTTCAATTTGTAGTCTGAGAGAGCTGCCTATGGCCACTAAGAGGTGAAGTGACTTACCCAGTATGAGTCAGAGGCAGGATCTGAACCCAGGTCTTCCTGATTCTGAGACCAATTATCTTCTATGCTACTTCTAAAGGAAATTCAATATTTGGACAATAGCTGGAAACATGATAATATGGAAAGAGTTTTAGACTTGGAATCAGGAGAAATGGGTTCAAAGGTCATCTCTGACAACTTAGGAACACAAGTCATTGAAACTTTCAGAATGCCAGTTTCATTATCTCTAAAATGGGCAAAATGGACTTCCTACAAAGCAGCATGATGTAGTGAATAAAGAGCTAGCCTCAAAGCCAGGAAGGTCTGAGTTCAAGTCCCATGTAGGAAAGAAAGAATGATAATGGGGTACAATTCACCAGCTTAAAAAGCTTGAGGCATGTGGATGGTATGACTAATGTTATCTTCACCTGAGCCCATGGAGAAGTGGAAGCTTGTGTACCAAGAGGCAGAAGGTGGGGGCTGTGGTCCCAAGTGCCCCATTAACTAGGGCACTTGGACAAGTCACTCCCCTCTGGTAAACAGTTTCTTCCTCTGTAAATGAGGGATGGACAAGTTGTATTCCAAAGCCCCTTCCAGTTCTGTGATTCCCTATTATAATTGAGGTAGCCTAGTGTGTTGAATAGGGCACTGGCTTTGGAGGCAAGAAGACCTGAGTTCAGATACTGTATCTGATAGCTACTAGATGTGTGACTCAGAGCAAGTCACTTATTTTTTTATCTGCCTCAGTTTTCTCATCTGTTTGAGGGAGTCGATGTGATGATCACTAAGGTCCTTTCCACCTCTAAATCTGATCCTATGAACTCAGTCCTGAGCATTGTATCTATAATCACATATCCATAGATGGGAGGGGTCTCAACCCTCTTCTTTTAACAGAGAAGGAAACTGAGACCCAAAGAGGTCATAGATCAAAAACTGAGAGGGTCCTTCAATATCTGCCAGTCCAACCCCCTCATTTTACAGAGGAGGAAACTGAGGCATATGGCAGTTAAGTGACTGATCCAATGTCAGAGTCAGGATGTGAACCTGGGTCCTCTAAATTTCAGAATCACTGATCTATCCATTGTATCATGCTGTCTCCAGGATAGCAAGCAAAGACTGTATAACTATTGTCAGGGATATTATAGAGGTGATTCCAGTTTGAATTAGAGTTGGTGGTCCCTAAGGTCCCTTTCTGAGATTTGTTTGGGGGACACCCCATCTCTAAAGCCATGGGAACATTAGACAATGTCAAACAGTCATCATCACTGGAGGCTCCACTACCTTTTCCTAGATCATCCAAAGGTTCTCTGTAAATGAGCTTCACCCACCAATACTATACCAAGATCCCCAATTTATAATGTAAACAAGGACTCTGGAATCCCCTCCTGTGGGGCAGGCTTACTCCAAACATTTTCACCTTTATCCTATCTGACTTGGCTCATGGAGTTAATAAAAAGTAGTAACCAAAGGTCCTCTAGCTTGAGGGTCCCGTGGCCTTTTACAGATCCTCATCCCCTAGGGCCATGCTCAGAGATATGAGTGACTTCATCACTAATCAGACAAGCAGTCAGTCAACAAACAGTTATTTTTGAGAACCTATTACTAAGAGACAGCTAGATGGCTCAGTGGATAGAGCAGAGGACTTGGAATCAAAAGCGTTAAGATCTAACTTCAGACACTAGCTGTGTGACCCTAGGCAAGTCACTTAACCTCTTTTTGTCTCAGTAAACTGAGACTGTAAAATGGGAAACTGTAAAATGGAGAAAATGATAGCACCTACTTCCCATAATCAAATTAATTCCAAGTTAATTTAAGTGAGGAGAGAAGGCCCTGACATCCAGGAGAATCCAAGAAGGTTTCATGCAGAAAGAAGGTGGTGCTTTACCTTGGTTTGGAAGGAAATTGAGGATTCTAAGAAGTGCATTCTTGGCATGAAGGTGGCATGTACAAAGACTCCCACAGAGATGGGAGATGGAATGTTTGTACATAAAACCCATGGAAAAGACCTTGGACCCTAGACAGCATGAGGAGGAATAATGTGTAAGGATATTAGAAATTGGATCCAAGTGGTGAAGGGCTTGAGATGCCAAACAGAGAATTTAATCCTAGAAGCAATAAGGAGCCACAGTAATTTATGAAGTTCGTGAGTAATGTGGTCAGAACTATTCTTTAGGAATATCATTTTGGCAGCTGTGTGGATGATGCATTAGAAAGGGTGGAGAGACATGAAGCAGGGAGACTAGTTAGGAGGCTAGTGTAGTAGTCCAGGACCTGAACGAGGGTGGTGGCTATGTGAGTGGAGAGATGGGCAATGTATGACATGTGGCAGTAGAACCCACAAGATCTGGTGAGTGATTGGATATTTGGGATGAAACAAAGTGAGGAATCAAGGGGGACTTCAAGGTGGTAACCCTGGATGAACAAAAGGATGGTGGCACTATTTACAGCAGGTCAGAAATAGGAAGGGTTTGGGGGAAAGTCAATTCTGGTTTGGATGTGTTGAGTTTGAAATGTCTTAGATCATCCAGTTGGAAACATCCAGTGAGCAGTTAGTGACAGGACTGGAGCTCAGGAGAAACATTAGGACTAATTAGATAGATTTTAGAATGAACTAAGTAGAGATGATCATTGAACCCATAGGAACTGATGACGAAGGGAGAAGGGGAGAGAGAGAGAAAGAAAGAGACAGGTAGAGAGACAGAAGGGAGGGAGAGAAAAAACAGGGAGAGACATAAGGAAAGAGAAAGAAAAGAAGAGGAAAGAGGAGGAGGAGGAGGCTGTAGAAATTAAATTAATGGATGAATTTAGAAAAGAGACAAAGTAGTGACATAAGTTATACAGGGAGAGGGATTGAGGGGAAAGGCACATAGGAATGTGCCTAAATAAAGGTCAGATTTTTAATGAGGTTTGGGAGAGGATTCCCTTAGAGCCTGCTATCTTATATATGTCAATATGGAGTAGTGGCTCCAGTGCTGAGCTTGGAGTCAAGAGGAACCTACCCCTGCCCCATAATAGTTGTATCATACTGGGCCAATCATTTCACCTGAACCTCAGGCTTCACATCTGCAAAATGGGCTTAAGAATGTAGGCAGGAAGGGCTACAAAAATGTGCATACCCTTTGACCCAGCAATATTGCTTCTGGAACTCTATCCCAAAGAGATCATAGAAATGGGAAAGGGTCCCACATGTACAAAAATATTTATAGCAACTCTCTTTGTGGTGACCAAAAACTGGAAATCAAGGGGATGCCCATCCATTGGGGAACAACTGAACAAGTTGTGGTATATGAATGTAATGGAATACTATTGTGCTATGAGAAATGATGAACAGGAGGACTTCGGAGAGGCTTATATGAACTGATGCTGAGTGAAAGGGGCAGAACCAGGAGAACTTTGTACATAGCGACAACCACAGTGTGCGAGGAATTTTTCTGGTAAACTTAATCATTCATTGCAATGCAAGGACTTAAAAAATTCCCAATAGACTCTTGAGGCAAAATGCCTTCCACATCCAGAGAAAGAACTAGGGAATTAGATCTCAGAATGAAGCAGACCATTTTCTCTTGTGTTATGTTTTGTTTTGTTTTATGGTTTCTCCCACTCATTTTAATTCTATGCAACATGACTAAGGTGAAAATGTATTTAGTAGGAATGTATGTGTAGAACCTATATAAGATTTTATGCTGTCTTGGGGAAGGAGGGAGAAAGGAAGGGGGGGGGGAATCTAAGATATATGGAAGTGATTGTAGAAAACTGAAAACAAATAAAATAATTTAATTTTAAAAAAGAATGTGGGCAGGACCTGTTTCTTTGGGTTATTTGAAGAGCAGCCCATTGTGATGCACAAGAGGCGCTTCACAAATTTTAAATCACCTTAAAAAGTCATGGGTCATTAAGACTCTTAGGATTCTCATTCTCCTCTTGTTTTCAATGAGTTCAGGCCAGAATCTGGGTTAAGTCCCTATCCCGCTATTATTCTTTGATGTTTAATGCTCTCTGGGCTCTCGTGCTGACACAAATGGCAGCTTTGGGCCACTGAACAAATGCTTTGGCATGAGCACTCATCCTCTAGGGTCTCTTGGAAGGGTCCTACACCCTTGGCAAACAGAATTGTGGAAGTAAAATGCAGGGAAGTCTGTTCCCATGTGCTTTTAACTTCTATTCTGTCTCCATGTCTTGAAATCATTTACATTGTTTTGTGGAGGGCACTCCTGTTAATTTTTATTAAATAGAAGATATTAAACATATCTAACAAAATATACCAAAATAACATAAACTATAGCAAAAAATGTCTAACATAAAAAATAACTAACATTTATATAGCACTTTAAGGTTTGAATATAATATCTCATCTGATTCTTACAACAACCCTGGGAGGTAGGTGCTATTGTGAACTCTATTTTACAGCTAAGGAAACTGGGGCAGAGGTCCACACTCATTAAGGACTCAAGGTCACACAGCTCATTAAGTGTCTGAGGCAGAATTCAAACCTGAGTCTTCCCAACTCCAAATTCCAGCTGCCAAAGTTTAGTGGAGATGCAATCGATGAGCTTTAATTAAGCACCAGTTTTGTGCCAGGGATGGTAAACAGACAAAATTGAATAAACCTTGCCCTGAAGTGGCTCACGTTCCTAGAGGGAAGACAATATGTACACATTGTAAACGTATACAAAATAAAAACAAAACCAACGGGAGGCATTTGGGGAAGGAAGGAGGAAGGGAATCAGAAGGGAAGAAGAATAGAAGGGGACATTTGAGCTGGGTCATGAAGGAAACGCGAAATTCTATGAGGCAGAGAGGAGAAGAGAGGGCATTCCAGGTAGATGGAATGGCCAGTGCAAACTCACGGAGATGAGAGATGTAGTGTTTGGTATGAAGAATATAGAAAAAGACAATTTAGTGGAACACAGAGTGTAGGAAAGTGGATGATGTATAATGAAACTGGGATCCTCAAATGAGGATGGATTGTACAGGGTTTTAAAAATCAAACAGAATTTATATTTGATTGTAGAGGGAATAGAAAACTGCTGAACTTTATGTAGACAGGTGATATGGTCATTTCTATGTTTAAGGAAAATAAGTTTCCAGGGGGAAAAACAGAATTTGGAGTCAGGGGACATGAATTCATATCTCAGGTCTGCTAGGTAGGTTCTGTGTGACCTTGAACAAGTCACTTAACTTCTAACAGTCTTTATTGCCTTATTTTTATAATGAGGACGCTGGACTACATGACCTTGAGGTGTCTTGCAGTGCACAGACTCCTCTGAAGAACGCTGTGGTACAGCTCCTGTCTCTTCCCATTGACCACTGAGAGAAGGGCTGAAAGAGGTATTTGTCCCACAGAAGATACAAGGTGAGGGAAAAACACGAGGACAGAAAGATCTGATGCCGAAATCAAGATATTCATGTTGCCTTAAATATAATTTGTGTTAGTTACATTTCAATCCTTAATTTATACATAGCGTGGTTGACAAAGAATTGCATTATAACAAAATTAGCTGGCGTGATTAGCCCAGCGTATGTGCTGCTGATTAATACCAAACAGAGAGCTCAGTAATTAAGATCTGTGAGCTCTGTATTTGGAGGCTTTTGTCATCTTTATTATCTGCTTAACAAGGGCTCCATCCTTACCTCCCTTCTGATTTGGTGTTGGAGAGCAGTCTCGATTAATTCCCATTTATTCCTTTAAATTACTTTATTCCGGTTTTTGACATTTTGCTGAAGTCCTGCACTACGCGGTCCAAATTGGGAACTTTCTTTCTCCCCCAATTAACCCCTCCTCCTAACTTCCCTGTGTCTGTCAAGGGTACCACCACCCTTACAGGGTCTCACGTTCACACCCTGGAATTCACTTTCAGTCCCTCAGTTTTCCTCATCCCACATAGCTAATCAACTGCCCGATCTCACCAATTCAGTCTCCATAATATTTCCCTCAACCCACCTCTTCTCCACTAACATAGCCAACAAGTATCTTTTAAGTGCTTGCCAGACCAGGCGCCCAGCATTATCCTAATTGCTAGGACTATATATATATACACCACCTTACTTGGCAAAAAGGTCTTTCCAACTCCCTTTCCAATAGTTCTTCTGCACAGCTCTTAAATTGATATTCCTAAAACACAGATTTTTACCATATCACTCCCCTCTTTTAATATTTCCAGAGGATCCTTTTTTACTCTAGGATAAATTGCAAAATCCTTGGCCTGGCATTTAAATCCCTCTACAATAGCTCCTACCCACATTTACAATCTTCTTTCATGTTACTACAATGAGAGACTTGCCAAGACCATCCCTTATGGGAAGGTACATCATGCTTAGTGGATGGAATCCCCAAGTAGTAAAGTGGAGCCTACTCCCAGGAAGGCCTAATGAAAGGACCTTGAACCCCAATTCAAAGCATTGTTTCCAGTCTTTTTTACATGTTAAGAAGAGGAATCTTTTGACTGATAGTTGAGCTGGAAGTGAGAATGATTACAAAAGGCACTAAATGGAAGATTCAGTCCTTCTTTGTCTTTCCTGGCTGCATTGAGTGAGGAGTACTATAAGCTTCCAGGTAGGAACAGAGACCACTAGCCTTATTCTCTTCATCTGAGCCACCATGATGTGATCCATGAGTGCATGGCCTGCTGATGCTTCTGTCTCTGTTATAGGAATTCTTCACTACTGTTAAGTGAAAGCATTACCTAATAAAGCTGCAACCTAGTGCTTTTCTAAAGATCATTAGAGTCAGCTTCTGGACAGCTGAAAGTGAGAGCCTGTGCTAAATTTTGGGGACAGCCAAACCCAGTGAGGAGCAAAGTCTCAAGTAATCTGCAAGACCACCCAGCAAAGAAGTAGGTCAAAAGTAGCCAAGAAGGAGAGAGAGTAAGTGATCTGCTATGCCACATTGGGAAATGAACTTGGGGGAATGAATGCCTTATTTTTTAAAAAAATAATACAAATTTGAGCATATTCTTCCCAAAGCCTTTCCTAAGACTTGCCCATAGGGCAGAAGGTGACTCTGAGTGTTGCTGGGGATACAGGGAAGGAATACTCTGTAACTTCTGTTCCTGATCTCTCTTCTCAGGAAACATCTATTTGTAAAAGTTAATTGACCTTAATTAGTTAAATTATAATGCAGTGCTAATCACTGGCACATACCAATGCCATAACAATAATAGCTAGCAAATATTAGTGTTTGAAAGTTTACAAAACACTTTCCATATATCATATTGTTTGATCTTAACAACTCTCTAAAGCAGCTGCTCTTATCACTCCCATTTTACAGGAGATGTTAACTATAATTGGTAATGAACATTGGAAAGGACACCTAAGAATGGGGTCTATAGCTAATGGCATTAGAGAAGAACCATCCCAACTCCTGGGGGTACTCCTAGAGCCTTTATGGGGAGATATTGACTTGCCTGAAGTCATGACTTGTCAGTGAGAGTGGGAATTGAGATAAGGAGCCCTAGAGCTTATAGAGGCTGTGTTGTGGCTCTTCTCCTTGGACTGCCCATTGTGGATGTGGCCACATGTGCCATTTCATATCATCTCTGTGCTTTGCAAGGTTGTCCCCCATGTCAAGAATCTACTCTCTCTATGTTTACACACACACACACACACACACACACACACACACACACACACACACACACACACACACACTCTTCTGTCTGAAAGAATCCTTAGCTTCCTCTAAAACACAACTCAGCTGCCACCTTTAACACAAGGCTTTTCTTGATCCCCCACCCTGACTCAGGTGTTAGTGTTATCTCTTTCTTGAAATTACTTCATATAATTTTGTATTTATTTTCTAAGAGGCACTGGAGAAAGAGATCTGGATTTAGAATCAGAAAACCTGGGTTCAAATCCTGGTTTGACTTCTTACTCCCTGTGGTGCCTTATGTCTCTCTGGGCTTCAGTTCCCTCCTATGTACTTGGGCATCAAAGTGGCTCAATAGGCGGTGCCAGGCCTGGAGGCAAGAAAAGCTGAACTCAAATCTGGCCCCATACACTTACTGGTTGTGTGACCCTCAGCAAGTCACTTAACTTCAGCCTACCTCAATTTCTTTCTCTGTAAAATGAATTGAAGAAGGAAATGACAAATGATTCTAGAATTTTTGCCAAGAAAACCCCAAATGGGGTCACAAAGAGTCAGATATGACTGAACAACAACATTCTTCTTATGTAAACAAGAGGATTGAAGTAGACAACCTCCAAAGTCCCTTCCAACTCTAAATCTCTGAACTAATGATAGTAAGTTACTGAACCTCTCCAGGTCTCAGTTTCCTCATGTGGGAGACGATGAGATGGCTTCTAAAGATTCATACAAGTCTAAATCTATGATCCCACATTATATTATCCAAGTACAGCAGAAAATCCTTTAGAGGAAGAGCTATTTTGTTGTGGGTCTATGTTGCATACCCCCTCATTTAACATAATTTCAAGAGGTCCTTTTGACAATTCTTGAGTGAAACTAAGCCAAACCAAAGGAAAAGGAGATTTTTCCTTAGATCTAAAAGCAGACCTTGGGTCTAAATGTGTTTCATTAGTGCCCAGATACAGTGGAAAACTGTCAGTCAACTCCAATTCAGGTTTGGGGCCAGAGTCAACAAAGCTGTGGTGAGGAAAAAAAGAAGAGAACAGTTGAGTTGGGAAGGAATGGGACAGTCTTGGCTGTTGATCTCTTCTTACTTTAGACACCCTTGGTATGAAGGCTGCTGAACCCTTTTCAGGGCTGGTTATCTACCTTTGGTCACCACTTTTCACCCAACTCTCACCTGTGGCTCCAAGAAGCTGTAGCATGCATAGTGGCCACATCCTGGTAAAAAAAAACCAAATGGGCTAATTCCAGGTTTTGAGTAATTGACAGGCCTCAAATACATCAGTGAGTTAGAGAAAGTCTACCCCAAGCATGTGAAGAATGGGCAGATCAGGGCAATTTGTTCCAACAGCCATGAAGATGGCTGAAGCAGGTGCTGTGAAGTACTGAGAGCTAGGTCAGACTTTGAAGAGGCCAAGATCATTTACTACATCCTAGGCTATCATGGGCCATCCTGATTTTTACCTTGTCACTATACTTCAATGACTGGAAGAAAGAGTGCTGCTTTGTGCAACTCTGCCTCACTTAACTCCAATTCGTGTGCAAGTCAAGACATCACCCCATGATGTCATCGGTCTTCTTCAAAAGCAAAGGATGAACCACAAAACCTTGGACAGCTCATTATAGCCCTGAGTGGTGCCCATTGTAAGAAGCAGCATCTACCTCATAGAAGTGAGATTACTGTCCTCTCACCTTGGGTGGTAATGAAAAGAGCACCATAGATCTACTTTCCATCTGAACTATGTCACATACTGACTGTATGACCCTAGACCTCTCTGAGACTAAGGTTCCTGAGGCTACAGTTCATAAAATGGACTGTAACAAGCCTTGCCCTGCTTTGCCTGGCTTAACAGACTGTTATCAGAATCAGATGAGATCCCTTCAACCAAGCACTTGAGTAAGAGTAAAACATGACACAAATATAATTTTCTCAATAGAGCTCTGTATCCCAGCACCTAAGACACAGGAAGCACTTAGAGGTTTATTGACTTGAAGTGAGTTGATCTCATCCCAATCTCCAAGGTAGCCCAGCTTTGCCTAGTCCATTAATATTCACATGTTTGAGAACCCCAGTGACCGTCTATTTTCAGTTGTCAGTTGTCTCTGGAGAGTTATAGTCTGACAGTAGTCAGGCATTCCCTGGATCTGTCCCAGCCACATTCTGAAATCTGAGTTACAAGACTCTGAAACACAGGCAGAGAATATGTCTTAAACTCTGTTCCTTGTGCCTTCTCCTCTCTCAAAACTATGGGTAAATATAAAGGATTTCCCTTTGATTTTTAATAATACATTCTTCCATTTTTAATGGTCTAGGCCTGTGGGAAACTCATAGTGTAGAAATTCCTTTTAATTCACTTGTAACTTCATCTTAGGCACCCTAAGGTGTTAAGTGATTTATCTATAGTCACCCAGCTAGCTAGTATGTGTCAAGGGCAAGACTTGAACCCAGGTCCTCCTGAATCCAAGCAAGGTGTGCCCCCTAGATATCACAGCACTCTACTTATTATATGTCATAATTGTTTGTTGAATGGACTTGAATTATTGGCTGGGTGGAGAGATTGCCCTCTAAACTTAAAAATTTATGTTTTCAGAGAGTGGTTGAATAAAGTGATTATCATCTGCGTAAACTATTAAAAGATGTACACACAGAGAGCTGCCCAAAAGATTTCAGTGCTTCCAAACAGGATCTTGTTCATGCTAAAGTACAAGTCTTCAAGGTAGAGTCACTCAGTCACAAATCAGGAGATTTTCCAAGTGCCTCTTTGCCCTTTTGTGCTCTCCTCCCACAAGCTCCCACATTGGTGAGACCATCCTCCTTGGATCTGACAAAACCAAACAAACACACCTCTCTCACCTTGGCAAAGCTACTTTTCAGGGGAAGGGTGGACTTGTGCCTCACCCTCCACTTATGGTAATCAGTAATCAGAGCTGAGTTGATCCTATTTATAACACCCTTCCTTCACCCCACTACACTCTCTTAGTGACAGCTGCTTACTTTGGACTCAACTGAGAAGAATATTCTGCTGCAGTCTAACTTGCTAAAAATGTCCAGCTCGGACTGTCTTCCTGACTACCCGCTCAACTCCGATCTGGTGAAGAGATTAAAGTCCTCCCTGGAAGCCAGGGATGAGAAGGCAGTGCTGGATTTGATCTGTACTGAAGTGAAGCATGTGAATGCTATTATTGAACTAGCCAATGATGACTGGATGAAAGAGCCTGATGCACGTCTGCACCCCTTGGTTCTAGTAGGTAACTGGAATGAATGGGATGTATTTGAAAGCATGAAATGCCAAGCATATCGGTGGCTGGCTGGCTATCACATCTGGCTCCCAATGGGTGACAATGTCCAGGAGAGAAAGGAGAAGGGCAGGTGATTGAGGGAAGGAGAATGTGTGTCACTTGAATGCCTCATTGTCTTTTAATAGTAAGTCAGCTCTTACCAAACAAACCTCCAAGCTGGGTGGCCCCTTTTCTTTGCTCCCTCTCACAAATATCTTGCTGGGTTCCTAAAGGCATGGACATGGGAGCTAGATAAGTCTTGTCCCTTCTGTTCAGTGCACAGAAATCACTGGAATAAAAGTCCTGGTGATGCCCTTGAAATGCTCTTTGGGCTACCCTCTATTGCGTATGTCTTTTCAAGTTTTTTTAATAAAGGAGTATCTGGTCATGAAAAAGGTGCATTTCCAGCAACATACATGGTTTTCACAAAGTTGTTGGCAGAAGGAGAATCATAGCAGGGACCAATGGGTATAGCAAAAGGTACTGGATTTGCAGCCAATGGGCCTGGGTTCAAATCCTGATTGTCACTATCCATTTGGCCCTGGACATGTCACTTAACCCCTCTGGACTTTAGTCTCCTCCTCTGTAAAATAAGAGCATTGTATTAGATGGCCTCTGGGGTCTCTCCACCTTTAGAACTAGGATTGATGCATTTCAGAATATGGACTCACTCCCACTGCCCTTCAGTGGTCAGGAGATTATGAACCATTTTGGCCACTGGAGACTCACAGACCATGAGTAAGTGAGTCATGGAGGGTTTGCACTGTGTCTATGGAACTAGCACCCACTCCAGCAAAATCCTTGAAAATCCTTGTTTGGGAGTGCAATGTCTCTGCTTGGGCCACTTTGGAAAGTGATCAAAAGCAGGGAGAGGCATCACTAAGAAGCCCTGGCTCCTTTTCTTAAGGGTATGAAGGGGGAGCCAAGAGGGCCACCTCTAATCTAGTCCTCTCCTTCTCTGCTGATTGATTACTCAATCAATTGATCCAGAAGCACTTATCAAACACTGTGCTGTGTGTGCTGGAAGACAAATACAAAAGCAAAAGTCCCAGCCCTCAAGGAACTTACTTTGGACTGGAAGAGACAGCATGAATTTAAAGTGATGACGTACAAAACAAATATGAGATAATATGGGGAGGGGCATTCTTACTGCTGCTCCAGCACTCCAGCTGTGACCTCATTGATTTGGGAGGTTCCACCAAGGAGGCAGACATGCATCCTTCCCATATGACTCTTGTGGATGTCTTCCCATGAGTTCATCATAAAGGGTTCACCCAATGTGATAGGGGTTGGGGCTTCCTTTCAAGGATACTAATAGAGCATGGGTATGACCATAGTTATGCTTCATTGATCATCTTTTTCTGGCCATGCAATTCTTCAGTGACATTTTGCCTGGGTGATTCCCTGTCTGAGCTGTGATATTGCCTTCTCATGCTCACCATGCATATTTCCATCACCTTTGGAGTAAACCTCTGCTTCAGTTCTTTGGAGCCTGTGTCATTCCATTATTCAGTCATGCAACATTACCAGAAGCCTATGAGTGTTACGGTCTTTGTCTCAGGGAGAAGGTTGGAGGGACCATTTAAAGCACTGCCCCATCTCCCAAAGGCAAGCCAGCTAGCTTCCTTTCTTTTGTGAAATTCTGGGCTCGTTCATTTTCTGTTTGCAGAATCAGTCCATGTTATAGACATAGATGCATCACTTCAATGAGTTGTATGTGTAACTATATAGGAAAAATAAATATTATTTTGTGGTTTAGCAGCATAAAGGATGTCTAAACAGAGGTATCTTGATAGATTTAGAGCTGAAAGGAAACTTGGAGACCATCTAGTCACAGAATCAGAGTGTTGTCCACCTACAACTAAAAATAACTTTGTCATCTACTTCAAACTTCTCTTTTCACAAAAGAGGAAACTGAGGTTCAGAGGACTTATAAGACAGGATCATAGGATTACATATTTAAGCCAGGAAATGACTTAGAGGTCATTAAGTCTGATCCTATCACTTTACAGATGATGAAACTGAGACACACACTACTTAAGAGATTTTCCCAGGGTCACATAATTAGCAAGTATCCGAGAACAAATTTGAACTCAGGTCTTCCTGATTCCAGATCCAGAACTCTATGCACTGTACTACCTAGCTGCCCATTTGCCTACAAGGAAAGTAAAAGATCAGAAATAGGAAAGACAGGAGCTGAATGGTGAAAGACCCAAGAAAGAGAAAGGAAGAAAAGTTGAAAGAAGATTCACTGAGGTCCCAAGATGACTGGTCAAGGGATAGGGTTAATCATTGCCTGGAAGGAGATATTTCTCTTCCAGGGGGAACCCAGCTCCTCAGGATGGGATCATAGCAATGAACGCTTGTATAAATCAATGGGGTAAAAGAGAGATACCCTGGAAAGTTAGGGGATTATCCCACTAGTAGCCCCAAGGTTTTTTTTTCTTATGAGAGAAGAGTTTAGCACACAGGGTACTGCTATGAGGTTGGAGAACTGGAGGACCTTGGGAATAGGTGGGATTCACATAGGTGCCCACCAGAGGGTGGGCAGAGAAGAATTGTAGCTATTATTTTGAGACTTTTATGTGTTTACTGCATGAAGTGGAATAAAAGCTGTCCTATATCTGTAACATGCATTGTTGCTTTGAGTGCTTGTATAGGCAGGTTCTGTAGATCCTTTTACACACATCTGCAGAGACTTCAACATGTGCTACAATAGTCTTCAAAAATAATCAAGTCATATTCTGAGATTTCCTAGGATATACTTTGGAGGGGAGGACATCAGCAAGAGAAAGATGACTGGAACTCTCCCCCTTGACCCCTGACAAGACAGGACATGTTTCATGTTAAGTTCAGATTTTAGAAAACAAGGTCATAGGTTGTATGTATATTGTTCTAATGTCCATTTCACTGTATGTATTTTCTGTTTCTGAGTGTCCATACCTGAATTTCCACTGACTTAAACCATGAACTATTAGATGATAATGATTAGAAATGGATAGAACTCCTCGTACAGCATGTGGTACAACACTAGGCACCCCTGGGGAGTGTGAATAGTTGTTCAGTCTTTTCAGTTGCATCCAACTCTCTATTCTAAGAAAACCCATTTGAGGTTTTCTTAGAAAAGATATTGTAGTACCCTGCTTATAGTGATGGGATTCATAAGACAAACAAAAATCAGGTTTAAGAAAACTAACTCAACATCATGAGTTAGAAACAAATAATGGGCAAAAATTTCCCAGCCAGAATAATACAGATCATTAGTCAAAGGCTGCCAGGATATCCTGAGGCCTCTACTTTATAGTCTTTCCTTAGAGATCTTATTCATATGATTTTGTCTGTTGCCTCTTTGTGACTGAATTTCAAATTTATGTCTCTAGTTCAGTCTTCTCTTCCAAAGTCCAGATTCACATTCCCTACTGCCTACCAGAAATTAATACTATATGTTCTGTTTTCCCAAGGAATTCAATACATCAAAAACTTAACTTACCATCATTGCCCCAAGATGAACTTTCCCTCTGTACTTTCTCAATCTGTCCAATTCTTCTAAGTACCATTCTCCCAGTATTCAGAATCAGATTCTTAAGATCATCTTCTCCTCTTGCTTCCCAAATCTAGTCTATCACTAAGTAAGGTCAATTTGAGAAGAATAGTGAACACATCAAATGACACTTGGGATCCTAAAAGATCTAGACTGTTTAGAAGAATAAGCTGAATTTAATGAGATGAAGTATGATGGGAATAAATATAAAGTCTTACATTTGGGTGCAAAAAATCAATTTCCTAGGAGCAAGGTAGCCTGAAAAAAAATATTGGGAGGTTCTGATAAATTGGAAGGTCAATATCAGTTAACAATATGGTTTAGTATCCAAAAAAGAATGTGAACTACGTATAATCTAGATCTAATTGTTTACTGTCTTAAGGAGCAGAGAGGAAAGGGAGAAAGGGAGAGAAATTGTAATTCAATTTTTTTTAAATGAAAGTTAAAATTTGTTTTTACTGGTAACCTGAAAAAAATAAAATATAAAAATATTCACATTTAAAAAATAAATAAACACAGAGTACATCAAGAGAGAGATAGTGTAGGGAGGGGCCAGTCCCTAAGCTAAATTTACCCTGTTCAGACACAATCTAGAATGCTGGGTTCAGTTCTTCCGGGCTCTCCATTTGTAGGGAGAACAAAGTCCCTAAGGTCAAGTCTAGGGAACCATGAATGACTAAGAGATGAAGAGCCTTCACACCATGGCATCACTGAAGGAACTTAAGAATTTTAGCCCGAAATAAAGAAGACTCTTAGGGACATAAGAGATCTCCTCAAGTACCTTCAGGGAAAATATCTGCAAAAGACATTAGTCTCCTTCTACTTGGCTCCAGCAGGCAAGGGGTAGTAGTAGCAGAGAGATAGATTTAGGCTTAACAAAAGAAAACTTCCTAAGAATGAGATCTATCCAATAGTGGAATGGCTGTACCTGAGGAGGTAGTAAGTCTCCCTCCTTGAAAATCTTCAAACAAAGGCCATAGGATCCCTTATTCATCATATTGTAGAGGTAACTCCTGTTTAGGGAAGGAAGGAAGGAAGGAAGGAAGGAAGGAAGGAAGGAAGGAAGGAAGGAAGGAAGGAAGGAAGGAAGGAAGGAAGGAAGGAAGGAAGGGAGGGAGGGAGGGAGGGAGAAAGGGAAGGGGGAAGGAAGGAAAGAGGGAACAAGGAAAGAAAAAGAAAGAATTTCTATCAGAATGTGTGAATCCCTATTAGCTCATGAATAATCACTTGCACTTTCTAAACCTGAATTTCCTATAATAACACTGCACTGCCTGCCTTGAGGCTTATCGTGAAACAAGTGCCTTGTAAACCCTGAAGCACCTTAGGAATAGGAGAGATTAATATTATTAATTATTATTTTTGCTTCCACCCAAAGAAATGCTTGTTTCTACATTTTGATTCATCCAAGTCTACCTTTCCAGGTTAGAATAGTCCATGTTCTCCTTTCTTCCTTTTGGAATGATGGGAGACAAAAGAAAATCCTGGATGAGAGAAGGGGAGATTGGGTTAGGCCATTCCCCTTCCCCACCACATACTCCCGTAATCAGAGGCCGTATGAGACAACTGATTACTAATTGCCATTATTAAGGGTGTCAGTCTTCCCTGATTTCATGGCTGATCTGTTAGAAGAAAGTCAAGATGGCACTTGAATTCCTGATTGAGATAGGAAATGAGGTGCCTGAAGTTCTGTCTGGAGTCATGGGTCCTATGTACCTACAAGGAAGTAAAGAAATGGCAATGGAAGTTTTTTGTTAAAAAGTTCCTCTGCTGCCAGGAGAGCTAGAGAGGAGAAGCTTAGATTTCAAAGTACTGTCCCCATTTCAAAGGACTAGGCAGAAGGGTAATAATGGTGCAGACACGACTCAAGAGGCAGAAGACTCAGCTTAGAATTCTGGCTTTGCTTCTGACCTTGGCAAGTCACTTAACTTCCCTGGATCTCAGTTTTCTCATCTGAAAAATGGAGAGCTTGAACTAAATGGTCTCTTTGGTCTATTCCACCCCTAAATCTATGTTCCTATCACCTTTTAGTCACAAAAACCTTGCGTTTTGCCCCTGAGACACCAGGCTATAATCGGTGAACTTTCACCTCCTCTTACCAGAGCCAGGCATCCCCTCCACTTCCAGGCCATCTCCTCATGACACCCTGCTGCCCACCCTCTTTCTCAGCTCCCCTCCTCTCTCCTTGAGAGCTGATGCTGCCACTGCCTTGATTTTATTTGTAAAACACACACACAGTAGAGTGCCTAGAAAATAGTAAATGATTAAATAATCTGTTTATTTTTCTCTCTTTCCATCTATCTATCAGGTGAGGAGATTGAAATAGATGGTTCCCAGGACCACTCTAGCTCTTAATATAGGCGTCTATGACTTAATTTGGTCTCAGTTTTCTTACCCATGAAGTGAGGGGATTTAAGTAAATTATTTCTAAGATCCCTTTGCGCTTTGATACATGACCCCCCTAAAAGGCAACAGAGGATAGTGAGGAAAGTGCTGGACCTGGAGCTCAGATGCCTGCATTTAAATCCTCTCCTACCCATTCAATGAACTGAGTGACTGCTCAGAGCTCCCACTTCCTAATCTGTAAAATGGGGGTAATGATGCTTGTGCTGTGTCCTTTGCAGAACTATTGGGTGTAGTAACTGTAATGGTACAGTAGAAATGAGAGTTGTTGTTAATATTATCCAGATAAGGTCCTGGATTCTTCAGATACATCATCCAAATGTATGAGAGGGGAATAATAACTAGCCAGCTGCCCCTGTGACATAGGGCAGCATCTTCAGCAGGGTTGGGCAGGACTGGTAGGCTGAGGTACTAATCCTGAAGAAAGAAAGTATGCCCTGTGGCACTATAAGGTTTAAAGCTAACAAAGGGGAGGGAAGATCCCCTAGGAAGAGCTGAAGGTACAGAAAGGAGAAGACATGTGGAGAACAGCAGTAGCTCCCTCCAAATTTTCCGTCTGGGGTAAAGCCCAAGCCACCCTGTCCTAGTTGCAGCTCTAGTAATAACCAGGGTGTGCTTTAGAGCCCATATGGCAAAATCTCCATATCCACTAGTGAGCTTTACAGGGCATGCTGCAGAAGAGGCAGTGTAGAGTGAGGGAAAGAGTACTGGACATGGAGTCAGCAGAGACCTGGGTGTGAATCCTGACACATTCATTGTATAGCCAAGAAAAACTTATTTCTCCTTTCTGAGACTCAGTTGCTTTATCTTTAAACAGGGGGTCAAAAGTTGCGATATGAATGTCACAAGGATATCGTGGGGAAAGTATATTGTGTACCTTAAAGTCCAACAGTGATGAATGTTGTCAATTTATGCAAGACTGTGAGTTCCTGGAGGGTCAGCACTTTGAAAATGGTAAACACTTTGAAAATTTGTTGAGTTATTGTTAGGGTGAATGGAACCAGTGCTGGGGGAAGGTAGGGGAGGGGCTGAGCTGGCATGGAAGACTGAGAGAGCTCAGTGACTTTTTTTTCCCACAGAATACCCACAAACATGCTTTGATGGGGAAAAGTCCAATTGAAGACATTCAACCTCACACCTCCATCTTGTAGAATCCCTGGCTAACTCCAAAGCCCCCTGAAGGTGCCAGTTCCCAAACAGGAGCTTCCCTGATCCCTCCATTTGTACTTTTCCCTTCTTGGAATCACTTGTATCCCTTTGACTATACTTTGCATTTACTCATTTGTATACACACATCAGGTCTCTCTTGTCAGTTGTTTCAAGCTGAGATTTCCTTTCGGTCATTATTTCCTGGCCCCTGGCACAGTGCCTGGGACAGAGGAAGTGACAGGTGCATCAGTCTAAATTGAGAAGGGACCTCAGAGGCCATGGAGCCCAGCCCCTGCCCCGCTGTACAAATGAGGGCAGAGTGGGCAAAGGCAGGGAAGTGACTTGCTCATGGTCACACAGTGAGAATCAGAAGTGGGATTTGAACCCAGGTCCTCTGATTTCAGAAGCCACCTTTTCCACCTCACCTTGCCAATGTTTAAGAAATGTTTGCCCATTGAATGGATCAAACCATGTGTTAGTGGCATGAAGTACTAATAGCAGATCCTTAGCCTATGAGAGTCACAGGCTCCACAGCTCCTACGCTTGAACTCTTACTGTTTACCCCAACTACTGGCCAGGACCATGAAATCTTGAGTCCATCCATTCATTCATGTACTGTTTGTGCAAGGCCAAGACTGTGTGTGTGTGTTCATCTTTCATTGCTGAAGAAGACCATGCCATCAGAGAAACAATGATATGACTTACACTTGACTTTGTTTTTTTTATTGTTGTTACTGTTTTTTTGAGTGAGGGAAAGACTAAGTCCTTTTGGAAGGAAAATAAGTAACATGGTTCACACCTTCAAGGAACTAGCTAGTCTAGAATGAGACTGAAAGGGGTGTGGCTGTAAGATACATGTGGGAACGTTGGGGGTGAGATGTATTCATCTGGGAGATCAGGGCTAGTTTCTTACAAAGATATCCAAAGTCTTGTTGTCCAGTCGTTTCAGTCATGCCGGACTCTTCATGATCCCATTTGGAGTTTTCTTGGCAAAGATACTAGAGTGGTTTGCCATTTGCTTCCTTTTCCAACTCATTTTACAGATGAGGAAGCTGAGGCAACCAGGGTTAAGTGACTTGCCCATGGTAAGTATCTGAGGCCAAATACGAAACCCAAAGTCTACAGGAAATAATTACCAACAACAATTCCAGAGGATTCATGATGAAATATGCTACCCACTTCCTGGTAAAGATGAGGAACTCAGGGACACAGTCATTGTTTACTTGGAGGGAAAAGAGAAGAGGGCCCAGGAAAGAGCCTTGAAAAATATTTGCATGTACAGAGTGGAAACTGACTAATGATTTAGCAAAGGGTACTGAGAAGGAGTCATTGGACAGGTAGGAGAAGAAGCTAAAGATGCGAGAGTAACCAGAAGAGACAGACGAGTGGAATTCAAAGCTACCTGAGTGATCCATGGCATCCAAGACTGCAAAGAGGTCAAAGCAGATGAGGACCAAGGGCAGGCCATGGGACTTAGTCCTTATGAGATTTCTGGTAACCCCGGACATTCCCAGTCAGGTGGAGATTGTAAGGTATCATAAAGGGAATGGGATGTTAGGAAGTAGACCTGAGAGGAGCGTGGCCTTTGAGAGAGGAGTGTAGATAATAGTGGTAGGAGAGGGAGAATCTAGGGAATGGTTCTTAATGATAAGGAAGATCTAACTACAGGCAGAGATCATTTGATTGAGTTTGACTTTATTGTGCTTTGCAGACATTGTGTTTTTTACAAATTGAAGCTCTGTGGCAACTCTGTATTGAACAAGTCTATTCACACCATTCTTCCAGCAGCAGGAGCACCATCATGTATCCGTGTCACATTTTGGTAAAGCTCACAATATTTCAAACTTTTTCATTATTATTACATCTGTTGTGGTGATCTGTGAGCAGTGATCTTTGATCTTAACATTGTCATTTTGGGGTCAGGAGGCACCATGAATCGCTCCCATATAAGATGGTGTATTTAATAGATAAACATCGTGTGTATTCTGACTGTTCCATTGACCTGCCATTCCCCATGTCTCTCCTCCTCAGGTCTCCATATTCCCTGTGAAACAACAATATCGAAATGAAGCCAATGAATAACCCTAAAATGGCCTTGAACAATGTGTTCAAATGAAGGGAAGAGTCAGTGGATGTGCCAAACTTCCTTCTTGTCTTATTTTAAGAAACTGTCACAGCCACCCCAACCTTCAGCAATTACCACCCTGATCAGTTAGCAGCCATCAGTAGCGAGGCAAGATCCTCCACCAGCAAAAAGATTAGGACTCACTGAAGGTTCAGACAATAGTTAGCATTTTTTAGCATTAAATATTTTTAATTAAGATATATATTTTTTAAGACATAATAATATTGCATGCTTAATATACTATAGTATAGTGTAAACATAGCTTATATGCACTGGGAAACCAAAAAATTCATGTGACTCACTTTACTCTGGTGGTCTAGAACCAAATCCACACTGTCTCTGATATATGTATGTATATATATGTGTGTGTGTGTGTGTGTATGTAGATGTGCATATGTGTATGTATGTGTGTATGTGTATGTATGCATGTATATGTGTGTACAGATATAGATATAGGCAGAAAGGAGGGAGCCAGTGGATAAAGAGATACCAAAGTCAGGAAAAGATGTGGATCATTAAGGAGTCAAACTCCCAGAGAAGAGTAGAAAGTATGAGAGCAAGGAAAGTGGAAAGTAGAGAAGCTGGCTTTGGCAAAGGGATGGATCACTTCTTCTTTTGAGAAAAGAGGAAAAGGAGAGAGAGAGAGAGAGAGAGAGAGAGAGAGAGAGAGAGAGAGAAAGCACACTCATGGGCAAAGATGTTGAGAGGATCCCATTTTAGAATTGGAGAAAGGGGAAAAGACAAGCAATGGCAGCCATTTGAAGTCTTTGAACAGCAGAGTGACCTTGACTGATATGAGAATCAGAAAGATTATATTGACAGCTGTGTGGAAGATGGGGTGGAGAGAGGGAAAACTAGAGGCAAAGAAACCAATGAGGAGGCTATTGATATAGTCCAGAGGACAGATGTTGACCATGTTAGTAAAGAGAAATGAACAGATAAAAGACACATATGGTATAAAGATAGACTTGACAAGACAATAAGAAATGTTCACATTTAAGCTAACGTGTTAAGGTTTGCAAAGCACTTTACCTGCACTATTTCATATAACACTAAAAACAATCCTGTTCGGTAAGTGCTATCATCATGCCCATCTTATCTAGAGAAAATAGGCCAAGAGAAGTTAAGTAACTTGCCTAATGCCACATGCTAATAAGTGACTAAGAAGCAGGATTTAAACTCAGTTCCTTTTAACTACAGGAGAGTCTACAACGACTCTGGAATTGTGAGCCTTATTGAGCAGAAGGATAGTGAGGAAAGATTGGAGAGGAAGAAGGGAAGAGATCATGAGTATCACTTGTAGCATGTAGAGTTTGAGGTGCCTGTGGAACATATAAATGGAGCCATCCATTGATAATAAGGGAATGGAGCTTATTATTAAGCTCTTACTGTGTGCCAGGTCCTGTACTAAGCACTCTAGACATAAAATCTCATTAGATCCCCATCATGACTCTGGGGAGAGGGGGACTGGCCTCAATTGTTAGGGACCCTCCCAATTACTTTGTTTCTACTTTATATACATCCTGTGTCTATTTATTCACATAAGTGTTGATTCCTCCCAATAGAATGGAAACTCTCTGAGGACCAGGGTGGTTTTGTCTTTGTATCCAAAGTGCCAGGAGTGTGTAATAGATGGCACCACCAACCACTTTGTAGCTTTCTGTACTGTGTATACACTTACAGGTCGCTTCTCTCCTGAAGGACTTTGAAAACTGTTCCATTAATGTCGTTATCTGTTCAGTGACTAGTATAATCCCTGACATAGGCTAGGTGCTTAATAAATGCTTATTGAAAGAAAGAATTGTATGTGAGTGCAGATGCTCCTGTTGAAAAATCTGCAGCAATAGGACTGCTTAGATGTCATTTCCTCAGATGTTGGTCTTGTTGTTTCTACCTGTATTCTTCATGAAGCTGATCCGGCACACTGAGGTCATCAGAAAACAAAAAACTGAGGAGTGAATTGTAGAGAAAGAAGTTAAGGGGGGAGAGTTTGGTCCAGTGGAAAGAATAATGATGCAAAGTATCTGGCTTCCAATCTTGGCTCTACTACTTAAAAACTCTTGAAATTCAGGTAAGAAACAACCTCTCTGAGCCTCAGTCTCCCTTTCTGTAAAATCAGGAATCCGAGTTGCTTCATGTGACGATAGATTTAAGAGCTAGAAGGACCCTCAAAGATCATTTCCTGCCACCTCCTCACTTTACATGGGAGAGACCCTAGGTCCAGCGAAAGTTGCCCCAGGTAATAAGGGTCGGGGGTGAGATTAAACCTTTCGCTCCAAATTCATTATGAGAGGAGTGAGTGACAAAGATGGCACCCTGTGTGCTCTCCCCCACCCCCTCCCCGCTCTCTGTGTTTGAAGCCCCCTCTCTATGAGGGGATTGGGGGTCGGGAGACCCTGCTCTGAGCTCAACGAAATTAGAGCCTCCTAAATGCTTATAAATCAGCCTCTAATGACAGAAGCCCAGCACCAGCCTGAGCACTGCCCTTATTACCGTGATTCACAAGCCAGGAAAAGCTCCGAAATTATGCAGGAATTATTGTCCCATCTCCTTAATTAACGCTGATTGCGGAATTCTTGCTCAAGTCCTTGCGAGCAGACTCAATTATGCACCGCCTGAACTGATTTGCCCAGATCAAGTGGGATTTATTAGGAATACACTTCCCGGCAATAACAGCAGATTACCTTTGAATATTGTTAATTCATTTAGAGAAAAAATGGTTTCAGTCAAAGAAGTGGCTGGAGGGGCCGAAAAGGGCCTCCGAACCCCGAGAATCACGGGATTCATTTGCTGTAGCAGAGACACTCCTGGGAGGTTGTTTGTCCCATGAATAAGGGGACGGTGTGGGAAGGCCACGTCACCTCTGGGGTTGTAGTTCCTCTGGACAAGGAACCCTCTAGGGTGGAGTCGTCCTTCCTTGCCCCTATCAGCTTTGGGACCCAAATCAGGATGTTGGAGAGCAGACTCTGAAGAGATAATGGATGGTCATACCGGCGCTCCTTCAATCCGAGGGCTCCTTCATTCCCTCCACAGCACAGATTGCAGTAGCCCAGCATGGGCTCGGTGGCCTCTTGTGCAACATGTAACTGAACAAGAATCCTCTCTTCAGTTTCTCTGACAAAGGGTACTTTTGACCATAACTGCCGCAGGCAGCCTACACCTCCTAGGACAGCTCTGTGTTAGGAAACTTTTCTAGAGGTGAGCCCAAATTGGCCCCTGTCCTCTTATTTTTATTGGTGACAACTTAAAGTGGAGGATGGCACCCTTCTTAGCCCTTCAGTGACCCAAAGCTAGGAAGGAATGCTGCAACACTGGATGACAGTGTGAGCATACGAAAAATATAAAAACAAAAATGCCTTGATTGGTTAGACAATTGGTCTGAATCTGGTAAGAGGAAATTTTATAGGGATAAAAATATCTCAGTAAAATGGATTCAAAAATCAATTTAATCACAACATAAGTCATAATAACTAGGTAAAACCCTGAAAAAGATCTCTGAGGGTTTTAATGGACTTCAAGCTGAAAACCTGTCAGCAGTGTAGTATGGAAGCCAAGAAGCCTAATCCAGTTTGACAGTTCCTTAAGAGAGTTCTGACAGAGTCCTGGACCACAGCAGCTCCTCAAGGGGAGGGAGGTTTTCCCTCTTTGTTTGTGTATCCCTGGATCTTAGGTCAGTGTTAGGCACACAGTAGGTACTTATTAAATTCATGTTGATTAATTGATTCAATGACCAGAGATGTGATAATTACATCGGATTAGGGGACCTCCTCTAGTCATCTTGTCTTGTTGTTCAATCATGTCAGTGGTGTCTGACTCATGACCTCATCTGTGATTTTCGTGGCAAAGATACTGGAGTGGTCTGCCATTTCATTCTCCAGCTCATTTTGCATTTGTGGAAACAGAGGCAAACAGAATTTAAGTGACTTGCTCAAAGTCACAATTAATAACTGTGGAAGACTGGATTTGAACTCTTTCTGATTCCAGGTCTGGTGCTCTGTACACTGTGGTGCCCCCTAGATGCCTAATCATCTAGTCTAACTCTCCTATTTTATAAGGAAAAGTGAAACTCATAGAACTTAAGGAACTTAGTCTATGGTGGCAAAGCCTGGACTTGAACCTGGGTCCTCTAACACCAGCTTTCTACAGTACCACACTGAGCTTACATACAATGAATATTGAAAAGCTTTTTGTCCATTGTAAATATCTATGGCAGTGAGAGTCCTCATGCCTGGATCTGAGAGGGTGAAGTGCAAAAGGGCAGCTCCTCCAAGCCTCCAAGTCTCTGTGGTTTGGTCAATGTGGGTAAGCCATGCACCTGGGCAGATTGCAACCCTTTAGAGCTATTCATTGAAAGGTTTGGGGTCTGAAAAATCCAATTCCTTGTGGCCAGCCTGGGGATGATCGTACACAAAGTCTGGCATTCAAAACCTTCCAACAAAGAGAGACCCACTATAGCCTGTATATCTTGCCCCTCAAGGCACCACTGTATCAGAGCAACCCTTAGGTGGAGGATTCCAGCACAGATGCCCATAAGTGGGCATTTCCATTTTCAATGATGAGAAGACTTCCCTAGAGTACAGGGCTCTTAAGGAACTGACCCATGGCAAAGTTTGAGGTCTGTAGACAAGAGAGGAGTAAAGAGTCTTAGGTTTGAGCATCGAGCTTTGTCTGTACTGGTGGCATCAGCCGCTACACGACTGGAGGGTTTGGGGGGAGCAGAGCATGCGCTACCACAGGATGCCAATGAGTTCTCCTAATAATGTGAAATCAGAGCAGACAATCTAAGTCATTATTAATAGATTCACTTGATCGAAGGAAGTAAAACGTTTTAATGTTCTGTTAAATGAGGTGTGCGGCACAAACATTGGTATTCAGGAGGAAGGTTAAGATACTTTCATATCTTGGAGATTAATGTATATGTGACTAGTGCTGGGGTGGCTGTGTGTGTAGCTAATGCTTGCACATGTGTGTATGTGTGGGTGTATTTGTACATTGCTTTGTGTGTGTTTACACAGGTCCATGTGTGTTTGTGTATGTCCTATATATGTTTCCTTGTGTATCATTCTATGTGTGTATTTGTAAGTTTTAAGTGCAAGCATGTGTGTTTTGTGTATTTGTTTTCTTAATGCGTGTTGATTTCTATGCATTTTCTATGTGTATATGTGTGTATTTCCTGTATACGTATTTTGTATGTGATTTAAAAGTACACAGTTATATATTGTAATTGTATTGTCTGTGTTCATATGTATTTATGTGTTTGTCATATGCATGTTGTATTTGCATACATGTGTTTCCATGTATAAGTTTTGTGTGTGTGTGTTATATATGTGTATTTTGTGTGCTTGTGTTCATGTGTATATGTTGTATATACATCTGTGTGGGGAACTTTGAGGTATCTGATTATATGTTGTAATTGCGTGTTTTAGGTGTTTATTCACATGCATGTGCTTATGTGCATGTATTGTGTTTGTGCACATGTGTGTTTCCATGTATTTATTTTATATTTATTTTGTGGACTTGTGTTTGCACATATTTGTGTATTTTGTGTGTCATGTATTTCTATGATTTGTACTGTATGGTTATATATTGGATTTTTATTATATTTTATTGTTGTGTGTTGTGTGTGTTCATATGTATTTATGTGTTTCTATATCAAGATGTTTGTGTATCTCTCTTGTGTGTATGCTTATAGCTGTGCAATGGTGCATACGGTTGTGTGATTACATATGTTTGTGTGTGTTGTGATTATCAGTGCATGTGATTATCCATGTATGTCCTATGACTGCCTGCTACTCATTCAAAAATCAAGGATTTTTTCCTTTACAATTTGAAAAAAGAGGAAGAAAGGCTAGAGGGGAGAGCAGAGGTGTGGAAGGGAAAAAGGAGGGCCATTAGAAAGACAGAGGTATTAGAAGAATCATACCAACAGTATAATAGTCCAAAAAGTTCACTCCAGCCCAGCTCCCAGTTCCTTCCAGGAACAGTGTCACAGCAGAGTGGTTGCCCAGTACCCATAAGTCCTGAAGTACAAAGTACCACACTGGGGTCATGAGGGTTCAAACTCCAAACAGGGTGACAGCTGGGAGGGGAACCCTCTAGTTGGTCCTTGGAAGCCACATGACTTACCCCAGGTTGAAACTGGGCCCTTGATCTGAGACTTGCCAGGATAAAAAGTCCTTCTCCCCCATTTTGCTAGGAGAAAAGAAAGCAATGATACTCTGTCACTTAGCACTCAGGGTCTGGCTTCACAGAAACTGACAGGCTTCCTTGTCAGTAACCTTGAAGCTGAGTTCTGCCTTCCGCTCATTCCAAGAAGCTTGTCTGGGTCATCATGCGGAATTTCAGGCCAGCTCAGTCATGGTAGCTGTTAGGGGGAGCTAGGCATTCATCACATCAGTGGCAGGAAACAACAGCTACCGAATATCACACTCCTGAGTAGGACAATGGAGGGTAGCAAGGCAGGCACTCCTTGTTCTCAGACACTAGTGTTCCATTCATCACCTGGCTAGGGTCAGATGCCAACCTCAGAAAAATGACACACAGTCCTGCTGAATATGAAGCCAAGTAAATGCTATTGGGGGAGTCCACCAATCCTGAGTCATCCCACCTGGACAGAACCAGAGAAGTCTTCTAGTATGCATCCATCTCTTTTTGAATGAAGAAACTGAGACCAGAGAGTTTCCAAGGTCACACAGGTAGCAGTAGCGGAAGTTAGATTTGAAACCAAGTCTTACATGTGTAAATTCATTACTCTTTCCATCCCACTACTTCTTGCTGCATTAGGTGCTGCAGAGAATAACCTAATAATAGCCTAGTTCTTATGTTTAGATACTTCAATGAATCCAGCATCTCATTGAAAAGGGGTCTCCATCCATCTATACCTTTGTATGTCGTATGGATCTTATCTAAGTGTTTACTTTGCTGTTTCACCCACAGACTATAAACACCTTGAGGGCATGGACTGTTTGATTTTCCAGTGCCTAGAACATAGTAAATACTTAAAACATGTTTGTAGCTTGACTGATTGATTCCATCCTCCATAGAGCTATCCTGGAGTCCTTCTGCTGGATCTTGTAACTTTTGAGGGCACCAGTGTGATCCAAGAATGGTCCATCTCCCATCCCTCCCTCTCCACCTCCTTTTCTGATGATACAATTCCTAGAGAATATCTTTTATTTAAATAGAGGGGGGAGAGGGGATTTAACATGCTAGCGTCTATGGAGAGTCTTGAAGTTTCCAAAGATTCTCATATGACCTTCACAACATCCTTTACATGACTTCTCCCTCACAAGTCATCATGGCTAAGGTAAGACAGCTTGCTTGTGCCCAACCTTGCTTCCTTCCATTGCCCTTTGGCTTTCCTGAAATTTTGCTTGCCCTGAAATCTCTGGGAGAACCTTAAAGTTAAAAAGATGAGATTTTTGTGTCCAGGAGCAGCAGGCCAGTTGGGGACATAAAAATATGAAATATTTGATGAAAGAGTGAGAGGGCAAGAAAGTGTGACTTGTGCACTGATCATGCTAAGAGTGGAAAGGATCTGGAGAAAGTGAGGAGCAGTGTGGATTCCCAGGGGAAGTAGGTCTTCCCAGCTGAATAAAAGAATGATCCTCTGAGGATAGGAGACAGCAGGATGTCAGGCAGAGAGCCTTGGATTTAGAATCTCCAGATTGGGATTCAGAAGTCCGGGCTTTTGTTCTCACCATCTGTGTGATCTAGCACAAGCCATGTCAACCTCTCTTGACCTGTGACCCCATACTCCTAAAGGGGGAGGGGAATTAGATTTGTCTGGAAGAATCCAATGAAATAATGAAGGTGTAGTGCTATGTAAAACTGTCCTTATCACATAAGGTCTGATTGTGTATGATCGCAGAGGCTGAAATTTTGGCAGAAATCCTGGCTTCAAGATGAGGGGGCAGCAAAGGCTAAGCTGAGCAGGTGGGAGTGGGTGACCTGGTAGGTTGCAGGGGGCACAGCTTCCTTAAAAAGTGCTGTAAGACTTGCAATGAGCTTTATAAATATTGTCTCACTTGATCTTCCTAACAGCCTTGTAAAGTAAATGCTATTAGTATTTTATTTATTATTAGTTTCACAAATAAAGAAAATGAAGCTGGAATATTTATGATTTGCCCAGAGTTGTATAGCTAGTTAAGTGTATGAGGTAAGATTTGAACTCAGCTCTTCCAGTATTCAGCCCACTACGCCATCTAGTGGCCTCTCCTTAGTCAAAGGTGTCTATTCAAGTCAAGCGAATGTAAGACCTATTTTCTACACTTATTAAAATAAAGAACTGACTTGTCTTTAGTTCCATTTGGTTTGGTTTAACAAAAGGAAGGGAGAAACATGATAGTTGTATTTGAGTCTTTGAAGGACTATCACGAGGAAGAGAGATGGACTTTGTTAGAAGCACTGGGCAGATGTTTCAGGAAGGCTGCCCACACGTACACAACACTCATCTTCCCTCTGTGTCTTTACACTGGCCCTCCCTCACATCTGCAATGCCATCCATCCTTCTGTCTGAGTCAAGAGTAAGTTTAAACCTCACATTCTGCAGAAGATTTTTCCCAGTCCTGTCTTGCCCCACACCCCCACCATCTACGAGGGGCCTCCCTTCTGAGATGACCTTCCATCCATTCTGTCTGCATCGTTTATGGCCTCATCATCTATGCGTTTCCTTCCCTACATAAATGTAAATGAAATGTGGGCAGGGACCATCTTCTTCATTTCTTTGCGTCCTCGGCATCAGGGCCTGGCTTATAGCAAGGACTTAGGGGTCAGGATAGGAGCTGAACCCGGGATGTCGCTGGTCTAAGAAACCCCCTCCACCAAGGCAAGGCCTCATACTCTCAGCCCATTGAGGAGTGAAGGAACTTGCCCAGCATCACAAAGCCTGGATGCATCAGTGGTCCAACTGGAACCCAGGTCTCACTGGCTCTGCAGATAACTCTCTCTCCACCAGAGAGCGGCTGCCTCTCATAGCACTGAGGAAGGACTTCAGGAGAGCTTTGACTGGCTGGCTCCCTAAAGACTTTCTAATGTTGACAGCTCCCATCTTTAGGAATTTTTTGGTGACATCCAAAGTCTGCCATCCTAAAACTTCCTCATGGAGATGTCTTCATGGGTTCAAAGGGTGTGAGCAGCCTTGGGAGCTCATGAACACCCCTCAATGCAAGTCTTTGAGTGGAGCCTAGATGTCCCCTTGTCCAATTATAAGACTGTGGTTGAGTAACAAGAATATAGGATCTCAGATCCCAAGCTGGAAGGAACCAAGTGCAGCCTCTCATTTTACACAAGAGGAAACTGAGACCTATTAAGCCTAAGTGCCTTGCCCAAGGTCACAGGAATTTACTTGGGTTGGACTAGCCGGCCATAGAGGTCTCCTTCAATGGAGATTCTGTAATAAGGGCTGAGTGTCTGCAACGTCACATTCACCACCCAGACAACCCCAGGGTGTTCCTTCCATGCCCTGCTCATGGATTCACTGGGAGCTACCAGGGGTTATTTTTAAAGCTCTCTGCAAAGAAGTCAGCCTGTTTAAGGACCAGCTTCACTCTGACCTTCAACTTGGGTATTTCGGGAGCTATAGATAAATCATGCCAGGGAAGCTAAACTTAGTACAGAAACCTGCAGGGAATGGACACCATCCTAGGGCTTTCCTTCAGTCCTCCCACCCCCTTCAAAATACCCCATGGCAGGAGAAACCAGGCAGGTCCAGGAGAAACCCCACCCAATGGGCCACTCCTCAGTCAGACTCCAATCAGATTCAGAGAAGTTCTTACCAGAGTTTTCAGAAATCAGTCTAATTACCAACCTAATCAGTCTCCAGAAAAATGAAAAGATGATAAAAAGACCGTGAGAGCTGAAGCCCCCTAAGAGCAGAAAAATGTTACTAGCATGAGCAGAATGGCTCTGGAATTTTAAAACAGGAAGGTGGGAAACCTTGGTGGGGATGGGCTGGAGGTCTTGAACACGGGAACTTGAAAGAAGGTTGCCCAGTTAGTTTTGCACAGATGGGTCCTGTAGCCCACTTTCATTGACATCTTTTATTGTGGAGTTGGGGTGGGGGTAGGAGTGGGAGTGATCATTGGTTTTCAAAAACAAACCGAGAGGAGTCAGGAAGGACTGGGTTCAAATCTCACCCCTGACACATCTTTCAAACATTGTGTGACACAGAACAAGTCACTCACTTTTGTAGGACTGTTTCCTCATCTATTAAATTGGGGTAATAGTGACATACACCTTTCAAGTTGGCTGGGAGGCTCATTTGAGATCATTTGTGTAAGCACTTTAGAAGTCACTGGTTCTTATGACTGATTGTTATCTCATCTTTTTGGGTGGAATTCAGACTGGAGCAGTCAGTCAACTGACAAAATCCCACTTGGAGCACCCTTGGTCCAATCTCTTGTAATCAAATCCAAATAAAGTTGACCCATCCTTGGACATTCTCTGTTTTGAATCAGAATCTACTTTCCATGTTTTCCTCTCCAAGTATGGATTTTTCTTGAGCAAATTTCATAAGGGACAGAGTCAGAACAAGGATGGGCTTGCCCAGGTGCCTGTGTCCAAGGGGGCACTCTTTCACTCTCCACCCCATGCCCAGATGGCCTGCTCCCTCACCTGGTTGCCATCTTCAGGGTTCCCTCACCATCACACCCTTCTCCTGTGATCTTCCATCCTATACCCCTTGGGCTGCCTCATAGGGAGACATACGTCATACAAGAATCCTCAGGATCTAGGGGTATCAGCATCAAAGGATTACAGTTGCCACTGCTCCCTGTGCCCAGAATAAATTTGGCCCTAGGCTTCTTCAACTCCTCTCCATGTGCTTTCCGGAACCTAGTTCTATGGTTACCAAACTCCTCTTCTTTCCTTCCTTACCATCCTCCTCTCAGATGCCTCCCATCACTTCCTCCTGAAAACGTCCCATCTCCTGACCCTCTTGCCAAGATTGACTGTCTCTCCTCTTCTATCCACTCTCACACAGGGCCAGGAGAGGGTGCTGGCAGACTCCTTACTCCCCACTACAGCTGTCTTACCCTCCCTCTGCTCCTATTGCCAAGTAACCACCATTAGAGTTCATCCCATCCCATAAATATTCTTGCTGATGTCATCTGTGGGCACTCAGGTCACTCTAGTGGTGGTAGCATGACAGTGGACAGAGGGGCAAGACTTAGGAAGACCTGGATTCAGGTCCTGCCTATGAATCATCCAAGTTAAGTGAACCTAGACAAGTCACTTAACATCACTGGGCAGCAGGCAACTTAAAAACTATAGGTTTCCAATGAGTCAATGACCTGCATTGGTGGAGGGAGTTTCCATGTTGGGAGTTCTAAAAAAGAAAGATGAAAGTTCTGGACCCCTCTCTAAAATAAGTAAGCAAAGAAGCAAACAATGTTATCCCTTCTCAAATTTCAAATCCATCTGGTCTAAAAGGTTTCTATACTAGAAAGAGGAAAGTTGGTATTTAGATATGTCTGCTCAATAGCTGAGCTTGCCAGGTTTGTGGAGTACTTTTTGTTAATCAATAGAGATAGCTGGGTCTAGAATAAACATGACACATGTCATCTGGAGGTCTTGGCTAACTGCTCCTGCATCTAGAAATTCACATGACCCCAGTCCTATCAGGCCAGCATTCTCCTCCGAGCCCACAGGAGTTATAAATACCCCCTTGATCAGCCCTGGCCAGACTACAATGAAGAGATGACAATAGAAATCACTGCCCCTGTATAAGATCATGTTCCCCCTCCCGGGGAGGAAGGCTTCTGCTCAAATAAACAGCATGGCCACAGAGAGGCTGCCAGAGCCAGAAAAGGCAAAGCTCCGAGTCTTTCAGAAGATGGAGAGAGACCCCCCTTGGAGTCTTGCTCCTGTGGACCAGTACCACACAGCCTTGGTCACAGGCGACCTGGGCAGCCTCCAGTCACTGATGGCCCAACACTATAGCGATGCCAATGTGGTCTTTGAGATCAATAAGAATGAAATGGAATGGCAGGTGAAACCTCCAGCCACTTTTGGACTATCAGGTAACTTGCTTACTGGCAAAGACCTGTTTTTAAATTGTTAAGGGATACTAATGCTACATATGTCTATACATAGATATAGCTCATATGTACGTAGAGATATTATAGTATCAGTAACTCCAAACAGTAACGAGAGATAGAGAAACATATTAGACGGGGAGCATCTTGAGAGTGGGTATTATAATCTGCTTTGTTTTATGTCCCCAGTGTTCTCAGCACAATCTCTGGCACATAGTAGGTGCTTCATAAATGACTGACTGATGTTCTGACGTAGACAGAGGGTAAACCAGTGGATAGAGGGCTAACTTTGCATGCCTTGGACGCTTACCAGCTGGGAGATCCTGGGCAACGCTGCAGCTTTCTTAGCCTCAGTTTTCTCCTCCATAAAAGGGAAACAGTAACAGAACCTGCCTCCCTGGGCAGTCATAAGGATCAAATGAGACAAAACTTGTAAAGCTATTATTATAATTATAAAGTCATTTCGCATATGCAAATTAGCTCTATACATATAGGTATATATTTCCACATAAAATTAAAGTGAACAAATATTTATTAAGCACAGATTATGTGACAGGTACTATGATGAGAAGTCATAGAAACCTCAGGTTCAAATTTCACCTGTGACACCAGCTGTGTACATACAGCACACATATAGACACAGTGGAACACTGGACTTAGAAGTAGCCTGGGTTCTAATCCTTCCTCTGGCACTTAATGACAGAGTAATCCTGCCCAAAGCATTCCACCTGTCTGAGCCTCAGTTTTCTTATCTATGAAATGGGGAGAGTATAGCCTTATAATGCTTACTCCCTCAGGGTTGCTGTGAGGAGAAATGAGACAATGTTATCAGTCAAGTGCTCTGCCCAAGTCCAAGCGTGCTATAAAAGTGTGCTGTTAGGACAGAGACAAGGCTGTAGCGGTGGACCTCACTGAAAAAAGGCAGGCAATGAGAGGGGCCATTAGGAATGGACTTGAGTGATGAGACCCAAAAAAAATGCATAGAAAAGGGAAATTAGTTTACGAAAAGGGCCTGTGGCTGAAGTGGCAATCGTCACCCCTTAAATGAACACACAAGAGCTTTGTTTAAGGCACCCTAAGATTTAAACCTGGATAAATCTGCCTACAATTTTATCTAACCAAAACACCAAGAAGGATGGGAAAAGGAAAGAATTCTCCTTTTAAGTGGCTTGACTCCCCTAGGAATGGTCCACATGGTTCCAGGCCCATGTAATGCAAATCTATGACTTCCTCCATTCCAGCCATGGCAGGCTCCCAGATCACGACCTCTGGGGGAGATATTCAGCCTCAAAGAAGAGAGATCCTGAAAAATCGATCCCCTCAGTCTGCTACACACACACACACGCACACACAGACGCACGCGTGCGTGCTCTCTCTCTCTCTCTCTCTCTCTCTCTCTCTCTCTCTCTCTCTCTCTCTCTCTCTCTCTCTCTGTCTCTGTCTCTCTCTGTCTCTCTGTTTCTGTCTCTCTGTCTCTCTCTCTCTCTCTCTGTCTCTGTCTCTCTGTTTCTGTCTCTCTGTCTCTGTCTCTATCTCTCTCTGTCTCTGTCTCTCTCTGTCTCTCTGTGTCTGTCTCTCTGTCTCTGTCTCTATCTCTCTCTGTCTCTCTCTGTCTCTCTCTGTCTCTCCCTCTCCCTCTCCCTTTCCCTCTCCCTTTCCTTCTCCCTCTCCCTCTCCCTCTCTGTCTCTCTCTCCCCCCTCCCAACACTCTGGATAGAACTGCTGAAAGAGAAGGGGAAAACCTGAGGTCTGGACAAAAGGAATAAACAGAGAGGAAGTGGAAATCATCTATTTTCTAAACTAAATTGTGAATGCACATGGTTAGCCTGCTGGCTATTTCCCCTAGATGACACCTTCCTCACTTTTGCCCCAGCTGTCCCCCATTCCTGGAATGCACTCCATTATCACAGAATCCCTGGCATCCTTCAAGCAGAGCCCCAGTGCCACCTCCCTCATAAAGCCATTCTTCCCCTCCCCCACCTATTGTTAGTACTTCTTCTTTCTTGAGAGGACCTTATACTTGTGTACATTTTTCCAACTCCGGTATAATGTAAACTCCTTGAGAGCAGAGATAGTCATTGTTTGTCTTTATCCCTAGCTCCTGGTACAGAATACATCACCTTGGGCTCCCAGGAATATAGATTTAGCACTTTAGACTTTAGAATTGATTTGTCCAATCCCATCATTTTAAAGATGTGGAAACTGAAGCCTATATCATATCATATCATATCATGACATTAAGTAATTTGCTCAAGGTCACACAGGTAGGAAGTGGCAAAGCCAGGATGAGTTAGATTCTCCTGCTCCAAAGATGGCACTCCTTCAAGTACTGCATTGTATCATGTTGCCTCCTAAGGAATGGTTACTGAATTGAAATGAAATGATAATGGAATGAAATGGAATGGCCACTGGAAGACTTGGTATCCACTTTGCTTCCAAATGAAGCTCTCGAGACAAGAAGTCATAACATAACCTGTTACTGTAACACTGGGATAGAAGGCATCTGATTGGGAGGCCAATGGGTCACCAGTGGAATGGGACTGGGTTCTGAAAACCAAACCAGATAGATTGATGAGTAGTCTATGTACCAGAGATAGAGGGTTAAAAATCAGATTATTAATCACTGTTGATTAATAGCATACAATATATACTTATTTCCAGATTTTCTTGGGCCATCAGGGTGAGGGTCCCCTTCACCATTGTAGATTAGAGTCCTTCAAGCTTTCTCATCTTGTGTAGCTCTTGTCCAAGCCCAAATACTTAAGAAAATGATCACAAAATGTCAGAGTTGGAAGGGGTCTCTGTCACCATCTAGTCCGTTCCATAACCCTAAGGACCCTCCACTACACTGTACTCTGGAAGTAGTCAGTCATTCAGCCTCTAATTGAAGACCTTCAAGGAAGAGGAATCTACTACATCTTGAGAAAGTCCGTTGCACTGAGTCAGATCTCATTGGTAATGAGTTTTTCCTGATATTAATTCTAAATCTAGCTCTTTGAAACCTCTACCCTCTAGGACCAATCAGAACAAAGCTAATTCTTCCTCCATGTGATAGTCCTTCAGATATTTGAAGGCAGTCAACAACTTTTAGTAAATATTTACTATGGGCTGGGCACTGTGCTAGGTGCCAGAGATATAAAGACAAACACACGGCCCTTCCCTCAAGGTGCTCACATTCTGTTGGAGGAGACAAAATGATAAGAACCAGTTATATACAAGATCTATATGGAGGAGATGAGGGAGGATGCTAGAAGCCGTGGGGACAAGGAAAGGCCTCCTGCCAAAGGTAGGACTTGAGCTGAGTCTTGAAGATAGCTGGGGATACCAATGATTGTTAGGAAAGTTTTCCTCTCATTGAGTTTTGTCTTGGATCTGGGCTCAAGTCGTCTCACAGTGGAGATAACTCATGGTTGGGCTGTTTACATAGGTTTTAAATGGAAAAGCAGACATGCGGAGAACAAAAGCAGTTCTTCCTCTCTACATGTCCCTAAGTGGTCATGGCTACTCCTGAGGAACTCCACCAAGCCAGACCTGAAACCCAGAACCCAACAGCTGGCATTGGGAATCTGCTCTACAAGAACTGAGGCTTCTGGCAGGACCAAGAAACTATCCCTTGGGCACTGGGGGCTATTGGGAAGGTTGGGACTTAAACAGGGTGTCTAGGCAAAGTACTACAGGCAGAGGCAATTTGACTCAAGTGCAGTATGGCCCAGATGGTATTGGCTCCATAGAGTTTATTCTCTATCCTGGTGTCAAGAATGGAAGCCAAGGTGAGCCATGCTGGTGATAGGGAAACTCTCAGACTAGATCTCCCACAAAAGTCAACCTAAATTTCCCAGCAGAATAAGTTCCATCTCTCCCATGTAATGGCCCTTGAAATACTTGAAGATGATATCAGGTGCCCTCTGAGCCTTTTCTCCTCCAGGATAAATAATATCAGTTCTTTCAGTTAGTGGTCATGCAGCATGGACTCAAAGACCTTCCCCAACCTGGCTGCCTTTTCTGGACTAGCTTAGCAATTGTGGTGCCCAGGACTAAACAACCTTCCCAGATCAATGAATAAGTATGTACTGAGCACCTACTATGTGCCAGGCACTGATGTGGTCTGACCAGGGCAGAGGAGAATGAAACTTTCACCTTCATTGTGGACCTTAAAATCAGAGATATAGAGCAGTACCTTAATCTAATCAAATTCTGTGCCCTTTTAACAGAAAAGACAACAGAAGCCCAGAGAGGCTAGACCAAGGGTGGGGAACCTGCAGCCTCCAGGTCACATGTGGCCTTGTAGGTCCTCAAGTGGGGCCCTTTGAGTGAATCCAAACTTTACAGAATAAATCTCTTTAATAAAAAGATTTGTTCTGTAAAACTTGGACTCAGTCAAAATGTCACGCCCAAGGACCTGCAAGGCCACATGTGACCTCAAGGCAGCAGGCTCACCACCACTGAGCTAAACTATTTGCCCAAAGTCTCATGGATAGTAAATAAAAGAATGCCCCTCGTCTCCAAATTTCTTCACAATTCTAAACTTTTACCTTAGACCCTAGTTCGCCATCTTCCTAAGGACCAAGGAGCTTTCCACTCAGGTATTTCCTATTCCCACTTCCCTGGGTCCTACTATGGTCATCTCACCCTTAGCACCTCACTAACCTGTCCTTCCCAGAGCCAGGGGGCAGGGCTCCAAAGCTTGCCAGCTTAGGAATCTGTCTTACACACTGGTGGGTAATTAAGGAGTGGTCTTTCAAAACTTCTCAGCATGGGCTCTGGGGAAGGAGTTGGCCTGTGAAAAGGGTCCCCTTTGCAGCTCATTACAGCCATGAGATCAATTCTGCCATCATTAGAAGGAGGCATGCCTTCCAAGTGAATTCCTGTTCCTTGATGTGTATTCACCAGGGACTAGCTCCCCCCCACTTAGACCATTGCTCCATGCAGCTAACAACCTTCCATGGGGCTTTTGAAAGCACCAAAGTTTTCAGAAAGTAAAGTACATAGCCCCTGCTCCATTTTATTCCTTAAGAAAGAACAGCCCTCTACATACACACACAAAACCCTAAAGAGCCTGAAGCAACAAACCCGAATTGTGTGGAATGTGGAGCAACACATCAAAGTGGAGGGTTTTTTCCTCCAACTCAGATATTTTCAGGAGGGCTAAGCTCATTCTCAAGCCCTTGCTGCAGCAAACTGGCTAATGTCAGGCAGTTGTTTTGTGTTTGGTTCTCTTCTTCCTGCTGGTTCAGTGGAGATGGAGGGGTAAGGGTTGGAGGCTTTGAAATTGTATTTTGATGTACATTTCTCTAAGTCCCCTCATCTCAGCTTTCATTCTAATTGGCCAGAGGCAAGGAGGCACCAGGATGGCAAGCATATTACTGAAGACTTCTTCATTTTTGCATTGTGGATGCTTTTCTCCTGTCCCACCACAAAGACTGTGTACATATATTTTTATTTATTTATGTAGAACCTCTTCTGGCCCTTCTTCCTTGACTCAGCAGTTTGAATAGGCTACAGTTTGAACACCACTGCCTCCAGGACTCAAGGGTACCTGTGGGACCATATTTGTGAGATTATTGCTCCCAAGGCCCCACCAATAAACCTGCCTTTAACAGTCAGATATTAGACACAATTAGCTCAAAGAAAAAGTATTTTCTAAGGTGGTCTAATAATTGCAGTCACTACAAAACATTTGCCCCATAATCAGGAAGATACTCTCTCACATACGTGCTTAGTGTCAACGTGAAGAGTGGACACTTAGGTTCCTGTTTTATTTGACTAAGAGCTCATGCTTCTGGTACTTCAGGACCCTGAAGTCTTTTCTCTTCTCACGGAATCCTCATGATATTCCCCTTTAGGTGCATCTCTGCTGGGCTGGGTTTCTCTTGGCTCCCTTGGCCTGCTCTTCTCTCCAACTTAGTTCCCAAAAGCCAGGACTTTTACATCCACAATCAACTTTCTCCTTCACTGTCAGGGGCCACAGTCCTTAGAACTACCTCCACTGAGACATTGTCTCTCTGTCTCTACCTGTGTGTGTTCCTCGTGTTATCTGTGTCTCTCTATCTTTGTGCCTGTATCTCTATGTCTCTATTTCTGTCTTTCTGTCTCTTTCTCTCTGTCTGTATCTCTGTTCCTCTGGCAGGCTGTGTCTTTCTCTCTCTGAATGTCTCTATCTCTGTATGTCTCTTTGTGAACCTGGCTCTGCCTCTCTGTCTCTATGTCTCTGTGCCTATCTGTCTGTAATAGAGAGCTGCTGGGGTTGATTGGTTAGAATAATGATGTGTTCACTTTTCTAAATGCAAATGAATTAAATGGTCATTCTTCCAAGCCTAGGTAAGACCTGTGCTTTAGGAATATGAATTTGACAGTTGAGTGGAGAATGGGCTGGAATAGGGAGATACTTGGGGCAGGGAAATCAACTCCCAGGCTTTGCAAAAGCCCTAGCATAAAGTGGTCCCCCTAGACCAGGGGGGTAGCAGCATGAGAGGAGAGAAAGGAGTGTATACAAGAGATGTTAGAAAAGTGCAAATGACAGAGCTTGGCAATTGATTGGATGTAAAAATGGGGAAAGAAGACAACGAGGCATTGACGATGACATATAGGTTGGATAACCAGGAGAATGGTGGTATTCTTGACAGTAATCAGGAAGTTTGGAAGATGGAAGGGTTTGGGGAAAAGATAATGAGATCAGTTTGGGACTTGTTGAGTTTAAAATGTCTAGAGGACATTCAGTTCAAGACGTCTTTTGAGGACTTGGAGATGAGAGACTGGAAGTTTAGAGAGAAAATAGGGCTGTATAAATAGATCTGAGAATCATCAGCAAAGAGATAATCATGGAACCCAGAGAGCTGATGAGATCAGCACGTGAAATAGTATAGAGGCAAAGGAAAAGAGAACCTAGGACAGAGTCCCAAGACATACCCAAGCATGGCCTGGCTAAAGATCCAGCAAAGGAGACTTAGAGGGAGCAGTCACACGTGTAGGAGGAAACCCAAGAGAGAGCAAAGTGTATGAAGGAAAGTAATCAACAGTACAAGGCTGCAGAGAAGTCAAGAGGGACGAGGACTGAGAAAAGACCATGGGAATTGAGTACTATCTCTGGTTATGCATGAAGACTAAGAGTTTACAAAGGCAAATAGGCAGGATTTGAACATCCTGACTCCAAATCCAGCACTTCATTCACTGTACTGTGTAGATACCTTATCCATATGTTTCCCTCCAGTAGAATGAAGGCCAAGACTGGTGGATTTTTCTTTCTGTTTTCCTAGCATATGGACAGTGCGTGACACATAAAAGGCATTTATTTAGTCTATGATATTGGCTCAGACTGGATGGAATGTTGCTCATTGAGAAAGCAAGAAAAACAAAACCCATTGCAAATATGTAAATTCAAGCAAACTAAGATTCACATTAGCCATGTTAAAAAATCCAAATAATAGGGAAATTCAGAAGACAGGGCAGTTTGGGAAGCAAGATAAATCCTGTTTGGGCCATGTTGAGTTTGAAATGTCTATGGGATATTCAGTTCAAGATGTCCAATAGGCAGTTTGTGAGGGGAACCTGGAGGTGAGGAGACAGATGAGGACTGGCTGAATGATAGAACTTGGTGACTGATTGGAGGCCATCCCTTCAGATGGAGTATCCCAACAAGGAAAGATTACAGCAGAATCATCACCTCCATAGTTCCACAGAATGTAGAGAACTTTTCAGTGAAGCAAAGATCACATTCACTTTCCTGGTGACCACATCACACCTGATTTGTACCGAGACTATATTCTTCTCAAGCTCGGTCATCGCTTTTGGACACACTGCATCTAACCCCTCATACCTGTCCATTCTATGATACTGATATTGTGAATCCAAATTTAAGACTTGATAGTTACCCCCATTAAATTTCATCTCATTAGACTTGGGAAAAAAATCTAAAATCCAATGATTTCATTGCCAGATGTAATGGTCTCGTCTCAATTCTCATCCTTCTTGACCTCTCTGTAGCCTTTCACACTGTTGATCACACTGCTCAAAACTCTCTTTTCTCTAGGTCTTTGTAACACCAATCCTCCCCCATCCCCAGTTCTCCTCCTACATATCTGATCACTCCTTCCAAGTCTCCTTAGCTGGACCTTCATCCAGGTCATGCCTGCTACCCTTGGGTGTCCCCCAGGATCCTGTCCTGGGCTTTCTTCTCTTCTTCCTCCATACTATTTGATGATTCCCTCAGCTCCCATAGATTCAATTATCACCTCTATGCTTATGATTCTCAAATCTGTCTGTGATGATCTCCAGTCTTACATCTCCAAATAGCTGTTAGACATTTAGAACTGAAAGTCTCTCTAATCCTGACTCATCATATCCAAAACGGAACTCATTATCTTTTTCCCAAAATCCTCTCCACTTCCAAATTTCTCTATTACTGTAGAGGGAACCACCATCCTCCCAGTCTCTCAGGTTCACTGCCCTAGGAGTCATCCTGGATTCCTCATTATCTCTCAGATCCAATATGGTGCCAAGCCCTGTCAATTTCATCCTTGCAACATCTCTTAAAAATACCCCCTTCTCTCCTCTGATACTGCCCCCACCCTGGTGCAGGCCCTCATCACCTCATGCTTGAATTATTGCAGTAGGTGCTGGGTGGGGCAAGGGTCTTCCTGCCTCAAGTCTATCTCCACCCCAGTCTATCCTCCACTCAGCCACCAATGTGATTATCCTAAAGTGCAGATCAGACTGTGTCACTCCCCTACTCAGTAAACTGCATTGGTTCCCTATCACCTTCAGGATAAAAAACAAAATGCTGTGTTAGGAGTTCAAATCCTTCATAACCCAGCCCCATCCCACCTTTCTAATCTTCTTACCCCTTAGTTCCCACCATGTCATCTTTGATCCAGTGACACTGGCCTCTTGGCTGCTCCGTAAGAAAGGTCCTCCATATCAGCTCTGGACATTTTCTCTCACTGTTCCCAAAACCTAGAATACTCTACTTTCTCACTTCTGCCTCCTGGGTAAGTCCCAGCTGAAATCCCATCTTCTCCAGGAAGCCTTTCCCTGCTGCTCTTCATTCTAGCTTAATTCCTTCTGGTGATTACTTCCTATTTATTCTGCACAGTTTGTCTACTTGCTATCACCCTTGTTACATTGTAAGCAGAAACTGGCTTTTGACTCTCTTTGTATCCCAGCTCTTAGCAGAGAGCTTGGTGCATGGCAGATATTTAATATATGTTTGTTGACTAATGAATTGGCTTCGTGTTGTGTCCCCTGATAGAATATAACCTCCTTGAGAGCAGGAACTGTTTCATTTTTGGTTTTTGATATCCAGTGCCTAGTACACTGAGAGCAGAATATGCATAGCAGGGCTACTTGAGGGCAAGAAGCTTTGTCTTTCTACTGCAGTGATTTGGGCTTGGCACAATATATGATTGATAAGTACTTGATGGTTGATGGATTGGTTGACTGATTTCTTCCCTTCTCATCTTACCCTGCAGGTATCTGGTCCCTGGAGTATAAAAGAGAGCTCACCAACCCTCTATGCATCACTGCCAGTCATGGCCACACTGATTGTGTACGCCACCTGCTACATCAGCATGCTGATGTTAATGCAACCCCAGGTGGAAAGAGTGCCCTGCATGAAGCCTGCCAAGGGGGTCACACTGACTGTGCAGAGTTGCTTCTGGAACACCAAGCTAACCCCAACCTGATGAACGAGGAGGGTTTGGCTCCACTTCACCTGTGTACCTCCCCAAATACTCTCAGGTAAGGAGGCAGCAGCAAGAGCCCCCATTCCCACCATACCTTCCCAACCCCACCAGAAGCCCTAGCTTCTCCACTACTGAGAGGAGTCTACTTCCTAAGGCTGGCTCCATCATTCAACTGGTTAGACTGAATTCTGTTATCCACAAGCAAGAACTGGTCTTAGGAAAGCCCCCCTCGACAGAACTTCACCCCATCAGGGCTAAACTTTGGCCGGGAGGGGGTGATCTTCTCATGCCGAACAAATGATGACCTTCCTGAAGCTTGCTCCCCCAGCCTTGTCAATCAGCCTGCCAGGGGCCCACACTCACCTACCCCTGGCCAAGCAACATCCCCCCTTTGCTTCTGGCTGAGTCTAATTAGAGCTTGATTACAAGAGAGAGAGCAAGAGACACCAAACTGAGGTAATGAGCTGCGTGATCAGAGGCCTAAATAAACCATGTTTAAATAATGCTAAAAGGCCACTGACAAGGGTTGGAGACTTAAAAATTAGGGTTTTAATGATAATTTTATGCATCCTAATTGTCACAGTGTGAGAGAGATAGTGAGCTTCTTGGGGCTGGGGCTTCAGCCCCCCCTTCCCCTGACAACATACAAACTTCAACTTTCTGCAGTGGGAGAGACCCAGAGCACCAAATCCCAGGCAACTTCTCCTTGAAGCAGGAGGAGATTCAAAGCAACCTGGGACCCACCTCCGAGAGGGCTCCAAGGGGGCTTGAGGCTGGGCCCCAGGCAGGTCCTTTTACAGAGGTGAAACTCCCAGGAGTCTTTGCAAATGATGGTTTATCATTTGCATAAGGTTTCACAAATTGTGCCATTTAGTCTCTAGCAATTTTCATGTTGGAAAGTTATTATCTTCAATCCTTGAGGTAATGGTTTCTTGGCCTTCCTAATCTCACCCAGAATTAATTCATGTCTCCTCTATCAGGAGCAGACAAAAGGGATGATCAATAAGCAGCTAGTCTGAGCCAGGCAAGATGTTAGGGATAAGAGGACTAAAAATGGAGCAGTCCCTGCCCTCAAGGATCCTATCCTCTTATGTTGAGAGAAAGGAAGGATATGTTCATAGATGCACATATATTTATATATGAACACATATGTTATAGATATATACATGTGGATACTATATGTGTGTAATGTGTTGAGAGGGGAGAGAGAGCCAGAAAGAGAGAGAGAGAGATTTGAGGCAGGATGGGGGGCACCAACAACTGATGATCAGAAAAAGTCTTCATGGAGAAGCCTTGATCTGGGTCTTAAAGGAAACAATGTTTCCTAAGCAGTGGGGGTGGAAGTGGGGGATGGGCATGGGCATGGTCATGGGGAGTGACTTTCAGGCATGGAATCACCAGTGCAAAGGCTGGAAATGAACTGTATTGAGTGAAGAAGAACAGACCCTAGATGGCATGGAGGGAATTAGATGCACTATGGCTGGAGTCAGATTGCAGATGGCTCTCTTTGCCAAACAAGGAGTTCATACTTGCTTCCAGAAGTGTTAGGAAGCCACTGAAGCTTATTGAGTAGGGGAGTGACACCATCATCCTAGCTAATGTTTCTAAAGCACTTTAAGATTTGCAAAACACCTTACATACATTCTCTCATTTGATCCTACAGCAAACCTGGGAGGTATAATTACATCCATTTTATAGTTGAGGAAACTGAGGCTCAGGGTGGTTAAGTGATTTTCTCAGGCTCACACAGGTAGTAAGTAACTGAGACGGGATTCAAACTCAGGTCTTCCCAAGACTAGCTACTCCACCAGATTGCTTCTCTGTCAGCAGTTATAATATGCTCTTAGATGTGCTTTAAGAAAATCTTTTTGGCAGATGGAAATCATTTGCACTAGAGAGATTGGAAGCTCCAGTGCAAAGCAGATGAGTCTGTCCCAGGAGCCCCACAGCTATAATTAGGAAATTTGTCACTTAAAAAATTGTGCCCAGAAAGACAATAAAAAGGCACTCTCAGTTGGTGTGGACCACCCCACACGTAGCACAAGCACTGAAGTTCCTACTATGTGCAAATACCACCTGACTAGCAGGTGGGATCCCCAGCAGAGAGCTGCTCCTTCTCCCTTCAGGACAGCAGGGATAACCCTCAGAAGACAGAGATTATTTCTCTAGTATTGTGGCTCATGGGCCCCCACTAGTGTGCCTCTCCATTATCAGTTGATATCAATGAGCCATCCAGACTTAACAATTACAATGGAATGAATGTCCTAATCAATATTAGTTCCATGCCAGAAACTCATACTAAGTACCTATTACGTGCCAGATACTATTCTAGTGGCTCTGAAATTAAGGATAAAAATGAAAACAGTTCTTGCCCTCAAGGGCAACTGATTTAGGAAAGACACTCTGAAACCAACTGTTCAAACTTTCATTTTTATAGCTGAGAAAACTGAGGCCCAGAAAAGTTAGGTGACCTATACAAGGTCAGGGAGAAGATGATGAAGGCAATGTTGAGAATGAAGTCCTCTGAATTCCAATCCAGCAGTGTCCACATTCTACCACACTGTCTCCCCAGGAGCTTACATCCTGCTGGGAGGATACAACACCACCCCCCCACCCCACCCCCCGCCGCAAAAAAAGCACAATATAGGATAGGAGACAAAGGGAACTAAAGAGGGAGAAAACAAAGAACTATAGACATCAGAGGAGGGAGAGAGAAGCAATGAGTGAGGGAACTCAAAATGGAATGCAGTCACTTCAGAGTTTTTTTTCCCTTGGGATGTCTATCACTTGATCTTCCACATAGTAGGGGCTTCATAAGTCCATGGGATCCACTAATCTCCTTATGTCTACATTTTATGGCATCCTCACAATTGGAGCTTCCTGGTAGATGGAGTATCTCTCTTTCCTGAGAGGAGCTTCAGCCTCTCCCAAGACAGACTCTTCCACCTGGAGACAGCTCAGATTTGTGGAAGCTTTTCTTGATATCAAGTCTAGATTTGCCTCCTTATAACTTCTTCCAAAGGTAGGACTCTTTGTTCTGCATACTGAAGCCAAGCAGAATGCAGCTTATCCTTCTTCCACATAGTACCCACTTCCTAAAAACTGCATTCAGGGCCTGACACATAGCAGGCACTTAATGGCTTATTGCCTGACAATTAACCCCCACCACTAACTTTCTCCTCTACAAGCTGAACATCCTACATTCTTTCAAAATATCCTCACATGACAAAGACTCAAGGCTCTTTGAGTGAATTTGTGTTCAAACCTTTTGAAAGGGATAAAACTCAAGGTAGCTACATGATACAGTGGATAGAGCACCAGCCCTTTGTAAATCAACCACACACACACACACACACACACACACACACACACACACACACACTGTACTGCACTTGATTTATGCAGGACTTTATATTAGTCCACAGCCCTAGCTGTGTGACCCTGGGCAACACACTTAATCCTGATGGCCTCCAAAAAGAGAGAGAGAGAGAGAGAGAGAGAGAGAGAGAGAGAGAGAGAGAGAGAGAGAGAGAGAGAGAGAGAGAGGGAGGGAGGGAGGGAGGGAGAAAAGGATAATACTCTTTGAAGAATATGAGATATTAAGCAAACAATGGGACAAAATGTTCTAGACTTGGATTCAGTAGTTCTGGGTTTGAATCTCGCTTCAGGCAATGACTGATAATGGACAGATCACTTTACCTTCTCTCAATAAGACATGGATCAATCAATTCAGCTCTTAGCACACTCTCTGACACATAATAGGTGCTTATTGCCTGACTGATTTCACCAACATGGGAAGGAATGAAGGCTCAGAGAGGTTAATCAACTTGCCTATAGTCAGACAACTAGAAAGTGTGAGCGGCTGGATTTGAACCCAGATCTTCCTTACACCAAGTTCAGCCTTTTATTTACTATACAATGTTGTTTTTCATTGTCAGTAAAATGTCCCAAATAATACTTCTACCTTCTTCTTTATAGGGCTACTGTGTGGAAGGGGCTTTGTAAATCAACTACACACACACACACACGCACACACACACACAGCACCTGATTTGTAGAGGACTTTATATTAGCACACAATTGACAGTGTTTGCTAAGCTTAGTGTAGCACTTTATACATTTATTATTATTGTGATAATCCACATTGCCTGAATCATCAGTCTAATTGCAAAGCACAGATTAATAATAGAACACTACAAAAAGTCCAATTTTTCAATGGTATGGAGGCTGGACATGCTTGTGCGTGCCTATAATCCCAGTTTCTGGGGGAAATGATGCTGGCAGCTCCCTTTGGTGGAGGCATTCTGAGCTGCAGTGGGAGAAACTGACCAGATGTCCATATTTAAGGTCAGCATTAACATGATTAGTTCCTTTGGGAATGGGGGTCACCAATTTCCCTAAGAAAGGCAAAAAGAGAATATGTCAAAGCCTACTTGATCATTTCAATGGGTCTGGACTTGACAGTAGCCCCTGTACTTCCATTCAGGGCAAAATAGGGAAATGCTGTTGTTCAATGATACAGAAAGTTATAGTTTAAAATCCTCAAATAATGAGCATATTTCTAGGAATAAACCGATTTAATTTCAGTCTCTACCACAGAATATGAGCTGAAGAGGGATAGTGAGGTCCTCCAGGTGTTCCTGTTTGCAGATGATGTTGTACTTACAGCATAATGCAAAGCCTCCTAAATGAGATTCACAGACACTTCAAAGAGTTTGTCCTAGTTATCCACACAGGAAAGCCAAGTGGATGAAGAATGCCTATTACCAGAGTATAATATCCAATTGGATGGAGGACCTAATAGAGCTCACCCATTTTGGACAGTATAGAAAGATAGCGAGAGAGAGAGAGAGAGACAGAGAGAGACAGAGAGAGACAGAGAGAGACAGAGACAGAGACAGAGAGAAGAGAAGAGAAGAGAAGAGAAGAGAAGAGAAGAGAAGAGAAGAGAAGAGAAGAGAAGAGAAGAGAAGAGAAGAGAAGAGATGAGACAGAGATAGATAGATGGATGGATGGATGGATGGATGGATGGATGGATGGATGGATGGATGAATGGATGGATGGATGGATGGATGATAGATAGATAGATAGATAGATAGATAGATAGATAGATAGATAGATAGATAGATGTCCATGGGAGATAGAGATTGATATAGACATATCTTTCACACACTCTACAAATGGACAATAAAGCTAAACCCAGAGGTGGACAGGCAGTAGAGAGAGAGCTAATTGCCTTTGAGAAACTGCATCAATCAATCTCCTCCCCGCAACTTCTCCCTAACCAAAGATCCCATCTTTTTAGCACAAATGTCCTTCTAAGCAATATAGAGCTATGAGTCATAGAAAACCATTATATTCAGAGAACAGAGGTTAAAGATTAACTGAAAGGCAACAGAGAAGTATAGAATGAGTGTGTACAGGTTATAACATGTCACAAAGAGGGAATTATGCAGGAGAAACTGGGTAAGGATTGTCATCAAAACAATGTACAAATGAAGGAAAATAAGAAGGTAGGACTAGTGAAAGATCAGGAACAGGAGAGAAGCAAAGGCCAGCTCCTATATTCCACTGATATCTGAAAAGTCCAGAGACATTCCAGGGAGGGAAGACACCTTGTCAGTCAGCCAAAGGACAATGCATTCAGCTCCTACAATTTTCCAGGCACTGTGCTAAGTGTTGGGGATACAAAAAAAGGTAAAAGAAAGTCCTTTCTCAGTCCCCCTTGTAGTGACTATGTAAAAATACAGAACAAAGGACACTCATGATGGGCAGGTATGGCTGGCTGAGTTGTGAGCTGCCACTGTAGCAAACTGTGCTCCCTCAACAAAATTGCTCATTTATTGGAATGTTGTGGGTGACACCTGTCAGTATAGAAGGTGTAAGCAAGGAGGGCCAGACAATAGGCAATTCTCCTGGCTTCCCCACTGGGCAGATGAGAGAAGTTAGCAAAGCATCAATCAGCCCCAATTCTTAATCCCAACTGTCATGAGAGCCTGTATTTTGCAGCTCCAACAATCCAAGATTGTGATTTTGGTGAAGAAGGTCTGTTCTCTATCAACACAGACCAGAGCCCCTCAATTTCTCAGCAGTTTTGGTGAGCTATTATAAACAAACAAATGTCACCCTCGCTCCTAAATTTAGAGGTAAAAGAGATCTTAGAGACCATCTTGTTCAAGGGTTCTGAATTTGGGGGCATTGGGCCTATTTTTCAAACGTGTTGATTGTTTCATTTCAATAGAAATGGCTTCCTCTGTCATCCCATGAATGTCATTAAAAAGATGATTCTAAGGAAGGTTCCTTACGTGTCACAGTTTGAAATCTCCAGGCTTAGTCCAGGTCCCTCATTGATCCTGGTACCTCAGTAGGACCAGCATTACCATCCCCATTGTATAGATTGAGATTTTAAGCAGTTTTCACCTGAGTGGGGCATTGGAATACTTTAACTTTAAGTTCTTAACTTTGGGAATCTACGAATAGATTTAAGGGCACATGAATTTGGTTTTGCAAAGTATTTTAATAATTGTAGTTCAGTGTAATCAGGCCTCCTTTAAAATCCTTTGCATTTAACAATCTTACTCTGAGAGGAGTGCATAGTCTTCCCCTGACTGATGCCCAAAGGAACTATGATGAAAAAAAAACGTGAAGTACCCCTGAACTAACACTACCCCTGGAAAACCAGCCAAGCTGACCCCTACCCTTTAGTCTCAGTGTGTCCAATTCAGTCTAGCATGCTGTGACAATCTGAAGACCAGGGCTGGAGTCTCAGCCATTTAGACCTCTCTGAGACTCAGTTTCCCCTTATGAAAAACAGATAATAATCCCTTCCCTGTCTGCTTCACAGGGATCAAATGAGGCTGTGTATAAGTGGAAGTCTCTGTCATCAGTGCAAGTTAGCACTTCCATAATTATTGTGCAATTAGCAGAGGGCAGGGGAGGGAGGGAGCAGTGCCTGGCCTTCTTCCTTGTGGGGAGCCCTGATTTAAATTGCTAATGCCAGTAAATTGCTTTGGAGGCTCTTACTGGAAACACCAGCATCAGTCCAGGAAGTCTCCCTTTTTGGTTCAATGTTCTTTTAGGTCTTCAGATATACTTTCTAAATAGGCCATTGTGATTCCACCCCAGTCAAGGGCAGAGGACAGCTGGATGCAACTCATTTGACTCATTGCTACCTTCTGGCTTTCCATTACCCTTGTCCCAAGCCCCCATGGGACAGTCTTCTAATGTTTCCCACTTTCAGTCATCCACTGACAAGTATAGTTGTGAGTAGCTGCACAGGACCACGCCAGATGCTTCTTCAGAAAAAGAAACCTGGTTGGTGTCTGCCTTCAGGGGGCCTGTGGTCAGCTCAAGAGAGACAGACCCAGCTCAGGGGAAATACAAAAGCTCATATTCCCTTCAGTCTCTTTGCACCCAGGCAGGGGTCTTTTCTTCATGATCTTGTTTGGACTCTAAGAAACTCTCCTGGGCTCGTCCATAAAAAGGAACAATGTGCCAAACTGTTCATGGTCTGAATATCTGCTTCTGGTCTTAACTCCCTCATGCCAGCCTCCAGACTCTAAACTGTGCTACGAATGCCCGGAACAAACAGGCTGAATTTCCCACAAGGTCCTTTGTTCACTCCTTCATATACTGGGGCATCTGTGAGATGGGTCAGAAGGCAATTGCTCCGGGTGAGAGAGAAGCCCCCCCACTCCAACCCCCATCTACTGGTATAGACTTTCAGCCAGACAGGTACGTACCACCCTGGAGGCCTTGAACCCTGGCGATTATCACAGCTACAGCCAATAGACGTTCAACTGCACAGCCCACCTGGCACCTCTATGATAACTTAAGCAACTTCCTCGAAGGATGAAAAATTAACAGATGTGTCGGCTTCAACTAGAACTTTTCAACTCTAAAGACTTCGGGGAAAGTTCTATGCTGTGAAGGTCAGCATTCAGTAGCATAAACATTACCCCTTTGATTAGGAAGGACTATTTTCCCTGGCACCTTTTTTAAGTAGTAGATTTTAGGTCATCCTTAATTTCTTTCCTGACAATAGGGAGGGGGGGTCACTGACCTACATATGAGAGATTTTATTTTTTCTCACTCTGATAACAATGGTCTGAACACCTGTGTGCTGCCTTTTTCTATAGGAACATTGAGTGGGCCATTCACCACAGGGCAGGACTTTAAAAACCTTTGTGTCTCTGGGTGCCTGGGATAAAAAATATAGATAGATGGATGGAGAGATGCAGGCTTCCTTCCAACCACTGAGCCATTCAGAATTCACAAGAATTCATCACGCATAAAGGATATTGGGACTTTAATCTAGGCACCATTTGAAGAGGTTTGTTGGGGGATTTTTTAAGTTCCAATAAAATTCAGACTCTCATTCTTCACTTTGGGTGCCAGCAATGCCCACTTTGGCCCATTTATTAGAGTTTTCCTCTCTGACCTTTTGACAGTCACAACAATTAACTTGATGGGGAGAGAGGAGTCTAAAGTCACTATACCTTTCTCTCTCTTTTAGGGTCTACAGCTGGTATGATTCAACTTAATTCAATTTAACAAGCAAAGATTAAAGCCTTACTATGTGCTAGGTGCTCTTCTGGATGCTGGTAGTTCAAACACAAAAATGAAATTGTCCCTGACTGCATGAAACTTGTGCTCTGAGGGTGGAGATAATGTGTACAAAAATAAGTAAAGACAGAGTGCGTGCAAAATAATATTAAGGAATATTCATTTACAGAGTTACTAGCAACTAGAGAGGCCAAGAAATGCCTCACCTATGAGGTGGCACCTCACAGAGCTTCAAAGGCTTCGTCTATGGAGGGAGATGATTTCCGTATAGTGCTTAGCATAATTTGGGGCAAATCGTAGGTGCTTAGACAGTGCTTCTCCCCTCCCTTCTCTCCTTCAAGGACTTATGGAATAACAAAATTAACAAGCGAGAGAACTATTTTCCTTCCTGAACCTTCTAGTGAAGACCCTTACATTTTCTTTTTGTCTTACTGGTGTCACCAGAACAGGGGAAAATATAATTCATGAGCCTGGGTCCATGTTTTGAAAAGAATTAATTATCTTATCAAAATCATCTGGACAATGCCTTTATGTTTCATGCCCAGCAGGGAGAAATTTGGGCAGAGTTAAATGAGATATTGATTCCCCTGGGGTTGGAGAATATGTTAACTCAGAGAGGGGAAGACCACACTGTCTAGTCATGATGTGATAGAAGGCAAGGTCGTCACAAAGTCCTGACATGAACAACTTCAGTGCCTTCCTGGCCTCCACCTCCACATGACTAAGGTGGGGTGAGTAATCATGGTCTCCTTGGTGCTGGGGAGATTCAGTTCAAGCCAAGCCATTTAGTAATGTTGCATGTCACCAGCCTCACAACAGCCCTGTCAGGCTGTGCCAGGGCCCTATTGCCCTCATCTGTTTGAGGTGGGACTTGAGGTTCAGATTGGAAAGAGGATTTCCCCAAGTTTGTTTCCCTATTGGTAAAGGAGGGGGAGGTGGAACAATGCTTGGACTTTAGATTCTGCTAAGAACCCACAGAGTTGGAATTGTCTAAGAATAGGGAGCCTCAGAGACACTAGCCACTAAACTTCACTCTCTCTCACTCTCTACCATTCTCTCTCTCTCTCTCTCTCTCTCTCTTTCTCTCTCTCTCTCTCTCTCTCTCTCTCTCTCTCTCTCTCCCCCCCCCTCCCCTCTCTCTGCCCCCCTCTCTCTCTTACTTTTATAGTGCTACATTTAGGGCCAGAGAACCTGGGTTTGAATTTAGAATCCTGGTTATATATCTTACTCCATGCATGTCCTTGGCGTGTCACTTCTCTCCTTAGTCAAAGAATCATGGTTCACAGTATCATCATTTCAGAATGGAAGAGATTTCAGAAGCCATCTCATCCAATTCCCTCATTTTACAGTTGAGGAAACCTAAGGAGGAGAACTGACTTGCCCAAGATCTCCCAGTTACTAACCAGCAGAGGGAGGGTTTGTATCCAGTTCTCTGGCTCTAAAATCAGTCTACTTTCCCCCATACTGTGTAATCCTCATTATCCTCCTCTGTTAAATCAAGAGCTTGTCTTAGACAATGTCTATGAGGTCCTTTCTAGCTCTCAGTCTATGATCCTCTTTTTTAAAAATCTCCATTTAATGACCATGAATCAGTTCCCTGGGCCTGTGCAGCCGGATCCTCACTGTGACATCTCTATCTCTTGCCAAGCACTTAATGAGGATGGGTTTAATCAGATGCTTATGACTCCAGGTGAGAAATAAGGAGCAGGCAGCCAAGAGCTCTTAGGAGATGAGTTCTGGCTTCTCTGTAGATGCCTCAGCTAAGAATTGATCACAGGGAGGCTGCTGTGAGAAGACCAGCTCAGGGCTCCTGAGAAACAAGCAGTGGGAACACAGGAACTGCTGTCCCTAACATTGTATCCTCAGGCACTTTGTGCAGGGATAATGCCACATTCAGCTGGGGTTGGCAAATGTTTGCCCCTAAAATCTGTAGAATGTGGCTGCTGGAGAACAGCCTTGTCTTGGTTTCCGTGGTCTGGCACGTAGCAAAGGCCTGATAGTGATAGAAGGGAGGGAGGGAGGGAGGGAGGGAGGGAGGGAGGAAGGAAAGAAGGAAGGAAGGAAGGAAGGAAGGAAGGAAGGAAGGAAGGAAGGAAGGAAGGAAGGAAGGAAGGAAGGAAGGAAGGAAGGAAGGAAGGAAGGAAAAATGGACAAATAAACCTCATCTCCATCACCATCACGACTAGAATAGTGCTCAATGTTGGCATCCTCCTTCATAGTCACAAAGAGTGACCTCCTTGAGATTCATTATAACTCTGGGAAGGAAACAATGCAAATCACAGCTTAGCTGAGTGCCCTTGGGAAAGTTCTATAGCTTACTCATCTAAAACATGAGGGAGTCACACATCTGAATACCACATTGAGGAAGCAAGGCAGGAGGGTGGATAGAATGCTGGACCTGGGGTCAGCAAGATTTGAGTTTGAATCTTGTCTCAGACACTTGCTAGCTGTTTGACCCGAAGTCCATCACTTGAACTCTCTGAATGAATCATTGTGGCTCACAATTGGTCTGAGTAGCTGAGGTCTAATTTACCTGTCCAGAGGGGAGGAAAGCCAAGAGTTGGTCAAACATGATACATGACTGGGGGAAGGGGAGAGGATGCAAGCCAAAGGATCATTGTCACCAAAGCTGGGAGATTTGTCTTATAGTTTCCAAGAGGCATATTGGGCTAAAAGAATATCTTCCTGCTCCCTCAAATAAATAGTCCAAGGGCTAATAGATTCAGAACCAGAGCCAGTCCCCTGAATACTCTCAACATGTAGCCCTCTCCAGAATGGCTTCTCCCCAACAATTCTAGTAATACAAAAGAACATCATAAATAGTGAAGAGAAAGTAAAGCCATTTGTCCAAGCTAAACAGTAAACAGAAGTCACAAGAGAGACAGCTCTTCAGCTGGGAGTAAAATCTATTTCTCTGTAATCTCTATGGAAGAAAGCTGGAAATCAAGGACCTGTTGAGGAACCAGCTTTCCCTAAATGTTCAAAGCTTCCCTTTCCTCATATGTTTTTGAAGAATTTCTATTATTAACTCAATAAATCTCTAAAGTAAGTCTGAATAGTCATGCTCATCATTCTCCCCACCAATCATGAGTTACATCTCTATACATAGCAGTATATAAAACTCTCCAGGCTTGGGTAGAAGCCCCAGTAATGCCTATCTCACAGAATTGTTGAGGTGCTTTGCAAATTTTAAAGTGCTATATTAATATTGACATATCATTATTTTAGGAAAGATATGTAGAAACTAGAGAACATGGTGGTGGAGGCTTAGGATGATGAAGGGAACTGGACACCGAGACCTATGAGGATCAGTGGGAAAAGGTAGGGCTATTTAACCAGAAGAGCAGATTTGAGAGTGGGGGAAGAATAGGATAGCTGCCCTTCTAGTATTTTAAGGGTCCCTCTTTGGAAGACGTATACACTTTGTTCTTCTTGGCTTTCACGAGAAGAATTAGGAGGAATGTTTGGAAGTTGCAAAGATGTAAATTTTAGCTCAGCTTCAGGACATTTTTCCAGGATAATGAGGGCTATTGGGCTAAAAGAATATCTCCCTGCTCCCTCAAATAATGGTAGTCCAAGGGTTAATAGATTCAGTGTGAAATGGACTGACTTCTTTGGAAGGTAGTGAGTTCCCCTTTCATTGGAGTTCTTCAAACAAAGTCAAACGACCATTTGTCAGGCATGTCATCAAAGGAATTCTTAGGTACAAGTTGGACTAGATGCTTGTTGGGTTCTTGTCTCTTCTCATTTTGAGATTCTGTGGTTCTAAACCAAGGGTTCCCTCTAAAGTTCCTTCTAACTCAAAGATTTTATACATTTTCTCCCCGTTTTGCAGGGAAAAAAATAACTCAGAGAGGTCAAGAATGTTTTAGCTAAGGTCAGAAAACTACCAGATAGCAGAGTCAAAGCTCAAAGTGGTGTTGGTATAGTTAGGTATAAGGCCTTTTCCTATACACTGTGCTGTCTCCATGTGATATTATAGAGGAAGCAACAAGATGACAGTCACCACATAAACCATGGGTAGAACACCATGCACACAGAGAACATTAGAGGAATCTTTGTAGAACAGAATAGGGTAGAACAGATTGTGTTCAAAAGGCATGTCCCCCACCCCCACCCCCACCAACCCCATCAAATGTAACTAAGAAGATGCTCTTGCTTCCATGATTTCATTAGATGAGAATGCCTCTTTGACTGAGTCACCAAACCAATCAAATAATCAATGGTGTAAACTGGGTGGAGGAAGAAAGTACTTCAAACCATTAGATCAAATCAAGTGATAAAATATATTAGGATTGTTTTTTAATTATATTCCTCTGGGCCTAGGTAGATCAAAGAAGGCCATAGCAGGGGATTCATTCCAGCAATGTCTTTGGAAGTCAAGCTTCAGGAGCTCTTTAAGAAGGCCTATATCAGAGTCAACAAGGGGCAAGAGGGGAGTGTTTCACTCTCTGGCTCCCCACTCCCATTGGCTATGTCATTGGCAAGACTGGGCCAGCATCAGGTAATACTTCCAGCTAGGAGCCAAAAAAGAACAAACTCAACCTGCCAAGGAAAAGCAGCTTCCGGGAAGGTAGCACCTTAAAGGAAAGTAATATCAAGACTCTCCAAGGCCCTTGACCCCCTTGACCCTTAGTACTCAGCAGAGAGCTCCATATGAGTCAGGGGAACTTTATGGGGACTCCAGGAAGGAGAGAAAGACTTCCATGTAAGAAAGAGCTAAGTCACTCCATGTGGTTTCCATGAAGTACATATGGATGTCCTTTCTAAGCTCAAGCCCACTCTCACCTGAACTCTGTAAGTCCTCATTGGATCGCATATCCTACTATCCTTACTATACTGCCTTCATAAATTCCCCTAACTAGAAGCTAATTAAATATGATGGGCTAATTGATGCCAATTGCATAACCAGTGGGAAGCACCCCAGTGGGGTCTTGTGAGAAACAGCACTAGAAACATGCTCTTGATCCCTGAGAGTTTCCCTAGAACCCCGAGAGAAGTCATTAGCCACCTTTTGAATGAGCTGGGAGAGGGGCCAAATTTCAATGAACATCCTGCACTGCAAAATATGAATCCATCTGACTCTGCACCTGCCTTTTCCTCCCTCCAAGGACCTGCTGTTGAGCACTCCTGCCCCCAGATGGGCTGTTCTCAGGTCATTTTTGGTACACACTGTTCCCAAGACTGAGTCTTTTCCAATTGAGAAAAAGAAAAGAAAAAGGAAGGAGATCAGAATGGTCTCAAGAGGGGCTCTGAGCCACACCAGTGAACCCAAGGGGGACAAGAGTCTCCATAAAAGTCATGGGGTGCTGTGACTTGTACCTTACACGCTCCATGGCAGCTGGGGAATCCAATCCATAGATCCATGGTACATGAATTAAAGCCAATTAATAGAAACACATGCACAAGCATACAGGCCTGTGCATACACATACCATACATATAGGTTGGTGGATATGTACATATGTGGGCCTGACATGCACAGTACAAGTACTGTGTACCTGTGCATACAGGATTATGCACATATGTTGGAATGTGTGCATAAAATACAGTACATCTGAGGGGCCCAACACATACACACACATGTTCATGATATACATGTTTATACTTTGTGTAAAAATGTAAGCCTGCATGCATGTTCATGTGTGCTGGCCCATGAACACCCATGCAGTTCATATGCACACCCCCTCACTTCTCTAGCCTGTGAATACCCCCCTCTGACTGGGCCCTGGGCAGCACCAGCTCTCTCCAGTGCTGCCTCTGGCTGTCCTTGCCCAGGCCCATCAAAGGTGACATTATTTCGCCTTGATGTCATGCAAACAAGCTTCCCTACAGCAGTCAGCCTGATGTAACCCGACGGGCTCATCACATCCATTTACTTTACACTGAAAACAAGATGAGGGTTCTTTGTCTCTAAGTCCCTGTGGTTTGTCACAAGGAATTCTGGCTGGGAAACATCAACCCTGATGACAGAAGGACTCTCCTGAGACTTCACAACAGCTTCCAGTGTAGAAATCTGTGCTTGGGCAAAGGCCACATGGTCATCCCACAGCAGTTAGACCCCAGACCTTAGACCAAACTAGAACCTCTCAGCCTCTCATAGAAAACGAGGCACCTTCCTGTATGGCCAGAGCCTCAAGAAAAGTCCTGGGTTTGTAAGACAGTTGTGCCTTGTGGACTGATTACTGTCAAATGGTCCCCCTGAGCTTGTGACATTTGCCACAAGGTAGTCATCAACTCTCAAAGGAGTGCACCAAGGATCTTGGTTAACCCTGTGTTCTTCAGCCTTTTCCTCATTGAGTTGTATAAAGGCACAGAAGATGTAGGAACCATGGTGGCAGATGGCCCAAAGCTGGGAGGGATGCTAACACTCCTCATGTGGAAGGAGCATTAGGCTGTTCTGGCTGGCCCCAGAGAGCAGAAGTGTCAATGAGGTACACTGGTGCCTGCCAAAACTTCTCCATTCCAGTCATCCCACTGCCTTGGGGGTGACACATTCCTCTTCTCTGCAGTTCATCCAGGAGAAGCTGGAAAACCACTTGTCCAGTACAACGCAGAGGAGATTCCAATTCAGAGATGGGGTAAACCAGCAGCCTCTGAGAATCCCAGACTATGGGATTCTGTACTCACAACACTGATGCAGACATAACCAGGAAGCCAGTGAGATTCCTTCCTAGCAGAAAACGATGATTCTGAGGCTTAGGAGTCAGCTACTCCAGAGTGACTTTCCCTGTGGGTCTGCTTCTGTTCCCCTGCGCTCTACTCTGTCCCTAAGGAACATTTGTGCAGGCTTATGGAAGGTGCTAGACAGAGAGGGTTGGGGGAGGGGGTGAGGAGTCTTTATTTCAGGGTCAACAGTAATTGTATTCTTAGTTACACTTTGGGAGACCCTTCCTGAGATCTGAGGTGGGCCCACATAAAAGCCCACAGAGGCTATCTGAGCCTGACAGAAACCCCCAGGCTATGATCTCTACCCCTTCCTACCCACCCCAGTGACCCCCTCCCCAAATATCTGATGGATGTATTTAACAAGTTTTGTGAACACCCATAAGAAACACAAATGAGGCCATTTGGCATGTGGTGAAGCAGAAATAATTCATATAAACAACCATGAGGGATGACTTCACCTGAGGAAACTTTTGACAAGATTTTCTAGGTCACCACAAGCTTCTTTTGAGGACCCAGTCCTGTTCTTTTGCAAGAGACTCAGTTCATTACATTGCAGATTTAGAAGAGGAAGATTCCTCAGAGACCATCTCATCCAACGCCCTCATCTTACAAATGAGGAAACTGAGGCACACATAGGTGTTAGACATGGGCTGGAAGTCATACATGTCATAAGTATAAGAATTAGAAGTGAGCCCAGGTTGTCTGATTCCAAAGACACTGTACCACTACAACAGCTATTTTTTTGTTGGAACACAGTGTGCGTGAGAGAAAAATATATTCAATAAACCTAGAAAGGTAGACTGGAACCAAACTGTGATGCACTTTGTGGAGGAGTTTCTTTTTTCTCCTGGAGGCACTAGGGAGCCAATGGCCATTGCTGAATGAGGGAATTGCATAATAAACACCTCGATCTCAGCATCTTCCATTTGTCCTTGGAAAGTCAAAGACTAGACCTCTCTGACTGAGCAGTGTCATGTTCCTTAAAATTAAATATATAAGGTTGACAGGACTTAGTCTAGGTGAATTTGGCTCAAATTAATTATTTCTGTATTGCTGGTAATAAAGGGAGGCAGTGGGAGATATTGCTTCCCTTCCAGTCACTGAGGAGCTTGACAGGGTACTTATAATTGGAGATGATTGGAAGTGGGGAGGATCGAGGGAGGGTGTGTTTATCTGAGTTGCTCCAAATCAGAAGCTATTTAAACAACAGTGTCTCCTTAATCCTTGGTCTGTGAAGTCTGGACATATAGTGACTTTGGCATTCTCAGATGGGGGTGATATCCTCAATTCAGGACTGAGGCTGTTCACAAGTTGACTCCAGACCTTCTTGACTTCTGCCTGTCTGTTAGGATATGACAAAGCCTGCTCACAGGTCTGTGGCACCCAGGCCAAAGCTGGGGAACCTCCCAAGCCTGTGGGTGACAGTGTCTTACTGGGTCATAAGCTTATATTCTGAGCTAGAAAAAACCTCAGAGGACACACATTCCAAGCTCCTTATTTTACAAAGGCTGCCTAGCAAAGCTAAGGGACTTGGCCAAGGTCGTGTAGCTAATACATCATAAAAGTGGGTTTTAGTCCAGGTCCCCTGAATCTAGAGCCTATGATATAAAAGCAACAGAAAAGAAGAATCAGGAACAGTCCCTAGGATGGAGTATCAGATCCCTGAGTGGTAGTTTGGGGTTAAGATACAGGTCATAAGTCACAGGTACCTAGAACTTACATATTGTGGTGATGCTGGATTTCTCTTTCTCATTGGTCTACAGATCAGGAAGGGCTCAACATATGACACCTCCTGCCTCCTCCTGTCCACACTTTCTGAGCCTGGGCCTCTGTGGATTTTGTTTCTCAAATCAAGGGAAAATATCCAGAGAAAATTGTGGCCCCTGGGGTGGGCTGGAGTCCAGTGGAGATGGGGCCCCAAAGAGCTCGTATACTGTTGTTAGAATTGTTGTGGTAGCTTATCTCCCCAGGGAAAACACCTTAACATGTCAGCTTGCTAGAAAGAAATGAAGATAAGCTCTCTATGGAAAAAAAAAATTGAGTCTCATATCCCGCACAGGTGGATGAGGGATTCAGGCCCACCGCCTCCTGGAAAGGTTTCCATATTGCAGAGAGCAAGTTCCTCTGGGGATCTCTGCTGGGGCAGTCATAGAGGGTGGGGTTCATTTTCCTTTAAACTCCTTTGGAGAGGGAGGATGTTTACAATAATAATAACAGCCGCTGACATGGTGAATGGAGCACTTTGAAATCTGCATATTACCTCACTTTACATGGTCTCATCTGAGCCTCACAACACCCCTGAGAAGGAGGTGCTCTGGGTGATATGATTCCCGAATTTATAGGGGACAAGGAGTCTCAGACAACCTCCCAGCTTGCTTAGGTCACACAGCCTACGAGAGGCAGTTTTTGAATGCAGATCTTCCTCACTCAAAGTCTAGCTCCCTACCTACTGTGTCTCCTTGCTCTTCTTTTTCCTTTCAACTTTTGCATTTGTATCCCCCCATCTTGGCATAATGCTTAATAAATACGTCCATCACTCATTCATTCAGTGCCTGCACCAGCCACTATCCTAAGGCACTGAAGATGTAAGGATCAAAGCAAGGGAGAACCTTCACTGTCCTATCCCTGTTTGCCTGCAGTCTCACCAGTAAAACGGGGGTGGGGTGGGGGGAGGCTTCTGTATCACCCCACACTTAGCAACAAAGATTGTTAACTGACAGATTTACTACTACTAAGGAAGATACTTTATAATTATTTGACTGACTGACTACTTAAGATCACACTTTCGATTGTTTTTCTGTCTGACTATTTAGGAATATATTTTCTAATTGTTTGAATAACTACTCAGGAAAATACTTTGTAATTGTTTGACTAACTCCTTAGGAAGATACTTTGTAATTGTATTTCTGACTATTTAGGAAGATACTTTCTAATTGTTTGACTAACTACTTAGGAAGATACTCTTAATTGTTTGACTGACTGACTGACTTCTAGAGAAAGCTACTCTTGGGAGTCAAGGATATTTGAACCTTAGCTTGGCTACTTGCTCTCTTACCTGTCTGGCCTGTTATGTGGTAGCAATTCTATTTCTAGTTAACACATCTAATGTCCAGGAGAGAAGTAGCAAGGAAAGTGAAGACCGTGTTCTTGTTCAGTAACCTAGCACCTAGCTGAGTGGTTCAGCGATGGACCTGGAGTCAAAAAGATTCAAGGTCAAGACAAGTTGTGTGACTCCGGGCAAGTCACATAACCTCTCTCTAGATCAGTTCCCTCATTTGTAAAATGGGCGTAATAAAATCACCTCCATCCCAGGGTCTTTATGGAGACAAGATGAGATGATAATTGTACAGTACTTGCAAACCTTAAGCATTATATAATACCAACTCTTATTATTAGGTAACTGCCTAACACATAGTAGACATTGGACGAATGAATGAAATCATTTATTAAGCTCTTATTATATGCTAAGCATTGGGGATGTGAATATAAAAACAAGACAACCCCTACGTCATGAAGTTTATATTCTAAGAGGGAGCAATATCACAGGGAAGTGGCATCCAGAGAGGAGCATTTTGGTCAGGAAAATCACAAGATGGTTTGTGGAGTCATCAGGGCGCAGACTGACAAATCCTTTGCTCCAGCAACAGTGGCAGAGTTCAACTGACTTTATTTCCTAATATGAAATCTAAATCTGTCATTCTGAGATTTCACACACACACACACACACACACACACACACACACACACACACTCCATTGTTCCTAGGTCTACTTTCTAGGGACAAGGAGAACAAGTTCCATCCCCCTTCCATATGATAGCTGACTATAAATAGTTCCACAGAACAGAGTTTTAGAGTAAGAGATGAAACAGAGGGGGAGGAAAGGAGTAGGTACTTACATGGGAGAGGAGTAGGTGTTAAGCAAATGACACATAAATAGTGTGGTCTGTTGAGTGAGTTAATAGGTTGACTGATCAATGAATTAATGTCACAAAGAAAGATCTGGGACACATAGAAACCTTTTATGAGGGTGGGCCAGGGCCTTCGATGGATTCTTATATGGGCAGATTCCTCGTGGTGTTTTAAGTGTGTTCCTGAAAAGCTGTTTGTAAATAAAACTTTTGTAAATGGAATGTTATTGCAAGGCCACAGTGAGACTTCTTATCTAAGAGTCTGTTGGCCCCAGGCCTGGCTCTTCCAGTCACCCCATCTGCATTTCTAGCTGCTTACTCATCTTGTTCCATTGGCCTGGCCTCCTTCCACCCCCAATCTGCTCTTGTTTATTCCCGTGATGTTGACACTCTGCCTTCTGTCTCACCATCATCTCCAGGGGTTCTGAACTAACAGCTACATTCTGGTCCCAAGTCTGAAAGTGTTGGATCTTAAATAAATAGCAAAATGGGGCAACCCCCATTCAGTTCAAAGGATCATAGGTTTAGAGCTAGAAGAAATCTGAGAGTCCCCTTACTTTTAGAAAAGAAAGCAAGGCATTAAGAAGGTAAGGTCACATACAGCTAAGTGACAGCCACGATTCAATCCAGGCCTTCTGACTCCAAATCTGGTACCTTGTAATTTCAGGTAATCAATCTCAGAAGTACAGAATAGAGGACAACAAAATGACTAACAACAGTTTCAAGGGAGAAATACTTGGGAGTAATAGTGGACCACAAGCTTGTCATGAATCAAACGTGTGATTTGATAACCCAAGAGCTCTCCTAGGTTGCATTAAGACAGACATGGCATACTTTGCCAACCTCAGTCCATGCCTGAAATACTGTGGTCAGTCCTAGGGGCCCCAGGATTGTCATCAATGTTTGAAGAGTTGTGACATGGAAAAAAGATAGTTTCTTTTCTATTTGGTCCTAGAGAGCAGAACTAGGAGCAATGGGGAGGTAAAGAATATTAAATTTAGATGTCAGAAATGGAAGAGTTGCTTAACAATTAGAATGAGTAAAAAACCAAATCAGCTAACTTGGAAGGAAGGGAGTTTCCCTTCACTGAAGGTCTTTAAGCAGAGATGACTTATCAGGGATGCTCTAAAGGAGATCCTGGGACTAGAGGGCCATTGAGGTCCCTCTCAAATATGAGTTTCTATGATTCCACCTGTTTGGGTCAATGCCAGGTGTCACAGTGGGTAGAGCACTGGGCCTGAAGTCAGGAAGACCTGAGTTCAAACCCTGAGTTCAGACCTATATTTGCTTCAGGTACCTCAACTATAAAATGGGATAATAATAGTACCTACTTCCCAGGGATGTTATGAGGATCAAATGAGATGATTCTAGAGAGTTTTGCAAACCTTAAAGTGTTTTGTAAATGCTTTATAGTAGTAGTAGTAGTAGTAATAGCAGCAGCAGCAGCAGCAGCAGCAGCAGTAGCAGTAGCAGCAGCAGCAGCAGCAGCAGCAGTAGCAGCAGCAGCAGCAGCAGCAGCAGCAGCAGTAGCAGCAGCAGCAGCAGCAGCAGCAGTAGTAGTAGTAGTAGTTATAGGGAATAGAGTACTGGACTTTGAAGCAGAAAGACTTGAGTTCAAATCTCACCGCAGACACTTGGTAGCTGTAACCCAAGACAAGTCACATAGTCTCTCCAATTCCCAGTTTTCCCATCTGTAAAATGGCTATAATAGTTGCTGTGATACTTTTGTCAAGGGTTATAGTGAGGTTCAAATAAGAAAATGAATGTGAGGAGCTTCTCACCACTTAAAGCACTATGTCAGCATCATGGGGGAGGGATTAGATCTGTGCTACAACTGATGTAGGGAGTATGAATGAGGACACACTCATCCTATGCAGGTGATGCCTGTCCTGTAAATTATTGCATTAAAGAGTTGTCTAGGTCACTTCCTATAATAACAAAGTCATCTGCTGCTGCTGCTGCTGCTGCTGCTGCTGCTGCTGCTGCTGCTGCTGCTGCTGCTGCTGCTGCTGCTGCTGCTGCTGCTGTTACTACATCTATATTACCTACTTATATATAAACACAAAGTGTGGGTTCTTTAGTATTTCGGCAGCTCATACATAGAATGCCATGTACTTCATAATGCTGATATGAAGGGGCAGGGGAGTATTTTATATCCTTTATAGGACAACTATTACAGCAGGATTTTATCGTAAGGATTAATGATATATAGGGCTACTATGTATCCAGCATTGTGTTAGGTAGTAGGGAGGCAAAGACAAACATAAAACTGTCCCTATCCTCAGGAAGCTTATATTCTCCTGGGAGTTAAAAATAACTGGATCTCTCTTGCTCCAGATGCCCACTTGGGCATGAAATTGCTAAGTGGTCAGTTGGTACCATTCCTCTATCGATGTTTCTTTCCTTCTTTGGCAGATGTGCCCAGATGCTGGTGAAGCATGGTGCCTGGGTAAACCAAGTGAGCAATGAGGACCAGGAAAGTCCCCTTCACATTGCAGCAAAACATGGCCTTGTGGATCATACTCTCCTTTACCTTCAACATGGGGCCAGTGTGGACTCTAGAAACAGACATGAAGAGACCCCCCTCAGCGTGGCTTGTGGCCAAGCCCGGGAACCCCATGGTCAGGAGCCCTACTTGGAGGTGTGCCGCCTGCTGCTGTGCCATGGTGCAGATGCCAACGCCATGGATGAGGAAGAGAAGAGCCCCCTCCACAAGGCCTGCAAGAATGCCAGCCACTGCCTGGTCCAGTTGCTGCTACAAAACCAAGCAAAGGTGAACATTTTTGACTACAATGGCACCTCCCCCATGGCCTGTGTTCTGCAGAATGCTTCCCTCAGAAGGGAGTGCAGACCCCATAAGACCGTGCAAACGCTTCTCAACCATGGCTCCCAGAGGATCTGGCCAGGGGCTTTTGAGAAGGTATGGTGTCCAAAAGGGATCTGGGTGAGGGGTGGGGGATTGCAGATAGCAAGCCTAATACAAATCAAAAGTATTGAGTGAATTAACCATATTCAGAATGGGTAACAGCCCTAGAGGTCATCATCTACTTCAACACCCTCATTTTCCAGAACAGGAAACTGTGACTCAGAGAGACATGCCCCTCACAGTGAGCACTCCATATATAACACATGATTTTAAATGTTAGTTCAATGAATGGGCATGAATTCAGGGGTAGAAAGTGCCCTAAAAGTCATCTTCTCTGATTGATCTTGCATTGTAAAAAGAGAGAATATAAGGAACAAGAAAAAGGTATTTCTCTGCAAGAATAAGGAGGTAACAAACAGCCTCTCAGTATTTTGTATAATCCTCACAACCTGTGAGGCAGGTGCTAGGAATATTACAAGCAGTGGGAGATACAGTACTAGACTTCAAGTAAGGAAGACCTGGGTTCAAATCCTGCCACAAGCATTTATGTGGCACCTAACACTGGTCAAGTCATTTAACATTTCTGGGCCTCAGTTTCCCCATAAATAAAATGAGATGGTTGGACTAGATAACCTTTGAGGTGTAGTCCAGTCACGGAGCAGGACCCCATGCTTCATGGAGATCAATAACAGGTAGCAAACAGTGACTACAGCTGCTGATACAAAATAATTCCCTGGCAACACAAAGCAGCACCAGTTTTGGCTTGGTCATAGGTGGTGTGACAGGATTGCCCCAGAGAGGGGGGTTCACCACACAAGGCTCAGCTAACCCAGCAGCTGAATAGATCTTCCACATCCCACAAAGGCAGCTTCATGGACAACCAGTGTGCACAGAGAACACACTGTCCATGGCCAGATGCCAAAGGTTTTTCAGACACTGAGTGACAGATTAGGGGCTTGTAGATCCCAAAGGCAGGAGAACAGGAAACAGCAGACAGAGTAGCTCATGGGCTATGGTGGTGGGAGGCTGAGCTTTGTCACTGGCCCAGAAGTGGGTGAGTAGGTCACATCAGGCTTCTCTGCCTCTATGACACCAATAATTCCCAGTCTGGGGCTAACAGGGCAGCAACACTCAGGTCCAGAAGACCAAGGAAGTCCTTTGGAAGTGGACAGTTTGGTCAGAGAAAATCAGACAGACTACAGGGGACTATGGGACCAACAAGGAACCCCTTCCAAGGAGATAGAAGGAGAGAAGGCAAAGAGCATGCTTCCCACCCCAGCAAGTCAACTGAAGGATAGGAACACTGACCTAAAAGGCCATGGACAGATCCCCCCACTCCCCAGTTCTAGAGTCTCCTTCCTTCTTCCATTTAGGAAAGAAATTCTTCACCTTTCTTATCTCTTGGACCTACTTGGCAGGCAGTCTGGTAAAGCCTTTCTCAGAAGAATGTTTTTTAAATGCATGGAATAAAATAGATATGACTCCAAAAGAAAGCAATTCTAATGAAATATGGTTACTAGAATATTCTTAAATGAGTATATGGACCTCAAGTTAAGAATCTCTCCTTGAGAAAGACTTGAGGGGAAGGAGCCAAGATGGTAGAGTAGAAAGGTACACATACGCTAGCTCCAAACCCACAGCCCATAAAATACCTGTAAAGAAGAACTCCCAACAAATTCTGGAGCAGCAGAAGCCACAGAACAACAAGTGGAGGAGATTTCTGTTCCAGAGGGACCTGAAAAACCGACACCAAAGGTCTGTTGTGCACCTGACCCAGAGCAGAGCCCAGCCCTGCCTTGGTAGGGTGGCACCGAAAGAAGCAGATACGAGCAGGCTTCAGGGACAGAATCTCCAGCAGTCACGCAGGTCCCTCCACCCACGGGCACTAAAGGTCAGTGAGAGAGTCTTTTTGGCTCGCTGGGAGGGGAGTGGGGTGTCTCCATAACTCAGGCCCTCTCAGGAGGCAACAGCAGACAAGGGCTCCCAAAGCAGGCAGGAGCTCAGATCCATTGTTGAAAGTCTCCACATAAACCCCCTGAGGGAACTGAGTCCCGTGTGGCTGCCCTGCCCCCACCTGAGCACCTGAACTTAATCTCACACTGAATAGCAGCCCCACCCCCGCCAAAAGTGCTGAGGCTGGGAAGCAGCATTTGAATCTCAGACCCCAAGCACTGGCTGGGCGGATCTGAGGCCAGGTGGGTGTGGAGAGGACACTCAGAAGTCAAGTCACTGGATGGGAAAATGCCCAGGAAAGGGAAAAAAAATAAGACCACAGAAGGTTACTTTCTTGGTGAACAGATATCTCCTCCCATCCTTTCTGATGAGGAAGAACAATGCTTACCATCAGGGAAAGACACAGAAGTCAAGGCTTCTGTATCCCAAACATCCAGAATAAATATTCCATGGGCTCAGGCCATGGAAGAGCTCAAAAAGGATTTTGAAAATCAAGTTAGAGAGGTGGAGGAAAAACTGGGAAGAGAAATGAGAAAGATGGAAGAAAAGCATGAAAAGCAGGTCAACACCTTGCTAAAGGAGACCCAAAAATATGCTGAAGAAAATAACACCTTGAAAAATAGGCTAACTCAATTGGCAAAAGAGGTTCAAAAAGCCAATGAGGAGAAGCATGCTTTAAAAAGCAGAATTAGCCAAATGGAAAAGGAGGTTCAAAAACTCACTGAAGAAAATAGTTCTTTCAAAATCAGAATGGAACAGATGGAGGCTAATGACTTTATGAGAAACCAAGAAATCACAAAACAAAACCAAAGGAATGAAAAAATGGAAGATAACGTGAAATATCTCATTGGAAAAACAACTGACCTGGAAAATAGATCCAGGAGAGACAATTTAAAAATGATGGGCCTACCTGAAAGCCATGATCAAAAAAGAGCCTAGACATCATCTTTCATGAAATTATCAAGGAAAACTGCCCTCATATTTTAGAACCAGAGGGCAAAATAAATATTGAAAGAATCCACTGATCACCACCTGAAAGAGATCCAAAAAGAGAAACTTCTAGGAACATTGTGGCCAAATTCCAGAGTTCCCTGGTCAAGGAGAAAATATTGCAAGCAGCTAGAAAGAAACAATTCAAGTATTGTGGAAATACAATCAGGATAACACAAGATCTAGCAGCTTCTACATTAAGGGATAGAAGGGCATGGAATAGGATATTCCAGAAGTCAAAGGAACTAGGACTAAAACCAAGAATCACCTACCCAGCAAAACTGAGTATAATACTTCAGGGGAAAAACTGATCTTTCAATGAAATAGAGGACTTTCAAGCATTCTTGATGAAAAGACCAGAGCTGAAAAGAAAATTTGACTTTCAAACACAAGAGTGAAGATAAGCATGAAAAGGTAGACAGCAAAGAGAAGTCATAAGGGACTTACTAAAGTTGAACTGTTTGCATTCCTACATGGAAAGACAATATTTGTAACTCTTGAAACTTTTCAGTATCTGGGTAGTTGGTGGGATTACACACACACACACACACACACACACACACACACATACATGCACACACAGACAAAGAGCACACAGAATTTAATAGGATGAGATCATATCTTAAAAAAATGAAGTTAAGCGGTGAGAGAGAAATATATTGGGAGGACAAAGGGAGAAATGGAATGGGGCAAATTATCTTTCATAAAAGAGGCAAGCAAAAGACTTTTTAGTGGAGGAAAAAAGAGGGGAGGTGAGAGAAAAACATGAAGTTTACTCTCATCACATTCCACTAAAGGAAGGAACAAAATGCACAATCATTTTGGTATGAAAACCTATCTTACAGTACAGGAAAGTGGGGGAGAAGGGGATAAGCAGGGTGGGCGGGATGATGGAAAGGAAGGCAGTGGGAGGAGGGAGCAATTTGAAGTCAGCACTCTTGGGGAGGGACAGGATCAAAAGGGAGAATAGAAGCAGTGGGGGCAGGATAGGATGGAGGGAAATATAGGTAGTCTTGCACAACACAACTATTATGGAAGTCATTTTCAAAACTACACAGATATGGCCTATATTGAATTGCTTGCCTTCCCAAAGGGAATGGGTGGGGAGGGAGGGATGAAGAGAAGTTGGAACTCAAAAGTTTTAGGAACAACTGTTGAGTACTGTTGTTGCTACTAGGAAATAAGAAATACAGGTAATGGGGTATAGAAAGCTATCAGGCCCTACAGGACAAAAGAGAAGATAGGGGCAAGGGGAGGGAGGGATGACAGAAGAGAGGGCAGATTGGTGATAGGGGCAATTAGAATGCTCGATGTTTTGGGGTGGGGGAGGGGATAAATGGGGAGAAAATTTGGAACCCAAAATTTTGTGAAAATGAATGTTAAAAGTTAAATAAATTAATTTAAAAAAAAAGACTTGACTTTATGGTCATGAACTACCAGGCAGATGTTTGGACCTTTACTATGAGAGCACATCAGTTCTCAAGAGTCTGCTGGATGTTAATTAATTGAATTCTCATTCAACCATGGAAAGTTAGAGCAGGAAGGGACCATGGAGATCACCTAGTTTAATTCTGTCATGTCTCAAATGGAAAAACTGAGGCTCAGAGAGGACATATGACTGGCCTAAAGTCACACAGGAAGCTCATGGGATTTGGATTTTGCTTAAAAGACTAGAATCTCTTCCATCCAGTCTGGCCCCATCTTTGTCCAAGATGATGGTCTCATCACAGGTTCATGAGAGTTTGGACAGTGTAAAGGGAGGGAAGAGGCCCAAAATGATCATCTAACATGACTTTCTGTTTTTGAATGAAACTAAGACCCAGAGAGAAGCTAAGTAGCATGCCTCAGGTCACAAAGAGACAGAGTCAGGCCTAAAACCTCCATCTCTGAACTCCCATTAATAATCATCGTAACTGGCATTTACACAGAATTGTAAGGTTTGCAAAGCATCTTAAGTGTATTTTGTCCTTTGAGTCTCAGAATAACAGCATGAGGTAAGCGCAATTACTGCTCCCATTTTACAGATGAGGCAACTGAAGCCCAGAGTGACTTGCTCAGAGTCTCTAAGTACAGGGTTCTTTATATGATACAGAGCTTCCATGTCCCTAGTTCACCGCTGGGCCCTGAACATGACACCCTTATATTTTAGGGAAGCAACATGAAGTGGGAAGAATACTGGCCCTAGAGTCAAAGGCCATGGGTTTGAATCCTACCCCTCCTACCTCCTACCCTTGTGAGCTGGTCAAGGTTTTCCGTACTCTGGGCTTAGTCTCCTCACCATAAATGAAGGGGGTTGGATGAGATGACCTCTAAAGTCCCTTCCAAGTCCACACTTAGAAACTTGATTTACATTTCAAAGGGTTGTCCGGTGACATGGAATTAGGACAGCCAGACTCAGAGCTGATCATTCTGATGCCTGAGGTAGGAGGGCATGACAGATGGGCTCAGATCAACTGTTTAAGGCCAATTCAGCTTAGGGTGGGGCAAGACCTCAGACCTAGAGGGCAGCAGCACCCTGTGCCAAAGGGAGATGGAGGACCAAGGCATCCAGACACCGGGCAGCTGGATGCAGAAGGAGACTGACACTGAAAGGGTGGGGATAGGGGAGGAAGGGGGAAGCACACCTGCCATAGAGGAGAAGAGTACCATTCTAGCAGCTTCCTATTGTATTCTTTATTCCTCCTAACTGAGAGGCAATGCATAGAGAGATCACCTGGGGTCACAAAGGTATGAGTTCAAACCTCTGACACATGCTGGCTAAATGAAGCTGGTGGGTAAGTCACTCACCCTCTCAGTGGCTCAAGCAGCTCTCCTACAAGATTTCTAAAATTGGAAGTAAAGGTGCCAATCTGCCTTGGCAGATGAAGTCATTCCTTGGGAGCTCCTTGTATTGATGATTTTTTACAAAATCTTCCTAATGAGGTTTTAGACTTTGTTGTTTTTGCTTGCGGAAGGAACACAAGTGTTATTAGCACCCTATAAATTTTTGCACCCTGCGGCAAAGCTCCAGTTACCCCACCCTAGTTATGGATCTGCATCAGCAGTGCTCAAAAATAAACCAGGTCTAGAGTGGTTAAAAACAGGTTGCCAACTCAAGGACTGTGCTTTGCTCTCCCTTGGAGAGGGAACTGGCAAACTCATAAATACCTTAGTACTGATTTTCTTGTTCTCATTTGATCCCTCCATCTACATCTAAAGCAATGTGCCTGTGTGATTTCCCCCTCAATTTTCTTTCTGCCGCCTCATTAGCTGGAGAAAGCGAGTGTAAGCACTAATGACATCAGCGTGTCAGGAGAATGTGGCCATAGCAGCTCCAGCTCAGCTCCCCAGCAGACAGTGAGGAGGAGGAGGAAAAGGAGGAGGAGGAGGGAGAGGTGAAAGCAGAAAGGCTTAGACTGATAGCATGAAAGTAATGAAGGGAGCCAGCTGCCTGGCAAAGGAGGGGGGATGTAGAGATGCTTCAGGCTGGGGATGGGAGGGGGCAGGTGGACCAGAGAGCCCCAGAGAGGTGGAACAGAGAAGAGACAGAAAATGAATTCCTCAAGACAGACAATAAGACTTGGTCACAGTCTAGAGACCCAGGGGGGAGAGGAGGGAGGGTTTCTACTCTCCACGGATTTCTTGTCACTGAGGAAGGCAACCATGGGGTGGAGGGAGGGAGAAAGGGAGGGAAAAGAAGGAGGTGATGCTCTGTTATGTGAGGGCTTTGAGAGCCATTCAGCTTTTTACTGAGTCAGTGGGTGGAGAGCCTTTGGGGTATCTTGTTATCAAGGAACAGTGGCTGGGAGGTTAAAGTCAACTGGAAAACCAGAAAAAATTGTAACACTAATAACTAGGGTGAGGTGACTGGAGCTTTGCCCCAGAAACCCAAATGCAGAGGATACTGAAAGCTCTGGTTCTCCCTTAACAGCATAGAGAAGTGCAGAGGAGTGAATGTGGGGGCAGTGGGTATGGATTCAAATCCTGGCTCTGGTTCTAGTGACCTGTGTGACATTAGGCAAATAAATGATATTGTCTTCCTGGGTCCCAGTTTCCTCATTTGTAAAATGAAGGATTTGAACCAGATAAAACCTAAGGCCCCCTCCAGTTGTAGATCTATGATCCTAGTGATTTGTGCATCCTTGTGCATCACTTCACCTCTGTGGTCCTCAGTTTCCTCATAAGCAAAACAAGGGGATTTGATGGTTCCTTCCATTCTAATTCTATGACTCCGGGAGTTGAATGTGAATCCTGCCTCTAAAACTGATTATCTGCATGACCTTGGGCAAGTGACAGTCCCCTGGACCTCAGTTTCCTCATCCATAAAATGATGTGGTTGAACTTGGTTATGGTCCCTTTTAGGCGTAACTCTCTCTCTGTCTCTCTCTGTCTCTCTCTCTCTGTCTCTCTGTCTCTGTCTCTCTCTGTCTCTCTCTGTCTCTCTCTGTCTCTCTCTCTCTCTCTCTCTCTCTCTCTCTCTCTCTGTCTCTCTCTCTGTCTCTTTCCCTACCTCTATCCATCCCTCATTTCTCTTTCTCTCTCCCCGCATCACATGTCATAGAAAAGATGGATGAGCTTTGTTCTGTTTAGCCCCAAAGGACAGAACCAAACAAGAGAATGCAAAAGCTGCTTCTCCACACTAAATCAGGAGAAAATGCAGGGGTGCCATGAGTCCTTTCTGAGATTTTGGAAAACTGAGTCCAGAGCTATATATGCTTTCTCCCTCTGACTGTCTATGACATCGGCCATCACTGGATCCTCCTCAACATCTAGCACACCATCATGTTCCTCCTGAGCTCTTTGTGTCATAGCTGCATTTGTGGATGGAAGTGGGTGGGGATGACCAGTTACCTCCCATTTCACAGAATCTCTGGGGTGGAAGGGAGCTCAGTGGCCTCTCTCCTACCATCACAAGTTTCCCACCCCACACGCAGACAACCCCTCACAAAAATGACCATCCAGCCTCTGGTTGGAAGTCTCCAAAAAGGGGGCACACCACTACCTCCTGGACCAGCTTTCATCATTAAAAAGGAAGCTCTCCCTAACATTCAGCCTCAATTAGTCCCTTTGCAACTTTTACCCACCGGGGTCAATAAGAGCCAAGCTAACCCCTCCTGCACCCACAGCCCTCCAAACACTTGGAGAGCACAACTGAGCTCCCCAGGAGTCTTCTCTTCTCCAGGATCACCATTCCCAGTTCCATCAATAAATGGTCTTATGAACAAAATTTAAAATCCTTTACCATTCTTGTTGCCCTTTTCTGGACATTCTCAAGCTCATCAATTACCTTCTTAAACCATGGCACCCAGACTCTAAATGTGCCCCAGAGGGCATCACCTCCTTGTGACCACCAGGTGACTCTGAAGGGCATCAAGCACCAGGCATGGAGTCAGGAAGAGACTCCTCTCTTTTCCTGAGGTCAAACATGGCCTCAAATACTTCATAATCTGTGATCTTGGGCAAGTCATTTAACCCTGTTTGCCTCAGTTTCTTCATCTGTAAAATGATCTGGAGAAGGAAATGGCAAACCACTCCAGGATCTTTGCCAAGAAAACTCCAAATGGGGTGACAGAGAGTTGGGCATAAGTGAAACAACTAAACAACAACACTCACCTCCTTATTTTTGGAAGTGACTTTTGCCTCTCTTCATGCAGCTTAAAATTCCACTAGGTCCCTCCCCATATCCCATACATACGTGTGCCACATCAGGCTTTTCACTCATATTGAGCTTGCAGTCCACTAAGACTCCCAAATCTTTTTCAGATATTTTCCCAACTGTGCTTCCCCCATATTGTACTTGTAAAGTTGATGCTTTTAACCTAAGTATAAGACTTTCCCTTTTTCTTTTACCCAAACTGTGATTTATCTGACCTGTGAGAGCTTGTGGTAAGTAACGCCCTCTACAAAAAATAGATCATACCCTTCACTGCAATTTATAATTTAGAAAGTTGCCTGTGGTACTGACAGGTCAAAAAACTTGCCCAGGGTCACACAATTCATATATATCCCAGACTGGACATGAAACCAGGTCTTCCCAGCTCTAAAGTCGTCTTGCCTTCTATTATGTAGCACTCTCCAAGAGGTTACATTCACGCTTATTTAATTTCAGTTCTGATTTAGCCCAGTGATGTCTAGTTTCCCAAGGTCTTTTTGGATCCTGACACCAACATCCAGTGTGCTAGCTCTCCCTTCCCAGCTCTGTGTCCCTTGCCAATCTGGTAAACATGTTTTTGGATGCTTTCATCCAAGTCATAGATAAAAAAAAAAGGTCAAAGAACACAAATCCCTGAGGCACTCCACTGGAGACCTCCTGTCAACCTGACTTAGAGCCAGTAAGGACTGCTCTTAGAAGTTGACTATCCAGTGTGGAATCCACTGAGGTTTACTCTTGTCTGTTGAATATATCTCCGTATTTCCATTCAGAGTAGCAGGCAAGATTTTGTTATCCAGGATCTCTATCCTTCATTTCCATTGGACACCCCCCTCCCACCTCATACCGAAGATGTCTCCATGAAACAGCTAAGTCATGCTCTTGAATTCTTCCAAAAACCAGGTCCTGAAGTCTTGTGCATCAACCCCAGAAATCATTGGGATCCTTTTCAACTCCTACTCAAAGCTCCGAGTCTCTGAAAAATGGAGAGAAGCAATTCCTGAGGAAGTGTTTCAGGTAAGAAAGATGTTGCCCTACCCACTCCTCCTACTCTAACCAACCCAAACAGATTTTCTGTTGCATTTAATTCAAATCCTTTTGATTTATTGATTGGTTCAAAGGAGGTATCCAAGACTTGTTCATACATTGTTCTTACTTTGGGCTAACTGAGATGTGGTCTCACCTGATAAAGGTAACAGAGTGAAATGGAGCCAGGCAATTGACCTTCATCCTTCTACCTCAAAAGCAGGTAACAGATGCAAGATTTACACTCAGGTCTCTGTGATTCCAAGGCCAAATCATCTATCAAATATGCCGTGCTACCTGTCATCAATATGACCATAAAGGACTCTTTTTTTGGCCCTTGCAGGGAACTCTAAAGCAGCAAGTGTTTTGAAAGGCTTTTGAACTAGGAGTCTAGAAATTGAGGTTTGAGTCCTATCTTGAAATTTTTTATTATTTCAATTTATTTTTGACTATCATATATACCATTTCTGTAGAGGGAGGCATGTGTAAGGTGGCATGTTTCTTTTGGTTAATGAATACCATATACCTTTCAGATAAATAAATAAAGTGTTATTAAGCAATTATCATATACCATGCCTTGTGTGAAACACTAGAACACAGACAAGTAACATGGTCTTTGCCCTTTCAGAGCTTAGTCTACTGGGGGAAGCCAACACAAAAAGGGGAGTGGGGCTGGAAAAGGAAGAGGAGTAAGGCCGCAGTCAATGAGGCAGTGAGAAAATCTGGAAAGGGAGGTGAATTAAGAATGAAGTGAGCAAGACCGGGGCCCCACAGGAAATGGCAGCTGTGCCTGGGTCTCCCAATCAGGGAAGAGACATCTCCAGGGTGGGAAGGCAGATAATGATGTGATGAGAGGCTCTGGAGACAGTATGAGAAGCATACTACTGAGGGCCATCTAATTATAGCTTAGAAACCTCCCTCCATGACCAGAACATAAACATGCTCTGACCCAAGACTCTCCTCTGCCTTCCAGATGTATCAGCCTTTTTACCAGTCTCTCTTCATGCTATCTCACACCCCGAGGTGTCTACAACATCTTTGCCGCTCTGTCATCCGAAAGTACCTTGGTAGCAAGTGCTGGTCCTGCATTCCCAGGCTGCCCGTACCAGATCCTGTGCAGCATTACCTCCTGCTGGAGCCAGAGGACTTGCTGCTCTGAATGGTCAGAGGGATTGGGGCCTCTGAGGCTGAGGAATCTACTGTTAAACTGCTTTCATTCCCAAGTTCTTGTTTTCCCATGGGCAACAGACCATGAGGGGCCACAGTCCCAAAGTGGTCAGGAGTTTCAAAATGGGCTGATAGCTCATAATAAGTCACACACACACACACACACACACACACACACACACACACACACATACCAAATCATTAAGACTGTCACTACCCAAAGCATCCTAGCATGACTAGAAATGAGCATTTCCATGAGGAAGGGAAAAGCAATTGATCCATTGAAAACAAGTTGTTGAGGGATTACTACGTATTTGGCACTAGGCTAAGTTCTAGGGAGCTTATGTTCTAATGAGGAAAGACAACATATAGCTACCTGGGTCTATATAAGATGGCTTCTCCATGCACTTGGGGTGGGGAGGGCTCAGATTGAATAATAGCGTCTAGGGGTGGGGAGAGAAGGGGAGATGGTAATAAGCTGTCAAAGTCTGGCTTTGTCAGTGCTACCTTCATCAGACTCTGAATCTGCCTCTGAGGCTGAAGTGCCCCATGAAATCCCAGCCCTTTCTTAAAGAGTTCCAAATGGTAATAATCATCTCTGACATTTACGTGGCCCTCTGAGATTAGCAGGTGTGGTACATACATTGTTGCCTTGTATTCTTACAAGCACCCTGTGAGGACAGTGCTATTACATTGGCCCTTTTACAGAAGAGGAAACTGAGGCCCATGCACATACTAATTCAGTGTTGAAGCCCAGCGTCCTGCCTTCCAGTCCCACCCTTTCTCCATCCCACCAGGTTCCTGGCACTCTCCTTAGCCACAGATTTCACTTTTGCCCTTTTCTCACATCTTAATTATTCTGGTCTGTTCTTGTTCATGAAAGATATAGTTCACAGAAAAAGGCTGAACAGGGGCCTCAGATAAAGTAACTGGAGAGCTCTAGCTGTCCCACTAACACTGGACTCTGGTCAATGGAAGGTCTAGATTCATGCTTAGTCAGAAATGAAGGGAGAACCTGAATCCACTTCAATTCAAAAAGCATTTAATAAATGCTTACTCACAGAACCCTGAGCAGCAGGCCTTCAACTCATACCAGCTGTGTGATGCCAGGCAAATTTCTTAACCTCTGAGTACTCTAGACACTCTCTGAAATGATTGTGTGTGTAGGGGTAGGTTCCCAACTTGCCATGGTAGGAGAGAGTTCCCTGTACCAGAGAAATTCTAAGACCCATTCCTATTTTCTAGTATGTGATAAGATCAAAGTGCAGGAGCTGAAAGACACCTTAGTCCAACCCCTTTCTGAACAGGAAAGTGGGGTCCACTGAGACAGAACGATCCACCTAGGGTTACAAAGCCAGTAAGTAGAATTCAAGTCTAGGTCCTCACAACTTCAAGTCTAGCACTCAATGCATTTCATCAAGGGGTCAGGCAATGTGCTAGGGGTGGACAAGACAGAGAGAAAATAGCCCAGCCCAAAGTTTTGCTCAAGGAACTTTCTGGAGTTGCTGGGGTGTGTGTGTGTGTGTGTGTGTGTGTGTGTGTGTGTGTGTGTGTGTGTGTGTGTGTGTGTGTGTGTGTGTGTTGTATGTGTAGCCCTAGAATCTTGGTCAGTACCTGGCATATAGGAGATGCTTAATAAATGTCTATGGATGGATTGAAGATAGGGGTTCTAAGGGCTGGAAGGGAGGAGGAAGGAGTGCATTCTAGGTGTCTAAACAGTTTGTGCAGACACAGGGGCTACAGGTCAAATGCTGAGTTCAGGGAAGAACTAGCAACCAGTTTGGCAGGAATGTGGTCATCTGGTCAAAGCAAATTTATTTTGATCTTCATTAAATGAAGGCATATTGCAGTGTCTGTGAGATCTTGTGTTCTTCTGCAGGGAGTCGGAGGGTGAGGAGAAGGTAGGAATGTTTTTAAAGGGAAGCAAACAGAAGCCAGTATGGGGAGTTTTAAAGACTGGGCTGAAGGATTTTATTTGATCCCGGAGGCAATGGGGAAGTTCTTTCAGCAAGAAAGGTAAAAAGAAGCAGGTATTTACTAAACTCCATCCATGTGCTAGAACTTAACTTCTTCCAAAGCTGAGGCACTGGGGGATACAAGGACAAATGAAAACCCTGCCCTCAGACTGCTTCAGTCTAACAGGGAGACAACATACAAACAGAACAATGATCTGTAGGAAGCTGAGGACCTCAAGGAGCCCACCTGAACAAACACTGGAAGCTGGAGATGAGATGTTGTGGATGGGTGACAGCTTTACTTTGAATGGCAGTGAGGCATTCTAATTCAACTCAATTCAACTCCAAGTTTGTCAAGCTCCTACTGTGTGCCAGGTACTGTTCTAAGGCCTGGGGACACAGAACCCAAAATAAACCAGTTCTTGCACTTAAGGAACCAAAATTCTACTGCAGTAGGAGCAGAGCCCCTGCATTGGGACCCAGAGGACTTGAGTACAGATCCTGTCCCTGTTACTCATGAGATATGTGGCCTTGGGCATCACTGTCTCCCACTGGGCCTCATTTTCTGCCCTTGTAAAATAAGAGCCTTGGACTAGCTGACCTCAAAGGTCCTTGCCAGCTTTAGAGCTAGACATAGTGGAGTGCATTGAGGAGGGAGAGAGCATCATGGAGAACTTTATTAGGGGGTAGAACTTCAACTGAACCTGGAAGGAAAAGGAGGCTTCTGGTAGTTTTAGCTCACATTTATACGGTGATTAAAAGTTTGGAAACCACTTTACAGATATTATTTCATGTGATGGTTACAGCAACCCTGGGAAGTAGGTGCCATTATCACCCCCATTTTACAGAGGAGGAAACAGAAGCAGACAAAAGATAAGTGAGTTGCTCACTCATATAGCTTTTAAGTGGCTGAGGCAGGATTTGAACTCAGGTCTTCCTGACTCTAGGTCAGTGTTTGGCCAACCTAGCTGCCAAAGAGGTAGAGGGGTGTGGAAAGTTAATTCAGGCGTGAAAGAGCTTGTAGGAATCTATGGAGGCAAGGTTAGGGAACCGATACTAGTCTCCTAAGAAAGGTTAAGCCAAATACCCAAGGACATGGGTCTTTCCTCATGGGACTGCCCATTTCTGGTCAAGCTAGATTGCTCTGGGCAGTGACCATCTATAAAGCTCACATCCAGCTCATCCAAACCAAAGAGCATGAGGACAGAGAAATCTCAACTCTCCAAAAGGTGACTCAACCTATCCGACACAATTGCCTTTGAAACCAGAGTACTACACAAGCCAAACACTCCAAACACAATTTCCCAACATGACAGTGTAGCCTTTATATTCCCACAGTCTTGAAACTCTTCCAAACCTAAAGTCAGGACTGGCTTTACCTATCAGTGCAGCCAAATGCAATGCCCTTCACCTGGAGCCAGCTCTGCAAAGTCAAAATGGCCAGTAAAGGATTTCACCCCACAGTGGATAAGAGCACTGGACTTGGAGTCAGGAAGACCTGAATTCAAATCTGGCTTTAAACAGTTATTAGCTGGGTGACCCTGGACAAGTTACTTAACCTCAGTTTCCTTCTCTATAGAATAGAGATAATAGCAGCCTCTGCCTCCCAGGATTGTCTTGAGTATCATGTGAGACAATATGAGTAGAGGGCTTTGCCTTCTTTCTTAAGACCTTATATCATTATATGACTTTGCAATTTAAAAATGGCCAACTGGCCATCTCCTTTCATGCTATTTGTGCCTTACCAATCAATCTGTTTCTATCTTGAGGTCTGGACAATAATAGAATGATTGAAAAGAAAAAGATACTGTGTCCATCCATCCTATTTAGCCATCCTACTCTGGTTACAGGGTTCACAAAACATGGGGTTGGCTCTGCCATGTTTATTGGAATGGCTGGAGACACGTGCTCCTGACCTACCACCCACAGAACATCTGCAGACGTACATTGACAGTATTAAGTAGCTTGAATTTCATAGGATTGTCGATTTAGCATACTGAAGGAGAGTTAGCCAATGCAATCAATCTCATTTTACAAATGAGGAAACTGATGGATGGAGAAAATGACATAGCTAGTTTGTGTCATACTTGGGATATTGCTAGCCTTCTTCAACGGTATATATTAAGCCTTTATTGTGCTAGAGGTGAATTCTATTCATTCCAGGATATGTCAGTCATCTGTTATGTGTGATCAGAGGTGGGGTCACCAGAGAAGATACAATGACAAATCAAAGTCCCTACTATGCATGGACACCTACAATGATCATACATGTTTGAATATGGCCACTGCATGAGAGATGTACAGACATGAATATCATCTCCTTGAGGGAAGGTACCGTTTCCTTTTTGTCTTTGTTCTCACAGTGACTGGCATGCAATGGGGACTTTTTGAATGGAATGGAATCCAATGGAATACAATGGCAGGAACCAATGATCCCAAGGAGGGAAAGAATCTTTCTGCCTGGGAAGCAGGAGATGAATTAGGGAGCAAAAGATAGCAGGGAACTGTTTTTTACTCCTTTGTCCCTGCTTCCCCCACACACACTTTTATTGATGCAAAATGTGGCTGTGTTTTCACTAATTCTGAGAAAAAGATAAAAGATAGACATGGAAAAGTAGAAATCTAAAGTAAACTGAATCCTCTGTACAGAAATGGAAGATGACCAGAGGCTTGACACCTGAGGCCAAAGAGAAACTACTGATGCAAGACAGTGGGGCTGGGCCATTCTCTCACCCCAAAACCAAGGCTCTTGTCACTGAGCCAGGCTGGCCCTGAAGATTCACATCTTAAAAAACTGGCCACATTCTGAGAAAGCTGACAGTACTCCCAATTTAACAAGACATACTTTAGCTAAAGTTATCTTGCATGTTGAGGATGTTAATGTTCACATCTCTGGCCCTTTTGAACTTAAAAGGTTAGCTGTTAACATTGCACAGAGAGGAAAGGCAGTGCACTGGTAAGAACACTGGATTCTGTGATCAGAAGATCTGGGTTCAAATCCTGTCTTGGCTACTTACTAGCTTTGTGATCTTAATCAAGTCCCTTCCTTCCTCTGAGCCTGTTTCCTCCTTTGTAAAATGAAAGGGAAAAAAATAATATAAGAAAAGGGAAGGACTGGACTCCATGATCTTTAAGGCCCTATTCCACCATAGTATCATTTTAATATCAGCAGAACCATGGAATTCTAACCTTACCGGGAGGGGTCTCAGCTACATTTATGGTTGTATTAAAAGTGTCAGACCTTCCAGAATCCAGAAAGATCACAAGAAGACACTCATAAACTTGGGTCCAGTATCTGTTCCTATGTTCCAGATCTTTATAACAGGTCTTTAAACTTGAATTCACAAACTTTTTCCCACAGGATAAAAGCAACCAAGGGGCAGGGGGCAGCCCTTGGATAAGATAATCCTGACTTTGGATGCGTGTTTATATCCAACTCCATTGGCTCTTGACCCAATTCCCTTACCTTCTTCTGGGCTGCTTGTTCCCACCCTAGTCCCATAAGAACAAAGGCTAAGAAAGCAGGAGGCAAGAGAGCTGTGGTCTCTGGAAGCCCACCACTACTCCACCCCAGATGTGCAGTGGATAGAGCACCAGGGCAGGAGTCAGGAGGACCTGAGTTCAAATCTCACCTCAGCACTAGCTGTGTGACCTTGGGCTAATCACTTAACCCAATTGCCTCATCCTGGGTCATTTCCAGTCATCCTGATGAATATCTGGTCACTGGATTCAGATGGCTCAGGAGAAGTGAGGCTGGTGACCTGCATCAGCCCTCCCTTACTCAAAACAAAGTCAAGTGCAAGTCATGTCATTATTTCTCTGATGGTGTGGTCTTCGGCAACGAAGGATTAACACACACAACATCTGGGCCAAAGCACCAATAGCTCACCCAGGTACAACTCCAATGAACAGGGTATAGCAAAAATGTTGTAATGAAACCTTTAGCTGAATGTCTTGAAGGAAAATCAGAGATACAGGAAGCAAGTACGCCTGCAGTGATACTGAGCCCTGCTCACTACTGTGTGTGTGTGGGGGGGGGGGGGAGAGGGAGAGAGAGAGAGAGAGAGAGAGAGAGAGAGAGAGAGAGAGAGAGAGAGAGAGAGAGAGAGAGAGAGAGGAGAGACAGAGACAGAGACAGAGACAGAGAGACAGAAAGAGAGAGAGGGAGGGTGAGAGAGTCATGAAAATATCAGCTGCAAAGGGAAGCTCTGAGTTAATTTGGAGAATTGTCCAAGGGATAGAAGGGCACATTTACTCTTACCTAATCTGTCAAGGGCCCCTTATTCCCTGGTCCAAGTGACTTTCAGGAGACGGCTATCCAGGAACACGTGGATAGGATTCTACCCCACTCAGAATCTTTGTCTCTCTCCTTTTTTAATCCAGCTAGGTTTTTCTGCTAGATTTATTTCAAGGTGGTGTCAAAACACCTTGAGACAGTAACAAAGAGTTGGATTTGTCTTGAAAATATGAATAAGATCTCTCTATTTAAGACAAACTTTTTTTCCGGTTGGTTTGTTTTTTGAAGCAACCCTGGACAAACCCAGTCTTTTAATGGATTTTTGCGAACTGAAAGAGACGGTCGAATTATTCATACTCATCCCTGCGATATCCTCCAGGTGGCGCCATGTGCCCAACAGTCTTCCCATAGTCTAGCATGAGCATTGGTTTCACCCAGAATCAAAGGGAAAGAGAGATAGAGATGGGCAGGAAGACAAGTGAGAAATTGTCGGGTTTGTTTTTGTTTTTTTTCTTTTTGTCTTTTGCTCCCACTGGTGGGGAAGCCTTGCAGAAAGCCCCAAACAAAGCAAGAGTCGTATCTTGCTAAAGTAGACCCCCGAATGATATCAACTGCCTCACGGAAAAGATTCAGGAATCCAAATATTGATTATGGGATGGCATACGCCCTTCCTCCTATTAATCAAGTCCATTTTATAGGCTGCATTTCTACCTGTTAAGCCATCTCTGTCTTACGTGATGCTCTATTGGAAGTCCAATTGGCAAGTGTGCATTCAGCGCGTTTTTTCGCAAAACCAATCCACCGAGCGCCGTCGCCTGATGCCCCTGGTGCCCCTGGTCCAGCCTTCCTTGGAGCTGGGAGAGTCTAGTGGAGGGTGGTTGCCAGACGGCGTCTGAGGGCTGCTGACCCCGCTGCCTCTACAGACCCTAAGTCTTTGCTTAATCACTCCAATAAAAATAAGGAGATTTCTTTGTAATGTAATATGTAAGCAATAAACATGATTAAGAATGCGGTCTTTGGGTTTAATGCTGGGCTTTGATTCGGGGTGTGATTACTCACTGGGCAGGCAGTCAGGGAAGGAGTGTCTCGGTCCAGTCCATGTAGACTCGGCCCCTGTTCGGAAGAAACAAAGTTACAAAATTACTGGAACGCTGAGGGGCTAACCGCTTGTGCCTGTCTGTCTGCCCCTGTCTCCCCCCCCCCCCCCACCCCGTCTTTGTCGCCCTGTTTCTGTATCTCTCTGTCTCTCATTCTGTCTCTGTCCTGCTGTCTCTCTGTTTCTGTGTGTCTCTATCTCAGCTCTTCAGCTGGATGCAGATGTGAAAGGAGGGGGAATCTATTTTTTTTTCGTCAGCTAAAGACAGGAGGTCACATTAACTCATAATACAGAGACACATAAAAATGCAATTAAGGCTGCTAAACAGAACACAGTAGGCTCCTAGTTAACACAATGAGATTTCTAGGAAGTGAAGCATAAATTCTTCAAAAAAAATGACACATTTTTCACGTTTCCTTCCAATTAAATCACTCAGGCTGCTAACACAGCGCCCCAGCACAAACTCATCGGGCAAAATGAGGATTGTTTCTGGTTTTCCCTCCATCTCTGAGCAAGCCTGCTTTTATGGAAGGCAGTTAATAGAAAGCTACCGTCTCTCGACTCTCCTGGAGGACATGATTAGCACCTTGGGAAACTCGCCTGGTTTCGGCAAGGGCTCCTGGCTTTATTGTGGTGTTTATCAATCATAAAAGATAAATACTGGGGTCGTTACCCAGGTCCCTCATGAAAGTCTGATCTGCGCATGTGGAGAGGAAATGGCACCAAAGAGGGAGAAGGACAGAATCTAAGAACTCCCGGGTTGTCACAAAATGCTCTTGCGAAACAGATATTGTCACTTGCCCATGAAACCAACGAGGGAAAACCTAGGAAGGATTTTTGTTTGATTTTAATCCACTCCAAATAAAGTGAAAAAAGAAAGTATGCCAGTTGACCCCTGAGGGACCAATCCTCCTTTTCACTCCTGCCATGGAAGTAAGAAGGGAAAGGACGTCACCAAATCTCAGAACTCAGACCAGATTCCCCAAGGAGGGACGTTCGAGTTTGGGGCGTGTCAGCAGCTGAGGTCTGGGGACACTAGGAGAGGGTAGAATCTTCCAGGCTGGCAGAAGAGCGCTGGTCAGATGGCTAAGTGGTTCTCTGGCCCCTTCTTCTTTGCCAGGTCTCCAGGCTGCTTCTTAGGAGCTAGCTGACCTTCAATCTTAAGGGCAGGGAAATCTGGGGGCTGCCACCTGACAGCCCACCCTTAAAAAAAAAAAAAGTAAGGGAGAGGACATAACCAGGCTGGACTTCACTAGGCAATCCAGGAACTTGGTAGCGGGTGGATGAGAGAACATTTTCATCTGGGTAACTGATGACTGATAGAGAAGCATTGGAGCACCGGCAAAGACTGGGACAAACCGGGAGAAGGGAGAAAGGGGGAGACGCTGGCGCTCAAAAGAAACGGGGGCGTTTAATTGTAAAAGGAAGAAGGAGCCACCTCAGATCGCACTGGAGGTTGGGTGAGAGCCCAGGCTAGGGACCAGTAGGACCCAACCAGGAAGGGAGATAGGAGAGGCACGGAAGGAGAGAGGACTGGGCACGCGTCACTTGGGAGCCAGACCAGCCCTAACGCAGAGACTGGCATATACATTTCCAGGCCCCGGGGGCTACAAGGACCAGCCGCAGTTCGCAGCTTGGAGCCTAGGGAGTGACTGGGGCTGGTGCCCGGGCCAGGACCGGGGCTGAGCTAGAGCTAGGTCTGCCAGGGAGGAGACGGCAACAACCGCGCCAGCGTTGGGGAAAAGATGCGGCTCTCGCCTCGACGTCGAAAATGATGGATCATGGGCGAATGGCAAATATACTGTTTGTCTAATGGCTCTGCAATTAAATTCCCCTGTAAATGACCCATGCCTCATTTCATCCTAATCTATGGAATTTTGATTGAATTCGTCAGCTCTAATTGAAAAATACTGCGCGGTAATGTCTGCATTGCGAAGCTCGGGCGCGGGCGCCGGTAATGAGACGGTGCTCCCCCCTGACCCGGGCTGGGAAGCCAGCCCGAGACTGCTGGCCTACGGGGTGCGGGAAGGAGCAGGCCTCTGGAGTGCTAGTGGGTGCAGGGGCCTTGTTTGCATTGCTGAGCACGAGCCCTCCGGGCCACCAGGGGCGCACGCGGACAAAGCCCCCAGGGCCCACCAAAGCAGATGCAAAGGAAGGTTAGTCAGATTCGGGAAACGTGAACTCCGGTTAGAATCCAGGCTCTGTTCATGACCTGCCTGTGCGACCCTGAGTGAGGGCCTTCATCTATCTGAGGCTCAGTTTCATCTGCAAAATGACGGATTGAACTAAATGTTCTCTGAGGACTCTTCCAGCTGAAGATCTAAATCCAATTAACCCTGATGTGACCTTAGGCAAGTCACTTTACTTCCTGGGCCTCAGTTTCCCCTTCTGTTAAATGAGACTAGATGCCCTCGATGACCCAGAACAGCTCTAAAGCTGTTATCCTTTACCCGCAAAGGGCTTAAGCTTGCCTTAGTTTCTAGGGGCCTGCAGAAACACATGCCCCTCCCCCAAGAGTCTTCTACTGACCCCCTGATGCTTGGCTGGCCTTCCCATTCTCTGAGATGTATAAAGCTCTTTCTCCTCCCCTCCTTTTCCCCTCGACGTTAGCAATCCCAGTCTTCCCATGGACAAGGAGCGCCCAACTTGGCTAGCCCACACCGGGCAGGGGGTTTGCAGAGAGACCCAGCAAATGGGGGAGGGGGTGGTGGGGGCGGCTGAGGAATGATGCACCCAGCAAAACGTATTCTATATGCAAATGGCGTGGCAGCGGAAGAGAACCCTAAGAAATTAGCTGGCTGCTGAGGCATATTGACTAGATTGAAATGAGTTAAAGAGAAACAGTTTCAGGACGTTGCAGAAGAGCTAATTGGGCCGCATTAAAAGTGGGACTATTGCTCCTAAAAAAGGAAGGGGAGGAGCAGAAACCCACAGGGAATTCAAAGCGCATCTTTAATTAAAACAGGAGAGCCCAGTTTACCCTCCGACACGAAGGGATGCAGCTGGCGACCAGAATTGGGCCTTGATCAGCCTGGTGCGCTCCAACGCCTGGTTCCTGGAAGACTTTCCGGGAGGCCGAAATGCCCCACTGGCTGCATTCCTAGGCCAGGACGGGCTTGAGGTTGAGCACAACTCTGCGGGTACCAGTGGGGCCCTCCAGGGGGCGTGCTTGCGTCCTCCCTAAGCCAACCTCGGAGGAGAGCTCCGAGCAGGTTTGGCTGGGACAAGCGAGTCCCAGAGGAGGCCCGAGCGCTATCTGTGCGCTCCAGACAAGGTGGCTCCCGGGAGCAGACAAAATGAAAATGTGTGCAGGTGACCGAAAGAAGCCTCGGGGGTGGCATCCCTAGCTAAGCAGTTACAGTGGAAGGTAATGATATTGATGTAAAAAACAAAAAGCTGACCAGAAAGTGGAATACACCCCGGGAGAGGAGCCCCCGGACAGACGGCCAGAGCTGGCCCCTGAGTAGCTGGGCGAGCAACTGTAGAAGCAGCCTGAGGAGAGCACCAGCTGCCCACGAAGCTATGGCCGGCTAGAGGTGGAAGAGGGTTCTCAACGAAGAGGGCAGCCTGGAGGACAGGCAGCCCGGAGGGGAGGCGGCCTTGAGCGTAGGTAGCCTGGAGGGGAGGCCGGTCTACAAACCCACCTGAGCGAGCAGCAGGAGGCTTCCAGGACGTCGGTGCGAGCACTACTGAAGGCCGTTTGTTTTTCAGCCAACATTTTCCAGTCTCCCTGCGGGTGCATGTAGCCATGCTAAAGCCAGAGCAAAGCATCTACACAAATATGCCAACGACGCCGCCTATTTGAGGCGACCCTGGAGCAGCCAGCCGACCTACTACGCATATTCTTCGAGGCGCTCTAAGGTGAAGACGTGGTAAGACCTGGGAAAGCGGCAAGGACCCCGCCAAGCAGCAGGGCAAGAGCGGCCCTCGTCTGTCACTGCCTTCTTCCTGTGTCTTCACGAAGTTGAGGAAGATTCTGACCACAACTGAGGGTGCCGAAAGGGCGGCGGGAGGCGGGGAAGAAGGGGACGCAGACAGCGACCACATAGACTGCAAGGGGAGGGAGGGGCTGTAAGGTACACCACAGTGTGTGTCTGAGCTAATAAAGAGGTGACTGACAAGGCAGGATGGTTTGGGGCTGCCTGCCCCACCCAGGACGATGCCAGGTGCTCTTACCCCCGGAGGCATAAAGTAGATAGATGATAGATAGATAGATAGATAGATAGATAGATAGATAGATAGATAGATAGATAGATAGTCATAAAAGGTAGTGTGGGGTGGGGTACTACCACCTACCTCTGGGATCCTTTGGTATTTTAAGAAAAATCTCGTTTTGCTCCTAGGGGCGTTCCCCACCAGTCCCCTCCCTGGGCAAGGGAAACGGGTGGAGGGGGGTGGGCACAGTGCCTATAATTATTAAACATGCATTCAATTTTTTAAAAATAATGATGATGGGTTTTGAAGTTTCATAAAGATTTTTGTATACATGATCTTTTTTCATCCTCAACTACCCTGAGAGGTTACTATTTATCCTTGTTTCACAGATGAAGAAACTGAGGCAGAGAGATGGTTCAGTTCAGTCCAGAAAGGCCCAGCTAGGACGTATCTGAAGAAGAATTCAAACCCAAGTTCTCCCCACTGAAAGGACAGCCCTCTCTCACTCTGCCACCTGCTAGTCCAACCCCTCACTGTGTCGTTGAAAAAATAGAGGAAGAGCAGTGAAGTGATTGACCCAAGGCCACTGGGATTGGAGACCACGACAGCCACCTCCAAATCCAGGACTCTTTTCACTGTTGCTTTCTCGTGGGGTCGGATGGGTAACGCAAGCCATTAAGCATCCCAAACTCCTCCAAAGAGGAAAGGATTTCTGGGGGCCATCCAGTTCAATTTGTGCCAGAAACAGAATTTCTTTTTCACGGTTGTGAAATGGCCTTCTAGGTTTTGAGGGAAGGTCTCTAATGAAGCTGCAGATGGAAGAAGCAGAACCAGGAGAATAATTTGCATGATGGCCACAGTCTCCTAAAGGAGAACAACCGTGAAAGACATCAGACCTTTCTTACCAATATAGTGAACCAATCATAAGTTTGGAGGAGTGATGGTGAAGGAGGTCTCTGACCTCTTAGGCAGAAGGTGGTGAACTATGAGTGTGTAGCAACACATACATTCCTCAGAGATGGTCAATGAGTTGATTTGTTTTGTTTCACCATACTCATTTGTAATAATGGAGGGTTCTATGCCTCCTTGAGCACAGGGACTGATCCATTTTGGACTTTGTATACTCAATACCTAATATAATGTCTGGTACATAGTAGGTGCTTAATAAATGTTTATTTTTTTGATGACCAATCAGAAAGTGACAAGGAAAGTAGTCAATAAAACATTTCAAAAGGGAAAAACAAAGGTCTTTGCCTGGGATAAACCCTCTGCCTCCTGAGGCAGGTAGTTCTAATAAGTAAGTAAACACCTTGCTTGTTAACAAGAACTTTCCCTGCTCATTTTGAAGATGGATCAGCTGAGGCTTAGTGAGGTGACTGTAGGCTATGGAAGCTTGGTTTGGCTTTTGTTAGTTCTCTCTGAGCATAAGTAACTTCTGCAAGCCTGAAGAGGCAAGGTGCTCAAGTCTCCTTTTCACTGGAAGTGTCACCTAACTTTTTTGGGCATCACTTTCCTCATTTGTCAAGCGGAGGGATTTTAAATATATGATCTCAAAGGTTCCTTCCAGCTCTTGATCATGGAGTTATTCTGATGGGAAGAACACACTGATTCAAAGAACATTTAGTTACCCTGGTTGGGGGTGGGGGAGGGATCAGGAGAGAAAATGATAAGTAGAGAAAACAGTAGCAAATGGTTCTGATGGCCCATCTAGCTCAAAATCTATGGTTCTTTCCTCCTGCAACCTTGGGTTTTGTCTAAAATAGACATGCCCTTTCACCTGCTATCTCCACTTCCAAATTAGAAAAGACCTTTGACCAAATCTGGACAAATCCTTGTTGTACGTAGGGAGAAACCAAGGCACCAAGGGATCCTATGATTTGACCAAGGTCATCTGGAAAGTCAGCAGATGAGTTGAGAGCAGAACCCAGAGTTCCCAAGTGACCTTTACATCACCCTCTCCTGCCCCTTGAATCGGAAGAATTTCAAAGGATCTTTTCATTTCTAACACAGTTATTACTGTGGGTAGGCAAAGTAGAAGACCTAGAATGGGAATCATTTTCTCTCTCTTGACCCATAAACTGCATGGAAGGAAAGGTAGGTGATTTCTTTATATGAACAGCTCACAATGGTTATTGTACTCTTAAGTTTTCAAATCACTGCTCTCAGAACCTACGAGGATGGGGGTGCAAGTATATTATTTTCCTTATTGTAGGCCTCAGAGGAGTTAAGTGATTAGAGGTCATACAACTAAGTTAGTGAGATCTGAACCCAGTACTCTTGACTGCTTTCATTGAACACCATATTGATGTTATAAATGAACTCCCTTCAGAAGCAGCATCCACACCACATTCAAGGGTACATAGAACCTGATATGTACTAGAGAGAGAATTTTTCTGGAAAATGTGAAGGGAGTAAAACAGAAACAAAAAGAAAAGGAATCTTAATGGAAAACAGAAATCTATGCAATTGTTTTTAGTACTCTCCGTGCATCTTCAATCACTTTGTTAGTTTAAAGTGGAACATCAAAGTGTATTATACATGACTTGGCTTGCTCATAAAGTGATCATGTTTGGTGTATTAAATTTAAATGTATCACTTATTCTGACAATAATTACAAAGTCACTCATTGAATCTACTTTTAAGTGAGTTAAATAAACAATGAGAAGTTTTGTTGCAAATGGAGATCCAGGAGATTGAACTTTAAAGAATTCAGTCAAAATTTGAAAACAGAAAAAAAACCTCAATATTACAGGTTGTTTTGGGGGTATGCATTTATGTTTTCAAGACTCCATGGCCCCTACAGGGTCGAGAGAATAAAACGTTCATTTTCTGTAATGATACAGTAAAGCTGTGTGTTGGGGAGGGGAGAGGCAGGAAAAAAAGAGAAGAAGAAAAATAAAACAAAGCCAATGAAATTTCCAGCAGAAGGTACTTAGAGAAATTCTTAGGCTCTTACATCTAGAACCAGAAGGACCAAGAAGGCCACCTTATCAAACCGTCTCATTTTACAGTTGAGGAAATAGGCCGAGAGAGGGAAAGCAAACTTCCGCAAATCACTCAGCTAAGCGTCAGAGCCAGGATTCTAATGAAGATGATAGAGGGCTGACTGCTGTGACTCCTACCTTTAACAGGTGAGGCAACTGAGGCCAGATGAGGTTGAAGTGACTTTCTCAGGTCTGAACCCAGGTTTTCTGTATCTTACAACTATATTACTGCCCTAGGAATTTACAAGGAGGCAGGTTTTGGCTTCTCACCAAGGAGAGCTTGTTTAACAATCAGAGGTGTCAGAAAATGGAAGGGACACTGTCTGAGAGGGTACATTCCTCATTAGTGGAAATGCTGAAGGAAAGGCTGATGGCAAGGGAAGTATATGTTTGCCAAGGGGGTGGACCAGAGATGTCCTGTGTCCAGCATAGAGCTGGCTTTCTCTGATAGCCCAGGTGTTTGATTTATCCAGTCATTTTATTTATTAATTAAGCATCTATCTATTAGGGATAGTAAAAGTGTTCTTCACTATCGATAGTGTCTGCTTCTTTTATTATTCTTTTTTTATCATCATTTGCAAAGAATGAGAGAAAATTCTTAACCTTTCCTGTGCTAGCTTATCTCTTGAATGGCTCTCTGTCTTTCTCCTCTCTCTCTCTCTCTCTCTCTCTCTCTCTCTCTCTCTCTCTCTCTCTCTCTCTCTCTCTCTCTCTCTCTCTCTCCCCCTCATTCTTTCCTTCCTTTCTTTCATCTTCCCTTCCTCCTTTCCTTTCTTCCTTTCTTTTGTCCCTCCCTCTCTTTTTGTGTTCCTTTCTTTCATTCTTTCTTTCTTTGTTCTATCTTTTATTCTTTTATTCCATTTTTTTAAAAATATGGCATTGGATTTCACTGCTCTAGGGAACTCCAAATCTCACCCTGGTAGACTGAATGATTTGACCAAGACCAGAAGGTGTCAAAAGCAGGACTTTACCTCTGTCTTCTTGACTATGAGCATGCTGCCCAAACACTGGAGTATTTCTAAATGTGATTCACTTTGTTTAGACTGCTCCTGAAGTGGGAGATGCCTGAAGCAGCGATGATAAGGGAGCTTGGATCAACAAGGCCCTGTCCCCACTTATTGACTCTGCAGGGACCTCTGCAAGGACTCTTCTTCTACGCCCCAGTGGTCAGCTGAGAAGCACAACTGCAGAATAGTGGGCATTCAACTGGTCTGACAGTGTTAACATTCTCCCAGAAGTGAGGTCATTTTTACTAATGTCATAGCAACCATAATCTAGAGGTTGTGAAAATGCCTGCCAAATTCTAGAGGAAAAAAAGCCTTTATACAAAGATATTGCCAGTGTAGAGAAAGTATCCTGGACACGAAGTCAAAAGACCTGGGTTCAAATCCCACCTCATTCTCTTAGAAATTATGTGACCACAGATAGGTCAATTCACCTTATGGAGCCTCAGTTTCTTTATCTGAAAAATCAGAATTATAATACTCTCCTGGGCACTCATGATGGTAGGGGAGGAAGGTAATTGCAGACTTTAAGACCCTGTAAGCATGTGGGCTTTTATTTTTGGGGGGGGAGAGATTATTTTTTAAAATTATTTTGTTTTCAGTGTTCGACAATCACTTCCATATATCTTAGATTTTTTTCCCTTCCCTCCCCCTCCTCTCCCCTCCCTCCTCACTCCCTCCTTGAGACAGCTCACAGTCTTATATAGGTTCTACACATACATTTCTATTAAATACATTTTCACCTTAATCATGTTGCACTGAAGAATTAAAATGAATGGGAAAAATCACAAAACAAAACAAAACATAATACAAAAGAAAATGGTCTGCTTCATTCTGCAGTCCAGTTCCATAGTTCTTTCTCTGGATGTGGAAGGCATTTTGCCTCAAGGGTCCTTTGGAAATTTTTTAAGTCCTTGCATTGCTATGAAGGACTAAGTCTACCAGATAAATTCTTCACACACTGTGGTTGTTGCTGTGTACAAAGTTCTCCTGGTTCTGCTCCTTTCACTCAGCATCAGTTCATATAAGTCTTTCCAGGCCTCTCTGAAGCCTTCCTGTTCCATTTCTTATAGCACAATAGTATTCCATTACATTCATATACTACAACTTGTTCAGCCATTCTCCAATTGATGGACCCCCTTGATTTCCAGTTTTGGGCCACCACAAAGAGAACTGCTATAAATATTTTTGTACATGTGGACCCTTTCCCATTTTTATGATCTCTTTGGGATACAGTCTGAGAAGCGATATTGCTGGGTCAAAGGATATACACATTTTTGTAGCCCTTTGGGCATAGTTCCAAATTGCTCTCCAGAATGATTGGATCAGCTCACAGCTTCCCCAAAAAAGAATTAGTGTTCCAACTCTCCCATGTCTTCTCCAACATTTATCATTTTCCTGTTTTGTCACATTAGCCAATCTGATAGGTATGATGTGGTACCTCAGAATTGTTTTGATTTGTATCTCTCTAATAAATAGTGATTTAGAGCATTTTTTCATAGGTTCTTATTTTAATGCCAGGACAAACTATATATCTTTTGTCTATGGATCTGCCTAGTACAGCTGGAGAGGATCTTCACTAGGTTGATTGTTGGAGAATGATGCTTTTGGATAGACAAACTCTTGAAGTCTCTGTATGAGAAGAGGAAGAAGAAATCTCACAACCTAGAGGAGGGGGAATGATTTTTCATATTGTTAGCAAACTCATTAAACATTATACATACATGCATAAAACATCTGTGTTATATACATTCAGCATATGTATTTATGCCTAGATGTGCACGTGTGTCTATTTACACCATCCAATATTTGCACATGCCAACATTCCAATGAGACTGTGAGCTCATCAGTGTAGGTATTTCATTCTACTGATGTAGATCACAGCCTATTCATGCCTGCCCATCCAGTGAAGAGCTATGCTTCTCATTGAGATAATCTTTAGGTCACTCCCATGCTCAGGAATAGTCAATGACTCCCTACTGGCCACAGGATACCATTCAGACTCCTCATCTTGATTAAAGTTTTTCACAATCTGACTCTGGCCTCACTTTCCAAAATTATTCCACATTTGTCCCTTTTGGGCATTCAGTGTCTGGCCAAATGAGCCCCATGTCTGCTCCCTCAGCTCCTTGAGCAAGTCAAGACCCCAAACCTGGTCCTCCATTTTCTTATCTGGGAAATGATTAGAAGAGGTCTGGGTCCCCTCCTATCTCTGACCTTATATCCCTATGACTACTCATCCATTTCTGTGCCTTGGCCTGGGCAGGGGACATGTTCTCTGTTTACCTCCATGTCTCAGGAGTCTTCCTCTTCATGTCTCTCCCTTTCTTTCTATGGAGAGGAGAGTGATGGGGGGGAGGCTGGAGGAGAAGGAGGAGGTCCCTAATTTTTTCCGGTTAAAAACAGATTTTTTTTTTAACTTCTGCAGTCTTGCCTCCTCTCAGACTCATAAATTCTCCAGCTCTACCCAGCCCAGAGAGTGCCTTGGATATAACAGAAACAGAGGTCATTTGCAACTTCTCCTAATTCCCATTTACTCCTGATTTCAAGATCACCAATGGTCTTTTCCCTGGTGAAACTGCTTTGTTTTTAAGGCACCCACTCCTGAGACTTGTTTTAGGGGAAAGGAGCATTTTGATTTTCTTCCATTCTCTGTTCATTAATTGATGTGCTTTTAATGGTATCCACATCTTTAAAGTAGACTTTTGGGTGAGTTAACATTCATTAAGTGATCATTAACACATATAAAATTACATATTAAATGCAACATCATCTATATACATACACCTAAGCAACATACTGTATTAGCTGTCATTGTATTACAGACAAAATTTGAGAGGCAGTGTGGCCCATTGAATGTTTCTGGCATTGAAGTCAGAAAGACATGGGTTCGAGTTCCATCTCAGGCTCTCTGACCTTGGAGAAATCACCTCACATCTAAGTATGTTCAGATAACAGTAGCAGAGCTGGCACCAATCTGTTTGGGTGGAAGAAATTTACTGATCATTGGAAGTGAGTTCCCTGGAACCAAGAAAATCACAGGTCTAATTTCTAATTCCATCCTATTCATGTAGCCAATCTAGCATAGTAGGTATTGATGAATACTTACATAGGAAATACTTGCTACATGTGAAAGATACAACATATTACAGTGTGTATCGAGAAAGACTGAGACAGACATTCAATATCACATCCTGGTGATATCATACTCAGGAGATCTGAGTCTGAGGCCAGCTCTCTATTCAGTTGCTCAAACTGCCTTTCTTGAAGAAGAATCCCAGATACAGAACAAGGAAGGAACTCAGAGGCCATTTGGGGCAACTCCTATGTTTTACAGCTGATAGGAGATGGGAGTTAGGACTGGCCCCAGGAATCCATTGGTATAGGGAAATGCCACAGGAGGTGAGGCAGGTGAGAGTCTTGAAATCTTAGTTGCCTTGGGCATTAAAAAGTTGAGTTACTTAATCAAGGGAACAATCAGTATGTGTCAGAGGTGAGACTGGACCCCCCCCTCCCCCCTCCATCATTCTGACTCCCAGACCTACTTTCTATCCACTCTATGGACAGGCTTAATTACAGACAACAGAAAGAGATAGAAAATATAGAAAGCAACATAAGAATGTTTGTCAATGTTATAGCATACCTTGGAATATATCTATTTGTTACAATCTGCTTACATATTCAATCATAAATTGCAATAAGATAGGTGCAGTATGTTACATTTTATATGTTGTAATATGATACCCATTTCTGTTGATATAGGAACTCACCAGCTAGGGCTGCAGGGAACACAGTCCAGTTTCCCAAGCATTTGTAACTGAGTCTTCTAATTTAAGGGTTCTCAAAGGGAAGCCAGGATCCTTTATTGGCTAATGCCAAACCCTGCCCATCAAACCCTAGCTAGAATTCAGGCTTAATCCCTCAGCCTGCTTGGGATCCTTTTCAGCTTGAGCTTTATGGGGCCCTCTAGCCTAGGACAGAGGTAAAAAGAGGAGGGGGAGACAGTGGGTACATAGGCAAGAGTTTTTCTTCTCCATCCATTCAAAATCTAGGTATCATAGGATCCTGACTTTAGTTCTGGAAAGACTCAGAGAGGTCATTCAGTTACAGCCCCTTAATGTTACAAGGGAGGAAATTGGGACTAAAAAGGGTGAAGTAATTTGTCCATAGGTGGTAAGTCACAGAGGTGACATTTGAATCCAAGTCCTCTCTCTGCCTCTAATTTCATTGCTGTGCTCCTAGGGCACTTGAGATTAGGAAGTTTACTGGTGCTAATGGATGAGAGATTAACGTGGAGAAAGGTCATTCCCTTACTCTTCTGCTGACTCCCACACCCTGTCATTCATTCAACCAGTGTTTGCAATGTGGTGACTTTAGTGTGTGTGTGTGAGAAAGAGTCTCAGATTTGGGGTCCTAATCCGCCGATTAGAATCTCCAACCTCCTGCTCAGGAACCTTGGACGCATCTCCCATCTCCTTGTGACTTTCCCTGCAATGTGTGAGCCTTGGAAGTCCAGGACTTCTAAGGAGAACATTTCCGGTTCTGAATCCCATCTCTTTAGGAGTCCCGACTGCATCTCGACCAGTGGCCCTGAGTCAGTCACTTCATCTCTGTGTCTCAGAGTGCCAATCTATAAAACTGGTCCAGGTGCTGCCTCCTGGTTCATCTCCTTGGTTTGTAGTGAGAACGGAAGGAGACCGTTTAGGAGAAGGGCGGTGGGTACCTGTGATCTTTGTCCGTACAAATGGAAACGATTCTAAGGAATAAAGACCAGCCTCGCGCGCTGCAGGAGCTACCTCTTAGAGGTCGTTCCTCCCCTGGGGTGGGAGACAGTCCATCGAACCAGTACCTCAGCTTCTGGGCTCCCCACCTTCCTCCCCTGAGGCAACTCACTGCAACCTCTCTCCTAGTCCCTTCCTTCCCCAGTGCTTTGCAGGGGGGCCTCTATTTACTCACCCCAAGGGATTAGCATCTCTGTGATCTCCACCCCCCTACCCACCCCCCAATGCCAGTTGTGATACAGATAAAAGTCCGGCTACTGTTTTTAGGATGCGTTTGAAGTCCGGTGAAACCTGTAGGGGGCTGCGGAGGACAGATCTGGGGGGCAGATAAAGTTCGGACTCGAGAAAGCCTTCTGCCACACTCTCATCTTTCCCACCCCCGCCCCCATTCCCAGGCAGAGAGGATCAGAGGGTCAAGGAGGGGCCGCAGCCTTCTCAGGCTCAAAGTCTCCTGGAGCGGGTGGAGAAGGGCCAAGTCCGACCCAGCTACCCAGTGGCCCTGACGCATTTCAGTTCCATTATCTCTCTCCCTCTCTCTACAGCTTTTGGGGTGTGTTGGAAAGAGCTTCCCCAGGAGGTCCCCAGGCCCGGCCAGAGCTGGAGCTTCCCAGGTCTCCGGCCCAGCTGCCTCTCTCCAGAGTGCTCTGCCTGCTTTCTGAGTTTCTTGACCCGCTCCGCTCTGTAAGGCCTTTTGAGAGTCGTTCAGAGATTCCCCCGAAGCCCTATCCCGGTGGGGGAAGGAGAGGGTCAGAAACAACTGGGGATCGGGCCCCTCTGAAAGGTCAAGCGCAATGTGAGTAGCCCTCTTCATCAATGGAGAGGGGTCCTGGCCCCTGCTACTGCCGCCTCTGAGGGGAAGGAGGGGCAGAGGAAAAGGACCATTTGTCCGTTTAGTTCTGTACTGGGCACAAGAGGTTTAATTTCTTCCTTGGAGAAGGTTCTGGAAGGCTATCATGGGCCTGAGGACCAGGAGGAGGAGAAGGCTGGACAAAAGCTTAGGCAGTCCTTCACCCACACACACAGTGTGCCTAGAGGCGGCCGGGTGATACATTTTTCCGAGTTGTGGGTCAGCCCCCCTAGTCTGGGAGCCTGACAACTCCACCCCAGCCATTAGGGAGGTACCAAGACAGAACTCCTGGCTCCCGAGCTGACAAATGACTCTCTCTCTCTCTCTCTCTCCCTCTCTCTCTCTCTCTCTCTCTCTCTCTCTCTCTCTCTCTCTCTCTCTCTCTCTCTCTCTCTCTCTCTCTCTCTCTCTTTCTCTCTCTTCTCCCATCTCACCCTCTGCAGGGAAGCAGAACTCCGGCGTTTGGGCTGGTACCGGGTCTGCGGGGAAAACGGAACACTGGCAACTGTGGAGGGAAAAATGGACATGCATCCACCCGCCTGCCCGGCCGCTCCAAAGTTAGCTGGCTCCCACACCCGCGTGAACCCTGGGTGCAGGACAGGCCTCTCCCACCACCCGAATGTGCACCCACCCGGAGAGTTGGGGGTGGGGCAGCAAAGCGGAGGGAGGGAGGTGGCCAAGCAGCTGAGGCCCAGGCTCCTTCTGGTGTGTGGGAGGGGCGGAGCACCCTCACATCTTGGAAGAGCCGCAACTCCCATCTCGTGCCTGCGTGCTTGTGTGTGTGTGTGTGTGTGTGTGTGTGTGTGTGTGTGTGTGTGCTTGTGTATGAGTGTGTGCCTGCCTATGTGGGTGCGTGTGCCTGGAACGCCACAAGAGTCTTCCTCTTCCTCCTGCTTCTCTCCCCACATTCTCTCCCCCTACCACACACACAAAAAGAGAACTCCAAACTTTCTGGCTGTACATTCCTCGACTGTCCCCTTCCCCCAAAGTGTTAGTTTGCCGGCGCGCTTGAGAAAGCCAGCCCCATGGCCCGCTTTCCCTGGGTGCCCAGGAGCGAAGAATAGACCGAGCAGGCTCTCATTCTAGAGAGTACTTGATCTTTGCTTGGGAAACTCTATTAATTGAATGGGTTTGCCGTTTTTGCCAGGCCCCTTTATCATTATTTATGGGCTTTAAATTGTTTAAAGTTCCCTTGACGTTCAATTTACAAGTTTGGGGACTTTGTTTTGTTCCGCCTTTTGTCCCGGAGAAAGCCCTCGTGTTGGAAGGGCTTTGAAAAGCCAAACATGAGAGGCCCGGAATGAAAGGGAAGCAGGCGAGCCCCCTTTTAATTCCCCCTGTTAGTGAATGGCTCTTTTACATAATTGCTGGAGCGATTTCAAAGCCCGAGCCAGGGGCTGACTTCGCTTATGGCCACATGGAGTCTATTTTGGGGCTTTCAGATTTAAAGGGGGAAAAAAGGCCTGAATAAAATAGTTTTGTTTTTTTTTAAGACGAGGGCTTCAATGCTTTTTGCTACTTGCAAATTGGTGTGTCTGATGGGAGGGGGGTGTTTCACACAAGAACCCCTTTGTGGAACTGTTCTAGCTTGGGGGGGGAGGGAGGATGGCGAAGTCCCCAACCGGGCCTAAGTCCCAGGACGACCCAGGTCTCCAACTCTGGCCAAGTGCTGGGGCAGGGCCCAGGAGGAGAGAAGTGAGGGCAAGGAGGCAAACTGGCCGCTGTGGAGCCACGGCTCAAAAAGCTGGCGGACTGCTGGAGAGACGCGAGATCCTGAAGTTGCCTGGGGTCCCAAGAAAATTTCCGGGAAGGGAGAGAGGCAGGCTGGGGCCCTGAAATTTCCAACTGTCTCCTTTGGTGGCAATCAGCGATCCTGCTTTCCCTTCTCCTTTCTCTCTCCTCTCTCAGCCAAGATCCGGGAAGCCTGAGCAGAGCCGGGCTGCTTCCCTGCTCCTCCCGTTTGGCTGTCAGGCAGAAGTTGGAATTCTCCATCCTCAGAGACTTTTGCATTTAAATGCCATCCACCCCCACGGCCTCACAGCTGCAAGCAAACGCTGGCCGGAGCAGCCCTATGGCTTGGAGACAACTTAATTACCCAAGGTTTTTTCTGCCTCCTGAAGGGTTGGAGGGTGCTCGAGGCTCGGGGCCCGCGTGGTGGCAGAGGGGGTGGGAGAGTACAGGAGACTGCCTTGGGCCTGAATCTGCCAGCGCTTGGCCGGCCAGAGGCAGTTAGATGAGAGTTTAAGAGCCAGAGGCATCCTAGGTCTCCTCCCCAGGAGGGAGCGGGAATGCAGAGAAGAGATGGGTCTCTTTTGACCAAGTCTCCAGCTGACATCAGAGCAAAACATTTTGCATGCATATAGTTTGCAACTCGAACTGGGGCCCCCAAGAGCCCTTGTTGCAAGTCTCCAAGCCGTCCCTTAGAAAGAGAGAAGGGAGGGTTTCTCACGCCCTGAGTAAAAGGACTGCCCTGCAAATAGCTATGCAGGCAAGTTGCTTTGCTGTCGCAGGAGGGTCCCCAAGGACAGCTCCCCCGGCAGATTTTCAGGTAAGAAGCTAGGGAGAGGGAAAGAAAGGTCTCTCGCACCTAACTTGGAAAGCGACAGCCACGCATGGCAGTGCCACTGCATATAATAATCATTCTAGTTGCTAGCATTTGTTTATATAGCGCTGTAAGGCTTCCAAATCACTTACATTTGATGTCATTTGGTATTGCTCTGTAGGCTGAGTAGGGGTCACCCCCCACCCCTACCCCCACACTCATCGTAGCAAGTCTCCAGAGAAGCAGGCGGGGAGAGGGAAGGCAGGCTGTATGCCCAGAAGAGCAAAGTGGCAGCCGTGCGGGGCACTCTACTCGCACATCCGTGGTTTTGATGTAGGGCGGTGGCCCTCCGGGACCCTCGCCAGGTACCAGGTACATAGGTAGGAAAGACAGCTAGAGGGCTAAGCGCTGCACCTGTGGCCAGTAAATCTGTGTACAGGCAGCAGTCAGACCGGAGAAGGGTTTGGTTTGGTTTTTGCAAATGAACTGCGGTCCGAGGCTTGAATCTAGGAGACCGCCAGCCTGCATCCGGGCCGGGAGCTGGCCTTGTTAATCACAGCCCGAACACAAAGATACTTTTATGGCCCCGACCATCGTTTTCTAAGCAGTTAAACATTAGATGAGGAAATATTGCCGCGGTGTCGGCGAGGAAGAGGCCCCCTAATAAATAAAATCCCCATTGATGACTCTGGAAGCCCTCGGAACTCACTAATAAAAGGAGTCAATACTTTGCTGGGCGATTTATAGGAGAGAATAACCCGCTATCAAATTCCGCGGGTTGGGCCCACCTAACTGTTATTGAGAACCTTGGAATACAGAAGGAGCACCCCAGACAACTAGTAGATACCCTCCTCCCCAAAGCCCGGGAAGAGTCCCCCGGGTGCTCAAAAGTTCACAGAACAATAGGGATGCCTGTATGGGGGGGGGGGGGGAGGGAGGGTGCTGAGAATCTACAGAGAAAATGGCCAAGCTTGGCTGGGTGGCTTCCTTAATTGCGCCAGTGCACTCCGGGAGTAGGGGTCGGTGGGCGGTCGTGGGACATGAGAGAAACTGAACTAAATCCAACTGAACGTCCAAGAACCCTGCTGACTCCCCGCTTTAATCCAAAAGAACCAAATCCGGGCTCCGACTTCGTGTTCGAAGCTCTTGGCCTCGGATTTGAAAATGCACCCTCTCTACGAAGGGGCACAAGTCCTTATCCCCCTCCTTGTGAAACGTAAAATCTTTATTATCTCGCACCCCAATGATCAGCCCCTTCCTGGTTCTGGGACTGGGTGCCTGGGCAATGTTATAATGGAGCGATTTCTGCCAGATCTCGGGCCAGTTGGTTGCTCTTAGTCTCTGGTGCCCCGGTACGCCAACAGTGCGTCTGTGTTCCGAAGGGAGCTCGGATGGCTAGGGAAAAAAGACAAGCAGAGAGGAGGTGGGTCGGCGGTGGCGTTGACTTCAATTTGGCAGGAAGCACCGAGGCCCTAAGAGTAGCTCATTGGCGCATCACCCGGTCTCCTGGGCAGCCTGTTTCTTTGTGGGAAACTGTTTGGCGAGCAGAGACTACCTCCCCTCTTACCTTCCCCACCCCTTCCAAAGGATCCCAGGATTGGAGCAGAGGAGGAGGAGAAGGACAAGAGTGAGTGAGAGAGACAGAGAGAGGAAGGAAGGTAGACAGAAAGGAAGGAAGGAAGAAAGAAAGGAAAGAAGGAAGAGAAAAGAAAAGAAAGGTTTTCAAAGACCAGGATCGATGAGTTCATGACTATCGATTTGTCTTCATCTTCCCACTACATGTGCGTATGAAAGGACACATAGCTCGCACCCCCATCCCCATTTCAATCTGCTCTGTGTGTTTACTCGCTTCCTTACTGAAAGATTGCCGGGCGTCTGCAGTGGGGGGTGGGGGGGTGGGGGGGGAGGAGAGGAGAAAGAGAGGTTGTTCAGGCTAGCAGACCCGGGAAGTTCGAAGCGGCTCCTAGACACGTCTCATTCCTCCATAGCCAGTCATTAGGGGCTTCAGTTCTTCCTCCATTTCCATGAAATGGTGCAATTTAAAAGGGAGAAGAGGAGAGAGAGAGAGAGAGAGAGAGAGAGAGAGAGAGAGAGAGAGAGAGAGAGAGAGGAAATTTTTACTTTAGAGGTGAAATTGTTGGCTTTGGCTCATGGAATACCTCCTCCCCCCATTTGGGGTAACCTTAAATTTCGGGAAGTGGGGGTGAGGTCGTCCTGAAAATCAAACAATTATAAAACGCCTCTTTCTTGCAAGAGAATGGCGGCCAGGGGCCCCGAGATCCCACCCCATGGCTGTCGCTGCTTCGCTTTCTCCAAGAGACTTGGACTGCGTAAGCGAACCTTTCTGCCTCACGGCCAGGGCTTAATTAGCGCCTATTTACCAAACGGGCGCGGATTTGCGCAAACACCATAAAGCTTTCATCAGCAACCCGCGCTCAGGTTAGAGCGTCTGGAGAGGGGGCTGAAGCCCCCCTTCCTTCCTCCCCCCAGGACTAAGCTGAACGATGACTCCCTTGATTTTCATAATCATTGCGGTTAGTATGGGGAGGGGGGTAGCGGTTGTAGCAAAGTGTGCAAATGGTGAAGGGGGGTGAATCTCGAAGGAAGGGAAATCGAGGTATCGAGCTGATCGCTCTCAGGGAGAGGGAGACTTGGGGGAGGCATAGCCACCGACCTACTGCACACCTCAGGCAGGGCAGAAGAGGAAAGGAGCCAAGCACTGGTGCACAGTGGAACAGGCTGCACAGATCTATGCATGGAATGAGTGGAAGCACAAAATAGATGTAGATAGAGATGCACAGCTTTTGCAAGCAGTGTATGCCGAGGGCGAGTGTCCAGAACCTACGGACTGTCTCCTCTTCTCTTGGTGTTGGGACTTCCTGCAACTAACCGAGGGCTGGGGGTGGTGGGGGACGGCAAGGATCTCCTGAGATCCAGCAACCTATTCCCAACTAGTAAATCCTCCCTATGAACACAGAGAAAATGAGCTAATGAGGAAATCGGAGAGCTGCCCCCTCTCTATGTGGGGTTCAGGAAGCTTTGCTGTTGCAAAGATTTTTTTCCCCCAACACCCTTGGCTGTGACTGCGGGCGTGAATTTGGTATACGCTGTGTGGAGGGAGTGAGCGCATGAGAGCGGACTCCGGTGTTCGGGGCTGAGCAGGCCTGCCTTTGCAATTATTCCTGGAGCTAGCTGCAAGAGTTTGCAGCAGCCCAGGATGCGCCGCTGTTTTCCTTACCTCCTCGGGTTTGATTTCTCTCACTTCGGATTTCTGGCTCTGCCTTTGCCCAGAGCTGTGTTTGGAGCAGGATTTAGTGGGGCGGGCTAGAGGCGGAGACAGTCTGGACCTTCCGCCCCTTCTCCGCTCCTCTGACCAATGGGGAGCCTCGCAGGCACCCACGTGAGGCAGGCCCAGTTCGGGAGCTGGCAAAATGTGAATGAGGAGGCAGAGCGCGATTTAAAGGTGCTGGCGGCACCCGGGCGGGAGGGAGGTAGAGGGGCGTCGGCGGACTGGGCTCAGAGCGCACGCAAGCTACCAGACTCGTCAGGGCAGGGCAGGATCGGACAGCACCGCACCGCACCGCACGATACCGCACCAGGCCGGTTGGAGCAGGGCCAGACCGGGCACGTAGCCGCAGCAGCAGCGGCAGAAGCGGCAGTAGCAGCAGCAACAGCAGCAGCAGCAGTAGAGGCCGTCCAGGGCCAGCGCCAGCGGCGGCAGCCCCGGGACCAGTGAGCCAGGGAGCGACGCCGAGGGAGGCTCCCCTCGCTCTGGCTGACCAGCCAAGCGCCCAGGACACGGGGAGTCCCGCGGGCAGAGCCAGGCCGCCCTCCCCTCATACCCCCACCCGTCTATGCCTCTCGGGCGCTCAGAGAAGCCGAGAGTGCCCGCTGTTCCCCCGAGCCTCCTTGCGCTGTCCTGCTCTCCCAGTTCGCCCTCCCATGGCTCAGCCCGGGTGCTGACTGTCTGAAGGGCGCTGCGGGCGAGTCTTTACCTTCCCGCCGCTGCCCCCGCTGTTCACCCGTGCCCAGGGCTGCTGCCCCTGCCGCCGCAGCTCCTGCTGCTGCTGCTGCCGCCGCCGCTGGCCTCGGCGCGGCGGGAAGACTCTGCGGGAGGGGAGGGTCCCCGGCTGGGCCGATTGGCCGCTGGCGGGCGCTTCTCGGAGGCGGCCTGCGGCTCCGCCAGCTGCTTCTCTCCCACTCCATCTCCATCCCCGGGAGCGTATATGAGCGCTGCCTTTCCGCCCTCCCTGATGATGATGCAGCGGCCCCTGGGTAGTAGCACTGCCTTCAGCATCGACTCGCTGATCGGCAGCCCTCCCCAGCCCAGCCCGGGACACTTCGTGTACACCGGCTACCCCATGTTCATGCCTTACCGGCCGGTGGTGCTACCCCCTCCGCCCCCGCCGCCCCCCACGCTCCCGCAGGCCTCCCTGCAGCCGGCCCTGCCTCCCGCACATCCCCACCACCAAATCCCCAGCCTGCCCACGGGCTTCTGTTCCAGCCTGGCACAGGGCATGGCCCTCACCTCCACCCTCATGGCCACTCTGCCCAGCAGCTTCTCGGCTTCGCCCCAGCACCAGGAAGCGGCACGCAAGTTTGCGCCGCAGGCCCTACAGGGCAATTTCGACAAGGCAGACGGCCTCCCGGCCGAGTCAGAGGATGGCAAAGCTTTCCTGGCCAAGGAGACCTCACTGTTGTCGTTCTCGGCCTCCGAAGCGGTGCAGGCTTCCCTCGGTGAGTCGCCCCTCTCCTCTCCTTTTCCTTAACCACACATCCGAGGCTCGAAGCCCAATAAGGACGGGCAAGGGTCTGGGCTCAGGGATCGAGGAGAGAGAGGGACAGGATCATGGCAAGAGGTGGGCAGAATGGAGGGGGGGGTGCAATCTTGGAAGCCTAAGGATCGGCCAAGTTCCCAGTCACACTGTTCTTAGAGCCTTGAAATGATAGAACCCCAAGCCGGGGTTGGCGTGCTGTCCCTTAGCAAAACCCTCGGACAGTCTTTGTCCTTCGCCTCCCCATCCCCTCCGCTCTCGATCCACTAGCCGTGATGCCGGTCTTTCCTTTCTCCATTGGCGGGCCTGAGCCAGAGAAGGAACTCCGAGAGGCCGAGCGGAGATTGGCAACTTCAGTCCACACATCACTAGGGAAGGGGAGCACCTTAGCCTCAGGCTTGCTATGCATCCCCAGGGAGCCTGGAATGAGCTGGGTGAGGCTGGTATCACAGCCTACCACTTTGGGAGCTCAGTTCAGACCGTCAGTGGTCCCCACACGGAGCAATAGTCAGGAGAGGGAGGAGATCTCCAGACATTTTAGGGTGCCTGAGCTGACCTACAGCCATGGCAGTGCCCAGTAGTGTCTCTCCTGGGGTCTGCCACCTAGAGAGCTGCCTTGGGGTACGGTGTGGGGGAGGCTACCAGGATATCTAGGTGAGTTGGGTGGCTGGACTGCTAGCTCCCAACTTCTCCCAAGGTATTAGTCACATCTGTCTGACCAGCACATCCAATAACATTCCTCAACAAGGAAAGAAGTGACCCTCCTGGAAGGGAGAAGTTGTTCATTCTCCACCCCCAATCCCACTGTGAGGGCAATGTAGGGACGTAGGGGCAGGTGGAGTTGGCACGATCCCAACCTGATGACAAAGAAGGCAAAACACAGGCTCCTCGGTTCAGCGAAGGCCAGGGCTGCGGCTGAGTTTACAATCAATCTCCAGGGAAAAAGAGGTTTACTTGGTGAGGAGAGTGCAAGTAAAGGACAGAATGGGAACTTCACCCGGAGGATGTCTGGAGGCAGTGGGAGGGTCAGACTGGGGGTCGGAGCAATCAAAGTTCATCCCATCCCACTTTCTCTAGGCTCGTTCCAGTGTTCCCTCATGTATGTCTTTCCAAAAAACATCTAGTCAAAGCGACCCAGCCATATACACACACATCCCCAAAACACCTAGGCAGTCACCCTTCTGCCCGGGCTAGGTAATTAGGTTAGATAACTCTGCTGGAAAGAAAAATTCTCCTGAAGAAAAGGTAAAACAAAAACCAAAAAACAAAAAAACGGTAGAGTCTTTCCCCTCGCAGGGACAGACGGGGCAGGGGTGACCCGAGAAACGTAACCAATTGCCCGTCTGCTTTGGTTTCAGTGGGGGCCATCAGAGGTCAGGGTAAAGACGAGGCCAAGGGAGAGGAAGATTCCAAGGGCAAAGACGAAAGCTTCTCCATGGACAGCGACCTGGACTACAGCTCGGACGACAACATCCCCAGCCAAGCAACTCACAAGGAGGAAGACTTGGCCACCGCCCTGGAGGAGAATCCCCAGAGTAGCAGCAGCAGTAGCAGTAGCAGCAGCAGCTCGGGCAGCACCACGTCCACCGGCAAAAACCGGCGGAGGCGGACGGCCTTTACTAGCGAACAGCTTCTGGAGCTCGAAAAGGAATTCCACTGTAAGAAGTATTTGTCCCTGACGGAGAGGTCGCAGATTGCCCACGCGCTCAAACTCAGCGAGGTTCAAGTGAAAATTTGGTTCCAAAACCGCAGGGCCAAATGGAAACGGGTCAAAGCCGGCAACGCCAACTCTAAGACCGGGGAGCCCTCTCGGAACCCCAAGATAGTTGTCCCCATTCCTGTGCACGTCAGTCGTTTCGCCATCAGAAGTCAACACCAGCAGCTGGAGCAAGCCAGGCCCTGAGCGGGCAAGGGTCCCCTCGTCAACCTTCCCATTCCCCACCCCAGCAGGTGCCAGGAGAGGCAGGACCATCCCCCACCAACACACACACACACACACACACACAAACACACAAACACACAAACACACACACACACACACACACACACACACACACACACACACCGGGACAAAGGAGAAGCCGAAGAAAAGCAGAGTCCTACCCGACTCTCAGAACTGTTTGAAAAACAAAACATTTAATAAAACAAACAAAAACAAAGAGGTGAATGTTGGACAGAGCAAGTAAATTGAGAATATATTAATTTCAGATAATGCTGAAAAACTATTTTCGGATGAGGGAAACATCAGAATCTGGACAGAGGCACTAAGTATTATTCTATCTTACTTTGTATATAGTTAATCTATCTATACCGAATCTCAGCTGCAGGATTTTTTTTTTTGACTAATGGGACCAACTCCCCCAGTTTCATGAAGGTCTTACATTCCAGAAGAAAACAAGAATCAAGCCGATAACCTGCGGTATGCACAAGTCAAGCTTTTTATTTTGTATTTTTGTTTGTTTCTTGTTTTTCCAAAGGTAAAAGGAAACAAGTGTTTGGGTTTTTCCCTTTATTTTTTTGGCTCTCCGAGCTGCGGGGCAACATTTTCAGGGCGGCCAACTGAACCTTTTTTTTTTTTTTTTGGTTGTTTTGTTTTTCCTGGCTTGGCATTCTCTCTCTGAGTTGCTTATCCTTAACTAAGCCATGTTTGAAAGCACGTCGGTCTCTATTGTGTTTAATTTATTTCAATGTAGCTTATCTCCTTATAAGTTATGGAATTTAAACAAACTCAGTCTTGTGAATAATAAAAAGAAAAGGAAAAAAAGAATATAATCCGGGACCTGCTGAGTCTATCCAGAATCTGAGTCTTTGCTTGGCCCTGGGGAACCCACCTTAGCCCCTACAGGTTTCTCCTGGGACTTTCCACGGGGTAACGATTCTGAAGGCGCAGGCTGGGGGAGGAGGGTTTAAGGAACTGCTTTTAATTGATTACATTATCAATTTAGAGAAAGACAGAATTTCTCTCTTAGGAACCTTCATGTCTCGGTTGGGATAAGGTTGAACAGTAAAGCAAATTGGAAAACTTTGGATGAAGGAGAGGGGAAAAGGAAGGAAATGAGGTGCCACATCTAGCAGCTTGGAGCTGCTGCCTCCTTCAGCCCTAAAACTGGAGCTCTGTTTAGAATCCACAAACTCCCCCATCCCCTGCACTGGAGCAGATCGGAGTCCCCTACACTCTGGACTTCAAATAGTTGCCCATCCAACTGCAAAGGATATCCCGGGTGCCTGATTCTGGAAGGGGGACTAAGGTCTTATTGGTGTAGGAGGCAGTGCCTTCACCAGTTTCTCAACCACCCTCTGCTAGGCGCCTACCTTTTCTTCTCCCTGTGTAATGGATTCAGCAAAGTTGTAGGGGGAGGGTTTGGCAGCCCTTAAATGATGATGATTTGGAAAATGTTTAACCCCTTGGGTCGGTCTCTAAGCTCCCAGCCCTGGCAGATGCAGGCTATAAACGCCAGCTGATTATTTCCTGCACCTCCCTGCTCCAGCCCTCCCCCTGTGGGAGTGGGGCGTCTGGGGCTTGTCGTATGATATATGCAGGGAAGGCCCTGACTGGGTTTGGACAGGGCATTGCATGAAGGTGGGGAGGGGGCCGCGCTAGGCTTTTTATACCAAATCTTGGAAAAATACCTTTTCCTTTCTCTCCTTATGTTTGCCTTGAGAGATTCCTGTAATGAACTGTCTTCTCTGTCTTTTTCACTTTCTCTCCATCTCCCAGTTATATCACCTCCCTCTTTCCCCTTTCACTCTGGCCAGCTTGTTAGCAGACAAATAGTTTAGAAGGACAAGCATTAGTTATTCAGTGCAAGGGACAGGGCTCCCCCTCCGCTCCCCAGACAACATTAAACTGTTCATCAGAAGCCAAGGTCCAAGTGCTGCTGCTACGGAACCTAGGTTCCTGGACAAGGTTTTAAAATCGTGCAAGGCTGTGTTTGTGAGTCTGTCTGACCCTCATTAGGCACTGTCTATGTGAACAGACAAAATTCAGCCAGCGAATAATCGATGAAAAGCGCCCCCCACTCACCCAATCGCTAGCATTTAGAATGGAATTTTTCAAAAGCCGGGACAAAACTCCATAACTGGTTCCGAAATCCCAATGTTTAAACACAAGGATTGAGTAAGGCATTGCATAGGTTGCCAGCAGGCATCCGTCTGTTTCTCCAAGCACCGGCCCCAGGATAAGAATGAAATGTAAGTACCCTGGACCGATACTGAAATTGACATAATTTACATCAGTTACACTTTTTTTTTTTACAAGGCTGGGGGCTAGGAGTGAAGTTGCCTTTCAGTGGTGAAGAAACGAGGCTTTGTAGACAGAAACTGGCTTCCAGTTTTACTCAAAAAATCTGATGTTTCCAGCTCCAAGTGTGAATCTGAGCTTCGAGGTACTAAGTAGCCTGCTCAAAATTGATTTTTTCTTTTTACACAATGGGCCATAATATTTATAGTGACTAGTAAACTACCCAGGCATGTATTGTTTTAAAGGGTGATAAAATGTAGGCACGAATTCTAACACCTCCCCCCACTTCCCAGTTTGGACTGAAACCCGGTCTGGGGGAACGAGTGGGACAGCTGTGCTTGCCTCTCCCCTTCCCTTCCCGCAAGCTCCTCCACTATCCTTGCAGCGACTTTGACGCGTCCAAACAATCCCGGTCTCTGAATGACTTTTCAGAAAGCTCCCGCGGCTCAGATGTGATGACAAGTACACGACGGTGGCTTTCCATCCAGACCCACCTGCACACCGTCACAAAGGCGCGTGGAGAAGCAAGCAAGCGCTCACGTGGATTTGGTTGGTGGCAAAGATTTGCATGCTTCTCTCTCCCTTACTCCCCCTTTAAAAAGTAGAGCAGGGTTTTCGTTGGTAAACTCGCTGAACTAGGCTCGTTGTTGCCTTACACGGCGGTTTCGGGCTGTCTTGCTGTACAGTAGTTCGCAGGCCACTTTTGGGACTTGGGCAGACTCGGCTCAGGGAGGGAGACTATCCCAGAACGGGCTGGGGATTTTGAACAGCTTGGGTTGGATGTCAAAGCCAGGTGTAGCCTAAGTGGCAATTCCTTCCCTTCCGGGGATTTCTGCTATCCCCACTGTCCGGTTTGATAGTCTCGTGCTCTCTGGGAGAAAAGCTCTGGACAACAGAGCACAACCGCAGCTCAATCCAACGAAAGGCGAGAACGGAGTCCGACTCAAGGAGAGCCAGATCCTCCTTTCACCCGCCCGAGAGCAGGTGCAAAGCCCCCCTCAGATTCCAACCTAGTTTCCCAGGGTTCGAGTTTCGGGACTATCCTTCCCATTCCCCTGGGGAGCCAAGCAACTTGGTAACGTACTGTATTCCTGCACCGACTTGTGGTCAGGGCAGGTTGGCTACAGGGAAGAGCCAGGAAACATTCCTTCGTGATTGTTATAGCCCCCTTTCAGTCCCCCCACTCCCCCGAGCTTAGTGACTTGAAGGGACACCCACAGCGACAGCGCCAAAAATAAGGGACAGAAGCCTTCAAGTTTTTTTTATTCTCTCTCTTTTTTAATTCTCTTTAGCACAGAGAGGGATTCCTTTCTTTATCTAGGGAAGACACACAGCGCCCGTGAGTCGAAAATGAAGGGACTTCCCAGAGTACCGAGATCTTTCCTCACTCTTTCTACCCCCAAATGTGAAAGGAAATCTAGCTGTCATCCTCCCACCAGGAATTAAAGGGGGGGGTAGAGATCCAGGAGTGCTGCAATGGAACCCAACTACCCCCAAATACTCACCGATGGTATTTGGTAATTAGTTTTTTTCCCTCTCTTTCGCCCTCCCCCATGCCCTCCCCGTCCCTCAGAGAGAGGGAGACAAAATGATCACGAAGAGAGGCAAAAAGTGCCTAGAAGTGGAGACCACTGAGCCAGGAAGAGGAGGAAGGGAGAAGATAAACAAGGGAGAGGGCTTGATGGCTGTCATCATCACCATCATCACGGCTTTCATTTGGCTGCCTAATGAGTCAGATCACAGGCAGAGAGAAAAATTGTCAATCGCCCAGGCTCTAATGAATTTTTTTGCAAATTGTAATCAAGCCAGGCCGTCTCAGCTGGCTGATTAATGAGACCCACGAGGCCTGGCCAGCACCTCAGCTTTTTATTCCATCCCGTCCTCCCTGCACTAAATTAACAGCAACTTGTCTGAGCTTCAAATTAACTCCCAATGATTAATTCTGATGGGGGGGCCTGAAGAATAGCTCCGTCTAATAGGCACTGGCCTGCGAGGCGGCTGGAAATTAATACACTTCCCCTTTGGCTGCCGGCTTTAATCCAAGGTTGGGTTTTGACATCACTATATTTGTTGTTACAATAAATTCCACTTACATCTGCGGATCAAATCATTACAATGAGAGGGCAACAACGCGGACCCGGGCCCAAGGAGTAGACCTGGTAGTTAGACTGAGGCTCCATTCCCAAACCCAGCTCCACAGGCCTCTAGCCCTTCCTGGAGGCCCCCAACTAGCCTCTGCCTCCGTGCCTGACCCCCCCCTCCTCCCCCTAACACAAGTAGAGCCTCCTCCCCACCTCCACCTCCACCCCCACCCCCAGCCAGCAGGGGCAATGAGCCTTTAGCACATTGTTCTTTCTGCTGAGGACCTTATGAAGGAGGGACCCCTACACACGTGGTCTCCCCCCCTACTCCTGCCAACCCTTCCCCACCACCTACCCAAACAAACTCAGAACTCTAGGTCCAGAGAGAGATCATTTTGCCCACCTAGATCCCTCCAGATTTTCCTTCCTTCCTTCCCTTCATTTTCCTTTTTCCATTCTTTTCTTGCATTCCTTGTTTCACTTTCCTTCACTTCCTCTACTTTTTTCCATCCATCCTTCCCTTATTTATTTATTTTTCTTCCTTCTTTCCCTCTTTTCTTTCCCTCTCCTTTCCATCTCTCCCTTGTCTTCTTTCCTCATCTCTTCATTTTCCTTCCTTCCTTCCTTCTCTTGCACTCTTCCTTTCAGGCCTGTCTGTTTCTTAAAACATGCCTGTAGTCCTACAGGAATGTGAGGATTTTCGGAGCCCAGGTAAGGAGGGCATCCTGGAGTTTTGGCAAAGAAAAGCCACTTAGAAATTGATCACTCTCTTCCCTTGCTCACCTCCCTTCACCCAACGGAACCAACCAAGGCTTGGTTTCTAATGGAGCCCATCCAGTATAGAACTCTGTGAAACTTGCACAAAGTTGTGTGTGTGTGTGTGTGTGTGTGTGTGTGTGTGTGTGTGAGTGAGGGGGAAGAGAATAGATACACATAGAGAAATAGAAAGTCACTTATACTGAAAGCATAAAGAGTGCAGTTCACAGGGCAGTGACTTGGGTACACACACGCACACATGCATGCACTTATAAAAACAAAAATTTCCTCCATGGGGATTGACAAGGAGCAAGTGGGCTTCAGGTTACCTCTTGGTTGGCAGTCCCTTGGCCAGTTCTTGGTGCTTTTCTTGACCTCCTCTGAGGGTGCTGCAAGGGCCTGACAGTCAAGAAGTTATCCATCTTGAGTTTTGCTGCACACATGTATTCTGAGGAGCTGCCTGTTGTCTCCTCTCCATCCCCCAGAACCTTCGGGGCAGCAGGCTGGGCGTTGGGCAAGGCAGGGCATGTAGTTTACTCCTTTCTCTAACCCGAGGAAGAGGTTAGACATAGCTGTCAGTTTCCAGCCACCCAGTGAAGAGGAGGGTCATCCCCAGCCCAGCTTGTGTTTCCTGTATAGCTAGGTGTGAGCTGGGAGGAGGGCAATGTCCATCTTCAAGTTGGGCACTGACCATGCAAAAGAAAGGTGAGCCGGGTAACTGAAGGGAGTGCAAGCTATGCGGCTTAAGCATCAGAGAGTCCCCAGTACTGACCCAGGAAATCAACGCCATATGTGAGGGCTCAACTCCTAGGCACAGTGAATTTCATCATGGAAATGGATGGCCTCTTTTAGCCACCCAGAAAAGGGAGGTGTTGGAGTGGTGGTGGAAGCTACTGTGCTTTCCTCCCTCCCTCCCTTTTCCCTCCCTCCCTCCCTCTCTCCTTTCCTTCCTTCCTTCCTTCCTTCCTTCCTTCCTTCCTTCCTTCCTTCCTTCCTTCCTTCCTTCCTTCCTTCCTTCCTTCCTTCCTTTCTTCCTCCTTCCTCCCCAGATTTGGTAAAAACAAAAGTCAATGGTGCAACACCCACTCCACATGCTTACCAGTCAATAAAAAAGCCTCAGGGTCGAACTAGCTACTTTTGCTCCTTCTCAGCTGGAGGCCCTGGCAAGCTCTGAGGCTCCCCCCAACCCAAGCAGCATTCCTCACTCTCAGATTGACCCTCAGCTCCCCATACTAGTCACCTGTTTGGCTCTCTTGGTTTCTCCAGGAGGCAGCTGCATTTCCAGGCCTCCTAGTGGCCATCGAGGGAGATGCCACACATCACATCTTGCTCTGACTTCGAGGAGGCCAGTAAGCTCAGGGGCCATACTTTCCTTGGAGGTAAAGTGGGACTTCTCTCACTCTAGCCAGGCTAAGGTCATTGGCCCCACTTTGGAGGCTAGTAGAAGTTACCTCCTTCTGTCTCTGGCTCCAAGGGGAACTGACTCAGGATTCTCTCAAAGGGAGATATAGACTCCGGTGGGGAGCAGACTGTTTGATATATGTGACCCATTGGATGCGTCAGGAGTTAGTTGTCTCAGAGGCAGCTAAGCTGAGATTTCATCCAGGTAAGACCTGGCTAAAGTCAGCCAAGCTTGGCACTGGTGTAACCTTTGGTAACTTTAAGTTAAATGACATAATTTAGCAACCTTTGCCTTCAGACCTTGGCTCACATGCTAGTCCTACTCCCAGGACAGGACAGAAGAAGGGCACAAGAAAGGATTGGGGCCACTGTATGTGTGTGTCTCTGTGTGTGCCTAGGCAGCGCTTATCACTACCAGCATCATAGGCACTCAAGAGAAGAGCATAATCTAGTTTGTTGGGCAGAAATGGACTGCCAGTAATTTGGGGCAGGGGCCCTGGTGGACCCAAGGTCCCCAAGAGCTGTGGGAAAAAGCACAGGTGACTGATGATCTGCAAGGATGACAACAAAACCTACATGGAGAAGATATGGGGCCAGTTTGGGCAATTGAGAAATTCAATCTCAAAGCACCGTAGCCTCCTTCATACATGAAGTCCACACCATTTCTTCTGTCCCTGTGAAGTCCCTAACTTGGGCCACATAATGCTCCTCCCTGGTTTAGTCCCAGCCAATTGCTAGATTCACAAGACTTGTGTTGGGTGGGAGTTTACTACTGCCTTGGTTTAGAGGGGAGAGAAGGTCTGGGTTCCCTCCCCCGCAAGGGCTTTGAAACTCAAAGGACTGAGTACATATATGGACAAAAACAGAGTGCCCCCTACTTCCCCTACCCCTACCATCCTCAGCCTTGTTTTTTCAAAAAGATCTCTCTATGTGTCTCTCTGTCTCTAAGTCTTTCCCCCTCCTTTCCTTTTTCCTGTTTCTTTACTTTGTACTTTGTACTTTTCATCTTTTCTTCTTTTTCTATCTATATTTGTTCTTTCTTTCCATCAGTTTCTCCCTTTTCACCTTATTCACCCTTCCTTCCTCCCTTCTTTCCTTCCTTCTTCCCTCCCTCCCTCTCTCCCTTTCTTCCTTCTTTCACTTTTGTATCCTCCTACCAGTGTCAGTCTCAACTCTCTCCCCTCTCCACCATATAAGCATGGTGAGATAAATGGAGTTCTGAGCCAAGCTGGTTACCTACCAATGTCCAAGAAGGGATGCTAAGAGCCTACTCACATTTCTCACCTTTTCCTTCAGATTCCCCATAGCCAGCTTTGACAGTGGGTCTGTTTGTTGACTTCCAAACCTCTTGGGCATCCACATACTTATGCAGTCCCAGAGTAGGAGAAGTCCCTATGGCAAGACCCCATGGCCTGGGCTTTCTCCAGGAAGTCCTCTACCCAGTTCCATCTCCTTGGCATGGAAGAATTAGGGCAGTGAGGAGAGAAGGGATACCCCCTCAGTAGCCAGCCCCACCCCTTCAGGATTGGGTTTTGACAAGGAACAATCAGGAAAGAGTGAGCAGAGAAAGACTGGCCATCTGGGTAGGAGCTTCTATTGCCCTCCCCACGAGTTCCTCCACCCTACCCCAGCTCCAACCCTCCTTGTCAGGCAGCTTTCTCCACCATGCCTTTGTGCTTGCCCCTCCCAGCTCCTGTGGTATGACCGCAGCACTCCACCTCTGGTCTGGAGTCCCCCAGATGCCTGAATGACAATGAAGAAAATGGGATTACACCAGCCTGAGCCTCTTACACTCACCCAATTCCAGGTGTCTCCTGCAGTCTCACTCCTGGGCCATTTGCCTGCCAACAATACTACTGGGGCTGCTCCCCCAGCTACAGGGCAGCTCTAACCATGAAATTCCAAAGTCAGGCCAGCATAAAGGCAGAATGGGGTGGTGACTAGAAGGCTGGGGCCAGATAGAGGCATTCCTGCTTGGGTTTAAACTCCGGGGCTAGCTGTGTAGACTGTGGGCAAATCATTGCTTCTCAGGACCTCAGTTTCTCCATCTGTTAAAGAAGGGTGATAGCAGGTCCCTCATAAGTTTGTGGAGAGGCTGAAAAGAGACAAATCCATCAGTTCTTGTTACAAGGGGACAGACAGCAGCAGCTGAGTTTGGGGCCCCTTTTCTATAGCATTTCCTCCAGAATCCTGTTCAAATAGGAAGGATGTTGGCTCTGCAATCTGAGGATTTTTTGAATTTTTAAAAGTTTTCCCTCATTTGACCCCCAGGGGTCAAATCCTGATTCTGGCATTTACTTCATATGTAACCTTGGGCAGGTCATTAAAAATCTCAGAACTCCATTTATCTCACCATGCTTATATGGTGGAGAGGGGAGAGAGTTGAGACTGACACTGGTAGGAGGATACAAAAGTGAAAGAAGGAAGAAAGGGAAAGAGGGAGGGAGGGAAACTCAGTTTCCCAGTTTTACAAGAAAGAATTTGGACCTGATGGCCTCTGAGGCCCCTTCCATGTCTCAAAGCCAGGCTGGGGAGTTAGAGGGCTTCAGCCTGCATCCTGGCTGCTAGTGTGACCTTGAACAAGTCACTTACATTCACTAGGTCTCAGTCTGCTAATCTGTGAAATGAGGAGACTGGACAACATGACATCCCTTCCAGCTCTAAATCTAGGACCAGCCCATGCAATGAACTAATGCAAACATGAATATTTCCATTTTACAGATGGGAAGACTGAGGTGTTGCCATTGTCACATGGCTAGTAATTGCACCTCTCTCACTCCACCATGAACTTTGCTCCCTTCCACCTCCTTTCCTTTCTCATTCTGAAAACCATTGTTGGCTTTTGCTTGTTTGAAAAGATAAAACATAAAACCTGAAATAATGTTTAGCAGTCTTTTTTTCTTTTCTTTTATTAACCTTCCCACTCAGCTCCGCTTACTCAGATTTAGAGCTCAATGCTATTCACCTTCAAGGCAGAAAGAAGCCCCTAGTGCTGTAAAACCTAGCAGCTAGGTGGTGCCATAGTGCCTGGAGTCAGGAAGACTCAACTTCCTGAGTTCAAATCCAGCCTTAGACATTTCTTAGCTGTGTAACCCTGGGCAAGTCACTTCAACTCGTTTTGTGCTATTTTCCTCATGTGTCAAATGAGCTGGAGAAGGAAATGGCAAACCACTCCAGTATCTCTGCCAAGAAAACACCAAAGTCACAGAGTTGGACATGCCTGAAACAACTCAAGAGTCCTATAAACCATGGTTTATGGTAGAGATACCATTTTTGCAGGGCCTTTGGAAAGCCTTTGGTTCTTGGTAAGAATTTTGTGTTGGTCCCCCAACAAGTGGATCTACTAGTCTTCCTAGGATACTGGGTGGGTCTGCCCCCACCCCCCAGGGTTTCCTGCCTGGGAGCCCCATCAGCATTTTTAGTGCAGGCCTCAAGGGCCAAAAAAAAAAAAAATGGAGTGAGTTTTCCAATGTTGATATTAGTGACCAATTTTTCCTAGTATTCCCCAGCCCAGGAGCACATTCTAGATTCATAGGGCTGAAAAAATTGGGAATGGCTGGGAAATAGAGTAGCCCTCTGCTCCTGAGGGTTTACTATATTAGTATAGGGGGTCAATGAGTCTTGTTCTCTGAAGCTCATAACTTCAGAGCCCAAGTGAGACAGCATTGGCCTCTCTGATAGCAGGGGTTACAGGCATGCACCATCATGCTTAGCCCTTAAAAATACTTTGAATAAGTCTAGTAAAATCCAATCGGCAAAACCATTAGTGGGCTTTACAGTAATTTGGGGCACTACTCTTTGAAATTACAATGTGTGTAAATTGTTAATGGGCCCTTTCATATCATTTGTAGTATCAAAGTAATCATTTAAAATATATATGTAATTATCACTTTTTTAAGCATTAGCTTATTGACCAATTTTAATGCATTTATCAATATTTTCCAAATGGATGTCCCCTTTTGTGACCACAGCTGGAATTTCTCTTCCCCCCCCAATACTTTTCATATTTCAACATTTCCAAAGCTATGATAAGTTGCTGGAAAAGAATGATGATAGCCTGTCTTCAGAAGAGAAATTGTTAATTTGGGATTTATAAAGGACTTTCCTTAATGAATAATAGTTGAGATCGATCTGTCTTCCTGCCTCATTTTGCAAAGTAACATTTGTAAAGTCAGGTGATTCCAATTACTCCTGCTAATTACCCCCTCCATTCAGAAGGCAATGCCAAACTTTTAAGGAGGCTCTCAAGACAGGATGGGTGGAATGGGGATCTTTAAAAACAAACAGACTACAATTCTATATTATGGTTTGCCACCAAAATATAATTCCTTGCTCCTTTGCTCCCCCTATATTCTCTCTTTTCTTTACTCCATTTTCCTGACACATATCCATAGATTCTTAAAACTGAAACGACCTTAGGGATCATGTAGTCTGAACTTGGAAGGGAGGGAAGGAGAAAGTGAGGAAGAAATGAAGGAAAAAAGGAGGGAAGGGAGGGAAGGAAGAGGGTGAAGGAGAGGAAGGAGAAAGAAAGAAGAATGGAAGGAAATAAGAAGGAAAATGTGGCCCAGACACTCCTCCAAGATGACACAGATTACGTAGTCAAAAGACCAGGGTTGAGCAACGCCTCTGATTCCTGCTCTCTGAGTGACCCCCACTCAACCTGAGTCTTACACACCTACCACTTAACCTGACCTGTAAAATGAGGGGTTGGACCAGAATGTCTCTGAGCTTCTTTCCAGAAGCTTCTCTGGTAGAAGATAGATCGTTTGACTTGGGACTGGAATGACTGGGTCCATATTCTATCTCTGTTTCTTTCTAGTTGTATGTCTTTGACCAAGTCATTGTTCATCTCTGAGCATATTTCCTCATCTTTAAATTGAGGGGATTGGACTAGACAGCCATTGAGGGTCCTTCCAGCTATTGATTCATGATCCTTTTATCTACTTGGACCTCAGTTTACTTTTCAATAAAATAGAGGGGATGCATCAGATGGCCTTGGAGGCCTCTTCTAGGTCTGACATTTTGGGATTCTGTGACTGGTCAGATAATTGCTTCACTTAGAATGGATTCCCATATTGGGGATTAGTCTTCCACTTAAATTTTGCCAGATTACAACTGGGTGAGGTTAAGTCAGTGGATCTTGCTTGATCTCCTGGCATTATGTTTCTCAGTCATATTTTATCTTCCAGCATACTTTTCCAAAAGTAATGAAGAAAAAATCCTTGTATGGTGATTTCCTTCTTCCTCCACACCACCTCCTTCTGCTACCCCACTCCACCCCATCTGCCAGTCTCCTTTCCCATTTATCTCTTGGTGAAGGAAATGGAGACCCAACAAGGCCCATGAGCTCATTAGGAGATGCTTAGCTAAGCTAGTAGGAAGGTCAGAGGTCCTCATTTCTCAGTAACACTGAAAACTGGTCCTGGGGCTCTCTGAAATCCTTTCGTTCCTTTCTCAGCAGGAGAGACTAGAGAGGGCACTTGGGGAAATTGTGAAATTGCCTGATTTCTCCTGTCAGATGGCATGGTGGGGTTGGATGTGGGTTGTAGCAGTATATTCCTTTGTGAGGTTCCCTTCTTCTGCTCACTAAAAGGCTCAGATGAGCCAGCAGATGAAGGCTGGAGGAATTGCCCCTAAGTTCAGGCTGCTGAGCCACATTAATTAATGAGGGTGGCACCAGACTTTCCTCCTCTCATCAGTCCTTCTCCCTCCCCACTTTAAAGGTAAGTAAAATGTAGGTTTTCTTATAGGCACTGGGGAGGGGGAATAGGAAGGAGGAAGAGAGAGAGGGAGAGAGGTCTGCTATTTTCCTGGGGAGAAGGCACATTGGCTACAGGGACCCTTGAAGACAAGAAATGGAGCCTATTGTTGGGGACAGAATGGCTAAGTGAAATCTATCAACAAGAAAGATCACAGATAGCACTGTAAGGGATCTGAGCTACTCTGTAATTCACCCCTCACCTGAGCAAGGATCACTGTGCAACACAATCTACCATCCCCAATGTGCCCAAACTCACCTGAACTTAGGAGACATGCAGCATCAGGCTTGGGCAGTACTTAGATGGCAAACCCCCTGGGGATACTGGGCTTTCTAGGCTGAAATGGAGGGAGGCTGGGAGGTGCAGTGGGCAGATGGCTGAATTTGGAGTCCAAGGACCTGGGGTGTTGGCTGCTTTGTCTCTTAAGTCTTGAACTGGAATCCCACTTCAGACACAAACTTTGTGAATGTAGGCAAATATGTTGACCTTTCTTATCTGTAAAATGAGGGGGTTGGGCTTGAAGACCGGGAAGGTAACTTCCATCTCTAAAACTATATTCCTGTAACTTTTAAAAATTACAGGATCATGGATTCAGATCTAGGTAGAAGCTTGGAAATCATCTAATCTAAATCCTTTATTTTACATATGAGGAAACTGAGGCCCAGAGAGAAAGTGACATAGAATGGGCAATCACGATCTGGGATGTTAGGACCATAGGGTTAGCACTTGAAGGGACCTTGGAGGCCATCTGGTACAACATCCCTTCCCTTTTTATATAGACAAAAAGTATATGGATCAATTCTCTGCTGCCTGTGCTAATTTTGGCCTAATAATTAACACCAAAAAACCACAGGTGCTCCATCAGCCACCACCACACCATCCATATGTGGAACTATCGGTTACAACAAATGGAGAAGTTTTGAATGCTGCAGATAAGTTCACTAACCTTGGTAGTGTACTTTCCAGGGATGTACCCATTGACAATGAGGTTGATGTACACATTGCCAGAGCTAACTCAGTGTTTGGGAGGCTCTGAAGAAAGGTTTGGGAGAGAAGAGGTATTGGACTGACTACTTAATTGAAGGTCTACAGAGCCCTTGTGCTGACCTCATTGTTATATGCTTGCGAAACATAGACAGTCTACTAGCACCATGCCAGGAAACTAAATCACTTCCATTTGAACTGCCTTAGGAAAATTCTGAGGATCACCTGGCAGGATAAGGTACCAGACACTGAAGTCCTTGCTCAAGCTGAACTGCCAAGTAGTCAAACAATGCTTCAGAGAGAGCAACTCTGATGGGCTGGCCATGTTGTTTGAATGCAAAATGTACACTTGCCAAAAAGACTATTTTATGGAGAACTTGCATGGGGCAGGTGATCACATGGTGGCCAGAAGAAATGATATAAGGACTTTCTCAAGTTCTCTCTCAAAACTTTGGATTTGACTGGGCAACATGGGAGACACTGGCACAGGACCACTCAGCATGGCATGCCCACATAAGAGAAGGTGCTGTGCTCTTTGAGCAAAGCAGAATTGAGACGGCACAAAGTAAATGCAGGATGCACAAATTTTGGATGTCCACCCCACATATTCATACAGACTATCTGTGCCCAACCTGTCGTAGAGCATTCCGAGCTTGTATTGATCTGATCAGCCACAGTTGGACACACTGAAATTTCACTTTACAATGGTGATGTCATTTTGGTCCTCTTCAAAGATGAAGGACAACAACCAAACAGTCAACCAGATAAGAAGTGACTCAGGGGTAGTAATCATGATCTAGGCTTGTAGAAGCATAGATTTGGAGCTGGAAGGAAACTGAAGTCATCCATCCAACCACTTAATTTTATAAAAGTGGAAGAGGAATGTAACAAGCATTTATTAAGTGCCTATTGTGTGCTGAGCATTATGCTAAGCACTTAAAAATATCTAATTTGATCCTCACAACAACTCTGGGAGGGGAATGCTTTTATTGTCCCCATTTATAGTTTAGGAAACTGAGGCAAACAAAGATTTAAGTGACTTGCCCAGGATCACACATCCATTAAGTGACTGAGACTGGATTTGAACTCAGATTGTCCTAACTGCAGATTCAGCACTCCATTCACTTTTCTACCCAGCTCAGAGAGGTTTACTAATTTGACTAGTTTCACAAACCTAGTAATTGTTTGAGTTGGGATTCAGTCTCAGGCCTTCCTGAATCCCAATCCAGTGCCACACATAGTAAGTAGAAGAGCTGAGATCTGACTCACATTCTCTGACTTCACTGTAGCTTGTTCAAGAGCCCTAGCAAAGGGGAGCCCGATTCTGAGACTGAGACTGCCAGCTCCACTGTTGGACAGTTCTCATTACCAGGCAGTGCTTCCTTCCATCAAACTAAATCTGCCTCTCTGAAACTTCAGTCCAGTGTAACAATCATTTCCTAAGTGCCTATAGGGTGCCATGCATTGGAATACAAAAAGAATATAGCCCCTGCTTCCCAGTAAATGCTTGCTCGCAGTCTCCCAGTTTTACTGGGGCTCACTTTGCTCCCTGGTGTTCAGCAGAGCAAGTTAATCCCTCTTTCATGTGACAGGCCTCCAGACACTGTAGATGACTCTCACATGGTGCCCTTCCCCCCATCTTTTCATTTCCAGCCTGATACCCCCAGTTCCTTCTGTGGATCCTCTTGAGACATGGATTCAAGTTCCCTGTTTCCCAAATCAGGCATTCAGGGTGGCTCTGGTCAATTTCCATCTGATTCAAAAATGTCTTTAGTCAATTTCCATTGGAGAAACTGACAAATCATTTGCCTTTGAAGGTATGGATGACAAATGTCCCCATGACTTACACCAGTAGAAGACAGTCTGGGGACTATGGATGTTACCCTAGATACTTCCAAACACTCATCCCAGACAAGACACTTTATTATCTCTGAAAATAGTCTAACAGGAAGAGAGAGGCTCAACAACACTCCAGGGGCTGACAGGTGAGCTGGGCCAAGTAGGGCCTTGTGCTAAGATGATTTTCTCTCTTTCCTTTGTCATGTTCCCCCCCTGCCTGCCTAGACCATGGATTCATCTACTGGGGGGTTTCAAATATTTCTGGAATGGTTTTTGCATCTAAGGTTTCTGCACTGTCATAGAAAAAAGAGACATACATAGATGCTACAAATTGATGAGGAGAAATAAAGTGATGGAGGTGAACCTGGAATACCCGGAGAATGGTTGGTGCATAAATCCAAAATTAAATAAAGCACATCACAACCATGATGTGGCCCTGTTAAGAACAGAATGTAAGAGCCATTCCAATGCCCTCATTTTATAGAGGGAAAAAGTAAGGCCCAGAAAATGGACTAATAGACTGAATATTGACAGGGCATGTATAAGAAGCCAGGTTTCCTTCCACCTCTTATGAAAATGAATTTTTGAAGCATCCTTCCCAGGAGCCATAGTGCAAGTCATGTCATCATTTTTCTGGTTGCATGGTCTTCTTTGAAAATGAACGATGAACACAACAATAACAAACACAATCTGTGAGTAAATCCAGCTGCCTGAATGGGGACCCATGTAGTTGGGTAATTCAGCTCCTCCTCTCCTGTCTGTTTCCCTCTCCCCTTCCTTCTCTCCAAAGGAAGGTAAATTTGGATGGCTAGAGGATGCTCACTTAATTTGAGGTTTACTGCCTAGATTTCTTCCTCTTCAATCCCTTCCCCTACCCTCTCTTCTCCCCTCCCCTATCCGCTCCATTCCTCTCCTTTCCCAGAACCTTAAACCTACTGCACTCGGTTTGGACAACACTAGAACCCTCCTGGCTTAAGAATGATTATCAATAGTAACTGTTTCTGTTTATCTCTCAGCTTGATTTAGTTATTTTTTCTTTGGTTCATTAAAGGGGCTTCCATCCCCTGATTACTTCTTAAACAGGCCTATTCACTGAATGAGCGTTTCCTCACCCTAAATGACTACCTGAATAGGCCTTAGCTTAAAGGGGTCAAGGTCTCCCACTGCATCCTGGGCTGTCTCCAGTCAACCTGATGAATATCTGGTCACTAGATCCAGATGGCTCAGGAGGAGAAAGTGAGGCTGGTGACCTTGAACAGCCCTCCCTCACTCAAAACAGAGTCAAGTGCAAGTCATGTCATCATTTCTCTGATGGCATGGTCTTCTTTGAAAACAAAAGATGAACACAACAAGGTTCATGCATGCATGCGCACAGAGACAAGCACGCCCCATCCCAAGACTGGTTTGCTAATTGATCTCTCTATACATTGTACACATGCACACATACAGCAAGGAATGCTAGACAAAGCACTGAGCCTGGTAGTCAGGAACACCTGGTTCACGTGTTGCTTGTGACACTTACTAGATATGAGACCCTTAGCTCCATGTATGTAAGGCAACTTCCTGGGACTTGTCCACCAGGATAGGAAGTTTTGACCAACAGTCCACACAGCACCATGCCTAGATTTCAGGGAGGTCTCTGAACTTAGATGGGGAAAATTTTATTTCTATTTCAATATAATTTTTCCTTTGTAATCCTACATGTTTTATTTCATGCATTTAAAAACATTTAGAGAATGAGTTCATAGTCTTCACCAGACTACCAAAGGGATTCAGGACACAAAACAATTCAGAATCTCTGCACTAAGAGGGTGCATGGTACAGTAGAAAGCTTTGGTTCTGGAAGACCTGAGTTCAAATCTTGTCTTTTGTCATTTATTTCCTGTCTGACCTTTGGCATGTCTCTGAGCCTTGGATTCTTCATCTAAAATATGACGAGGTGGCCTCTGAGTTCCCTTCTACCTATAGATCAACTATCCTGCTAAGTCATGAGTCATAATCTGCATGGGTGGAGGGATTTCCTATGATGGGATTTCCTCACACTAAATTACAGATCATATGCATGTATGTATAGTATCTATGTTACACACATACACATGCACATATGTTGTCAAGTTGTTTATCCCATGATTTTTATGACCCAGTTTAGGGTTTTCTTGGCAAAGATACTAGAGTGATTTGCCATTTCCTTCTCTAGCTCATTTTACAGTGAGGAAACCGAGGTAAACAGGGTGAAGTGACTTGTCCAGGGTCACACAGCTAAAAAATGTCTGAGGCTGGATTTGAATAAGTCACCCTGACTCCAAGCCTGTCTCTATCCACTGAGCCACCTAGATATCCCCCCCTCCAAAATATATTTTCATATATAAATGTGTCTCTATATATCACATGTTGTAGATAAAGATAGGGAAAAGATTAATGTTCATCTTTGATTTTCAAATGAATTAAGACTTCTATTCTATATTTAATGGTTTGTTTTTTTAATTGATGTCTGCTATCTTCAATAAGGTCTGGTACCATATAAAAATTGCCTGACAAAGCATTAACTTGTAGTTGGGTTTATTTTGTTCTCAAAACTAATGTTGTGCTATTAACACATTTGGTGTCTTGAGAGTGCTAAAGAACACTGCAGCTGTCAGTTAAACAGAATATTAGATTTGCAGTTGAAATGTCAATGAAGATCTCATCTACTAAGTTCTTAGAGTCTACAGTAGGGGTGGGGGAATGAATCTCAGGGGACCTTTGGTTTTACCCCCTTATTTTGTGATGAGGAAACTGAGGCTCAGAGAGGGGAATGACTTGTTCATGATCTAATAGCATCATTGACCTCAGAGTCCATCTAGTTCAATCCCCTCATTTACAGATGAGGAAACTGAGATTAAATGAGCTGTCCAAGGTCTCAGAGCTGGCAAGTATCAGAGCTAATACTTCTCTAATCTTTCATGGATGTTAGCCAGTGCAAGGACTTCAGGAATTTCAAAGCCCTGACCAAATGGAAGCTATTAGAAGTATTATTTTAATCCAAAGCCCCCTATATGTCATTCTTTTCAATGACCCCTGAACAATGAGCTTTAGGAAGCATTTTCTCACTTCATTATCTATCTTCTTTTCTTTCCTGCCATGGTATGTTTGAAGCTAGCACCAAGGAGTCAGATGCTCCTAAGAATCTTGGGAAGATAGAATTCAGAGATATCTTGGAGAACCCCTAAGTCAACTGGGTAATGACCTCAGAAATCTAATGAGACCAGATCCAAGACTATAGCAGGAGGAGTGCTGAAGCAGGTGGCAGAATAAGGAACAGAGATCCTGTGCCATGGAAGTCATGCCTCTGGGGAGGTGGCTAGGCATGAGGACAGACAACCAAAACACAAAGGAAGAGGAGAGAGGTGATGGCTCCTACTGTTTGGCACAGCAAAGCCTGATGCTTTAATCATCGTTTAAAAGCACTCCTGAAGCTGCCAATAAGTTCAGCTTGTTCTAGGCAAGGAAGTTGTGTTCCTCTGAGGAGAAGGGACAGTCAGTAAATACATCATCAGTGTGTCAGGACTTGTCTGTATTTCTTAGTAGCTCTAATTTCTTTGATATGGGTATTCCTTCCAAAAGTGCAGATTATGACACCACCATGCCTGCCCATCTTACAGAACTCTTGTCCCTGGAATCTGATAATCCTCCATAGCATCGATGAAGGGTTGGGGCAGGTGAGAGGGGAAGGCCAGATAATGCACTAGATCCAGTTGACTTGATATGACACTTGGAGCACACAGGTTATCTATGTGCTAGTCTTCACTTTTGACAAGTGACTGGCCTTTTCTGGCTGCCATTTCTCTGGTGACATCTTATCTGCTATTTCTCTTGGGCACTGGATCATTGTATTGCTGAGAAGAGCTAAGTCATTCACAGCCCTTCATTGTACAATATTGCTGTTACTGGGTACAGTGGTGCTGCTCACTTTACTCTGCATCAGTTCATGTAAGTTTTTCCTAGATTTTCTGAAATCATCCTGGTTGTCATTTCTTACAGCACAATAACATTCCATTACAATCATATACCATAGCTTGTTTAGCCATGTCCCAACTGATGGACATACCTTCTATCTCCAATTTTTAGCCACCACAAAAAGAGCTGCTATAAATATTTTTGTATAAGTAGGTCCTTCCCCCTTTTTAGATATATCTTTGGGATATAGACCAAGCAGTGGTGTTGCTGGATCAAAGGGTATACACAGTTCTATAGCCCTTTGGGAATAGTTCCAAATTGCTCTTTAGAATGGGTTGGATCAGTTCACAACTCCAACAGTGCAATTTTCCCACATCCTGATCCAACATTTATCATTTTCCTTTTTTGTCATATTAGCCAATCTGATAGGTGTGAGGTGGTACCTCAGAGTTGTTTTAATTAGATCTGCATCAATTATACATATATTTTATTTTTTCCTCAAATTAAATGTTAAAATAATCTTTTAACATAGGCTTTTTTCCCCTATGTTTTGAGTTCCAAATTCTATCCCTCTCTCCCTCCTCTCTCCTCTCCCTGAGAGAGTGAGCAATCAGATATAGGTTATGCATAATCATATAAAACATTTCCATATTAGACATTTTGTACAAGAAAACTCAAATAAAAGAAAGAGAATAAAAGTGAAAAATAACAGAGCTGCATTGATTATTATCATCATTATTATTAATGCCATATAAACCATCAGATCCAAGGAGACACAAGCCTACTTCTTCTCAATAGCCTCTTTTCCCTCCTTCCTTTCTCCTTTCCCACAAGCTACTCCTGCCTTCTCTCAAATGACCCCAGGGTTTTATAGCCCTGCCTGAAGAAATGAAAGTCTTGAATCAACTCCCTAATATTATGGTTAGTGTATAGAACCAGAGTGTTTTAGAGATCAGAGATCTTTCATCAGGACTGCCAAAGCCCAGTCCTCCCTGAGTTGGGCATTGCCTTGGCATATCTGTTTGGGCCATTGGATTCTCTGGTGGATTCATCTTCCTTGGCAAAGAGTCTTTGTTCTGAGACTGACTCTGGTCAAGACATTCACTTAGAGGCTACAATCAGCCAGTGAATTCCTCAGCCTGGGCCTCCATAGTGACTTGTCCGAATTAGCTTTGGTTACCAACAAGACTCTTCACGGTCGCTGCTGGTTCCTGTTAGTTCTTCCTTCATGTCAGGAACTAGGAAGTCAGAATTGAAAGAATTGAAATGTTAAGGTGGAAAGACCTGGGTTTCAATCTCAGCTCTGCCACTTACTTCTGGGGATCTTGGGCAATCTCTGGGCCTCAGTTTCCATATCTGGAAAGTGAAATTGACTTTAGTCTCTAAGATCCTTCAGCTCCAGAGCCATCTTATGATCTAGTCATGTACACATGCATATTCATTTGCTTTGTTCATAGTAGGTACTTAATGGATGCTTGACTTGATGGGTATAAGAGTTGTCATTTGGGTGGAGGAATCCTTGAATTTTCTCTTCCAATTAAATCAAGGAAAAAGCAATTGCTAAGTACTTACTATGTGTAAAACATTATGGTAAGCCCTGGGGGCATACACTGAGAACTGAGCATCTGAGTTCCCATTCTACTGGGGGAGATGGCACACATCAGAGGCTTTAGTGGCAGGCAGCAGCTACAGGAAGGCAAGTTCTAATTATTGGCTTCAACCCATGACACATCCTTTCCTCCTGCATCTGGGGACAAAGAAACAAAATGATGATGTCACCAGAGGACATAGGACATTCAGTTGGGGGACAGGGAAATCTTTTTCTGGAAGGCTGATTGCCATCCTGTTCTGTGTCTCTGATAGGTCCCAACACAGTCTTCTCCCCCAGCTCCTGAGCTGGAGCTTTTTGGCACAAGACTCCCTCTGACAGCTGCTGGCGGTGGCATTGAGTGTGACGCACAGTCTAGACAGCACCACGCAGAGGGCTGTGAGTGAAACAGGAAATAGACACTGAACCAGGGCTGTGTGTGGACCCAACAAAGGGAGGAGCTGTGCGGATTAGGGGGAAGCATTGCCAGAAGAGCCCATGATATTCAGGAGAACATAAGCAGGGTAGTGTGGAAGAGTGAAAATAGAACCAGCATTGGGGGAGAAGATCAAGGCAGGAAGCTGGCTCTGCTGCTTACCTTGGGCGACATCCCAGACCCCCCTACATCACAGTTTTCTCGTGGGTGAATTGAGAAGAATCCACAAACATTTATCCATTGCATACCATTTGCCTGGCACTGGATACAAATACAAGAGTGAGACAGTGTCTGCCCTCAAGGAGCTCATCTTCTCCTGGGAAAGACATAGTTTATTCTCAGAGGAGTAAATATAAGAACATGTGTGGCCCCATCTTGGCAAATCTGAGGCAACCAGGACAGTGGCTATGAATGAATGCTCACTGACTGGGTGAAAATCACTCAAACATTCTCCTCCTTGAGATCTCCCCCAATGAGTTTGCCCTGATTCTGGGGGTCTGCCCAGACTGGGGGATGGGACTTAACTGATGAGCTAGCTCTTCTCTTCCTAAAGGATTGTGGGGTGGGAAAACAAAGTGCAGGAGTAGAGCAGGGGCAGCAGGAGTGGCAGCAGTGGATGGAGAAACTGGATGGAATAGGAGAGCAGAAGTGGGGCTGGTGGGGACTCCTAAGACTTGAATCAGAGATCATTCCATTCCTCTCCTTCTTTCTTCCCTCTTTCTCTACCCTGGCAATTTCTTTCTATTTCTTAAAACTCCATTTACCTTTCTGTTGACTTTGTCTCTTAGGTTGACAATCCAATGCATTTCTAGTGTGTTTGCCATTGTTCTAATGGAGAGGGACTCTGGGGACAATTTAGGAGGGAAGAGAAAGATGTGAACAATGAGTATTTTGTCACCACTCTGCTGACCCGGCCTCAGCACTGAAAAATAATAATTTTTGCAACTTCCCAAGACACCAAGAAAGAATAGAAATCTGGTTAGTCAGTGACTGAGTCAGTAGAGGCTGTGTGTGTGTATGTGTGTGTGTGTATGGGTGTATACATGAGTGCATGTGTATGTGTGTGGTGGTTTGACTTGTCAGGGTGATATTGAAGAGGATTTCTTATTTCCCACAGCCCAATTTGAAAGGAAAATCCTTTCTGAGAAAGAACCAAAGGTTGTGTTTGGAAAGTCATATCCAAGGAGCAAAGTAGAGAATCACAGAGAAGAGTTACTGATCGTGATAGAGCACAATCCCATCACATCACTCAAGAGATCCAAAATATCGACCAAAGGGATGGCTTCTCAGGTCCATTCCAACTCTAAATAGATGAGCTGAGCTAGCTGAGTGTACATGTGTGTGTGTTTAGAGGAGATAGAGGCAGCAGACTTTTACACAGGAGATGGCACTTGGGCTGAGCCTTGAAGAGAACTTCTGATTCATAAAGGCTGAGGTAAGGACTAAGGATTGGGGGCTATTGTGAGGAGCAGATGTAAACGCATTTGGAGCTCTAAGAGTCTAACATAAAAGTCATGCCTTTTCCTAAAACCATCCGAGAAATGATTACCTGGGCACTTATGAATCACAGAAGAAAACTGGAAGGAACCTTGGTCACACAGCTGGGCTTTGTCTTCAGGTCCTCTGAGCCAGACCCTTCCGTTGTGGTTGTTTTTCTATGTCACACAAAGGCTGAGAAACTGATGCTGTTTCAGAAAAGTTGGTTAAATTCCTCATGCTGAGCCACCAGCTAGGTTTGTGTTTGCCTGTGGGCTGTGATCTCCTCCTCTCAGGCAAAAGGTTACTTGGAAAGCTTTTAAGATAAACAAGAGTATACCTTTATGCATGGAATTGTGTTGTAAAGGTGTGGCTGCTGTGTGGGGGATGCTTTTAGGCTAAGGATATTGTGTTTTTCTCAAACAATGGTCAAGCAGAAGTCAAGCCAAGCCAACAAACTTTATTAAGCACTGATGTTATACCAGACTTGTGCTAAATGATTGGAATAAAGATACAGACAGAAAGACTGCTTCTCTCTCCATCTTTTCTACAAGAAGAGAGCCTTTGTCAAATCCTTTGCCAGAATAAAGATATCTACAATGTTTCATTAATCTAACAGCCTCGTGGCCCAGTCACAAGTGCAAATGAGGTGAGCCTGGCATGACCTGTTCTTCATGAAGCCAAGCCAGCCTTTCATGCTCATTGATCAATGCTTTCCATTCCCAATGTTTCCTAATCATCCCTTTACTAATAAACTGTAAAATGTTGTTAGGAATCAGTTAAGCTCCCTGGGCTTTATTTGGGGACCCCTACTCTCTTCCTTTAAAACAGACCTTTTCCAATCCCAAAGCCCTGACAAACACTCAGCAGTCACCTTGGCCAGTTCATTCAGTATTCAGAGATGTAATTCATTTGGGCCTGGCAACTTGAATTCATCAAGGACAGCTAGGTACTCTCCTTATTTAGAGTTTTAACTCTCTGTTAGCCATTTCTGCCCTGTTTTTTCCAATGCAAAGATTATTCTGATTAACAAAGAAAATAGATACAAAATCAGGGTTGACAAGGTCTGCTTTCTTTCTGTCCTCATAGGATCATAGATTCAAAGCCAGAAGGAACCTAAAAGTCTGTCTAATCCAAACTCTGCATTAAATGGATGAGGAAAGCAAACCCCTGTCAGAGAAGCAGAACTGTTTGCTTGGTGTCCATAATTCTGCTGTCTGCATCAGGCCTTGGAATGGGATAGAGGCTCTTCGATGAGAATCGTGGGTGCTCAGAAGAGTTTAGTCTAACACTCCACACTGAGAAAGCCATGGTGTCCAGATTATGATATTGAGTTGGATAGCTAGTTCATTAAATTAGCCAATCAACTCATGTTGGGCAGTCCTATCAATGGACAATGAATTGAGTCAAGACTTGACTAGGAAGATGAGAGTGATCTAGGGGTTATTTTGGGCAACCAGATTTGAACTGAGGAAGGTGAGCTTCCTGACTCCAGGCCTAGTGCTGTATCTATTATCATTGTCATTATTATTAACTTTGTGTCATTGGGCAGGTAACTGTGGTTCTCAGTTTGGTCCTATGTAAAATGAAAGGTTTAGAGTAAGTGATCTCACTTGTCTTTCCTACCTCTGAATATATGATCTTGAGTCACTTCCATCTCTGGACCTCACTTTTCTCCTATCCAAAATGGTGGTGGTAGGAAATAGACTTCTATGGTCTTTCTAAACTCTAGAGATGGGATTCAGTTGTAGAATAATGTTGGAGGACAACTTGATTCCTGTGCATCATAGAGAGAAGGAAGGTAAATTGAATTGTTTAGGAAAAAAGTTCCTACGAATTATAGGAAAAATGATGCACATACCCATAATTGTACTCCTTTGTATGCTTACCAGCCCATCCTCTCCCTCTTCTCCCTGAGCTACTCCATTGTCTTACCCTCTTTTTTGCTGATGCCAGACGTAAAACCCATTAGAGTAGGTAGTGTCCAGGGAGATGGGCAGAATAGTTGTGATCTCCACTGCTGGCTCATCACCTCTTTGGACCAGGCCCTGTGTCCCATTGAATCACCTGAAGGCATGATCAGGATCTCCCCAAACCCAAGTGTCTCTATCACCTCATGTAACTAGACACCTCTTTCTTTTCCAGTGCAGCAGATGGAAGCCCCTTTCAGCTTCCAGAAAATAAACAGATCTTGAAAATGAGCATAGCTGGAGATGGGTCAAAATCATATGCAAATAAATAAGTTTTAATTGCCTACCGTGTCTTTGTATGTCAGGTGCAGTTATTGTGGTCACATTTATTGGCCAATTAGGAGCATTACTGGACTGCAGTGGTGACAAATGGCTGCTTAGTGGGGCCTCGGGACATTCTGGGGAGGGAGTGTGGTTGGCGTTATACTTTTACATTTATTGAGTTCCCTAGCAGAAAAAAAAAGCATTTGCCCAATCAATTCCCTCATAACTCAGAGGGTTTAGAGGCTTTCCAAGGGATTATGACAGTCCCTACTGGTGAGATTTGCAAAGCACTAACAGAATCCAGTAAAATCATTGGCTATTGCAGGTCAAAACAGACTTGGAAAAGTTTTTCCTCCTAGTAAACTAAAAGCACCCAATGGAAAAATGTTGAAGCAGGGAGAAGGTTCCTTCTTGCCTATATCTTTATTTGCAGAGAGGGGATTTTGCTTGGATTAGATCCCATCCAAACACACTTCACTATCTCCCTACAAGTACCCATGTCAAGGCTATGAGGCTCACTTTCATCCCCTCTTCTCAGTCTCCCTGGCCATTCTCTGGTCCAGGATGTCTTGACCACCTACCTGGGATACTACAATGACCCTCTTCAAAGGTCTTCATGTCTCAACTCTCTCCCTTGCAATCCATTTTCCTCATGCCTGTGTCATTCTTTTATGCATAGATCTGATCATTTCTCTATACAAAATCCTGGGAAGGAAGACCCGCAGCAATGAATTCATGGAATCCCTCAAGAATTCAAACACAGCTGAACAGTCCCAGACTCATAGGATCCTCAGTGTAGGACTGACTGGAAGGAATCTCAGTGGACATTGCAGTAAGCTGGTCCTGTCTCTTCATTCTACAAATGAGGACATGTTCAATTTGATCCATTTTGTGTGGATTTACTAAGTACCTATTGTGTGTTGAACACCATGACAGGGGCTAGGGATGCAAAGACAAACAGAAAACAGCCTCTGCCCTCAAAAAACTTACATTCTATGAAAGGAGACCCATGCCTACATATTATCAACTAGTCAATCAGCATTTGTTCAGTATCCACTACACATTAAGCATTGGGATAGACACTGGGCACAAAAAGACCAAAAGGAAATCATCCTGCCCTCAAGGATTTTGCATCACTTAATGGATAAATCATAGGATTTTATATTGTAGATTAGATTACTAGATAGCTACTATTGGCATATTATTAATAATAATATCAGCCTTTATTAAACACATTATAGTACAAGGTTATTGATCTGAAGATCCTCAAGCTGGAAGGGACCTTAGAGTCCATCTACTACTCCCCCCTTCATTTTACAGATCAGATGAAATAACTTATCCAACGTGATACAGGTTTTGAGAGAAGAGAGATTTGAACTCAAATCCAGACTTCACATCCACTATGCCATGCTGAGATACAAAGACAAAAGTGGAACAGACCCTGTCTTCAAGGAGCTTACACCGGAACGGAGGAAAATAAACTTGTAAACAGAGAAGTGAACACAGAATAGAAAACAAAGACAAGGTCATTATTTTAGGGGAGTGTGAAAATGATGTTGGTGGGTGAGCCTTGTATGGGGTCTGCCTGCATGGCACAGGACAACATGAGTTATGTTCAATTAAAACACATTAATATGCATCACCAAAAATCAGTCTCCCTCTGTGTCTCTCTCTTTTCCTCTCTCTCCTTTTCCTTTCTCTCCCTCTTTCCTCTCTCTTTCCCTTTTTTCTTTTTTCTCTTATTCTTTCTTTCCCTCTCTCTCATCTCTTCCCCCACCACCCCCAGTCCTCTAATAAACCACTGGCATATTGGTCATCTCACTACCTCCTCTCTTGCCCTGAGTTGTTCCAAGGCAAATCCTCACAGTTGAAAGCTTTCTGTACTCCTTCACATTTACGTGGCTCTTCTCCTTGCATGCCATGCTCTTTTAGTCAAGCTGGATGATTTCACCATCCCCTGAGGTGACCACTTGCTCTTTGTCTCCATGCCTTTGCCCAGGTTTTTCCTATGCCTCAAATGCCCTCTCAGTTCTCTCTTTGCCTGCTGAATTCCTCTCCATTCTTTGAGGTCTAACTCAAATGCCCTTCTCCTCCAGGAAGTCCTCCTGATTTCCATGTGAGTAATGACCTTCCCTCTACCCCTTTCCCAGCCTTACCTAATGCTTCATTTTTTAGGACTAATAATAATGGATAGTCCTGCCAGGACACAGCTTACACATACCTTCTCATTCTGTGTGACTGATGTCCATCGTGAACACTACGACAATAACTGACAGTTCTCTAGTACTTAAAGGCTTATAAGACCCTCTATTTTAAAATTATTTTATTTTCCCCAATTACATGTAAAAACACTTTTTAATATTCACTGTGTTTTTTTAAAGTTTTGAGTTCCAAATTCTATCCATCTTCCCCCAACCCTCATTGAGAAGGCAAGCAGTTTGATATAGATTATACATGTGCAGTCATGTAAACCATATTTCCACATTAGTTATGTTATAAAAGAAAACCCAAACAAAAATAGAAAGAAGGAAAGAAAGAAAAAATAGTATGCTTAAGTCTATTCAGAAGGCATTAATTAGTTCCTTCTTTGGAGGTCAATAACATTTTTCATGGGTCCTTTGGGATTGTCTTGGGTTATTTTATTGCTGATTCATTTTATAGCTAAATCATTCACAGGTTTTCATTGTATGATATTGCTGTTACTGTATACAATGTTCTCCTGATTCTTTTCACTTCACTTTGCATCAGTTCATGTAAGTCTTTCCCGGTTTTTCTGAAATCATCGTACTTGTCATTTCTCATAGCATAATAATATTCCATTACAATCATATACCACAACTTGTTCAGGCACTCCTCAGTTGATGGGCATTCCCTTGATTTCTAATTCTTAGCCACCATAAGAGGAGTGGTTGTATGTATTTCTGTACAAATAGGTTCTTTTCCATTTAAAACAAATATCTTTGGGATACAAGACTAATAGTGGTACTGCTGGGTCAAAGAGTATGCCCATTTTGATAGCACTTTGGGCATAGTTCCAAATTGCTCTCCAGAATAGGGATGGATGGATCATCAGTTCCCAACTCCAGCAACAATGCATTAGTGTCCCAGTTTTCCCACATCCTCTCCAACATTTATCATTTTCTTTTTTTGTCATATTAGCCAATCTGCGTGGGGTGGTAGCTCAGAGTTGTTTTAATGTATATTTCTCTAATCAATAGTGATTTAAAGCATTTTCTCATATGACTACAGGTAGTTTTGATTTCTTCATCTGAAAACTGCCACTTCATATCCTTTGACCATTTAACAATTAGGGAATGACTTGTAAATTTGACTCAGATCTCTATATATTTGAGAAATGAGGCCTTTATCAGAAATACTTGCTATAAAATCCCTACCCCCAGCTTTCTGCTTTCCTTCCAATTTTAAATTGCATTAGTTCTATTTGTGCAAAACCTTTTAAATTTAATCTACTCAAAAGAATGCATTTTACATTTTGTAATGTTCTCTATCTCTTGTTTGGTCCTAAATTCTCTCCTTCTCCATAGACTTGACAAATAAACTGTTCCATGCTCTCCTAATTTGCTTTATGGTATCATGGACCCATTTTGACCTCTTGGTATTAGGTATAGAAGACTCTCTATTTTTATTAAGTATTCTTGATAACATTTTTAAAATATTTCCTGATAATTTAATGTTTTCCTCCTCCTACCTTTGGGGGAGTCACGATGTCATTTGTCTGCTCAAGAATGGTCATTGGCTCCCAATTTCTCTCTAGGAAAACTACAGACTCCTCTGCTTGGCCTTTCAAGCCCAGGTCCATGAGGCTCTAGTCTCTTTTTGCTTGCTAATGAGCATCACTCCTCTTCATGCAGTCTGCTCTTGATCCAAAGTGGTTTCCTTGCTGTTCCCATCTATGTGTCTTTCCACTGAGTGTCCGTTATATCCTGAATACTTTCCCTTCTCCCTTCCCATCTCTGCTTCTGAATCTCTTGTTCTCTTCTGGTGCCAGCTCTTCTCATGCTCCCTATAGCCACCACTCCCCCTCCCCCACCTAGCAAAATGACTTTGTATTTACTTAGTAGGCATTTTGAATTTAGTGTTCTAGGAAGTGTCATATCTATCCTCCTCCCCCTCCCCCACACCAGGAGAATCTTCCATACTAGAAGGAAATAATGCTTCCTATTGTATTCTCCGGGTAAATCACTTAATTTCTCGGGGCTCTTGGTGACTTTAAGATCATGCATTGCAGAAAAGGGTCCAATCTGAATTGGTAGAGGGAGTTTCCTCACTCTGGAATTCCCTTGGACAATGAAATCACAGGTCTAATTGTTGTCACTATTTTATATTCCCAGGGCTTAGCCTGGTGCCTGCCTCATAGCTTATGAAATGCTTGGTGAATTGAATTGAATCCAATGACCTTCCCTTGTAGCAAGTAAAATAAAGAAAATCAAATGACCAAGTGACCATTTGTATCCTTCTGGCTAGTAAGTCCTGGTGAGATGGACTGGGAGAAAAAGATCATGGACCTGTCACAGGACAGCAAACCTTGGTGTCTGGGAGTGGTGGGAGAGAGCAGAGATAAGAGAGATTAACTATAGATGGTTCATATCTCTTCAGAGGAATGGTGGAGGAAAGCATAAGGCTTGGGTGACCTGGAAAAGTTTAGTGTAGGGGATGAATGGAGGGCATGAATGGAGGGCTTCCAGAGGTGAGGATCATGTGATATTACATGTGCATATGGATGTCAAGAAACAAATAAAATAGATCACTGAGTGGGCAATACTGAGAGAATGATGAAGGTGGTGAAAGCATTTTAGCTAAAGAAAAACTATATTCCCTGAGAGAGGCAGAGTATTGATTGTGGAGAGCAAAATTGTGGTCCCCATGTGGAAAGATGAAATATAAGGTGCCATAAGGGGGCATACCCCATTCATTATGACAACAACAGTCATTTTCTTGTTCTACTCTTTACGACCCTATTTTGGGGTTTTCGTGGCAAAGATGCTGGAGTGATTTGTCATTTCCATCTCCAGCTTATTTTACAGATGAGGAAACTTGATCAGGGTTATAAAGCTTAGGGTCTGAGGTGGAATTTGAACTCAGGTCCTCCTGACTCCAGGTCCAGCAGTCTTTCCACTGTGGGAAAACTATAGTTGTCCCAATAATAATGATAGCCTGCATTTATACAGCGCTTTATGGTTTTCAAGGTATTTTACACATATTATCTCATCTGATCCTCATAACAACTCTGGGAGGTGGGTATTAGTAATAACCACATTTTATAGATGAGGAAAGTGAGGCTGAGGGAGGTTAAGTGATTTGCCCAGGGTCATACAGCTAGGAAAAGCCTGAGACAGAATTTGAACTCAGGTCTTCCTGACTACAGCCACAGTTTTATATCTGCTACACCACCAAGTTGTTCTTTGGGCAACAGGTCTACCCTTTGAAATAGGTAGATAAGAAGGATCCTAGGATAGTAAACATTGTCAGAAATTTCGCACAAATACATAACTTGGGGAAGCAAATTTTAGGGGACTGTTAGTTCCATAGAAACACTGTGAGAAATGGTTTTTTGACTTGATCTGTGATTTTATACTAGGCTCTGATTATAAGATATGACAAATATTATTGCAAAACAGCATTAGTTGAAACCACTTCAAGTGCCAGTACTATAAAAATGTCTCTCGGGATCTTATTTCAGAATTTCCTCAGGAACTCATGATTTTGTTAGCTTTGATATTTCCTTTTCCAACATAGTTCAAAGCCCTTCCATAAGTCATTAAGAATGGCTGCAAACCAGAGAATTAATTACCCCTGTGACCAACCTGGAACCTCTACTTTTAGGTCCTCAGATGATGGACATTCTGTGTATGGCTGGGGCCATTCACTAAGGCTTTTCAGCATGGTAGAACCAGCCTCCAAATGGAGCCCAAGGACCAGAGCCATACCTGTGATCCGGGCTGCTTTTCAGAAAGTGACTCTATATCTTACTCTGCCGCTCAGGATCTCTTCTGGAAAGATGAGGATTTGGTTTGTATCTATATTTTGGGAAAATAAAAAAGGAAATAAAAAAACAGGAAAAAAGAGAAAAGTATGGAGTTCTCATGCTAACACTCAGGTTAACAAGACATTGACTCTAGGACAAATTTTATTTAACCCCACAAAAATGTAAATGGATTCTACTGAGGAGTGAAGATGAAAGGGGAGTGCCTTTGAATGTTTATGGGCTGAGGTACAAACCTCCCCTCAGGCCCATAACTCTGTCAAGACAATTACCCTTTCTTCCCCAGTGGGCTTCCATCTTTCCCAAGGAACTTACTCTGGGTGGGGCTCCTCTTAAAGGGGAAAAAATGTGAAGTTGTTAGAGAGTTAAGTAACAGCAGTTCTCTGGAGGGGACCACCTCCCCTGGAGACTAAACAGTTGCTTGACAGTCCCTTGCCCCAGAACTCAGAATCATTAAAGCACACAGTCCACGACTCACAGTACTAGTGAAAGGCAGTTTGGGTTTATCTGATTTGTATATTTGTGCATCGTTGTTACTTGGTTCCAGCTGCTGCAACTCCTGGCTTGGATTAGGTCTTTGGCCCACAAAATCCTCCATTGCTCTGACAGTTTGCACTCCTATAGCTTTTGGCTCAGCCCATGCGCTTCTCACCACTGCTTCTAACTGTTGCCCTCCCTGGGGTTTCAGGGCTGCATAGTTTTATAAGCCTCTCTCCAGGAAATCAAGTCACTGTTTTGGCATGGCTTTTCTTTCCTTTTTGACTAAACTTTATACCCAGGTGTTTCCAGTCTATATTTAGATAAAGTTGAAGGGTGTAGAGAGCATCCAATGACTTGGCACACAAAATGATTTGCCTTCAAATACACAATAACATTCAGTTGTCTAATTCATTCCAAGCTTATGCCTGCTTTGGGGCTAATGTTCACTCCCAATACATGTTTAGTAGATCTCTTGACTTATGCTTGCTCCAATAAGCACCAAAACAGCAAGAATCTTGGAGAAAGTTCAATGTAGTCAGTGCCAAGGACAGGTTAGCCCTAACCAAAAATCATTATTGTCTTGAGTAAATAAATTAATCACCAACATTTAGTTAGGACCTCCTATGTGTCAGGTGTTGTCCTAGGTGCTAGCTTTGCAAAAACAAAATTGAAACAGTCCCAGTGCTCTAAGAGCTTAGATCCATATCCTGCCCCCTAAATGAGGTGTTCCCCAAGTACCTGTCTGGTTCATCTTCTCTTTTCCTTCTATCTTCTTCTTTCATTTCATGGGTTTAACTGTCATTTCTATGCAGATGACTCCCAGTTCTATCTACTGAGCTCCAGTTTCTCTCCCAACCTTCAGACCCTTGTAACCAGTTTTCTGTTAGACATCTCAAATTGGAGTTTGAGGAGCATTTCTACTCAATATGTCCAAAACTGAATTCGTCTTTCCCCACAAATTCTTTTCCCTTCAAATTTTTCCATTTCTGTCAAAAGCAGCACCTCCTGTCAGTCTTCCAAAATGCCTAATCTCATTCAGCATTAGCTCTAACTCCTCACTTCCTTCCCCTCATAGATCCATTCAGTTGTCAAATCTTGTCAATTCCATCTTCACAACAACTTTTGCATCCAGTCTTTTCTCTCCACTTGCATGGCTGTTGGGTTAGCTCAGGTAGCGATCATCTCTTGCCTAGATTATCACAAAAGATTTCTCATTCTCTCAAGTGTCTCCCCATTCCAGTCCATCCTACACATGGTGATCAAACCAAATTTTTCACAAGTGCAGATCTAAACATGCAGCTCCACTAAGTGCCCAATTCCCCATGGCATCCTTATTGCCTCGAAGAGAAAATGAAATTTGCTCTGTTTAGCTTTTAAAAGCCTTTATAAGCTGTTTTCCAGCTATCCTTCAGTCTTTTTGGACAGTAGGACCTTTCCTCTGTCCCTTCTCTACTTCCTTGGAGAATTCCTCCTTTCTCTTCCTTTAACATGCAGTTCAGTTGCTGTCTTCTGCATGGAGCCTTTCTGGATCTCCCCAAGGGCTACACCTAACCACACATATTTGTCTTTAATAACTCCATATTTACATTGTCTATATTGTTATACATACTTGTCATCTCCTCCAGTAGAATGTAAGCTATGAGTGTATAGGGATTGTTTCATTCTTTGTACTTGTATTTCCAGTGCCTAGTATATAACAGACATTTAATAAATACTTGCTAACTGACTGATAGATTTTATTAGGGGCAATAGCATATACTCTATAAGCATACACACATGATATACAAAGTAAGTAATAATTTCAGTTGCTGGGTGGGGCACGCTCTTAGGAGGGAAGATCAAGAAAGGTGGATTGTAGGAGGTGGCCCCCACATTGAGTCTTGAAGGGAACTAGGAATTCCAAGAGGCAGTGTGAGATGGGAGAGCAAACTAGGAATGGGGCTTAGCCAATGCAAAGACCTGGAGATGGGATATGAAATGTCCCATGGAATGTATACAATAAATAGGCCAGTTTGGCTGGAGAAAAGAGTAAATGAGGGGAAGTCATTATTCATTAGCAGGGAAAGAGAGATTGGAGCCATGATAAGAAGGGCTTTAATGGTTTGAGGAGTTTGGATTTCATCTTAGAGACAATTGGGAGCCAGTGATGCTTCTTGAGCAGGCATGGGTCACAGTGACTTCCCCTGTGGAAGGAGGAGTTGAGGGTCATTATCAAGAAATGACTGTAGGGTAGAATGCAAAGGACTCAATAACATGCTTTTCAAAAATTCATTTTTTATAAAGCTTAGAGCACTACAGAAAAATCAGCTGTTGCTTAAATGTGCTGTCCAGAACTGAGCAAAGTACTCCTGTGGTGCTCTGTCCAGGACAGAGTCTAGAGGGCCTATCACCCCTTGACATCCTGCTCCTGACTTCAAGTCTCTCTTAGAGTAACCTAACATAGCATTAGCTTTTTGGGATACTCCATTGATAAATAATTGGTGCTACACCTCCTAAATCTTCTTCCCCCAGCACAGAAAGTATTATCTAGTTTCACACTTCCTCAAGGATCTCAGAGCATTTTGTAAGTACTTGGTAATCTCAATCCATTTCAGCTGTGAAATCTACAAAAGGACTGAGTATTGCCTGGATCCCTCCAAGTCCCTTATAAATATTAGAAGCACAGGATCACAGCTGTGGAACTGGAAGGGGAAGACTTAGAGGCCATCTCATTTTCAAAGTGAGGAAATTGAGGCCTAGAGAGGGAAGGGACTTGCCCAATATCACATAGCTAGTCAATGGCAGAACCAAGATTTGAACCCAGGTCTTCTGACTCCAAATTAAAAGCTTTTTTTCTTGCACCAGGCTGCCTCTCTCTGGTGTTTCAGGCTCAGTGCCAGCCCCTGAAGCCTTCTAGCACCCCACATTTTAAGTTGGCAGGGTTTTCTTTTGCTTGTTTTGGCCTGGCCCTATGATTTCATTGGTGTTTGGCACTCTTGGTAAGGAAGCTCTTTTTACTCATACAGGTGGGCAGCTGCTCTGCAATTTAGAGGATTCATGGCTGGGACAACTGAAGAGTGATGCAGCTTGGCCAGAGTCATGCAGTCAGGGTATGTCAGAGTCAAGACTTGAACTCAGAGCTTCTTGATCCTAAAGCTGTCTCTCTATCCCTCTTTGTCAACAGATCAAACTCACTATATGTAACACCTAAATCATGGCATAATGAATTCCAGACTGGAAGGGACCTTGGAGGCCACTGAAACCAGTCCCTTTTATGGGCAGATGAGGAAATTGAGGTTCTATGACCATGGTCATAGAACTTTTAAGTGTTTTGGGGGGGGAATCCAAGACTGGTTCTCTATCCATTATACCACACTTTCTCAAATCATTTTCTTCTTTCAAATATACACCTCCTCCTTGCTTTCTTGTTTCTGTGGGTGGTATCGCCATATTGCTAAGCACCTGGGCCCCAATCCTCAGTTATCTCCAACAGCTCCTAGGATCATAGATCAAGATCTGGAAGGTATCTTAGAAATCATCCAGTATAATCCCCTATTATTATCATGACTATTTCACTGATAAGGAAACTGAGGCATAGAGAGGTTTTGGTGACTCACCCAAGGTCACACAACTGAAAGATTCAGATTCATAGATTCAGGGCTGGAATTTGAACCCAGATCTTCTGACTCCAAATCCACAACCTTTCCACTCTACCCCACTCTTTCTTCATCTGCCCATCTTACCCATTCCCATCACCTTTGTTTTTTTAAATGTGATAACCTCTCACATCTGTTCCTTCTTTGCAGTCCTGATTATTCCACTTCAGTTCTGGTCCCATTAAATTCTCACCTGGCCTATTGAACTAGCATTATAACCAATGGCTCTATCTATTAACTCTACTTCAACCCATTCCTCACCTAATCTTCTTGGATGCACAGTATCAGGAGCTCCTGATACTTGGGGACTATCATGCCATAGACCCAAAATGTCAGAGCTGGAGGGCCCTCCCATGTATGACCAGGAATCTCACCCCTTGCACCCCTCTGACAAAGCTCCCATTTTCACAAAGCTTTTCCTTACATCTAGCCTAAAATTGCCTCTTTATAACTTCCACCCATTTTTTTTAATTTCCTGTACTTGGTTCTAGCAAAACTGGCCTACTTACTACTCCTGTGACATGTTCTCTGCTTTCCCTCCTCCATGCCTTTGCTTAGGCTGTTCGTTCTGCCAGGAACACTCTTGTCACTCTCCTCCTATCTTTGCTCATTGAAATCCTCCCCATCTTTTAAGGCATGAAACCAAGCAGTGCATGAAACCTTTTCTGAAGCCCATTCCTGCACCAGAAATGATCTTTTGATTTTCCAAATTCTCATCACACTTTCTTCTTTTATGCTCTTAGCACATCCTCCTATGGATGTGTTCACATCTCTTCTCCTCCATCAGATTGTTAGCCCTTTGAGTCTTTTAAGAGCCTACCTCATGTTTCTAGAAGGTCCAGCACATTCCTGGCTGTGTATTGAATGGACTTTGGTAAATACTTTTAAGGCTTGAAATGCCTCCCAGGGGAACTTCCTATCCATCATACCCCATGGCCTCTCATGTAGATAGGAGTGTAGGTGTGTCTAGATGTGTGGCTTTAATGCTTCTGTATGGTCTGTGTGAATCATCTCAACTTCTCATTCATTCAGAATCACCAGAGACTTCCACTCACATATGCTCAGATCCTGATGCCTCCTAATGGCTTGAAATATACTATGTGGGTTGATTATAGATGTAGAGTTGGATGTTTTGAAATCTAGTTCAAACCTCTCAGTCAAGCAACTTATTGAAGGCCATATAGGTAGTATTAGAGCTAAATCTCTAGTTTGAACCTCTCCTCCATTTTTAAATCTTTTCTCATTTAGAATCAAGTTTTCCACATAAGTAATTCTTCCCGATGTTTACATTTGAACATTTTCATTTGAATCATTCTAGAAATGAAGAGTACATAGGAATGAGAATCAAAAGGTTTGGCTTGCATTCTCTGTCACTAGCTAGTTTGACCTTGGGCAAGTCATTTCATTACTTTGTTACTTTGGGTATAAGTTTCTCTATCTGTAAAGTGAGAAGTGGGATGTCCTATCTCAGAGGTCCTTTATGACGGTCTCTAAGGGAATATTTTTCTTTGCAGGGTGCCTAATGCAAGTTTAGAGCTTACTTTTACTTTTACATGGGAAATTGAGGGTGACCCAAAGGTTAATGTAAAGATACATGGCAAGTCCATTTCAACTGATGGTTTCTACTAATCAGTGGCATAAAGGATTGAAAACATTTATACATCAAACACCTGGAACTCCATGGATGTGGAGTCTTCTTCTATTGCTAATATATTTAGCACTCAGTAGCTAAGGCCTTAGAGAATTATGGGAAGTTCATGGAATCTAAGTGGCTTGCCTATAGTTACAGAGTTACTAAATGTGAAGTTAAATTTGAACTCATGTCTTCCTTGGACCCCCAAATCCAAGACCTTGTCCATAATGCTAAAGGAGCCCAGAATTTGATGACTGGAAGGAAGCTCAGTGACTATCTAATATATACCTAAAAGGAATCCCTACTCTAACATATCTAATAAGTGGTCACTCTGACTTATCCTGATGACTTCTAATGGAAGAGGAATCCACCACCTCCCATAACGTCTTTTCTGTTTTTTGGGATATCACCTAGAGAATATATGATCCAAAGACCAGGGGTGATCAGGTGGGGAGAGAATTTATCAGTAAATATCCCATGGACTGCCCTGGCAGGTGTGGACTAAAGTCCTTGAAGGAAACTTCCATCACATTGGATGGGTCTTCTGTGGAGCAGTAATGGGAGACTATGGACAAGAGTTACATCTACTACAATGCTGCGGAAGGGTTGCAATCTATATCAGTGGATGCAATATTCACATCCTTGAGTTCATGGATCCTTTGAAATAGCGGAACCCTGAAGTTACCAGACAGCCTAGGGATATTTTGATGGTGCCTCCCCTCCAGCAGGATCCATCTAGATAAGAGTTCTCCTTCAAAGAAGAAAAAAATTGAAGTCATTTCTGGATTTTTTAAAACCTACTGTAGAGGGGTCTACTTTAGCATCAGGTCAGCCTAGAGATTTACCCAAATCAGGCAAATTGGTTTACTTGCTGGGGCCATTGTGTTAGCCTTGCACATACTGAGTGCTTTACATAATGAGACCTCTGAACCCTACTCCTTATCAATGTTCTCCTTCCTTGGAGAATGGGAACTAAACCAACTGTAAAGACCCAAACCAAACCACAGCCCAAGACCACTGATACCAAAAGACATCCACAGAGGCCTTGTGACATGTTTTTTCTTTATTAGAGACCTGTACAATGTAGCAGCCTCTCTCTCATTCTCTCTAGGCAGTACTTTACACCTTTTCTCTTTCTTTTTTTCTTTTTCATTCAGAATACTGTACAGCCGACACACACAAAGAAATCCCATGGGAGGGAGAAAAACATAATACAAACTGGCATACTTAATCAAATCAAGATTGTATGAAATAACAAGCAAGGTGAAATGTCTGTCAATGGTTTTAATTACGGTACAAACAGTATAAATTAAGCATTGTTGAATCATCATTGTAAAACAAACTTGCTGAATGAGGTAATATAAAAACAACCCAGAAGCGCATCTCTTCATTAATTCCACACTGCTTTTTTCATCATTTGTACATTGCTATTTACAGAAACAGAAACAAACAAAAAACAACCGTGCGTTAACATCTGCCCTGTGCCAGGCCTGAGAGAGACCATTCAGACTTGCTCCCTTGGCTCTTTTAAGAAAAACCCAAGACAACAAGATGGGAAGTAAAGTATATGGTTGGAGAGCTAGACTATGAGAAGATAGTCAGGGGGTGGTCCCTGGAAAGAGAGTCAATTGCCCAAAGGGAAAATGATGCTCTGCTGGTCGGTGACCCTCAGAATGGAGTGGGTGGGTCTCTAAAACCCACACTGCCTAGCTGCACCAAGTGAAGAATATTCAGATCATACCTTCCAAAGTCAATCAGAATGCCCCCAGTATAGAATCCCTCCCTTACCTACATGCTTCTTACCTCTACCAGTAGGATTCATATGGCCATGGAAAGGATGTAGATGATTTTTTTCCTTTGCAGGACCCAGTGCATCTCAGTTGGAGAATTGGACCAAGGAAAGGGGACTTTTCAAGGAGTGCTTATTTGCCACAGAAGTGACTTAGGGAAAGACCCTCACCAATGGTCATGGACAGGGGAAAGATGTTCAACTTGTATATGCCTTTAACACAAACTGGGAGCAAGTACAGGGGACATTTTTCAAATCTTTGAGGAAAAACTACTTTATATTGAAGACAAACAGGGCAATTTTGTTACTACCTTATATGTTAGCATACACTTACACACTCAAATTGTATGTAACAACTTCACAGTTTCATATATCATTCTTTTTCGTGTTCTTCTATCGATATTGAAATAGTTGAGTTTATAGATGACTAAACTTTACTTCCTACATTCCAGGTGCATTTTCTCCCTTTTTGAACAGTCCTAATTTCTCAAAGTACTTTCCCCACCTACTCCACTGAATAACCCACACTATTCCATTACCGAGTCTTCCTTTAATATCCCTGTACACACAATAAAGTTTTTAACCACACAAAGCAAGTGTGTATTTGCATAAGCAATGCACAATACATATTTCTAGACAGTTTCCCTCTCGGTGACTTATTGTATTCATTCCTGTGTTCTCAAATGTATCCCAAGCAGGAATCTGACACATATATGCAACTTCCGAGAATGTCAGAAGGGAGGCAGACAGCTGTGAGGTCAGAACCCACTACTCAGGAATTATTATACTCTGTGGGCCAAATGGCATTTCTGAAGATTTCTATATACAGGCATATCCAAGTGGCAGTGAGATCGGAAAATGTCTTCAACCAAAGCCACAATCCCTTCATTTGATAAGTGCAACTTATCAGGATTTTCTATGATTAGCTCAACTTCTAATTTCTTATTTTTAAGTATGGAATTCAAAAGAACTTTTTAGCTTTCTGTCCAACAGTGTCGAGCCAGAAAAATGAAAGAGTTTTCCTTTAAATAAGAGTTAGGTGCTGGCTTTCTGTGACTGCTGTCATAAAATATTCAACTACCCCCCAAAGCATTTATTGAACTCCAACTGTGTACAAGGCACTAAGCTAGATGCTAGGCATAAAAAAACCAAAAGTCAAACAGTCCTGCCCCCTTGAACCTTCTGTTCTCTATATTTGCTATAGATGTGTTTGCTGAGGGTATCTGAATTTGTTTGGAAGAGCAATTCAGTGCAGATACAGCAAAAGGAGCACTGGACTTAGAGTCAGAAGATCTGGGTTCAAGTTCTGATGCCACCAATTCAAAAATGGATCTTGGACAAGTCAATTCACTTGGACAATAATATGCACCCTGTCTACATTACTGGGTTTGGGAAGAATTGAATGAAATTATGGATTGGAAAGTATTTTTTAAACATAAAACCCTGTTGTTTTTAAGCATTATATTACAGGCAGTGTGCCTAGTGGAAAGAGCTCCAAATTTGGACTCAAAAGGCTTGGGTTTCTATCCAGGCTCTGCTGCTTAGTCATTTCACATCTCTTGGTCTTAGGGTGCTTATCTGTCGAGTGGGACTGAGGAAGTAGAACTAAATGATCTCTCAGGTTTCTTCCAATTCCAGACCTGTGGTCTCATAGCAGAATACTTTTACCCCCAAAGGCTTCTTCCATGAACTTTATGAAGGCCACTCAGCACCTAGGACAGTGCCCTACACACAGATGATATGTTTGATGAAATACCAATAAATAAACTTTTATTAAAGCACTTGCTATGTGCCACGAACTCTGCAAGGTTTTGAAAAAACAAAGAAAAAAATGAAATAGCTTCTGCCCACAAGGGACTTCTATTTTATTGAAGATGCAGAAACGACCTGAGATTTGGCCCTTCACATTTTCTGTGTGTGTTTCCATTTGCTCACATATGAACATGCATGATGTGGGGATATGGAGATAATAGTGCTGAAATCCCCCCAATATTTTCCAAGTCAGAATTCTTGATTTTAAAAAAAATGTTTATTTTTTTTATTTTTGATCAAAAGAATTAGTCTTAAAATAACCCAGAGATTAAATTATCTCTATATTTGACCTAAAACGAAAAATAAACTGATTCTCAAAGTTGGCCAGGATCCCTCCCTCCCCCTTCTCCAGTTTTGGCTCTGCTCTCTACAGCATCCTGAACAAGTGGCCATCCAGTCTCTACTTGAGGATTCCCATTAAGGTGAGTCCACCTCTACCTGGGGCAGTCAATTCTGCTTGTGACAGTCTAAGAATTAGGACATTTCCCCTCACAGCTATGTTCCTCTTTGCAACTTCCCTTCATTGGTCCCAGTTCTTCGCTCTGTTTAATCAAACAGTCAAAGTTTAATCCCTCTTGGAGGTGGCAAGGGTCTACATGTGTGAAGAGCATTGGGGATTTCAAAGGGATGAAGGGAAAGGTCATTCCCTGTCTCTTAAGGATGCTCTGGAGTCTCCATGGAGGAAATCAATACACTTTCTTCTCAAACCATGCAACTGGACTCATCAGTGATCATTCTTCCTTCCAGAAATTGGGATGAACAATGCAAGATCTAGTCCCTTATCTTAGCTATTGGATACTAGGAGTACATCTTGTTTACCCCAATTATTTTGCAGATATGGACACCGAGGCTTTGAGAGCTGTGATTTGCCCAGTGCCCTGACCAATGATGGAAACTAAGATCTGTGTATCCTTCCTTGCTGGGCCATATTTAATATTAACCTCATCTAGCCTCAGTCACCATGTTCTCTCTCACTTTTCTCTTGAGAGAATGCAAATCATGCATCCTGGGCTAAAAATCACATCAGTTAGTACCTTAAAGGACAAAATGATATATAAGGAGGTGTGTCTGGTGGGCTATGCTCTGTGCTCCATGGGAGCACCAGCCATGGTGTGGTGTCCAAACCCCTTTGCCTCTCAGATGAGGGGTGTTGAAAAATGTGGGTCATAGTAAAGGAAAGACATGGGTCAAATTAGGAAATGCTGATGGTCATGTACATCCAGGATCTTAGTAATCTTTCATTTTTTCAAATAAGATTTGAAAGGTGAAAGGTGAAATTTGGCAAAGTAGGAATATTGACAAAGGAGTTGTAGAAATAAAGGGTATATTATATAAATCAACCAAACAGACTCATGTCTTCCATGAGTTTCTGTGGGCATTTCTTCCTGTCTACTTTAAAATTTATTTTTTCATTTGTTCATAACATGCTTGGGGACTGTATAGAATATGGAAGATGGGTTCTAGAGGAAGCCAAATAAAGAGGGTCCAAGAGCAAGAATGAAGAGAGAGGTTAAAAAGAGTTGACTTAGTGGGCGAGACATTTTTCCTACCATGGAAACAATTAGAACTGTGTTTTATAATGACAATGTAAGCAGCATGGCACCATGGGAAAATCATGGATTTTACAACTCACTCCGGGACCTAGCTTCAAATTTCACCTCTGACACTGCCTATGTCACCTTTGGCAAGTCACCTAACTTCTTCCAGCCTCAGTTTCCTCATCTGAAAAATGAGACAGTTGAACGAAGTGGCCTGTTGGGTCCCTTCCAACTCTAGATCTATGATAGTATGATTCTTTCATCCTCAGCAAAGACTTCCCTTTCATCTTGAATGTTCAATGGATCTAACTTGCAGCTGGTCATTCTATCCTTCCTGGATAGAAACCCAGATGTTCTGATTTTCCCTTCCGTGCTGCCCAAAGAAAGTGGTGAATGAAAATGGTAGAGGACCCTTGCAGCTTTCTCTGAGTGGGAACCTATGTAAAGTAAATGATAATCTTTGTCTTTTTTTTTTTTTTTTGGTCAGACCTCAAGGCTCAGGGGAAAAAAACTATCTCCCCTCCCCCTAACTTCCCAACCCTTTTCAAATGGAGCCAAGACTCCCTCTGTGGAATATAATGTAACACATTACCAAACTACTTAGCATCCAGAATGAATTTTCTACTGGCCAGAGCTTATTGCACTTGCTCTCCCCACCCTCTCCAAGTCCAATAATCTTTATCTGGGGTCTAGTGGTATATATTGCCATGCCTTTCTGGAATATGGAAATGTTGATTCAAACTTATTGGGAGCCAGGAGACTAGCTCTGTTCATCGGGCAAGAGATTCATTAATTCACCACTTATCTTCTGGGGCTGCTCATCTCTGGGAGTATCAGGGCAAGATAGGGAGAGGGTGGGGTGGCAGGGAAGAGTGTGCATCCTGGGATCTGAAGTCCTTTCCAATCAAGGGAACCTTGAAACAAAGGCAGCAAGGTTCCTTATTAGGGAGTCCTGTTTCCAGAAGCCCTCCTTTACTTTTCTCTGGACCTGACTAGATCTGCAGTAAACACTCATCCATTTTAGTGACCATTCAGCCAAATGATAAAACCGATTGAAGGGAGGAAGGAAGGTTTGCTTGGAGAAAAAGTTCCATCAACTGTCCTCCCGTGGGGGATGATGGCATCATTTGGTCATTGTTTTGCCTGCTGCTTTTTTCATCCTTCTTCCAATCTTTGGTTGTCCCTTTTGAGTCATTTTTATTAAAACAAAACCAAAAGAACCCCAAAATTGTTTTGTCTCATCCACCAGTTCTTACATAGCTCATATCGGCCATGGAAAAAAATATTTTAAACTTTATCCTTTGCCCCTTACCAACTGCCATCTCCAGGACAGGTCTCTCTCCTTTTAGTCTTCTATTGTCTTTGTGTTTTAGCAAGACATTCAAATAAGAGGGTGGCCTTCGGGAATAAGGAAGGTGCTTGTATTTTTTCTAACAGTACAAAAGCAGACTTGCAAACAAGACCCCCATTTAGGGTTTCCCCGTCCCTTCCCCCAAGCTCCTCCTTCTTTCAAAACCTGTTGTTGCCAAAACTTGAGCTCAGGAGAGCGGACTTCCTCCTGGAACACTAACAAACTGTTAAGAGGAGCAGGAACAGAAGCCATGCACTTCCTGCTCCGGGAAGACAGACTAACTGATGGGTTTCTGTGGTGGGAGGCAGGGCGAGTGTGAAAGAAAGGAGGGGGAAGAAGGCAGGGAAGCAGACAGAGAGACAGAATCAAAAATAGGCACACAGGAATGAAAAGTGTATCTCAAACACTAAAGGAGAGGCAGGAAATTTGGGTAGCATTCTCAGTATCACACTGGGGATCCCCTCCTGCCCTCTCCCATTCTTAGACACTGACATTTCAGAGAGTTTTAATGCAGAGAAATTGATTTTGAATGTTATGTTCATATGGACGTTTCACTCGCACTTTATGTTTTGCTCCAAATTCTTTCTTTTTTATGAAAGAAGAAAATAATAATAATAATAAAAAAAAAACCGAACCTCCCAAGCCATTTGAAACATAGACAACATATGTGAAAAACTTGAAATAGGATTTTTGGAATTATATGGCTGGGTGGGATTGGAAATGCTATCTAGAGCTTTCTAATTCAGACCAGATTTCCTCCTTCATGGTCCCAGACCTTTCTCTCCACCTTGCTACTCCCAAGGGCTTGTTAAGAATTCCTGCTCCTCTATCTCAGAAACAATCCTGGTTGTTTTGCCATGTCTGAAGTTGGCAGGAGTTGGGAATGGGCCAATGTAGCAGTAACTGAATAGCAAAATATGTATCAACATGGTGGCTAGGGATGAGCGTTCAGTTTTGGACAGGTCTGTCTTGCCCTGAGAACAGCCAGAGAAGGAGGTGAGAAGCAATGCTCTTCATGCATCCCCTTTCCCAAGCATTTGGGTTTTATTAGACAAATCTATTCTTCCCCTAAGACACAGCCCTTTGTCTCCAACGGTAAAAGTATTACATTTAAATTGTTTCTACAGCTGAAAATCACCCTCCCCTCTCCATTGCTATCTAACAAGATTTAATATCACCTTTCAAAAATAAATAAAATGGGCCAGCATCTCCTTCCAAAACGTTCTTTAAGAATATACAAAAATAGAGGGGAAGTACCTGCTGTTGGGACCCTTTCTGCATCAATGACCCATAACCCTCCCATTCCCTCAAGTTGTCCCATGATGTGTTCACATGTAGGTCAATTTCCAAATCAGTGGAGGTGCCATCCATCTGTACAAAAATCAATGCATCTTGGTGAATTTTTTTTTATTCAAATAGATTTTACACTCATCTAAAGACACAATACAAAAATCTGTATAACTTAGGCAACACAGCATGAGAGGGACCCCTGAATTTGACACACCCACCTTGGCCAAAGGACAGGAAAAAAAAACCTCTCTCTCTCTCGGCTGGAAAGAAAAAAAATTGCTGTGGACTCATTTATTGAGTTGACTAAACGTAGTTGAAATGTGATTGTTAGCAGGGTTTACAATTTCCTTTCTGGATTTCATCGTTACTCTTATTTATTTTTTCCCATTTTGTTGTTAACACCAAGGAGACTGCAGTCAAATAATACTCGGCAACTGCTTTTCTCTCTTTGGGCTGAAAAATTAAACAGATCCTAAATTATGACAGTGAATTTAGAAAGGAGGACTCCAAGGGCTCCGAAGAACATGTCTGAGATAATATGATGCTCAGAAGAATATTGCAATCACATCCAGGCAATCACCGATGCGTGCCGAGTAACTACCTTCTCAGCTAATATGCTTTTTTCTCCGTGATGACTAATCATGTCCTATTAAACAGCGGTAATGCTGGAAGAGCTCAACTATACAAGTGTAATGAAGCCAGTATTCTCCCTGGACAGATTAGCTACAACTGATTTGACACATACCATCATAGGGGCTTCAAACCTGACAAACTCTGTGCTTGCTTCTGATTTATGTCGTCAAGCTCCTCGGCAAAGAGAATGAAATCCAGGGGTTCCGTTTGGGAGTGGGGAAAAGTACTGATGTGCTTAACTGGCAGTTAAGGAAAGTTCCTGTTCCTTCTCTCTTCTGCCTCCTCTTCCTCCCTCCCTCCTCCCTCCCTCCCTCTCCCGCCCTCTTCCCCATCACTTGCCGAGACAGTCTGCGGACAACCCATAAAATGGTTGGTCCCATGCCGTGTGTTAAGCATGATCAAAGGACCAGGGCCATGCTGATTTTTTTCCTCCCTCTTTCTGTGTTCATCATTAAGATCTTTAAGGAGGAACATTCATTCTGCGGTCCTCTTTCCTTCTCCTCTTCCACCACTATTCTCTTCTTGGTTGTCCAGATTTCCGATTTTTGGGAGGATGGGGTAGGATAGGATGGACAAGTGGTTGGGGTGGAGGTGAGGTGGTCAGGGAGGAAGGCTGCCATCCCTGGGGAAGGTGGGAGGTGGGACCTCACGACACTCACAGGTTGTAATTTTGAGGAGAAAGGGTACAACAAGGGCTGCTGATTTTGGCGTGCCAGCAAAGCCGCACTCACGACTCAGAGGATGGTGGGCATCCGGCCACTGCTGTGGTTCCGGTTGTTGTTTTTCCGGGACAAGTTGGGAGTAGCCATGAGGACGAAGCGCTCATCAGGACAGCCGTATTGCAGGAGAATGTCAATGCACTCTTGGCTCGGGGCTTGCCTGGCATACGCCAGCGCCGTGTTTCCATGGGCATCTCGAGCCATGACATCTACACCATACTGCAGAGACAAGAAATTCCATTTTAAAGCAATTGGGAGGTGGGCTGGGGGCAGAGAAACTTGTTACTTCATTCATGAGGTTGAATCAAGATGAACATTAAAAAAACAAATCATATTTTGATAATTGTATTTCTGTATGGTTTTTAAAAAATTCTCTATATATTTATTTCATTTTGTTTAAAAACATTACTCTGAGAAAGGTTCCAAAAGCTTTGCTAGAGTTCTGCTGAAGAGGTCTAGCACACGCAAGCTCTTGCATGCATGTACACAGACACATACACACATGTCAGCCCCATCCCTATCCCCTTCTAGATTTGGAGCTAGAAGGAAGCTTGGTGTTGGGCTAATTCAAATTCAATCCTTTCATTTTCCAGATGAAGAAACTCTGACTGAGAGAGGGAGAAAGCACTCAGTGCAGAGGGAAAGAGAAAGTTTCAGGGATAGGTGGATTGAAAGCTCCTTTTTAGAGTGGAAGCTCCTTGAAGGCAGGGACCATTTTTGCCTTGCTTTGAATCCCCACCTCTTAGTAGGTGCTTAATAAATACTTGTTTCATTTTGGTCTTTCTATCGCAGGGCTGTTTTTAAGTGAGTATTTCATCAGTGTTTATGGAATTGAATAAGAAATCAAGAGGAAAATATATCAGGAAATGCCAGACCCCCTAGCCTTCAGGGTCTGGAAAGTTGGACCATATTCCCACATTCTCTCAATATCTTTATGTATCTGAAAAAACATAAAAGCAAATAAGATGGATAAGCCAATGAGAGTTTCAGGTCAACATTTTCTATTTTGATTTCTGACTTTTCATCTCAACTTAATTTACTCTATTTTTTAAAAATGTGATTTTCCTTAGAGGGGTCTAAAGACCATTCAATTAGAAAGCTCCCTGGTCAAAAGGAGACTTGGAATCTGGAGCACTGAAGGGCGAATGATTTGCCCAAGGCTACACAGCCAATGTGGGTCAGAGGACAGACCTGAACCCAGGTCTTTGGAACTCTGCCACTGATCTCTCAAGTCAGGAATCATTCTTGCTTTTTGAGAGACAAGAACTTGAGCTTCTTCTTGAGAGGAAGATCTGAGTTCAAATCTAACTTCCCAAACTTACTAGTCGTGTGATTCAGGGCAAGCCAATTATGGCTCTCTGCCTTGTTTTCTTCATCTGTAAAATGGGGATCATAATAGCACCTATCTCACAAGGCTGTTATGAAGATCTGATGACATAATATCTGTAAAACACTTTGCCAAGTGTTATAGAAATTCTATTATTGCTATTATTATTATTAGCATCAGATTTTGAAGGGTGAGTCCTTCTAGAACCAAAGCAGTAGGGTGGTTTAGTAGAGAAAGTGAAAGTCAAAGTACAAGGAAATACTTGGAAGACTTGAATTCAAGTCCTGCTTTACCAGATGCTTACCATCAATGTAATTCTGGGCAGATCATTTGATCTCCCTGAACTTGTTTCCTTATTTGTAAAATGGGGTCAGATAGGATGACCTTCAAGATCTCTTTAGGTTCTAAATCTACAATCCTAGAGATTTAGTCATTTAACATTTCCCAGACTCAGCTCCTTCATCTGTAAAAGGAGGGGTTGGTTGAGATGAGTTCCAAGGCAATTCCATTCTACCTCTAGGACCTTATGATTGGGGAAGAATCCCCCCGACAACATCATCAGTGGCAAGTGGCCTTTGATCCCTCCATGAGACTTCCCAGGCTCTTCCAGGCTGATATCACAGACTACTTTGTACCTCTCTGACTTCCTTTCTCTGCTATACTATGGATATTTGTGGCTTGTCCTCACCTCCTGGAGGTTGAATGTTATGAGGACAGGAACACGCATCTCATTCAATCTCTTCATCACCTAACACAGGGCTCTGGACACAATACAAATTTGTCACACTGAACGCTATGGAACACCTCCAAGCATGATGAAGAAACAACTTGGGTAATTCCTGCTGGGCATCCCACTGAGTGGAACCAGTCTGCAGATAGTGCTAGGTGCCTCATGGGAGTGAATGAATATGTCTTTCATCTTATTAGCATTTTTGTCCAGTGCATCAAGATGGATTCTACCAAAGCCTGTCCTTAAGTGAATCCAAATCAGAAAGTTAACAAAGCAGGGGTCTTAGGAAAAAGGTCTTGGGGGCTCAATGGCCACCATCTAGGATTTTTGCATGCTAGGAATGAGAAAGGAAAGACACTTTGATCCTGGAGAAATGAATTTGCCATTCATGGTTTTTTTGTGAAGCAAAAAGGGAGGAAGGATTTCTTTTTCTTAGAAACAGAAGAATCGTAAAAACCAGCCTCTGATCTGGGCAGGATCTTTGACTTGAAGTCAAGCATGGAAAGATTTAGTCTGAGGAAGCTCAAGTTTTCAGAAGACTGTTAGCAAACAGGGCTCCCAGGAAAACAGCTTTGGGATGTTTACCTATGGGATGCCTCACTGGAGACACTTCTTTCCTTTCAGATCTTCACAATCCACCTGCCATTTTAAGGTTAGAGCGATACTTTCGCCAGTCAATTTCAACCAACCCTATTCAATCCAACCCAACCCGATCCACTCCAATAAGCATTTATTTATTAAGTATCTTCTCTATTGAAAGCATTACTCTAGACACTAGAGACACAAAAAACAAAAGGAAAAATAGCCCTTGACCTAAACAAAAGGAAAAATAGCCCTTGACCTCAAGGACCTTACATTTTACCAGCAGAGAATACAACATACATAGACAACTTATCTGTGTTCATGTCAGGCCCCTTCCCCCAATAGAATGCAAGCTATTGGACAGTACATGTTTTGCTTCTGTCTTTGTAGGCATATGATAGTGTGAATCTGATGAAATGAATGAATTAAATGTATATATGACAGTAGGAGGAAAGAGAGAGACAATGCTAACAGTTGAGAGCTTGAACTGCTGGCCCCAGGCACAGGGAAGCTTGTGCAATGGGACAGACATTTCCCTAACAGTACTAACAATCATAGTGCTAGGGAATGGCTGCATGGAGCAGTGGGTCTGAAATCTATTTTCAACTCTGATCAGTTGCAAATCCTGGGCAAGTCACTCACCCCTTTGAGCCTTTGCTTCTCATCTGTAAAATGGGGATAATATTACTTGTGTGATCAATGTCAAAAGATTGTTGTGAAAAAGATATCCTGTCAATCTTAACATGTCAGAGCAATGCCAGGTGGTACATAGATGTTCTCCTATGGCAGGGAATTAGTATTTAAAGGATGGAGATTGTAGGACTTACTGCATATTTTATGGAATTGTATATTTAAGAGTCAGAAGGAACCTAAGATCACCTAGTGCAACCCACTAACTTTACAGATGAGGAAACTGAGGACCAGAGAGTGGAAGTGACCCTCTCATAGTGATACATGATAGATTAGTGCATGAAGAAGGAAGCAGAGAGCCTAGAATGTTTCCTGAGCTGTGAAGACTTATGTCCTGTGAGTTTCCCTCATCCTGCAGGGAAAGACCAGGCAAATGGCTGGATTCCTTCCTCTTCCCCTTCCCCGCCCCCTGCCCTCACCGCCACCCCAAACTGGAAACTTACCCAAATCAAGAGCTGTACCAGAACCACATTCCCCTTCCGACAGGCCAGGTGCAGAGCTGTGCGTCCATCACTCTCTCCGCAGGTCTCATTTACTTCTTCCCGTGACCCATGGGCCAGGAGTAGGATGACAGTCCGCAAGTCCTCATCCGCTGTGGCCCTCAGCAGGTGCTGGCCCAGAGAGAGGTCCATGCATGGGAGAGGAGCCAGGAAGAGCTTTTGCTCATACTTAGCTCGGATCCACCGTTCCTTTTCTTCCCTGGAAGAGCAGTTGGTGAAATATCAGATTCCAGGTTAGCACATGGAAGAGAAGAAAACTGCAACCCCTCCCCAACCCCAAGGAATTTGGAGGGAAGTAAAACATTAAGTATCAGGAAAGATATTTCTTTTGTTTTTATATTAATGAGTGAATGAAAAACCATTTGATGATCAGGAGGTGACCCAGGCAAGCAGTGTTGGGACTAGACAGACAAATTTCATATGTGGTTAAAAACCCTAGCTCTATAAATGGAGAGTCACAGTTTCTTATACAATCCTCTTTTTCCATTCTCCTTTGCACATGAAAATAAAAGCTGGCTCCAGAGCCTGGAAGACTTGGGTTTTGAGTCCCTTTATCTCTTAATGTTTCAGGCAATGCTCCTAAAACTGAAGAGGAGGTACCAGCATGCATTGGGAGAAGGTGTTTCCTCACCTGAGAGCTCCCTACACCAGTGAAATGGAGAGTCAGGTTTCTATTGTTTGTTGATGTTTATCAGGTTCATTAAAAAAAAGAAAAAGCATTTATTAAGCACCTGACGTATGCCAGTTAGTGTATAAAAAAGGACATATACAAAAGAGACTGCCTCTGCCTTCAAGAAGCTCAGAGGCTAATTGACACACAGCCTTCCTCAAACAGGTTTCCTGGTCCAAATTGCTCATGAGACTCTTTGCCCAAGGCAAATTATTCCCAATTCCCTCCAATTCCATTTGTCCTTCCCAGGGCAACCTGAGGGAGGGTGTAGCCAGAGAAATCATTTGGCGTTTAATTATTTTAGAAGTTCCTCTCTGTACTGGGCAGCCTTGGGGAGGTCCAAGCGTGTTTCAGGCAGGCTACAACAGACTCCCTGAATCTGCTGCTGTTTCCCCAGGATTCATGGTTGTCTGGTAATGCTGTTCCAAGTCAGAATTGAAGCATTCTTGGTAGAAATTCAGGGGAAAGCGAGGGTGTGATATTCATCACTTTATGCCTGCCAAGACCAATCTTATGTCAATTTCTCTCCACTTTGTTCAGTAAACATATTAAGCCCCTATGGTATGTAATTCAATTCAGTTTAAAATGGGAATACAAAAAAAAAATCAGTCTTTGCCCTCAGGAAGATGAAATTCTACTGGGGAAAGGGGGATGGATAATCTAACACGTATACAGATGAGGATAATACAAAGCAGTGAAGTCTAGGAGGGTACCCAGAAAAGTTTGATACCCTAGAAAATTCTGAGGAAGGAGGAGTAGGACAGTGTGGTACAGTAGAAAGAGGGTTTAGAGTTGGAAGACCTGAGTTCAAATTTCGACCCTCCCTCTTAGTAGCCTATGTGATATTGGGTCTCTGGTCCTCAGTTTCCTCATTCTTTAAGAGGGTTGGACAGTGTGACCTCTACAGTTTTTTATCAGTTACCTTCTCCAACTTTCAGTTTCTTCATCTGAAGATGGACAAATGAGCAGGGGAAGGAGATCTTCAGCATCTTGCCTAGCTCTAAATTGATGATGCTAGGGTCTTCAGATGATCTCTAAAGTCATGTCCAACTCTAGGATTCTGTGATTGTGTGTCTCTCTCTTACATCCTAGGCAGCAGCAAAAGGGCCTCCCGGAGTGGTTAGATCTCCATGATTTGCAAATGATTCCTGAGGGACAACTTTTTTAGGATTGTAGACAACTGCACAAAGAATCCTGGTATGGGGGCTGTAAGGTCTTAAAATGCTAGTGACTTTGCTAAAGCAAAATGTTTGGAGAAGGCAATCTGGGCTGCAGCATTCAGAAAAGACTAGAGAGCAGTAAGACTCAGTGCTAGATGTTCGAGTGTGGATGCTCAGTCCTCTAAGCTAAGTTTTGGAAAAGGGAAAGGGCAGGGATGGAACTCTGATGGCTACCTGAGCTTATAATGATCACTTGGAGAATATGAGGATCACAGGATTACTTTGGATTACAGGTTTAGTGCTGGAAGAAACCTTGTACCTTATCTAGTCTGCCTCTCTTATTTTGTAGTTGGGGAAACTGGGGTTGAGAAAAGGCTGGTGATTTAGCACTGGGTCATCTCCATAGAAAGCGGCAGAGCTGGTCGCCTGCTGCCTCTCTTGGGGTAATACACTTTCCATTCCACACTGAGTAATTCTGTTCATTTTGGTTCCTCAAAAGAGGGGCCAGGGAAGAAAGCCTGACTTCAAAGAGAACAGCTCACACTTCTGAACAGAACTCTACAGTATCACTCTCTAGACAAAGAATGGTAGCAATGACAAAAGGGCTGGCCTTTTCAAGTTGCCCTGCAAATCAAAAACCTATAAGAACGGTATCTAGCAAAGTCCAACACCTTCCTCACCCCCAGCAATTAGGAATTCAACAACTATTTCATGATGATGACGAAGAAAGAAAAAAATATCCCCATATCTAGAAAAAATGGCAGCAATCACTTCCACCAAAATTGGGACAGCACACTACATTCCAAGGGCTCTCTGTCCTCAAATTTAGGATCTCGACATGGTAATCAGTGTGTCCAGCCAAGCCCCCCAAAGCAGGAGCCCTAGGAAGAAAATTCATTACCCAACCCATTTTCTGCCTGGAGTCCCCAAAGAAAGGGACTGTTTACACCTTTCAACCCTGTTGACATTACTCCGGGTAATCTAGTGTCAGGTTAGCCCTAATCTGTTTTTAAATACTTAGGCAAACAAATTCTTCCCCAGTAAATGTGGATTAGTTTTGCATCACTTCCTGGTCCAAGTGGAGTGACCTCAGAGTCACCCCTGTGACTCCTTTCATCCCAAGATTTCTAGGACAAGCATTTCCCTGTAGCTGAGCAGGACATCCCTCCTTATCCCCCATGCAGATGGACAACCAAGTCAAAATTCCCGCTGAACAAGAAATACAATGCCACAGTACAGGAAAACAATGCCTCAATGTGTGTGTGAGAGTGTGTGTTTGTGTGTGACTGTATAAAGGGACAGGGGTAAAACCAAACCAAAGTCTGCTATTTTTTTAATCATCATTTCAAACACAGTAGCCTGAAAAGCTTCTTAACTAACAGTCCTGTCTAAAACCAGTCCCCAGTGAGGACAATGGCAAAGTTGACATGAAGGATCTTGGAGGAACAGAGCAAAGGTGAAATTGACCAAGAGCAGAGAAATGAAATTGACATGGAGATGTTTAAAGCCTAGCGCCATTTGTCTTTCTCCATGGGCATCATTTCCCTGAACAATTTAATATCCTTCCAGTTGCTTTTTAATAGTTATTGCAAAATCATCACAAGTGATAAAGCCAGAACTTATCACAGGGGTTATAACACTCACTGCAGTGATGGAATTTTCTCTTTATATTTCAAAATCCCTTAGCAAGAGAGCAATTATAATTACATAGCACTGCTCTTCTCTTTCCATACATCAATATGTCCACAGTGAACATGAACTCTTAATGCATTTTAAATGTGGCCATTGGTGCTCAGTTCTCCTCTTCCTTTCAATCCACCAACCCACCCAAACATAGAACAGAAATGACCCACCCGTATGGTTAAGTAGATTGCAGCTCAACTTCCTTTATTTGATGGGGAACTCTGCTCACTTGATTGAATCCAGACTCTTTTACTTATTGGATGTGTGTGACCTTGGGCAAAATCATTTTATCCCTCTGGGTCTCAGTGTCCCCCTCTGTAAAATGAGAGGGATGGAGTAGATGCCTTCTAAAGCCCCTTAGAGAGCAATAACTTTCTTTCATATATGAGAAAACTGAAGCTCAGAGAGCTGTGGTGAAGTAGAGTCAGAGACCCTGTGTTCAAATCCTGCCCCTAACACATAGTAGGTGTGTGACCATGGAAAGCCACTTGACTTCCCTGGGTCTCAGTTTCCTCTTCTGTAAAATGAGGACACTCTTTGAAGTTCCTTCTAATTCTAGATCATAAGTGATGCACCTGTATGATCTCAGGCAAATCACAACCTTTCTGGGCCTCAGTTTCCTCATATGTAAAATAAAGGATTTGGACTAGGTACTTTTTCCAGCTCCACATTCTAGGATCACAGATTTAGAGCATCTTAGAGACCACTGACTCATTTCACATGAGGAAAGTGAGCCATAAAAAGGTTAAGTGACTTGTCTAGGGTGACATCTAGTAAGTGGCTGAGATAGCATTTGAACCCAGGTCTTCCTAAGTCCAAGCCCAGTCCTCTGCCTAAGATTTAATGATGTCTCTCATCTTAGGTCTTAAGTCTTTCTAGGTCTTCATCTGTAAAATGAGGGGGTGGGACTAAGTCTCCTACATCCATGACAATGGGCACATCCCTTCATTTCTCTGGGCTTCAGTTCTTTCAGATGAAGACAAGGGCTCTGGGAAGAGGTGACCAACCTGCAAGGTCTCCTCCAGCTTGAGAATTCTGATCTGAAAGCATCTTTGACCAAGAGCATCTTTCTGAGCAGCATCTTTCCACACCAGAAGTTTACAAAGAAGACAGAAAAGAGGCCAAAGGACCCCGTGTGCAACCATCCCTCCTTTGTCCTTCTTGGACTGGCAACAGTATCCTGCTTATAGCTTTGCACACAAGCTGTGGCATCCTTTATGTCCAAGGTAACCACAAGGGGGTGGCTTGGAGGAAATCGAAGCTCTAAATCAACACTTCTCTTTTATTCGCCATTCAGCCATGTTTTCATCATTTTCAGGGCAGAGGGTAAAGTAGAACTATGGGATTTCTAGGAGATGGGAGGGGCCTCTGTCTAAATCAGGAGCCCAGCAAAACACAGGAGGCCCCAGCTTGGGCAAGACTCAGAAAAGGGAGTTTCATGCTTCAAGGGCCTTAAGTGCCCTCTCCCTCTATTCACCTTCTCAGAGCCTCAATTCCATCATCTGTAAAAGGAGGGTTGGACCAAATGATGTCCCAAAACATATATTCCAGTTCAAAAACTATTATAATGCTGTGATCCAGCACCTTGGAGCTTTGCTCCGAGGAAGAAGAAGAAATTCCAGCCCGCTCAAAAGTTTGGTTGTACAAAGCACAAAACTGAGTAGAAATCACATAATTGGAAATTGACTCAATTTCATCATCCTTCCTTCTTCTCTTTCTTTCCCTTTTATACTTTCTCTTTCTTTCAGTGGAGCAGTATATTTGTTTTTAAGGATGTATGTCAGATGGATCACAGATTTAGAACACTTCTCATTGCATCATGATGCCTCCTTCCTAAGTTTCTCATTTAACAGATGAAGAAACTGAGGTCCAGAGGCATGCTAGGATTTGTCCAGAGTCACTCAGTGGTCCATTGTATGAGGCAGAATTCAAATGCATGTCTTCTTGACTTTGAGTCCAGCACTCTTGAATTCTGTTAGCATTTGGAAGGGGATGGCCCCCCGCTGGAGGCACACACAGGATGGGATCTCTCTCTCTTTCCAGCACATCCTCAGGCACATTCAAAGTGGTAACTATCCTTTCCCTCCCCTAACACTCACTTCTTTCCTTTTGTCAATAGTGTTCATAGAGACTTCTGGCCTGAAGACATTTCTCTAGCATGGCCTCCCTTAACTTATAGCAATAACAATAATATTAAAAATGCTGATGATAGTAAAGCATTTACTATGTGTCAGGTAATGTGTTCAGCACTTTGACATTATTATCTCTCTAACAACCCTGCTATTATCATCTCCATTTTACAAGTAAAGAAATTAAAGTACACAGAGGCTAAGTGACTTGTCCAGGGTCACACAGCTACTAAGTACCAAAGGCAGGATTTGAATGCAGCTCTTTCTGACTCCAGGTCCAGCGCTCTCTCCATTGCCCCAGATTCTAACCTTGCCCCTTCCACTTTTATGTGGATGGCTAATACCAAAGTCAAAAGTTTCTCTTTCTCTCTCTCTGTTTTGGCTAAACCTGTTTGTTCGCCCTAGAAATTGTGCCTCAGACATAAATACTCTAACTGTTGCCCTGATGGCCCAATTTGACTTCAGGGATCCACAGCTTGCCTTGGTTGAGCTTTCCATGTTCCCTGAGGAAGGCCAGTCCAAGAGCAGAGTTGTCAGCAGTAGATCACCTCCCCTCGTTCCAATCCCCTGAAGGACCACTGCTCACATCCCCCGTTAGCTAATGAGCTAAAAAATGAATTATTGGAGCGGTCAGCAAGGAGCAGAAAGAGGAGGCTGAGTGCTTCATTTCAGCCCTGTGCTGACATACCTTTAAATAAATCAGCTGAATAAGAGGCAGCGGAAATGAGAGTGAGCGCCACTAATCAGGGGGAAGACATGGACCCGCTCCCTAAAAACCAAAGGCAAAGGTACAACTGAAGGACTGTTGGTAAATATTTTGTTTCTTCTTACCAGCATTTTCTTTTGTTCCAGGGAAAAAGTCCCCAAGATGGAGTTTATGGGACAGCAGTATGTTTACTGGGATGGCCAAATGCATAAACAGGGTTTTTTTTTTCAGACATCTGGACAAGGGGTTAAAACTCTGTAGATGGAACACACATGATTTGGTGTGGGGATTGGGTGGTGGGAGCTTCTGGAATGTATCTGGCCCAGGAGTCTTGGGTTCTAGGGCAAAGATTCCCTGCAAAGCTTGACTTTGCTGCTGCTAATGTCATCCTCTGCCTCCTCTCTCTCAAAAAAAATGAGTCCCACTGAAATCTTTTCTTCAAAACTAGCAGGTTTAGTGCCCGTCAAGATGGAATCACGGCAAGTGAGTGGCTCAAAAGTGGATAGGCCTCGGCTAAAAGAGATGAACAATAAACTTGATGAGGTGTTATTTTCAGTTAATGTAAGCATTTATTTCTCCCAGCCAATGACAAGGGGAATCAGAGGAACAATTATTATTGATAATCGCTGATGAGAACACCTGAGGTCTGGTGGAGAGCTCAGAGGATACTGTCACATGGGACTCAGATCCGAGAGGACAAACGACCTGGCAGAGGGGAGGACTCAGAGCAATGGGAGGGGAAGCAGGAGTTGGTGTCCATCAGGACTTCAGGGCATCCTTATTTTGTGCCCTCTATACCTCTCTGATAGAAGCAGGTTCAGAGTCACTTGGGCTCCAAATTCAATGTCCTATGACCACCCTTGTGCTGAGTGCCAAAAAACTCAAGATGGGAACTCAATTACCCAATAGGCATTTCTTAAGCAGTCTCAATGGTATAAATGGGATACAAAGGCAAAAATGAAACACCCATTGACCTCAGGGAACTTGGAGTCTAGTGGGAGATAGAATGTGTTCCCAGATAAGGAAAGAGAAGATGGATGCAAAATGAAGGGTCATAATGGGTCATTAAAAACTAGGGAAATAAGGAAAGGCCTCTTGAGGAGATGGCACTGAAGTCTAGCCTTTGAAGAGAGGCAAGTGTTACAAGAGGCCAAGGTGAGAAGGGAGGGTATTCCAGGTATAAGGGACTGTGTGGGCAAATGCAGGGAGGAGAGAAATGGAACATCTTATATAAAGAATAAGATAGAGGTCAGTTTGGTTGGAGTGTTGAATGTATGATGGGGATTAGTCTAGAGCCAAATTGTGAAACATCAAAAAGAGGAATTTGTATTTTACCCTAAAAGCAATCAAACCACAGAATTTTCTTGAATGAGGAACTAACATGGTCATTCCTAGGTTCTGAAAAGTGCCCCCATTTCTAAAAGGGGGTAAAGGGTAAATTTTGGAACCTAGAGAGGGAATGTTTTTCCTGTTTTTTTGATAGCTTTACAAGATTGGATTAAGTTTTTGGAATCCACAGATGGATCTCCCCCAATCCCCTTTTTGGAAAGGTTTAGCTGATTCTTAGACTAGTGCCATCTGAAAGAAAGGGCTTTATACTCAAGCAAAACAAGACATAGATGTGAGATGTCCTCAGCATCCTCATTTGGATTTCATTAAGTCATTGGCCAATGCCTATCAGGGTGTCTCTGTGGATGAGCCATGAGAAACTCAGAGCTGCAGGACTTAGGTGCTAAGACCAGCTCCACCACTTAGTACCTGTGTGAATTTGGACAAACCACTGACCTCTCTGGGTCCCATAAAGGGATTGCATCAGCAGATCTCTCAGGTCCTTTCCAGCTCTAAGAATTATGATTCTAATAAAAGACATAGGTCCTTCTCACCCCCTCCCCTGATCTGATCTATCCTCCATCAGGAATCTTCCATCCTATACTCATAGGACCAATATCTTTGACTCTGTATCTATGGGAAGGCTATGCAACTCTGCCTCATTTAATCCAGTTCATGCAGCAAGTCAAGACATCACCTACCATGTCACTGACCCTCTTGGAGAAATGAAGGACAATAATTGTCCCTATGGGAAGACTGGTAGAAACCAGCACTCAGAGGCAATAGAACGATTTACACAATGATTGTGGTAACACAAATGAAAACAACTCTTCTCAAAAGAAGCCAAACCAAGATTCGCTGCCATGTCCAATCTTGGTCTTAGAGAACAGTGAAGAATGGTACCTTTTTCTTTTTGATAGAGAGGTAGGGACCTGTGGGGGCCACATGTTGCACACACCATAAGGTGTTGTGGTTCTGGTTAGTTTTGTTTAACTGTTTTCTTCTGAGACAAGGTGATGTCATATGGTGGGGTTGGTGTAAAAAGCAAAAGTAATAGAAAACTTAAAAAAGAAACACTTTGAAATTTCCCTCTCCTTGTCAGCCAAATGTTTTATTGTTTTGAATATTGCTTCTGTCATTTCTCATATTCACTATTTCTTCCTCTCTGGGCTTTGTGTCAGTTTGATAAGCAGCCTCCTAAGAGTTCATCTAAGTCACTGATAAAAATATTGGATAATCCCAAGGACATGGTCTTCCGCTGCTCCACGAGAAAGTTTCCTCCAGGATGGCACAGCAGCATTAATCACTGCTCTTCACTCTTTGGGTCTGCCTGCTCAGCTAGCTATAGATCCTTCTGAGTCTGTCACCTCAGCCACATTTTAACGGCTTGACCCCAAGGATATGGGAGTCTTTGCCACATGTTTTGCTAAAATCAAGATACAATTTGTCTCCAGGATTCCTTTGATCTAACAAACTAGTTTTAAAAAAAAAGGAAAAGAAATTAATTTAGTTGACACTTTCTGCTAAGTGAACCCATACTGGTTCCTGGTAATTGACCTTTTTTTCCTCTAAGAGCTTACAAATCACATGCTTTAAAAAAACCCATTCTAGAATTTCAATGGTGGTCGATGCAGAAAGGGATCATGCTTATTCAAACAACTCCAGGGTTTCCTTATTGCTTCCAGGATCAAATCTCAAATCCCCTGACTTTAAAAGCCTCACAGCCTGGTCCCTCTCTCCCTTTCCTTTCTTGTACCTGACTGCCCTTTCTATGCACTCTGATCCAGGGACATTGGCCCCTTTCTGTTTCCTGACTCCATCTCTGACTCCAGCCATTTCTCCTGATTTTTCCTCCCTCCTACCTGGAATGCTGTCCCTCCGGCTTCCTTCAAGCACCAGCTAAAATTCCATCTTCTGAAAGAAGTCCTTTCTAACTTTTTGCATGTTGTGCCTGTCCATACATTCTTATGTCTGATTTGTACTAAGTTGTTGGCAAGTAATCTCCCTGTTAGCTGTATCATCCACCTCTAGTGGGGGCTTGATAAGTGCTTTTTGACTTCATCTTCTCTATTATGTCCGTTTCATTTCAATCAAAGATTTTAAGTGTCTACTGATCTTGGTGAACCTCAGGAACTCCTTTTTTACCTTCTTGGATTAGTTTTGAGCTTCCTTTCCATAATAATAGTGACTATTTTCTAATCACCTGCCTAAGAGTGATGGATGCTAAAGATGGCCGGTAACCCTGGCAAGCTGCCTGTCTGTCAGAAACAAAGTAGAGGATGAGGAGTGGAAATGACTTCATAAAATAGAGAGGGTTTTTGCAAATTCTCCCCATTGTAAACACATGCACACAAGAACTCTGGGATCTGCAGAGAGATCTCCAACTACCATCTCACTACTTCATAATAACTGCTGAGTTATTGTTATCCCTATTTACACATGAGCAAACTGAGGCTCAGAGAGTGTTGCCCAGGGAGCCAGATCAGACACTTGAATCAGAAAATACTTCAGCAGCCTGTGAGTGTAATTTTCTCATTTTATTTTATTCTTGGTATTTTTCCAACCCCCTCTTTAACTGAGGAACCCAGTGGGAGTTGAGTGATTTGCCTAAGGTTACAGAGGTTATGTCAAGGCCAGGATTTGAACACAGGTGTCTGAGATCCCCAGCCTAGTGCTTTAGATGCTGGGGTACAATGGATCTTTCTTTGTACTGTCTTGGAAAAAAAATGTGATTCCTTCCCTTCTCCCCAGGTTAGTTTTCTGTCTTTTCTTGCAGTGTCCAGGATGGGTGGAGAGCCTGTGGCAAGGGGGGAATACTTCCAAGAGTCTAGGGATAATTTGACAAGAGGTTAACATCTAAACACTTGCTCATGGCTCTGCTTCCCAGAAAGTTATAAAGAACTAAAAATAAATCTTCAAGTTGGGACCATCAGATTCTTGGTCAGATAGATTTGGCTTTGGGTCCCTCATGTAAAGAGGCAGGGGAGTCAGGGACAGATTTAGAGTCAAGAACCTGCAGTTGTGACCTTGGGCAAGTCATTTCCTCATCTGTAAAATGAAGGCACTGGACAAATCTGGGGTCCCTTCCAGCTCCAGGGCTGGGGTCTCATGATCCTATGAATGGGGTGACCCCAGTGGAGTGAGTCACTTCATCTTTCTATTCCTTAGATGCCTCCTCTGTAGAAAAAGAGAAGTAGATTTGACAGCTGCCAGGGTTCATTCTAGATTTGGACCCAGAGAGCGTACCGCTTTATGATATTCACACGTTCAGACATTTATCATATAGCTAACAGGGCCAATGCCATCAATCACAACGAGATTAGAGTTGGTGGATCTTATGTGGAATTTCCTGGATTTAGAGTCTGAAGATTTGGGTTCAGATCCCTCCTTTGCCTCTTGCTACCTATGTGACTGGCAATGCCCTTACATAACTGTCACTTACAAAATGACAGGGTTGGGCTAGGGGACCGCTAAGCTTCCTTTACTTCTGCCTCTAAGCCTACAATCTTAAGACACTTCCCGCTCAGACCTCAGTTTCCTCCTTTGTAGAATGGGGGTGCACTGGGGGTAGGGTGGAGTTGGCTCAGTGACCTCTGAAGTCTTTACAGATCTGTATCCGTGTTCTTTCCTTGGATCCCTTTCATGCAGCTGGGGCTACGGAAGTGTAATTTGGGCATGCCAACTTCACCTTTTGACCTTCCAACCCACCAGGCTTTCAGTCCACATCCGGGCCTGAACCCCCTCCCATGACATTGTCACATTTTACTGCCTTGGGCATTCAAGAGGGTCACTCTCCCAAGAAACAACAACAAACACATTTCCCCACTAGCTGGGGTCCTTCTTGGCTCGGGGGCCGTTTTCAGCAGACTTTTAAAATGTGTTAGGGCCCAAGAAGCGCTGGAGCAGAGCAGGCTGTTTCAGGGCCTGGGATGGAGGGGTGGGGGTAGAAATGGCCAGAGAGTCACCATTTTTTAATTGTGGCAAGAAAGGCAGGGAAAGGCAGAGGGAGAGGGAGAAGGAGACAGAAGAAAGGGGCTAGCAGCAAGGAATGTCCAGCGTGTCTTCCTGCCTCCAGCAGAACAGGAACTGGGAGGAGAGGTATGGGAGAGGAGCCTGGAACAATATGCTGAGAAAACAGAGGCGGCTTCCTCTCTCTGCAGGAGCAGCCCTGGCTCTATGGCCGAGGGAGGGCTTAGCAGTCCAGTGCTCTCTCACATGCATGCCTTCTCTCCCAGGTCGCGTTGCTAAGGGGCTGGGCCCACTAGGGCTAGGGCCGGACAAACAACAGGCTGAGCACAGCAAACAATGACCACGGATATTTATTCCCTAATAACGAAGAGCTTCTCCCAAGGAATGGGTCACTGTAAATCCCACATGCCGACTAAAGGAGGCGAGGAGACAAGGATTTATAGTTATGGGGCAAAGAAGAAATAAATAGTGTCCTGGCTGTTGATCAATACCATGAGTGTTGGCCCAACCTGTGGGATGCTTTATGGGCAATGAAGAAGGAGGAAAAGAGCAAAATTAATTAAATAAAGCTGTCCTATTAGGCTTATTACTTCTCCCAAGTCCTCATGAGGAGGTGTGCAAGCAGCTGGCGCGGGCGGGGTGGATCCAGAGTCCACACAGGGCATGAAGGCGGCGCGCTCGCACTCAACGCGGCCCCAGCAACAAGATCTATGTGTTCAGGTGCCTCCGGCGTTCAGAAACTTCCAAGTGGGGGTTCTCTTTTCATTACTTCTTTCTGCAAACAGCCCGGGCCTTTGGCTCCCCAGAAGTTATTTGGACAAGGACGGGGCTCAGTGACTGTGTGATTGGCCGCTTTGTTCAATTCCAGAGCTTTCATAAGAGCTAAAACCAGAACCCAGGATGGGGGTTTTCTGGGGTCCTTCCTGGCTACTGGACTCCCAGCTCCAAGTGCTGAGCTGAGGGGGCTGCCCAGCTCAAAGTGCACCAACGGCCACACCTTGGGAGGACACTGTATGATGACAATTATAAGCCTGGCATTCCCGGTGTCCTTCTGGTATTAGCCAGAGTGGTCAAGGAGACCACCACCAGGGAGCAATGCTCACAGCTAGCAGAGTAACTAGGAGGAGCCTGGAGTCCCGGGTTCAAGCTTTGGCTTTGCTGGCTTGCTCTGTGACCCAGGGAAAGTCATTCACCCCTCTGAGCCTCAGTTTACCTATTGATTGTAGGTGATACTCCTTGAACTACCTGCTTCACGAGTTTATTGTGAGAAAAAGATGTTGTCATGGCTCTTGTCCTAAATGGACCCTCCTGAGTACTCAGGGAGGACAAGGAAGACGCTCAGAACACTGAATCACCAAATGCCGAAATAGCAGAATTCAGCTCAATGTAATTCATCAAGTATTTATGAAGCCCTGACTATGCACAAGGCACTTGGGCAGGCACAGGGGTGGAGGTGGGCTACAGAGACTAAAAAGAAACAGGACCTGCCCACAATGAACTGAAAGGAAGGAAATAAAAGGAAACAAAGTGTCCATGGATAAGAGACACAAAATGGATACAGAGTAAATGCACCACCTTCCTCTGGGTTGATTAGAACAGTTGTTTTCTTGAAATTCAAGGCTAGTGTAGGGAAAGAGGCACTGTATAGAAGGTGGTCCTGAAGGGAACTAGGGACTCTATGAGGTAGAAGGGATGAGGGAATGCATCCCAGGCAGGGGACACAGCCTGGGCAAAGGGATGGAGAAAGGAGATGGAGCACAGTCACTGAGGCTTCCCAAGTAGGCCAGTTTGGCAGGAACACAAAGAGGGGCATTGATGAATTCTTATTTCTGGTTCAATTCTCAGTGGTGCCTGACCGAAATGCACATTCAGAATGTCTGCATCTTAAGAAGCCTTTTCATTTGGACAAATAAATTCAAAAGACCCATGACATATTCAGGGAATGAAATGCTTATCCATTACTAATCAGTCAGAAGTAAAGGTAGCACACACATTGGGAAGAGGACTGGATTTGTGAGCAGAGGTTCCAGGTTCTGAATTCCAGCTCTGTTATTTATTCACAGTGGATTGTTGGCTAAGTCACCCTGTTTTTCTGGCCTCAGTTTTCTCATCTGTAAAATGAGATGCCTTTCCAGCTCTCCTTAAATTTCTTGTTATAATACCCATGTTTTCCGTTCAGACCAGCACGTGATCACTGCTGTGGTGACAAGGAGAAGGAGAAACTGAGGTGGTCCCTGTCTCCAGGGAGCTTATGTTCAAAGGCAGGGCCAGCATTGAACAATACAGAGGGAAGTTAATAATAATGACTCCCCCTAACTTTAGGGTCAACGAAGTACTTTGTTCACAACAACTTTTCAAGGTAGACGGTGCTTCCATTATTATCCCCATTTTACAAATGAGAAAAGTAAGGCTCAGAGTCACTCTGGGTCATTAATATAAGTTGGCACAGGAACGTGGGTTTTCAGACTCCCTGCCCAGGGACTCGTCCACATACTTCACAATTGAAAAATTCTTAAAAGACACAGCAAAGCTCTTATTAGGTGTCTACGTTACAGATACAGGGATACGGTCTGGGCCTATGATTTCACTATTTTAAGGAACTCCCAGATGACAAAACTCTTTCCACCAATGCAGGTTCATCTCTTTTCTCTAGTCTTACAGTGGTGGGATTTGAACCCCAGTCTTCTTGGTTGGCAATATGTCCATCATACCATGTTCTCTCTCTATTATATTTGAGTAAAATTCCATCACAATCCATCCTACAGCAAGTAGAATTCCCTATCATGGAGAAGGGCTCAAGCTTCTTCCTGCATAGCTGGAGACCCACAAAAGCCACAAGCTTCCCTTCCCATGGAAAAGTCTTAAGATCATAGACCTTGACCTGAGAGGGATCTGTGAGAGGCAATCCATAGGGTGGAGTCCTGGACAGAACCAGAAAATCAGGGGCTCAAACACTATGTGACTCACACTGGCTGCGTCACCTTGGACAGGGGCAGTCCAAACAGAAGTGTTCCATTTTCCCTTGGAAAGGGGAGGGAACTGGACTGGATGACCGCAATGGTCCCTTTGAGCTCTGGACTCAAAGTTGTCAAGCTGGGAGTGGAGCTCCAGCCCATTGTATCCTCCCCTCATCCAGAGTTCTCTCCCTGCTCTCTCCAGCAGCTGATGAGGCCAGGTGAGCCAGGACACATTCAGAGAGAAGCTGTTGAGAAACAGTTATAATCTAAAACTGTGAACAGGGTCCTCAGAGGTCACCTTGCCCACCTTCCCAGCCAATGATGGCATCCCCTTTGCTGCGCAGGTAAACACCTACCCTCCCCTAGAATACTTCCAGTTATGGGAAACTCAACCAATTTACTCTTCTGTCTCTGGAAAGACAATTCAGCTCAGTTCAATTCAGTGGCTCCACAGGCCCAGGCACAATGCTAGGTGCTATAGGTAGACAAAACCATTGTTTTTTTCTCATGGTTTCTCCCATTCGTTTTAATTCTTCTATGCAACATGACTAATGTGAAAAGGTGTTTAATAGGAATGTATATGTAGAACTCATATAAGTTTGTATGCCATCTCGGAGAGGGAGAAGAGAGAGAGGGAAAGGAGAGGGAGGAGGAGAAAATTTAAGACTTATGAAAGTGATTGTTGAAAACTGAAAACAAAGAAATGAATTAAATTTAAAAAGAGAAATTAAAAAAAGAACAATAAAGACAAAATCAAAAGCAATCCCTGGTCTCAAGGAGATTATAATTTACTGGAGGAAACACCATCAATACAGATAAATTAATATACCACATATGCAAAATAATCGTCAATCTGTGGATCACTATGTGCTGAGACTTGGGGTAGGTCCAGGAGATATAAACAAAGTGGGCCAAATCCCTGCACACAGTTTACATAGTGCTAGGGCGGGGGGAGGGAGGATCTACCATGTTCACAGCTAAGTAAATAGAACATAGACACAACCAGATATGAGGTGATGGGGGGAGGAGGACTAGGGGCATGAACAACAATCAGGAAAAGTCATTTCATCCCAAGCCGTGGGGTGAGAATTGTTGACAACAGGGAGACTCATCAAAGCTCCTTGTACGAGAGGAGGCAATGAGGAAGCAGAGCATTCTGGGCATGGGAGATACAGCAAAGGAATGGTAGTAGGAGATGTAGTATATCTTAGGAAGGGAGTACTCAGCCAGAACTGAAGATTGTACATAGTAGAGGTGTTAGGACTCTCTCAGGCTCAGAGAGAGACAGGAAAGCTGAGTCCAGGGAAGGGGAGGAGAGCTCAGCATGGGTGGGTGGGTGGGAGGCAAGGATCAGAGGCTGGTAGGGCTGAGAACAACTGAGACGATCCTCATCCTTGATGGACGGCTGTGGGGCTGCATCCCAAGAACTCTCCTCCTTTCTCAGCTGCAGCTGTAGGGACCCCCAGAGCAGAGACCCTGCCCCAGAAGCTCTGGGTCTTCTGTGTCCTTTTCAGCCGGGGCTCAGAGGACAGAGATAAGTCTGATAGCTTTTGAATGTCAAAGGGATTTTCAGGCTAGCAGCCAGGGAAATTGACCAATACAGTGTCTAAGACCAAAGTCATTCTGTTCCGCGGGGTGGAGAATTCATATTCTAGAAGAAGACAGGCATTTATTTTAAAAAATGTCTTTTGTATTCTAAAGAGAAGGCTTCCCTAGGCAAGGAGACAACTGGGTTAGCCCGACTTTCATTTATTTATTAAAAAGTGTACTATTTGACACATCTTGTTTATACATCACAGTCATCTTGGGATCTCCCTTTACTGCCCCCACCCCAACTCCTCACCAGGAGACAGAACTCCCTTGTAACAAAGAAAGTTCAATTGAGCAAAAATAACTGAGGATAGTGACTATATCTGACAGTGAGGTCAGCATACTGTCCTGTAGCCCCTTACCTATTTTCCAAGATGAGAGGTAGCTATATGTATGACTAATATGTATTGTCTATCATTTCTATTCTCTGTATTAAATTATACGATCATTATTGTCAGCCAGACCTTTAAAGGGCACTATGACAAGAGACAGGTTTATCCTGCCACCACAGTCCAAGGGTACAGCGGGGTAAGAAGCAGCCAGCCTGGCAGAGTGAGAAGATTTACCATGGAGAGTTCAAATCCCATCTCTGAATATCAGTGACCAAGGGCAAGCTGGTCCTCTATTATGAGCCTCAGTTTCCTCATCTGTTATGATCAATAGACTGCAAGATCTTTGAAGGCAGGGGCTGTTCCACTTGGGAGCTAGCCAGATGTGGAAAAATCTTGTAAACTCGTTTGCCCCTGTGGCAGCCTCAGAGGCAGACCCCTTGAAGTCCTCACTGGCTCCCAAGGAGTGTTTGTAATTTTCAGACACACTGGGACATGAATTATTTTTTAAAGATTGACTTTTTAAAGTTGGAGGGCACCACCAAGCCCCACCAGTCACATCTATCCGTGGCGTCTATATTTCAACATTAGGAAAGGCTCAGCGAGATCTTTTAACGCATAAATCTTAATAAATCTGTGGGGCACCGCAGAGAGGCCGAGGTACTCAAGTGGAGGGTTCTGAGATTCAGTGTAATGTGGCATGTAACACGGATGTAGGCAGCGGCGTTCTCCCCAGCCATCCCTACCATGGGGCGCCATCACACTGAATTAAGGGTGCCATAACAGTGGCTGATGTGATCTGCTTTGGAACATATCACATCATAAACAGATGAGAGGAGAGAAATGGAGCTTCCCCAGGCTCGGCAGATGGTCACCCCAAGGAAGGGCTCAGAAGGCTGGCTCAAAGTGCCGGGTACCCTAGGAGGGGCTCAGAAGGCTGGTTTAGAGTGCCTGGGCCCCCTAGGAGCACCTGGGCACCCTAGGAGGGACTGAGAAGGCTGGCTCAGAGTTCCTGGGCATCCTAGGAGGGACTCAGAAGGCTGGCTCTGAGCACCCTCAGCACCCTTTAAGCAGTCAGGAGAAAGAAAAAAGTCTGATCAGAAAAAAAACCCCACAAACAAAACCAAAAAACCCCAAAGCCATGACCTTCTGGCACATAACAGTGGGGGAGGGGGCTCCCCAAAGGTTTCCAGAGCTAAGCTTTTATTAAGGTCTAAAGTGGCTGATTAATTCCATCAGCAAGGAGCTACCTATGTAATAGGTACTGTGGTAGGCACTGTAAACTTAAAAAAAAATGAAAGTCCCTGCCCTCGTTCAGCTCATGGTCTATTGAAGGAAGCCACAAGGTGGCTGCCTGAGAGGCACGACAGGCAGGACAAACAGCTTGACTTGGAGTCTCAGATCTGAGACTGATGGCCCACAGGGGCCACAGGAGGCCATCAAACACAGCCCCCTCATTTTACAGAGGAGGAAACTGAGGCAACAGGTCACCACATCCCACCTCTGTGCACCACCCCTATGGCTTCCATAGATGCTAGCTGGCTGTTGGAATGAGCAAGTTACTTCCATTCTCCCTAGGTCTGTGGAGGGAGCTGGATTTTCTAACCTCTGGGTCACTTTTAGCTCTGAATCTTTAGCTAAGATGTCACTGAACAACTTCAAAGGAACAGATCATGCCAGGAGGACAAGGAGCTCTACCACTTACTAGCCTCAGTTTCCTCATCTATAAAATGGGGACATTAGCAGGACCTACCTTATGGGGAAGTGGTGAGGATCCTGTGGGATAATGTATACAAACTTTGACCATCCTTAAAGCCATATGTGAAATATCTACTCTAGGGCTGGAAGAGATGTTAAGAGACCAGATAGTAAGTGGATGGTCTTCATTTTACCCTAATCAAGGTCATAGAAGGGAATGGCAGAGTGGAGATTCGAACCTGGAGTCTGGGACTTTGCATGTAGTGCCTTTTCCGTCTGCACTAGCTGGTTTTTCCCAATTACGCTTCTTCATATTTTTATTTTTGGGTGGCAGGGGAAGAAATAATAAATAGTACTCACAGCCCCACAAAGGAAGCAAGAAAATCATAAAAGAGGAGAAAAACATTCCATAGCAGAGATTAGGGGTGTGGCAGAGCAGAAGGAGAGATGTTTACAGAAATATGGATTTTATCTTTCCCAAAAATACCCATCAACTAGGAGAGGCTGTTGCTGTCCACTAGAGGTTTCTGGCCCTGTTAGCAGCCACATCTGCAACCAGGCTGCCTATAGGCTGGGCCAATGAAGGCTTGGGGGGCTGGGGGGGGGGGGTTCTCCTGCTCCCCCCTCCCCAGGCCAGCCCAGCCCCATCTAGTCCATTCCAGTTTAGTCCAGTCCTGTCCTAAGCAAAGCGACCAGCAGAGATACCAAGCACATACCCTGGGGGATTTCATTTCATCCAATTCAAGCATAATTTCAGATTCATTTACAAAAAAAGAAGAAAAAAAACCTTGACTCCCTCATAAAATCCTCACCTAATTTTCAAATAAATTAAGGCCTAACCTGCCCACAATCACCCTTCCTCTTCAGAAATCTAACTGAATATTGTTGTAGTTAGTAACATTAGAGGGTCCTTCCCTTCCTCCCTTCCCACTTTCTCCCTTTTCTCTTTCTATATGTCTTTTCTTTCCCCTTTTCTGACTCCTTTTCCCTCTCTCCTTCCCTTTTTCTTCTTTTCCATTCTTTCCCTTCTTCCCCCCACTTCCTACTTTCTCCCTATTTCTTCTCTCCCCCTTATTTTCTCCTCTCTCCTTCCATCTTTCTCCCTTCATACACCTTCCCTTATGATCCCACATCCAGCATCCTTGGCCTGTGTCCCTATAGAGCATAGGGTGACAAAAAAGTCTAAATGTGGAGTTGGAAGCCAGCTTCTAGTGCTTGAAAAGCTTTTGTGTGGAAGGAGGATGAGCTGGTTGGTCTTCCTGACCCTCTTATGAGAGGATCATCTGGTCCAACCTTCTCATTTTTCAAGTGTCTCACCTATGGAGCCCTGTGCCTAGTACAGTGCCGGGCACATTGGAGCAACTTTGTGTTTCCTAATTGACCTTGGATAAATGCCCAACCTTTGGCTCAGGAGAGCAGGCCCTTCCAGCTTGACGTCAACAATCCTGAGACCACAGATTTTCTATGGGCAAATCTCCAAGCTGGGAAGACATGGCCAAGTGGAAGGATGGCAGTTGTCAGAGAAGAGAATGAATGTCCTCATCATGGAACACACAGGATTGGGCTGACAACCTCATGATTTAAGAGTCATGATTTAAATCTCACCCCCACAAGAATTCCATTCCCAAGACACAAATACAAGTCAAAGCCCATGCTTTCATTTTGCATAACAGAACATGAGACAGCCAGACAGCAGAAAGGCCAGTGGGGATGGAGGCAGGAAGACCTGGGTTCAGATCTTTGCTCCAACACTTCTGTGTGTGATTGTAGGCAGGTCACTTCTCCCTGAGCCTGTTTCCTCATCTCTAAAATTAGGATAATAATGGCACTTGCCTCATAGGAAATGCTATTGGTAAAGCAAAGATTCAGAATCTAGGGTCCATGAACTGGCTTAAAAAAAATTTCCTAATGATATTTCACCGTAATTGGCTTCCTTTATAATCCAATGCATTTTATTTTATGGATTTAAAAACATTATTCTGAGGAGTCGACATGCTGCATCAGGGTCACACACATCCACACAAAAACACATCCACACACAAATGGTAAGATCCTCTGCGCTAAAGCAATGACAGTAATGATGATGAGATAAATATGGCAAAGAAAAAAACCCTCCCCAAACCCAAACTCAAACGTCCCTGACCACATTTTGATTTCCACCCATCGTGCAACAATCTCTCACTTGACAAAACATTGTTTGTTTATCTGTGTCACCTTCTCCTGCAAACTCTTTCAAGCACATGTGGAGTTATTATTATTTTTTTAAAGATAAAATGCCTCTAATCTGTTACCAATTAGAAGAAACATGTGAATATTATTTTCTAATTTGTGACTTGAGTGTGTGTCTCAAAGCCGAGAGAAGTAATTGAAATAATTACATTGGCTCCTGAATCTTTCTATTATGCTCTTGAAATAAGAGGGTGGGGCTGTCCTCTGTGTAAGAGCTGCCTGAGGGCTGAATGTGGCAATAAGTACCTCAAAGCTCCCCCACCCCATGAACTGCCACCAAATTGTAATTTGGTACCATGGTTCCTGGCAGCTGGCGCCCAGGGGCTGGCAAACTGATTAGTGAGCTCCTAATGGGCTTTGTGCAGAACAGGGGAAGGGAAAAGGGGAGGGGGTCAAGAAGACAGATGAGTTTCCGCGCTAAACCCCATCCTCCCCTCTGAGACTCAGCTCTCCTGAACCACTCTCCCAACCCAGTGAGTCCTTTGCACCCGGCCTGTTCATGTCCAAAGTTTAACTATGATTTATAATGGGAACAACGTTGGTTTTTTTTCTAAACCTAGATAGAGTGCGACTTGAGTGACTAGCTCTTGAAAATTGGTAATTTCTTGGTGGTTAACAGTGTCCTGTCCACCAATGGGAATGCTGGGCGCACTGATAAATTTATAGTGCGTTATATGCCAATTAGGCCTCTTCAGCCATTCAAAAAGCAGAGCTGCCAATCGGTGCTCATTCCACAAATGGACTCTTTAGAGCTGAGAGGCCCACAATTCAATTCTCATCTCTGGTTTTGAAAAGCAGGACATGAATGTCGGAGCAGTATCTATTTGGGAAATGGGCAATCCAGTGCTCACTACCTAAACCTTTTGCCCTCTCCTACCCATAAGACCTGCTGGGGTTAAAATGGGGTATACAACTGGGGGTGGTGGTGATGGGATTCTGCTGAGCAGACTCCTCAGGGCTCCAACCCCACCCACGAACTATCCATAAACCTCCCTGAAGCACAATAATTCCCATGCTGGAATTGTTAGGGAAATGCTCCAGCACTGGGGGCGAGGGTCTGACTGGAGCATTGGTTAAGTGTGTCATTACCAGAACTGGGGGCGAACAGCAACTATTCCAGTCACTGCGACCTTAGACACATGACCTCTCTGGGCCTCAGATTCCTCTTTCATACAGTCAGGGGTTGGATTAGAGAGAGGCCTCTGATCCTACAAGCTGTGTGACCCTGAGGTGGTGACTTCCTTTGCCTGGACCTCAGTTTCCTTATCTGTAAAATGGAGGAGGGAACCTCTGAGGTCTCTTCCAACTTGAGTGACTAAGGTCCTATTTTTTTCCCCAGATTTTCTTGGGAATTTCAGGTCATCTGGGACATATCCAACTTCTTATAAAAAGGGAATTAATTGTAGGAGCAATCAATTAAATCCATACTTTGGCCTTCATTCACTTTGAGGTAAGAGGAGAGGGGTGAGCAAGTGGTTAGGAATCTCGGAGCTTTGTGGCTCACTGGGAGTCAGCTCCTGGGAAGTTCCTACAGAGAACCTGTCAAGGCCTGAATTCAGACTTCACTCGCTGATTTATATGTAAATATACAAACCCAGGGCCCCCAGGGAAGCTCTGAAGGGTTTATGTGGTAGGTTTTCCATTTCACAAGTGATGCTGCTGTTTCATCCCAGTAGGATTTTTGGGTGAGAAGAACATACGACTCCAGTGTCTCCAGGGGCTGGTGAGAGAATGTGCCTCTCACCCAGATGTCATAAGCCTGAAGGCTCCAGTTACCTCTCTCTGTCTGTTTATCCATTCATTCATCCATCTATCCATCTACCTATGTCTGTCTCTGTCTCTCTGTCTACCTGTCTGTCATTTGTCTGTCTGATGGAAGTCCCATTTCCAGACCAGAATAAAACAAAATGAGCAGTCTCAACAGCTGCCTGACCCCCTTGGGTCTTAGGAGACAAGGACTCCATGTGGGGACTGAATCTTCCTCTTGCTCCCTGTGGCTGCACCCCTGGGCCAGTGCTGAGAAAATCAGCTCCTAGGCAGAAGATCAACTCATGCCTCAGTTCTCACTGATGCCCTCAAGAGAAGCCTTGTCTCTGCAAGGAGGAAACCCTGAATCCTATCTGAGGGCCTTGAAGGTCAAACCCTAACCCTAAATGCACACTGATATAATCAGGGGTATTTAGCTTGAGAAGAGAAGGCTCTAAGGGGACAGGAAAGCTGACTTCAGGCATCTGAGACAACGATACTTTGATCTGGCTCAATACATGCTTGTGGACGGATGGACGTGGTGGTTGTATGACCTTGGCCAAACAAGTCACACGACTGCTTTCCACCCTTTGCTCCTCAGACTCATAATGAATAGCAAAGGGTAGAAGTCGAAGGAGACAAATGTAGGCTAAATGTTGGGGGTGGGGGGTTAGTATTAGAGCTGGCTGAAAGTGGATCCGACTGCTTTGGTGGGTGGTAGCATGCCATCAATCAGTCAATCAGTCAGAGAAAATTTATTGAGCCCCTACTATGGGCCAGGTGTTGTGTTATGGACCAGAAATAAAAAAACAAAGAAATGCAGAAATGAAATGGGAACAGCCCTTGCCCACAAGCAGCTTAGAATCTACTGAGGGAAACACCATATACCAAACACTGTACTAGTCACAGGGTTTACAATCAATCCATCACCAAGCATTTATTAAGCACTTGCTGTGTGTCAGACACTGGGGACAGACACAAAACGGAAGGACTTCTTGCCCTCAAGATCTCCACCTCAATGAGTGGAGACAGCCTTTAGATATATGAGAGTATATAGAAAAGATATGAGGTAATTTGCATGTGTGTGGGGGAAGGTACCAGCAGTTGGGACAGAGGGGCCTGTGGAAGAGGGAAGGTACCAAGTAGCGGCAGGTTGGCCTCTCACTGGCTGTGTTGCAGGAGGGCTCCTTTTGGGGGAGATGGGTTGATAAAATTCCTTCCGACTCTCAACTTCTGAGCTATGACGGTTTGTCCCGGTTTTGTTATAGCCCGTGTATCTGTCTTCGAAGTGATAACAGAATTACAAGGCCAGATAGGACTCAAAGGAGTCATCTGGTCCAACCCTGTGCTTCAACTAAAGGCAAAGGAAAAATCTGGAGCTGTGGAAAGAACACTGGCTCTGGGGTCAAACACCTCCTTGGACGCTTATAACCTGTGTGGCCTTGGCTGGTCATTTCAGCTCCCTGGAGCTCAGTTTCCTCATTTGTAACATGGAGTTGAACCAGATGAGGTCCCTGCTGGCTCCCAAGCTGAGGTCCTGGGACCTTTGTCAACTTCAGTTTCGTCATCTGGGAAGTGGGGAAAACATCTCCCAGGGAGGGTGTGTGAAGTTCAGACCAGTCAATGCGAGTCTAGTGCTGTGTGAATCTTAAAATGATAGAAAATGCCAAGGCTCATCAGGGGCCCCTTCCTCCTAGGTAATGAAAAAACACCAAGGTGGGTGAGGATACGCCATCACCTACCCAGGCATCTGCATGCCTTCTGATCCCATGAATATGTATGGGGAGCCCACAAGATACCAAAGGCAGGAAGGAGATGAATATGTTTGAATCATTGGAACTGACAAAGAATCTCAAATAATAGAATAGAAAACACCCTACCTGAATGAGGGGGCTTTCCTTGGGAGGGGTGTCATTCATTCTACAAGCAAAAATGCATATGTATATATACACATATATGTATGTGCGTGTACATGTGTATATACACATGCACAAAAATATTTATCTATTAACCTCTCAAAACCCTCCTTGATTCCCCTTCCCCCATCCCCCTAGTGGGTCTCTTGCATATAAACAGATGTCCCAGAGGGCCACAAACTTGGGCTGTCACCTCTGTCTTATTCCTGCTTAACCCTCTAAATAACATTGGAATGTACTCTGTCCCCTGATGGGCACTGTAATGAGAACCAACTGTCAATCACCACTCCATTAGCGTGGACAGACTTTTACTTCCTGAAACAATTTATTGGATTCCCAGAAGCAAATGGGCCCTCTTCCTTTTCAGCTCCGTTTTTTGGGAGCTATTCAGAGGGAGTGTGTGTCCCTTCTGTTCATGCTGGGAAGCCTTTGTTTCCCTGCTTGACTCATGAAAACAGTTTCCTGAGTCTGCCGGCCTCCCCGTCCCGAGTTGTTTCCCCCGTGTTTGCTGAAACTTTGTCATTTCCCCCTCTGGCCCCATGCAGCCCCCACCCCTCTGTTCACTGATGCCACACAAAACCCGACAGCTGTTTCCAGCAACTGAAGCAGGGCGAAGGGAATTTTATTTGCAGATTGTGTGTGTGTGTGTGTGTGTGTGTGTGTGTGTGTATGTGTGTATTAAATCTGTGCAACCAAATGAGAAATGACAGGTATCTGATGAGACAATCCAATACAACAAGCGTTTATCAAGCACCCATATTATCTTGGGCCCTGGGCTGGGTGTGGGGATGCCAAGACAAAAGAAAAGCAATCTATGCCTTTGGGGAAAAGTTCGGCAGAGCAGTGTTCTCCTCGAGGACACTGGATTGAGCCTCAAGTTGTCCTGATCTGGCCCCTCCTTCTTAGCAGTCTTCACATCTACCCTATGATATGTACTAGCCTGGAGACAACACTCAGTCCCCCCCTTCCCCCAGAATCCCACAATGTCAATGCAGCTCTCATGGGGGTTTGGTTTTGATCAGAGAATGTGAATCTGTTTTAGGAAATGTGTGTGTAGGAACATGTGTGTGTGTGTGTGTGTGTGCGCGTGTGTGCGTGTGTGTGCATGTGTCCACAAACCTGCCTATCTATCTTTGTAATGGCAGTGAAGCCATTAGATTGGGAATTGGCCTCAACACCAGGGAGCCAAGGGTTCAAGTTTCCCTGCCTGCGAGATGCTGGGCAAGTCTATCACCTTCTCAGCAGACCTGGCGATTCTCTAAGGACAGAATTACACACCTCGGTGGAGGAAGTTTCCTCACATGGGAGTGCCCGGGCAGCTGATGTACCCAGACAACCACATGGGTGCAGAGATGGGCCTGGCTTCCTTCTCCCTACCCAGCTACAACCACTTTTGTCTTTATCCTCTACTTATTGAAGGGGATCAAAGCAGACGGAGGCCCAGGAAGTGGGAGAGCCTGTAAACATGACATGGCACCAAGAGGGGAGAGGGAAAGCTCCTCAACGGAAGGCAGCACCTGGCTTAGCATTTGGCACACAGCAGGCACTTAATACATGCTTGTTGACCACCCAGATCAATCCATACTGGAGTCCACTACTTCATGTTTGGGGTCCTGAATTTTCAGAAAAGCTGGGATTTGATGTGTCATTGATAGAATTCTCTAGATCAGAGATTTCCAACCTGAAGTATATCTCCCTCTCCCCAACTGTACAAAGTGGAGGGCCAGAGTTCAGATCTAACCTCAGACATTTATTAGCTGTATATCACTGGGCAAGTCACCCAACATTTTCAGCCTCAGTTTCCTTACCTGTAAAATGGGGATAATAGCCTCTGCTCCGAAAGCTACTAAACTGTACATGCCCTATGACCCAGTGATTCTGCTACTAGATTTATACCCCAAAGAGATCCAAGAAAGAAAAGGAGGACCTACATGTACAAAGATATTTCTAGTAGTTCTTTTCACAGTAATGATGAATTGGGAGCTAAGGGGGTATTCATCAACTGGGAATGGTTACACATGTTACAGCATGTGAGTGAAAAGAAATGCCATTGGGCTGTAAGAAATGGTGGAGGGGATGGTTTCAGAAAAGCCTGGAAGACTTGGCTGAACTGATGCAGAGTGAAGTGAGGAGAATCATGATAACATATATTGAAAAGATAAGCAACTCTGAAAGTTTCAGGAACACAGAGGAACACAATGACCAACTGGAATTCCAGGAGACTCATCATGAACTGTGCAGCCCACATCAAGAGACAGAGGAATGATGAACTGAGGGCAGACTGAAATACATAATACACACATGTTTATATATATACACATTCACATGCATGTTACACATATGTATCTACACATTTATATATTTTCTGTCTTGCATTACTTTACATTATTAACATAGAAAATACACCATATATTTATATAATAACTTTAAAATATATTTATACGTATACATATGTGTATAGTATACATACATTTGGACACAGATACATATACGCACATATATCTATATATGTATATACGCATATATATGTGTCTATTGTGGTATGTGAGTGAATGTATGTATATATAAAAATACACATGCATTTGGACATAGCCAATGAGGGAACTTGTTTTATTTGAATGTACATGCTTATTTTTCTTGTTTTCTCTAAGTTGGGGGGAGGTGGGAAAGAGAGAAAGCAGATTTCATTTGAAAAAAAAATTAAAGAAAAATTAAAAGCCCTTAGTTTGCAGGATTGTTGTGACAACCCTCAAATGTAACATGGATACAAAGACCTTTGTATACCTTAAGCACTATAGAAATCCAAGCTGTTATTAGCTTATTGAAATATTCCAGAAACTCCAAAGCCAGATCCCATCAATTGGAGAAGACAAATTAATCTCTTTCCTTTATTGCTTATGTACCCAATGTACAGTCAACTCTAGAATTTATTTCTTTTTATTTTGAGTAATATATATGGGGAAAGAAAGTCCATCTATTTCTCCATCTATGGATGCATGCTTCTGCTTGTCTGCCTGTCTATGTCTTGGGTGTTGGGGTCCGGGGTCATCGGTCTGGGGAATTCCCTGGTGAGGAAACTCTTTCCAGGGATGTTAAATTAAAGGATGTGTCTATGGCCACATATCCAGGATACATCAGAGGAAGTAAAATAAACAAATGAATCACTAAATTTGAATGAAGGTAAATTAGCATCCATACTTGGCATTTCATCTGCCTACCCTGGCAGTGGATCGTCATATCTGTATATACCTGTACATGGAGATGCACACACATACACATGTGCCCATACATAAACATATTTTTTTTTTTGCAATAAAACAACCTCCAGCAAATTCAGTCCCTGAAGAATTCAGGTCCTTGCCCAGCCTTTGGGCTCTGGGATGGAAACGGGAGGGCTCACTATGCCATAAAACATTGTGGTTTTTTTTTCCTCCTCTCTGATGCTTGCCTTGCCAGATAAAATATCCCAGCTCGCTGCCCTTGAGAGTTACCAGAATGCACTTTAAGTATAAATCAGTTTAACTTTTAGCCTGGGAAAAAAGAATGAAGCAAGAGGCTAGTTAGCTCTCGCCTTGTGTGAGTCTCCAGTCAATAGTAAATTGGGGGACTCGTTAGTGCCACAGAGATCCAATCAGGATGAAATTATGCAGTCATGTAAGAAATAATATCTATTAGGCTAATTTAATCAACGAATACTTTACAGATGAATTAGAATTTAGAATCCAATTATTTCCAACATTCAGACTGTCAGGGTCTGTGTTTTTTAAGCAGGGGGAGGAGAAAAGCGGCAGATTGGGGGGGGGCTTTTAAAAATGCACTGGACAAGGTGGTCTCATCTTCGGTAGCAAGACTGCGAGCAGCTGAGCATTGACAGCTGAGATCAGCCCTTCCTTCTGATCCAACAGAGTCCAGCCATCCCTAAACCAACAATTTTGTTCCACTGGGTGATATGGGACTTGATAGCAGTGCTCAGGCTAAGATTTGTTATTTTGGTAACTGATGGTCATTGTCTCCAGCCTGGAACCTTGCCTGGTCTCCCTACCCCCATCCTCTCAAGATCCATCCACACTCAGGTTTGGGAATGTGGAACCCAAGGAACCCAATGTAAATTCAAAGATGGTGGGTCAATGGGGAGCACCACCTGAGGCAAGAGGTTATCTGGCTTCTACGGAGCCCTGACCAAACGCAGACTATATCCAGAGACCATAGGCAGATGACTCACGGCGTTGGGAAATCTCCTAGTTCCCTCTCCTACTGAATTTCTTCCACCAGGATACAAGAATTCATTGTGGAAGGGCAGCTAGGCTACTTGGAGGGGCAAGAGGAACCGCTGGCCATTGATGTGAGAGAATGGGAAGAGCCTTCCCATTCCTGCTGGTCTTGTTCACAGCAAGCTGACCCCCAAACCTAGCAGGCACTGCCTCTTCCATCCCAGAATGCCTCACTTCATTCAGAGTGCAGCACAAGCCCATTTATTACATCTGGTCTTTTGGATTCTTACAGTTGCTAGTACATCCTCCTCCTCCTCCCCTTCCTCCTCCTTCTCCCCCTCCCCCTTATCCTCCTCCTCCCCCTTCCCTTCTCCTCTTCCTCCTCCTCCATTCTGAACAGGTTGCAATTCTTTATTTTGTTTTCCCTCCTCAGTTAGAGTGCAAACCCTCCAGGATTGGGGCTACCCAGCTTCTGTCTTTGCATCCCTAAGGTCCCAGGAGAGCACAGCTCCAGGCACCTAATCAGTGCTTGCTAACTGACTGAATTGGGAGCCAAGAGAATCGGGTTCTAGCTGTTTCTTGGCCATTAACTAAATAGCTTTTCCTTCTCTGGGTCTTCGTTGGGCTGGATAATAATAAAGGTGATAGAATGGAAGCTCCTTTCAGGCAGGGGTTGGGGGTGGGTTCATTTCTGTCACCATCTCTCCAGAGCCCCATCCAGCGCCTGGCCCATCAGAACCCACAAAGCTTGTTAGCCTGACACCAGCTCTGGCAGCCTGTGATTCTATGATCTCGACCTCAGTGACCTTCTCTGGCTTGAGACCCATGCTATGAGGTGGCTTGTGAGCTGGAAGACACTTGATCCTGGATGAAATCTGGGTCATGTGAAGGGAAATCCTGGGATTGGCTGTTGAGCTTGAAGGGACCTTAGGGAGGCTGGCATACTCATACCTTGCTCCTATTTTACAGATGAGAAAACGTAGGCCAAGAGGGAGCATAGGACTGGTCCAAGGTAACACAAAGATGTGGCGGAACAGGGACTTGAATCCATGGCCTCTGCCTTGAAAATCAGACCTCTTCCCTTTGCATCATATTTAAAAACGTGAAAGTGGGTTAGGAGAAAGTGCTGCATCAGCTTTATAATTCTATTTGGGAAAAGTTAAGGAACTTATTAAAGTCCCTCATTGAATATCTCCTGCCTATTTTGCTGTGACTTGGAATAGAGGCCCTCTGCAGCTAGGTGGAGCAGGGGAGTCAGGAAGACTCAGATACTCACTAGCAGTGTGGCTCTGGGCAAGTCGTTCAACCCTGTTGGCTTTAGTTTCTTCATCTGTGAAATGGGGAGAATACAAGCACCCACTTGCCAGGGTTATTGTGAAGATTAAATGAGATAGTAATTGTAAAGTGCACATGACTGGCACATCATGAGCATGTATAAACATGGTAAATATGTGTGAATGTTAGTGATCACTTTTATGAACATATAACTCACTGTGAGACCCTGTCTGCCTCAGTTTCCTCACCTGTAAAATGAACATCACGGAAGCAGCTCCTGACTCCAGTGAGATACAATGTGGAAAATGCTTTGTAAATCTTAATACATTACATAACTGCTATTGTTGCAATTAGCATTCTAATTATTGTCATTATTTCCACAGGGGCCAGTCCATGACAAGGACACCCCCTATCTGAGTTGCAAGAGTCTTTCTTTTCTTTGCAAAGAGCCATTCACCACTGCAGGGCCCCGAGCCCCACTGGGCAGCCAAAGAAGGAGGGGCTGGTTGGGTTTACAGGCCGTCTGAATTTTATGGCAGGCCGGCCACTTCCTGTCCATCCCAACACATTTGCAGCCCCCCAAGTGCTGTCCACGCCCCTGCAGGGTCCCTGCTCCCCATCTGGCCACAATCCTCCCCAGACCCTCATTAGAGCCTTTGATCACTTCGGACCTGGCTGATGACCCCAACAACAAGCCACACTTTTTTCTCTCTCCCTCTGTTCCATTTGTCTCCTTTTAGTCATAGACAGGACACCCAGAAGAGGAGGAAGCATTGCTGATTCTAAGAGTCACCAAGTCCTTTAAAGATACAGGCTCCCCCTTGTCTCAAGTGACATTGGACACCACCAGTTTTTACAGAGTGTTTGGCAATCCTTGCATGGGAAATGAGTGGCGAACGGCACTTGTCCGGCGACTTGCTTTTGCTTTTTTGGTCTGGATGGAATTTCGGGGGGAGGAAACTCCCAGGGAAGAAACCTCCTCCACCCCTTCAGGTCAGGTCAGCAGGCACCCTTTAGTTTATTAGCATGAGGGCTGCTTGGGAGCATGGCCACTGGTCCAGTCGCCACTACAAGAAGTCAGACTAGAAGGCAGGTTGCCCTGATGCTGAGGCCAGCTTTCGGCCCACTACTCCTCTCTTCCTCTGAGTCATGCTCACAAACGTCACCAGAGAATTCATCCCTTAATTAGGCTACAAGCTCCTTGAGGGGAGGGATTGTTTTGTGCCTTTCTGTGGATCTCCCAAGCTTAGCATGGCCCGGCATGTAGTAGGTACTTAATAAATGCTTGTTGGTTACCTGACTAAATTTTTACAAACTGTGAATGAGAGAAGCACCTATCCAATCAGCCGTGGCTCAGTCAGCAGGAGGCAGAGAAAGGGACACCGGATCTAGTTAAAGGGTCAGGAGTTCCTGTCCCAGCCTGCTTGGATGCGCTAGCTACTCACAAAGAATTTCTTGTTTCTGGGTCTCAGTTTCCTCCCCTGTGAAAAGAGGACGTTAGTCCAGATGACTTCTACATTCCCTCCAGCTCTCTATTTATGATCCTATCTATGACTAATGAGGATTGCTTTGCTATGAAAATATATGGCAGGCTCATTACAGGGGACATTTATGGGAAGCTTTATGGTTTGCAAAGGGTTTTGCTCAGGTTGTCTCATCATGGCCTCAGGGCTGGAAGAGAGCTAAAAGGTCATCTGGCTCAATCCACTCCTTTTTACAGATAAGGAAACTGAGGCCCAGAGTGATTAAATATCTTCACATTGATGTGCAGCTAGCAGTAGAGTCAGGACTTGAAGTCAGGTCTCCTGACTCCAAATTCAACCCTCTTTATACTGCACTACTCAGTTTCCCAGTCACACTGCAAGGTAGGCTAGCTACAGATATTACTATCACCACTTTGCAGATGACGAAAGTGTGGCTTGTACAGGTCAAGGGACTTGACTAAGGTTCTAGAACCATGGTCCTAGTCTCAGAGGTGGATTCAAACCCAAGTTTCTCTTGATCAAATACCTACTATCCTACAATAAGGCACCTAGACTTTTAGGAAAAGGGATCCTCATCATCAGAATGGATTCCTGCAGAATAATTTTTAGTTGTTCTGTACCCATTTTCAGATTTTTGCACCAAGGAAAGTCAGGGGGAAGATCCATTAGCAGGGAGATGAAGGCAGCTCCCAACACAATACTCCTTGTTTCCTTTAGGCAGGGATCTGTGATTCTATCCGTGGAGGGAGCTCCTTGTCTTGGGGTCTGGAAAACCTGTCTGGCTCTAAAATCCAGGGCATGTTTGCTCACCAACCTGGGCCACTGGGATTCAGACCAGATGCTTCTCAGTTCTAAATCTATGATCTGATGAAAAGCCCCACAATGACTTTCAGCAAACAATCTGCCAACTTCTACTTAGAGAAAGGGTGCCAGGGAGCACTGAGCTCAAAATAAAACAAGGTAAATATATATACTTTTTAAAATGTCCTTTATGCCTTGATGTTCTGTGTTACTTGTTGACACAGGCTGGACCAGAAAGCTAGAAACCAGGGCCCTAATACTATCTGTATTTTCCTGTAGTCCTTCCATAAGACAGCATCACCTGAGGTAAGAGTCTGCTTTCCTTTACTGCTTAGAAGCCATCCCAGCCAAGCTGTTTGCTCCCATCATCCCCTTCGGAGGTGACCTCAAGTCCTGGAGGGGCTCCAGTCATGGATGGCCCCCCCTTGCCTCATGTATGAGGGATCCTCTGGACAAGCTCTTGCTCCCTCAGAGACCAAGTGGGCAGTGGCCCCCTTCCCAGGAACTGGTCTGTGAGCTCCCGCCAGCCACATGCCTAATTAATGACCCTGCTGGTCGCAGCTGGAAGAGCTGAGCTGGGGGTGATTAATTAAATTAGCTGGCAGAGGAAATTACAGTGGAAAAGCCAAAGTTGGATTGCTCCGCAATTAACCGCCGTGCAAATAATATCTGCATCCCGAACTTCCAGCCAGGAGATCAGAAGCCAATTGAATTTGGCCCTGATTGAAGCTGTAAATATCCCGTGGTGAAAAATGATAGGTTTGTTCTAAAGGGAAAACTTGCTGAAATGGACATCCAGCGCATGCCATCGGGGAGAAGGGCATCTGAGAGAATGATGAGGCAAAGGAAGGAAGCACGCTGTAAAACAGAACAGGCCTATTGGTTCACAGTTCCGATGGGATTCCTCCCCTCCCCCAGCTTTGCCCCAGTACATTTCCTTGGTTTTGTTTTTAATGATCTGATGTTTTTAAAGAAAATGACAAAGTCAGTGAGTTGCCACTTGGTTGTGCTGGAGAAACAGAGTCTGTCCCTAGATTTATGGTTCATTTGTCAAGATCATCTCCTCCAAATCCATAAACCTAGTTGGGGCCTGGGTCCCCTCTTCATGATCCAACACTGGGGTTCAGCCCCACCAAGGGCTTCTTCAAAATAAGATGACTCTGACCCCTCCGCTATGTGACTCGGCCATTTAAGAGATCAATAGAAATAAAGGCAATCAGTCTGTTGTCTTTTCCTGACCAGTAACAAAATATTTACCTTCTTAGCAACACCATAGTACAGGTACACCACAGGGTCATGGATCTGGACCTGGCCACCGAGTCAAATCTCCTTATTTTACAGATGGGGAAACTGAGGTTCAGAGGTTAAGTGACCCCTTCAGAGTACTAAGTGGCAGCAGCAGGTTCTCACAAACCACCCATTTACTGAGAAGGTTTTGATCAGTCATGAGAGGAACACAGGCAATGGTGTATATTAGAGGGATCAAATGAGACATTTATATGCCTCAGAGTTGGGAATAAATGCTATTTCTGAGGCGCATAGAGGACAAGGGACTGGCCCAGGGTCAAGGGTCATGGCCAGCAAATGTCACATTAAAAATACAAGACAGTACTTATATAAACAGCACTTTAAAGTTTGCAAATATTATCTCATTTGATCCTTACAATAATGCCATGTGGTAGGTGCTATTATTATCCCTGTTTTTCCAGATGAGGAAACTGAGGCTAGGAGTAGTTAAGTGACTTGCCTGGGGCACACAGTTAGTGTCTAAGGAAGGACTTGGCCTGGGGTCTTCCTGATTTCAGGCCCAGCTTTTTATCTATTATGTTGCCTAGGGAAGTAGAATTGAAAGCTAGCTTCCTACCTAATCAGAGAATAATGCTATTTCTACTCTACAACAGATATACATTTAAGCACTAAGTATCTGGGCACATAGAAGGCAGAACTGATGGGGGCAAAGAGTACATAGCCATCTCTATGCCTGTTGGGGGCACATTTAGGACTGCTCGCATCTTTGGATCCCTCTGGGTGCTAAACTCATCATCATTGTCACAATTGTAAGGAGCTGATATGACAAAAAGACACTGAGCCAAGAGGCACATTGGGTGTAGAAGACTTCTGAGGTCAGACCATGGAGAGAAAGGAGAGCTGAGAAAGGAAAAGGAGAAGTGCCTGCCAGGGAGATGCTACAGAGGACCGTGTAGACAGCTGAAGGCAGGCTTTCGGTTTGGTTGTTTTTATTTTTGCATTATTTTGAAATTGGCAAATGCATTTGCATTTGGTAAGAATCTTCTAATTAAGGACCAAAGATGGCTGGGAGAAAAGGTAGGAAGACCCAGAGAAAGGCAGGAAAGCTTGACCAAGCTCAGGTCATGATCTGGAGCCCCCAGCAAGGTGAGCAGGCAGTTTGCATAGCGTGAAAATTAGCCCTAAGAACCAACAGCATGGAAACTAGAAGATTGAGGCATTCACTTCTTTTCCTTTGAGGTCAAGGGAATTTTCCAGTGACCTGTAGAGAGCATATATATACATACACACAAACATATCCATGCACATATCTATTTTAATGGTACAAGGTAATAGTCATATGTTCTCAAAATGCAAGTTGGTCTTCTTGCTGGGAAGGAATTGAAAGAGTAGAGATAACGTCTTGCTGTTTTCTGGATAACATAAATAACACTGTTTATAAACATAAATGATGGGTTCCTTTAAAGACTGAGAGTAGTACTTCCAAAGGAAAAGAGAGGAAAAAGGGTCTAGGGAAGAAAAGGTGGGATATTAAGCTGGGTCACATTGGAGGGGTGAAATGATGTGACTGGGCAAAAAGGAAAGAAGGACCATTGGAAAGTTGGAGTAATGGAAGAGAGGGGAGTCTCTTTGACAGAGCGAAATTACATGAGATAATACTGCAAAGCACTTAGTAGGTCCATAATAAAAGCCTGCTCCCTTCCCTTCCCCAAAGGTGGGTGTGACAAATAAACCCTGGTTAAGAAGATGATGTTTACAAATGCTATTCTGATTTCTGAACCATCACAGATCAAAATATAGGAATGACTGCTTCTTGGCCAGTGATGGGCTAGTAAGAAGATATTTTCCTGATAAAAGTTCCTTTCCTTAATCTATTCAAAAGTGTTAAGGAAGTACTCTGAAGTACCCCTGTTCATGCAAAAAGAAACTTCTTAACAAAGAATGAGAAGAAAAGTGGGTGACCATCAGTTGTGGAATGGTTAATCAACTACAGCTGATGGATATAATATAATGTTACTGTGACCAAAGAAATGGGGAGTGTGAGGAATTCAAACTTGGAATGAATAGATTACCCTATTTGTATTTGAATACAATCATGGAAAAGAAAAGATTTCAGTGATTCAATGCAGGGCTCAATTGGGATATCATAGTAGGTCACATCATAGGATAGTAAAGCATGAGTCCCACCTAGTGTTGGTGCAAAATGGCACATGCATTTTTAGATAAAGACATTGTGCTGATTTATTCTGCTTGGCTGTACTTATTGGGGATTGAGGAGTCATTGGGAAGTGATTTGATGTGAAAAACGGGGGAGTGTCAATAAATAGAAGTGAAATAAAAACACCTTCATAATTAAGGCTTTCTAAAAGTAGAATGGGGCAGCGAGGGGGTGCCACAGTGAGCAGAGCACTGGGTCTGAAGTCAGCAAGATCTGAGTTCAAATATGACCTCAGACACATTAGCTAGGTGATCCTGGGTAAGTCACTTCACTCTGCCTCAGTTTCCTCATCTGTCAAATGAGCTGGAGAAAGAAATAGCAAACCACTTCAAGTATCTTTGCCAAGAAAACCCCAAATTGGGTCACAGAGAGTCAGAACTACAGTTGGGCCATCTTGGGAGGTAGAGAGTTGACTATTGGTGGAGGGTTCCAAGCTGGGGTCAGATAACCAAATGGTGACTCCCATTGGGGTATGGGCTGGGTGAGATGACCACTGAACTTCCTTCTGACTCTGAGACTCTGGGAGCTGAGGTATCCATTCAGGAGGTGCTATCCCTGGATACCTATTGACCATGGAGAGATTGGTACTGGGATTATAAGAGCTTGCCTCTATGAAACTGACTGGCATTCAGAAGACTCACGCAGGCTACCTCAAACATAGAGAAGGCAAAGTCTGGGGAAGAGACAGTTCTGCCTATCTAGAGGAGACAGAGCTCTCTCGGTGGAGTGGGAGAGGAGGAGCGTGAGGTCAGAAGGGTCCTGTCACAGGAGGGGTGACAAGCTTCAGGAAGGATAGTTTTAATTTGATTCAAGAGGCAATTATGAGGCCCTGCCGAGTTCTGCGAACACGTCATGAACTAAGCGGTTTCCAAGAAAAATCATTCTTTTGTTTCTGTCAGGACAAGACTTAAGAAGGAGAGATGGAAAGCAAGGAGGCAGAGTGAGAACCCACTGCCCTGGATTGGGGAGAGGTCACTCAGGTCCCTGTTAATTCAGGATCTATGATCCTGCACTGCAGTGCCTCAGTTTCCTCATCTCAAAGGAGCATACTGCATCCCTTTCACTCCCAACCCCTCTCACTTCTACCTGTTTAGGCATCACCAAGGAGAAACACCTGCCCTGAAAACCCTAGCGGAGAGTGCTCACCAACAGACATTACTTGGTATCTGATTTGTATATACTTTTGATTTACTTATCTGTGTCTCTTTCCAGGAGAATGTAAACTCTGAGAAGAAAAACTTATTTTGTCTTTGCAACCTGACTCTAATTACAGTGGTTTGCATATGGTAAGATCCTAATGAATGTCTGGCAAATTGGACTGAATTCTACCAATTAAATGAATGCTTTTCAACTTCCTTAAAATAAAATAGAATGAGGATATTAGACTTGATGATTTCTGATGCCTTCTCTAGTTATGATCCTATCACATAAGAACTAATGGGTCCAAGGGCATGGGTGGAGGGGAGGGTTAACCCCAACTCTGAGGTGGACACATAAGGAATAAAATACACAGGAAATCTGAGTGTTGGAAGAGACCTCAGGGCCAGCTGGTCCAAATGTGACCTGAACTAGAATTCTCTGCACATCAGCCTCTATTCTCTGCTTGTAGTCTTTTGGGGAGGGGTAACCTTCCTTGCATTTAAGGTGCTTTCCATTCATTTGTATTCATTTTCCACACCCTTATCCTGCTCATACTTAGGGACATGCATCTGCATTGCCTCCTTTGAGAATAAAAGCTTCTCATCAGACTCTTTCATTCACCGTCTTTTACTGCCAGGTGCCCAGTGTAGACGCAGAGAAGATGCTTAACAAATGCCGGTGGACTGGCAATAATGCCGATGGGTCAATTCCCACCCAGACCCATTGGTTATTTTCAGGCTCCTCCATCGGGAAGGTTGGATTTTTCATCCTCCTGAATGCTTCCTGTTTGCACCTTTTCTTCCCTCTGGGGATTGCTTTCCTGATACTTGAGGATGACTACTGTGCTAATGACAAGGCTTCCTTTCTTTAGAATAAAGGAACCCAGTTCTTCCTGGGAAACAATCTCAGGGCCCCCTCCCTAACGCCGACTGTCCTCCTCTGGACATGGCCAAGGTTTTCCTAGAACATGGTGGTCAGCCCCTTCCTTCTGGGGTGGTTTCACTAGGGCAGAGGGACTACTATCTCCTAAGTTCTGGACACTATCCTTCCCTTCATGCTACCCAACATCACATTAGCTTGTGGGGCTGCAATTTTATACTGTGGAAAGACAATGTGGTAGAGTAACTCAGGAGAGCCTGTTTGCCACATCCTTCTGTGTGACTGGGCAAGTCATTTAACCCTTCAGTGCCCTAGGCTACTCTTCTGTAAGACTCTGAGTTGCAGCTCTGCACCAAAAGAAGAAGTTTTTATGCTAGGAATTCCCTTGACCAACAGCTTCACAAGACCAAACCCTGCCCCAAGCCAAATAACACCACTGATTCATATTAAGTCTGTGGTCCACTAAAATCTCCAGATCTTCTTCAAATGAACAGCTGTTTAGCCATCTCCCCTGCACTACACGCCCTCCAATTTCTAATGTGAAAGAGAAAAGGAAGAGAGAAGAAAGAAGTCAGTGTATTTAGCCAGAATGAGCAAGGGATGAATACAGGCACTAGTATTCAACGGTAATGCACATGAACCAGCTGAGAACCTTCTGAGGATGTGGTTCCATACAAGAAGCAGCTCAGAAGACCCTCTGAGAAAGTCTTGCCTCAAACTAGTAATCTCTCATTGCTTCTCCAGGGAGATACAGAAAGATGAATTCTCTTCCAGTAGTCTGGAAGAAGGTCCAAGTATACACTGATCTCGTGAGGTCACTTGAAAATGAGAAACATGATGAAAACAGTAGGTCATGTTGCCAAATCTAGTTTCATTTTAAAATTACATAAACAAATTATCAATGCCCCCCTCTTTTTTTACAGCTTGCATTTCTAAAATATCAATCCCTTGAACTCAAAGAACCTTTTCTTGCAATAAAGATTAAAAAAGAAAAAAAAAACACAGCTCAGTAAAAGCCACTTCAAGTAAAGCCAAGTCAATGAGTATTACATGCCTACTATGTGCTAGGGACTGTACAAAGTGCTGAGGCCAAAAAGAAAGGTAAAAGACAGTCCTTGTCCTCAAGGGACTCACAGCAATGTGAGCCATTATGCACAAACAACACATGTCTATGCACACACATACATATATATGCATATAGACACATATATGCGTATATACATATGTATATGTATACATGTATATTATATGGACAGGATAAACTGGAGATCAGCAACAGTAAAAAGACACCTAGCACTAAGGGGCTTTGGGAAAGGTTTCTTATAGAAAATGGAATTTTAGCTGTCATTTGAAAGAACCCAGGGAGATGCAAGATAGGAGGTCATCAGTGGGGTTCCGGCTGGATGAGAAGATAATTAAACCATGGCAGCCGATGAGGTCACTGAGTGAAATAGTACCAAAGGAAGAGAGTAGAGGCCAGAACCTTGGGGGATGCCCATCATTAGCAGGCTACACCTGGATAAGGACCAAGTGAAGAGCCTGAGAAGGAATGGTCAGATGGGCAGGGGGGCTGGGAGAGAGCAGTGTCACAGGTATTTGGAGAGGACGAAGTATTGGGGAGAAGAGGGTGAGTGAAGGGTGCCAAAGCTGCTGAGAGGCCAAGAAGGATGAGGATTGTGAACAGGCATTAGAATGGCAGCTGGAGATCATTGGTGACTTTGGAGAGAACAGGTTGAGCAGAGTGATGAGGAAGGAAGCCAGAGTGTAGAAAGTTAAGATCGAGAGGAAGGGAAGGGGAAGCATTGATGGTAGAAGATCTCAAGGAGTTTAGCCTCAAAGGGGAGGAGAGATATGGGATGAGGGTTTGCAAGGTTGGATGGGGCACGTGAGTGATTTTTGAGGAGAGAGGAGATGTGGCCATATTTGCAGACAATAGGGAGGAGCTAGTAATAGAGAGAAGGGAGGAAGGGAGGATGAATGGGATCACTTTGCACATACAAGAGACAGGCAGGAGGAAGGAGATGGTGGCAGAAGGCATGGTGACCGCTGGCAAACATGGAGGACAAAGGAAAAGGGACCCCTCAGGGAATAGGAGGCAGGGTTCTCAGTTGAAAGTGAAGGGGATGGGGAACCTTGGGGAGACATGAGGAGAAAGGAAAAGGTTTGGAAAAATCTCAGTAGGGAATGGTACACTGAATTAGTTAGGAAGATGTAAAAGGTTTACCTTGTTATAGCTAGGGTCCAGTTGAGATTATATAGGGGGCAGCTAGGTGGCACAGTGGAGGGAGTGCTGGGATATACATATAGAGAGTCTGAAAGACTCCTCTTAATGAGTTCAAATCTGACTTCATATACTAACCGTATAACCCTGGGCAAGTCACTTAACTCTGTTTGCCTCCGTTTCTCCACCTGTAAAATGACCTGAGGAAGGAGATAGCAAACCACTCTAGTATCTTTGCCAAGAAAAAACAAATGAAGTCATGAAAGCTCAAATATAACTGAAAACAACGGATCCAGCCAGCAGAGTTTCATGACATTCTCTAGTTTCATTAAGTAGCACATAACTGGGAGCGGGGGGAGCAATCCAAGGCTGAGGTTTGGCAGGACAAATCTGTGATTGGACAAGGGACTTGAGAGAAGAGGACAGGGACAGCTGAACAATACTGAGAGTAAAGTGAACCACATTGAGGGGTCAAGGAGGGAAAGAGAAGAGAGTATGCCCAGTGCAGGGGTGATGGGCTGAGAAGGGACTGAGGGGTACTGGGATTAGAGGTCACAGTGAGGATGAAAAACAGGCTTTGTTTGGGGTGGCAAGGCAGAGGGACAAATTAGTGTGTACCCAGATGAAGGTGTTTCAGAGCTCAGGAACATGGAGGTGGTGCATTGACGGGTGATGGCAAGACCATATGGCCATTTCTGTGTGTCACCGAGGAGGGGTGGAGGACTGCATCATGGGAAAGGAGTAAGTTGGGGAATTGGGAAGTTGGGGATATCAATACATATGCTGAAGTCACCTTGTAAGAGGGCATACATTGGGGAGAAGAGAAAGACTATGTGCTAGGTGCTGAACTCATGGAGGAAAGAATGGGAGTATTCTGGAAGGTGGTGGAAAAGAGCTCCAGAATTTTAAGAGGGTGGTAGATATGGATGGAGTGAACCACAAACAAAGGGGTTATTTAGTGACCACATCTGACTGTAGATGCGATATTTATTCTATATCCACAGTCCCCTGCCATGAAGGGAGACTTTTTTTTCTTCAACTCTTTCCCAGGTCCAAGTTTGGAGTCCTAGTACATATAAAACAATTGAGTTTTGCTTCATTTTTGTTTCCACAAAAGTGTCTCTTTTTCCTTGTTCTTCTTACTTTGCTCTGCATTAGTTCACATAAGTCTTCTTGTGCTTCTCCAAATTCTTCACATTCTCATATATTATTGTTATTGGTTTTTTGTTGTTATTTTTGTTGGACTGAATTCATGTTCTGCTTAACTGCACAGGTGCGTGGAGGTTGGAATGCTCCTGTGTAACGGTGATGGATTAGATTAGAGATAAGAATAAGGGCTGGAACTTTGATTTTATTAATCTAACATATAATCTAACTGGAGGTCAGCACCATGTGAACAACTTATGGTCTTGTGCAGCTGCTTAGTGCATGGAGGGTTGAAAGAACCTGGCAGGTATGACATTGTCTGTATATGACAGAAGCATGATTTGGATCCAGGTTTTCCTGGTCCTGGGTCCCTATCCATTACTGTTATAATGGATTGGCTGCCTCTCTGCTGGATTAGATTAAAACCAAAACACAAAACAAACAAAAAAACCCTCAACCAACCAACTCCACAAGTAAAACCTTGAGGCCTTTCCCAAGTCCTTTTCTCAGATAGAAAACCTGGTGTGCAGAAAATGCCCCGATCTGGGGGCTCTTTCAGCATGTACATATTTAATAATTATTTATTTAGAATAAGAGGCCAACGGCAGAATTCAGGGTCAGTAGTTCTGGTGTCCATCTGGCTTAAGAAGCAGAGAGCCATTTCCTGGTACTACCTCAGACTCACTCTAAGCTCTGAATGACCCCCAACCCAGAGGGAGAAGGTTAAAAACTGTTGCTTATCAAGAAAAGCACATTTTTAGAGAAAAATGCAAATGAAGCAGCCATTTGGAACACTTGTGGGGAAATGAGAATGAGAACAGCACTACCCTTGCCCTTCCCCAATTTCCCATTTCCAGGTTTTAGGAAGAGTTCCCACTAGTGCAAAGCCCTGAGTGAAGAGGATACATCCTAACCCATCGCTAGGTTCCATAGGACCAATCACAGCCACATGCCCAGAATTTAGGGTTGGGAGGAAACTGCTCTTTTAATTAACTTGTGGCTCATTTAACTTTCTCTCAATGGATATCGTTGCTGTTTTCATTCCACAGAGCTTTTGGCTAGCAGGATTTTAGCACTTTGGATGTTTTCCCTCTTCTTTAAAAAAATAAAATAAAATTCGCTGTCAGTTACTGTGACCTTGAATGTTTTAGATTCCACGGCTCACAGAGATACCTTGTCAGTCTTGGGATAGGATTTGATTTTTTTTTCTTCTCACTGACTAGGGTTTCAGTGAGAGGTTCACCTAGGAAGGTGGGACGATTTTTAGGGTCCAATGGCCTTGGGGAGATTTAGATGAGCAGCACAGTGGAGTGAAAGAGTGGTAGGAGGGGAGGGGCTTGATTCCTGAATAGTCTGGAGAAAAGAAAGTTTGAGGAATGTATGATAGCTGTTAGGTATCTGAAGGGCATTCATGTGGTGTAGTGATCTGACTGGATGTGCTTGGCCTTAGATGTTGGAAATAACTTTCTAAACATTGGGGTTGTCTACAGGTTCAATGGGTTGCCCAAAGAGGTGGGAGCTTTCCCCTCACCAGAAGTCTTTGGGTCAAGGCTGGATGTGCACTGGTTAGGAATAGTATAGAGAGGAGTCTTGTTCAGGTCAAAGTTTGACTCCATGGCTTCTGAGGTCCCTTCCAACTCTGGGATCTGGTGATTTTATCTGGGCTCTGCTACTTATTGACTGTGTGAATGCCACCCCTCTGGTCTCAGTTTCCCTACTGTCAAATAAAAGGATGAGGATATATGATCACTAATCCCTACTAGTTCTAACTACCTACAAATCTATGATGAGACTCCATTCAGAATAGGACAATTTTGCCATCGATTAAACTGGAGGATTCTCCATTTGAGGCATTGCTAACAGCTCATGTTGTATGTTGTGAAGGAAAGTAACTATCGCTTTCCATCATCTTGGTTTTTCTGAAGGTCTGATACTTCTGGGTGAGCTCCAGCATCTGTGATGGTGTCCAAATTTTCCAACGGTAACAACCCCACCCAAACATCACTGTCACATGTCCTCAAGTAGGACACAACCTTAGAGGTCCTTCATTCCAATCCCTTCATTTGACAGATGAGGAAAGAGGCCCAGAGGGGTTTTAAGGGACTTGCCCAGAGTCATATTGATAGGATGGACACACCTGGGAAATGGGCTACGTCCTGGCTCATCCATTTCTCAGCTTAAATGATGGGACTGGGCTTTGAACTAAGCAATCTCCTACCTCCACATTGACCCATCTTGGGTGTGGGACCTTAGGGAAATCCTCTCACCTCTCTGAGCCCTGGCGATTATGGAGGTGATGATGCTATCCTATTCTGAGTCACACTTATCTAAGGGACAGACTTGGAATCTGAACTCAAGGCCCCAGACTTTCTCTCTCACAATATCCTCCTGCTTCTCACCTGGCCCACACTGCCTTCACTCCATTTTTCTTGAACCAATGGATGACAATCTTGCATAGAGCTTTGTATGTTTGCTGACATGTTGTATCTCCCGTTAGATTCAGGGCAGGGACTGTCTTTGATCTTTTTTGTACTTCCCACCCTTAGCACCATGGATGGCACATAGTAGGTGCTTAAATGTTAACTGATTGATGCTATTTATGCTTTTTGGTTCAATCTGGCTAAAAGAAAAGGCATTCTGGAGTGCACACTGAAATGCAGCTATTTCCCTTTTCTTATAATCAGATTTCATTTTAGATTATTACCCAGTCTAGGGAAAATGGAGTCATAAAACAAAGTAGCCCTGGGTCTGGCATCCACTTCCTCAGAGATGATGTCAGAAAAAAGGCCTGTGGAGGCTCAGCATCACCTTCAGCATTCATCTGCCTCTTAACACAGGATTTGTATCCAATGACCAACAAGCGTCACACCACCGATGACCAGGACACAGTGAAGCACTAGCCCTCCTCTCCTTGCCTCCTAGGTTTCTGTTGATCTTGTCTAGTTTCCCCAGCACCATGTCCACAGTGGATCTTAAGGAAATACTTGCAAACTGTATTGAACTGGAAGGACAACTGTCACAGGTTCTTTTAGAGAAGGAGCTAAACGACAGATGAGATTTCTGTTGGAGACAACTGGAAGGAGACTCAGGCACCAATTTTCGAAATATCTCAGAGAGGGCAAGACCCTCAAATGAATGGAAAGTTAATTATTATTTATCAATCAATCAATTAACTAATCAACAAGCCCAGAGTGGGACAGCCCCTGCCTCAAGGAGATTGCATACTGTTTATGGATACTTTCACTGAAAAAAAAAAGAATGACAAAAACCCACTGACTAATAGGACAAAAACAATGACAGATGCATAGATCATCTACTCTCTCTTCTCTAGAAAGTCTTTAGGAAAATGATCTAAGCTTACTTATCAAACATCTCCTTGCAAAAACCCAAATTCAAATCCCAAGCCCAGCAAATTCTGAAAGGAATAAGCAGGCTCCTTCAGGTTTTGTACATTACATGAGTTCTTCACCATCTTAGAGCCAGACACTGGATTGCTGCATTGGAAGGAAACGTAGAGATTCTCTAGACATTCTGTCTTCTCCCCATTTTATAGATAAAAGAACTGAGGACCAAAGTGGAGAGGTGATATCCCAAGGTCTCCAACACAATAAGGAGCAGAGTGCTAAATTTGAACCCTCATCTCTAATCAAGATTCCACCATGTCTACCATTTGGCTCAAACAAAATGCAGTCTTGAAGGCTCACCTTACATAGTCAGCTACATCAAGTCCAGGGATGCTACAAATCATCTTTCCCATTAGAAAGTATTCTCCTTGAGGGTAGGGGCTATCTTGCTTGTTTCTGTTTGTATTCCCCATGGGTCAGCACAATGTCCAGTTATATGTACTGCAGTGGTCACTTAATAAATGCTCTCATCTATCTATCAATCTACTAGTCTCTCCATCCATCCATCCATCCATCCATCCATCCATCCAATCTGATCTACACTGGAAAAACAAAATGGATGAGAAATTTATATTATATGCCCAGTCCATATTACATGTCCCATCCATAGATGGGGATCCCACTGAGTTTGTTCATCCCTCCCCCATTTCATGGGCTCAGTGACTTACAAAATAATTGTTGTAGAACTAGAAGTGACCTCTGAGGTCATCTAGTCTAATTCCTTCAATTTATAGGTGAGGAAATTGAGACCCAGAGAGGTCAAGTTAGTCAGCTGACAAACATTTATTAAGGACCTACCACTTGTCAGGCACTGTACTGAGAGCTGGGGATACAAAGAAAGTCATAAAACAGTCCCTGTCCTCAGGAATCTTACAGTCTAATGGGAATAATCTCTGTACACACCAGACATACCCAGGATAGGTTGGACAAAGAAAGTCAGAGGATCAAGGAGGTTTGGGAAAAGTTCCTTGTAGAATGTGGGAGTTAAGTTTGTCAAGTGACTTTCCCAAGGTCTCTGAGACAGTCAGTGGCAGATCAAGGACTCTGGTCTAGGACCGCCAGACACCCTGCTCTCTTTCTCTTGTACCAACAATAAGTTAAAGAACCATAGTCAGATACCTGGGGTAGGAGTAAGGAGGTGGTGGCCAGTTAAATGCAATGATTGCTGTGGGAAGTGGAGAGAAAAGTATTATAAAGTCATGCATGACCAGAGAAAGAGGTGGACCAGGGAGGGACAGCAGTGTCTCCTACCAGGGTTCCAGAGTTACTAAGCATCGCCTCCCTTCATACATTAAGGGGACCAGAAAAAGGTCTCCAGAGGATGGGGGGAATACAGAGGACTTACAGGAAGATGAAGACAAGACTCACACAGAGTAGGAAGGTGGCACCTGCATGGGTCAAGGGATGACCCCAAGGGATGAAGCCTAAGATTCATCAATCTGGACTACTGAGGAAACTCAAATGGAGCCTTCCGGTACTGCCAAATGAACTTGAAATGGGCCCATTTATTAACTTTGGAGAACTAAGCACATCTCTTCTACTCTGTAAAAACTGATCATTACTTTCTAATGTGCAGACCCTGAATTAGCCCGGCAGTATCTCTCTATTAGGCTTGGACACAAATGATAAACCCTAATTTGCCTGTAGAAGCTATTAGCATGTCTTACATGGACAAGCCAAGTTTTTTTTTTTTTTTTCTGGGCATGGCTCTCTACATTATTTTTTTCATTTTAGAATGCACAGGCAGGCATCACATAGCTCATGCCAATGAAAAGCCTTAGCGCACACAGTGCTGGACTGACATTTAGGAAGACCTGGGTTCGAATCCTGACTCTGACAGTTACTTGTTGTGTACCCCCAGACAAGGAAATGATGTAAGCTCTCTGAATCTCCCTGCAAAAAAAAAAGAGGTCAGATCCTTGGCCTTAGGTACTTTCCAGTTCTAAATTTATGATCTGATGACCTCAGACAAGTCATTTCTTGGTCTGAGTTTCCCCCTCTGTAAAATAAAAAGGGCTAGGATATATGGTCACTGGCACCTATTCCAGCTTTAAATCTGGATCCTTTAGAATCTGGGCTTATGAGAAGGGGCCTTAGAAATCACATCGTGCATTCCCTCACACCCTCCTCCATCTTTTTTTTTTTTTTTTCTGACAGAGAGGTCTCTGCCCCAGAGTGGTCAAGTGCCCTGCCCAAGGTTATACAGGTAATCAACAGCAGCAGTGGGAGGAGAAAAGAAAGCTCTGACCTAGTCTTTCCAGGGCTCTTTCCAGCCAAGCCAGTGGCAGTGGCTCGTCCTCGAGCCAGTTGGTATGCTGAGTAGTAGCTGGGACAGGGATTTGTACCAAGGACGTTCGGGCAAACCTCTAATGAAAACTGTCATGGGATCTTTAATGAGAGGGAGGCTTGTCTGCAAGTCAAGAATCATGGACTTTCCGTTCCTGGGTGAGCCAGGAACGTTCTTGCTGATTGCAGCCTGGTCTCTCAGGGCCAGCTGAGCTCAACGAAATTAGCGGGAAGTCTTCCACGGAGCTCAGACCCAGCTTCTGCCTGACCCACTCGCTCCTGTAGAAAAAAACATTCCCACGGACATGTCTACAGCACCGAGGCAAAATTGTCAGCAAACCCTGGCTGGGGCCATGTAGCCACAGGCATGGCATGGATTCCCCTGCCTGACACGCGGTGACCCTACCCTGTTGCAAGATGCCCACTTGTTGAAAGGTGCTCAGTCTGTTTCTCAAGCTGTGCTTGTGACAGCCAAACCTCCATGGGCCCAAGGTCTCACAGCCAGACCCTTAAATAAGGGACCTTTCAGAAGCTCTCCAAATAAAGTTAGCCTTCCAGTGTCCATAGGGGGATGGGAGGCAGCAGGCTGGGATTCTCCTCATCCTCTCTGGTTGATGAGGACACTGGCTGAGGGCAGCTTAGGCGGTCATTAGGACAACTAGGGACAGAGAGTCAGCTCAGTGCAGGGGCTGACTGCCAGCTCTGGGGCCAGGAAGAGCTGGGCCCAAGTCATTCTTCTGACACCCCCTGGTTCAGTTCCCCTGAACAATTCACCTCAGCTTTCAGGGCCCAATAGGGTCCCATAACGCCCCTGACACTTAGAGTTTTGCCAGGCACTTTGACTCCCATGCCTGTGAGGCAAGAGCTTTTACTACTCCTATTTTACAGATGAAGAAATGAGGCTCAGAGACCATAAGGAGCTTAGTCAGGTCGGAGGGGAGATTCAAACCCAGATCTTCCTGAGATCAGGTCCCATGGATCAGATTATGTTCTGGTGAGCCTGTGATGATGGGTTCGAGGTCAGGGAAACCTTCGCATTGTTCCTTCCTTTCAAAATGAATCTGCTGCATAAGGTTTCTGCAGAACCCATTATAATTAGGTCTGACTGAATATTTCAAACTGTTCTCAGATTGCTTTAGGAGGACATTTATTCACTAATAATTCTAGGTCATTTTAATATGACCTAGATGTGGGTACCAGCAAGTGTGATTATTTCTGTTTTACATATGAACAAACTGAGGCTGAGACAAGTTAAATGACTTGCTCAGGGTCCCATAGCCAACATGTTGGTTCAAGATTCAAATGATAAGAATGATGTTTGTTTTTAGGTAAAAAGCTATTGCTCTCATGGAGGGAACTTTTCCTTCTGTCTGACCATACACAGACACACACTTTGAAAATTTATTTTCTCTTTATAATGGGTTTGGAGGCCAGCCAGGATGCCTGTTATGAGAAAGAATTATTCTCACAAGTAGTGTTGGTTTCTGTGGACAAAGAAAGCCTAGTTTGTAGTGACTGTGCATGATTCCAGAGCCAAGCTGGTTTCTGATGTTTAAAGGGAAAATTCAGCAGCTTTGAGCTGTAGCATCTCTGGACTCAGCTCTTTTGAGAAGAGTCCAGGTGAACCCTTGTCAGGCTGCTGCTGTTGAGGGGAATCTTCTGGGGAGCCCCTGAGGTTCCTTCTGGGGGGGAAATTCTGTGACTGAGGATGGAAACTTGAGTGAGAAGGATTTGGAATTTGGAGCTGAATTCGAGAGGGATCCAAGTCTTTCTTACAAACCATTCTGCCCTCCTTCCCCCAGCCCTTTTCCCTTTCCTCTCATCCCTTCTTGAAAAAAGAAGAAACAAAAATCTTCCACTGTCCTCCAGTAAACGTCTTCTAGGGCGATGAGCCAAGATGTGTCAGAGGTAGGGCTTAAAGCCCAGGCCATCCTGGCCGAGGCTGGCTCTTGATTCATTAGCAAGGTCAAGTCAAGGCAATAAACATTGTACACGTATAAGGAGAAAGACAGACAACGTCTGCCCTCAAAGAGCTTATGTTCTACAGGGAAGATAAAACATAAAAAGAAGCTCGAAGTGGGGAAAGGAGGTGAAGATGAAGTCATTACTCAGGAGGGCCGCGTAGAGGAAGTTTGGGAGGAGGGTCAGGAGCACAGCCTGGAGCAGAACGAAGACATGGCTGGCCTCAGCATCCTCCTTTAAATGGAGGTGCTAGGGAGCGCCAGCCCACCAGTGGGAGGTTCCATAGTGAGGGAGAAGCAGGAAGGGGGAGAAGAGCTTTCTGGGGAGTGAGCCTCCAGAGTAGAGAGCTTTCTGGGCCATGGTAGAGAGACTCCAGGAGAGTCAGAAGTGTAGCCTCCATCATGTGGGTCAGCCAAGAGACTGACCCACACTTCACACTGTTCTACCTTCATGTTTCACTGTTACAAGAAGGTGAACTTGGGTTCTCCAAGGAAATGCCCAATGAACACAAGCTTTGGGGGTAGGACCAAGCAAGCCAGAAGGGACATCAGTGTCCCTAGGTTCAAAAAAGGTCTGCACCATGAGACTGGGCCCATGCAGTCATGAAGAAAACCTGCTACGGTATAAATTGCAATTTACAACAGTGGGAGGCAGAGAATGTAAACCCCTGAGGTCAGGGATTGTTTTCATTTTCACCTTTGTATAGCTAAAGCCTAGCACAGTGCATGGCAAATACTAGGTGCTTATTAAATACTTATTGAATGGAACAGAATTCATCTTTGTCTTTAACACAGTTCCCAGTGCATGGGAGTGGCTTCATAGATGCCCATTGGAGTTCCCTCACCAATGAGCCACTAGATTCCTGTTGTATAAGAATTGACGTATCCTGACCAACATTTTCAGCAAAGGTTAGATCTTGTTACCTTGCTAGAGAAAGCTGAATTTTGTTGGGAAATTATGAACGTTGAAAAAGCTGTCCTCTTTCTCTGTGTGCTCCAGACTCTGGTCCTTTTAACAATAACCAGGCCTGTTTAATGCCATCCCAATTCGCCTAGAGGACTGTGGCTAGTGTTAGAAATGTGTCAGCCAGGGTTTCAAGGTTATCCTGTGAAGGCGATGGGAACGGAGAGTTTAGGGAGAGCGTCCTTTGATAGCAGCTTCACAACCAGATGAAAAACAGCTGCAGTAAGAATTTGTCTTAGAAGTTCCCCACCTACCATCATTACCTAAAGGAGAAAAAAAATGCATCCCATCGGATTCGGGGAGTGAAATGCCATTGCCAACAATGGGCAAGACGTGAGGAGTCAAGGAGACTAGGGCCCACACTCTTAACTCAAAGCCAAGCTGATCCTTTCCTGAGGCAGGAGCAAGTGATTTAATTCCCCTGACCTGGAGGTTCCAAGACTAACTGTGAAAAATCCATGAACAGCTTTTTTTGTCCTCTTGATGCTCAGTTAAAACCCTCCTATCCTTGGTGCCTTCACAGTGGGTCTGGATTTCTTGAGAGAAGCTATGTAGAATTATTCTCATTTCTTGATGAAGAACCACAGAACCTGAGAATTGGAAGGGACCTCCCTGGCTACCTAGACCAACATGGAAGGGCATTAGAATCCCTCCAGCAAAACACCTGATAGCGAGGGGGGACCCACTACTCCATGAGGCGGCTCATACCCATTGTCAGAAACAACTTCTCAACATCAGCTTCGATGAGTCTCTACAGCCTTCTCTCCTGTCCTCCCTCCCCACTCTATTGCCCCTGGTTCTAACTTCCTGGATCAAGAAACACAAGCCTAATCCCCACTAGAGGACAGTCTTTCAGTCACTTGAAGACAAGTGTCAGGCCCACAGTGTGACAGAGACATGGAAACTCATGGAGGGGAGGGCAAACTCATGAGGCTGCAGATGAGGATATGAACAGAAAGTCTGAGGAAGATGCTATATGGAGAGACTTAGAGCTCTTGGTGTACAGCACTCAGATAACCTGCCACTTTCCACTCTGCCACGTTGGCTAGTGAGCCCATCCCATCAGCACCTTGCCCCTGGGATGGATGGCAGCCACTGTCTGGTTACTGTCTGACTCTTTGTGACTCCATTTGGGATTTTCTTGGCAGAGATACTGGAGTGGTTTGCCATTTCTTTCTCCAGCTCATTTTACAGATGAGGAAACTGAGGCAAACAAAGGGAAGTGACTTGTCATGATTTCATCAGACAGAAGCCTTGTAGTAAAAGGAGGAAATTTTCAACTTTACTTAGCTAGATTAATCTTTAAAAAAACCAAAGCCCAAACCAACCTTAAATGAGTGGAGAAGCCATCCCCCAATATCTAGGTCTTCTCTGTCCTCCTCCATGGGTTCACAGCATCATAATAAGTGGGAGCTTCAGACCCCTCAGTGATAAATTGCAACCAAGACGTTCTAGAATGTTTATTTGACTTATTCAATCTTGGGTTCCTGTTTTTCCCAGTCATTCTAATTGATTTTTCCCAGACTCCTATATTACATGACTAGCTATGCTCCCCCCCATACCCCAGGGCACACTCGTACAGCTCAGCTCTGGTACCAACTTCTGGGCATGAGAGAAATCCATCCTATGCCAATAAACCTGTGCCTTGCTTCCCCCTTACACAGTGTTCAAAAGGACTGTGCCCCCAATAAGGCCAGTGAAGGAACCCCCAAATTCTGGGTACTAAGCTTGTTCCCTGATGGTGAGGGAGAATGAGGGGGGCCTAGAACAGGAAACAAGGAAACATTAATGAAACCCAGGGACAAAAAGTCATGATTTCTGTTCTCACTCATATTACTGTCATTCTGGCAAAATGGGCAGAGGGCCATTCTCAGAGAGGGCTTCCAGTCCTTCTTCTGACACATCCTAGCCTTGTGACCTGGGCAAGACACTGTCCCTCTCCTCTTTCCCAAGTTCTAGTCTTAAAGACTGGAAGCTAGACAAGAGGTGCTAACCTGTATGGGTGCAGGGACTTTTCATTCTGGGAGTTCCCTACCCTGATGAAATCATAGGTGTATCCCCTCACCCCAACTACTTCCAACTGAGAAGGGGAAACTCGTTATTATCAGGGGGTAGTGGGGCTCAAATGATATGCAAACCTTAACAGGATTATTATTTAGAAAGTGATTTTTCTTGTAAGTTCCAGTGGGGCCCATTTCCACTCCAGATTGCTTGGCCAAAAACAACCAAGATTAATCAGCTTGAAAATGTTTATGCTCCTTATGTTTTTCATCAGCCTTTCCCTTGTTCTCCAGTGACTTATTTAGAGGATAAAGAGAAGGAAGACAGAATGCTTGGTGGGGTCATCTCTGGGAGCGTGAATGACACCAAAGGCAACCCTGAAGAGGAAATAAATCAGAGAAGGCTGGGCAGGGATAGAGTGCTGGGCTTAGAGGGAGGATGACAGTGGCTGTGTGACCCTGGGCTAGTCACTTAGCCCCCTCTCCGCCTCAGTGTGCTTGTTTGTGAAATGAAAGCTCTAAGGCCAGAGGCTTCTGAGGCTGGGTGAAGAGACACGGCTGATCCACAAGCATCCAAAGACCCATCTTTGATAAAAGGAACACTCCAACATACCAGGTATGACAGCTGCTTCCTTCTGTCTGTCACTTGTTGGTTTGTCATTTTTACCTGGGGATCCCAGACTCCCAGGTGAGCTTTTCACACAGGTGACTGACCAGGGGGGATTAAGGAATTGACCAATTAGGAGCAGGCTCCAATACCGAGTGGATAGAGAGGCCTGCAGGAAAGGCCAATTAGCTCTAAATCTTCTAGGGGCACTTGGGGAGGCTGAGAAGAGATCGATTACCAGCCAAGTGTGGAGATGCTGCAACCTCCAGTGCCTGATTAGCTCCTGAAAGCATCTGTGTGTCTGTCTACACTTCAGCTACCAGAAAAAATTGTTAGGGGAGAGAGGGCCATGGGGTGTAGGGTGGCTGCTCCACTGCCCAGCCCCTTTCCTCCCTGGACTTTCTGCTCTCCTCTCTTCTCTCCCTTTCCCATCACTGTATCCCAACCCTTGTCTCGACCATTCACCCAACTGTGCTTTTAATCATCTATCTATACCACTGTCTTTGATGGGGGGATCAGTGTGAGCGCACATTCATATTTTTAGGCATCTGTATCTATGTGGATACAAGTGTGCATACATGTGACAGTGGTTATACCCAATGTAACCTATTTGTGATTAGCATCGGTATTATGACCTTAGAACTAGAAGCAACCTCAGAGATCACCCAGTCCCATTCCCTCATTTTACAGAATAAGGAGACTGAAGCCCAAATGATCTGTCCAAGGTCACAGAGACAGCAAGTGGCAGAGTTCAAAGGATGCTAATTTAAAGCGGGAAGGACTGAAGGGGCCCTCCAAACCAATCCTCCCATTTTACACGTGAGGAAAGTGAAACTCAGGGAGATTATGAGATTTCCCAGGATCAGAGATCTAGACCAGGGGTTCTTCCCCCTTTTAGGGACACAGACCCCCTTCGGCGGTAGTCTGGTGAGACCTGTGAATCCCTTCTCAGAATCATGTTTTCAAATAAATAAACAATACACAGGGTTATAAAAGAAATGAATTAAATTAGAATAGATTTTCTTACAAAGTTCACAGACTGCACATTCAAATACCTTATGCCTGGAAGGGACCTCAGGGACCACCAAGTCCAATCCCTTTATTTTACAGATGAAGAAACTGAGGTCCAGATATGAAATGACTTGTCTAGGGTTGCACAGAGCCAGAACTCAAACCTAATTCTTCTGACTCCAAATCCAATGCTGATTTCACACTACCAGCTACTTACTTACATCTCTCAGTTATCTGGGCTTGAAATCTGCAAGTCACTTTGGATTTATTCTTTGCTTTCCCTGAAAATTCAGCCAATCACCAGTCTTGACAATGCTGCTTTTACAATTAACTTGAGTATGTGGACCTTTCTTAATATAGATCACAGGCCTAGAGTTGGATGGTTTTTACTAGAGGCCATCTGGTCTGACCCCTTCATTTTACAGATGAGAAAACTGATGCCCAGAGGAGGAAAGCAACTTTTCTGAAGTCACAGGACCATGGAGCTCACCTTTCCCAAGCCCTTCCTTTTGTAGAGCATGAAACTGGACCTGGAACTATTCACTGCTTTTCCCAAGGTGACAAAAAACAAATGTAGAATTTCCCCTTAGAGAACTTAGGAAAAAATCATAGTCAGTGTCAGAGCTGTGATTTGAACCCTGGTCCTTTGAGTCCCAATCTTGTTCTCTTTCCACAGAAGCACACAGAGTAGGAAAGTCTGTCACAAGCCTCAAGGGAGATTATGTCTGCAAAGCACTTGGCACACCTAATAAGCATATGCAAATATCAGCCCTCAGGATCCCATCTCAATACGAATTTATTGTGTTGGGGGGGGTGAGAAGAGCCCTTCTGTGGAAGCACAGAATAAGAAACCAGGGTGAACTCCATGAGCTGGGGAATGGTTGAACAGATAGTGGCAGATGAATGTACTGGGAGAGTACTGTCAAGGGAGAAATGCTGCATGGAAGGGATTCAGAGAAGAATGGGAGGAGATGTATGAACTGCTGCAGCAACAGACATGCAAGTGAAACCCTGTGGAACTGTAAGAACCAACCTTGGTCCTAGAGAAGAGATGATGGAACTGAGCTCCCTCCACCTGGCAGAGTAGTGGAGTACTATGGGGAGCAGGGGGAGGAGCATATGCTGCAAACATTATTAGACATGCTCACTGTGTTTATTATTTTTTTGAAGCATTTGACTTATAATGTTGGGCTCCATGCAATAAACATTATGTAAAGATAAGCAGTGTCTTCCTTCCTTCCTTCCTTCCTTTTTTCTCTCACTTCCCTCCTTATCTCTCTTTCTCCTCCCCCCATGTCCCCCTACCCATTTTTTAAAGGGAGAATATGCTTGGAGTCAGGAGAGACTTGAGTCTGAATCCCAGCTGTCAGTTACTAGCTGAGTAGCTAGAGACAAAATACTTGATCTTTCTGAGTCATTTTGTCATCTACAAAATGGAGGCAGTCCTCTCTCACAGTGTTTTTTTGAGGTGCAAAGGAGAGCATGATGGTAAAGCCCTCTGCAAACCTCAACATATTGTAAGAATAGTGTCAGATCATACTACTATTTTTTTTTTAAAGAGCTCAGCTGTCCCCTGCTTAATGATGGGCTGGATCTTCTGGAGATGTGCTTTCTTGCACTTGTACACAGGCAACCCCTGGAGGACTTCAGAGGGAAGAAGTAGCCGCTGCTTTGCTTAGTCTAGCCTGGGACCAGGTGAGTAGATTACTCATCTGCTGCTAGGCTGCAGTTGGAACTGATAGAGCTGGAGATGTTTTGCCTGCAATCTCTAGGAGTGATCTTTAAGGCCCTGTTAATGTACTCATAATCTGTGCATTTTACTAACTGGCTGAATATTTATAGGGGAATATTTCTGAACCAGGCACCCAGTTCCCGTAAACTCGGGCATATTTAGAGATGCGTTAATGAGGACGCTCAGTCATGAGACAGGCGGTAAGTGAGTTATGACTCTCACAGTTTGATTCAGTGTCTCCCCACTAAGAGAAGTTGATAAAATGTCTTAAGTAAAATCTGAAGTCCCCTAGCAGCTGTTTGGTTTGCATAACCACAGATGTATAAGCTTTATTGGCAGTAAATGTCATTCTGGCACACAAACGGCATGCCTGGAAAACCCAAAGGCACATCGGCGCCTGTTATTGCTATCACAGAGGAACACGTTCCCCGACGAGACATACAACCTGAAATGGGAAACATCAACAGACGCTGGCCGTGGCGAGGGCTGGGGCATGCCCGCTGACAGGCACACCACAGTGACAGGAATTCACTTTGAGTTGCAATTAGTGGCACCGTCATTTTCGGGTGCTCCTGCCAATTAATTAAGCCTGTCAAATCGAAAAAAACAGCAACGTTCACATGATAATTTGTATTGGGAAAGATGAAACTAACGCAGGCAGAAACGAACATGGAATTCTCCTTCAGAGAACTTAGACACAAACCAAACCGGGGGAGGAAAGGAGCAAAAAAGAAAAGAGTGGTGAAAAGGGTGGGGAATTGGGGGGAGGAGGGGGGAAGAGAAGAAAGTTAAACTGTCCTTGTTATAATTGTTAACTCTGATCGCTCAAGTAGAAGACGGGCTGATTAAAACTCCAAACGAGCCCCTAGCTTGCTGAAATCTCAAAGTCCGGAATGATAGAATCAGAGGAGTTTATTCATACCATTAAACCCCAGAGAACTTAATTGAAAGAAGAGCATAGCCCGGACCTTGACAAGCGGGAGGTCACAGTAATTGCTGCCGGACATATTTAACATTAAGATAATCAGGCCATTAATTACCCTTTGGATCATTAAATCAGCCAGTTGCAAAATGAAATTTCTGCCTCTATTACTCACTTGAGAGACCACAGGGGTGGCTTTTAATTTATCAGTGAGCTTGAGCTACAAAGGATCAGGCTGGGGGAGGGAAGAAAGGAGAGGGGGGGGGTTTGCTTCAGCAGAGGCAGGGATATCAATCCGCCATGCTTGGTGATCGTGGCAAATTAACTAGGTAAGATAACCCTGGCTTGCAAAGGCAGGAGCGGAGGGTATGTAAATAGATGAGGGCAGACAGGGAGAGGAGAGCCTGCACACCACTTAGCAGGATAATAAAGGAAATCATCCTTGATTATCAGCGCTAATTTGGACACTGCCGGTAGCTTGTTATGCGTGTTCTGAGTAGCATTTAATTAATTCAATTGCTTGTTAATGAGGGAAGTGACATGTGGGGAGCAGATGCCACCCAATTGCAGATGGGCTCTGGTCAGCCCTTCAGAGCACAGGCCTTTTTTTTTTTGGATTCTCATCCATCCCTCTCCCCGCTCCATGTCATCGTCCTCTCTCCTTCTCTCTCCTTTATGTCACACTCCTCCCCCCGCCCAAAATAAGAAAGAAAATAGTAAAAGATGTCCAGTGTTGATGAACATTCAAAAGAGACAAAAACACTGACCTCCCCAGGCTAAGAACTGTTGAAAAATCATCAGATCTGACGATTCTGGGGCCAGAGAGGGACTGCTGTTCCCTCAGGCCATCCTCGTAAAAGTGCATCCTTATGCCAGGAATTTGAGATGAAGACGATTACGGAGCTCCCCCCTCCCCATCTCATGATCAAACCGAACAAGACAAAGAAATGTGGAGGTGCTCTCACGTTTAACATCTCCGAGAGGCCGGCAGGAGGGATCCAATTATTTCTAGTTTGGATACATTTCCTCTTCGTCAATATCGCCAAGTGCATAAATAAGATGAAAGTTGGGCGGGAAATCAAAAGAGGCCAAACTACCATCATCAGGACAAACTTATTTCATCTGGAAGTCGGCTGCTGGTGTTCCTCACAGATTTTTGGTGCCAGGGGACTGAAGCTTCCTATCTGGGGAGACATCTTTTTTTTTTTTAAAGAGGTGAAGCAGTAAAGGGGGGTAATAGGCACCAGGGTGGATTTAAATAATGGAGAGAAAAACACTAAAAATGGAAAAGATGTTTGTTCTGTGGACTAAGGAAGCCACATGGTGGTTCCCAGAAATCAGCCAAGTCATTTCACTTCTAAGTGGAATCAAAGAGAGGAAGGAGACTCTGCCCTAGGTCCAGAGTATCCTTTCATGGAATTTAGGAGGTAATCATGGATGAGTCTCTTTGATTTTCTCTTTCTTTTTTACCTACAAGTCACCGGGCTTGAGACTCCTAGGTAAATAAGGGGTCCACCCTGTAGGAAAACGAATGTGGATTTCTGTATCTATTGGAAGCCTCTGGGCTGAGTTACAGAGAGAGGAGAGGAAGAGGCAGGGCCAGGGTGGAAGGGAAGAATTATCTGCTACAGCAGAGGGCTCTGCTGGACCTGAGCTTAGAGAATGGCTTTCACTGCTGTTGGGAAGTGGAAACAGACCTGAGTTCCGACTGGTCCTCAAACAGCCTCAGTGACTTCTCTGTCACAAAGAGGGAAGGGAAGGAAAAAAAAACCCAAATGACTCAATTTGCTGAATATTCATTATCTGCCAGGTACCAGGCCCTGTGCTCACCTCCATCTGACATTAAAACTTCCAAACTGGGATGCTCCATTTACGAGCATGCGTAAGAGGTCTGAGCTGGTGAGAGTTTACATTTGGTAGAATGCTTTTGTTTTATTGAAGCAGCTTTGCATCTTTGATCTAGCTTGGGCAGGGCCAGTCTCTTTATTCCCCTTTGAAAGATGAGAAAACAGGATGGTGAAGTGTAACGAGGATAGGAGTTAGCCTCGGGTAACCTAGATTTAAATCCCCTTTTGGCCACAGACTCCCCCTATAACTACTTTCATTTTCTGAGCCTCAGTTTCCTCAATTGTAAAATGAATGGGATTAGATTGGATCATCTGTTCATAAGTTTTTTGGTCTTGAGACTCTTTTACATTCTCTCCTTCCCTTTCCTTCTCCCCTTTCAGCCCTTTACAAATTGGGTTATATCTGTAGATACTTCCTATATTTGAAATGAAAACAACTTAGTATTATTATGAAATTAGTTTTGAATTCAAGGATCCCTTTAAGGGGCCTCAGAAACCCCAGGATCTGTGGACCACAATTTGAGAACCACTGGGCCAAATGATCTCTAAGGTCCAGGGTTAACATTCTATGATGAGATGAATCTATTTGGAATATCTTTATTAGTCTCTTCAGGTCTGGCTTTTGACAAAATTCTAAAGTCCAAAGTGCCAGGTCTGGAGCCCGAGGCTCCAAGTATGATTCTCAGCTCCGAGGCCTTCATGTTCCTTCCCTGGGCCTGCTTTTGGTCTTCTGTAAACAGAGAGTGTTGGGCTTCATCAAATCACTCCACAAACCACTACGAAGTGCCTACTACACACCAGGCATTGTACTGTGCAGATTGGATACAAAGACAAAAATAAAAGCATTAATGTCCTCAAGCAGCTTCCACTCTAGTAAGAAACAACATGCCCAAACACTTTGGTTGTGGAGTCACTTTTTCTGTTGTGTGACTCTTTGTGACCCCCTCTGGGATTTTCTGGGCAAAGATACTGGAAGGGTTTGCCATTTCCTTCTCCAGCTCATTTTGCAGATGAGGAAACTGAGGCAAACAGTGAAGTGACTTGTTCAAGTACACACAGCTAGTAAGTGTCTGAAGCCAGATTTGAATTGAAGATGAGTCTTCCTGATTCCAGGCACTTTATCCATTACACCACCTAGCTGTCTCTGTACAAATATAACAACATATAAATGAATATAATGACCATAAGAGAGGTCCTTTCTATGTCTAACTTGGCAATATGATCTCTGTATTGACTTCTGTAAGGTGATGTAGCTAAAGAAAGAATGGAGACTTGAACCCAGCCCTCTGGATTCTGAAAGGCCCTGTTGTCCTAGAACGGCCCACTACTCATCCTTCATGCTTGTTTAAAGTCAGTGTTTCCTGAGGTTGAAGACAGAAAATACCTTTCTTCTTCCCTAGAAGGTCCAGTCAATTCTGCCCACCATCACTATCCACGTACCACTTTCACCTCGCCATCTTAAATCGATATTTTAAGTGTGTGCTTAAATGGTATTGATAGCAATTAGAGAGGAAAATTCTGATTTTGCTCCAGACTCAGTTAATTGTTGTAACATTGATCTACCCTAATTTGACTTCTCACTTCAAATTAAACTGACATTACAAAGGGAAGGATGGAGGGATGGAGGGCATAGTCCCCCTCCCCCTGGACAATAAATTTAATATGGAATGAGATGAAAAGAAATGGCAGTTGTTACGAGATCCATGCTGAAAGATTTTTTCCCTCCCCCAGCCCCCTTTCCTGGGAGTAATTAAAAGATGCTTTTCTTGACTAATGATTCCCCTGTTTAGAAATGGGAAGTCAATACTCCTTGAGCAGCAGTCAGCTTTAATTTGTCACAAAGCTTTCCAAGTTGGGACGCCAGTTCTCAGGGCAGCCGATAATCGCTGGAAGCAATTTTAAGCTTTCTAAAGCTGACCTAATCAAGGCCCATGCAGTCCACAGCTCTTTGGAGCACCCAGATTTTTGAGCTATTTGGGTGTTTATGGAACAGTTCTGTTTCTGTTTGGGTTCTGAGGGCTGGAGGACCCTTTGCACCTTCCCTGCATCCTAATTCAGACTTGATGGGGGAGTGTGGGGGGCTGCTGCAACTGGGTGCCTCAGCCTGACACACAATTCTTAATGAGATGGAATGGGCGGGGCTCCCCGGGGGAACATCTGGCTAAGTGGACTCCATGGCCCCTGCCATAATTTGGGAAAGAGGGCAAGTGGCAGACCACGAATTGTGAAGTACATTTTTAGTGTGGGCTTTAATGTAATAATTAAATCAACTCACAGCTGCTTCTCCCAGCTTTCTAAGACTCTCTTGCAAGCCCAGGGTCAAGAAAAAGAATTCTGTCCTGAAATTTGAGCCCAGGCTTTCTGGTTTCTGCATCTTACTGAGGCAAAGATACAGGGACCTAATGAGTTTCTCACTAGATCTGAGTCAGTTCTTACAGAGTCTTGAGTTTCATTAGGCTCCATGGGTACAGTGATATCACAGGAGCTTTTAGAATGGTCTCCCCATTTCTAGTCTCTCCTCCCTTTGACCTATCCTTAACCCCACTGCCTGACTATACTTCTTATCCTACATGGCATGACCAAGCATCTTCAGTGGCTCTCCATTACTGACCAACGGACGTTCAAACCCCATTTTCCAGATTTATCTCTCATGGCTTCCCTAAACCTCCGGTAGGCTCCAGGCAAACTAGTCATTTTCTAGAAGAGTTGCCAGTCTATAATGGTGAAGGGATATTCCATATCAATAGTTACCAATATTTTAAAAATCATAGGTTAGACTAAACTGATTGTCATCATTATGTCCAAACACTGCAGTGGCCCTGTGACCTCAAAGTGGCTCATCTCACCTATGATACCACTAGCAAGCCCTCCATGTTTCCCCATCCTCCCCTAGGTGCTGTTTTCCTAAGAGTAGGTCACAAGAAGGTCATCTAATGTATGTTGTCCAGAACAGACCCAGCTGTGGCTGAATAGATAAATTCTAGGGAATTGCCTGGGGCTGAGTGAGGATAAGTCGTTTGCCCATGGAATCAGGAACAGGATTTGAACCCAGGCCTTTCTTGACTCTAAGTATCACACTCTCTCTATAGGACCTCTATAATTATTACTACATCAGCATTATCTTTATAATGATAATTAATTTGTTCTCATTCTTTTGGAGTCCAGATAGAAACATTAACATTCATAACAAAGGAAAAATGGGAGAAGATGGGAGAGTCACATGGTGGGAGCAAGGGCCAGAGGACAACCCAGCTGAGTCACTGCCGTCCTCACAATGTCAGAAGAAATTAAGGAAGGAAGGCCTCCAGTGTGTTGAATGGATTGCTGAATTCATAGGAGAAGAATGATATTGCACAGTTGAACTTCACTGAAAGAGGGATTGTTCAAATGGATAAGTTCACACAGACCCACTGGAGAACTGAGAAGATTGAATATGATGATCATTGTAACGTGTTACAACACGGTCATGGTTCTTCATGGCTCACGGGCGACACTGATTTTCAATTCTTTAGAGACTGTCACATGACACCATGAGAACATCGTTAGTAAAACAATAAATAAATAAATAAAACGGCTCTTTGTTTTGTGGAGATGTTTGCTATTTGGTCAAGTGACACGAGCAAGTAAAGCTGATGGCTGGTCAGTCGAGTGTTCCACAGGTATTCTGGGAAGTCAAGGGAAATGAAGGATCCAGTACTTTAGATGGCCTTCTCTTGTGACCTACTCTTAGAAAGGCAGCACCCAAGGTAGTATGGGAAATGTGGAAGGCTTGCTATCAGTATCATAGGCGAGATGAGCTGCACTGAGATCACAGGACCACTACACTATTGGGACATCACAATGACAATGTAGTCCAGACCTATAATTTCAAAATAGTTGGTAACTATTGGTATGGTATGTCCCTTCACCAGTGTAGACTGGCCAATCCTCTAGAATGCCTGGGGCCATGGCATGAACTCAAGGGCTGGGCCTCATCTCACTATCATTGGGGCTTATCTCCACCTCCCCTTCAGCTTCTGTAGCCCAGATACCCCCTTCCACACTGCATTTCTAGGCACAACCCTAAGCAATTCGAATTCCTGACCTGTCCTCTTTTGTCCTGGGCAGAACCTTCAGGGCAGTTATGACCATTAGGTTATAACTTGTGACCTGGATGCCCATAGCAGGACCTGAGCATGTGACACTGAAAAATTTGTCCCTAGCAAACCCATTTCCTCTCCCTTAGATTACCTGGGTCCTCATTTGTTTTGCTTTGGATTTCTGGGCATATGGTTAACAAAGTTTGGAGACTGTTGGTCTTCCAGAGTTGCTGAAGGCCACACAGAGGCACACCTTGACCCTGATTCTCCCCTCCTTCAAGGCTGGCCCTCTGGCCATCCACTTGAGCTATGATGCTTCTGGCCTTGATAACTATTGTTCCTATTGCTACCGATTTTAAGAGTTGTAATTTAGGACACATTTAAGGTTCACAGAGTTAGCTAAAATCTACATTGCTGGTAAAGCTGAGTCTTTTCTCTCTCTGTCTCAAAATTATAAATACAAGACACAGAAGAAGGAAGCTGAGAAAGGCATATAAATTCACATATTTTATGTAAGTGCACACATGGGAAATATACAGAAAGACATGATTCAGAAGACCCATATTGAGAATAAGTATCTTGCAGGGAGGAGAAAGAAGAGAAGGAAAGACGTGGTCTTGACCAAAGAAAGGCGCATCTCAGAATACTCCAAGCTGGTGACCAGCCCCATGGATTCCCAGGAACAACAATGTCCTTCATTGTCCCCTTCCTTGCTACTGTTTCTGATGACCTGTGGGCATGGTTTCTACTTGGCTTGTCCTGTCACAAGTACCCTTCAGAACCAGTCAGTCCAGATAGGAACAAGGTCCCTAGGAAGGGCACTTTGTGCTCATGACCAGGTCATTTCCCACAGAACAACCTCCTTGTTGTATAGTAGCTGTTCGAACTTTGTCTCTACAGCTGAAGCACCTGGCACCACAAATCCCTTTTTTTCATGCAGACAAAACCCTGTCTGTCCTATCTGGTTGTAGGATCTTTGCTGGGAGTCACCAGGAGATGCCACTGTCTTTTCCCTTGTGGGAAGTATAATCAGGGATTGCCACATAGCTAGATATAAATTCTGATTGGCAACCAACAAACCAGGGGAATCAAACTTCTGGAGCTGATCTAGTCCCTCAGATCACCTTGGGGCTTGGAGGAGTGCAGAGGATGCAGAGATGGGCAGCCTTTCCTTCCCTGCATCCAGAACAGAAGGCTTGAAAGGAAACACAATTCTCTTTGTACCCGCTGTACATCTCTCAGGACCCCTACCTCACAGCATTTCTCTGCTAGAGATGTCCTTGGGGAGGTGACATTTATGGAAAAACCAGAGGGTTCAAACAGGTTGAAAGTGCCCATCTCACAGCAATCCTGAAGTAGCATCTTTTAGAAGCATCATGTCTTTATGACCGATTCCACTTGAAAAAGGTTTATCACAGTCATTAATGAAAAGGAAGAAAGGGAATGAGTGGCTTAAAAACAAAGCCTGCTCTCATACTGGATAATAATCAATCCTGAAGAGGATTTATCACATGCCAAGCTAGAGCTGCTTGATTAAATGTACAATTGATTAAATAAAACATTTTGCAGCTATAAATTCATTTATTCTCGAAAAGAAACCGAATAGATGACTGGGAGTACGAGATGTTAATGTAACAAGTCAGGAATTAATTGAGTCACATAAAAGGCTCAAAAATGTTGCCCATTCAAAACTTAGGTTGAATTTCACTTATATATTCTGAATTCGGAGAAGTGACTATATAAAGTAAGGGCAGACAGCCCCTAAAGCTTCAACAGTGAATTTGAAAAATGAAGGTGTTAGGATTCTCCACCCAGCCTGAAGCCAGTTTTGAGCACCTAATCTCAGGATTATCTCACCAGCCTTCAGGTTGAAGTCACCAGGGTCTTCAGGAAAGCAAGATTCCAATTACATGGTGCAGCTCCAGCCCCCAAACGAGCAGCCCAATCTTCAAGCATGCCTTACCTGGTGGAGTCCAGTGAGGGTTTCATGTGTCCCTGGCAGCTTTCTTCCCAGACACTGTTCGCCAATTCATTCCCAATGGATGACATGACCTTGATGAGCTCAATGGGCCAGTCATCGAGGTCTAGCGACCGGACACGGGAAAGGTGTGTGCCAAGATTCCGGTGTATCCCTGAGCACTCGATGCACATGAGAGCACCCAAATTCAAACTGGCCCAGTTTGGGTCTGTACAATGACACAGACATCACAGACACACAAGCAAAACAGAAGTAAAACATTGTCAAAACAATGTTTCACACTGGTAAACCTTAAAGTGCAACAGAAATGGCAAATTGTGGGGGGAAGGACTACATGACCCCCAAGGTTTGGCACAGTGCCAGACACCTAGCAGGTACTTAACAGAAAATAAGTTCCCCATGAACAGGGAAAAAGCTTATCTAATAAAATCCAAATGTTTGGGAAAGGGGGTGCATGAATAGCATCCCTTCTTACCTCCCTCTCTGGCTACTCACAGAGCGAGACAGACCTGTCCAAAACTGAACACTCATCCCTAGCCACCATGTTGATACATATTTGGCTATTCAGTTACTGCTATGTTGGGTCATTCCCAACTCCCGCCAACTTCGGACATGGCAAAACAACCAGGCTTGTTTCTGAGGTAGAGGAGCAGGGATTCTTAAGGGGTCCTTGGGAGTAAGCAAGATGGAGAGAAGGGTCTGGAACTGTGCAGGGGGAAATCTGGTCTGAATTAGAAAGCTCTAGGTAGTGTTTCCAATCCCACCCAGCCAAACAATTCCAAAAACCCTATTTCAAGTTTTTCACATGTGTCATCTATGTTTCAAATGGCTTGGGAGGTTTAGTTTTTATTTTTTTAAATTTTTATTCTTTCATTCATTAATTGTATTCCCAGTACCTCAGCTAGTGCCTGGCACACAGTAGGCACCTAATAAAGGCTCACTGATGGACTGATCGCTAAATACTAAATCTCCTTTCCTTCCTTTGGAATATCAAATGTCCAAAATGTGGTAGATCAATAACAGAAGTGATTGTAAAGAAAGACAGATTTCCAAAGTCTTCTAACTCAAATCTTTCAATCAATCAATGGGCATTTATTATGTACTTATTTTGTGCCAGCTAGTCTAAGGGAAACAAAGATACAAAATAAAACAGTCCCTGTCCTCAGGAAGCTTATGTTCTACTGGAGGAGACAACACATACATTACATATATGTATATACACATACATGTAAGCAAAATAAATAGAAAGTCAACTTTGCCAGGGGTGGGGAGGAGTGGGAAGAGGAGAGAGGGGATGAACAGTTGTGAGACGAGGAAAGAACTCATATAGGAGGTGGTGCTTGGGCTAAGCCTTGAAGGAAACCCAGGATTTCAGGAAATGGGAGAGGGCCATGACAGGATTTATCTGGTGAGGCCAGACCTAAGTGCTATCTGAGAAGGCAATTATCCTGAAATACGGCCAGGATCTGTGATTTCATCACTGTCCAACCTCCCTCTACTAACACAGATGCCCATTCAGCAGAGAAGTTGGCGAGGGTTGCCTGGGGCTCAGAGAGATTAACTGACATCTCTGGGGTTAAGTTTGGGTGGGGGGCACTGGGATGTGGAAAGGCTTGGAGTACAGGGCCCTTCCAGAACAGCAGAAAGAACCAAGGATGTTTCAGTGATGGGAGGACTTGGAAGGGATGGGGAGAAACAGGTCTACTACCTGCAAGGCTGAGATGGAGGACAGGGAGGAGCCTTCTGCTCAACCCCCAGGGCAGGAGAATCCTGAGGGCATTTGTCCAACTCCAGCCTCACAGCCTGTACTTTGGGAGAACCAGGTAGATGGTGTGAACTTCCTCTACAGACAATGGCTGGTCCAGAGCAGAACGGAAGGCTTGGGAAGAGGCTTTGGCAGAGGCTGGGGGTCCTGGTCAGGGCTGTTAGAGAGGGGATTGTGGGTCGGACTAGATGAATTCAGTGACTTGTAAAGCGCCCTGAGATACATCTCAGAGACTGGGTTTCTGAAATTATCATGTTAGTGATAATTAATGCTGCTCTAGGTGGTGCCATAGTGCCTAGAGCCAAGAAGAATCTTCCTAAATTCAAATCCAGCTTCAGACACTTACTAGCTGTGTGACCCTGGGCAAGTCAGTTAACCCTGTTGGCCTCAGTCTCCTCATCTGTAATATGAGCTGGAGAAGGACATGGCAGATTACTCCAGTATGTCTGCCAAGAAAACCTCACATGGGGTCATGAAGAGTTGAACACCACTGAAATGACTGAACACCACCAAATTATGTTAATACCAAGGAGGGATCCTGACAAATCGCTCCTGGAAGATTAAGAAGGGAAAGATACTTTCAGCTGGCAAAGTTACTATGGACTTCACAGAAAAGGTGATCACTGAGTCAGGTTTTGAAGAAATGAGAGATAATCTGAGATAATCAGAAATATAGGGATAACAGGGAGACCTCTCGTGTATGGCAGATGACTATGCAAAGTCATAGATAGGAGAAAGTAGGATGTAAGTGGGGCCAAGGGACCATCCAGTCAAGCAGAATGGGGAACAGCTGAAAACCTCCATTGGCTTGTGCTGGTGGATGTGAACTATAGAGCAAGAGGGGAAGCTAGCTGGCTGCCCAGTGCCAGGTTCAGTGGTCTGTATTTTAGTAAAGAGGTAATGAAGGGGCCTAATGATGTCCTTAGACCATGGGATGAGGGAGCTTACTTAGGTAGCAGCAAGAAGGGTGGACTGAGCAGGGAAAAGGCTGGAGGCAGGCACTGATGGTACTCCCAGCAAGAGTGGATGCATGAGACATTGGAGAGGTGGATGGATGGCCTAGGCCTGTTTTAGGAATGTGGAGCCAGGATTACCAAGGGCTGGTATGGCTCTGAAGGAGGACTGGGATGTGCTCTCCAGCTCTGGGGCTCATGGTCTGCTGTGACTTTGGGGAAGGAGCTTGAGTTCTCTGAGCGTCAGGTCACTTATCTATAGCGGGGGAGGAGGAGCATGTGGAAACATGGCAGATTTCTATAATCTGAACATCAATTCTGATGCCAGGAAAAGAATGGATTTTCAATGTTAGATAGGCTTAGAACTGTCTCTAAGAGCTGATGAAAAAGGACTGAATTTGGCATCAGAGGATCTGGGTCCATCATATCCAGGCTCTGTCATGTCCTTTGCCCTGTGTGACCTTGGGCACAAGCCCTAGCCTCTCTAATTGGATTCGTCATGTTTAAAATGACGGAGATGGACTTGATCAGGGTTGTCAAACATGTGATCCACAACACTCTCAAGTTTGGCCAGAAAGAGATGAAAATGTAATTGAGAAATAACAGCACAAATCAAAATATAAATGTTGGCAACTGGACTGTTTAGAACTAAGTCAATAAGCAACGCACAGATACTTCTATATGGACTGGTGGCTCCCACTTTGGACCAGATTTCCTGTGCAGTACTTGGGGCACTGAGCCTATAACCCTCTTGTCTAGATGTGCTCCAATGGCCCAGTCACCAAGAATCTAGGAGCCAGTGCCATCTGCTAAGATCCAAGAGCATTTCCAGGGTGATTTCTGACCTCACCCTTCGGCCAGATGCTGTTGCTTCTGTCTTTTGGCCAAAGACCCCACTTCATAAATGGCACAAGTTTCCAGGATCGTAGAACTGAAGATGGGAGGGGTCTCAGGTCATCTAGTTCAATGATCTTTCCCATGGATGAATACCCACTAGAACTCCCCATTCAGGGCTCTCTCCAGGATGGCTCCTGCTAGTTCACTCAAGGCTCTGAATGAGTAAGGACAGAGAAGTCAACATAACCACTTTCTTTTCCCCGTAGTGACCTTCACCCTATAGTAATAGCAAGAGTTTTGTTTTCAAGGTGATTTCCTCCTCCCTACCCAACAAACTAACAATTACCTCAAGGAACAGATACAAAATCCTCTTTTTCCAGCATGTCAAGGTTTTCACAACTTAGTCCATTTCTAACTTTCCAGTTCCCTTCTATCTCATTCTCCTTCATGCACTCTCTATAGTCCCAGTCATTATGTATTTCTTCCTAAATGATCCTCCATCTCCCATCTCTGTGCCTTTGAACTGGCTGAGCCCCATGCCTAGAATGACCTTCATCTTCACTTCTGTGGTTTCCTTTAAGATTTAGTTCAAATGCTACCTTTTGCATGAGGCTCTGCCCAGTCGCTCTAGTCTTCCCCTCCAAGATGACTTTGAGTGTATTATGTATATACCTACACATGACTGGGTTGTCTCCTCTGCTAGACTGTGGGTTCTCTGAAGGCAGGGACTGTCTTCACTTTTATGTATCCAAGCATCAAACATATAGAAAGTGTTTTTCAAATCTTAAAGCATAATATAAATACTGTCATTATTAATAATAATAATGACAAAAATAACTGACAATACTAAATTTTCGCTTACTGAATATTGACTACATGTAAAAGAAATATCAGGCAATTTCTTGTAGGGGTGGAAGGAAGAGGCAGGCACTAGCAGCTGCAGGGATAGGGAAAGGCTTCTTATATCCAGAAGAGGCAATACGGTCAAAGGAGTCAAGTATAGATTTGATGTTTATAAAGGCAGTTTCCCAAAAATGCCATAGGGCCAAAGTCAGTAGTGACCTTGAGATCCTGTCATAGCTGAACTGCCTTCTGAGTAACTGAAGATTATATTTAGTGTAATTAATATATTTCTTTTTTGGTCCAGACTTGTGACTTTGTCAATGGGAAACTCCCACTGTGGGCTCCTTCTACATGTCAAATGTAGACCAACCACACTGCTGTAACTTAACATCTTAGAGAAGGTCCCCAGGGGAACTGAGAGGTAAAATTGCTTGCCCGGTGTCTCCCAGTCCCAGGCCTTCCTCCATGGCCTGGCCTAATGTGGCTCCTTGAGGGCAGTGCTTCATGCAGGTGCTGAGAGGGCACCCAGAGAGTGGTGAACTGATTTGCCACAGGTTTGGAGCTGAGAATCAAGCTCAGAACTGGACTTCAAATGGTCCTTGCCCTTGACCCTCGGGGCCAGGCTATCTGTCACACCTCCACATGGACATAGGGATCTGGACAAAACCTATGATACTCCGAGAGGGAAATCCTGGTGGGGAAACTCCCTCTACCAGTGCAGGCTGGCATCTTCTCTGCAACTTATGGTCTCAGAGAGCTGCCAAGAGTACTAAGAAGTAAGGGGACTTGTCCAGAGTCACACTGTCACTATATGTCACAGATACGAAGAAACAGGGTGCCCTGATTCTGAGGCCAGTCTGTCTCCACTGTGCCATGCTGCCTCTCATATCAGAATAAAATGAAAAGTTGTATCAGTTCTTTTGGAGAATTTGTCATTGAGGCACGGTCTTTAGGACAATGCTCTATTAACCCAAACAAGGGATCAGACACAGTGGCCCATCCACCCTCCATGCCATCCAAGGTAACCCAAGATGTCAAGAGCCAAGCATAACCTTCTCAAGGTAGGAATGACCATACATACTTTGAGCCTCACAGTCCACACACTGCGAATTCCCCCTGATGCTCCGTATCGACTGCAGGGCCATCGCCTCATTCTGGCTTGTCAGGCGGGACTGGTGGTATCAAAGAAACAGACAAGGCGTCAGAACATAGAGTCAGCTTAAAAGATACAACTTTCAATTCTGGTGATAAGAGGAAAATTCCCACCAATATAGACTCAATGGGACAGATGCAATTGTTCTCCTAGTACGCTCCAAACTGGGGAAGATGCCCATGACATTGACTTCTCAGACAAGTCAATGAATGCCACATGCTGAAAAGGCCACAAGTCAATTGTGAAGGGCTGAGAAAAGCAGTGAATGGGGTGTGCCTTGTGAATGAAATGGAGGCTAACCACAAAGAGGAGCGAGGCTGGGTTTAGCAACATCATTCACCAAAGGGCTTTGGTTCTGTATCCTTTTTTTTTTTTTTAAATACCCTTGTGCCCATCTGGGCAGGTGAGTATGATTACAGACTGGGGCCAGAGTCTGCTCCTAACCCCACAGGTCAGAAGCTTAATCAGGGGCTGCAGCCAGAGTTCCTCTAGGTTGCCCTGTGGGTGACCTCCCCTTTAACTCTGAAGCGTCATTCCTTGGAGACCCACTTCTCATTTTAAGGGGGATGGAGCTGCTATAGTAACAAACTCCTGGACAGTGATTATGAATGGGGGTTGGGTGGGGTGAGAAAGGCATGTGCGAGGGATTCCTGAAACAAGACTTAGCATGTAGTCCACAAAATTGATTTGCAGTTGATGTTTTGGGGGGAACCTCAGATTTTCATGCAGAAGGGTTTTTGTCTCCTCTTTAAAATGATTCCTCCCTTCTGCAGCTGTCCAGGTTTCATTTGTATGACGGGGATGTTTTCTCTTTCTCCATCCCTAAGCATTTGCAGTATTTAATCTTCATGGTCAAGTTTCCCCATAGGAGAAAGGGATATATCAGGACCATGGGCACCTCTCAATTATCCACAGACAGCTGAAGCGCATGGGATCATTGACTGAGCACTGCACGGGGCCTGAGAAGCCATACAGTCTGGGTCCTTTTATTTCAAAGAGAAGTAAACTAAACCCACTGAGAAAATGATTCACCCATGGCCATACTGACAGTGTCTGAACTAGACTTTGAACCTGGCACTATGACTCCTAATCTAGCACTTTTTCCATTGGATTGTGCCAGAATCTAGTTCAAAGACATGGTTTCCCCGTTCTGGTGTCAACAGCGTCTTCCCTCACTGAGTTTGATTTTTTGGATGTCATTCTGGTCTTATTTACAGCTTGGTATCCTACTCCAAGATACAATAATCCAAATGGTAGCTCCCAACTATTTTTGGCTTATATCCTTTGGCTTTTGGTAAAATTTTTTCAGAACTCATATTTAAAATGAAAAGAAATAAGAATTCTAAAATTTAACATGCATGGGTACATAAGAAATAATAAAGAAACTGATTATTTTCAGTAGCAGAGTAGAGCTATTTAATATTCTCCATATTCCTTTGATAAGCTCCTTGAAACTTTGGGGACAACATATATCAGAGATTGAGAAGCCATTGTCTATAGAAATGGAGGACTCCTTTCAATCCAAGATATTTAATAAGCTCACCTATCCCCTCCCCCAGGGCAATTGCAAGCCTGATAATCAACCCACTTAGTGAGAGACCAGTTCCGTAGCATCAGACAGAGGGACAGCATGCATTGAGGAATGTAGAGGCATATGACCCAAGTGTGAGCTGGCCAAGTGAATGCCTTTCCAGTCCCTCCAGGGTCAAACCTTCATAATATGGCTTCTTGATTTGGTTGGAAGCATTGTGAATTTCCATGACCTCAGTCAAGGGCATTAAGTTCAAACATACTCCCCCAAACCAAAACACTGGAGGTTTGTGGATTATCCATTATCAGTCTTTCCCCTTCCTTCCAGGAGCATGGACAAGTGAAAATGGCCTGGACTTGTTTTGGTGGGCTCATTTTCATGATTGCTCATAAATGTGACTTAGTAAAGGCAAATCACATCGAAATAAAGACTAGTGATTTTCTCCACCTTGAATATAAAATGGCTTTTAAAAAAAGAGAAGCTCATTACATGAGGATAATCATTCCTGTGATCCGGTTTACCCTGGTTAAAAAGGTAATAAAAGAACACACTCCATCTTTCTGAAAGAGAAGGTCTCTACCTAATGACAAAGCAAAACATAAATCATGGGCAGAAGTTTCTTTAAATGGATACACAACAAGACGACAGGCCTGTGGACCATGTCTTTTCTCTTTGTTTCTGGCTGGGCATGGTTTGAAAAATCCACATGTTCTCTAGAATGCCAACATGAGCTGACCTGGGAGAACACCAGGCAGTTGTTGGGGACCTGGAGTAATGGGATCAATGAGGCTGGGTTTCCAGATGTGGAAGAAGCCCTGAATCCTTTTTCAAGCACCAGGGGTTTAGAAGGATGGGCTAGGTCAGGCATTATCTGGGGAAGAATGGGTCAGCATCTCTCTTCAGACTAAAGTATGGAGAAGGATTGCTATCTAACCGACCAGAACGCAGCTGACCCAAAGATCTGTCAACATCTTGTATTGGCCGGAGGAATCATCCACTCAAGTTCTGATTGTGTAAGACCTTTCCCATGCCTTACATGTAGTTGGTGCTTAATATGTTTGCAGAATGAATTACTGAACCATTTATTTGCCTGTGACCTCTATTTGGGAATGCCCTTGGTTTGGTCACATTGTCTTGTGTTTATGAATCTGTGCACATGCTGTATTCCCTAGGTGATAAGATACACCTAAGATAAGATAGGGATGCCATCAATATTTGTTGAGTGAATAAATGTACAAATTTCCAGATCCCCATGGTTGGTAAAATGATCTAAGAGTTGCACAAGTGCTTGGCACAGTGGGTGTTGCAGCAGGCATCATATAAATGCTTTTCCTCTTCCATTTCTCTCTCTCCCCTCTTCCTGTCCCTCACCCATTTCCTCTCATCTTGTTAAAGCTCTTACTTCCTAGAATTAACCATGTGTTTACATGTCCTCATTAGAATATAATCTCCTGAAGGTAGGAGCTGCTTTTTCAGGTTTTTTTCCTTTGGTCTCTACTGTCTAGCACAGTGCTTGGCACACAGTAGGTGCTTCATAATGTGTGTTAGTTTGAGAAGGAGTAAACCTTAGAACGGATGACAGTTTCCCATCTGCTGCCTTCCCTGTTACTCTCATGGGACCAGCAAGAGTCTGGGTCCTCATTAAACAGGTGACCTAGTGCTTTCTATTTGACAAAGTGTGGCCCTTCCTGAGAAAGGCGGACAGAGCTGGGGATGGGTAAGACCATGACACTTTTTTTCTGGGTGAATTCTATCTAAAACAGAGACAAATTGTGAGTGGGTTTGGAAACAGAAGTAGGTGAGGGGGTCATTTATTTACCATTAACAGCCAAGCCTTCATGGCTGGGGTTCTCAGATAGAAATATTGAAAATGGACAATTTCCACAGTGTAGGAAAAAAATCCAACAGTGGAGACCACAATTCAATCCCTGACTCCCTGGGACTGATTTTGGACCATGAATATTTTTTTAAGGCTTACAATAACTCATTAGCTTCTGGTCCCGAAAGAATAATTGGACCTTGCCAAGCTGATGGACTTTTTTCTCCCCCTTTGTTTGACAGGGGATGCTGATTCTAGCAGGCGGCTCACTGGGGCTTACCTTGTTCTTGCTGCTTTCACAAGACTGTAAACTAGCCAGGATCTGACTCTCGATGGCTTGTACCCACGCGTCCCGCTCTTCATACGCGGCAGCTTCAAAGTGCCACGTCTGGCCGGTGAGCGACACGATGATAAACTCAAGGTTTTCTTCTTGTTCTGAAACACAGAGTGGAGGTGATGAAGAGATGAGCTTCCCTGTGCCCACGGCCCCCGCTGCCAGGCCTCTGGCATCAAAGGGACTCGGACTTCAAGGCAAACCGTGTGGGGGCCCAGGCAAACCACAAGACTGGACAACTGTGACCGCTGAGATCTGAACCCAAACACCCGCGCACACTCAGCGTCTCAGGCAATGTGTGGGGGAGAGAGGGGCAAAGGGACGAGGCTGGGATTAGGAGAGTCTGTGCCATAGCTTGCTGCAGCAACCATGAAAACAAGTCCCCTGCCTTGGGCACCAATCCCTAAGGCAGCTAAATCAAAATTAACAGCACTAATCGCTGCACTCAGTGTTAATGTGCACACGGTGGCCGATGTGCATGGGCCATGCTGGATGATGAATGTCTGGAGTCAGCGGCACCCCGACAACAAAGGGGCAGGGAGGAGGGGCAATCACAATGAGGCACATTTCCTTTATCAGGGAGTCACTTCTGAGATGGGTACCTGGGGCCTGTCAACTTGTTTGTTTTCTTAAATCTGGTGCTATAACCCTTGTTTCAATGTATTTGGCTTCTTTTGTAATCTTATGTGTTTTACTTGGTGCTTTAAAAAACATGATTCTAAGAAGGGCTCACCAGACCAACTGCCAAAGGGATCTATGACACAAAAGGGGGCAGATGGGGAGAACAAGTGGAAATAGAGCAGAAGCCAAGAGACAGTCCCAGGAAATGTATGCTAGGACCCTCCCAGAGGAGGAGGCTCCCGCAGGCCACTGGCCCATGGTGAGTAGGCAGGTGGATGATGAGCATGGGAGAAAACATCCAGAGGGTCACCCAACTCAAATTTTAGAAAAATAACTTTTAAAAAATTTTAATAATAATAATAATGATACAAAATGGAGTCCAAGTGGTCAGGGAAAGGCATCATGGAAGGCTTTGGACGAAGCTGGTGCTTGACCTGAGTCCTGAAGGAAGCCGGGATTCCAAAAGGTGCAGGTGAGAAGGAAAGCATTCCAGGAGTGGGGGACAGTCAGGGCAAAGGCATGGAAGTGGGAAATGTTGTGTGATGAGGGGTGAGAACATCAATCTGGCCAGCCCATAAAACAGGTTGTACTAGTCTGATATCCCCATTTTACAGATGAGGAGACTGTGTCATGCATGCAGGCAGAAAGCCGCAAAGTCACGATTCCGAATTGAGGTTCAGCATTCTCCTCTGCACCTCAGGCCAATATGGATGAGAGATATTTCTCAAACTGCTAAAGATCAAGAGGGGCCATGTCGTTGTGCGTAAGATGTGCATTACTGCCCAACTTGCTCGCTAGTGCTCTAGGGCCACAGAGGGGACTGTAGAGTCTGACTCAGCCAGGTCCCATGCAGCTGTCAAGCCTTCAGGCACAACTAGGATCAGGCCACCGGAGTTTCGCTCCAGGGTTGCTAATTTGGAGGGCTCTTCACATCTCTTTAACAACAGACACATCAGAGCTTAATCCAGTTACCAGAAATGAGGAGGTATCAGATGCTGCTTCCTTTCCCTCTCTGTCCCCAGAAGCCTGTCAGCTAAGTTCTTCCTTGGCCCCTCTATTCATCCCTGCCTCTCTCTTATCCCATGGGTTTATTGGAGGCAGAGACTCTCCAAGTTGCCTCAAGTGCAAATGTTGCTGGTGTCAGACTATTGTCTGTTGTCTGAAGATCTGTTTAGCAAAGTTCCAAAAGGCTTATACCAAAGTAGACTATGGGGGTGGAGGGGACGTCCTAGACACCAAAGGGGACCCGCTCTGGCAAAGCCAAGGATCCCTGAAGCATTCAAAGTGCCTACAGGGATGATGCACCTCCCCAGTAGGTTAGATTAGACCAACCTCACTCTGCTAAACTGTTCTTGGGGGAAGCCCCTAAGAGCATGCATGCAGGAGGACCCTGGCATTTGGCAGAGAGCTTGCAATGGGTCCATTTTGCACTTTGAGCCATAGTCCTGTCCCATATCTGATCCATCAATGGCTCATCCTTGTTCCCTAGGCCTCAGCTCAGTGTACACTTAGACTTGACCACAAAAATCATCCAAAATGACTTTGCACAATGGAGTTTTAATGCAGAGGTCTGGGGTGGGTGTGGGCTGGCTGAAACAGATTACCAACGGGATGAAGAAGGATAAGATGTGAGTGAAACAGATTCTAAAATCCTAAATCGGGAGTTGGAAAGAACCTCAGAGACCATGGAGTTCATTTTACAAATGAGAAAACTGAGATTCAGGGAGGTGGAAGTGACTTGTGCCCAGCCATGTGGGAAGAGTGAGGGTTCAACTAATGGGCACCTTGTGTGCTGCACTGGTGCCTTGGCAAGGTCAAGAGAAAGCAGAGAAGGCCTTCGGTACTGTGAGTGAACTCCCTGTGGCATACTTATGGGAGGCCATGGATGTAAGTCCCACAGGAAGGGCAAGGCTGGAGAGGATATGATCAGCATCCTTGGAGAGAAGGCTTACTCTGAGAAGAACCAGAGAGTTCTGAATGGTCCTAAGCTTCTCCTAAAAACCAGTGCTATGTTTCCCAGATGCTGCTATATGGCTGCAAACCATGCCATGTCTCCAAAGTTGGGTGCCACTCAAAGGGCAATGGGGAGGACCTTAGTACTGATGGAGAATTCCATGGGAGAGCCAGAGACATGGAGAGCTGAGAAAGATAACGGGCTGGTGGAGGAGTGGAATAAGGGAGGTTGATGATGGCCTAGATATTCCCTTATGGAGGAAGGCCCCAGGCATCTTTCACTAGGTCAGCCACTTGAGGATGGCTGAAGGGAGCTAAGGGACAAAAGTTATCCTACATGGGTCAGTCTGGACAGGCCAGGATTGGCACCAGTGTCCAGAAAGCCAAGAGCCCAGACCCATGGAGGGTATGGACAAGTCTGATTCTCTATCCATTCATCTGTCCATCCGTCCGTCCATCCATCCATCCATCCATCTATCCATCCATCCATCCATTCATCCATCTGTCAGTGTGATTTGGAGAAAGGTATGAAAGAAGATGCCCTCTGAGCCCCCCAAACCAGCTGAGGAATGAATGATGAGAGCTCTCATTTCCAGGGGGCTTTGAATGTTTTCAAGCCCTCTCCCTTCTCATTGGGAACATCAGCCTAAAAAATCAAGAGAAAGCAAGTGTGGAGGGTTCCTCCTGGCTGCAGAGTCTCCCTACAAGAGCCCAAGAAGTCTCAGAAGTAGAGGGCAGTGCTGTAGGATCAGATGATGGCTGCTCACAAGCATCCTTCTACACACCAACTTTGGCCCCTAGACGGGCCATGTCTTCCGTGGCAAGCTGGATGGAGGGGCAAGGTTCCTGTCCAAACCTGCATAGCAGCTGTACTGTACACATGATGTGCTCCATCCAGCCTCCTCCCTCCTGCCCCCAGCGGCCCAGCATCCTTCCAGGCTCACCTCTGAAGGCACCTCTGACAGGAAACCCCTCAACCTCATCTTCCAGAAATGACCTGAGGTCCTCTTTGCTCCATACTAAATTTTCTCTGCACCTTTTGCACAGGCTCTTTTCCCCCAAGAGAAGGTAGGTTTCAACAGGCCAGGGCCACTTTGCTTCTGTCCTGGTATTTCCTGGGCCTCTTTAGTAGAATTAGTAAATGAAGTTCTTGGTTGTGCAGCCACACTAAAGGACTTTAAAAGGTTTTCTTCATGATGAATGGGATCATGAAGGATGGCATCCCACATGTTCAGGAGGTTCAGTCCCAATCCTGGGGCTACATGGGAAAGATGCGGGAAAGGTGATGGCAAAGTTCAGAAAAACTCAGTTCCTGATCAGTAATTTATGAGCAGAACGGAACAGCTTGCTCGGTGTTCTCTGGACAAGTCTGGCTGAGGACACAGAACACTTTCTCTGATGAGGATTCATGGAGCCTTATTGGGCAAGAGAGGGTTGGGATAAAGACAGTATGGAAGAGTGGAAAGCCAAGATTAAATCCTGCCATAGCTATATATTGGCTGTGGCCCTGGGTCAGTCTTATCAGTGAGGGTGGTGACCTGCATTGGTGTAAGTGTTTCCTCAACCGAGAGCTCCCTACTTCAATGAAATCACATAGTCAATTCCTAGGTCTGACCATTCATCTTCCCAGCTTCCCTTGGGCTCTGCAGGCCTCCCATCATTTTTTTAAGTCCTTTCCTGAGTCACACCAAACATGGGGTGACTTTGTATTGGAGTGGGAGAGGCTAGGGCACCACCTTCTTGTTACAGATGGCACAATCCAACCCACAATAGTAATGGCAATAATAATAATCCCTAGCATGTATATAATGCTCCACAAATATGATCTCATTTGATCCTCACAACTGGCCTGGGAGGGGAGGTGTTACTGTGATCCTCGATGTACAGATAAGGAAACTGAAGCAACCAGAGGTTGAATGATTTACCCAGGGTCACAGTTCATCAGTGTTTGAGGTCTTCTGGACCCCAGGCCCAGGGCTCTCTCTGTCCACTGCACCATGACCTGTCTTGGGATCTAGGCTCATCTCATAAGAAGTCCTGACTAGGTCCTGGGCGCCATGCTAGTGAGCTGAGAGTCAGTAGCAAGCCTGGAATGTGGACCCAGGTATTTAGATTTCAAGTCCAATGTGGAATTTACTGCCCTCGCGTGATGGTCTCCCAGTCCTGACACCCCTAGAGAACAGTGCACTTGTCATAGCCAGGATAATTCTTGGGATTTGGCTCTCTGGCTCTCACATAGCTGGTCTTCTGGGCCATTTCCCAAGAGCAGGGAGTCTCACTGGATGCTTCTATTTTTTTTCCTGTGTAAGATATCAGTGACAATGAAAGCCAATATCGCCCTTGTCTTTTGCAAGTACTCCAACACATACACACGACCTTCTTAAATGCTGACAACAACCCTAGAAGGCAGGGCTTTTGTTGTCCCCATTTTACATATGAGGAAACAGAAGCTCTATAAACCTAAGTGATTTTTCTAGTCACTGGGACAGTAAGTGTCTGCAGTAGAATTTGGGCCCAGATCTTCTCAACTCTTATGTTGGATATTTGAATGCCTCCCAAAGAGACTTTTGCAAATAAAATAATTAGAATTAAAGTCTGGTCGTGTACAGAGTGGGAATCAATGGCCATCCTACCCCGAGGAATTTAACTCCTCTACACTTTCCACCAAAATACATCCCACCAGAAACACACAAGTGTGGGAAAGGGAATTGGGTAAGAAATGAGCAGAACTCTTTCTTTTTCTTTCTTTCTTTCTTTCTTTCTTTCTTTCTTTCTTTCTTTCTTTCTTTCTTTCTTTCTTTCTTTCTTTCTTTCTTTCTTTCTTTCTTTCTTTCTTTCTTCCTTCCTTCCTTCCTTCCTTCCTTCCTTCCTTCCTCCCTCCCTCCCTCCTTCTTCAGCCATGGACATGAGATGAGGTTTCCACTAAAGTCATCCAGAACTCTTAGGCCCCTTCTTCAAGTCACCATGTTGCACAAACAGACCTTAATTAATGATGACAAGATGGGTTGAAAGGGCAAATTGTTCTAGGCTTGGGTTTGACATTGCAAGGTCCACCAGAGGCCATCTAGTCCAATTCCCCTAGTTTTACAGAAGAGGAAACTGAGGATCAGGGAGCTACACCATACTGAACCACCTGCAGGAATAAAGGTCCTCTTTGTGACATAAATCTACATTCACCATGAAGGACAGTGGAACAGATTCCTCAAGGGCAGGGATTGATTTTGTAGCTCTAGCAGCTAGTACCATACTTGACTAGGCACATAGCAGGCACTTTAGAGTGTTTGGCGAATTGATCGAGCTTAGATATTTTTGTAATGCACACTGCATTGAGCTGGATGTCAATGCCTTATCCTGCAGGGGAGGTCTATAACCTTTGGATTCCCAACAATCATACAAGCAGATTATAAGCTCCAGGAGGTTATATTAGGCCAGAAAGGCTGTGAATATGCCCTTATGGATAGACTGAATTGCTGAGGACCCATCTATCTAAGTGTGAAGAGGTTTATTTCTACCATGGCCAATGGGTGGTTTTTTGACCATTGCCACCTTCAAAGACCAACTTCTCATATATAGAGGGACTGAATGGAGGATGAAATACCCAACTGTGAATGTATATGGCATCAACAGGATTGTAATGTGGCTTGACTGGTATTATCTGTAGCAAAAATGAGTCCAACTGCCAATCAGCCAGATCCTTGGAGTCATCAATGACTCGACTTCTCTGGACCACCTATATTTTTTATTGCTTCTGTCTTCCACTCTAACATGGTTGCCACAAAACTGGTTACCAGTTCAGTGACTTCCAAGGAAGCTGACTGATGGGAAATATTTCACTCTGGAATCCCCGTTCTTATGAGATGGCATATCCTCGCTCAAATATGTAGTGCAAAGCAAAGCGAACTAGAAAGTGAACTTTCCACTCACTTTCAAGGCAATAGGATGTATGCTCCCTGAGGGCAGGGGCTGTTATGGTTTTGTCTTTGAGTCTAGCACAATCCACACACTATCTTTTCTTTTTCAGGCCTGTCTGGTAATTTCACTGGAGTTGGAAACTCTCAATGAGGAAACTCCCTCCACCAATACTGATAGGGACTTGCCCTTCAACTTAAGTTTCAGAGCTGCTTGGAAGCATCTAGATGCTAAAAGATTGCCTAGGGTCAAACAGTTGGCTAGAATGTGTCAGAAGTGCGACTTTGACCCAAATCTCTTTGGCTATGAGATCAGCTCTCTAGAGATTGTACTACAGCTATTAGACACTTTTTAGACACTTAATAAATGTTTAAATGCTTCTTGAGTTGAATTGAACATGATTCTAGTCCCATTTCATCCATTGTCTGCTTCAAGATGCAGGGCAAGTCATTAACTCTCCACAGAACTCAGTTTCCTCAGGTGTAAAACAAATTGGCTGTATCAAAAGACCTCTGGGGACTTTCCCAAATCAAAAGTTCTTGACCCAGATGATTCTGCCCATGATTCCACCATGGAATCTCACTGCTGCTTCTGAACCTTAGACCCAACTGCCTTTCTCTTCAATTGCTCGAGTGGGAAGAGAAATTTCCTTCTTCCCCTCCTTTGTTTGCTTTGGACACAAAGAATTCCAAGTTTCATAAAACAGTCATTTCAGGTAGATCTCTGAGGGTCCAAGAGAATTCCTAAAGACTTCAGCACGTCCTAAAGTAACTCCAATGAGCACCCTAGTGAACATTAATGCAGTGGGGGTGGTAGAAATGGTGTTATTTGCTGCATGGGCAAGATTGGGCCAAGAAGTGGGTCTGGAGATGGCTATTCCTTAAAATTTCAAGGAGGCTGAGAGAGGTTCTGGATCTTGGATTTTACTCAAGAAAACTTTATTTAGTACATTGGCTAAGATGTCTGAGGGATCAAGATTGGTGGTATCTGAAATTTCGTTTCTTCTCTAAAAGGGTGCATGGTTCCTTAGCACAATAGCCTCACCAAACACCCACCTCTTTCTTTTAGGTCTCTTTATGAGAACCCCAACATTCTCTCCTCCCACCTGCCCTACCTCTCCCCCCAATCTGCCAACCTGAAATGAAACCATGCATGGTCTCACTGAGTGTTCCTTATGGTTTAATAACATTGTGTGATTGGGCTCCCAGGGATTTAAACAGTTTTCCATGTTTAACGGTTATTCATGGAAAGGTCCCCCCTATAATAGTATTTTAGCACCATGAACCTGTCGAAATCAACCTGCCCAATTACCCCAAACTACATTAATAACACCGGATATTACACTAATTGTGTCCAGTTTCTATGCAGACGAGGCCCCGTGGGGCTAATTTTGCGTCCTCAGGGGCAAGCAACTCAACCATCAAACCGATTTCACCAGGAATCCCTCCTCATTACACAAGTCTGGGCTGTCAAACTTTTTTTTTTTAAAGGTTAATGGGCCAATCAGTCATCAATTATTTCTGGGGGAACCTGGCAGGCAAAGGGTTAAGGTGCTAAAAAGCAGCTGCTGGGGCAGCCTTCCATTTGGAAATTATCAACAGGAGTCATCTGAGGGGGAGAAGGCATTTTGGGGGAGTCGGCAAGGGCAGGGGGAATGGAGGCAGCCAGAGATGCCAATGTGGAAGAGAACAGATCACGAGGCTTCCACAAAGACCAGAGGAGTTAGTCACTGCCAGACTGGATGGAGCCACATTCTCGGAGCAGGTCACGTTCATACAAGAAGCCTGTACTCTGTACCCCAAAGGGTAGATCTGACTTTTGCCTTGCATCTTTATTTCTGTTTGAGTAATCACAGGAAGGTGGGGGAGGTTGGAATCACAATCTCAGGGTAGATGGGGCCCTCTGGGAGCCTTAAGACCAACTCCTCTTTTTACAGACAAAGAAGAGTCCCAGAGTCCAAAGGACTTGCCCAGAATAACAAAGAGATCTAGGTTGTCATCTCTGAGGACCAAGCCCGTGAGATAGCCACACTCATGTTCCAAAGCAGGAGTTTCCATGGCTCCCCACAGCCTGGAGGGTCCAACACAAACACTCATTGCTGTCCAATGAAAGCCCTTCCTTTACCATCAGTTCCAGCCTCCTTTGCCCCCATTCTTACCCAGGACTGATGGACGGTATGAGGTCCAAGTCAAGCTTCCCCTGCCTGGGCACTGGGGACACTTGCCTGGGATTCCACAGGATACAAAAGGCTGGGGATAGAGGCATTATGATCCCCATTTAACAGATAAGGAAATGGCGGTGCAGAGAATCTCTGTGGTTAGCTGAGGGTCACAGAGCTACTCAGTGGGATTTGAATTCAGGACCCTCAGGGGTCCAAGTTCAGCATTTCTTTTATTGTGAGGAACATGCATGAGGTCTCACAGCATGCTTCCCTTCTGGTCTCTGTTTCCTCATCTGTGTAATGAAAGAACCGGACTCTATGCTGAGATTTCTTCTACTCGGGAGTAGAAGTCCACAGGAACCATGTTGCGATATGAGCCGCCTCGTTTTACAGCAGGGGAAATGGAGGCCCAGAGAGGGGCAAACACTTTGCCCAGGCTCACCCTGCCCATCAGCGATGCAGGAAGGATCAGAGCCTACCAGGCATGAAGAAACAAGTACATAGTGGGTGAGACATTTGTCCAGGGTTACACAGCCAGAACCCAAGCCTGCTTTGTCTTCAAGTGTAGGGTTTTTCCCTGAGCATCATACCCATGCCAGAGGATCACAGATGGAGTTCCACCCAGGCCAGCTCCCTCCTTTTACAGATGAGGAGAATATGGAAGAATCCACAAAGGTCAATGTCACTGAGATCTTAAGAGTCTAAAGTGGGAGTTGAACCCAGGTCCTCTGACTTTAGGGTCCATGTTCCTTCCATGTACCAGGAGGTCTTTTACTCATCTTGGTCGTCATTCAGTCATTTTCAATCGTGTCCAATTCTTTGTGACTCCATATGGGGTTTTCTTGGTAGAAATACTAGAATGGTTTGCATTTCCTCCCCCAGCTCATTTGACAGATGAGGCAACTGAGGCAGGCAGGGTGAAGCGATTTGCCCAGGGTCTCTCAGAGAGGAAGCCTCTGAGGCTGGATTCAAATTTATGAAGATGAGTCTTCCTGACTCCAAGCCCAGCACTCTGTTCACTGCATTAGGTCATCTTTGATAGTCCTTGCAAATTCTCATAAAACTTGGTTCCAGAAAGAGACCATCTTGCCAATCAAGTAATAAGTCAAGCAAGCAACCTGGGTTTATTTAGCAGTCACTCTGCTCCAGGCCCTGGCCTAGGCACTGGGGGGTAGAGAGAAAATAAAGGAAATGACAGTCCCTAGAAACTACAGAACTTGACGGACATTAGGCCAAACGGAGTGAATTCAATTCCAATAAATTTGGCCAACATGGATTAAGTGCCTACTGCATGTGAAACAAGGTTCTTGTTCTAAGGCAAACAGTATTCGTGCTCCCAAGAAGCCTGTAGGCAAACCAAGAGGCCCCATGAGCTTAAACTCCAAGTCACCTTCCCAGTGCCCCAGGGCAAGAGGGTGGGCTGAGAGGGAATTTTCACTGCTCTGAGGGAGTCTGGGCAGGAGACCAGACAACAAGAGGTTTCTATTTTCTCCATCAGGAGGGTCCACAGTCTGGAAGGCCCATTTTTAGGAGCTCCTTCTATTAACCTTGGTGTTGAGCCTGGCAGGGGGCCACGTCTTTCTTAAATTAAGGAAAGGGTCCAAAGCAAACCCCTTGAAAAAGTCATTACTGCTTCCAAAATTGAAAACATCTCTGGGAGGTGAGAGGAAAACAGGCGAATGCCTTTGCTAAGGGATGGTGCGTGTCCTCGACCTCCCCATAAAGCCAAGACTATGCCCGAGCCAGCGAGGCAGAAAGGGGGAAGGATCAAGCCCAACCTCCGCCGTGCAAACAACCACTGCTGTATCTGTTTTAATTTGTTTAGATACAAAAGAGCCTGAGGTATCATTATCACTTGTCAGTCAGTGTAATTTATCTTCATAAATTTCACAATAAGTATGTTTATTAGCCATCCCAATTACAGAAATATACTTGTGCTGCGTCCCGCTGGGCAAGGCTATGCTAATACCCCTCTCCTTTCTAAAACCACTGGGCAAATCTCATTAGTCTGGAAATCCAGGAAAATGGGGATGAACAAGCCCCTGGTCCTCCTTTCTTTTTACCTTGCTTACCAAGATTCTCATAGGATCATAGACCTAGGTGGAATCTCAGTCATTTACAGATGAAGAAACTGAGGCCAGAGACCAAGAAGTGACTTTGTTCAAAGTCACATGGGCAATGGGTGGCAGAGTTGGGATTGAACACAGGTCCACCAAACAACTTCTCCAATGCAAATGCAGGAAATGTTTTTTCACTTACTTGGACACTTACTAGAGGCAGTAATGATCTAGAGTTGGGAGTCAGAAAGATCTGAGTTTAAGTCCTACCTCAGCTGTGTGACCCTGGCCAAGTCACTTAATCTTGCCTGCCTTAGGTTCTTTAACTGTAAAATGGGGATAATAATAGCACCTACTTGCCAGGGTTGTTACTAGGATCAAATGAGAATATATTACTACTAACTACTACTACTGTTACTACTACTATGCTGCTGCTACTACTACTGCTGCTACTTCCGCTACTACTACTGCTGCTACTATTTCTAGTACTACCACCACCACCAAAAGTCACTGAGGTAGGAAGTGACTTTCCCAGGGTCACATAACACAGTCACGATGTTTCAGAGGCTGGACTATCCACTATCACATGTTGTTTCTAGACAAAATATGTGGAGTACCCAAGTGACTTTTGGGTTCTCTTGTATATTAAACAGACTTTCTCGATTTACAAATTGGAGGTCACTGAACCACCATGGGGAATGCTTCCTATACCTGCTTTTAAGCTAAATGAAGCTGTAGATATTTTCCAGTCTCTACAGTTGAGCCAGTTAGTGCCTGGGAGGAGTTCGGTGGACGTTTGTTTGAGTGCTTACGTAGACTACAGAATACATGTAAACTGAAGCCACATTTTCTAAAAATGACTCAGAAGAAAAAGTTGAGGGAAAGGAGTTTCTCTCCTTGAATTCCAATTTATCCCTCAAAGTTAACATTTCTCATCTCATTGCTCCTTAGCCAATGCGCACAAAAGTCACAAGTCCCTCCCTCTCCATGAATTTTACATGTCAGGAAACTGAGGCCCAGGGTGCTTACATGTTTTGACCAAAGTCACAAAGGCAGAAGGGATCACACTTCAGTAATATGGAAAATGAAGGAGGAAGGGAGCAGGCAGAAATGATTGCTTGCATTCATAAAGTAATTTTAAGGAAATGAAGGGCGAATAAGGCAGGTTTCCTCTGCTTCTTGGCTAGTTCCTCAACTCCCCTCCTCTGTTATGGCTATCATGCTCTTCCTCTGCCCCTTCTGCAGCCTTGGGTTCTCCGCTGTAATCCCCCTAGTCTAACAGGTGAACGTCATCTGGTCTTGCCTCAGAACATTTCCAGTTTGCCACTGGGAACATTTCAGCTCTGTCAGACTGGGCTTTCACGGTTAAGCTAGGACAGAATCATAACCTTGGGAGAAGAAGGAGATCATAAACCTTGCCTAGAAAGGGAAGGGGTTCATTGATTGTTCTAATTTTATTAATGATCAAAGCTAACATTTATGTAGCGCTTTTACATATATGATGTAACTGGATTTGGTTTTCCTAATAACTGACCTGAGAGTAACTCCCTCTGAACTACTTTGTGAGGGGAGACCCTCTCTTGAATGCTACATTTCTTCCAGTACAGACTATAAATCAAAATCCCAAGAAATCTGATAACACCAAGGTTATGTAACAATATTTTTTAGCAAAATACTGAAGCTTTGAAAAAAAGGTGGTGGTGAAAATACATAGAATTAAGACTCTTCATCTTTGTTTTAAGTGTAATTCATTCTCTAGGGCAGGTTCAGACCCTGGCTGAAGTATAAGAATTAAAAAAAAACAAAACAAAACAACAATAACCTAGTTTCCAAATGCATACCTGGGTTTATCATTAAAAAAAAAACTATTTCTACTATAGATATAATAGCCACCGCATTTTTAGAGTTAGCAAGGGCTTGAGTGATCACCTTATTTAGTCCCATTCTTCCATTTTTGAGGAAACTGTGGTTTGGTAAGCTTAAGCAATATGCCCCACAATGACAGATAATTGAGGTTAAAATTACATTCCTTTTCTGCTATTCTGGAGTTCTATACACAACGGTTGCTCAGTCCTTAGTCTTGGCCAACATTCATCTCCCTATTCATCTGTTCATCTATCCATCCCACAAACCATCCACATATCCATCCATCCATTTTTCCATCCATCCATCCATCCAAACATATGCATCCACCTATCCATGTACCCATCCATCTATTCATGTACCAACCATCCACTCATGTTTCACTGAGTCTCTCCTAGTAAGTCACTGAATTGGATGCCAAAGGCACTAAAAATCTCACACCCAAGTAGAGAAGATGGGGCAGGCACATAAATACAAGGCAGAGTGAAATCAGTATAAATAGAGCAAATGAGAGTCCAGAGGAGGGAGGAAGAGGGAGGAGGTGGTTTCTTCTTCATATAATCACCACTCACTCTCCTTTTCCTGTTTCCCAAAATCCAAAATGGTAGATGTGTCTGCCTAGAGTAAGTGAGCTTATGCTTGTAGCATCAGATCCCACTTTGGCTCCTATAAATGCCTAATTCTATATGATAAAATGGAGACTTGACAGGATAAAGCTCAATACTAATTTTTTGGCTCCAAATAGATGGGGAAATCTAATAAAATATTCAGTTAGGCATGCCATACACTGTCAAACTTGGTGATGGGCTATTTGGTTTTGCCAAGATGCTTTTTCCCCTCTGTTTCATTTTTCCTTTATTTTATTCTTTTGGGACAAGAAATGGCTTTGGGGAGGGGAAGAAGGGAGAATATCTGAAAATGAAGGTGATGAAAAAACAAAAGATATTCATAAAAATGATAAAAAGGAGTTACATTAGAAAATTTGAGAAAAGGTTCTTATTTGGAGCAGCATATTATAATTGCTGAAGATTCACCTATAGGAACTTCATTTGAAGGAGTTGGGATTATGTAATTGGAGAAGACTGAGGAAGGACATGACAGCTTCCCATCATGTACGTGAAGGGATCTTATATGGAAGGGGGATTATCCTTGTTTTGCTTGGGCAAAAGAACTATAGGTGGAGGGCTCAGTGAAGCAAAGTGGGAAAACAATTCTCAACCACTGGCGCTATGCGAAAGTGGAATGATTTGCCTTGGGAAGTAGTGGGCTGCCCCTCATTGCAGAGCTCCAAGAAATGGTGGATGGTCATTCAGTTGCCTCTGTTGTAGCTTTTTTATGTCTGTGCATCATCTGGACTACATAGCCCCTGAATTCCCTCCCAATCCTGACATGTAAAGATGTGGGAAGACTACAGATTTTAAAATAAAAGAAAAATCACAGCGATATTCTGCCCATAATACTTTTTCATTAATTCAGTGATGCATATGACCAAAAAAGATTAGAAGTCATCAAATTATTTACATTTTGAACCCCAACCCATGTTAAACAAATGGAAATTGAAGGAAAGGTAAAACTGAAAAACCACAGACTTGCTCCAAGAAAGAATTTGAAGAGAGAGAGGCCACTGGTTAATCATAGGAAAGGTTATCTTCTCCAGCACTGTTGACAAAAAATGGACCCATTACTGTCTTTTGTAGCTGGGAACTGTCAACTGAGGAGTACCTCATTTCTAATGTCATCCATTATCTCTGATTTGAGAGAGAAGCTCAAATGCCCTTCTGCTCAGATGTTCATTCCCCGCCCCCCTCAGCACGTCTCTGTATTCTGCAAAAGACCCCATTTACCTGATTAGTTAAGGTTGAGGGACTCTCATTTCTGCTTGGAATCGCAACGCTTACTGATACAGAGTCACATGTTTTCATATGCTTGGCTACAATCTGAGTCTCCAATACTGTGTCCAGAAAGCATGCCTCATATTTAAAAGGTGATTCAAGGTTGTTAAAATTCAAGGATAATTGGCCCAAACTGGCACTGGATCACTGTACTGGACTTCTGTATTCCTGACTACACCTAGAATCAGCTGCTATGATACAATATCTTCTTTTTTAGAGATGAGATCCTGCTTAGTACTTTGGCATCCCTGATTCAAATTTCCAGTGACAAATATGTCTTAAATATGCATGTAGCACGCATGTACACACACACACACACATTTGAAAGAAAAAAATGGGCTAGTGAGGAAATCGATAAGAGAAATGAGGTTCCCCCCCAAGTCCCCCAATGGGCCACATTTTCGCAGCAGCTGGCAAGAGTTGATGACACTCTGTGATACCAGCAGCCTAATATATAGAAAAATGGCACTGATCATGGGAGGCTTTTTTTCATCTCATCCTTCAAGGTTTTGAAAGAAGATGCAAAAGGGTCCCAAGCTCAGCCCTGCCTTGGGAGGGGGACAGTTTTGCTGCGAGGATTGGAACCAGATTGTCCTCAGAAAACAGTCCTTTGATGAACTGCTGAGAAGAGGTACTTTTGATTCTCGGGCCCATTTTATCTGGCTGTGAGAGCGGCCTTATGCCCGCCAATACAGTGGTAATTGTGCAAGAGGAAAAAAAAAAGATGGTGATATAAATCACCAAAGGTTAATGATCAGGATGTGAACAGAGGGACTTGTTTACAGAAATAGCATGCAATTTAAAATTTACAAGAGATTTAATGCCACTGCTTGGCAATTGCTAAAATCAACAGCCCAGAAAACAGTGACATTAAGAAAAATATTACAGTTCTAATCTTTCCCAAATAAGTCAATTAGTGTTAGGGCCTGCGCTCGCCATCACTTGACCCATATGGCTTGCACTTAAGTGAAAAAAAATTCCCCCCATTATACCAAGATCAGTGGATTGTGACTTATTTTGCATTGCATTTTCCTCCTGAATTCTGGCCTCTCTCACACGCTGTCAGAGCTGGAGGGGCACTCCCTACCCCCCTTTGCCTGGCATCAGAATAATTCTGACCCTTGACATTTGTAATAGTCAAAACAAAAGGCAGTTTATAATTGCGTTGTTTCAACGAAAGTGGGGGAAAAAAATCCAATCTGTTCTCCCAGCAGAGCCATGACGGCCGTCCTCGGCCGACGGGAGTCAATTTGTGAACTTTGGCACCAGGCGACCTTTAGAAACACAACACAACAATCTACAGAATTTACAAGCAAGACTAGCGCATGCAAATGGCCCGGCCCCGGCTCGCCTTCGGATTCGAGCGGCAAAGAGCATTATGGAGAACGCTTTTCCCCCAACAAATTAAGAGTGTTTCTTAAATGTCACAGCACACTATTGTATTTGGCTACAGATCATTACGCCTGATCCGCACACTTTTAAAAACGGTAATAACTCGGGAAATATTACATTGAGTGCCCACATGTAGAAAGGCAAAGAAAAAAGAGGAGAAAATAGGTTTTTGAAGTAATTTAAACATCACCACTCGACGACTGGAGGGAAAGGTCAGAATTTAAGTAAGCTGAAATGAACATGAATGGGAAAAGAAAATGCACAAACAAAAAAGATGGAAAGACCAGCAGCAGGACTGGGCAAACACAGGGCATGAGCATGCACTCTTTGGGCAAAGTCTGCACGCCTGGAGGACGTGAGCATCGCAGGGGCTTCTGAGCTGGCCGCAGCAGAGTCCCTCTGCAAGTCCATCCCATGCCGTCTGACCGAGGAGGACCAAAGGGAGGCCAGGGGGAGGTGATTTGCCCAAGGTCACACAGACAGCAAGTAGCAGAGGTGGGACCTGAACCCAGGACGGAGAGGCAGGGACAGAGGGTAGCGGGGAGAAAGGTGGCAGGGGAGGAGTTAGTTTGTTACCTTCGGTGTTGGTGCTGCTGCTGCTGTATATATTTCGCAGGCTACCAACACGGTTTAGTTTCCATGCTTTGCGTTTGGCTGCATCCCGAGAGCAGAGAGGGAGGTGGAGAAGGAGAGAGAGGAGAGGGAGACGGAAGGAAAGAGAAAGGAGAGGAAAGAAAGGAGAGAGAGAGAGACAGAGAGGAGAGAGGAGAGAGAGACAGAGACGAAAGAGAGAGAGGAGAGAGAGAGACAGAGAGACAGAGAGAGACAAAGAGAGAGAGAGGAGAGGGAGATGGAAGGAAAGAGAAAAGAGGGGAAAGAGAGAAGAGAGAGAGAGAGAGACAGAGAGACAGAGAGACAGAGAGACAGAGAGACAGAGAGACAGAGAGAGAGAGACAGAGAGACAGAGAGAGACAGAGAGAGACAAAGAGAGAGAGAGGAGAGGGAGATGGAAGGAAAGAGAAAGGAGAGGAAAGAAAGGAGAGAGAGAGACAGAGAGGAGAGAGGAGAGAGAGACAGAGACGAAAGAGAGAGAGGAGAGAGAGAGACAGAGAGACAGAGAGAGACAAAGAGAGAGAGAGGAGAGGGAGATGGAAGGAAAGAGAAAAGAGGGGAAAGAGAGAAGAGAGAGAGAGAGAGAGAGAGACAGAGAGACAGAGAGAGAGAGACAGAGAGACAGAGAGAGACAGAGAGAGACAAAGAGAGAGAGAGGAGAGGGAGATGGAAGGAAAGAGAAAAGAGGGGAAAGAGAGAAGAGAGAGAGAGAGAGAGACAGAGAGAGAAAGAGAGAGAGACAGAGAGAGAGAGAGGAGAGAAAAAAACGAGAAAAGAAAAAAATGAAAAGGGGAAAAAAAGAAACGTCAAAGTAGCATGTGAGGCATAACACAAGGCTACTCCCATTTCATGTGCAACACCCGCGTGTCTAAACTGGGCTCTGGTCATGACTTTTTAGTGTCTCCCAAGAAAGAAAAGACAAGACCCCCTCCACCCCTTCTCATTTCCAGTCTAGATAAAACATGGACCTTAGAAATGAAGAGGGTGAGCTGAGGGGAAGGGTTCCCACCTCAGTCCACCTCGCTGGAAAAAGTGTCAATAGAGTTGACCTGTTCTCCTTTGTCATAAACAACTGGTATGTCCAACCTGGAGACAAAGCCTTGAGCCTCCTCCTTAGGGGTTTAGGAAAATGGGTGCTCCACGGGACCTTGCTATCTTCACACTGGCATCACCTTGCACATCAGCAACAATGTTTGTCCCTTTCCCCTTAGCCAGGGGTAGCAAGAGAGTCTGCAATCATCCAGAGGTTCCTAAGAGAAGCTCAAGATGAGCATGCCATCAGATGAGGGACACATGAGGCCCTTGGGAAAGCACAGATTCTCATCTGGAAGGTAAATGTTTGCCCCCTAGATTCTAAAAGAAACTCTAGCATCATTTGCTGAAGAATCCAACACTCTCACAGTCACCCAACAAGTAAACATAAGGAGTAGGATTTAAACACAGGCCTTTTGACTTCAAATCCTATCAGTCAGTGAGCAGGAATAAAGCATCTCTTCTGTGCCATGCCCTGTGCAAAGGAACAAAACAAGACAGCCAGTCCCTGTCCTCAAGGGCATTCTATCTGGTGAGCCAACACACACACAACATTGTTATGAGAAATATTATCTCACTTGGCTTAGTTCAAGGCCTGGCACATAGTAGGTGCTGAGAAAATCCTGTTGCCTTCCTCTGCCCCCAAACACAAGGCCATTTTGTTTTTTGAAGATGAGGGGAAAGTTGGTGGGTGAACAGGGGAAAGGGGACAGACAGCAGAATGCCTCTCTTTGATGTTTATCCATCTAATTCTTTGGGGACAGTGGTCAGCACAAAGGAAGGAGACCAAGTTAATGATAAAGGACAGCGAAGTGTTATTTTTAACTAAAGAGTCCAACACCAACCTATGGATGCCTCTCATCTTGACCCAAAGGGAGAGCTTTGGGGTTAAGGCAGCATTGGAACGATAATTATCCCTGACATCATTTTCTAATTGCACACATATTTCCATCACTTGGTCTTTCCTTCTCACACACCCTTTCCCCTCCCCATTCATGCTAACACTGGTGGCAAAGACCACTCTAACTTCAGGATTTCTTTTTATTTTCATCTCCAGATGAAATGATTGGGGTTCTGTGAACTGAGGTTTCAGGCCTAGGGAAAGATTGTCACCATGGACTTGTAAGGATTCCTAGGCTAGAGCTGCTGGCGGCAGGGCAAACCCACATATACCCAGTGAAAGTGGTCATCTCAAGACACAGACCTCCCAATAATGAGGGGACCAGAGCCTGCTCTCTGCTGAAAGCCAGCAAGGACAATGAGCGAATTCATGGACGAGGACTCTGTTTACACTACCACGAAAAAAGAAAGTATCTGTTTGATACTAATACAAAATACCAAGACATATTTGAAATTCCGTAGCGAGCATCCTCTTTCGCATAGCAGGGAGCCAGGCTGGGCCAAATCTTTCATCTTATGGTAGAGTTGCCAAGGCGTCCACCCTCACAAATGATTATCCTCAATGGAGATCTAGCCAATCGTGGTTCAGGAAGGTGCCATAGTCCGTACCAGGCATGCATTCTCTCCAGCACTCAGCAAGGTGGGAGATCCAGGTACAAACACAGCACTCAACAAGACAACTGTGGCTTCTGTCTATGGGGCTTCCTACCTCTGATACAGTCTAGGGCCAGTTCTCCACTAAGATCCCACCTTAGCAAATAAACACTAAGTGTTTTTATACATAATCATTTGATTCAGCATAACAAGTACTTATAAACACTTTTTCTATGGCAGGAACTATACTAAATGCTAGTGATACAAATACAAGAAACAAAAATGGGGACATGAAGGGTGGAGGTGAGGAAAGGAAAAACAAAATGGTCACAGAATAATTCCTGACAGTAGAGGGGGATCTGCTGCTATGGGGAACTCTCTGCCAATGGAGGTTTGATGGTAAGGATCAAGAGAAGCCTGGTGTAGAGGGTGGCATTTTCTTGGGTCCCCAAAAGCAACATATTCAGGAAACCTACAAAACTTTGTGTTTAAAAACTTCCAGGACGCCTGACTTTATTCATGGACTATGCCCGTTGCCAATACAGAGGGCAAACTTTCCATGTCTTAGCAGACAGGCTTTAGGAGGAATTATGCCTAAAACAACAAAGAAGAAAAGGGAAAACCTTTTGTTACTGAGTGGTCAACCTTCTGTGATGAGCCTGTCCAAACATGGCTGGATTGGTTCTTGGATGCTTGGCACAGGCTTGGCACAGAGGCCTTTTCACCTTGGTAGGGCTTGTTGGGATTTGGGCCCTCTTGATATCAACTCCTGAGAAATGAACGTTCCCTCCATGACATCATGAAACATGGTAACTTCCTACATGATGAGGTCTTTCCTGATTTCCTCCCACTCCCAATTGCTAATCACTGCTTCAATCCCTAAACACCAGCCAAAATTACTTCATGTTTTGTAGATGCTTAATTTACACAGACACACAGACACACAGACACACACACACACATGTTCTGACATTACTAATATTTATTTTCTGGGCACAGGTAGTTTGCTCCCAAAGGACTGTTCACTCTCTGAACGTGAGGCCTTTTTCATTTCCGCCATGGTACCCCCAAATCCCAGCACAATGCCTGGACTACAACGGACACACACTACCTGCTTATTGACAGACTAACAGAAACACTCCACAAATTCATGACAGAGAAGGAAATAGCCGCCTCCCCCACCGATCAGAATTCCCCATTTTCTGTGGCTATTTCAGCCCTTATGCTATCCTCTCCTCTGACAGAGCTTTAGCATCTCTACCATCTGGGAGGCTATTTCACTGTTGAAGATATCCCTCCTCCCCTCCCTGAAGATAACATGGTGAAGCATTTCTCCAGATTTATGTAGCCCAGCTGGTCCTTAGATACTGGAGGCCTCTCTTGGCATTGAGTGGCTCCAAATCCTTCCAGTTTGGGAGAATTTGCCAGATCCTTCCCCTGCTGGAAGAGCCTGGGAGATGCCATGGGGAGCCACTGAAGATGGGGTGGGGTTGTGGGGGTTTAGATGACTAATGGCAGTGACATCTTTCTACACTTGGCCTCAGTATTTCTTAGTTTACCTACCACTAAAGGACCAAGAATTACCCTCTTGCAAAGCAACACATGCTGTCTCCATCATGAGCAATGTTATGTTTCCCATTCCATCACCTCCACTATCCCTCCCACGCTGCTCATCCATACAGCACAAAGAAGAGATCAGACATTGGGTCAAATGGCTGCCTGAGGTGGTCAAACGACCAAGGCTTCTGGTGTAAAAGGTTCTGAAGGTGACTGTTGTTAATCAATGGAAGGATTTCCTTATTTATCAACTGTACTAGGCCACCCCCTTGAGCACCTATACCAGACAGGAGAATTGCTTGTAGGCATTCCATATTAAAAAAATAAAGGACCATGAACCAACATTAATTATAATTGAAAATCTGCTGTCAACAGTGTCTCTGGTATCCAACCACACAACAAATTAATTTCCAGATGTGTACCAGTATAAATTCCATGTCCTCATAGAATGAACACTTCCATTAGACACAGACTGTGAGCTTTCAGAACAGAGACTATAATCTTGCATTTTTATGTCCAGCACTGAGTCCAGTGCTCGGCACATAGTAGGTGCTTAAGAAAAGCTTGTTGACTGACTGACTCTCAGGGGTGGGATCCAGTGTTTTCTTTAGCAATGCTAAGTAAGAAATAATTGAGTGCCCCATTCCTGAGCTATGGATATGCTCAATTGTTTTAATATTCAAGGTTTCTTGTTTTCCTGAACACTTGCGAATTCCAGAAAGTCTCTACATCTCAAGCTGCTCCACTTGGTGGCTTCCAACTTCCCTTTTCCCTGAAACATTTACATATAAATAGGCCAAGTCCAGGATAAGCAACCTCTGAAAGGGAGGGGATCTCCAGTACATTCTTAGAAGCTTTCCCCCAGTCCGTCTGATGTCTTTCATTTTTCAGACTCCCCTCTCCCATTACAGTATGGATGGAGAAGGAGAAAGTGAACATGCAGCCTGGTTTTCTATTAACCTATTGATGAAATAATCAATTTTAATGTGTAAGATGCCAGGCTTTTTTCTTCCTTTTAAACAAATGGACTTTTCCGGCCTGATATTGAGGTCCTGCTACAAACATTTGTCTCCTGTGGCATTGATTGCTCCAACTCCCCTTCTTTAGGGGCTCCTCTCCAAGAAAATACAATTTGATTATCAGCAACAAAACTTCAGGGGATGCCAAAGGAGAGTTGCCAGGATCCTGGCAGTGAGGGTGCTCCCACTCTTCCTAATGAGGTCAATACCAACTGCCTTTGCAATGGTGCCTGCGCTTTATGGAGAATAAGGAAGACTGAGCTTCATTATTTGTGTGGTTCCTGGTAGAGGTGAAATCAACCTGTTACATTTTAGTTAGACTCTGTCTCAAGAGAATGATCATGGTAACATGATATGAAACACTTTCAACTCATCCCAGTGGGGGAAAATATTTTGATGGAAAAAAAAAGGTTTTCATTGCTGCCAAGTTCTTTCAAAAAGAACCCAATATATTTTGATATTGTGATGAATACACATCATAAAAATTCAACTTTTCTAAAAAAATATCAGGCCTTTAACTGTTTATTATCAATATGTACATGAAAGGGTAATGCATGAAATTCACCATGGTTACTTTTTGCTGGGTTACTGTGTTCTATTTTCCTTAATCTAGTCACTGTTAATAATGGATTTTCATGATGCCTGTTTAAAGCTTTTGAGGGTGAGTGATTTTTTTAGTGCCACCAGACATGCAAAATACAATTTTAGGTCTGGTATAGACTAATTAACTAGCCAGAATTTAGATGGTTCAGATTAACTTCCTATTGCTTTGGTCTGCAAATTAATTGGTGCATTCTGAATCTCAATCTGGGTGGGTCCAATAAGTCATTATCTGCGGCTTGTCGATCCCAAATCACTGCCGTGCTACCAATAATTTGTATAATGGAGCCATAACATAGATCAATGCTGCATAGTTCATCAACCATTTTTTTGTTGATCCAATGTGAAATTTCAGCATCTTATAAATGGATTCTAATGGAAGAAATATCAAAAGGGAAATGGTTAAGCCTTTTAAAAAATAAATATTTCAACTCCCCTTCCATCACTATTGACCATATTTCTTAAGGAAAAAAAGGGAAGGGATTAATTAAAAGGCTCTTCTAATTAAAAAACATGGAGGGGAGGAATGGGAACACCATGAATCTAACATGGAGTCAAATAAGTTTGCAAATAGGTTTTTATTTATTTTTTGAGGGGTGGGGTGGTGTACAGGGTTAATGTGAACCAGAGAAAGGCACTCGATGACCTTTTCCCTTTTGGGGGGAGAAGAAAGGATAGGAAGCATTAATACTGAGTGTATTATGGAACTTCTGTTATGGGGCCAGGACTGACCAGAGTTTTGTAGTCTTTTAAATCTCGTGGTAAAGAAAGCGCTATTTTGGGGCACCATCTGGACTTGGGTAGTAAGCTAACTCCCCCTCAGACAATTTACCTTGTGTGCCCTGGCTGAAAACCTGATGCTACTTTTGGCCTCTCTCTCCCTAAGGCAATCTGCTTCTGTCCCCTCTATACAGAGCTATTGTGCACCATAGTGAGGATTTAGCAGGAAGGAGACTCTGTTGGGGGTCTGTCCTAGTTGGGTCTGAAGGCCTCCTGAGTCAAATCCTGTCCATCCTGGACCATAATCTCAATGGAAAAAAAATATATGGATATGGATGTTAATTTCCAGAGAAGTTTTTTCTTCCACACACTTGGCCTTTTCTGTAAGATTGCTGCAGCTGGATGGCCAAACAATGCGAGTCGTAACGCCTCCTAATTATTAACAGACAGCCAAGATCATTTCAAAGAGGGTGAGAAGGGGAGAATGTACAAATAACCGCCTTGTGCTAAGTCTGGGTTACTGGGAATCATTTAAAGTTAATGACTCCCAATTATTGGACATCACCTTATTTTTGCAGGCTCTGTCTCACCATCTGTGTCTATACCCTTGGAGGGAACTTTCCAATTGGGGTTTTAAATAGGAATTTCAGGTACCCTGTTTTTACAGGTCCCAGCTCATTTTTGTTTTCATTTCCTAATATTCATCTTCAGGTCTGAACTTCATCTTTAGAAAGCACATTTGCATTCTCAGAATCTGCAAACCAGGTTCTGGGAAGTACATGAAAAACGTCCATCAGTCCATTGGAATCTTCCAAAAACCAAGGCTTCATCCTGAAATCTGCCTCCATCATCATGCCCTAAAACTACAGACTTATTAACGTCACCTCTGGTCTCCATCTGACAGAGCTCCTTGTTGATTAGATAAATAGGCCTCAGCTGATTAAAAAATGATGTAGCCATTCGGTTGTGTGTCCAAGCCTTGTCAGCCATGTTGGATGTTAAAGTGTGCATGAATTACATCCCTGGAGTGTGCTGAACAGTGCTGATTAAATGAGGCCCGCCACGGCCCTCAGCATCAATTATCAGAAATAATAGGATCTTTTCACCTACGCAGGAAGAAGGGGGCTGGGCTGAAGACAGCATGCCACTCATCCCTAGGAACGTCTCATCTTTGGCACAAAATAAATAACCTTGTCCATTCATATGAGGGAGTTTCAACTTGTGCCTCAAAAAAAAAAGTCGAATGATAACCTTGTCAGATAATACACCGACAGTCCACATCAGACTTGCCTTAAAAAAAAAAAAAAAAAGAAGGGGGGAAATCTTTCTAAGTCTTCTGTAAATGCCAGTTTTGCAGAGAGGCAAGTCTGTGTTCCTCAGGTATTTCAGGATGACCCGCGCTCTGGGACCCTTTACAGAAAGATAATACCAAGGGCCCCTCGACGGGAGGGGATGGCTCCTACTGCTGCTGTGTGCGCCACTTAGACGTTCACTGGCTCTGAAGCGCCATGAGCTTTTGTTGGCAGCGATGCCATTGTGGAGCTACAGCTTGGGGGCTCTCTCTTTTGTGCCGGCCATGGGACCAAGCCTGCGTTTTGCTCAACGAGGTTGTGTCAATGTTCTGTGTTCTCGGAGAATAGCGGGGGGATCTTTTTTTCACAAGACGCAACCCCAAAGATTCTTACGCTATGTGAACTCACTACTTCAACTGTGAAGGGGCTTGACATCACGGTCTTTTTCCTGTAGGATGCCATACAGAGATGTAGTCATGTTGAAACATCCATTAAAAGGCCTTTGAAAGGATTAAAAAAAAAAAAAAAACCTCGAGGCCAAGCAAATATAGGGCATGTGTTCAGAAAGCAAAATCACTTCGTTGTATCAATTTCCAGTGGGACTAGTGTTTCTTTCATGTTATTCCATCAGCATCTTAGACCATTATCTTTTTAATTGATTTTTTGGTAATACCGCTGCTACTTCCCAACAGGTCATTCATTCCCTCACAGCCCTCACCCTGTAACAAAGATGTACGAGCCAAATTGACACAGTGGCATGACAGTGGTCATGTGTGACATTTTCTTATCCCACACCTAGAATCTACTACCTTTCTGTTAAAAGCAGAGGAAAATATCTCACCACAGGCCTACTGAAGTCACTTCGAATCACTGGTTGGAGTGCTTAAGTTAATGCTGTTTTCATTTATGTCATAAAATAGCAGTCATTGTATGAACTGTTCCCTTGATTCTGCTACATTCACAAGTTTTCTTGGATATTTATGTCTTAACATCTGTCTTTTCTTAAACCGTAATGGTATTTCATTACATTTGTATACCATAATAGATTAATCTGTTCTCTGACAGATACGTACGCACTAAATTTCCATTTTTTCCCAACTCCCCCCCACACTGCGACAAATATTTTTGTAATTAATGCCTTTCAATTCTATTTTGTTTCCAATGCCTTTCAATGCTAATTTACTTTATGATTATTGTGGTCATTATGTAGATTGTTTTATACTCTGCATCAGTTCATACAAGTCTTTACATGGTTTTCGGAATTTCTGATATTCACCATTTCTTACAATGCAGGAAGATACCCCTACTATGTGGATCTGTGGTGCTCACCTGGCCAGGGAACTCAAAAGATAATGGGGCATACAGTAGAAGCTGGATTAACTAATAACTTTAATGATGCAATTTTAATTCAATTGCCAGTGAGCCACCCTGGCTAATGTGACGGGAAATAAGGTTTCCTTGATGGCAGCTTCAATAGACCTCATAAATGAGGTTCAAAAATTGCCATGGGGCCATCATGGTAGACTACTGTAGGCAGACCTGGGAAATACCATTAGCTTGATACAACAAGGAACTTACAAAATGAAGACAGAGCTCCAGGGTATGCCATGGAATCTGGAATGTCAGTGGGGTTTGAGAGGTGACTTTTCTTTCGGCCTGGACAACCTACTGAGGTGTAGATAAAAAGCTCAGCTCCATCCCTACATTAAGTCACTATTTTAATGGAACACCAAGTCTATTGCTAATATAACCAACAATGTAAGTATGAAAGACACGTAAGTAGAAAGATATTTGTGTCATCTTTTTCCCCAATATGGTGCAACTGGTGATATCTACAACACCAACCAGGATTGTACCAATATGTGTCCATCGTAGCTCTTTTCACTGGGGGCCAGAGGAAAACAAATGGAACTCTCCATGGGAAGGAGTCAGAGAACTGGCCAGTACTGGGCCACTGTCTGTGGCAGGGCTCTTTGGCCTTTGATCTGGGTTTCACTCTTGGGACATGCTATAAGAGAGAGAACAATTTCCAAAAACCTCACAAGGCCACACACCTGAAGGCTATGAAGAATCTACTGGTGGTAAAAGAAAAAGGAGAGTAGAGAGGAAATAGCAAATGTGGGTCTTAACCCTAGGTCTGAATTCCATTCCTAACATAGTACATGATACTGGATGAGCCACTTTAATGCTTGGCACCTCAGTTTCCCTATCTGGAAAATGAGGTCTTAGTTTAGAATGATCTCTGATGATCATATTCCAAGAAAGTGTTTTTAAATTCAGTTTCCCCAAAGCCATGCTGGCTTAATCATCCTGACCTCTGATGTCTCTTCTGAATCTATAATTTGGTTTTTAAGTCAAATTCCCAGAAAAGGATATATCACAAGTTGCTTTCCACAACATAGTACATTTGGTCAAATGACTTATCATAGTTGTAATCCATCAATCATGATTCCCTTAAAAATGACCATTTGGATCAGGCAAGATTTGTCAAAATGCATCATATGGCAATAACAATGTTTTGCACTTCTGCGGGACCAGTGGAAGGAAGGCAGACCTTGGAGTGACAGGCCATGAATTCAAATCCAAACCTGGTCATTTGCCACTTGTGTGGACCTTGGACAAGTTACTATATATGTCTATGGTAGAGGGAACAGATAACTTCTCATGTCCCTTTCAGCTCTAGAGCCAAGATCCTATGAATGTCACTGGGTATCGGTTTCCTCGTTTGTAAAATAAAGGAGTTGGACCAGATGGTTTCACATTCAGCTCCATATATATGATTTTTTGACTTCCACAAAGGTACAGTTAAGCACTGATATCTTATTCAAAGTAGGAAAAAGTACTTGCACAAGAAAAACAAATATTAACCCCAAATGAATCCCCAATCAAGATCAAGTCAGGAGAACACATGTGCTCATGCATCTCATGGGCTATTTGGGTTTTGTTTCTGGCCAAGCCTGGTTCTCTTACTGGCATAAATACAGACAAGGCCAAATGGCAGGCCAACCTATGCATTGCCAGCTTCCCCAACCTGTCTCCATCTTCCTGAGACAGAAAGAAATGTTAATTGGAAACATTTTTCTTTCCCTTGCTGCCCACCTCCCAGACCTCCCCCTCCCCAGTTTGTCATCTGCCTCAGTAGAAAATTATAGGTCTTTTACACGTAAAAAAATCTTTTTCAACAACCCTGAAAAAAATTGTCTTTTAATAAAAGCTTCCAATTGTACTATCATATTTCAAAGGCAATGACCAGTTAAAGCAGCTAATCCAAGGTATAATTATTTAATGACTACTCCTCATGCTATCTAACAGGACCATAATTGCTTGGCTGTGATCACTGGACCACCAGCTTCAACACTGGAAAACAAGCCTCCTTAGTGAAGCATTTGATCTCCCAGTCTCTGTAGGTTAGCTTCCACAACCCAGTGCAGGGGGAGCTGGGTAAATGAGACACTGGCAGCATCATCTGTCAGTCGTGTTTCCTTGACTTGTGACCAGTTGAATCAGGAAAGATTTGTGAAGATATCTGTTCTAATAGGGCACAAATTCTTGGCATGCCTCCAAGTCTCCCCATCTCCCACCATGAACTCAACAACCAGGTTTTGGTTACCTTGCAGTTTGTACACAGTAGATCCTTAGCAGAAGGCAGCAGATACCCTACCATCCTACCCATTTCTTGGTTCAGAAAAAACCCAGGAAGTCATCTGTAAGACATTACTACCTTTTCAAAATCAAGAAAAGAAACATAATGATTGTCCCTAGAATAAACTTCAGACTTCTCTGTCTCTCTTTTAAAAGCCTCTTGCCTCCTGTCTCTAACCACATCACTCTCTATGTCCTTTATGTTCTGGTTCAAATGACCTCCTTGCTGTTTCTAGCCCCCTGATCCCATCTCCTATCTTTGTGCCTTCAGCCAGGCCATTCCTATGCCTAGAACATGCTCCCTCCTCGCCTCTACCTCAGGGAATGTCCTGCTCCTTTCAAAGCCTGGACTGAGTGCTGCTTCCTCTGTGAAGTCCACTTGGATGCCACCCATGGGGCAGAGCTTCCCATACCCCATAAATTACCTTGTGTACATTTTACGTTCACCTATTGGTATGTCAATCTCTTCCACAGGAATGAGGGCATGAAGGGCTCTGTTTGTTGCAATGCCTGGCACATAGAAGACACTCTTGAGTGCCTGGTGAGTGAATGAATTAAGGAAACCCCAATGAAGAGAAAGATGACAAGTTTCTGGCTCTTTCTTGCCTTCAGAGGCACCTTCTTGTCCCATGCAGTAGATTTCTGACCAGGGGATTTCGATCTTTTGGTCGCCACTGGGTCTGATTAAACAAGGTCACACCAACCTCCGAAGTTTCCTATCAGTACTACCTCTCGGCATCACAACAAAATGATTACCTGTAAATTATTGTTTTCTTTCCTTTCAAAATGATTCAGATCTAACAGTGACTTTGGTTGAGAGTTCAGGGAAAGGGGCAGGAAGGGTCCTTTTCCACACATCTCAACACTGATGCGGTCCCTTTTATGAGAAAGGGATAATTAGAAATAAGATTGCCACAGTCAAGGCTCAGAGTTCGCCTTCTGGGGTCACATCAACTGCTCTTGCGCCTTCTGTGGAAACAGCTGGCTCTGTATCAGCTCCAGATCAAGGGCAGGTTTCCTGTTGAGGCTGGAAATACGAACTTTCCAGGGGGAGGAAGGTCCCCAGATGTTAATGGTGGAGTGGGAAGTGCATTAGCTCTGGCACCTGACTCTCCTTATAATGTGTGACCTCTGCAGAGGAACTGCAGAGGCCCAGTTTCTTCATCTATAAAATGAGAAGGGTCAGACTTGAGGTTCCTTTCAATGCTAGATTTCTGATCTGTGTGGCCTTGGAAAAGTCCCTTCCATCCTATGAGCTCCAGTTTCTTCACTTGTAAGATGAGGGTTTGATGGCCTCAGAGTTTCCTCTGAACTGGAGAGCGTGAACTTGGTCTAGTCCCTTTCTTCCTTAGAGCCCCAGGTTCTTCATCTGCAAATGATGGGGTCAGATATCTTGGATCCTGGGAAAGTCCTCTCGTGGGCACAGACTCTCCTGAGACTGTTCTGTTTGTATCACAAGAGACATTCACCTTCACTTGCAATTTGCTGCTCAGAGGATGATAGCGCCGGGACTGGAAGGCACCTCTAAGGACATCGAGGCAGTCGACTCTCCTATATTTGACAGATGAGAAAACTGAGGCACAGTGGGGGAATTCACCCAAGGTTACAGAAGTAGGAAGTACAAGAGATGGGGTTTGAGCCTAGGTCAGTCCTTGGATGGTAGTGATGTTGCCTTTCCCCTTGTACCAAAATGATGCCCTCCACTTGTCCTACCTCACTAAGATACTTACAGGATGTTGTAGGTGGGGGTTCTCCCTCCACTAGAGCAGATAGTGGACAGTCCATGCCTTAGGGGACATTCCTTCCTGATGAGTTGCAGAGGTCAAAAACACTTTATCCCCAGGCAGTGAACCCTACACTGAACCTATCTCAGCTTCCCCAGGCTAGTCCTCGGAGGATAGGCACACGTAGACTTGCTTCAAGTCTGACCTGCACCTGTTCAAACATGTGTCGCACAGGCATAACCTCTGAGAACCCACGGTCATCTCTAATCAGTCAAGTAGCTTTTATTCAGGACCCAATGGGTGCCAGAGACTGAGAGTGTGCCAAGTGCTAGGGACAGAGATGGGAGTAAAAACACATTCTATCCCCTCGAGGAGTGACCATTGTAGTGAGAGACATAACATGCAAATGACCAAGTGCCTTTACACCCGAGTGTGTCCCCAGAGGTGGCCTGTGCTCACTGGGGAATGGTGATGGTCGAGTACAGCCTCTGGCTCATAGGAAACACTTGGTAAGTGTCTGCTCCCTTCCCTTCCCTGTTAGTTCAGACAACACTTAAAAAAAAAAATGATTTGGTTGTCATTGGTTCCAACTTCAACATTGGATTCACATTCTTCCTTCCTCCGTAGTGAGACCAGACATTTAATTCATGGTAGTTTAAAATGAAGGTCAATCAATTAAGAAGCATTTATTAAACACCTACCATATATAAATCAGCTATGCCATATGAGGTTCTGGGGACACGAAACCAAAGATGAGAGTCCTTACCCTCAAGAAGCTTATTGTCTACTAGGATGAGATAAGGAAATATAGATTGTATGCAAAATTAATACAAAGTGATTGCGGCTACTAACAAGGAGGGGCACCAGAGAAGGCTCTGGCACGATGTGGTGCTTGAGCTGAGACTCTCAGAGCAAACAGATGTTTTCTTAGGGAAAAAAAAGAGAAATCCCATTCAATAACAGAAAAGGAAGCAGGTGAGGAGGAAGGGGTCTACAGGCCATCGACGTTGCCTCAAGGGCAAAAGCTGGGGTGGCGTCCATGTGGCTCTTCTCATGAAACCTCTACTGCTGCTCAGCACACCAGGCTGCCTTGCTCTGAAGAAGAAATGGTTCCTCACTCTCTCATTCCAGAGACAAGTATTCCTTTCTTGGGGTGAAAGATTGATCCTGGTTTTGGACCATCAGTTTCATCTATGGAGTGGGGAGTCTGTAATCTTGCCCGTTATAGGCTGATAAACAAGGAGCATTTAAATCCATTACCCAGGATGTATTGTTCTGTATTTCTTATCTTCTTTTAAACTCAACACAGCTACATTCTGTAAATAGTACAGGCAATTCCAGTCAAGGAAAAAGACCCGGGACAATGAAATGAGGCGTTTCCTCTCTCTCAGGAGCTTGTTTCCACTGCATGCATCAACTTTAAAAATTTTCGGCAATCTTAATAGTTGAAGGTGACCAGGGTAAATTCGAGGTTTCCAATTCACTCAATCCAAGTATTAACCGAGCACAGCTTTAGAATGAAGGGAAATCCTTAAAATGTGAGAAATGCAAAGGGAAAGAGTCAGGCCTTTAGCCCACAATACTGAGATGATATATCTTTGACATCAAACAAATTTCCAGTCAACCAACATGTATTAAATTCCTCCTATGTGCCAATGAGCTGGGCCTAGAAGCGAGCAGGAAGAGAGGGCTAAATGGCCTTTGGAAAGTTACAAAGCTCCTTTACTGACCCCAAGTTCCTCTCTGAACCAAGAGTCCATCTTTTTTCCATGGAAACATTCTTCTCTTGGTATTGAATGTCTATGAATAAGGGAACACGATGGCCTCTGAAGAACTGAATGGTCTAATGTGTAAAGGGGAAGCCTGTGGTGCACATGAGCAGGCTGTAACAAACTGTGAATGAGGAATTATTAAGGAGAGGTGGCATGGAGGATGTCACCGAAAAAATGTGTGAGTGAAAAAGATGGCGGAGAATGAGGTCTAAACCTTAGATTGCATCTATCCTTGTAATCTAAAGAGAAAATGACATACTGGGTACACCTCCCATGGCCACCGTGAAGGAGAACATGAAAATTACACAGGATGGGTAGGCCTGGGAATTGCGTTGTTGGAGCAAATACTCACATGGAGAAGACCAAAGATCCTTTGGAGTCAGAGTTCCAGGTATTGAACTGCACTAACTGGCCTCCATGGTTATGTCAAATAATTAAAGAGTAGAGGAGGGGGACACCCGATGCCAAAGGGAAAGGAAGTTGCTTAAACATGGGGCAAGGTGATGTGGCAATCATTTGATATAGGAGTTTGATGGTTGGCAATTACTGTAATTTTTTGTTTCATAGGGACTTTCAATATATATAAAATACATGCCAACATGTATTTGTATCTACATTTATACATATACACATACTTAAATATGAACACATACACATACATGTATGACCATACACGTTCTGTTGCCATAGGGACAGAGATTGGGCTTGATATTTTATCAATATAGGGAATTCCTAATAGAAACTCCTTCTATCAATGCCACTTGGCACCCTCTCTGTAATTTATAGGGGACTGAGAATTGAAGTGACATGCCTGGGATCACACAGAGCCTACATGTCTGTGTCACAACTTGAACTCAAGTCTTCCTAACTCAGAGGCCAGTTTTCTCACCACTGCCACACTTGAACTGAAAAATTCAGCACGAGCTTGGTGGTAATGAACCAGCCCTCGTTCAGACAGATGAAAGAATAGGCCATTACTTAGCCTTGAAGCCTGTTTACTTTGGCTGGACCAGCTTAGGTCTGGTTCAAGGTTATCACCTTGATTTAGAGATAGTCATTGACTAGTTCTTAATTATAGCAGAGTTCTCATGGGAGAAGAGAGTCCTTAAGCCTCAGTTTCTACATCTGTAAATCAAGACAAATAGTACTTGTGCTCTCCATTTCTAAGGATTGTGGTGGAGAGAAGGCAGCGTAAACCATTAAGCGTTGGTGAGACAAGAGTTATTTGGGGTCACATGCTTTCTTTGTGGTGACATGATCTGTGGAATCTTTATATAAAAATTAGCAACAAATTAAGTCTGTTTCATTTAAGAACCCATTTAAAGAGTTTTTTAAATGGCAGAACTTGAAAAACAAAATAAGATCGGTTTGTACAATTTTTAGAGCCTTTAGCAAGTTGAAAATGGGGAAAAAGAGGCATGAGACCAAATTTAGATCACAGAAGAAATGATGGTGATGGCCTTCAATTCAGGCCAGCAACCTTTTATTAAGCACCTAATGTATACAAAACCCTGCTAAGCTTGGGAGAAGGAAAAAAACCCACCAATGGAACAGTCTTTGCTCTCTAGGAATTTATGTTCTATTGGGAGCAAATACCATGGGCATGAATAAATAAGAAAATTTCACACAATTTCAAGAGGGTGAGCATATTAACCCCTGGGGTTATGGGGAAATAGCTGGGATAGGAAATAATACCCTGAATGGGTTTTTAGGGGAGCAAAGTGAGGAGAGAGGGTGTAGTGGGGCCAGTATTAAGTAGATTTAAAATGGCAACATCAGCAGATTCAACTGGGCTGGCTAACATGAATTGGAGAGCATCTTCAGCCTCTGTTTCTTTTATATGTATATATATATATATATATGTACACACACACACACACACACACACACACACACACACACACACACACACACACACATATATATATATATATATAATGTTTTTCAGTTCTTGACATTCACTTTCACAAGAATTTGAATTCAAAATTTTCTCTCCATCTCTCCTCACCCCCCACCCCAGGACAGCATGCATCCCATCTATCCCTTCCTCCAGTCTGTCCTCCCTTCTATTACCCAACCTTCTTCCACACCCCTTCCCCTCTATTTTCCTGTAGTGCAAAATAGATTTCTATACTCCATTGCCTGTATATCTTAATTTCCAGTTGCATGCTAAACCAGTTTTTAACATTCATTCTTAAAGCTTTGAGTTCCATATTCTCTCCCTCCCTCCCTACTCACTCTAAATGAGAAAACAAACAATTCAATATAGGTCATATATGTGTAACAATGCAAAGCACTTCCATAATAGTCATGTTGTAAAAGACTAACCACATTTCCTTCTGTCCTATCCTGCCCTTCATTTATTCCATTCTCTCCCTTGACCTGTCCTCCCACAATAGTGTTTGCTTCTGATTATCCCTTTCCCCAATTTGCTGTCACTTCTCTTATCTTCCCTCTCCTATCCCCTTCCCCCTTGCCTTCCTGCAGGGTAAAATAGATTTCCATATCCAATGGAGTGTGTTATTCCCTCCTTAAGCCAAATCCCATGAGAGTAAGGTTCAATTATTTCTTTTCATCTCCCCCCCTCTTCTCCTCTATTGTAAAAGTTCTTTGTTCCCTCTTTTATGTGAGATGATTTGCTACATTCTACCTCTCCCTTTCTCTTATTCCTAGTACATTCTATTCAACAGTAAATTTTATTTTTTTTAGATATTCTCCTTTCATATTCAGCTCACCCTGTGTCCTCTGCCTATACATATATAGACATACACCCATGTACATATACATATCTACTCATATATAATATACCCATACACGCATACCCATATACGCCTACATGTGAATATATATGCATATATATGTGTATGTATGTGTGTGCATGTGTGTATGTATGTATATATTCCCTCTAACTACCCTAATATTGAAAAAGGTCTCAAGAGTTACAAATAACCTCTTTCCATGTAGAAATGTAAACAGTTCAGCTTTAATGAGTTCCTTAAGGCTTCTCTTTCCTGTTTACCTTTTCAGGTTTCTCTTGATTTCTTATATTTGAAAGTCAAATTTTCTATTTAGCTCTGGTCTTTTCAGCAAGAATGTTTGGAAGTCCTCTATTTCATTAAAATTCCATTTTTTCCCTGAAGTATTATACTCAGTTTTGTTGGGTAGGTGATTCTTGGTTTTAATCCTATCTCCCTTGACCTCTGGAATATTATATTCCAAGCCCTTTGATCCCTTAGTGTAGAAGCTGCTAAAACCTGTTATCCTTATTGTAGTTCCATAATACTTGAATTGTTTCTTTCTGGCTGTTTGTAATATTTTCTTCTTGAACTGGGAACTCTGGAATTTGGCTACAATATTCCTAGGAGTTTTCCTTTTGGGATCTCTTTCAGGAGGTGATCAGTGAATTCTTTCCATTTCTATTTTACCCTCTGGGTCTAGAATATCAGGGGAGTTTTCCTTGATAATTTCTTGGAATATGATGTCTAGGTTCTTTTTCTGATTATGGTTTTCAGGTAGACCAATAATTTTTAAATTTTATTAAATTTATTAAATTTTAAATTATCTTTCCTGGATCTATTTTCCAGGTCAGTCATTTTTCCAATGAGATATTTCACATTGTCTTCTATTTTTTCCAGCCTCTGTTTCTTAAGGTTAAGAGAAGGGGTTTCTATTTTCACGACACTTTCATGTCATTTTCATGACATTAGAGGCTGAACAGGAAGTTGGGGAAAAACTGACCACATTTGAGCAGATTTTTATGAATAAAAAATTTGGTCAATGGCTATGATGACACTAAGTAAACTTGTCCTCTGGCAGCTGCAATAGGGTTGCACATGACAAGAAAGACTGGATCATGTGGAGCCATCACTGTGGGATCCCAAGGGGGATAGGCCTTCATGATGCATAGAAATAGTAAAGCTCCCACCAAGACTTGGAACAACTTCATGGCAGAAGAAGCACTATCTTGGTAGAGGAGAAAGAGTACTACCTTTGGAGTCTGAAGACCCTGGGCTCAAATCTCACCTCACATGCTTACTACCAGCATTCTGTGACCCCTTCCCCAGGTTTGGGTTTCCTGCTCTATAAAATGAGAGGGTTAGCTAGATGACTCCTCAAATCCCTTCCAAGTCTAAGTCCATGATTCTCTGATTCCAAGGTCTTTAAAAAATATTTCAATTACCAAACTACTGTTTGGTTATATAAATGGAAATGAAAAATTAGAATTCAGGAGCTAAACACAAAAAAGAGATTACAAAGGACATAACTGTCATGTTGGGGATGGGGAGAGGACCAGTACCTCTAGAAAGAGCCAGGTTGGAGAAAAATGTCCCAAAAGTTTATGTTTACAGTAGTCAAGGACAGGTGGATTGGATGTGTGTATCTCTAGTGCAATGTGATAGAAGTGAGAAGTTCTTAACCTACTCACCCACCCTATTCATTCACTCACTCCTCATTTCATTTAACTGCTATTACTTAAGTCCTTACTATGCACATACCATTGTGTTGGGAACTGTCAGACATACTGAGAGTGAAATAAGAAGACAGTGGTCTCTAGTTAAAAACTATCTGAAAGCTCATTGACATTTGTAATAGTGGCATGGAAAAGTGGAGGCACATTTCTTTCAATAAATGAGAAAAGAAAATGAAGCTTCACATGTATTTCCTTTAGAAAAAAGGATTTTTGACACTCTCTTGATCATTTAATTTGGTTAACAACCCTTCCTTCACATTGACTCTCTGAAGCCCATGTGGCATGGTGGTGCAGAAGGCAATAGAGCCCTTACCTTTGGGATGTTGCTAAATTGGAAGGAAGGAAATGGGCATGTATTAACCACCTATGAGGTTCCAAGGAGTGTATAAATGTGATCTCACATGACACTCACAATAACCCTATAAGGCTGTTATCATTCCAACTGTTATTACAATGGAGGGAACTGAGGCAGAGAGAGGGTGACTTGACCAAAGAGTCAAAGGTGACATTTGAACCCAGAGCCTCTTGCTATCTGCTGTCTCCTGCTGCCTCAGGATGCTTCAAGTGTGAGAAGACCCTCTCCACATTCTCATTCTCCTGTGACTCGCTGACTGTCAGGAGAGATGTACAGACAGCCCAAGGGGATCAAAGAGTGAAAAGCCCCAGTTCTGGTCTGGGCATTCTCATCTTTCATCCACCAGCAGCTGTTCCCCCAGTGCCTGGCAAGTTCAGCTGGCTCTCATCAGGACAGATGGGTATTGAAACTTCTTTTTACATGCAATGCTTGGCCCAGGTGGAAGATCTGAGTTGTTAACTACCAAATGACAATGGCTGTTACTAATCGCTTATTGAATAATGAAACTGACACACCTGATAAAAGGTTTCAATCCAGGGGAAAAAAATGATTAATTGTATTTCAGTCCGTGGCACTGTTATTTGTGTGACAAATGGTTGGCAGGGCCCCCGTTAATCTCCGCACACCTCCAAGTCTGATGGGGCGGCTTCTGCCCGGGCATCCAAATAATCAGCCCTTCCTAAGACAGCCATGCAGTGTTGTGAGGGACTGAATGAGAGCTTTTATCAAGGTTGATCTCCAAATCAATTTTCACAATGGATTTTTTTTTGTGGGAAATATGTGTGTATGTGTATGTTGCGTGGGAGTGATACAGGGACAAGATGAGAGAAAGAAGGGGAACATGACAAAAGCCAGGAGGTAGCTAGGCCACCGTTCTATAATGAAGAAATGAAATCACCAATACAAGGGGGGTGTTAATGACTTTGGAAAGCTCTGCGTGGTTTATAGATTTCCTGGATGGTGAAATCTGAGTGGCCGCAGCATCCAGACCTGTCAGGGTTGTTTGTTATGTTGTGGAGGGGGGTTACATTTCCTGCTGTGTAGCCAACTTCAATTCCCCCCAAGATACAGGGGAAAGATGGAGTTGCTTTCCAGGTCTTTGGAAACTGGGCCTTTTTTTTTCTCCAAGAGATGAATAAAACTTTTTATTTCTAAGGAGCAAGCCACGAGCAACTTTAATGCTACGGTGGCACACAGGGCATAGCATTTCAGTCCCTGCAAAACTCACATTAATACCATCGCAGCGTTTCTTTAAGACCAAAAATGTCAGACACCAATGACACATGACATATATAGAGGCTGATTTAAAAACAAAATAAAATCCAAAAGACAGACATCCCAGCAAAGTTATCCCCCTAAAAATAATCAGATTTTCAGCTTTGGAGAGACAAAGTGACAATATATATTTTAAATTATTATCATGGAGAGAGACAGGGAGAGGGAGAGGGAGGAATGGGAGGGAGAGAGAGGAAAAAATAGAGGGAGGAAGGGAGAAAGGGAAGGAGAGAGAGAGAGACAGACAGACACAAACAGACACAGAGAGAGAGAGAGAGACAGAGATAGAGACAGAAACAGACAGAGAGACAGAGAGAGAGAGAGTGAGATTAGAGGCCACAATGAAAAGAGTCACAAAACTTCAGATCCCTCTCCTGTCACTGACAACCTGGGTGACTTAAGGCACACCTCTCTATCCTCAGTTTCTTCCTCTGTAAAATTCAGGAATTTTGACCCAATGGCCCCTGAGGTCCCTTTTCCCTCTAATCCATGCCCTTCTCTGTGCCCCAGGGGTCCTTACTCATTCTGGTGTCATGGAACCCTTTGGCAGTCAAGTGAAGTCTATAAACTCTTTCTCAGAAGAATGTTCGAAAATACATAAATTAAAATACCTAGGAGACCAGGTATAATGAAATACGGTAATCAAAATGTACTTAACAAAAACAACCAAATCAAGTTTGGAGTCCTCAAGCTAAGAACCCCTGCCTAACCAGGCGCTGACAATCAGGTACTGCTTGTAGAGGGAATTTCCTCACCATGAGCTCCCTACACCCATTAAATACCCAAATCATGTCCTGGTTTAAGTTTAAATATTCAGAATTACATTCTAAAAACCTCCGCCATGCTTAAAAAAAAAAAAAAGAGGTAGAATTGTATAGTTTAGAGGATCTCAAACTTCTTGGCCTCAGGTCCCCTTACACTTAAAGATCATTGAGGGCTCCAAAACAGCTTCTGTGAAATGGACTACACCTATTGACATTTACCATATTTCAAATGAAGACATCTTAGGATTATTGTGAAAATAATTCAAGTATCTCTTCCTTTCCTCAAACCCCTAATCAATGCTCTTTCCACTTGAATTCGATTGTACTGATCTATCTCAAAGGTGCACCTGCACAGACAAAGCAGCTAGATTGGGTCCAAGGCAGACTGCTTTGGTCCCTTATCTTTGTATGCATGGTGTCTTGAATCTCGTAGGCGCTTAAAAAATGTATTTTAGACTAAATTGAACTGGGAACTTATGTTTGTAAAAGTAAAGACTATCATTGTATAAGAGCAAGCTATTTTCATTAAACTTTTTTATTCATATATTTTTATAGTCAATATTTTCTAACGTGTTTCCCTCCCTTTCAGAGAGGGGAAAAAAATACATATCAAACAAAGCAATGAGCCCTTCTATTACTCTGAGAAAAGTACTAGGGAAAAAAGAGATATACTTGAGGAAGGGGGTGGGGAAGCCAGCAAAGAAAACGTTACTGACCCGGCTTAGAGAAAATTCACAAAATTACAGGCATGAGAAGGAAATTAGAATCTAAACCTCCTCTTCACATAAATTGTCGGGACACTTAAGAACACTGATGGGTAAGGAAAATTTCTACACTATTATAAAATGATTGAAAAATGGATAGGATTAGTACAATGGAAATTGTCTTTGAAATCTGAATGTCAAAATTAAAATGCTTGTGCTCTCCTACGGAAAATAACAGAACATTTGAAATTTTTAAAAGGGTCACAGGATCCTAGCTGCAGAGCTGGAAGATAACTATTTCAACCCTTACAAAGGAGGAGACTGAGGACCAGAGAGGAACTATGCTCATAGATCTGCAACTTGAAGGGAACTCAGAGGCTACTGAGATCAACTCTATTTTCTAGGTAATAAAACTGAGACTGAGGGAGGAATTACAGGATCACACACTCAGGACCACAGACCCACGTAGATCAAAATGGGGCCCATGGAGACTGATTGACGACCCACAGCTGGGATATGTCTGGGGTGGGATGTTGACCACTTGTCAGGTAGTGAGGATTCTTGTTTCAGGGGAGAGTTGGATTAGATAATATGTGAAGTATGCCCCGTCAAACTCTGAATTCATAGGTTCCTATAAGTTTTGTAGCCCTAGGAAGGTCAATGTCATATGTAGATCTATTACACTAAACTTGGCTACTGGGAGGTAACTGGGGGACATGTATAATTGGACTCCCCAGAAAGGGGTCTAGGAACATAGGCAGGCTGTCACTTGTGAGTGAAAGCAAGGGTCCCCTTGCCAACAGAATCACAAGCTTCTTGAGGGCAGGGGTTCTCTGATGAGAATTCCCTTAGTCATCTGTAATTTGCCATTGGAGAGAGTTACTTGGGGCTCTAGGAATCCAAGATATTTGCCTAAGGTCATACAAACAGTACGTGTCAGGTCAGTCTGACTGCTGTCAGCTCTGCACCCACTGGACCACAAATTCTCCTATCTTGTGTTATGTACCTTGTACTTATTGAGCTCTAGAACAATGTGGGTGGGACTTGCTGAATTTTCTGTGGACAGGAGATGTGAAGCTTAACAAGGCTTTATAAGTACCTGGAAGGAGAATGATTTAGAGGGAAAGGAAAGAGCCAGTGGCAGAAAGAAAGGAAATGGAATCGATAAAACATTTAAAAATACAACAAAAACAAAATCAAAGATGTTCAGACATGCAAACGGGGTGTCTTGAGGACTGATTTGTTAAATTTCATATACACATGAAAAAAAAACACACCACCATGTTTTCCTAAATCAGCTTTCTTCTTCATTGGACAGTGAAATGATTGTTCACTGGCAAGTAGGAAGTCTAATAAACAGGAAGATTTTTAAGAAAGGAAATCTGGTGGCTTTGATCATCAGTTAATTAATTTTCATCCCATTCAACTTAAGTAACATTTCTTTACATGTCCAGCTCAGACTCAAGTTTGTATCCAGAGCTGGCTGATCCTTTACCTTAGTATCTGATGACCATCTCCGGGAAGAGAAACATTAGCACTTGTTCCTGAGCCTTTCCCCAAGTCCCCAGGAGTACAAGAAGAAACAAACATTGAAAAGAAATATTTCAGCATAAGAGAAATCCCTTCCTCTTCATTAGACTAAAAAATGGCAGAAGGCAAGGCCTTAATTGCCCATGAAGGCCCATGACTGAAAGTGGTGACTGCTGATTTGTTAGAAGCTAGGAACCTAGCAGGAAATGCTCTCCATCTACTGGAGTGTCAAAAAGCCACTGCTACTTCTCCCTTACTTTAAAAATCATCCTAATTCAGGAAAAAACGGAATTTGATCTCCCCCTTTCGGTTTTTCACATATTGATGTGCACACGAGGCATGGCCTAACCCTTTGCTACTTTTCTCCTTCATTCTCAAATAAAAGCAATGGAAATGACGTCTTTGTTTTTTAGGCTCTCCATCAGAACTGATGTTTGGGCCAAAGAAAAATTGGCCAAGTGTGCTCAGTAAGGTTCAAGGTGAAAACTCATCCCTGGGGTTGAAACCATAAGGCCAGCAAAGGACAATGGTGGGGGTGGGTGGGGATGAAGACTGTGCTTTGAATGAACTGGTGAATACCAAGACGCCTCTCCAAACCAACATACCGTTGACAAAAGAGCAGAGAAGAAAGCTGCCGTGTCAGTGACAGGCCACAAAACACATACAACAATGTAAAATCACAGGATCACCAATTGATTCCTATGCCTTTCTAAACTCTTTCACAGAAGGTTAACACAACATGCTGGTAGCCTTCCTCACTGGGGTGCAGTGAAAATACAGGACCTGAAGTGAAAAGGCTTGAGATCACATTCTGGTGCTTACTCCTCATGTGACTTCTGGCAAGTCACTTAATTGCTGTGCCATAGATTCCTCTTTTGTAAACACAGAAGAGCTTGGACTGGATGAGTCCAGTATAAGACTGTTCTTGCCTCAAAATCCTATGATCTTGTTTTCTGTTGAAGAAGAATATTTGGTGTGTATATGTGTGAACATATATCTATATCTATATCTATATAATATACATGTATATTTGCATGTGTATATGCTGTTCAGTTGAGTCAGTTGTTCATGACTCCTGGAATAGTTTGCCATTTCCTTCTCCAGCTCATTTGGCAGATGAGGAAACTGAGGCAGAGTTAAGTGACTTACCCAGGGTCACACAGCTAGTAAGTGTCTGAGGCTGGATTTGAACTCAAGAAGATGAATCTTTCTGACTCCACACCAGGTGCTCTGTGCCCCGTGTGTGTATACATATATAATTGTGATTTTAAGCAACCAAAAGTTCTTACTTTGAGTGATGAGGGTGGGCCAGTATGACACTGTGGAAAGAAGATTAGAGTCCTGGGTTCAGGTTCTAGCTCTTCTACCTATTGCTTATTATACCTTGGATAAGCTACTTATACTATTCAGGCCTCAGTTTCCTCATCTGTCAAATGCAACTGGACTAGATGATCCCTGAAGTTCCTTCCAGTTCTGTTGTTGTCAGTCAGTAATTTCAGGCATGTCCAACTCTCCATGACCCCATTTGTGGTTTTCTAGGCAGAGATACTGGAGGGGTCTGCCATTTCCTTCTCCAACTCATTTTACCAGTGAGGAAACTGAGGCAAAGAGGGTGAAATGACTTGTCCAGGGTTGATGGTTACCACTGATTTCACTTTCTTGACCACACACCAAAGCAAAGATTCCTATTTAAAAGTAGCTTATGCACTAATCTAGTAAATGGTAAACAGCACCTAGATATGCATATTAGTATTTACATACATGCATGTTCAGTTTTGTGGTATCTGATTATAACCACAGGCATTCTTCTCTCACAGATTAAATATAATGCACAATTCAACTCAATTCAACCACTGACTACACTTTGACTGCATGCTAGGCACTGGGGTTGCAAAGATGAAAAACCAATATGGGACCTGCCCACAAGGAGCTTGTAATCAAATGGAGTGAAGGGTGGAGAAGGTGAAAGATATGCACAGATAACTGGGATACAGGTAAAATGGAATTGGGTCATGGTGCAGATTCTTCTCGAGAATATTACAATCTAAAATTAGATTATTTCATTTTAGAAATAGAGGCATGAACCCAAATACCTGAGGGCAAGGTTTATTCTCCTGTCTTTGGATCCCCAGGGCCTAGCTCAGAGCAGGACATTAGTAATTGTCTGTTGATTAGTCAACTGATTCAATGTGATTGAGAATAGGGGTCAAAGATCTTCTCACTCTCTTTTTCTGAATAAACATCCTTGGTCCTTGAACATCAGTCAATTAGTCAACGAACAAGGTTTTCTTAAGCAGCAGTGTGACAAAGGAGACAGAAAACCAGAGTCATGGCTGGGAAGACTTTGATCCATTTGCTGAACCTTTCGGTGCCCCAGACAAGTCTCTGACTACGGGTTGCATTGAGAAAGTTTTCTCTTCTCTAAAATTTCTCTGTATCAGTGAAATTACAGGTTTAGTCTTCATCACATCCCTTTTGCTATAATATGGCACTGACCTTTAAGGAGCTTAAGAACCAGTGGGTTGTGGGGTAGGAAAGAAGATGGATATACCAGTGAGGATGATACCATTATAATGAAACAAGGCTAAAACAATCATCTGAGAGAAAACTACATAGATTCAGCATGTAATGAATGTTTGCTTGACGTCCACTGAAAGACAGGTGAGGAAGGAGGGACGTATTCAGAAATGAAGACGATATGAAAACACCTCACCCCCTTCCCAGAAAAAAAAAAAGAAATAAATGAACAAAAAAATTTAAACTGTTGAATTCAATTGAAAATAGATTCTTCATGGACAGTTTTCCTATTTTTTTGAGGACCAAATAGAATCTCAGTAAATCACAAAACAAGAAACAAGAAAGAGGGAGCCTGGTGGAGGAGACAGGGTTTTTTATATGGATTCAAAGACCTTAGGCTGAATCTTGGATTTGTCTCCATATGACCTTAGGAAAATCATCGCATTTTTCTGGGCCTCACCTGACTCATTTGTAAAATCAGAAGGCTGGACAAAAGAACTTTGAATGTCCCTGAACTCTGAATGAATCTCCAGAGCGAGCCTCTCATTTATAGACTGTTAGGGATTGGACTATATGATCTTGGAGGTCTATAAATCGAGCTCTCAATTCTCAGATGCTCTGTTAGTCACTCAATACCAATTGAGCTTTTAGCGCTGTGATTATTTAAATTCAAACCAAGCCCAAGCCAAAAATGAATTTTATAACCAACTGACAGCAGTTGACTGATACATGAAAGCCAAGTAAAGCACTTTTTCAGCTCATTTTCAAAGCACAGGTTGGACTCAGACTTCTTCACGAGTTATAAAGAAAAGCTTTTATAACTCATTCATTTGCCATTTGGCCCTTTACGAATTTAACTTGTCAAATATGGCCCCACACGGTAGGACTATCACTATAATTTTCAGAGGAATTCTTCAGGAATCCCAAAAGCCAAAGTCATTTGCTGACGTCCAATAAACTGTGGTTTACGTGAATGTGGTGAGTCTTTTGGGAGATGGGTTTCAAAGTCTAAGGATCTGAGTTCAAATCTCAGCTCTTCTAGCTATGATGTGTGACCTTGGCTGAGTGACTTCAGAGCTTTGGGCCTCCACTTCCTCAATTTTATAATGAGGGAGTTAGACATGGTGACTTCCAAGGTCCCTCCCATCTCAGATGCTGTGATTCTATGGATCAGAGAATCTTAGAATTCCCTAAGGAACCTTGGAGTTCATCGTGTTCCCAAGCAAGAATCCCTTCTAAGAGACATACAAGAAATGGTCACCCTTTTGGTGACCACTGGGCACCTTTGCTTGAAGGTATATAGGGAAGGTGAACTCCTTCCCTCCCTCTCAAGGCAGTCTATTCCACTTTGAGACTGTGCCAATTGTTTGGAAGTTTTAATTTTTTTTCATTTTCTTAACATCAAACTTAAATCTATCTCTTGGCAGTTTCCAGCTTTGCCTCTCATTTCTGCCCTATGGAATAAAGGTATAGAAAGGTTACTATAAGAATGGAAAAGAATGTTCATCTTCATGGGATCACAGAGCCTTCAAACTATCAAAGGATCAAAATGAAATGGAAGGTAAGATTGTATCTTTGTTTCTCTACTTATAACAGCTCCTGGCACATAGTAAGTAGTTAATATATACTCACTAAGCTGAACTAATTGGATTCACAGTTGAACTGAAAAGTGTGGGAAGACATTATGTGATCTGATACAAAAGGAAGTCAACTAGGAGAAGGATATTCTCAACCAACACGAGTGAGACAACAACAAAGCAATCAGAAGTGAAGGTTGTAACATTATAATGAATTATAAAGCTTGGCCAGCAGGAGCTTGGCCCAAAGAAGGCACAGGGTAAGGGCCTCCCTCACTTTTTACAGAGGTGGGAGATTATGGCAACACCAATGTTGGATTTTTCCCCAGATATTGGTATTTTGTTGAAATATGCTTTTCCCAATTTTTTCTTCCTTATTTAAGGTATGCCTTCCTAGAATGGGTACAGGACAAGGTACAAATTGGGAAACCTAAGGGATTTTTAAAACATCTATCAATCAATAAAATTTACTTTAAAAAAATCTTTAACCTGATGAAAAATTGAAAGAAAAAAGCACCAACGTAGTGCCAGGTAAAGTAATACATGTCATTTACAAGGAGCTCACTTTTTTGCTAGGTTAAGAAAACACCCTCTGAGGCTTTACCTGCCTGTAGAAGTAGAATTCCTACAAAGTGAGAAATAGGCATGGTGATCCCATTTGCTAGAGAGCCTTCCAAAGGATGACAAATAAGTGCATAGTTTGTCTTTCTCTAAGTCAGTGACACCTAAGTGGAGGCAAATGTGTCCCACTCCGTGTACTAAGTGGGACAAGGGAACTAATGGATGTGAAGGTCCTAATTTTGAGTGGAAATAAAAATGCTAATTGTGGCTAAGACAAAGACTGAGGAAGAAGGGCTAATCAGCTCTTCAGTTCTTGTCCTTAAGATCCCATTTATATGCTGGGTAACTCATTACTTTGGAAGTTATCAAAGAATGTGAGCAGTTCAGAGGAGAAGATGGCTAGGGATGACCTTTGACAATAAACAAACGATGAAAACTCTCAGGTAGATCTTGACTAAGCACTGACTGCTCTGGAAGTTTGAACTCTTTCCCCAAAGAAATGTTTGCCCTAAAGTCCAGGAAGAATCTTCTGATGAGAATTGCCTCATAGCCTCCACAGCCAAGCAAGGGTCAAATCTTGCTCTTAGCTCTCCAATGTCTCCTGTGTTAGGTCACCACCTTGGTACCTCTTGCCTGGCCTGCACTATTATAATAGTTTGCTAGTTGGTCTTCCTGAACCCATCATACCCCACTTCGACAAACTACTGTGGCTCCCTATTACCTTTAGTGGAAAATAAAAAATTCCTCTCCTTTTCTTTCCTTTACTACACACGACTCCCTTTCATGGATCCGACTGTCCAGGTAAACCACCCAAAATGGCTCACACATGATTGTCCAGCTGCTATCTCTATGGAGACTCTCCCTCATGCCTGGAATGCATTCCATCTTCACTTCACTGCTTAGAATTCCTGGGTTCTTTTAATCTTCAGCTCAGTGCATCACCTTTCCTGATGCCTCCGCTGATGGTGCCTCTCACACTAAATTTTCTAGTACTGATTTGGCATAAGCTTCCATGTGTATCCCTTATTCCTGCCATCTCTCACAGCAGAAAGCAAGCCCTCTATGGAAGGGGCTTCTTCTCTTATGCCTCTGATAATACCTCTCACACAGCAAGTCAATGCTTGTTGATTGATTAGGGAACTGAACTGATGTCCAAAGGAAATTCAAGAAAATGGGACTTGAATTCAATTCCTCAAACACTGATTAAGTACCTACTATGCACGAGGCTCTATGCTAGGCAACACAGATGCAAAGGCACATAGTAAGATAGGCCCTGTTCTCAAGAAGCTAGTGTTCTACTGGGGAATAAATCCAATATATACACAAGGAAAATAATAGGAGAGATTTTAAGCTGTAACTGGTCTTTGAAGGTAACAAGTCTAATAATCTAACTTTTACAGAGAAGCAAACTGAGGCTCAGAGTGCCCAAGGTCATGTAGGTACAAAATGGACCAGCTGGTAACTGAGCAAGGGTCAGGTGACTCTGAATTCAGCCCTTTCTGGTTCCATGCTGTGAGAACAGCCATGGGGGTGGAGGGTGGGAGCTGAGACAAAGGACCAAAAACTTAAGGAAGTTTCGAGAACCCCTATTTAATGAAGGTTCTTCATGCCTCGAGTCTCCATCCCAACCCCTCATGTGTTCATGCTTCTAACAACTTGGCCTCTGATCTACCAAGTGCATTGTGCCCCATGAACTGTGACCTTCACTGGACCTCAGCCTCAGCCTTTAGCCTGGATGGGTCAGCATAGGTCACAGTGCGGACTTCATCAACTCCTACAACTAAGACCCCAAACTGTCAGATTCCCTTCTATGACCACAGTCCTTTGTCCTGCTGCCCCAGGTGACATCTCATTCCCCCAGAATGCATCCCTCCATTGACCTCCCTGCCATGGATCTCCCTGTGATCGCCCAGGCCAGTACCTCTACTCTGACAATTTTGCATCAAGCTCTCTCTGTTCTGGCCAAACCACATGACAAGCTGTTCATCACCTGATCTTAACCTATTTACTCCTGCCCCCACGCATTTACTGAGACCAATCATCATGTGCAGGACTCCCTCTCCCTCTCCCTCTCCCCACTTAGGTCCACAAATTATCCTTTTCTGCTTTCAAGACTCAGTTCTGGTGCTGCTTCTTCTGGAAGGCCTGCCTAGATTTCCCAGGTGAAAGGATAGCATTTTGTCTGGCTTCATTAAATCATGCGCTGTCCTGGTGCCTTCATGACATCCAGAGATGCAACAATCCCAGAACCATAGATTGAAAGTGGGATGGGACTTGGGGGCCTCAGGTACAATCCTCATTTGCAGATGAGGAAAATGAGCTCCAGGGAGGTTAAGGGATTGATCCAAAGTCACACAATGAGTGTTTGAAATGGGGTTACAGGAAGATATGAGCAAGAGTTGCTCAAGATGGACAGGCATGAATAATGAATGACATCTGTATTACTGAAATGTCCATGAGACTGATCTGAGGCTCAGTAAGATCCTGACTACCTGTGTGAGCTCCACCACATTCAGGCTGTATCTCCTTTGTGTGGTCATGTCTTATTCTCTCTCCTGAAGAGACTCTCATCTCCTGGAGGTCAAGGACTATGCCACTCTTTATCCTATTCTTTCAGTGCTGGGCTCAGTCCCTGGCACGCTGGAGGTACTGAACAAATACCTGCCAAATGGAATGGAACTTAAGAAATAATTTAGGAGAACTTAGATAATACACACCCATGTATATATATTATATTCATACAAGTGTATGTATGCATGTACACACACATGTACACACATATACACATGTATGCATTCACACACATGTATATACACATGCACGCACGCACATACACATATATAATACTACACACACTGCCAAAAGTCACACAGAGAAAGTTAGAGAGACTTGAATGAAAATGAGATGAGCAGGATGAAAATATCCATCTACTAAGCTAATATCAGTAAAGAACTATAGTATATAAATTTACGTAGCAATGCTGGAGTTTCATCCCTACATTTGCTTTCACAATGACTGACGAGGACCACGGAACAGCTGATACATCTTAAGAGTTTCCATTGAGATGCACAAGTGATGGAGAAAGAAATCTAGACCTAGGATTCCATTGCTAGAGAGAATACTTGGGGCAGGGGGAAAATGGCCTTGGGGGTACTGAGTGAAAGGTCTTTCACTCGGTCACACAGCCAGAGCAAGAACCTGAACCTCTCCCTCTACCCAGGATGCCATGCTGTCTAGCAATACTACTACTACCACTACTGTCACTATCACCACTACTACCATCACTACCACTCCTCCTCCTGCTCCCACAACCACCACCACCAGAAATAGTAACGATAATCCTCACCTCAATTTCACCAAGTCTCATCCTTTAAGACCTGACCACAGCACCATTTTCTCCCGAAACCTTTCCTGATTCCCCTACATACTGCTGCCCTTCCTCCCACACTTCTTATGTGTGTATATATACACATATGCATGTATACATGTATATGCTATACACATACACACACACTTTACACTGATGCTCCATACATTTTTTATGGCCCTTGGTAGTCCCTCCCATTAGAAGGTGGGTTCTTGTTAAGGGCGGGCCTGTTTCATTCTTTGCTTGGTATCCCCAGCCCCCACATAATGCCCAGCACATAGCAGGGCCCTTTATATATTCTTGCAGGTGGATAATGTGTGCTGATGTTTCTTAAGCATTGTAAGGTTAACAAAGTGACAACTATTTGTCTCATTTGGCAGAGAGTAGGAAAGCTTTGGAATCTGAGGACCTGGGTTTGAATCCATTCACTGTGTGTGATCTTAGGCAAGTTCCTTAACAGCTAAGGAGAATAAAAGCAGCCAGCCTTTGGGATTACTGTTATATTATAGGTAAACCACCTAACCTCTCTTAGCCTCAGTTTCCTCCTCTGTAAAATGAAGGGGTCAGACTTGATGGCCTTTTATGGGGGAAAGTTCCTTTCCTCTCTAACTCTACAACTCTATGGTTTTCATGAGAAGCCAAGATCTCCGTATGAGCTCCAAGTCAGTGATAAAAGGGACACATTTGCTCCTTTGAGTTTTCATATTGGACATTTGATCTTACTGAAGGCTCAAAGATAACTGTCTACCAGATAAATATTTCTATGTCACGCAAAGGTCATGTTGGGGGGAAGGGGAGAAATGCAAAAGGTAAGTTAATGCCAGAAAATCTTGGAGGCTCAACTGCATCCCTTTTATCATTGGATTTCTAGTGCCCCACATGAGGGCAGGGCAGAAACAAAAGTGAAGACCTGAGTTCCCATCTCACCTCAGACACTTAGCCATGTGTCTCTGACCAAATCACTTCATCTTCTCTCTGCCTCAGCATATTCCCCTGTCACATGAGCTTAGCCTCCCTCACTTCTAAGGTTCCTTAGCTCTATGTCTATGATCTTTGGGTTTGATTCAAACTTATAAAGCTAAAGAGCCATTCCCCACTAGGCAAATGGGAGAAGGAGATAAAAGGAGATTTTCAATGGAGGAAGTCCAAATGATCAATATGAAAAAAAATGCACTAAATCACTAATAGAGAAATGAAAACTAACACCACTCCAATTAAATGTATCGCTGGGGGAATTCTGAACTGGTTTGGCCATTCTGAAAAGCAATACACAGCTATGCCTGAAAATTTACTCAAGTGTATGCACTTTGACCTAACACGCCAATACTAACCTTACACTCCAAAGTGATCAAAGAAAAAAGAAAAGGACCAATCTGTTCAAAATCAGCTATTTTTGTAGTACTGAAAATAAAATGGAAACCAAGGGGATGACTTCTCCCTGGGAAAAGGTATATGAATGTAATGGTACATTATTATCATCATGCCATGAGAAATGGACAGTTTCTGAGGAAACTGGAAAGACATTTAAGAATGGACACAGAGAGAAGTCATCAGAACAGGGAGGCCAATTTATACAATGACAACAACCTTACAGAGAAAAACAACTTTGAGAGACATTAGAACTGTGAACAATGTAATGATAAGCCAGGAGTACAAAAGAATAAAGATGACACATCTCTCACTGAAGGGAAAAGACAGGGAGGAAGGAAGGCACAGAGGGAGTGAGGGAGGAAGAGAGAGAGAGAGAGAGAGACAGAGAGACAGAGAGAGAGAGAGACAGAGAGACAGAGAGACAAAGAGACAGAGACAGACAGAGAGACAGAGACAGAGAGACAGAGAGATAAACAGAGAGACACAGAGGCAGAGACAGAAGGTGGGGGGGATGGAGAGACACGTCCTGTTTTCTGGTAAGGCCAAGGTAGGAATTGCTTTGCTTGACTATTCTGAGAAGAATTGTCCTTTGTGGCTTTTATAGGTTTTTTTTTTTTTTTTGGTGTGGTCTTGGTTGGGGGAGTGGAATGCAGCAAGAGGGACTGATTATAAAATGAATACTTAGTGCAGTGCCTGGAACATAGTAGGCACTTAATGCTTTCTCTATGCAGGATATCATGATCCTAAGTGTACTGGTATCAGAAGCAAACAGTAGGTGCTTTTTATTGACCAACTGGATTAATTAATGGAGAATGTCACCATTGAAAGCCAAACAATGTAGCACGCATGCAACACGTGTGATCAGCAGCAGCCACCAGTAAGAACTCTCTTCAATAACATGTAGTGTTCCCTCCTTAAATACCATTTAGGGGAAACAAGGGAAAGACTCAAAATTGACTAGGAGTCTGGGCACTGATGTCCATTTTTCACCCGAAGCCCTCTCCAACTCGATCTTGCCATTAGGCCAAAGCTTGGGAAAGGTAATCAATCCCAGCTAAGCAGCATCTCGCCAGGCGGGCGGGCAGGGCTGATCGCGAGCCACTCCAGAGCCCTGGCGGGCTGCCAGCCGCCAGACAGGAGCCATCAATGTTTCTGACGATCACAGGAGCACGAGGGGCTATGCGTAATTGACTAGACGATGGGCTAAAACTGTGTCCAATCAGCGTGTGAGCAGCGCGGCGTGGAATATGCGTGCCACCTGATTACATGGAGCCTCGTCCTTTCTCTCTCCTCACGAAACCTCTTCAAGGTCCACAGTACGGTAATAAGATCATTACTGTCAAGCGGTACGAATCACGGGCAATGAGTCTTGGGATGGGGAGTCATACTTCACAAGCTCCCCCTTCCCCCCTCCTTCCTCCTCTCTCTCTCTCTCTTTCTCTATCTCTCTCTCTCTCTCTCTCTCTCTCTCTCTCTCTCTCTCTCCCCTTCTCTCTCTCCCTTACTGTGTGAAAAGGCAGCAAGGGGACGATGAGGTGACAGATAATGGTGGCATGATCTCGTACCAACTAGAAAGCCACTTTTTAGAAAAAGCCAAGAGGAATCAGCTTAACAGAAACTCAGACATTTTCCCCTTCTTTTCCTCCCCATTCAGCTTCAACCTCCCCTTCAAAATTAGACAGAATTAAACCAGGCGCAGAATTCTCTTTTCATGAACTCTGGCATAATGCAGTTGAAATTTAATCATCTGCTGGATCTCCCTAGCTGAGCAAGGCCTTGCTACCCCCACAGACAAATGGCCAATTTTCTCCATTTCTCGATTACAAAAGGAGCCTTCGGGAAAAGTGTGTGTGTGCGTGTGCGGGGGGGGGGGGGGGGGGGGGAGCTACTTACATTTCTCTCTCCCTACATCTTTCACAAGTATGGTACAAGTTAATCAAAGCACCTTTATGTACCTCTGTGTCTGTTTGAAGTAAAAGAGGGAGGAGTTGAAGAGGTGGATGCTTAAAACTTTTGAATTAAAAAAATATTTTTCACAGCTTAAAAAAAAAAAAGGAAAGGAATCTGCCAAGAGGTTGTGAAATAAATATCCTGGTTTTCAATACTTCTCTCTTACTGCGAAAACCTTGATGAGAGAATCATGAGCCTACATACAACAAGATTTCTTTACCTGGGATCCACAACCCCCCAAAGTATCCATGGATTGCATGGTGTCCATGAACCAGTATTTTTAATATTTTAGTAACCATACATCCATAGAATTGACCTTCTTTGCATTATTTATTTGTGAGTGCATGTATTTAGGGTTATGCATTATTTAATATATTTTAGAACATTCTGAGAAGGGATCCCTAGATTTCACCAGACTACCAAGGGGGTCAAAAAAAGGTTAAAGACTCCTGATCTAGAAATAGAAAGAACTTTAGATATCAACTAATCTTCACCCACCAACGCCACATCTACCCATTTTATGGATGAGAAAAATAAGCTCAGACATATAAGTAACTCTCAGCTCTCAGACATTTTTCCAAAGGTCTGGTAGGTCTCACTGATTTGCAAAAACTGAGGCTATAGGTCTGATGACCAGTCCAGTGTAAGTCTAGAGAGGCCCACTGGGGGAAAAGACATTTTGACTACAGACAACACATGAAATATGGGAGGATTGCTGTATATATCAGACACTAGGGAAATTCCAGACCTCACAATGTATCTAAGATTATATAATGGAAGTCAGAATAAATCTAATACTGGCTATATAGAAAGAGGGAAGGACAGTGAGAGAAGAGTCTGGCTACTCTGTTTATATTGAGAAAATATGAAAGCTCATAGTAGCATCGATTTTGAGTTGGAAGGGATGTTAGAAGCCATCAAGGCCAAAGTCCTCACCTTACAAGAATAAATTGAGGGCTGGAAAGGAGAAGAGATCTGCTCAAGGTCTGTTGGAACCAATCAGCTAATCCTCAAGCATTCATTAAGCTTCTCCAATATGGCAGATATGATGACATAGAGATATGAGGACATAGAGAGCTAAGGAAATCATTCCTTGCCTTCAAGGAGCTTGTATTCCAACATGAGACCCAACACCAATATATACAGGTACATACGAAACACCTGCAGTGCAGCTAATGGGACATATCTGGGAGAAGGCGTTAGAGTCTGGGGGTGAGGAGGATCAGGAAAGGTGTCCAGCTCATGGTGGAGCCTCTCTTGGACAAGGATGGGACAAGATGAGAAAGTATGGATAATTCATGATCAGCATTGATGCAGGGAGAACTTGCCATAAGGAGATTCCATCAGTTCAGACAAAAATACATTTTGGTAAAATCTTTGATTTGGGTTTCAATGTTTTCAGTAAACAACAGTTATCAGTGCATTAAAAAACAAACAAACAAAAATCAAACTTCCCAATCACAGGAAGAAATGGGAGGAGGACAATTATTTCTCTGCCCATCCACATCAGACCAAGCATCCTTCCTTTACCTCTTATATTTGTTAAATGTGATAAGGTGTTTGCTGCCTAACAACTGCAGGAGAAATGCCAGGAGCAGAACAGAGGACTTTATGCAACATTTGTAGATCTAAGGCCTTTGACATTGTTAGTCGTGAGGGCTTATGGAAAATTATGTCAAAATTTGGTGGCCCAGAGAAGTTCATCAGTATCGTATGTCAATTTCAGGATGGCATGTTTGCCTGGGTTCTGGATAGTGAACAATGCTCTCATGCCTTCCCAGTCACCAATGGAGTGAAACAGGGCTGTGTGCTTGCTCCCATACTTTATTAGCATGATGTTTTCAGCCATGCTGTCAAACTCTTTCAATGAGGATGAGCATGGCATCAAGGTCAACTACTATACTGATGGTAAGTTCTTCAATTTGAAAAAGCCAAGACCAAAGTAGAGGGAGTGTTGGTGCCTGATTTTCTGTTTGCAGATGATTGTGCATGCCATGCAGCCTCTGAAGCTGAGATGCAACAAAGCATGGATCAGTTCTCTGCTGCCTGTGCTCATTTTGATCTAATAATTAACACCAAGAAAATACAGGTGCTCCATCAGCCATCACCACACCATCTATACATGGAACCACCGGTTACAACAAATGGAGAAGTTTTGAATGCTGTGGATGAGTTCATTTACCTTAGTAGTATACTTTCCAGGGATGTACACATTGACAATAAGGTTGACACATGTATTGCCAGAGCTAGCTCAGTGTTTGGGAGACTTTGAAGAAAAGTTTGAGAGAGAATAGGTATTAGACTGACTACTAAACTGAAGATCTACAGAGCCGTTGTGTTGACCTCATTGTTGTATGCTTGTGAAACATGGACAGTCTACCAGCGCCATGCCAGGAAACTAAATTACTTCCATTTGAACTGTCTTAGGAAGATTCTGAAGATCACCTGGCAGAATAAGGTACCAGACACTGAAGTCCTTGCCTGAACTGAACTGCCAAGCATTGAAACTACACTTGAGAGAGTGCAACTCTGATGGGCTGGCCATGTTGTTCGAATGCAAAATGTACACTTGCCAAAAAGACTATTTTATGGAGAACTTGCATGGGGCAGGTGATCACATGGTTGTCAGAAGAAGCAATACAAGGACACTCTCAAGGTCTCTCTCAAGAACTTTAGATTTGGTTGTACAACATGGGAGACACTGGCACAGCTCAGCATGGTGTGCCCACATCAGAAAGGGTGCTGTGCTCTATGAGCAAAGCAGAACTGAAACAGGATAAAGGAAACATAGGACACGCAAATTTGGTGTATCTACCACAAATGTTCACATGGACTATCTGTGCTCAGTCTGTGGTAGGGCATTCTGAACTTGTATTGGTCTGATCAGCCACAGATGTACACAATGAAACTTCACTTTATCATGGTGATGTTATTTTGGTCCTATTCCAGAATGAAGGACAATAACCAATTTGTTAAACTGATGACTCATTATTTAGAGTAAAGGTGCCAAACTCATGAAACTCCAGTATGGCAAGAACCAGGTGAAAATGAACTTGAGATATCTTTAACAAAATAAATTTAAAAATAATATAACAGGTTATATTAATCTGTGGTTTGCTCATTCAATATGGGGCTGTAGGGATCTATCTGTAGCTGAGTTTGACATCTCTGCTGTGGAGTGCCATGGATTCCAATGTGACTTCTGTAGTGACATGACATGGAGGGAATGGTGGCCAACAGAATGAGGATGAAAGAAGGTGAACTTGGAAGAGGTTGGGAAGGGAGAGACACAACCAGCAATGGGAACACAAAAGGAGAAGAGTGATTTCATTGTGCCTCTGGTGATCATCCTTGAGAGGCCATTTTCTTTCTCTTTAGCAAGATTAATGTCTTGACAGTAATGGTGTCAATAAGGTCAAAGTCCACGGTGGTTCTAGAACTCTTGGGATGAAAGTCTTTGATGAACCGCCCACCTTGTGGCAGCCAATCCCTTATCCCTGCATGCTTGTGATACCTAGATCAGTCAATTAAGCTCAAAATTGTGTGGATAAAGAATATTTATTTTTCCTTATTATAAAAAATGTGCCAAATAAGTAGTCTATTTTTGTAAAAGTGCCAAATGGTACATGTATACATACATATAGATATATAAATATCTGTGACACATATATGCATATGTGTGTGTTTATGTATTCTTTAGCAATCACATTAAGAAGATGCCATAAATCTTTTAGCTTTGAATCCTCCATGAGTTTTTGTTTACTTTCATATTTAGCCTCATTTTTATAGATTTGTCCAGTTCTGAGAGAGGAACATTAAAGCCTCCTTTTATTATTATGTTATTATTTATCTGTTTTTGCAATTCATTTGATTCACCTTTCACAAATGAGGAAAACAAGAACCCAGTGACCATGATAACAGTGCAAGTCCTTTTGGACAGTAAAGCCATCCTGATTCAAAATGATAACTAGCTTGTCCACACTCAAAGAAGAGATCTGATAAGATCCTACTCTCTACTCTTTTGGGAAGATCAGGGATCAAAGGTGTAAAACATTCATATGACATATGATGTTTTTTAGTTTTTGCTGAACTTTCTTATTCTTCTTTATTATGATGGATGAATCTCTGGGAGTGGAGGGGAAGATACAGCGGGGAATATCAATGCTCTAATGACAAAAGATAGCAACACAAATTTGATCAAGGTTTTTGTGAAATCAGGGATGATGGCTGTTTTACTGTTGAAAACCTTTAGTCAACTAGTCTTCTTGACTTGACCTGACCTTTAGGACAAAACCTCTGGTTTCCAGTTCTTATCCACAGAATCAAAAAACAAAAACAATTAGTAGGAGCACCATGGTTGAGATTTCTCACTGGAAGCAGAATGCATGCATACATACATAAATATATTTGGCTATAGGAAAAAACTCACCTCCACCTCAAAGGATTATAATTTTTAGAGATGGAAGACAGAATAGAGACTGGTAGGTGTAATATTCTCATTTTAGAAATGAGGAAGTTGGCTCAGAGAGGGAAGTGTCTTGTCCAGGAGCGTAAGGTGGGATGTGGCAGAATGAGGATTTGAACCCAGCTCCTCTGGCTCTAAGTCTAACACTCTTTACACCATCCTATATTTCTTCTTGGAATTCCTAGCTTCCTTCAAACCTCTGTTCCAGTGACACCTCCTCTAGGAAACCTCTCTTAGTCTTTTCCATGACTTGTACTCAATTTGGGTGGTTAATATTTGTGACATAGGGATTCAGTTTCCTTCTCTGCGAATAGGGGTTGGACCAGAGGACCTTATAGATTCCTTCCTGTTCTGTATCTAGGAGCCTAGTCTTCTCTACATCAACTAACACTTCACACAGACAGGATTAACCTGACTCCGAGCCTACTTAAGGGGATTTTCATATTCTCCACTACTTCCTTCAGCTTTTTTGAAGGCCAAATATTCATATTTATTAATCTACTAATTCAGAACAAAGCAGGGATTTCAGTTCTGCATGAGGACAATGCTATTTGGATTCTTCACCCTCTCTTGACACCCCCAAATAAATGGCAAATGACTTGTGGGCAACGTCTGTTTCATTTTTGTCTCCAGGTACATAGTAGGGGCCTAGTAAATGCTTATTAGATGGAAGTGAAGCTGAAAAGGACTTTCGAACCTGGAGATTACAAAGAAAGAGATGTCACAGAGGGTCCATTGGATCCCACCAAAGCCTGCCATTTCTTTAAAGGGGGAAGAGGGAGCAGTGAAAGTTAACGACCTTAATGATCAAAACCTTTCCAAGCCAGAACTGGGGCTACCAACAGATGAACCGAGAAGGAAACCCCCAGAACAGTGTAGCAGTGTGACCCAAGAGCACCTAGGCCTCTTACCAACATCTCCAGTCCAAAGGAATCTCAAAAAAGCCCAGAATACAACAGGAGGCCCAAAGTCAAGATCACCTGACTTGGGTAGAAAAACACAGAGCAAATAATGGAGCCACCAACAGAAGGAGGGAAAGCTGAGAACATTCATGAACTTATGCTCCAAGAAACAAAAGAGACAAATGGCCTTCCCAAAGACCAAGTATCCTAATCACCACTCACAGAACAGCTGACAGCCCTGAATACTTTATAGAAGGGGGGAAACAGTAGAATGGGGGAGGGGCTGTCATCATCTTGTCACCAGAACTCAGGAGAAAAGGATGCTGAGTCCTTCTAGGGTGTCATTGTCTCTTCAAAATTCTTTCTAATCCTCAACTAATTCACTGAGAATTTTCCTGAAGCATCTGCAAAGGTGACCGAAAAGCACTGACAGACAGGGCTTGTTTTGTCTTTTTTTAATGCTTAGAAAATAGGAGAGAATCTGGAATATTGGCTTGATTAATCCTGGGTAATTTGAAATGCTAAGGTGAGCAATATGGGGCCACCTGGCCATCTTAGTGACTAAACTCACGTTTCCCATGTTTTGAGACTAAGTAATAGTTTAAGTCAGAAAATACTTATTAAGCATCTACTGTTGTCTGTGTCTTTGGATTAGTTATCCAAGTTAGAAAGCATTTATTAGGCACCTATTGTTTCCTATGTGTTTGGATTAGTCATTCAGGTCAGAAAGCATTTATTAAGCTCCTACTACCGAGTAGCAGAATCTTCCCAAGTTGGCCCCTCCTCCCCACAATCTTTCCACCCTGGTTACACATCCCTCCCCCACATGTACTCTGGGAATCAGACAGTTCCTCACACACAACACTCCAGTTCTTGCCCCGTGTATTTTTTACTGTCCATTCTCCACACCTGGAATGCTGTTCCCCCTCATCTCTGTGTGGTTTCCTTCAAAATGCACCACCTCAACATCATCTTCTCCAGGGAGCCTTTCCTTTTCCTCCCACTTGATCTTGAAAGGGAAGTAGTCATCATCAGTACAAAATAATCTTGGGTGAGACAGGGGAGGGTGAGCACTGATCACTCTTGGGGGAACAGCCTTGTGTAGTAGGCGGCACCTGGGCTGAGCCTGGAAGGGAGCCAGGGATTCTGAGAGTGCTAAGGAGGGCGAGCATTCCAGGTATGGAGACAGTCAATGTGAAGGCACTGGGAGAAAGTAGGTTGTTTGGGGGTTCGAATGAGTAGGTCAATTTGGATGGAATGTAGAGCATGGAAGGGGTAGAACATAGAACCAGTCTAGAAGGATAGGCTGGAGTTATAGTATGAAGGGCTTCTGATGCTAAACAGCTAAGTCTGCATGTGACCCTCAAGGACGTAGAGAGCCAATGAAACTTCATGAGAAGGGGAGTGACATGATCAGAGCTTGCTTTAGGACTATCAATTCAGCAACTGTGGGGAGGAAAGGCCAAAGGAATAAATTCCCAGGAATTGTACTTATTCATCCCATAAACATTAAGCTCCTATTGTGTACTGGGTACTATGCTAGATATATGAAATTTGAGCAACATAAAATCTTCAAGGGACTCTAGGAAATCAGAACCTAAAGACTGAATAAAGTTCACTAAATCCTCCAGATCTTTCTGAGAGAAGCTGCTGTCTATCATGCCTCTGTCATCTTGGACTTCGAAAGTACAAGAAAATATTGGTGGGAAACAGATCAATGGGTTAGTAACCCAGGGTGAATGTACACCTGAGAGGAAACCCTGTTGGATAAATCAGAGGAAAAGAGGAGCCTGAGTGGAAGGTCCCAGAAATCCTAACATGATAGCCCACAAGCTTTCTGTGGTTGACCAGGAGGCCAGAAGTGCGGCTGGTGCTTTTTTCTTGGGATTCAAGGATCAGAGATTCTCAGTGAGGAAAGATTTTAGAGGCATCTAGTCCCACCCTAGACCCCATGTCACAGATGAAGAAATGGCAGCAAAAGGAGATTAAAGTGACTTCTATTGATCTGTGCATAGGAGGATTGCTACAGAGGGTTTTTCTGACAGTCTGTCATGTAACTCTTTCAAATTTCTTGGGCAATAATGACTTTTAGGGAAAGTCACTGGGGCAAGAGAGAGCTCTCATACTATAAAAATTCAAAGATAAGAATCAATTTAACCATTCACTTTGGACTCACCCAAACTAGACAGGTTGTGAAAGTTTGGAGGTCAAGTAGGCCAACCCAAACACACAATCAACTTAAAAAATCATTTGCTATTCCTTCAGAATAATAATAGCCACCACTTCTGGAGTACCTTAAGATATGGAAAGGGCTTTAACTATATTATATTTCAAGCTCACAACTACTCTGTGAGGTAGAGGCTATAAGTATCTCTTTTTACAGAGGAGGAAACTGAGGCTCAGAGGATGAAGTGAACAGAATACAAATCAGTAAAATGTTTAGCTATATTTGTAAGTATGCACATACATAGATATATGTTCATAATTTATTATAGATTACACATATATAATTGTGCATTATATATATATGTATATATAAATAAAACTGATGTTCCCTAAAAATCAGCATTCCCCAAGGAATTTGAAAAGGTGATATCACAGAAAAATCATTATATCTCTATATCTACCAGATAGTTTTTATATAAATATTTATTTTATGCGCATTTATATTTATTTGTACATATGTATTATATCTATTACATAGATGTATATTATTTATATGCACATACAATATTTATGCAAATATAAGTATATGAATGTATAATTATGTCATATAATACAATGTAACTTGCAGGATTTGCATCATCCCCTTGTAATTTTATACATGGGACTATTACATTGTTGACAGAACTATGAACTGATGCAGTCACTCTTGATTTGGTATTATGTGACAAAAGTTGGGCAGCTAGATATCACAGTGGATGGAACACAGGAACTCATCTTCCTAAATTCAAATCCAGTCTCAGACACTTACCAACTCTGTGACCCTGGGCAATTAACTTAATCCTGTTTACTTCAGTTTCCCCATCTGTCAAATGAACTGGAGAAGGAAATGGCAAACCACTCCACTATCTTTGCCAGGAAAATCCAAAATGGGGTCATGGAGAGTTGGGAACAACCGAAAAGTGACTGAACAACAACAAAACAGTTACTAAATTTTTTATCTCCTTTAACCCAGCATTCTCTCTGCTGTCCACATACTCAAAGATGATCAAAGATAGAAAGGTTGCATATATATCCTTTTTTGGTAGGAAAACCTGGGGGCCAATTGACTGGGAAACAGTGAAACAAACTATGTTATATGAATGTAGGAGAATAACTCTAAGAAATGAGGCTTCTGTGGAATTCAGAGAAACATGGAAAGACCTAGACGAACAAACAGACTCAGGGCAAAGACAGAAGAACCAGGAGAACAACATTCACAATGACAATTATAATATGACTGAAAACAATCCTAAGATGCATTAGCATACGTACAGCAGAGATCAATCTTGGTTTTCAAAGCTGGCTGATGAAACATAGCTCCTTGTCTCAATAGGGAAGCTTTGGATACGTTGTCCTGACTGTGGCCACTCTTTCACTTGGTTTTGAGAAACTGTTTTTCTTTGTTATAATGGAGGTTTGATGTGTGTGTGTATGGGCAACTATGGAAAAACAACTATGGTGCTAAAAAAAAATCAACAAACCCTTTTCAAAAGCCCTTTAAAGATGAGGAAACATCTATTTGTTGAAATGAGACCTTAGTGTCTGCAGTTCCCAGGGATAGAATTTAACTGTTGATATTTAACAGTGCAATAAAAGCTAGAGTTAAGAGAACAAATACAATGAGGAAATAAATAGAAACACTGTAACAATTAGGGTGGAATGAGCGCTCAGATCCACACGTGGGCACTTTCTCATTACATGGAAAAGATCAGTTCGTCCATATCAATCCTGCTAATTTGGACGTGGTTGTTCCTAATATTTTTGTGCCCCATAAATGCTGACGTTACACCATGTTTAACATTATTGCCTTTTCTGAAAAGCAGGCAATCAAGAGAGGCCACAGAATCAAAATACGTTTAAATGAACAGTTTGAAAACCCTGGGAAATGGCAGGGTTTGTCTTTGGCAGTGAAGGACTTAAGGAATCAGAATCCACCTTCATGACCATGTGATGTGAACAGCAATGCCACCCTTGCTTTCCAAATACTTTTCCTGTGAACATCAATCATACAGTAGGTATATTTCAAAAAAAATCCTCTAAAACAAACCTTTTCTAGCACTGAAAATTGACTGGAATCCAAAGAATTTTCCTCCATGTAGAAACAAAATTTGAGTAGTTTTGACTGAGTTCCTTATATATTCCTCTATGTTGGTCACTGGGACATTTAACTCTAATTAGCACAAGGGTGGCCAAGATGATTGAGTGTGATTTAAATCAGAAATTAAAAATGTATCTTTGCTCTCTTCTGAAATGATGAAATGTTTATTAGACAGAAAACAATATTTGTATTGAATTTGATTGAATTCAATCAATGGCTATTGACACAAATCAAAATATTCCAGGGAAAGCGACTTCTGGATTTTCTTGTGCTCTTTGGGGTTGATCCTTTGCGTGCTTTCTAGATGAGACCAGAGGCTCCTTTACGGCAGGATTATTCAGTTTCTGTCTTTGTATCTCCAGCAGTGAGAACAATTGTTTAATGAATGGATGTACAGCCTTCTTGTCTCTGGAGAAATTGACAATACTACTTTCAAAGAGCAGCAATTTGTTTACTTCAAGAAAACAAAGACACGGGTGATTCCTGTCAAATGGACTTCTTTTTAAACTTCCAACTTTTAAAATTCACTATCCACAAGCCCCCCTGCAAACAGGCTTGTGTGATTACTTCCTTAAACTTCAGGCAACAGGCTGACTCATGGAGAGAGAAATGAAGGCATCCAGTTGAGGGTATGGCTGCCTGGCTGCCTATGGTTCTGAGAATCCTTCAGTCTACCTCTGATCACTATGCTTTTGCCTTGCCAGGACCTCATGCCTGGAGTGCCCTCCCTCCTCACCTCTGACTTTTAAATGGCTAGTTTCCTTCAACATTCTGCTTACATGCCACCTCCTGAAGGCCTTTCCTGATTGGCCCTGAAGCTAAAGTTTTCCCCTTAAATTCTCTTTCAAATGTACTTTGAATTTGCCTATAGAGGTACACACTGCCACCCTCAACAGAAGGTAAGTTCTTGGGGTCAGGGACAGTTTCACTTCTCTCTCTGTTTCCCTAGTGCCCAGCACACTGCCTGGCACCTAGTTTGTTGATTGTCCAGTGGGAACATGTGTGTATAATGTACTGTGATTTTTTAAAATTTCCAGTCACTAGGCTATCTCCTTAGGGAAGTGCCTAGGAGCACCTTCCCAGGTCTTTTGGAAGCTCGTAGTCCTTGCTGTCTGTCATTTCAGCCCTGGTTTAGGAAATGCGTGCCTACAATCCCCTGTTGAGTTGGCTGCCCAATTCCAAGTGAAAATGGTAGGACTCTTTGGGACTCAGTTTCTTCAACTGGACAATGTGGGGTTGGACTAAATGCCCTCTCTGGTTCCTTTTAGCTCTACATTGTGAGATTGAGAACCTTACTGTCCTCCTCTGTAAAATGGAGAGATTTCACTAGATGATCTCTGAAGTCCTTTCCAGACCTCCATCATGCTGTGATCCTCACACTCCCCTCACAAATCCCTTTTATTCAGTGCTTTCCTCCAGGTGCTCTTGGAAAGATGGCCCCATTGCCCCCAATTTAGAGAGAAGGAAACTGATGGCACAGCAGTTGAGTGACTTGTCCAAAGTCCCACACCTGGACTTAGAGCTGGGATTTGGATCCACGTATCTCTTTACTTCAGGTCCAAATCTCCTTTCACCAAATAATGTAGTTCCCAAAAAGAAATAATTTTTTGGTTAGCATTTGATATTAACAATTTGCTAATAGAAAGATGGAATATGAATAGGATGAGCATTTTTTTCCCCAAAGGCCTGTTAATGGATTCACCCTGCTTTACCAGGGGTCACTTGGTACAGAGAGACTTTTCATTATCCTACGTAATGGGATAGTGACAGAATGGCTCATCAGCTCATCAGCAAAGAGGCTGCCAAGGAGGCTGATGAGGTCAAAAAGAACAACTCTATATACAACAAAACATCATAGCAGCACTTTTGCAGTAATAAAGAGCAGGGAATAATGCAGATGCCCAACCACTGTGGCCACACAACTAGGGATGGCTAAAGCATTACGTGGATGTGACAATGCAAGGAACAGCCAATGGAAAGAAGACAGAGAAGCATGAAAGGCCACAGGAAGTGAAGCAATGGAAAGTCAAGAGAATCAGAAAGTTATACCCAGTGACTGAAAGAGCACCAACTCCAGAATGAGTGACCCTGAGTACTGGGAAATGAGAATTCCTGAGCGTTGTCCCAAAGAAGTGTGATCAGAAGGCATTCTCCACTCCAATCTGAGCTAGCACAGAATAGTGCCATCAGACTTTGCCACATGATGTTTAATTGCACTGAATTGTCCCCATCCTTCACCCCCTTCAATGGCCTCTGTTACAAAGGAAGCTCCCTGAAAGGGGAGAAGGGACAAATGCTAATGTCAAAACAAAAGACAAATCAAAAGAATCAGGAATGTCATCATGGCAGCTATTTAAGATATTTTCTTAGAGAAATAGACCTAAACTTGTAGCTGGGAATGGCCAAGTCAAATGAGCAACATTTCTCTTTCTTCCCAGTTTAAGCCTGGCCTGAAGCGTAAGTGAATATGGGGCAGAGGTGGTGGAGTGTCCGCCGCCGTACACAGATCACAGAAATCACACTTCGGCTTTCTGGAGGAACTCAAAGAATTTCACCCATGATTGAAGGATGTGGCCACATTTTATTTTTACAACAGGCAGGGCCAGGAACTATGGAAACATTCAAGATGAAACAGGTAAAACAAAGAGACAGTTCTCCTCGTGAGGGAGGTAAATGGGGGATCCCTGGTTTGACCCTCAACTTCCCAGTCCTTCCTTCTTGGCTTCATGTGCCTTACTGTAGAGTGTAACTGAAATGGATAAAAAGGGACTAAGGAAAGAAATCTGGAGGAATTCAGAGTGGGCACAGAAAAAGTAAAAATTCAGGCTGGCTACACTGTCCGTACAGGCTGCCCAGTTCTCTAGGAATTGAGTTGAGTGGTTGTGGTTGACCATGTGAAAAAGACTGTATACCCATATAGTCTCTACATACTAGTCAATTCTCTCAAAATTCAGTTGAGACACTTTGTAAAGAGCACAGGGATGAAAATTCCTGTTTTTCAATAGAGACATTAACATGTCAGCCTAGAAGTCAGGAAGACCTAGATTCGAGCCCCATGATGACTTGACTCTGTGGGTTCACCTCTGGGCCCTGGACCATACCCTAGACTATGACTTGAAGAGACTCAGAACTGGAATGGACCTTAAAGGACTTCTCATCTAAACTTCTCATCTTACCAGTGAGGAAACTGAGGCCCAGAGAGATCATGTGATTTGCCCTAAATCACAAAGGCATAAGTGGTTGAGCCAGGATTCAAACCCAAGTCTTCTGCCTCCAAAATGGGCATTATCTCCCCCTGTGTCATCAAGAGAGGGAGTGGGTGATACCTTATTGTAGACACTTTACAGACTGCAGGACCTGGACTCATGGTGTCCTTCTGCATCCCTGGGGTGGTGGTAGTGTATCTGTGTAAATGAGATTTACTTGAGGAGACTAACTCACCTTGGTATGTCTCAGTGTGATGGGGAAGACATGGCATTATAGAACCACCCCAGCCTTGGAGTGTCGGGGATTATGAGAGCTTTCTCTCTGGCTTCAGCACCTTTGAGGATGAGGGGTTTCTGGTCATCAGCAAAGTGAAGGCAGCAGCTCTCACGCAACAACCAGTACTTTGAACAGCATTTCACGCAACCTTGCTGTTTTAAGAGACCAAGTGACTTAACATGAATTCACAAGGAAGCTGTGCTTTCACTAGGACAAGGAATCTCCTTTCCCAGAGGGATCAGACCCCATTCATGACTTAGTACATCAGGTCTAGGGAAGCACCTTGGGACACAGAGGTAAAGTGACTTATGCAGGCTCACCTAGCTATTAGACTGTCAGAAGCTGGATATGAACTCAGGTTTTCCTGCCTCCAAACAGCCCACATGACCCCTGAAGTCATGCAGCGGTTATTTAACAACACATTAGAAAAAACAAATCAGCAACGGATGGGGCTGTGGATGCTCCAAGGCTTTCTTACCTTCAGCTGTCCCCGAGAGTCCGTCTGCTTTGAAATTGCTGGTACTTTTCTTCCGTCTATGTTTCTTCCTGTTGGCATGAGGGGACGGTGGAGGATCAAGTTTGGGGCTTGTGGTACTGGATATGCTGGGGCTTGAGCACACTGAATCTCCCAAACCGGTATCTGCAATTTGACAGAAAAGTTACAAATTATCATCAAAATGAATTAAATTAAAATTGAATCATAATTCAATTCCATTGAACATACTCCTCTCTGAGATTACATGGGGCAGAGCAGGTACTGATCTGCTTTGATAAAATTCCCTACACTGAAGAGATCCCAGGTCTGATAAAAAAGAAACCTGTCTGCCTGTCTATCTAGTCTATTTGCTTCTCTCTCTCTCTCTCTCTCTCTCTCTCTCTCTCTCCTCTCCATCCACACATCCATCCATTTATCCTTCTATTCTGTCCATCTTTTTTTCAGTCTACCTATCCATCTGTCTGTCCATTTCTATCCCTCTGTCTATCTACTCTATTTGGCTGTATCTATCTATCTAGTCTGTCTACCTATCCATCTATATCTCTATTCATCTGCCTATCTAGTGTATTTGCCTCTCTGTGTCTGTCTGTCTGTCTCCTAAGATCACAGGATTCTAAAGTATAAAGGACACTGGAGAGTACGTCACCCCAGCCATCTGTCATCTCTCTCCTCCTCTTTCTGCTTATACATGAGCCCTGTATTTCTGGTTAGCAGAATGCTGTGTTCACTTGCAAGTGTTACTAATACTCTTGGAGCCTAGTTTTGGAGAGCACCCTCTCAAGATAGAAGTTGCTTAACATTCCCTGGGTTTAAAATATGAGCAGCCCAAGTGAATGAGGCTTCCAAGCTCTGCATTTCCATTTCTGAATAGTCTTCTTGCCTGACAAGGTATTCCTCAAATTGAAAAGAGAGAGGGCCCCTGAAAGCCCCAGCTTCAGGAAACTGTAAATGAGTTCCAGCTCCAGCCCACTGGATGCAATTTCATCCTCTGGAGGGAATACAAATAATGCATTTTATTTTGTATCAATTATAGGGCACAGAAATGAATGGCCGTTGCCGCCAGTGTTAAATATGGAAGGGGGGGGGGGGAGAAGGAAAAGAAGGCACACCGAATTAAAAAAAGCCAGCGCCTCATTACTCCACATCTCAACCGGCTCCAACGGAGGCGGCGGCACCGTGCGATGCGTCTGCTCTGCCACCGTCCTGCGTGCTCAATGTCAGCCATTAGTTCTTCCCAATCGGGCATCAATGTTCAACGCACACCCCAAAAAATATATAATACCAGCAATAATAATAACAATCTGCAGCCTCTCTGAGCTTCAATCCTTGAAGCATGAGCTGCAGAAGCCGTTTCACTTTTCACTCGGGAAGATGACAAGCGTGACTGGAGGCAGAATAAAATAACATTCGGTTCGCATAAATATCAAACAGCCTGCTAGAGACGGATGGGCCAGCAATGTATTCTTAGCCATCATTCCGGCAGACAGGCCCAAGGACACTCATAACTTACTTTACAATCATTTAGTTTCAGCTCAAGTGGAAAACGTGACAACTTATCTTGGCTGACAAGATGCCATATCGAACCTTACAATTAACTCGCCCCCGATTATCAGCCCAGCCCATCATTAGCCCTGGCGGGTTTTGATGGACTGTTGCAGGCCCATCTCCTTGTTGATGGCCATCCCAGGAAGGGTGGGGGTGGGGTGCAGGACATCTATTTTCTCCATCCCTACAGATATTCAAATCCATGTGGCTGAAGCGATGGGCCATGTAGAGATGGGGATTCTCAATGTCTGGCAAATGTTCTCCACGGGAGAACATTTTCACATGGGGTCAGAAGGAGAAAGCAAGTCTTTATGTTGGAGGAAAGTGCCTCTGGGTCAAGTCTCAACTTCCATCTTTGTCCTTGGTAACACAAAGATATTGGATTGAAATTGATCAAGGCCTGAATGGATACCATTGTAGGGGAAATGGAGATAGGCATTAACTCTTTTCCTTGGACTGGAGGGTTTGGAGGAGCATCTGAGAAGCAGTGCTGTTCAAAACAGCTGCAAATGCTCCCTGTTGATCCCTGATGTTTCGGTTTTTCCTAAGATGCTTCCAGTGAACCTACAGACAGATGATAAGCTGACATCCTAATATTTTTATTCAGTTAAAAAAAAAGGCAGTTATTTTCCACGGGAGCCTCAGTCTGGAGAACATTAAATAGTAGGGCAATAGCTTCCTCTCAGGCCATTTTTACTATTCATACTCATCTGCAAAAGATGTTACGAAATAACAGTCAACATTTCAAAAGCGTTTTGAGCTTGGCAAAGTACTTTACATACAAACAGTGCCTCACTTCTCCAAGTACTTCGTGAAGTCATCTCTCTTCTTTCCTTTGGGACTAGGCCGGTGATTTCATGGGCAGAGAGGTCTCCCAGTGAGGACACCCCCTCTGCCAATGCATATTAGCATCTACACTCTAACTCAGAGACTTGGAGTTGCCTAAAGTACCAAGAGACAAAGGACCACCAAGCCAATGTGAGTCAGAGACAGGAAAAAAAAAAAGAAATCAAGGTTCAGGAGTTAAATAAGTTGCTAAGGGTAAGAGCACTAATAAGTATACAAAGTAGGATCTGAATCCAGGTTTCTGTGATTCCAAGACCAGTATGCTACATGCCTGGCCAACCCCCTCCATGTCACCGGATACTCCTAGAGCCACATTGAAAGACCTTGAAATCCTCACTGACCATGCACGTGCCAGATAAGGCCAATACAGTGATTGTTCCCTTTTCTCTTTCATTCCACAAACATTTGTATTAATTGAGTCTTGAGTTTTGGGCATTCCTCATCTAGGGAGTGGGAGTATGGAAGAGGAAGAGTTGGGATGTGGGGGAGTCCCAGAGATTTGCAAAAGGAACTTACAGAGGCTCTTAGCCATGCTTCCCTCGGAGAACTATCACCTCTCCCCTTCTCCCCCTAGCCTCCAAGTAGTTCAAATGGATCTCTCCAACAGAATGGCACCTTCAGGTGTTTCAGAAAAATTCTAATGAGCTGTAGGCTAGGAAACTCTTCATCAAACTAATGCCAGAGGCAATTTGTTCACCAAGTGAATTTCCCAGACCAAAAGGAAATGTCTGATTTCAAGTTTCAAGAAGGTTTTTAAACCATCCAGAGCCTGGACAGACTTGTGGCTTGGAAAAGCAAAGTCCAATGCTTGCAGTCAAGGATATCACAACATTCCCAAGCAAAAGGGAGCCCAGAGTGCTGCTCAAAGCCCTGACCCCAATTTGGGTCCTTGGTGATGGGCCTGCGCTTAATGGAAGGAAACCTCCTTCAATTCCCATCTCTAAAGACATAGCAAGGGCCAGTATTCTTGGCTCTTTCCTCTTGTGGCCAGTAGTGCTCCCAGAGTGGAAACCAGGGAAGGGGAGATCCTCAGAGGCTGAAGAAGGGCAGAGAAAGACAGCGCAGAGGTCAGGGAGAGTTATCAGGAAGAGCATAGGATGGAAGTAGTTGGAATGAAGACACAAGATTGGGCAGATGAGCTCTCCACCTCCTGGATCCTCCAAACATGACTGCAAGCTGCTTAAAGTGGAATGGGTGTGTCTCCTTCCAGCCTACCAGGCTTAGAGCTGACGTTTTAAAAAATGTGCATTTGTCATTTCTGTTTCCCCTTTCAGGGCAGTAGTTTTGTGTTTTGGTTTTGTTTTCTTCTTAGTTGTTTTAAGTACTTAAAGACAGGCAGATGGAAGAGAAATACATTCAGTACAGTTCTCTAGCCTCTGGACAAGCCAGCAGGAGAGAGAAAAAAGTGTTGCCTTTGGTTTCAAGAAGGCCTGACATCAAATCTTCCATCAGATTAGCTGTAAGACCCTGGGCAACTTGGCTCTGATTTCTGAGTCTCAGTTTGCTTCTCAGTAAAAAGGGGATTAACAATATGGTGCAGTAAATCATGGTGATTTGGTGACATGAGAGCTGGGTGCCAATCCTAGCTCTGCTCCTTACAAACCCTGTGACCTTGGGCCTCAGTTTCCTTCTCTGTAAGATGAGGAGGCTGCACCAGATAGCCTCTGAGGTGTCTTCCAACACTGGCACTATCTAATCCTACGGATGTGAAAGAAATTGGTGAATTCCCTCCATCACTATTCGATTCAAAGCACTGTGAAGGAGATGAAGGGCATATAGATGAGGAGGCCAGTCACAACACACCAATACTCACACCATATGTGTGGTCTGGGATGCCAACCAGTCCCTGACTAGATATTTGATGGGGAGGGAAGGATGGAGAGAACGCTTACTTGTAGGGCACAGGTGGGGAACAAGGCTGGGAAGGCCATGCTAAAACTGAAAGGGAGCCATTTTTCCTTCTTCAGGGCAGTTCATTCACCATTGGAAATACAAGTATTGGCTCCAGTTGGGTTGATTCTGAGTTGGATGAACTGGAAGGGGTGCAAATAAAACCACTCCATCAAGCAAAACTCATGGGAGCAGTACCTGGAGGTGAGGCCTGGGGATGTTCTTCCCCCACAGAACCTGCAAGCACACTAGTCTTGAGACAATAAATCACAAAGATGTCATCTGCAGAAGCCACAGTGTCTGACCAGGTTACCGAACACCTTGTTGTCTTCTAATGGAGAATGCAATTTTAAAAAGAAAACCCAATTTGGTCTCTTTGCTAGTGCACATTCCCTGGCTTTATGAAGTTTACCTCTGGAGAAGTCTTTGCCTGCCTCTTGCAAAAGACACCTGGAGTCAGCCTGAAAATACAAGGATCCCATACAAGCTGGGGACACAATAAGGTTTCTTATGTGAAGAGGCAGAGAAAATAAGGTCTTTTAGGCACCAAAGTGCCATTCGTGAACAGCTGCTGACCTTTAGAGGGGGTGGCGGGGAGCGGGGGGAGGGCTACGGACAAACCCCTTGTCCCCTTGTTCACATAAGAGTGCCCACAGACATGAAAATAATTTGTTTCTTTAGAGTTTCCCAATAAACTTTTAAAAAATAGCATGTCCAGGGCTACATTTGTACTGAAGCAAAAGATCTGCAAAACAAATACATGCACACATGTATGAATCGGGGGAGGATTAAGATCTCTCGCTCTACCCAGGACCTCTTTAATTTGCAAACTTTCTAGCACAATCAAAATGATATTTTTTCCCCATATTTCAAACTCTTTTCCCACATCAGGTTTTCCATGAGAAAGAGCCATTTCAAGAGATAAAGTTTAAACACTAATGAAACAGGCCGCAAAAGGACTTGCTGTTAAATCAATCTACTCTGCATCGTCTTCCAGCCATACACAGGTGAGCTTGATGCAGTGAAACCCAGGGAGCTGAAGATGAAAGAATCCCAGAATGAGGGGCAAGACACCACATCCTAATTCTGGCTCTGCCGCATAATGATCACAGGCAATTCTCTTTAGCTCCTTCCTATTTATCAATTAAAAAAAAACCAAAAAACCTTCTTTTAGGGTGACCTCAACAAACAAACATTTTAACATACAAAGGACACCTAAAAGGGGTCACACATGCAGTCAGAAGTCTCTTATTATTTTTAAGGGCATATTAAATCCAATCAGATAGTACCAGCACTGGCCTGTTTGGGTGGGTTGCTCTTTTGAGAATGAGGAGTTGAGCATGAACTGAGGCTCTAAACCTGGGAAGGATGAGGTGCCCTCAACAGAAATAGGAGAGTTTGGAAGCAGAATAGGGTTGGCAAGGAAAGATAATGAGATGATGGGGTTTCCCTAACACATTTCAGATCCATTTTTCTTGTGAGACTTACACTGGCCTATCCAAAATGAAAAGAGGACAAGGCTGGGTGTATGTACACGATCCTGGTAAGAGGGACAGTTTCTTCTCTCTGAGGGATGCCTACAAAAGTCACAAGGTGATCTGGGCTGGGCATGTGGGGAGATTCCCTTTGGCACCTATCTCTGCAGCTGCTGCTGTTGAGTGTCTGGGTGGTAGTTAGGTTATAACTGACCTTTCCAAAGAACATTTTGTGATCATCTTTGTACTGGTGTTGAGTGTGCTTTGGTAGATGGACTCCCAGATATTTTACTCATTTTAACAGATCTGGACTACTAGCCCTTCTCCAAGACTGACTGATTTGTGCTTGCCTCAGGGCACAGGATTCTTCTGTGTGGATTTGGTCGGATCTGGTTATTCTTCTCTCCTCTCTTCATTGGAAGCACCATTCCTATTTTCTCCTATAGCTCTCTGGTCACTAAGGTGCAGGAATCCCAAGATGGCGACTTCATGACTGTCCAGTATATAGACATTAGGAAAGAAATATTGGAAGGCTGGCTCTATTTCATATGCTGGTTATTCTCATGAACATTTTCATCTTTAAATGACTTCAGGATGATCTGACTTAGCTGGGTCTTGATTCAGTGTTTCTTGCAGGCTTGTTTCCTTGGTTATCATATGAAGAAATGTTACTCAGAGCCTTCAATCATCCTTCTCTGAAATGTTTTGCATAGGAGCCTCTATTGTGACTACCATTTCCCTTCACTTGGCAAGGAAATCAAACGCTTCCTAGTTAAAGGAGTTTCTGGGCTCTTGTGCCCTTCCAGGTTTGGTGATTGTTTTACATTGGTTTTAAGAAACAATGATAACTAGAATTAATATCTTTACTGATGTCCATTCAACATGTTTCAGAGTCAAGATTGGAGGCATGGGAATTGTATACAACCTTGTCTCACCTTTCTCCTAAATAGTTGTGGATTTTGCCCTTTGTGCCAAATAGTCAATGTTATGACAGACAACCAATCTGGAAATCCCAAGTCAGAAATCGACGGTTGACTTTCTGACAATACAGCCAATTTTTTTTCTGATTTTAAATTTTGTCTGAATATAGATTTAGAGCTGAAGGAAACTTTAAATGGAAACTGAAGTCCAAACCCCCCATTTTGCAGATGAGGAAACTAACGAACAAAGAGATTAAAGTGATTTATCCAAGGTTACATGGGGAATAAAATCCTCTGTTCTCTCCCTTGAACATAGGTACCTCATAGGATCAGAAGCCTGGAAAAACCTTAGAAGACATTAAGTCCAGAGAAAGAAATACAGATCTAGGGAGGGCAGACTCTCCTAGAGTCAGAAGTAGTGTCTGAAATAAGATTTGAATTCAGGTCTTTGACTCCAAGTCTAGTGCTCTACACCTGAGCCAACCTGGGCCACATTGTCTGCTCCAACTATTCGTTCTGGCCTCATTTGGTGCTTGTGATGCTTAAGACCTTCCTTTTCCAGAAAATATATTTATGCTACATGGAAAATGAGGCATCTGAATTACATCTCTGACCTCTCTCATTTTTTAGTCTTTGGCAGTGTTTTCCAACCTATTTTCACTGTCCTGCTCTGGGGATTGAAATCCCCAAATACCAAAGAATGTGTTGGCTTAGCTTGGGGAGTTAGGCTGAGTAAAAAGTAAAATGAAGGCGTAAGATTACAGGTCCCTAAGTCTCCTTCCCATGATGAGTCTAGGATTCAAGAAACTCTCTAGGACTCAGTTTCCACCTCATTTGTAAACTGAGAGAGATTATACTAGATGGATGCTAAGGTCCTTTCCAGCTTGAAATCTACCATTTTATGACTTCCACGTCCTTGGTTTTCTCAGTTATGAATTAAGGAAGTTTGGCCAGTTCTAGGTTATCTCATCTTTTCAATCTATGATCTTATGATCCAAGACAAGGGTGTGTGTCATGGAATCCTTTGGTGGGCTGGTGAAGGCTAGGGAGTCCTTGGAATAATACGTGTGTGTGTGTGTGTGTTTCACAGAATCCTTTGGCAATCTAGGGACTGCTTAGAATGATTTTTTCACCCTCAGAATTCATACTTGAAGGAAATGCTAAATTTCAATTAGAGATTAATGCCCCCCTTCCCATCCAAGGTCTGTAGTCTCCTAGAGGTATGTGTGGACCCCAGGTTTAGACTCCTGATTCCTAGGCCCCTGGACCAAAACCTCCCATGTCTGTTTCTTTTTTATCATTGTCTCTCTATCATCTAGCAGTGTCTAGATGATAAAAGACCCTTAAATCACGGTCCTTTAATGCAAGTTTGGTGAACTGAACTGAATGAGCATCTACTTTTAATGTATGCCCTTGGTATTTTCCTTCTCCCTCCTCTTTCCATTTTTTAGCTTCCATGACGATGGATGTAAGTGGAAAGGGCTTAATGCCATGTTATGGTTTTATCTATTTCATGGGAAGCCAAAGGCAAAGAATTTCTCACCCAGTAGATAGTCTTCTGGTTGAACCTTTCTGTACTTTGTAGGGAAGGGCCTCAAATGGCATTCACAAATAGATATCCATATATAATTTCATTTCAACAAAATAAAACACCTGGAAAGTAGAACTTTGCTCTAACATTACCTGCCATGGAATAGCAATTATGGCAAGGTGGACCCATCCTGGACACTGTTCCAGAGGGTTATGAATGTACTTAGAACCCTTCTTTGAATACTGCTAACCCCCAGGCACCAGTGTCCTTCTAAAGAGACATTCGAGCACTGAGCATGAAGGAACTGAATGGTGACAGGATCACAGATGTAGAGCTAGAATGGACCTTGGATATCATCATGTCAGACCCTGCCCCCCCCCCCCCCCCTCCTCAGATGAGGTTCAGTTAAAGGATAAATGACTCTTCCAAGAACACAGAGGTAGCACAGCTCGGTTTTGAACTTGGATTCTCTGTCTACAAATATCCCCTGTTTTTCTGGCTTGCCAAGGTGCCTCTCTACCATGTCATCTGAAAGACAATTGCTAGAAAAATGTACCTGGTTACAGAGGGTAGTAAGATGTCACACAAAATGATAGTTCTAGAGATGGGAAGAGTCCTTAGAAATGATCCTCTCATTTTACAGATGAGAAAACTGGGGCCCAGAGGAGTACTTACTTGCCTAAGACCAAGAGGTGGTACATGGTAGGCATGGGATTTGAACTAGGGTTCCAGCACTGGGTTTGCAAGCCATGCATCTTTCAACATTTAATCCACACATAAATGGGTCATCCAAGACATGTGGGCTTCACTAAAAAAAATAGGACCCCAGATGTGAGAGATAAAGCTTGCAGGCTATGATTCCCTTGAAGCACGTTACAATTAGAACTAAAGTCCCTTCTCTAAACAGGCAGCTGACAGTTGGGTTCTAAGCAAGGGGAATGTTAAGGGTCTTTTGGTTGAAATTGTCATGAGCACCAGCATCACAGAAAGAAAAATGGATGGAAAGTAGGAATAAAACTCTTCAACAGGAGGGAGAAGATGTCACCCGGAAGTGATCTTCATGGGTTCCCAGCATCATGCAAACACAATTCATCTGACAAATTGTTTTTGCCTTCTCTCTCGATGGGGAATTTTAGATGGAATGAGCCCCTGTCTGTTTCCTAAAGCATCAGAGACCTTGTGTTTGGACATGGTTGGGAGGCTTCTGCTGGGAAGTCTCCTTATGACTCATTGACATTTTTGAGCCTGTTTTCTGAGGCTTGTCTGGATAAGTTGGGAGAGACTCATTGCTGGGTCAGATCTGGAGTTTTGGACCTTTTAGGCCATTGTAACTCTTAAAGACCATCTAGTAAGCTTACTAAATGCTGAGTGATTAATCAATTAATAAGCCATTAATGAAAATTGAAAGACCACCAATAAAACAGAAATTGAATTCTTCCTAATTCTCAATACCAAGTTTGGTCCCAAAGAGGATATATGAGAAGATACCTCTCTCTTGCTTCTCTGCAGAGGTATCGGATTATGAGGATGGAACACCGATGATCATATCAGACTTCTCTTTTTTAATCCCATCTATCTGTGTGACTCTGGCTAAAGTCAATTCTCTTCTCAGGGTCCCATGAAGCTTTCTAAGACTCGAGGTTGTACAGAAGTTGTTAGTGCTTGAATAACATCTCAACTCACTTGTTACTGGACAAAGAGCTCCCGTGTTTCTCCCTTCTGATTCCTCAGCACCTAATGCAGTGCCTAGCACATAGTAGGTACTTAATAAGTACGTGTTTAAATGAAAGAAGAGTTCCAACTCAATGAGTGTGGATGATTTTCAAAAGCCCAAGATTCCATGTCTCTAAGCCCCTCTTCTTACCCTCTTTAACACTTGGCTACCATGAAGATGGAAGGAGAAGTTACTACACAGTTCAGTAAAAAGTATCCTTGGTGAAGGTCAGAGTGCCTCAGGCCCAAAATCACGGAAGCTCTGGGAGCTCAGCTTTTGTCTTTCTTGAACTCTTAGGAAGGGCTTCACAGAAGCTTACTGACTGATTGTCCAAAACACACACACTCTATTTATTATGGTTTAACTTGGGGCAAGTCACCCTAAAACTCTGCTCCCTCCTCTGAGGGGGGTCAGTTTAGGTGCCCTTTGAGGTCCTGAGGAGGGGTCGGCCTCAGGGCCTCTCAGTTCCCTCCCCATCCAGCAGCATCACTGACTGAAACTAGCAGAGGCAGTTTCCACACTGGGGATTCTTTGCACTGATAAAATCACAGGTCATAATCAAATGAAAGGAGTGGGGAAAGGGATTGTACTCCACTGGTAGAAAGCATCGCCATGTGATGAATGAATCAAGCCATAAGCATTTGTTAAGCACTGTGTGCCCAGACACTGTGCCAGGTGCTAGGGTTACAGTAAAAGATGCAATAGTTCCCAACCCACAAAAATAAGAGATTTGATTATACATAATTGTCTAGAAATAATAAGCCAGTTCTTTTGAATTCTGATACCAGGAAAGTTCCTGTCCTTGTTCTGTGCTCTCACATACACCAGTGACTGGAAATAACAAATCTGTCAGTCCCTGGTTATGCTTGTGGGTGATGCAATGTTGTCAGTGACTTAAAAGAGGGTATCCATTGCATTAAACAGAGGGTCTGGCAACTTGAAAGGGGGCTCTTCAGATCCCAGGAAATTTCCCCTTCCAGTCTTCCACACCTGGGCTGAAACAATGGACAGTTTCATTGGATCAGGTTTAGGGAGCTGGTGGCCCGGCTGGCTGGCCTCCCTCCCTCCCTCCCTCCTGGAACTGTCCCCATCAGGAAGATGCTTTGAAGTGTTGGATTCCATAGGTAATGGAGTCATTGTGACCTTGCACCGGGGGCCCTGTGATCTTGGTATGAGCGACGGCAGCAAGCCTACAACTATGCCCGGTTAACGAGTCAGCTTATCTCCCCTTATTAATTGAAGCAGGACCTTGATTAAGTTTGAATGAACGGATATCCATCAAGGATGGTTAGCCAGATGTTCTATGCATATCCACCAACAAAACAAAATGGACAGCCCCAAACATACAGCCTCTGTTTTTCAAGATAATGCCTCTACAGCTGCCAATCTGTAGATGGGCACCCAGAGGTGCCACCATCTACAGACTGAACTAGGCATCCATGTCTCCCACTAACAAAGCCTGGAAACAGTCTTGTCGAAATATTAAGTGAGAAATTAACAACAACAAAACCAACTCAAATAATTCCAAATGGGAAATAAGCAAGGAGATGCTGGTATTTGGAACAATTATTGCCAAGAGGCTATCTGTCTCTCCTGCTGTTTATGAATTTAGCGAACATGCTGCTAATGACTAATGACTCCCGTACACATTTGATGGAGATTTTAAGGCTGGAATTAACCTCTCACCCTCTCTTCCTCAAGAGCAAATGTTACCATCCCATTCTCAGGCTCCCAACAGGCAGCAGGTGAGCCGTGTTATGGTGCCATTTATTCTAAATGGAAAATTTACCAGGGAAAGATGAAAACAGATAAAAATGCTAACAGATTAACCTTTTCATGGGCATAGAACTTTGGAAACTGGCAAAACCCAATGGCAACTAGAACAGTCATCGCTTTGCATTTAGACTTTTCACTTGTGACTCAGTATTATAAACAGAAAAAAATGCAAGTAATTTAAGTGAGTGTTGAATGCCAAGAGATTCAGCCACACAGAAGCAACTTAAAATTGAACAGTGAGATGTGATGGTTTCATCTTCCCAAACCAAATATGAGATTAAAAGGACTTGACTCTTTTTTGAGGTCTCTCAGACCCAATTTCCTTGACCAGAAAAAAGTATTCAATCTAAGAGGTGTTTAAAAGAACAGTTCACGAGGATGGAGGCCTTGAAAGCAGAGCGGAGGAGTTTGAATTTATTTTTTTTTATTTAGATAGTAGGGAACCATATGAACCATAGAGAGACCAAGTGAGATCTGGGAGTTAATTAAAATTAGTCTGGCTCTTCTCACAATCCTCTGCTAATCTTCATTGATAACAGTGAATCATGGGATCATGGATATAGAGCTGGAATGGACCTTAAGAGATGTTCTTGTCCAATCCTCTTATTTTACAGAACATGAAACTGAGACTCAGTAAGGTCTAATTACTTGCCCCAGGTCATACAGGTAATAATAAGAGTTAAAGTCAATAACACAACCATGAAAATTAGGAAGTCCTCACAGGCCTTAGAGTTATAAAACAAACAAAATTAGTCTATTGGGAAGTTTTGGAGCAAGTGGGTCTGGACCTATGATAGCAGGGACTTAAAAAAACAAACCAACCTGGAGATTAGCAGATTTCAGCCCAATTGGGATCTTCTAGTATAGAAAATCCTTCCAACAATGCAGTTTACTCCTACTACAAGTAAAGCGGGGTGCTTCCCAAGGAAGAAACACTTTATAGATTGGGGAGCTGGCAGGTCATCCAGAGACCATATAGTCTAATTCTCTCATTTTACAGATGAGGAAACTGAGGCACAGGTAAATTAAGAGATTTGTCAAAAGCCATACAAGAAGTAAGCTTTGGAGGTCACATTTGAACCGTTTGGTTTGAACCCTGGGTCTCTGATGGGAAAGTCATTTCTTTGCATGATACAACCCAAACTGCCAGTTTTTCAGGGTCAGTCACAGAAGAATCTTTGAGATAGAGGCCAGGCAGTGACACAGACAGCATGAGGAAGAGGAGTACGATGCCCTGACAGCTGGCCAGCTGGCCACCACCCTATTCTTCCACAGTCAGTGAAATCCTGGGGGAAGGATCAGTGTTGTATCTGCTGCTGAGGTCAGCTCTACGCTCCCAAGGGCTCCTGGGAGTGGGAGATGGGGGCAGACATTTTAGAGGCTAAAGAACCATAAATTGCCCCATGATTCCTTGTCCTGTCCCTGCCTCCATCTCCCCTGATTACAAGCCCCTTGAGGGCAGGGACCATGGTCTTCCTTTTTGTCCTTGTATCTCCAAGACCTTCCTGCTATCTGTTCAAGTGTCTTTCCTATATATTTCCTAATAAATGTCTTTCCTCATTCAGACACTGCGACCCTGTGCTCCAAGTCCCCCAAGAAGGGGTTTTTTATAGAACCATTCACCTCTTCATGGGATTTTGACTTTGTCCTTCTTCTCTGTGATTTCCTCTTTTCCCGTAATTGCTAGGAGATACAGAATTCGACAAATGCTGAAGACACGGCACTTCTTTATTATTTTTGTCTAAAAAACATCTATATGTTCCCATCATGCATTGCGGTTACCTCTTGGAAGACTGTCACTCTCAGCTAAAAGGAAGCAGGGGACTGGGTTTTGAGATCTGTTGACTTTGTCTTCGTCCTCCTCTTTTATTTCTTCCCCTTTTCCTGGAGCAGCATCTCAGCCCCCTAGGGCTGATGTTGGGGGGTCAGAGATGGGTGCAGCTGCCACAGCACAGAGCACAGTCAAAACGGGGCCTCCCGCAGCTGCTCATCAAAGAAGCCTTCAGCCCCATTCTTCCTGCTAACTGCTGCCTTTTATCCCCGAGGGGGAGGTTAAAAGAAGCAACTACCTACCAGCCTCCCCCACCAGGATGAGCAGAAGCAGCCCAGCCCTCTCCCTCTGGGCAAGCCTGCCAGCAACAAATTCCTCATGAATACATTAAGACTTCCCAGCCCATCCCCAACCCTGCTGAATGTTTCCGACATAATCCATAATTTTCTCTTGACTACCCTCGCTCATCACTTGTGCCTGCCACATGACTGCTGTCCCCTGGGACATCTCTGCCTGTGACCCTGGGCATGTTTTGTCTCCATAGCCTGACCCATCCAAATGGAGGCAAGTGAGAGGGGAAATGGGGTTCACTGAAGAAGTCAGGGTCAAGTTGCTTAGCTGGGAGACAGAAACCCAGAAACCAAGTTCAAATCAGTCCTTTTTTTTTCCCAGGCAAACGTTCCAGAAGATTAAAAAAACAAAGCTCCCTGCCTCATTCCTGACTCCTGGCCCCATCCAGCTGACATTTTCCTCCTCCGTCTTTGATGTGTTCTTTGGTTCAGCTTCCCCTCAGTGGGAGTTGGGGGTTGGGGACTTGGCAGCAGGAAGACCTGGGCCTAAGCCCAACCTCAAGCACTGACTGGATGGGGGACCCAATCTTGTGCCTCAGTTTCCGCATTTGTCAAGTGAGGATTGTCCAACCTGAAGGACCCATCTGGGAGCATGGAATTAAGCCTCCAATGAGATAGCAAGAAGAATAATTCTCACTAATTCCATACAACTTTAAAGTGGGAGTGCTGTACAACAGTTATCTAAGGATAGCTCACATTTCTATAATACCTATTATATGCTAGGGAACATGCTAAGAGGTTTATAATTACTATCTCATTTGCTTCTCCCTGGGACTGGCAGGTGCTGTTATTATCCCCATTTCACAGATGAGGAAACTGAGGCAGTCAAGGGTACATAGCGTATGAAGATACATTTGAACTCAGGTCTTCCTGACTCCAGGCATGGCATTCTATCCACTAGGTCACCTAACTGCCTTATTAAATCATCTGATTTTATCCTAGATAGAGCCCTGTGAGGTAGTTAGCGTTATGAACTCCATTTTTAGGGTAAGGAAATGGAGACAGAAGGTCAACAGATTTGCCCTGGACCACACAGCAAGTCTCTCTGAGCTCTTCCGAAGTCCAGATTGGGAGCTGAAAGGGACCCGGAGGGGTTGGGAGGGGGGAAGTCACACAAACTGACTCCATCATCTTGCAGATAACAAACTGAGGCCTACAGAGGTTAATGACTTGTGCCCAAGGTCACATAGCAGTAACAACTGGAAGGCAAGATTTGAATCTGGTTCCTCCAAAATTCTAATTTAATGCTCTATCCAAGTACCACATTGCTATTACTGTAGGAAGAACCAGAATGGATGCGAAGTGTTTCATAACCTTTAAATCCCCCAGTACATGCCAGGAGTGACTGCCACCTGGCAGGGAGCACACGACTTTCTAATACTGCCATTATCTTCAGATTTATTGGATTTTGCTCCCACCTGACACTAGTCTCAGAACAAAATGCCTTTATGTTCAGGGAAAACACTACGTGTGGGGAAGGGAGAGAGACCTGTGCACTTGGGTGTGACCAGATGAAATCAGACTTGAAGTCCTGAATTGATGCTACAGTCTGAAGAAAGGGCTGAGCTCAGACGCACAGAGCAATGGCTGGTGCAAATCCCACCTGTCCAATTCCCTCCCCATGTGGCCTCTCTGGGCCTCAGTTTCTTTAGCTGTAAAATGAAGGGGTTGGACTAGGGGGCTGGTTTAGATACGGCTCAATCAATCAGACATTTACAAGGACCAGTTGCCTGCTAAGTAGTGTGTTAGGCGCCAGGGTTGTGGAAGATCTCCAAAGAGTCTCTGCTCCCAAGGAACTCCTATTCCAGACGGCCTCTCTCATCCTGCCCTCATGGCTCTAGACCTATGACAGTAAGACAGAAGCTTTCCAAGGTCAGTGGAACACAAGGTGTGGCCCCATTCATGCTATCAGCCTTGTTGTTCAGTCTTGAAGTCTCCCACAGAGACCAGAAAGGCCAATCCAATGAAACTAGACATCTTCAAAATGACTCAATCCAACTGCCCTGTACTAAGTGCCCAGTGCTCTATCTCTTGCTAACTACCCTCCTGGCAAAAACCCTGCTTTGGAAGGCAGTGAAAATACCTCTCTCTGCACTTTACAAAAGAGGAAACTGAGGCCCAGACAGGCTGTGTTATTTGCCCGACATGTTGGTTGATTGGTTGCTGTCCTTTGATGCCATCACCACGTCCGGGTCAAGGCACGATGTGTCTGACTGTGGCTGATCAGAACGACATGAGCTCAGAAAGGGCAGGGGAAGGCCTCAGACTTGAGACTTCTAGCTCCAGGTCTGATAGCTTCCTTGGCCACTGGTCCCATGGGCCCAGGCCAAGAGACCAGCAGCCTTCAGCCCCCAGCACCAGGACTTCCTATAAGTCATTGAACCACCCTGTGCCCATGTCCTCATTGGGAAAAATGGGAATAAGTGGATGGGTGATAGCTAACTACCGCATAGGGCTCGGGTAACTTTTGTAGAGTTTTATTATGTGAATTATTATTGTTAGGGCGGCAGTTAAGCTGCAGGGCTTAAATGCTATTATATATAAATATTTTTTTAATTATCGAGCTTACAGTAGTACTCATTACTTCATTGGAAATACTTCCATTGGCCTACTTAGAAAAAAAAATCAATCAACAAGTATTTTTTAAATGTTTACTGTGTGTGCCAGTCACTGGGACATACACAGACAAAAACAAAAGAGAGCTGTTTTGGGTCTAAAACTTTTTCCCCCTCAATTATGTCTTCAATATATTCTTTAGCTGATAATCCCATTTTCACTTTGTCCCTTGGTCTACCAGGTTCTGTCTCTCAGACCGGATTTTCTATTTGTCTAGGATGTTGACTTACAATTCCACATTATTCTTGACCCTGGGCTTGACTGTGCCTTCCTCCCAAACTCCTCCATCCTGTCCTTCCCGTCACTGTCTTGGCAACATTGTCCATGTTTTTGCCTTGACATTGTGCCCCGCTGCCTCCCGCCAATAGAATCTTTATTCAATTCCCCTCCTCTTGACTATCCAGAAATCATTTTTATGACCTCCCCAAAGCCACACATACGACCCATATTCTTTCACACAGTCAAAAGGAATGTAATTGTTTCCTTTTCATTCATGACCAGAAAAAGTCAAATCAGTCTTCCTTTCTAAGTAATTTAATTTCTGAATTTAAAAAAGCTAAGATTTTACGTCACTATTTAGTATAATTTTATCTAGTTAGAATATTTGCTATTCTTTCCAGTTCTGCCACTCAAAAACGTGATACAGCCTCTACTTCCCCTGGATGGTTTCAATTATTTCTATACCAATTGAATGACAGATTTCAAAATTTAACTCATCAATTCAATAAACAGTAGGTGCTTAATACATGCACTCGAAAGTCTCTGTGTTATTTTATCTCTTCCTTTCCTCTTATTCCCTATTCAAATTTTCTAATCATACCATTGTATTTTAGAAAGTGGTATGAAATCAAAGTGAGGAAGAAGACTCAAAGGCCAGCTAGTCCATGCCCATGTTTTTACAGATGGGGACACTGAGGCCTAGAGAAGTGATTTGTCCAAAGGAACATGGGTGACCCTAGGAGGTGGAATTTGAACACAAGACCTCTGACTCCAGGGTCATCAGATCATAGATTTAGAACTGGCAGGAGGACCTTCAAGGTTCCTAAGTCTAATACCCTGATTTCATAGTTGAGGAAAATGAGGCACAGAGCTAAGTGATTGGCATCCACATCAGGGGGCAGACCTTAGTCCAGCCATCAATTCATGACCTCATCAGATCTAACCCACAAGGCTAACAATATGGTTGCTGATGTGCCCATCAGTTATTACTTAAATGGGGTGATTTGGGGAGAAAGCAACTTTGGAGGAAGAATCCCAAAGACACAGGATTTATGTATTTCATTTTCAGGGTCTATTGGACATGAATGTTCTCTAAACAGAAACACTCCTGCTAGAAATCTAGACCAGATATTCTCTGTGATGCCCTGGGAGGCTCCTTCTGCATCCCTGCACAAGAAATCAGGAACTGTCAAAGGGCTGGACGCTGAGTTGGGTAATAACCTAGACCTTGAATCTCCTAGACGTGGGCTTGAAATAATAACCCTCCCACGATGTGTGGCCGGCACACAGAGTTGCAGCCTTGCAAATCTCATCTGGTGGGCCTGGCCGACCTGAGCCCGGCTGGTTGATGCTGCCACCACTTTCTGATTGATGAAGCCTTGGCATGCCCCTCAGATTTCAATTCAGCTGCGCCATACCCGCGGAGTGAGAGGGAAGCTAACATGGAGCATCAGAAATGGGCCTAGCAGCCCCACCCAGTGTTCTGATGGCAGCAGAGAGAGCTACATAAAGGAAGCACCTCATGATGGAAGTCTGTGTTGGCATCCTCCATCTCCCAGCATTAACACCTCTTCCCTCAAGAGTTTTGGATGGCCAACTTAGACCAATCGAGTCTTTTAGTAGAAAAACAAATGGAAAAGGGCATGGGGAGAAGATGTAGAGTGGTCTAGAGCTGAATTAGAGGCCTGGGGAAATGAGAGCAGAAGGTGGGATGGAGGATCCTAATTCTAACCCCCTATGATTTGACAGTTTTTGTAGGATCAAAGGCGGACAGATGACTGAGTTTTCAAAGAAGAGATGAGATGACAGGGTGTAAAACAATGGGACAGGAAGTTTAACTAGAATTCCTGACCAACTTCCAGAATATGTCATTAAAGGAATGATTCATGAAAATTCAGAAATGGAAAATCAAAAAGATGCAGCATGGCTTTAGCACGAATGTATCTCATTTCCTTTTATCAACATGGTTCCTAAAACAGTAGCTCAGGGGAATCAAGGAAATGCCATTTTGTTATATTTTAACCAAGTATTTGATATAAAAAACAGTTTGTGCAATTTGTGTAGAAAAGATGTATGGCAGCTTCTCTGTGGATGATGTCCACATCTACATGTACAGCCCAAGTATCTCTTCTGAGCTACGACCCCATCACCACCTGCGTTTTAGACATTTTGAGCCAGTTGTCCAGTGGACATCTCAAAACAGAATGCATTTTCTTTCACCCTATACTCTATTTTCTTATGACCTTTCCTATGGGTGTTGAGGGGATGACTAGCCTCCCAGTCACCCACGTTTCCCAGCTTGGCATATTTCCCAATTCTTCTCTCTCACAATCACCTCAAATCAACTGTCAAACAGAAATCCATGTCGGTTAGGACTACATCAGTTTTTCTTGGACTGAATCCCTGATGTCACCGACAAAGGGAATTCACCAATAAGGAAACCCCTTCTGCCAGTACAGGCTCATACCTTCTTTGCAAGATATACTGTTATAGATGTAGGTGTCTGGAAGAGAGAGGAAAAGGAACTCTCCTGGATCATACGTCCATTACGAGTCAGAGATAGGACTGGAACCAGGTCTTTTAACTCTAAGTCAGTCTTTCTATTTGCTATGCCACTAAAAGGCAGCTAGTACATAGAGCATCTGGTTGGAAGTCAGGAAGACTCATCTTCATGAGTTCGAATCTGACTTCTGACACTTCCTAGCTGCGTGACCCTGGGCAAGTCACTCAACCCTGTTTGCTTCAGTTTCCTCATCTGTCAACTGAGCTGGAGAAGGAAATGGCCAACCACTCTGGTATCTTTGTCAAGCAAACCCAAAATGTGGTCACAAAGAGTCAAACATGACTGAAAAACGACTAAACAGCAAAACACCACCAAATCATTTGAATCATAAAACTACCTAAAAAGCAGGAGGCATCAGAACTAATTAAATAGGCAGTAATACTAAAAATAACATAGTTGACATTTCTATCATGTCTTATGCCCAATATCTTATTTGATCCTTCACATCATTCCCCAAGGCTGGGCTCATCCATGTTTGACAGCCAGCCAGGGAAAGGGGCAGGGATCTGAAGCCAGTTTTCTGCTCACTCTAGGTATAAAAGTCTTTCTCTTCAGTCCTGTAATGGGGAAGTAAGAAGTTTAAGATGTATTTGGAAATGGAATGAAGTGTCCTTCAGTTGACAAAAAAAGAAAGATTTTTGAATGAATTTAGCTTCTGCATATTTTTCAAATGGAATTATAATGACTTCCAAGGAATGAGCATACGTAGAAATTGACTGGTGAACAATCACTAATGAACTACTCAGGATTATAACCTAGTTCCTTCCAAAAGAATCCCAAGTAACCAATCTCACAACCAGGATTCTAATAGATCAATTAAAGCTGCATCAATAATCAAATATATTAAATATGCATCTTTGTATAAAACAGTCTATTTTAAAAGCCATTTAAATAACCATCTGTTTTCTTATAAGATATTAAATTTTTATCATCTTTACGTAATGAATATTAATATCTCTTCTTCTAATCTTGGATGTCAGATAATAGAGCTCAGAAGTAAAAAAGGAGAGAATGGAATTTCCTCCTGGAAAGAGAATCCCCAAACAAGAGAAAGACTAGGGAAGAAGGGGAAAGCGGGAAACCAGGAAGAACAAAGTAAGGAGAGATAATTATTGAAATAGTTATCTCAACCCAATGAATGAAGTTAGCATTGACTCTCTCCCAAACTCAGGGGCACAAAGACAAAGCCAATGAGTGCCTGCCTTCAAGGGCCTTATGTTCCATCGGAACAGAGGGAGCAGAGTCTCAAGAGTTATTGATGTCTTCCATATTTTTCCCATTTACTTTGGGGTTGTTTTAGTCAATCACTTCCAGCTCCATCATCAATTCCTGTAGCCCACCCCCACCTCCGTCCCCACTCCTCCTCCTCCTCCCCTTTCTCTAGCCTCTCTTTCTGGCAAGATTTTTTAAAACACTTTAAGAATGGAGGAAAAAAACAGGGAACAAGGAGGATCCCAGGGAAGCCATACTGAGGGAGAGTTTTGTATCATCTCCACCCTCTCCTCAAAAAACAAACAGAGCTTTTGAAAAGAGTGGGATGATAAAAGGGTTTCTCTCTAGGACTAGCAATCTTAGACAATAATGGCCTCGACAATCAGAAGTCATTCTGCGATACTTGAAAAGAAATGCCCCCTCAGGCGATCAGGTTGATATTTCCCACTATATTTTGCAAAAGGTGATGCATTTAACAAACTGATTTAGGGCTAGGGAGGATGTTAGCTCTTACTTCAAGGTAGGATGAGTAAATCTAGGGAAGTCACTTCTTAAACCAAAATTTTGTTAAGTCAATACGGCTACTATGTGTCATGCTCTGTCCTACGTGCTGGGATACAAAGACAGGCAAAAGACATGCCCTCCTCTCAAGAAGCTCACAGTCAAATAGAAGAGAAAGCCAAGAAATGATTATGTACAAATAACATACACATATATAGATATGATATATTGGAGATATGACAAAAAGAAGGTTCAGCAAGGTCCAGGAAGACAGCAGCATTCAGACACAAAACACAAACTCAGAGACACAAAGCCAAGGGTGAAAAGCTGACTTTGGAGCTTTCTTAAGAGGCATGCCATCTTCTATCCCCAGTAGAGCTGGGGAATCAGTCAGCTGGCAAGCACTCATTAAGCACTGTCTGTGTGCTGAGCACGCAGCACTGTCACAGTCTGTGGTACTAACAGTGGAGGACAGAAGGAAAGGCAAAGACAGTCTCTGCCTTTTAGGAACTCATAGTCCAATGAGGAAGACAGCATGTTGGCCTCCACGTAAATACAGACTCCATACAGAGTAGGGTGATGGCCATCTGATGGGCGGGAAGAGGGATGATTATCTGATGGAGAGGCAGTAGCAATGGGAGCCAGGGAGGGGAATCTCAAACAGCTTCCCACAGAAGTGGCCAGAGAAGGTAGGATTTGGAGGGAGGGTGCTCTCAGCATTTGGACAGCCAGTGAGAAGGCATCAGGGTGTTGGGGGATAGAGTGGGGCATATAAGAAGAAGAGCAAGAAGACAGATGTTGGATTGTAGGAGGAAGGAAGCCTGGAAAGGTAGGAAGGGCCAGGCTATGAAGGGCTTTAAGAACCAAACAGAAGTGCTTCTTTGTGATCCTGGAGGGAGCAGGGAGCCTCTGTAACCTAATGGGTAGGAGGGTGACACCTAACCCTGACATCGGAGCAGCCTGGAGTAGGGAGACTGGAGGGAGGGAGGCCAGTTAGGGTGTTCTCCCAATAGTGTGAGTGATGAGTGGTAAGGGCCAAGACAGGTGGCACCAAGAGTGGAAAGGGACAGATGTGGGGGACAGATGTGAAGACACAGGGTAAGATTTAGCAGCAGACTGCTGTGTGCGAATGAGGGTGAGGCTCTTTATGTGAGCTGGGGAGATGGGGAAGAATGGACAAGGGGGTACTCTTGGGGAATGGTCTCCATTTTGGGGGCTGAATGAAAGTTGAGGGAGATTCATGGGCAACTTATGGGCTGCTAGGGAAGGTGAGACAATTAAAGAGGGGGGAGCAAAATGATTGCCTTGCTGCAGTGAGGGCCCCTTTGACGTCAGAGAACCTTTCTCTATAGTGGATCCAGGTGTCCTGATATCCTGTTCGGTGAGGAAGGAGGTAAGTGGTGGGACAAATCCAAGGTTGGGTTGGGTCAGGCACAAACAGAAATAAGAGGGCAGAATGCAACTAACTCACCAAGAAAGAAAGGAAACATGGTGTCTAGTACAGTGGTGATGGCCTGGGAAAGAAATGAGCAGGGAATGGGGATCATGGTAAGGATGGACAACAGGCCAAGCAAGGTTAGGCAAGAGGGAAGGAAGCACCTCTCCAATAAGAAGTTCTACCACGTGGCCTGGCACTGATTTACAGATGAGGAAATGGAAGCCCAAAGAGGTGACTTTCCTAAGATCACACGAGAGGTAAATGGGACTTCCCCACAAGTGTTCCGTCTCCAGATTGAATAGCAGCACCCTTTCACTGAGCTGCTGACATCCTAACAAGAACTTTGCAATGACAAATTATCAATGACCATCTTGATGTCTCAAGGTATAGTACACATCTGCTTCTGACAATTCAGGGTTAAACTAGGCAGTATTTCTGCAATATTGGAGGTCATCCCCCTGCCCACCCTCCTCTCTGCCCTTCCAATGGTTAGTAAAGTCAATTCTCATTAGACCCTAAGAAGGAGCTGCAAGAAGAGAAGGAAGTCAAATACATTCGAGTCAGACGCTAACTCCAAGCCTCGTCAACTGCCAGCAGCAGGAGGACTTCGGAATGCATGAGCACAAGAAGCCTCCTTGTGCACAGGATGACTGTGGCTTATTTTACCTGCAGTTATTTTACCACTCTAAAACAGGAGACTTGTACTAATAAAGTATACCCTAGGGCAGGCAGGGCTATGGGGAGAAAGCTCATGAACAGCAGTGAAATGTGTCACACAGACCTCTTAATTCACAGGAGGTTGGCACATGCCAATACAGGCAATGGTGGTGACCTGTTAAAGACTCCTAGCCTAGGTCACTGGGAAGTGCACTCTGCTAACAAAGAGAAGAATTCAGCTGGCTATCACAAAATATGGCTGATGGGCCACTATAATGAAACCAATGTAAATGAAAATGTCCTGTTCTCTGCAAGGGATATTGGCTTTTTTAGGAAATCATTTGTAAGGGAACTTGCCAGGGAAGGAAGTTTGTAAAGAAATTGTTGCTAGTAGTAACCTGGTGACAAAGAGCTGAAGGTGAGAACAAGGTGAAAAAAGGTATGGAGTCTAGGAATAGGAAGGGATAAAGATGTCAGAGGCCAGAGAATCCAGTCGTTCCCCTAGTGCAAGAATCCTCACTAGATTAATCTCAGCAAATGTTAAAAATATGCTTAAGGTTCCTATTGGTAGAGGGGTGTAAGGAGCCTTTGAGTCAGAAAGACCCAGGGGTCAGGTCTGACCTCTGAAATACACAGGCCATGTGACACTAGATAAGTCTCAACTCCTCAGTGGCCCTGGAAATGCTCTAAGATCCTGAGTCTCCCCCTTTGGGGGACTCTGGACCCCTTTGGCAACATGGAAGCACCAACAGCTCCAGGCTCAGATAATGGTTTCAAATGCATACAATAAAATACAAGGGATTATGAAGGATGGCCAATGTACTGAAACATAATTCTCAGAATACCAAAGAAGAAAACTTCATGATTCCAGGTTAAGAAGCCAGGGTCTCAGACTGGAAGGTGCAGAGTGCAGCAGGAGAAAGAGCCACTTGCTAGGAGCTCCTTACACTGGTGACATTACCGGTCCAGTGCCATCCACCATGGTGATGGGATGCTCATTAATGTGGATCACTGGGTTCTGATACTGGGCTACAGGGAGCCTGGGAGTTAGTTACAGCTGGGTGTCTGGTGTCATCTCTAATGTTTTCTGTAACAAGGAATATCATGACCAAGAAGGCAGGTGATCCCATTTGAGGACAGTCTTAATATTTACACATAATTTCCACTGGCTGGTTCTCCTTCCATCCTAAGGGTGTCCCATCTTCTACATGATAGCTCACCAAGTATTGGGCCCCCACTCTCCTGCCTCCACCTCTTCCCCCCAGGTCTTCTATTCTCCAGGCTAAGCATCTCTTGTTCACTTTCTTCTGATGACCCTTCACCACAGTGATCACCTTCCTTCAGAAACTGTGACTTCATTAAGGCCTCTTCTTAATTGGACCTGGCTAGAAAACTCTAAATGCAATTTGACTAAAGGTGAATATGATGGAAACATTCCCTCCATTAATTAGAACCATTGTTCTAGATCAAGGAAGGACCTGAACCATTACCTAGTCCCACCCCTTCATTTTATGGAGAAGGAAGAAAGGTGCAGTCATTTGGTTAGTAAGTGACTGAGCTGGGCCTGTGTTACTCTTATCTCATACTCCTATGCACAGAAGTGATGCTACATTCACTTTTCTTTTAACATTAGCCATTCTTGGCTCTTTCAACTTTGTAGACAACTTGAACCCCTTAGCTCTGTTTCTCATTAACTCTGGCTAACCTTGTTCCTCATCTTGTTCTGGTCAAAGCAGGTTTTGAATGGAGATTTTCCACTCATCCCTGTTTAGTTTCATCTTGTTGGCTTCAGATGCAACAGCCCAGTCACATCTTTTTGAATTCTGATTCTCTCATTTAAGAGGTTGCCTATTTTTCCTGCTTTTGGGACATCCACAGATTTGCCATCCAAGTCACTTTGCCCATAAGAAAATTAAACCTCAGAGAAGTTTCATGACTTGATTGAGGTCAGAAAATGAGATGGGGCCACCTAGTGATTGCCTCTTTCCTTCCAATACAATTTTACTTTTACTCATGGGTGAAAATTCCATCATGTGGCCACCTCTGGTACACATCCTCAGGAAGAGCCACTGTGAGGAAAAGTGGATGAGACCTTGGGTGGGTGAGCTACTCCCCTTCTGGCCTAGAGAAAGGAATTTTCTTCTCCTTTCCTTGGACAGTAGGGCTGATGGGATGCTCCTTTAGCATTCTCTCTTTTGTTTTGTTATAGTGAGTAAAAGGAAGAACCAGTACCACCAGAAAGACAAATGAGGATCACTCACAATCTGTGAAAGACAATGACAACCAGTGGTTGACCTCAAGCTTACTAGATGCTCAAAGATGAGCCATCGAAGGTGCTCTGGCAGTGAGCTCAGCTCAAGGCCACCATGATAGCAATGAGAAGGGATTCTGGTATCAAAGATAAAATGTGCGATGTATAAATAAAGGAAATGGTAAAGAGAAGTGAGAAAGGTACCAAATGGCACCCCGTAATTTATCAGGAGAACCTATCCTATAAGAATCATCTCCTTTTCTGGCAAACATTACTAGTGTTTAGCAGAATTAAAACCTGTCAAAAAGGAGTTAGAAAGTGTGCTAATATATTATCTGAGTAAAATATGTCCATGACTTAAGACTCATAGTTTCCAAACTGTGCTGAGAGCCTCAAACCATCTTTTGGAGGCTCTGAAGGTAGAAATCACACTTAGGAAGCCAAGACAAAGAGAGGATGGTACAGTAGAGAGACCACAGAGTCACAAGCCAGATGTCAAAAGGCCTGAACTGTAGACCAGCAATACCAATGATTATAAAAAGAGCATTAAAAAAAAAGGCAAATCAAATGAGCTGCAATACTTAAGATTTAGGGTCCTAAGCCTATACTGCTCTAGCCCAGAACACTGTAGATGTTAACATACGGAAGCACAACTTAAGAAATGATTAGAAAAAATGAACTTGGCGCCAACCTTCCACAGCCTAGGAGCAAAACACGAATAGATGAGGTATTTATCCACATCACTGACAAAGCAGCTCCTGTCCAATGGCCTGATGGAAGACAATCTGATGGGAGGCAGGTTGAGGAGAAGTTTAACAGATATCCTGAAGATGCTGCCATGTTGATGAGGATGGTGGGGCAGAGAGGGGAGGAGACAAATTGTGTTGGAGCGGACCTGTCTGAAGTCCAAGATGCCAAAGAATCCCTGAGAAAGCTGAGTCAGGAAACTGGGTCACGTTTAGGGAGCAGAAGCTGAACCTTTGGGCTCAAGAACAGATGGGCAAATTTGAGGGTGGGTGGCACCATCCAACAGCTATCTAGAAACAACTGCACTAAGAGAAACCCCAAATGTCACCAGTTTGGCTGGGGGGCAGAGGGCAATTCAAATCTTTCAAGCTTGGGGGGGTGGTACAAATGCATGCAGACGCACACAGATCTGCACAAACAAACACAATGTATTTTTCCTTAAAGCTAGGGTTGACAAGGAAGGATGCTAGAAATGATTCTAGTGAGGTTTCTGGGGGCCCTCCCCCCTTGCCATGGTGCAAACTCATAGATAACACTTTTAGAGAAAATTACCTAGAGAGGAAATGATTAATCAGGGAAAACCAGCAAGCGCGCTTGCAGTAAGATTCCAGAAAACCTTCCACCAATCGCTGCTGTCGAGGTAATTGTTCTAAATCCATCAATAAAGCTAAGCTGCCCCTTCATTGACTGCAAACACCAATTTCTTTCACTCGGGATTATAAGTTGATGTCCATGGTCTCCCTTCTGCCATTAGGGTGATAAACAGTTTAAGCTACATCAGGATCTGACATGTAGATCAATTCTGGGTCCATAAAGAATCCACACAAGGGCTTCCGGGACAGGGATTTACTGCCACCGGTTTTTATTCTCTCTTGCTGGTAAAATTACTTCTGTCAAACACTTACGAGAGTAAGAAAAAAATGTAAAAAAATTAATTTTTCATGGGCCACTGGAACGGCCTTCTTCAACGCAGAAGCTGAGAGACGAATATGTTTCCACATTAAAAAAAATTAGGCTGGGCAGCAAGTGGCACCTGGGGAAACTGTGATCCCGCTCCCTGATTCTAGCGCTCTCCAGCCGACAGCCACCTGAAAAGCGGAGAGGAGCTGTCGAGATCTTTCTCTCAGGGCAGGTTCGGTGCCTCACATTCCCGATGCCAAATGATATTAGACATTTAATTTCCAACCTCAGGTACTCAAATGTAAAACCTTCCAACGCTAATAGTCATAAACCAGTGGGGCATTCCATTGCGCAGAATGGATTTTTCTATTTTTTCCTCCCTTAATTGAGCGGCGCCTCCTGTTTGGTGGCTTGGCCCACGACAAAGTAATTTATCTAATTAGGAGCCTCTCATGGCTGCTGAAAAAGACAGGAACCCCAGGATACCTGGCGAGCCAGAGAGGAAGACTTTGGAAAGTTCTCTGGAGCCACTCAAAGTATTAATTTAGTGTGGGAAAAGGGTGCCGAGAATAATGGGAGCCCAACGTGACATATGTTTTCTCTGTGATCAAAGTCGGCGACAGTCAGCCGCACGTTCTCCAGGCTCTGGGAATTGGAATCCTGAGGCTGTTTCTCTTCTCCCCATCCCTGCTGCCTACAGAGTGCCCTTTTTTTTATGACTAGCAAATTCAAAATTCTTCCCGGGCAGGGCAAAAAAGCTGAAATTAAAAGAGGGGTCATTTGAGTGCTTGCCTGTAAGTCCGTGCTAATGGTAACCTCAAAAGTTAAAAAAAAAATTAAACCCCCCCAACTATACATATACATGGTGCCTTTTCCCATCATTTTATCAGCCTATGTCTATCTTGAAGTATGGGCTATATGTCTAATCACAGGCAACACGCTCCTGGAATTGCACATGAGGGCATGTGTGTGAAGAAAATCATGAAGAATGGAGGGCGACCATTTGGCAAACACATTGGAAGGCATTTTCTGACAGACTGGGAGTTCCTTAAGGGTCCAGACAGATGTTTGCCTTTCTTTGTATGCCTGATGCTGGGTACACAGCAGGTGCTTAATACATGTTTGTTGACTCAACTTCCTTCACTTCTTTCAAAGGGAACTAAAAGATCAAGCTCAGTGGTTTGCATCGATGTTTAACATTGTTTCTAATAAGACAATAATAACTAAAAAAAGAACTAAAGAACTAGAAAACCAAAAATAAGGAAGTTAATGAACACTTGTCTAATTGGACCCCAGCTGATGGTGAAGACGCCATCTCCCAGGATATCCCGGCTCAGCTTACTTCATCCCGAGGCCTTCTTCCATTTGTCAGATCTGTGCTTCCTTTCCTTGGGTTAGCTCTGGGTTTCTGTCCATTTTGTTCCAAATGCCTTTGCTATTTTTTGCTTGCTTGTAGGCCCTACCTACAATATTCTTAAGCTTGTAGGAACCCAGACTAGAGATGAAAAGGAGATTGGACATCATTCAGCCCAATCCCCTTATTTTACAGGTGAGGATATAGAGGCCCAGAGAGTTAGTGACTTGCCTAAGGTCACAAAGCTAGAAAGTGGCCAAGTCAGAATTCAAACCCAGGTCCTTTCAAATTTCAATGCAAAATTTCCACTGTTTCATCCAGCTCCCCAAATGTGATTCACTGCGGTCTTTCTTTAAACTCTAGTTTTCCCTGAACATCCAGCCAGTCGACACATTTCCTAGGCTATTTTCCCATACAATGGACTTGGACATTTGTCTGTGTCTCTGCTGACTGAATCTTCCTTATTGAGAAGGAAAAGTGTAGGCCCCAAGAGCCCACTCCATTACGAGATGCTTCCCCTAAGAGTGCTTGTTTTAAATACCTGTGAGTTGACTGACTTTTGTTGCACAGAGGAAAAGACGTTAAGGGTTAGAGAACACTCAATCTACTTAATTGGCCTTGGTGTAATAGCTAATTTAAATATGTATAAGCAAACTCTGCAGAAGAAATCATCTCTAACAAAAGGATATTTGCTTAAAAGGTTTAGTTTTTTTTTAATCATGGATTTTTAGATCAAGTAATAAGGTGTATTCCAAGATGGTTTGTTTAAAAGGTTGCTTTAACTTAATTTCACTTACATTTTACTTTTGTGCCAAGGTCAATGGTCTCTTAGAAAAAAAAATCTCTTTGATATCGATATCAGTGATATTATCACAGGATCTTGGTATTTAGAACAGAAAGGGATCCCAAAGCCATGCAGCCCAATGCACTGATTTTACAGAGTAGGGTCTGGAGAGGGCCTTACACAAGGTCACCTGGGTCCAAGGAGGAGAAGCAGCCTTGGAACCATGGTCAGATGCCATTCCATGACATAAAGCTCACAGTCCAAGAGGCTGGAGGTGGTGCACAGCAACTTCCTAATTGTATAGATGAAGCAGGAAGTCATCTCCTCCCGAGGTCGCAGAGGCATGGTGGTAATTCAGTGAACCAAGAAAGTGAACCCAGGCCCTCTGGATTTCAAACCCTTTAACTCCCTTCTGGTAGAGCAGAACATTTTAACTCTGGGCACCCTGCTGCGACTGAACAATACATCTCTCTCAAAGTAAGAAAGGGCTGGCATTTTTCTCCCAAACATGACCTATGACCTTGTTATTCTCATTTACAAGTCACCAAGAATAGGATCAGCAGAAGGTGAGTGTGTGTGTGTTTGGGGGGGGTGCAGTTTGAGGGGGGTATACCAGCACAAAGAGAGGAGCCTTTGGTCAATATGAGCAGAAAAAAAGACCACTACTACCACCATTCCCAATGGAAGAACAGACTAAAATTCAAGACATAACCCTGAAAAGAAATGGATGGATCCTGGTGAAAATATCTGATCCTTTCAAGGACCTGGGAAGAATGTAGAATGCCTTGCCCCGCCTACAAAATATCAGGAGAGGTAATAACCATAATTTATTCATTTCCTCTCTGTATTGTACTCAAGACCTGGAGACTTGAGGTGAAAGGTGGAAAGCCTTCAAGGGTCTCTTTGGAGGGGGACAACAGCCACTTGCTATACACTATTGGAATTTTCTCAAAGGAGAAGGAAGAAATGCTGGTGCTGGGGAGCTGACAGTGCTCAGAATGGGCACCAAAGGGGCTTTGTGGTTCCCTTTCCCAAAGCAGGAGCCCTTCCATTGCCTTCTCTATAGCACCCTTTAGAGCTCCACTCGCAGATTCTGTGTCTTCCTCTCCCTGGGCTTTGAAATATTTTCCTTCAAGGCTTTTGCCAAGCACTGTTCTGTCAGCCAGGTCTGAAGTAAATAGAAATAAGGATGATGTTTACCCAAAGCAAATGGGCTTCTGTAGCAGCTGGTAGGTCTACAGGGAAGACTGGATGCTCCAGTCTTTTAATTAGTACAAATTATGCTAAAATGACTTTAAAACCCTATCTGATAGATTATCTACAACAGAGGGAATTCCTTTAAATACCGGTGAGCAGTCTATGGCTAGAACGCCACGGGCAAAGCACATCTAGGCAACCCAGGATTCCCTCCATGTTGCATATTCATAGAGTCCTAGGAATGTCAGACTCTTTACACGTGCATCATTACTTCCTGGGAAGAATCCATGGGGTTCTCCCAGGATGGGGGAGATTAGGAGGGGAGAGGTAGCTCAGCAGTTTCTAGGCACCAAGGATCCATAAAGAGGAAAGCATCTAAGACATCTTGGTAGTGCACCACATCAGCGGAAAGTGGATAGAGAATGAAGTGCATTGATTTTCTTGGATGAAAAGAAGGAAGATCACAGAATCCTAGATTTAGGACTGATAGAGGCCTCAGGAGCCATTATGTAGAACCTCTCATTTTACAGCTGAGGAAACTGATGCCTACAGAGATTGGTTCCAGGTCACCACCTGGGTTGGGATTTGAACTGAGGTCCCGTGACTGCGAATCCGGCACTCTTCCCACTGTACCACGAGGCCTTCTGTAGTCTGGCTGTGGTCAGGATTCTTGGCAGGAATTTGATTTAGGTTCTCCCGGTGCTGTCAGACTTAGGAGCAGAGAGTGGGAGCTCCGGAAGGGAACCTCAAATCCCGCGGTCCAACCCCCTCAGTATGCAGGTGAGGCAGCTAGGAGTTCTGTAAGGAAAGAGTCCTCTCTTACCACTGCTGATGCCCGAGTTGGCAATGACTGTGGCTTCACTCCACTGGTCAGCGCTGGAGACGGAGTAGGACCGTTGGTGCATCCCATCGGGGCGAGTGTTGAAGGACACTAAGCTGATGCCACTTGCCATCTGAGACACAGACGCACTAGCAGTAACATTCCCTAGAAATAAACAAGGAAGGTGAACAACACCGCATAGGACATGCCGCCAGAACATCACAGTGATTTCGGGGCATTGGGTGCCGCCAGTGGCCACTGGGGGACAGTGTCACCTCCCTCAACCCTCCAGGGAAAACAGGACAATATAGGCTCACATCAAACAAAGCAGCCTCAGGCTTACTGAAAAACAGGAAATAAGACAGACGCATGAGTTAAACTGAATCCCAATGATGAGTCAGCCGTCCACAAGTCTAAAGCTGACTAAAAGCTAGGATCATCATCTGCCCCAAACAGGAATCAGGGATCAAAAATAACTTCTCTTCGACCAATGTGGGCTCTCCATTCAGATCCCAAGGATGCTGACGCCAAGTGGGCAAGAGTGATGGAAATCTGACTGCTTGAGGCCCTGTTCAACAGGACCCTACCTGGTAATTCTGGCACCTGAGCAAAGACTGCAAAATAGCCAAAGGCAACCAGATTAAAGGAACCATCAGAGAGCTGTGTAGCCCAAGACCTCAAGGAGATGGGTAGGGATGGCTCCTGGAAGTGTGCCCCACACTAGCGTAGATGTGGGCTGGGGGATCACTCCCCTGGAGTATCACCAGAAAGCAATGAAGGCGGCAGCTTCCTTTTCTCACCATCTTTGCTAAGTTCAGTTCTTTCTACCTGCTGCATGTAACCAAGTCCTTTCAGCACCCTCTACATTTTGGTAGAAAGCTTCAGGCGCACGACTCAAGTTAGAGCTTTGAGGGTCTAGCATCTGAGGAACATGGCGTATACTGTGGGACTTGTTTGATGTAATGGCTAGTTTCGTTGAATTTCTCTGTCTCCGTCTCTCTCTTAAAAAAAGTTCTTCCTTAGAAGAAGGGATGGCTCTGGGTAGGGAAGCAGGAGGTGAGATGTTGGAAAATAAAAGTAATATGTAAGAAAGACAGTGATAAAAAATGTTAAAAGTATAACAAAAATATTGGGAAAAGGCCCCTTTCTGGAAACTCAATCAGTAAAGGCTCATTCCTTGATTTAGGGCTACAGAAGACCCTGAAATGTTTTAGCCTCTTTTTAACTTTTTTCCAAGTATGTTTATTGAGAACAGACCTACATTTTTATAACCAAATGGTTGTTTTGAGAAAGCGTTTTTGATAACACTAATCCTCAATTACACTCTAGTACCACACATGCCAGAGATATGTTTTTCACTTCTGAATTGATTCCTGGTCTGAAAATATATACACAACACAAACATTAATACAAACAAAATTCAAAGAAACCATTTATGGGAAATCGCATTCCAAACATTTGGCAGTATGATGCTGTCCCCTCTATTTTTATCTATAGAAGAAAACCAACAATTTCACAGTATAAACTCAATGCTTTTCTGGTGGGAGATAATGCTAAATGCCACAGGCTAAGGTCTTCTTTGGTCTGCACGCTACAAAAAAGCGGGGAAATAAAAAAAAAAAAAAAACAACACGCCAAAAAGAATCAAACAGGCTGTAGACCTAGGACATGGACTTTAGACCATTTAAGGAACCATATACAGGAAACAGAACAATCCGCAAACCACAGAAAATGACACACACAATATGCTCAATGGTGGAAAGAGCTCTGGGAACTCCTCCATAATAGAGGTCATCCAAATACATGAAGAAAAGCACTTTCACAAGAAATTTATCACATGAAACATTCACAACAGAAGCACAAAAGAAAGCAAACAACATCTCATTTCATGTTCATTAAAGAGGCCAAGTTGATAAAAGACAGAAACGGTCAATGCTGGAGGGTCTGTGGGAAGACAGGCACATCAACACAGCCTGTTGTGGTCTGGAACAACCATTCCTCAAAACAATCTGGAAGGATGAAATCAGAGGCAGTAAGCAAACCATTCAGACATGGGGGCCGGGATTCCACTAGCGGGCACATGCATTAGCAGAGGGAAAGGTCCTACATGTATCCATATATTTACAGAAGCCTTCCCAGCAGCCCAAGACTGGAAACAAAGGAGACTTCAAGCAAGTCAGGAATAGTCAAACGAGTTGTGAAGTCACCAGGTAAGTTGTACCATAAGAAACAGATGTATGAATTTGGAGAAACACGAGAAGATTTACATGCACTGATTCAGTCTAGGAAAACAGAACCAGGAGAAGAGTATATACAACAATTGCAGCATGGTCTGTGAAAACAACCCCCAAATGAATCACAATTTAAATAAAATGCAAGCAAGTATGGTTGCAGAAAACCCATCCTGAGCACTGGTTTCCTCATGAATAGAGAGGGAAAGCACATGTGAAGGGAAGGCAGGTGTGGAGATGGTGTTTGTGATGGGCTTGGGTTTACTTTTTTGCTTTCTTAAAAGGGAATGGGTTCATTGGGGATGGGTTTGGAGTTTTCACTGGGAGCTGGTCAAGGTGGTTATAAAGTTATCCATTAAACATTTAAAAGGGTGAGCTCTGGGAAAGACACAAAGTTCCCATAGGACATGGTTCTTATTTTCATGGAACATCAACCTCCTAGGAGAGATGACACATAGACAAATAATTCAGATACAAATATAAAGGCACAGATGCTAAGGACAGCAGAGAAAAGGAATTCAAGGGTCAGCAGAAGACCTGGGAACCCTCCTCATCCTAACAGGACTATCAAGGCCAGCTCTCACCCCAAATGGTGAGCCATCTTTCTTCTTGCTGAGGCCCATTCTAATTGTATGAATTCTTCTCTATTCCCCTCCACCATCTTTCCATCTGGGCCCATTTAACACTCGACTGTAGCCTCTTCCCCAGGACCAATCTGATCCATGTAAAGACCCCTAAGTTAGGAGTTTGATGCCTCAACACTGAGCTTGACTTATTGTGATCCCAAGTCTGGCCTTTGCTCCCTAGAGACTAGGTCATGGACACAGAGAAAGAGCCCTGAGGACATAAATACAAAACACAGATGAGAGGAGATAGACTGTTGACCTGGAGTCAGGAAGGCCCCAGAGTCTCACTGTCCAGGCCAGTCACTGCACCTCTGTCTGCCCAGAACCAAACAATACGACAGATGTCATTGGACTCTTTTGACATTTTTAATGTCCTCAGACTCACCTCCACCTGGAGCTCATTCTAAGTGTTAGCTTTCTTGACCACACCCTTGTAAGGACCATGACAATCATCTTGTCCTTTCTTTTCTCTCCAATTCTCCCAAAGATAGAAGGGGCTTGGTGAGTTGTCTCCTCAGCCCCAACCCATCCACTGATAAGCTATCCCTAGCTACCCTGTCCCTTCCAAATTTTGAAGATTCTTTTAAAAATTCAAGTTAGTGGATGACTTTTCCGTATCTCTGTCTTATCTCTTTGGACAGCTAACCCTTATCTGAAAAATATGTACCTGTATCCTCAGAAACCCATTCTTGACAGCATCTCAGATCCCTCCATGGGCATCCACCTATACTTTTTCTGAAGTCTTTGAAATCTATAATCCCCCAATCTGGGAAGCATGGTGGATAAGGCCTAGCACCTTCCTCTGGATCCTCACAAACTCTAAGATCATCTGGTTACTTCCTCCAGAGGTTCTAGCTACATCTCTATTTGGCAGCTAGTTTAGGTCAAGCAGAGCAATTATTCTGGTTACAGTCAATGACAGATCATGAAAACAAGATAAGAACCCACCAGCCACAAGTGCCACTAATCAAAGTTCTTCATCACAACTCTCCCATAGCCTCCATCCAAGGTTTGTGTTCTGTTTCCCAAACTCATTTTTGTCTACTTTCTCCCTCTAGTGGGGGGGGGGGGGTGTCTATAATCTACATCTGCCAAAATGCCACTTGTTTCTCTTGTGGTCTTTAGGACAGAGGCCTAGATCTGGAGAATCCAACCCCACCTCTGACATTTACTAGCTGCATTACAATTGACTGGGCCTCAGTTTCTTCCTCTGTAAAATGGACAGATTGATACTCAACATGTCTATTTATGGTTGTTGAGGCATTTTAGTCCTGCAGACTTTCCATGACCCCATTTGGGGTTTTCTTGGCAAAGGCACTAGAGTGGTTTGCCATTTCCTTTACCAGCTTATCTGACAGATGAGGAAACTGAGGCAAACAGAGTTAACTGACTTGCCTAGGGTCATCCAGCCAGGATGTGTCTGAGGCTGTATTTATACCCAGGTCTTCCTGACTCCAGGTCCAACGCTGTATCCATTGCACCACTTAGTCGCACTCTAATTCAGCAACACTTTTGTCCTTTCCAAATTCTCATCTCTCAAGAAGCTCATGAGGCTCTCTTCTGGCATATCTGGTGCCCATCCTTGAGAGGTTTTGCCTGTTCCATCCGCTCTGGGTTAGCTCCCTGAGCAGTCCTGGGAAGTCTCTCTGTTTGTTGTGCCAGTCACTATACACCAGCATCTCTTGGTACAAGAGGATTTGATGCTTTCTCTGATGGCCTAGTACTACCTTGATGGGAAGATCTTCCAACTTCTCCCATGTCCTTACAGTTGGCGGTCCTCCTTCTTTTCCTCGTCTGACCCAATCCACCTCTGAAGAGGAGGGTGAACTCTTCTCTACTTTGTCTGACTTTCACCTTCCACTCGGTGGCCTTCCTACTTGCCTCAAGTCTCTTCCTTTCTGCACACTGTGGCCAAACCCATATGTCTACATCTCCAACTGGAGCTCAGTCACTCAGTCACTCCTGACCATCTGCAGCATTCTGGCAGACATTACGACTCAGCCCCAATCTAGTTTTCCACTCTTGCTGCACCTGATCCCCCTTAATGTTAATGCCTCCCTTCTCTTAATTAGCTCTAATTAATTCTGTCTGTAGCATGTTGCCTAGAGGCATCTACAACCTAGTCCTGGCTTCAAGATCTGAGTTCAAATCTAAACCTAGACACTTACTAGCTGTGGTACCTTGGACAAGTCACTCCACCTGTTTGTCCCAGTGTCCATAACTTTAAAATGGAGATAATAATAACACTTACCTCCCAGGGTTGTTTTGAAGATCAAAGGCGATAATATTTGTAAAGTACCTGGTGTACAGTAGGTGCTTAATTAATACTATTACCTTCTCCTTTTCCTTCCCCCTCTCACCTTAAACTGTGAGCTCCTTGAGAGCAAGGACTGTCTTTCTGTCTCTCTGTATCCATCCCTGCTCCTGGAACACAGTAAGTGCTCAATAAATGCTTGTTGTTGTGTCTACACACACCTTGCTTTAAGACACTTGTTTTCTCCTCTCACCACAGATGAGACTTCAGATACCACCTGCTCCCATCTTCTTCTTCTCCAACATTCCACTATTCTCTTTCCAAATCAGGCAAACAAAGTTGCTCAGTGAAATCAATGATAAGATATTGGGAGCCCAGTTGTTGAGTGGAGTCCAGGCTCATGTGGAAGGGAACAGAATGAAGGGAATTCAATCAAATTGCTTTGTCTATATAGACTGTAACTAAGCTCTCAAAACCCCAGGTCACATGGTTACACCCAGATTCTTGTAATAGATTAGCTGATTAATAGCAGTAAATCATCAGCTTACACTCAATAACCCTTTATTAAGCACCTACTATATGCTAGCTACCTGCGAGAGAGCAAGGATAATGAAAAAGGAGTAGATACATGTTGCAGTGGATAGAATTCTGAGCTTGGAACAGGAAGACCTGAGTTCCAATCTGGAACTTTCTCATTGGGCAAATCACTTAACCCTGCTTGTCTCAGTTTCCTCCTCTATAAAATGAGCTGGAAAAGGAAATGGCAAACCACTCCAGTATCCTTGCCAAGAAAATCCCAAATGGGATCATGAAGAGTCGGACATGACAAACAACTGAATGACAAACCAAAAATCTGCTCCACAAGTCTAAGATGTAGAGATAGAAGTGGTTCTGAAATGGATCTGGGGATCTTAGTGGATGCCAAGCTCAACATGAGTCACTAGTGTGAAGGGGCAGCCAAGAATACTAATGAGATCATGGAATGCATTTGGTGAAGAAAGGCTTCCTAGGACCAGTATGGTGACAACAGTCCCTCTGGTCTCTGTCTTGGTTCAACTTCCCCTGGAATGTTGTATCCATTTCTGGGCACCATAGTTTAGGAAGGCCACTGTTAGGTGGGAGAGTGCCCAGAGGAGGGCAGCAGGAATCATGCCACATGAGAAGATGGCTGTGTGTGAGCATTTAAAGGCTGTCCTGCAGGGCCCCAGGAACAAGGGATGAAGATCTAGGTAGGATGTCAGGAAGCACTTCCTCCCACGAAGAGTTGCTCCAAAGTGGAGCGATGCCCCCTCGGGAGATGCTAGGGTTTCCCTCCCGCTACATGCTCAAGTGCAGATGGAACTGACCCACTCCCCATGGGGTTGATTTTAGATGTTAGTTGGCCGCTGAGATCATTCTCACCTCTCTGGGTCTGGAACCGTGGCCACTGCTTTGCCCCACCTCACACAGGGAGAGAGACCAAGGGATCCAAGATTTAGGGCTTGTCAGTGATAGATGCTGTGGTGTCTGACCCCTCATTTATAGAAGGGGAAGCTAAATGGTACACGCCATTCCTTTCAGTTTATGTTGCATAATATATATTAAACTCCTGGAGGAGAAGAAAGTACTGCTCCCTTTTTCCCATTTTTGTTTTGGATTTAGACTGTCCAGTGCATTATCTGGCTTGCTTAGTAAATGCTTGTGGAACCTGGTTTATTTGGGCATGCATAAGCAGGCCTCACCCTCTCTCTTTTGGTTTTCTAGGTCTCTAATCTGATATCCTCACAAACACTTTCATCAGACATCCTTATTTTAAGAGGCTCCTCTTGCCAGGATCCTACTAGGGTGCTTGTGTTTCTGTGAGAAGTCTCTGCCACGCTGAGGCAGCACCTGCAATCGGGGGAGACAAGACTATCCCCAGGAAGCATGCTGGAGGAAGTCAGTTTGGGGAATGAGGCTAGTAGGCTGGCCAGGAAGTTTCCCTAAAAGAGAAAACCCTCCCTCATCTCGAAGGATGATTGTTCAAAGAGACAGCCATGAAAGACTGTGTCAAGGCCTTGCAAGAAAAGACTTAGCTGCGTGCAGCATCTGTCTCTCCGATTCTTCCCCTGCCAAACAACTCGGCATTAAGGCAGAAATACATTGTCAACTACCTGGCCCCATCCGAGTTCAGAAAGCAAGTATCTTCCCATACATCATCTCTGCATCAGCTGGCTGCTTAAGTTGATTAGCAGGGGGCAGGGAAATTACCATGCTAATCCTCCCGTTCACAGCACTTGTCCCTTGATATGGATATGTGGAGATGCTCTCTGGAAAGCCTTGATTAGGCCAAGCTTCCATGTGTCGAAGGCCCCAAATTCTGGCCAAAGAATAATTTTCCTTCGCACTCCTGGCCTGAAAGTGCACGAGCTGATTTGAAAAGGTAGTTCCTTCTACCATATGCTATTTTTCTTTAATCAATTTGCATTTCAAAGTGAACATGGCATTTATATCTGAATGAGTATCAGTGTGCCACCCAAATGAGAAAAAAATTAAAATGCTGGTTGCCTATTGGTAAAAAAATGTTTTCATCTGTTAAAAAAAAAATCAAAGAATCCTGCTTTCAAACAGCAAGAGAAATAGCCTGTTCTGATGTTTATCTGGTCGCCTCTGAGGAGGTTTCATAAGCAGCAGTCATGGCTTGTATTCACTGGTGCACCCACCGCCTCATCCCAAAGGGGCCAGCCTGTACAATAAGCCCTCCTCAGCTGAGGGATTCAAGTCTGAAAAAAGGGGAATTTTGGGGGGGAAGTGGTTATTATTTAAACAAGGGTGAAAAGAGATGACTAGACCCCACTTGATGTATTTCTTTGTTCTTCCGAAAGAGAACAAGGAAAGGAAATGTTATCAAGCCCAGAGTGACAGAAGGGGGTGGTGGAGGGCAGATGTGGAGGCAGACACAATCAATTCAGATCCCAGCCTTGGTGACCCACTACCCTATCTGAGCCTCAGTTTCTTTATCTGTAAAATGAGAGGGTTGGACAAGAACAGGAGATCTTCATCTTTTTTCTGCGTCATGGGCCCCTCTGGCAGGCTGGTGAAGTCAATGATCCATTTTCAGAACATTTTTAAAAAATTGTTAATGAAACGCTAAATTTCAGTTTGAGATCGTTGAAAATAAAGATGTAAAAAATTTTTTTTTCTCATCTGAATCGATGAATGTGAGGTGAAGGGTCTCTGGTCTACCTGACTCTAAAGTGCTGTCTAGGTCTTTGGTTTAGGATCATCTCTGGACAATCTAATACATTTCTCTCTGTCTCAGTTTCTTCAGCTGTAAAGTGAGGGTGCTGGGTTAGCTCTATAAGGTCCCTACTCAGTTTTAAATCCATAATACCCTTCCCTGTACGGAAAACAACAGATTAGAAACATATAAGTTCCCTTCTGCAACCTACAGGACTCCTCTGTTTTGTCTAGGTGAATCAATACTTTACACCCTTCTTTTTCAAAGAAAGAAACCAAGATACGGAGTAGTCAATTGCTATATCCAAGGTTGCCAGAGCAGCATCCTTATAAATGCAAAAACAGCTTCCTAGATTGGTCCCAATTGGTGTCCCTGTGTCTGTGTTGGGGGCAGGGAGAAGGTGAGTCAATATCTTTTCGCTCAATAGCACTAAACAGGAATACTCAGAAGAAAGTGACGGCACACGCCATCCAGACAAAGTCTACCTGTAGAAGCCAGGCTGTAAATGATATTTCTTATCTTCATTTTCACAAGCATTTCCAGAAAAGTTCTAAGCCCCACAGTGGACCATTCTTCTGAGGAGTCTGTGGTGCATCTCATATTTTCTGGGAGAGTGTATGAGCAGAGGATGGGAGGGTGCCAGAGGGAAGCGGGGAGACCAACGCTATATGGAGCCATCCTTGGGCAGTGTAGGTTATTTTAATGGCCACATCAGTTCAAACTAAGCCTTCACCATCTGTTCCGCCCTCTAATTACAAATGCAAAAAGAATATAATTCACCACCATACCATAAAGCAGCGAACTGCCCGTGATTTAAAGTGTGTGCGTTACTCATTCATAGCATTATATATGCGGCGGATTTGCCTGCCTTTCAATCGGTGCCATTTTAGTCTGATGAGGACTTTTTTCTTGAAAAAAATTATGATTATTAGTATTGAGACTAGCTAGGTTTCCCTATGTCTGCCAGGCTGGAGATATAAGGGTCACTCATTAGCCCTAGTTCACTCCCAACTCTTGACAAGGCCTACTTTGTGCCTTATTAGAAAACCCAGTAACCCCAGGTTCCCAGGGGTGACTACCCCAGGGTCCAGTTCATTGTGGTTACCAATTGGGCCAGACCATTGGCTGCCAACCTCTGGCTCCTGAGCAGCTGGGACCACATGCATGCACCAGCACCCCTGGCAGAAGGGCTTTTTGCCAGGGGCATTTGTAGGAGTTGGAAGTCCAGAGTTCTAGGCTTCAGAATAATCTGCTAGTGAGGTTTTGTCAATTAAAAGAACTCAGGTGGAAAGGACTGGAATACAGAACCAACACAAAGTGGTGGGAGATTTGTAACCTTCAGACCAAGGTCTGTGCTTATTGTCACTGTGTTCTGACTCTACTTATGGAAAAAAAAAAAGGAAATCCATAATCGATACTGAAAGACATACCTAATGACTGCCAGGGAGGCCACAGAAAGATTTATAAAGCAGTCAGTAGCATGGTTTGTGACCATGATTTGTGAAGATAATGGGAAAAAATGAGAGGTGTGGAGAGGAGCCATGGAATCAGGAAGCCCTGGGTTCCAGTTCTGCCTACAGGACTGTACTGGTTGTGTGACCCTGAAGAAGTTACTAAACTTAGTGGCCCAGGTAACTGTCTTGTTCTACCAGGTGCAGAGAAAGTGCCAAGATGGTTGGGAGAGGGACCCTCTTTCCTGCCAGCTCCCCAGCCCAAATGAAATCACAGGTCTGGGCCAAAAGAAGCAACCACACACAGTCAGATGTTTTCCAACAATAATACGCTCTTACGTTACCAAGAAAGCAGAGCTAAGCTTTTACATGATCACAAACATTTAAATGTTTCTAAAATTCTGAAGAACCAAAGGTTGTATGACCTGATGACCAGAAGAGGCCTATCCTTTCCAGTGGGGGTCTGAGACAAGAAAAGGGGAAGGGGAAGGGGTGTGCGTGTGTGTGTGGGGTGTGTGTGTGTGTGTGTGTGTGTGCATGCGTTTGTGTTAGTGTGACCTCTTCCTCCCTGAGAATGCCCTCACTCCTATACTACCCTTAACTAAATTATTTTGATTTCTTCTATGTTGTATATGTATGTATATTCACATATATAATCCATATGTAGGCATAAGTATACAGACACTACCAAAAAGTGTGATATGTATACACACACACACACACACACACACACACAGTCTTCCTTGTTGCAATGTAAGCTGCATGAGAGCAGACAATCTTTCCTTTATTGTATCTGCATTTCTGGTTCCCATCACAGTGGCTGGTACATGGTAAATGCTTAAAATATGCTGGTTGATTATGTGTGGATGGGTGGGAGGGGGGGGGGCTTTTCTTACTTATTTTCCCCCTAGATTTAAAAAAAATGATGTCAACATTATGCCTCTCCCTCCTAACAGAAATGCCTTTGTGTGGTAATAAAGGCGTCCCTGGCTTACCTTCTTACTACCAGTGTGGCCCCTCAGCAGGGCCTCAGTTTCTTTATTTATAAATAATGGGATCAGACAAGACTATGTCTAATGTCCCTTCTTGGTCTAAATCACTCGCCATCTCTTGTCAACAAGGCCTATTTCCTTTTCTGTAAAATGGGGGGAGGAGGTGGATGGGCTTCGTCTAGATGACCCTGAAGTCCTCGGTCTTCCTTATCAAAATGAATTTCTTATTCAGAGTCACTTTTCATATTTAAAAAGAAAATAAGCCCACAATAAATTAAGTGCTTATATGTATGGCTGTTAGGTGTGGACAATATACACACACTGAGACACGTGTGTGTGTGTGTGTGTGTATATACACACACACGCAGATATATATAGTGTACACATACATATACCTGCAAATACATATATACACATATACATACCTATATGTGTGTATATATAGCGTGTACACACATACATAATATACACACATGCGTATATATAGTGCATGTACACATACATATGCACACACGTATACATATATACATGTGTGTGCATAGTGTGTACACACATATAATATACAGGTATATACATACATACATACATACATGTATATATAGTGTATGCGCATGCATATACATCGATAATATATACATATATACACACACATATATAGTGTGTACACACATATAAATTGATAATATACACATATACACACATACATATATATGTACATATATGTGTGTATATATAGTGTGCGTATACATACATATAATATGTACATACATATATACATACACACATACACACACACACACTCACCCATCTGTATAATGATGCAGAAAATACAAGGAACATCTTGCCTTATTGGTTTAGATAAGCTATGGCCCAGATCTCTCCCAGAGTGCTTGGTATGTCAACCAGAGGCCAGCCTTGGGGCCATAGGATCTTCCCAAAGTAACCTGTTTTGTACAGCGCTAAAAGACACAGTTTCCCACTCCTCCTCCCACCTCCACAGAAAGGAGAAAGGGACCGCATACCATAAGAATGAAACAAAAACAAGCTTAATTTCTTCAACTTTTTGTCAAAAAAAAATTCTGACAGCTCTTTCCTTCCCCTGACTTTTCATGAGGGACAAAAGATTCTGAAGATTTTTTAACAACTGTAGTTCTCCAGTGCACTGGGTTTCTTTCCCACTTAGAACATGCCAAATGCTCTGTTTACAGGTGCCATTGGGCTTAGAGGGTACAGCCGAGTCTCCAATCCATGAAGCAGAAGAATGAATTTCATAAACCAAGTCCAGCCGAGGGGAGTTAATGCATGACCACAGGGAAATGCAGCACAGAGGTGACTCTAATGTTCCAAGTCGCAACATGGCCACTGACAAAAGGGAACCTGAGGCCTCTCACATGTGCCGGCTCTGGAAGTCAGGCGAGGCACCTTGCCTCTTCCTGCCCCACCTCACACATCTGTCAGAGGAGAAAGGGCAGAGAGGTTCATGCTGGCACTTGCAGAGAGAGTGCCTTAGAGTAATGACAGAGGAGACTGAGGAAAATAAATGTATATACATTACTGAGGAATTGGCTTTAAAATCAGGAACTTCTGGGTTCAGATTCTGCCTCTAACACATCCTGGCTGGAAGATCCTGGGCTGGTGCCTTTACTTGCCTGTGACCCAGGCAACTCTGTAAGAGGATAAGCTGCCCAAGGCCTGCAGCTCTTGTCCTGGTGGAAGGGTCTGCCTTGAGAACTGTCTAAGCCAATGAAAAGGCAGATCCTGGGAAAGCAGTAAGAATGATGAGGATGTTTACAGCATTTATATAGACCCACTATGTGCCAGGCACTGTATTGAGGGCTTTCCAAGTTTATTAATAATAATACAATAATAATGTATAGCAACAGCTACAATTCATACTTGAAGGCTCCTAGACTTTGGGTTGGGAGAGACACTAGATGCCATCAAGTCCAGCCTACTTGTTTTACAGATGAGGAAACTCAGGTCTATAAAAGTTACGAGACTTGATCCTACAAGTATGACTTAGGTAATAAGAGAAAAACTGGGATTCAAACCCAGGATCTCTGTCCCCAAATACAGCCCTGCTCTCTACTGTACCAAGCTAAGCTTGAGACCCACTTATCTTATTTGCTCCTTACAACACCCTGGGGAAGTGGGTACGGTAGGTATTAATGTCCATGATCTTGGGCACCCTAAGCCAAAAAGGACACAGTTCCTGACCTCAGGCAACTTCTGGGCCAATGGCAGGAGGTGGAGGCAGTTATGTGAATATGGGGGATCTAAGAGGGGGAAAGGGCAATCTCAGACAAAGAGCAAGGAGCTGGAACCTACTTGGCCATGGCTGGAGCTCAGGGGAAAGGAGAAGATGCAGAAGGGTAGGAGAGGAGAGAAGAAGGGTCACTGAAGCCATAGGAGCCAAGGAAAGACTAAGGGGGAGAGTGTCATTGTGGTGCTCCAAGCAGCCAAGAGGGAAGTGAGGGAGATGGAGGAGGAGGAAAAAGAGGAAAAGGAGGAAGAGGAGGAAAGTGGGACTGATGCCCTCACCTTTTGCTCAGCCCCAACTGCCTTTACAAATTCTAAATCACTAAGCCTCGTGTGGCCTCAGTCTTCCAGGGTATGGAGGAGGCTCATGCTGCTCATTTCCAGGACTTTATTGTTTACAAAGCATTTTCTTCAAATTTCTCCCTTGATGGAGGATGTGCAAGCACTGTCATCACCACTGTACAGATAGGAGAGTTGAAGCTCAGGTGGAGCAGCTGACAAGGTCACTGACTGACAGCACCAAGATGCAAGCACTGGATTTCCACTACCTGCTCCAGTCAATGCCCCAGAGCCTCAAGCATTCTCTTGAAGAGCACCATCAGCCATCCAAAGATGAGCCAGGCTGCTGTGGTCTGTGCTGAACCAGAGACCTCTAGGTCGAGTCCAAGTCCTTTTCCTGAAAAAGACCCTGAACAGTTTGGTCCCCCAAGGACAAGTCCAAGAACTTATCCGTTAACACGTACTCTGGGGATTTCTCCATCAACCAATGGCATTTATGGAATACACCCCAGAAGTAGTTTGGCTAGTTACAGGAAAAGGAGAAGAAGGAAGAACAAAAGGAACGCAGAACATGGTCCGGGTCTCAGAAACTGACAATTAGTCACTGGACACAGAGGAAATGCAAAGAAATCCACAGAAAGGGGGAAATAGCATAAAATACAGACAGCCAAGACTTGAACCCTTTTCTTCAGATGATCTAAAAGTAAAGCTTAAAGGGAAAAATAAAAGCTAAGAGTTGAAACAGGCTTCACCCATTCTTGTTTCATTCATCTTCTCCTCTACCTAGACTTGCCTGTATAACTTCAGCTGAAACCCCTTCCTTCCTTAGTTTATCCTGAGGTCTGCTGGAGAACCTGATTGGCCAATGGAATCTGCTCCAAAAAAAAAAAAGGGGGGTAGCTCATCACTCATCAGAAAAATGGGATGATTTTAGCCTTTGAGCAGCTTTCTTCAAGTCATCTCAGGTGCCACTTTCTACAGGAGCATCCTCTTTCCCCCAGGTAATGAATGCCTTACCCCAAATGACTTTGAATATATTTTGCATTGACTTATCCGGGTATATTCTAGTCTGGCCATGAGTACCACTGAAAGTAAAGTCTCTGAGGGCAAGAATTGTCTCTTTTTGTCTTTAGAACCTCAGTCCCTCACTCAGGGTCTACTACAGAGTAAAAGCTTAATAAATTCTGTTCAGTAAAATGAATGTGCAATTCTCAGATCCATTGGCTTCCTGGGTAACTGAGATTTTTCAGGTTAGAGCTGCATTTAATGACAGGCATGAGCTTCATGGAGCCCCCAACTCAGGAACCAAAGACTCAGCCAACTGAACAAAGTTCAAAACAAGAGATGCAGAAAATGTCATGACGACTATGATTCGTTTAACATCTGTAATTCTCAAGTCTTCAGGGCTTCTTTTCTACTTGGAACACACTGAGTGTTGTGTTTAAAGGGAGCGATGGGCTTTAATGATGAAACCAAGTTCCCAACCTATGAAGTGGAAGATTAAATTGTATAAACAAAGTCCAACCTGGGGGAATTAATGGGCAACCAAAGAGGAAATGGAGCCGAGAGGCGACTCTAACGTTCCACCCAGCAACATGGCTGCCGACAAATGGGAAAGGAAGTGGGTATTGATGCGCACAGATGCACTCAGTGGCATCGAGCAGGGCCCCCAGTTATTAAAATGTTTTCCCAGTCATTTAAAACTAAACAAAGAAAAAAAAACTTTGTTTCTCCAAGACTACAATGGACCAAGTTTAGATGTTGCATGTTTTTTTATGATGATTTTTTTATAGCCATTCCCACTGTACAAGCGGCTTAGGGAGTGCACGTCTGCAGAGCTCGCAGTTTTGATAAACAGCCTCTGCGGGCCACACAACGGGGATAATGTATCCTTAAGTACTGCCAATGAGCCGCCATTCTGCACAGCCAATTACTTCTGTGCGTCTGTCACTCAAAGGAAAAATGACTGGGCCCATTAGATCAAACCTTTGTCACTGTTCCTAATGCACTCTTAGGCCTCATTAATCTGAGGGAGCAGCAACAGAGCCGCCGGAGCCTCATTGCCTCCTCCACAACAGGGCCACGTGAAGCCTCTCATCTCTCCCCCAAGTGCACCGCGTTAATCAAGCTCTCCTTATTACCCCAGTCCCTGTCACGGAGGAGAGCGCTCTCTCTCTTAAATGCTCTCATTAGGGCCCATCTTTAGAGCTGGCTGAGTGGAAAAAAAAAAGAGAGAGAGAGAGAGAAAGAAAGCAGGGGGGAGAAATAGAGAGAGAGAAAGAGGGAGAAATATGGAAGGAGAAAGAAGGAGAAAGAGAGGGAGAGAGAGAAAGAGGAGAAAGAAGTGAAAGGAGAGATAGGGAGAGAGAGATGGAAGGAGAAAGAGAGAGAAAGAGGAGAAAGAGGTGAGAGATAGGGAGAAAGAGGTGAGAGATAGGGAGAAAGAGAAAAAGAGAGAGAGAGAGAGAGAGAGAGAGAGAGAGAGAGAGAGAGAGAGAGAGAGAGAGAAGCAAGTCCGATCCATTAATATTCATGACAATAATTAGTATTCTAGGTCACTGAATATTCATGCTATTAGTTTGGTTTTTTATGGGTTTGCTGGATTGCCCTGATTGCTGGAGTATGGAAGAAAACAGCATGGTTGGGACTTTAGATGTCAACGGCAGTTCAATACTCAAAACACATTTGAGATTTTTTTCCCCACTACCCCTGTTTGGTAAATCAGTTTCCAGCCTCCTGATGGCTTTCATATTTTTAAACCGCTGGGGAACCAAAGCGGGGGGTCGGGAGGAGACTCCGTTTTGCAAAAAGGCCTCAGCATCCAGCCGGCTGGAATGAGAACATCCATAATGGTCCAAACTCTCCGAGAGCACATTATCAGGACGAGGCTCTCGATCTGTCATCTTGGAACAGAAAATGGAACCAAGAGCCATGGTGAACACAAGGATGAAAGTCACAGTCAAAGAGAGATCGGGGCTGCCTGCCGGAGGAGCGAATGACATCCAGAGAGAGCACGCTCGCTCGGATCCAGGGACATTCACAAGACCATTTCCAGTGTTTGTCTTGTTAATTATCGTTCCAGCTCAGCCACAGTGTTTGCTAAGAGCTCTTGCTTATTGATCTCGCACAATGTATTGAGCACGTTAATTAGCGACACAAATAATTTAAGAAACAAAAAAGGATTTTTAAAAAATGGATCAGAAAACTTGACTTTCCCCCTGTCTGCTTCCAATAGTGGAATTATAAAAGAGAGCTTCTTGTATATTTGAAAGCTATTGAGGTCAAGCTGTCACAGAGAGCAACAGGCAATTCAGCAGGTGGAAGGCCAAGCTCACGGATTCCTGCCTTCCCTATGTGTACATGTGGAGTCTCGCCTCATCTTTCCCCCAGAATTTCCCCTTCCAGGTTGGGTTTTTGCTTTGGGAATGTACAAATCAAACCCAGAACAATACAGCTCAGACAAGAACTTCTAGGAACAGCTAAATGAACTAAAAATTGGGTGAGGTCTTCAGATTTGGTTTCTACCAGCCACACACCAACTTTATCCATGGATAGTCAATGTGAGTCAACATTGTGAAGGCCATCAGGAAACTGAGCATGATCTGGGTTGTCCTAAGAGAGGGATGGCCTCTAAGACCATAGGACAATTACCATCTCTGTTCTCTGCTCATGTATTTAAAATGCTGGCCTCTTTTCTGGCCAAAATATCATAAGAAGGGTAAGGGCACATTAGGATGTCTGGGAGAAGCCAACCAGGATGGGGAAGGTCCTGGAGATCATACCATACGAGGATCAGTCGAAAGAACGAGGGGTACTTGGTCTAAGGAAGAAACCACAAGGGAGATTCTATAGCTTTTTGCGGGTAATTATTATATATTATAAAAATAATATATTTATATATTAACATGATTATGTAATAATCATATTAAGAGTTGATGGTTATATAAATGCTTTAATTTTTTTCAAGGTGGTTTATGTATATTATCTCATTTGTTCCTTAAAGTATGTGAAAGTCTGAGCTGTGCAAGAGAGATTAGCTTCCTTCTGCTTGGTCCCACGGAGTAGAATTAGGAGCCATGAGTGAAATGCATAAATACCAGGAAGACACTTCCTAAGCAGCAGAGGTGCCCACAGCAGCGTGGGCTGTCCCAGGAGGCTCAGAGCACCCCCCCTTGGAGACCACTTGTTGGGGGTGATATGGTAGGAATTCTTGTTCAGGAAGGGCAGGTCTCTGAGGCCCCTCCCAGCTCTGTGCTCCTTCTGGGATCCGGTGAGTAGTCCCTTTCTCTGCCTACCTCTGCTGCATTCTCTTGCAGAACTGTCACGTATTTGCTTTCCTTAATTTATGTATGTGCTTATGTTGTCTTTGTTATTGTATTCAGTCCTTTCAGTTCTGTCTGGCTCTTCATGACCCCATCCAGGGTTTTCTTGGCAGACATACTGGAGTGGTGTGCCATTTCCTTCTCCAGCTCATTTTAACAGATGAGGAAACAAAGGCAAACAGGGTGAAGTGACCTGTCCAAGGTCACATAGCCAGTAAAGGTCTGAGGCTGGACTTTAATTCAGATCTTCCTGACTCCAGTCCCTGAGCTCTGTCCACTGCACCACCCAATTGCCCCATGTTTTCTACTCTGTTGTATTTCTGCCTAGCACTTCAAGGTTTGCAAAGAACTTTACAAATATTATCTCTTTGGATCTTCACAAGAACCCTGAGAAATTAGTGCTGTTATTATCCACATTTTACAAATGAAAATGTAGCAGAGAGAGGCAAAAGTGACTTGTCAGGGTCATCCAATGACTAAGTTCCTGGGGCTAGATTTGAACCTTCTGACTCAAGGCCTAGTGCTCTAGACACTTGCTCTCTTTACAGCCTGCCATGTAAGCTCCCTGAAGGCAGGGCCAAGCTTATTTCTGTCTTTATGACATCAGAAGTAGACTAGTGCCTAACACAGAAGGTGTTTAATAAATGATTTATTTCCTACATGGCTTATTATTTGCTCATATGCCAAAAGTATGCACTTGAACTTTATAAATGCTCTGGGTGGGCTCTTGCCTTGCTGGTTTTGCATTTGTGTGAAGTCTACCCTACTTTTCAAAAACCAGCTTGAATCCTACTTTCTGCATCCATTCAACCCAAAGTTTAGTGATCACTCCTTAGAAGGCGTGCAGGCCTGGTGACTGCATCACTCCCCAGGATTTTTGTTTCTGTAATCTGGTCACATTGAGGAAAGGCCAGTGGAAGCTGGAGATCAGCAGGAACCTCTCCACATTCAGAGCTGACCCCCAACAAAATGGGCTGTCTCTGCAGTAGGGTGGTGTCCCCAGAGTTTACAAAGTACTGGTTGGCATCTCCTCTTAAGCATTAGAAAGTTCAGTTTTACAGATGAGGAAACTGAGATTCAGAAGAGAAAATAACTTACCCCAAATCACAGGACTACTAAATGTCAGAGGAGGGACTTGAATTCAAGACTTCCTTAAGTTCACCTTTTATATTCAGCTCTTAGCATGGGGCTTGGCATGTAGTACTTAACTGATTGACTGGAGTCACCCCATGAATAGTATGAAATAGGATGTGCCCTGACAGTAGGTTTTGACATTTGCTCAGTTTTTGGAGAGGCTGAGAGAATGACTGAGTCACAAAAGGGGAAGGTCTCGTGTGTCTGGTGGTGGGACCTGGGAACTGTCATCTTCCTTTTGGATCCAGCATATTAAATCAACCAGTAGGAATTTAAAGTCCCTGTTCCTATTTCCATAAAGGTGTGTAAGGCATTACTTCACAATGGTGGGCCATTTTGAGTTTTGTTCACATGGATGTCCTGAGCAAAACCAATAGGATTTTGATGAGTGTGGAGACTAGATAAAAAGCTCTCTAAAGATGGATTTCAGCAATCAGTCAATGAGCATTTATTAAGTACTTACTGCATGCTATGCACTGTACAACATAAAATCAACAACCACTTTACGTATAAAAGCCAACGCCCCCTAACAATGTCAGCATTCTGCATTTACTGCAGTTGGATTTACTGGATTAACTGGGTCAGATATTATTAGCAGAAAGATCACAGATTCAGGTTTCAAGTAGATGGTTACACGCCATGGGTCCAAATGGCTCCTCCCCTACAATGTTTAGGTTCTTAAAAAGTGTTTCTAAATTAATTTTTAAAACATCTACACTAGATTAACACCTCAACAATGAAGACTTTTTAACAATTAAAGTAACATCCTATCTCCATCCCTTAAGTGGACTCAGCAGCATGTACGCCACCTGAAGGCAGGCACATCTTCATTTTCATTTTTGTATTTCTAGCTTCTCCCATGGTGCTAGGCCTACAGTAAGAGATTAATAAATTAATAAATGTTGAAGGAATGAATGTTTACCAAAGAGGGCCTCCAAAGAATACAAGGTTGTCCCTGAAACAAAGGCCCAGTTTTCAAAGAAGATCTTCCTCAGGTAATGTCTCACAGAAGGGAATAAATGACCCATGGTGAGGCTGATCCAACTGTAACAGTGGAATCACACAGGAGAAGAGGTATAAATAATGTCAGAAACAAAAAAGGGAGAGTTTGGGAAAGACCAAAAATGAAAGATAACTCAGGGATAGTACAAATATGTCAGCAGACAATGAGGAAGGTCTTCAACATGGGTGTGTATTGCCTGAGTGGCTTAATGGGAGGGCTGAGATGCGAGTCACCCAGCACAGAGCTGACCAGAATGGGTCGCAAACTGCACCCCTGGAGGAGGAGGTCTCCACATTTTGGAGAAATAGGATAATAACCTCTGGCTTCTTTGGAGGTATGCTCCTTTGCTCCTTCCTTCCTTCCTTCCTTCCTTCCTTCCTTCCTTCCTTCCTTCCTTCCTTCCTTCCTTCCTTCCTTCCTTCCTTCCTTCCTTCCTTCCTTCCTCCCTCCCTCCCTCCCTCCCTCCCTTCCTCCCTCCCTCCCTTCCTCCCTCCCTCCCTACACATTTATTAAGCTCTTGCTACTGTGAAGACATGGAGGAACCAGAAAACATTTTTTTTTCTGCCTTATATCCCCCAGCACACAGGACAGCATTTGCTGCCTTATGAAGTGTTATGCTTTTTGAGGGACTGAGTGGTAACAGGGATTGAGGCTCCTTGGTGAAAAACCTTGGGCAGTGGCGAGAGGGCCAGATTTGGCATTAGGTAGAGCTGGATTCAAATCCTGCTCCTCGCACAAATCAGTTCTGTGACCTGGCACAAGTCACTGACCTTCTCACAAAGAACAAATATAACCTGGCACCTGTGACCCCAGAGATCTTCCTGACAGACCCCTCACAGCCTGGCACCAAGCTCTCTCTGTGTCCTTACTGTCTGTGACCTTCTCCTCCTGTCCTCTTGGATCCAGCCAAGCCGGCCTTCTCTCCAGGCACTCCGACCCTCGTCTCTGGGCCTTTGTATGGACTCAGCCCCATGGTGGGATGGCCCCATCCCATCTGCCCCCACCAAGCATCACCCTCTTCCTCCAAGGGGCTCTTCGGGTACCACTTTCTATGGGAAACCTTTCCTGACTCTCAGCTCGGAGAGCTGGGGCCACCCTCTCCAAACACTTTGCATGGATTCTCTTACAATTAATGCTTTAGAGTTATTGATGTAAAATAGAGATAATAACGAAGCTCTCCTCCAAGGGAAGTTGTGAGATAATCTTTGTAAAGTGCTAATTAAATGTTCGCTTTTGCTGTTCAGTTGTTTTGGTCATGTCTGACTCTTTGTGACCCTAATTGGCTTTTTTTTTGTTTTTTTTTTAGCACATATGATAGAGCAGTTTGCCATTTCCTTCTCCAGCTCATTTTTCAGATGAGGAAATAAGAGGCAAACTGGGTGAAGTGACTTGCCCAGGGTCACATAGCTAGTAAATGTCTGAGGTTGGATTCAAACTCAAGAAGGTGAGTCTTCCTGACTCTGGGCCTGACACTCTATCCACTGTACCACCTAGCTGCTCCATTGTTAGCTTTCTATGTATGCATGCATGTATCTATTTACATATATATGTATATATATATATATTTACATACATATAAACACAGTATATGTATGTTTATGTACGTGTAAAATCTCCTTGTTGGCTTCTCCATTGAAATGTAAGCTTCTTGTGAATGGATTTTTTTTTCAAATATTGCATTTCTATCCCCAGTACCTAGCACAGCATAGATGGTTCATCAATGTCTGGTGAATGGTTAATTAATGGATAGACTGTGCATAGAGCCAGATGGTGAGGATGGTGAGGGTGAAGTACAATGTGGTAAGTATAGAGTCTGAAGTTAGAGGACCTGAGGCCAAATGTAGGCTCTGACACTTTCCTAATCCTACCAGACACTAATCCAATTACACACAGTCTGGAAATCCAATTATATGCTAGGATAAGATTACATGCTACAACTCCCTAAGATCTGTGTAACCCAAGGCAGGAAACTGAAAAAGTCAGGGAAGGAATCAGGAGGAGCTAATGTCCATCTCTGAGCTGAGCCTCAGTTTCTTTCTTTGTAAAATGATGGGTTCAAACTCAATGGCTTCTGAGGTCCTTCCAGCTCTGAAGTTGTGACTGTGTGATTTTTCTATGCAGATAAAATCATTGGTTGTTGGTTGGTGTCTGTCATTCTCGGAGAAGACTAAAAGACCTCACTGGCTAGAGTCAAGTTCCAATGTGTCCAATGGTGGCTGTTCAGACCAATACGAGCTTGGAATGCTCTACCACAGAATGGACACAGATAGTCCATGTGAACACACGGTGGATACTCTAAATTTGTGCATTCTACATTTCCTCTGAGTTGTTTCAATTCTGCTTTGCTCATAGAGCACAGCACCTTCTCAGATGTGGGCATGCCATGCTGAGCAGTCCTCTGCCAGTGTCTCCCATGCCACACAATCGATTCCAGAGTTCTTCAGAGAGACCTTGAGAGTGTCCTTGTATCGCTTCTTCTGACCACCATGTGAACGCTTGTCCCATATGAGTTCTCCATAAAATAGTCTTTTTGGTAAGCATACCAGACCAATAAAACCACAAGTGAGCAAGGAACAATGAAAGGTCATTGGAATTCCAAGTCACAATAGGAGGCCCTAAAGGAACTTCCATTCTGCTAGGGGGAGGACCCCCCTAGGAAACTATAGGGCCTCAGCAGAGCTCTCTCATTGATCCTCAATCTCCCTAATATTGTGTTTCTGGTGCTTTGCTGCCTCTGCTGGAAACTGGTCAAGAGCTCTCATTAAAAACAAAATTTACCCTTGCTTACATGGTACTGACTACATTGAACAAAAAAAGAAGCTGAGGATCCCAGAACTTTGGAGTGGGAAGGCACCTCAGGAGCCACCTCATCTGGCCCTTGTCAGAAAGGCTCCCACGGAACCATTCCCTCCATCTTGATGAGGGAAGGATGAAGGGGCCTTGGCTCAGTCCCCTGACACAGTGGACAACATCTCGGCAGGCAGGGACACAAGAGTGGCCTAGGAGAGATTTCCCCTACTATTTAAAGTTTTGCCCCGTCTCCAGTACATCTTACATTGCATGAAATAATCAGCATAAAGTCCTTAGCATGGTGTGATAATGACAGTAATTCCCACAGCGCTGCTGCTGCCTGACTCTCCACATGGAGATCCTCAGAAAGGGCTCTCTCTTGGGTGTGGGGGCTCCTGCCTGCCATGATATCATCCGCCGTGTCAGAGGGAATCGAGCCAAGGCTCCCTCCATCCACGCCCTCACCAAGATATGGAGATGAGATCTGGAAAGTGAATCTGGCTCCATAAACATGCTATGTTTATTTAGATCATGCCATAAGAAATGATGAGTATGAGAAATTCAGAGAAGCTGGGAAGGCTTGGGTGGACTGATACAGGGTGAAGAAAGCAGAACCAAGAAAAATAATTAGCCCAATGAAGATGATGTGAACAGAAAGAATACCGAAAGGGGCCTCAAAGGTTGTGAATGCATGAACGACTGTCCTAAGCCAGCCTGGTTCTGGGTAGAAACCCTGCCAGATAATGGATGGCACCACTGAATCCATCCCTGGCCTTTCCAGTCTCCTGCCTTGGAGGAGATTGGGGGCTGAATCTTTTCTCAAGTCACCACTGTTTTCTTCTCCCTTCTCACCTTTTCTCAGGACAGCCAATGAGCCCCATGATAGGGTCCTTTCTCTTTCTTTAGAATGCAGCTCAAGAGTCATTTTCTGATCCCCCCAACTTCTTGTGGCCCCCTCGAAGTACCTTGTATTTAACTGCTTTGCATATCCATGCAATTACTCACTTTATCTTTACACGGTACCTGTTTAATATGTACTTATTGATTCCCAGCATTAGCCTGTAAGTGTCTTGTTTCAACCTTTGTGCTTGTATCACCAATATCTAATAACACATGATAGCACTTAATAAATACCTGACATTTTATTGGTCGATTAAGGGGGAGGACTCTGGGTGGGAAGCTGGTGTCCAACAATAGAGGTGTGTTATTTGGTTCTGATGTAGTATTTTAACTGTTTTGTCTGTCCGTCCATCCATTCATCTATCCATCCATCATCATCATCACCTCTTCCTCCATTGATAGACAATGATATACTTGGAAGCCTCAGTGAGCAGTGGATATTAGGACACATATTTGAAAATAAATATGAATATATGAAAATGAATAGGATATAAAACCAAAGACAACCAAGGTCCTCCAGAATTCTTTTCCCTCAACCCAATGGCCATGACCAAGGGAGGAAGCTTCTAAAGGTTTCCTCTCTGTTGGGATGCAGGATGACTAAGCCTGTGGCAAGACTCAGATACCACGGGCTTCAAAGAGATTATTTGGCTCCCAAAGAGAGTTGCTGATTTTCTCTGGGAGAAGGTCCAAGATCTTCTGTATTGCATATGAATGAAAATGGGCTGTTTTGTTTTTTCCAACTCAATAGAGTAACAAGGGGACTGTTTTGGTGTGTGCACAGCTTACAAAAAGACATGGCAGAGCAACGGGCAGAGTGTTGGGCTTAGAATCAAGCAGGCCTGTGTTTTAAAACCAGGAGCATTGGCACTAATTAGCAGCAGAGTCCCTGGGCAAGCTGCATCACCTTTGGGGGCCTCAGGCAGCTCCTCAGGAAAGCCCTGGGCCCAGCAGGCAGGAGTTCTGGCCCTCAGGGTGGGGCCCAACCCTTTGCTAACCATATAAGCTGTGGGCTTTCTCTGGCAGCTCCAGGAGCAGCCATAGTTCTAACATTGGGGGTGGGAGAGACTTTAATTAATGTAATGAAATAAGGCTGTGGAGGCAAGGGGAGCCAGGGACAGGGAAGCTGTAGGTCACACTGGCTCCAGAAGCATCGCCTTCCCCAGCTCATCAATCACTCCTGGTGCCTATGAGGCCACTCAAGGTCCTCTGGGCAGGAGAGCCAAGTTTGGTCTCCATTAGAGACATAGACAATTGGCTGGCCAGCCTTCATGAGGCTCCACCTGCATGCTGGATGCTCCCCACCCACAGCAGAGGTGACGCCAGCCTTCAGTGCCCAATATTAAGAGAAACTTCACTTTTTAGAAAAAAATAAGAGCCTCCTTTATCTTTTTTACCTTAATAAGAATTGACATTTCTATAGCACTTTCAATTTTCCAAGTCATTTTCTCTCCTTTATCTTATCAGTGCCTCACAAAAGATCCTATGAGGTAAGTGCGATGGGCATTATCATCACTACCCCCACTTTACAGATGAGAAAACAGAGACTCAGAGGCAGGGTTTTCTTGTGGGGCTACAGAATTGGGAGTTGGAAGGGATCTCAGCAGCCATCTAATCTAATCCACTGGCAGAAGGGATCTCTGATATAATATATCCAGACAAGTGGTCATCCAGGCTCTGTCTGGAGACCACCAAGGTGGGGGAGGCCAGAATCTCCTGGAGGTGCACCAGTGCATTTTGGGACAACTCTAACTTTTAAGAAGCTATTTCTCTGACATCAAGTCTAACTCTGTCTTCTGCATGATTATTTCTCTTTCTTTCTTTCTTTCTTTCTTTCTCCTTCCTTCCTTCCTTTCCCATCCATCCATTCATCTATCTCCAATTTGCCAAATGTTGATACCCACTATAAACATTTCACCTAGGTCTCAGTTTCCTCCCCTGTAAACAGGGACCAGAATACTCATGTTTTCTACTTTGGATAGCGGTTATGAAGAGAGCACTTTGTAAATTCTAGGGATACCCCAAACTCCGACTCTTAATATTTTGCTTTTATGGCCATTCTTAGTTGGGATCTTCTAATTCAGGTTTTTGTTATTTCCAGAGTTATAGGGTTTGGCTCTTGACACAATTATTTGGAGCATAATTTGAGAACCTTGCTCTGTGCATGAAGCTGGGCACTGATAAGACTAGTGACCATGTGTGTAAAGACTTCAGGGAGCAAAGCTTTGAACACGCGCTATCCAACTGGACAATGACCAAGGGAGGTGCACCACAGAGCCTGCTCTTAGGTAGACTGTGATCTAATGGGATTTCTGTGTCATTTTACAACCTAATTTTCATCCAAGGAAGCCATGCTAAGCTACAAGAATCCTTTGCAGAGCACAAACATGGTCCCACATGGATATTTACATATGTGAAAAATTCATCCTTAGAAAGTTTCAGAGAAGCAGATAACTGATGCCCTCCCTTCAGAGTTTTCCTGTTATAAGGGTTAACTTATGGTCAGAGATGCAGGATGCTGGAACAGACTGGGAGACAGAAGGTGGAAGAAGCCCTGGCACCATGGAGTGCCATCTCATTTTTTAGATGAAAAAGCTGAGAGTCAGGGAGGTAAGGGAACTCTCCCAGAGTCATATAGCTAGGAAGAGGCAGAAGTAAGATTCACACCCATTTCCTTGGAATCCAAACCCCTCATCTTCCAGAAGAGTTGGCTATTGAAGCCCAGGGAGCATAAGGGACTTTCCCAAGGTCAGAGAGCTAGGATTTGAACTAAAGTTCTCGAGATCACCTGCAGCTCCCCGAGATGGCCTTCAGTGACAGGCCTAGGCTGCTAGCATCCAAACACGTTGAGAGAGTCTTTAGCCTCAGTGAACAAACAGAAAGTCTGCTCATGATTGGGCCCATTCTGGCTTAGGGTGTGGGGGAGAAGCTGAGCTAGTGCTTGCTTGGTGGTTTTGAAGGATGAGCCTGCTTTCTCAAATGGCTGACTTTTCCAAAATTGGATCCAACCAGCAGTGCACAGTACTGGACTTGGCACTTTGAGGAAACCAAAGGCAAGGGAGGGAATCAAGACTTTGCCTCCACATGGCCAGACATAATTATGGTTTGTCATTTGGCATGGCAGAGTGAGAGTAACAGGGACCGTGGTAACCATGCACAGAGAGAGAACTGGCCTGTCATTCCCTAAGAATTTTGTCATTAAGAACTTAGGGAGAGTAGGAGGGCCTTGCTCTTCCCAGGTGAGTTGGTGGGGTAGATGCCCAGCCAGTGTGGACTGATTAAGGCTATGCAAAAAGAAGAGATCGGAGTGCCAATGTGGAAATAGTTAATCAGTCTGAAAACAGAAAACCCCACAGAACTGGGCTTCCCATCATGCTGGATTTGACTCATTCTTCTATGGGGGAGTACAGCTTCTCAGCCCATTACTGGCAAATCTGCTTTTTCATGCTCCATATCAAGGGTGGGGTAAGGGTTATCTCTCCTCAACAAATGGTTTTGCTCCAGTGTGTTATAAAATGTTCAGAAGGGGAGGAGAATGCCTTGAAGAGCATGTAGATTCTTCTAGAAGTCCATCCAAGGAAACGGGTCAGAGAGCAGTGGCCACAGACAGAGACAGCCAGAGCATTGTCGTTAGGGACACTCTTTCCTTGTGACCACATGTATCAGTGCACAGAGTGGAAAGCAAGCTCCTTCCTCCTAGGGTTGGAAAACCAAGCTACAAACAGCATAATCCAAACCAGGGAGGAGAAAGCTGAGTTCTTTGGAGGTGAAGAAGAGCCCCAGAGAGCCCTTGTATTTAATCACTCAACCAGCTTTGCAGAAAACACAGATCCATTTTGACAGTACCTTTGCTAATAGGAGGCTGAAATGTGAAGAACAAGGCAGAAGACCCATGCTGGTTCAGAGTTCAATCCTAAGGCAAAAGGGCAGGACTTTCTCACACCTTTCTTCTTAAGGAGAGAAGGGTTTGTCAAACAGTAAGACATGACAGCTGAAAGTGGTTAGGAGGCAGTTAAGTCTAAGCCAGAGAATCAAGAGATTTGGTCTTGGAAGAGATCATTCCCTTCCTCCAACCTTCTCATTTTCTAGAAGCCCAGAAGGGTGAAATAATTCAAGGTCAAGCAGGTAAGAAGTAGTAGAACTAGATTTTGAATCCAGGGCCTCAGACTAAAATTCAGTACACTTTGCCTCTAACCCATGATTGTGATTCGGTATTATTTACTTATACATCTTTCATCCCAGCTCTGCAAGGCACTACCTGTGTGGTCTTAAGAACATCATTACCCTCTGTAAGCTTCAGTTTCCTGATTTGTAAAATGAGTTAGTCTTGTTTCCTCAAAGGTCTCTTCCATTTCTAAATCTCAGATTCTATGAACAAATTTTAAATGATTTTAATAAAACATCTCTTTAAAAAATCAGAAAATGGAATCTATGAGCTCTCCTCCTTGTTCTTATGGGACTGGACTAAAAGGCCGCTAGGGTAGCGTGACTCCAACTGCCTTGCAAAGAGTGGGCCCTGGTCTGTTTTTCAGTCAACACACTGACCCTGGAAAGGAGGCCTGTGGATGGGGGATGGGGGATGGGTAAGAACCATCAGTGATAAGGGAAAGAAGGGTGAGTCAAGTTCAGAAACAGCCAAGAAGGAGTGAATATGTGGCTTCCCGGTCACTCCTTCAAGAAAGGTGAAGGGACCCGCTGATTTTGTATGACACATAGAGAATGGATGGCAATTGAAGGGGTCTTCACCTATTTTTGGGGGGGAGGGCTAGTGGCAAATCAGATTTTTAAAAATGAACAGAATTTGTAGTATTATGTTTGCAGGTTATTAGAAGCACCTGCTAGTAATTAGCAAAGCCTCATTAATACTTGATTGTAGCCAATTGGAAGCTCAAGGTAAAATGGGATCACTTATGTGGAATGCTTGTATCTAACCACAGCTTGGCAGGTAAGGAAGGAACAGGGAAGGGAGGCTTTTCTGGGGCTTCCCTCTCATTCCATCCATCCATCCGTACCTCCACCTAGCATTCCATAGAATTCTTGGGTGGCACCACACAGGGGAAGGGCATTTCTAGGGGCTACAGAGAAGGAGGAATCACCACAAGTCACTGGACATGACTCATCCTTCTTTCCCTTGTCATGGATGGCCCTTATCCATCCCCATCAGTGTACTTCTTAGGGCCTCAAAGAACCAGCACCCCTTGGTCTCAAAACAACATTATCTAAGCTTTCTTACACGATTGCTAAGGGAGGGGACAAGAATAACTATTCACAACGATGCCATTAGTGTGGAACGTTTAGGTCTGAGGGACCCATAGTCAGGACACACCTGGTGGGCATCTACCCCCCCCTCACACACACACACATCTGGGGAGACTCGAGGCCCTTCTACTCTCCAAACTATGACTCAGCTATTCATGCCTGGGGAAAGTCGCGCTGGTTGACTGAGGCTGGAATAATTCCAGCAGTATTGAATCTTGGTGTCAACTTGAAGTCAGCTTGTGGTATTAGCCCCTTGGCTGGGAGTCGTGTGTGTGTGTGCATGTGTGTGTGTGCGTGTGTGTGTGTGCATGTGCATGTACACATGTGTAAATTTCCTTTAAAGATAAGTAGAATGACTGAGGCACCTCTTACTTCCAAAGAAATTCCAACACCCCTTAGGTTGAGCTTTATCTGACTCAGGAGATTGCTGTACATTTAAGATGCTCTATTTCCCTTTGTCCACCCATCCCCTGAGATCACTGGGCTGTCCAGCAGTTCGGTGAGCCGTCTAATTAGAGGTGGCTTTCTGGCTGTAGTTCTGGGTCCAACTTTGTTTCCATAGGTCAGACGCAGATGAGCACCCAGTGGGTGGCACTGAGGTGGAATGAGGAAGAAATAGGTTTTTGAGAATCCACTTACAATGAGTGGGAATGTCCATAGCTTAAACCAATTTAGTGTGAGGCTTTGCCTTTAGTCCTTGAAAGCCCAGACCTGACAAGCACGCATCTGCTGGCACTTACCTGAGCTACAGGACCTAAGAAGAAATAACAAGACTCCAAGGCACTAGACTTGCAAGCCCTAAACTATGAAGTAATAGAGAATATCACAGATCCTCTCCTTCCAGCAAAGTCTGACAATCTGCCCATCTACACAAATATAAACACACACACATCTGTACATATAGAGACACACAAGACACATCTTTTGAGTTGGATTGGCTTCCTTGGCGTGCGACAACCTTACCTGAATTTGGCGAAATGTGCAAACTGCTCATGTCCTTGGCGAGGCCATTGGTCTTAGGACTGGAGATGGGGGCACAGGCTGACGTGGCCCGGGGGGGTCTCTTTCCTGGGACTTTCACAGTGGTCCTCAGAAGGTCGATTTCTTTCCCATGGACATTCTGCATATAATCCTGCCCAAGGACAGAAACAAAAGACACATTACCAAAACTGCCCCAAAAGACCATGGAGAAAAGTTCCAGAAATTGGAAGATGGAAACCAAGCTCTCCTTATCCTCTTTTTAGAGCTGAGGAAACTGGGGTAGAGAGGGGACTGATACAGCTGAGCAGCAGTTTGAGGGATGGTGGGACCAATGATAATGATGATAACAGATGAGTGGCACAAAGACAGCCTCAGGATCATCGGGTCTATGTGCCTCATTTTACAGATGAAGGGACTAAGGTCCGGAGGAGGAAGCTTACATGGTAAGTGGGAGAGTCCCAGGTCTTCAGACTCCAGGGGCCTGCCCCTTTCAACCAGATCACCCTCATATTGTAGATGTATGGTTCCATAAGTGCCCTCTGTGCTAGAAACTGTTATTCTACCCATTTTATACACAAGGAAACTGAGGCTCAGATAGTGACAAGCAGATGGATGGATGGATGGATAGATGGATGGCAACTAGCTAAGACCCAGAAAGGAACACCTGGCAGTGTATATTTAAGAGTATGCGGTACAGAGGGCTAGACTTGGGAGTCAGGAAGGCCTAGTTTTGAATCTAGCCTTAGACACTTCCTACCTATAGAATTCTGGGAAAGTCAGCCTCCTAGGCCTCAGTTTCGTCATCTGTAAAAGGGGCAATTCAGACAAGATAGTGTTTTAGTTTTTCTTGGTCTCTAAGCCTTTGATTCTATGAATCCTATCCTAGACGTATGGCCCGAATCAAGTCATTTACACACTGTGAGCCTCAGTCTTCTCATCTCTAAGGTGGGGACAATCCTAGTACCTATTTCCTAAGGTTGTTGGGAGGAACCAATAAGACATTGTGTCTCAAAGGACCACAGATTCAGGACTGGAAGGGACTTCATATGCCATCTAGTGCAGTCATATTAAACTCAAGCTAACCACATACTGACCACATTAATATCATCATCTATGTTGTATTTTTATTTATTTTCTTCAACATTCCCAATGACATTTTGATGTAGTTCAGCAGGACTTGGGAGTTTTGTGAGGCAGTCTGATGCCTCTGATCTAGTCCAATTTCACAGATGTGAAAACTGAGGCCCATAGAGGTAACATGACTTAGACCGTGGGATCCTGGCTTTAGAGATGGCAGGGGCTGCAAAGATGAGTTACCCCGAACCTCTAGTTTTACAAATGAGGACACCAGCCCTACCCATGTGAAGGGGCTGGCCTACACCACACAGAGGGGAGGGGCAGAGAAGAAATTCAAAAAGTCTTGTCCTAAGATTCCCAATGTTGGCCCTCTTTCCAGGGAGTTGTTTGCAACCCTCCAAGTCCTACATAGATGCCAGCTCAGATTGTTCTGAAATGTTCTTAGCTTGTTAATAGACCATGGGTGACTGTGCAGAGAATACAACAGTCACATTCACGCTGATGTTCTTAAATAGAGAGCAGAAGAAAGCAATGGACAGACAGGGGAGGCCTAGGGAGGAGGGCTGAGCGTGGCCAAAATCGCTTTGGTGGGTGCAGAGAGGCAGAGAATGAGCCACAACTGGGATGGGTGACTGCCCAAGAGCCACAGGGAATGGTCTCACCCTTTAATAGAAGGCATGGGTACCTATGTGGAGATTCCTGGGAATTGGGGCCTTAGGGCCCAGGACACAATTATCAGAGCTCAAGTCTACTTGTCTCTGGGACAGCTACAGAAACATTTTTTTGATTTCCACTGCCAACAAGAAAAGGCTCTGCCCTGCCCACTGAGGTTGCAGATGGGGGGGGGGGGTGCTTTTTACCACCCAGCACTCAGGTCACCAGTGGCCTCCCCTCTGGATGCTGTCCTGATGACAAGCAGAAAGGCTCATCTAAGTCTGTCTGTTAAGACTCTCCTAATCCCTGCTTGCTAGGACCGCTCCTAATCTAATAATACTTGCTTCCCCAAATTCTAATCATTGGCAGTTACTCCCTCCAAAGACTGGTCCAAATGTGTCCTGAGGGGCCTCCTGGTCAGAGTGGGGCTGTTCAGGATAACCAGGAGCTCCTTGCCAGCTCTGGGCCAGATGGATCCCACTGAGACAGCAGTGTTTCCATGCCACCTTTTCTATACTGACTGTTGTGAAATTAGGAGGTTGGGCTAGATGGCCTCTACTGTTCTGTCCAGTTCTACATCCAGCTAACCATCAGATTGATTTTATAAAGGACTGAGCCAGTAGAACAGCAGCCCATGAACCCAAGGCTCCACCTTGAACTGCTCTGAGTGGTGTTCCCACCTTTACACATTTGCCTATCCTATTCTGTAAAGCACTCCCTCATCACATTGGCTTCAACATCCTATCAAGACACTTGCGGTTATACAACACCTTTCCAGAGAAAGCAAACTGATGAAACAAATGGAAAGGACGCTAAATGTGGAGACCAAAGACCTGAGTGACAATTTTAACTCTGGTGAATTTACTTTACTGAGTGATCTGGGGAAAGTCATTCACCTGTCTGGGCCTCAGTTCTCTTAAGTAAAAGTTGACATTCAGTGATCTACGCAATAAATATTTATCTAGGCTGTCCTGAATTCACTATTCAGAGATTTCTTTTTTCTGGTTGTTGTTGTAGTTAAAACAAGTGCCAGAGTCAAGGGATACCCGTCAGGGTGTGTCTTTAACAAGGTAAACAGCAGCATCTCAAGCCCCTGGCCATGCTCTCACACCTTCACCATATGTATAATAACCAGTAATAGACCAATATATCTAAGATAGAACACCATGTGTTGTGTGACCTTGGCCAAGTCATCAGCACCCTGGCCCTCCATTTGCTCAACTGTAAGAAGGGGCAACTGGTCTGGATGACCTTGAAAATCTCTTACAATTCCAAGTCCAGGACCCTAATTGATTGAGTTTAGACAAATCTCCTTTTAGACCAATCAGGCCTGACCAAGCAGACCCCTGGCTACCAGCCAAGGGATGGAGCAGGATGCCTCATGGCATCCTAAAATGCAACAGCCTCTCCATCCTCCTCCAGGTCAGCTCAGCCAAAGGTCACCTTTCCTTCTTGCCCTTCTGATAGCTCTCCTGCACCATGGTGAACAACAGCCTCATCTTTTAGGCCCTTCTGCAAAAACATACTGCAAGTGTGCAGGCCAGTGTCTGAATTCCTATTTCCCCATAATGGCTGAATTCATTTCCTGATGCCTTCTCCTCCTCATTCCAGAAGATCTGTTCCTTAGGAAATATCAACTTGCTCTAACTTTCTTCTTTAATGCCAATTCTTAACAAATTAAAAGACAATAACAGGGGTGTAATTGAGCATTTATTGCTTATGGGCTCAGAGATGAGGCTAATCAAAGAGTGACTAAATCCTCAGCATGGTTTCTTTTAATAGGCAGGCAAGTTTTAACATACAATAACTACGATATTTTATTTAAATCTGTTGTTGAAACGTACAAAGCATCTGCTCATCCCAAGGGCCAAGGGATCACACTTGTTCCTGACCCTGATCTGTTTTCCCGCATTCAATAGGGTAGGAAAATCTGACCAGTATTGCAGATTTAGGGGAGAAAAGACATCTCAGGGGTAGTCTAGTCCAATCCTCTCACTATACAGATGAGGAAAGGGAGGCCCACCAAGGTAAAGTGACTTAAGAGCCTAAGATTTGGGGAGCTGGAAGGACCCTGAGGGGTCATCCAGAAGAACTCCCTAATTTTAGAGAGATGACCGCTGGGGCCCAGATGAAGGAGGCGGGTAACCTAAGTCATTCCAAAATTGTGCTGAATGAATCTCGCTTTCGGGGTGAAGTCAAGGAACCCACCCCCCAACCCCCCCTTTTATATGTGCGGCTGCTGCTTTCCCAGCGAATAGAATTTTCACAGTTCTATGGGACACATTCACTTTTGCATCAGGAGTAGGTGGAGATGACACACACAACCTTTTTGTTGGTTTCCGGGCAGCAAAGAAACCCTGGGTCTTTTCTCATGGGAAGAAGGAAGAAGTCTCATTTGTTTTGCTCTTGTTAGCTTTTCTTTTTTTGGTAAGGAATCAAGGTTTTCCTTCTCCCTTCCGGTATCTGGGGACTTGAGGAATGAAAAGGAAAATCAGGAATTAAGAGGGGAAGCCTCTCGGGAACGGCACCGACTTCAGAAGGCACTCGGGGATGGTTTGATCGCTGGCTGTAGAACAGACTGGAGTCTCTGTCATCTGGAATGTGCCTCGAGAAAGGCAAGCTAGGAGCCGGATTTTGATATGCAAATGCGCCCGATGCCACCCTGGCGGATGTTAGCCGGGAAAAAATGCTGATCGGAGGAAAAAGGGGGAAAGAGGCATCTAACAAGGCATGAGGGTAATTCACAGCCAAGGACTTTTAAACAGCTCTTAACAAGTCCCTGGAGCCCACTCGACAGCGGGCCACCCCACAAGCACCATGTCTGGCCCCTCAACAGCTTGAAAAAGTACTCATTGAAAGCCAATTTGCATTTTCTTCTAAGGTTGTCCAAGCTCATCCTTCGGGATTCTTTGTTTTTCCCCAATTGTTGTGGTTAAAACAGGTGCCCGAGCCGAGGGATCGCCACGGAGGTGCGTCCTGAAGGAGGTAAACAGCGGCATCTCAATCCCCTACACCCTGCGCTCACACCTCCGCCATCCCTTGTTTTCTACATTTCGCTCCTAATTATGCTGCATCTATCGCCCTACACTTAATTAGCTGCATTAATGTGATTTCTTTTCACATAGTCAAGCAATTAAGAGCTATGATTGAGTTTCATTCAATTAGCCTCAACAAACATGCTAATTGATGTCCCAGATGCAAATGAGGTGCGATGAGAGAAACCTGCTAGCTATTGGAGTTGTGGCAGAGACCCACGGCTTGCAGCTTGCTGACGGCAGCATCCCTTCCCGGGGCTGCCACCTTCTGCTGGAGATGAGCCATTAGTGCCTCAGTGTACCCAGTGGATCTTCATGTGAAGCATTCATTGATTTGCTACTCTAAGAGGCTGGTGGAGCATCACCCAGCAGTGTGTTGGCGGAATGGTGAGTTAGCCAGCGCAGTGACTTTGGGTCCAGCACAGATGGCAGCCAGAGAATCAGCAGGAAGAGATGTAATAAACCGCCAATGCAAACTGGCCAGTCCCTAAATCACCAGCCTGTGGAGGCTAGGAAAGGCAAACAGCTCGCTGCTAAGCTTGGGGATCTCAGGGTAGTGGATTCATCTTGGCTAAGAGTTAGCAGTAACTGGCTTCTATGACTTTTTGAATTATCAGGCACTTGGGTATGGGTAGTTAAGCCCAGTCACTCATGTCCCCACAATATTCTCATTATATGGAGCCCCCTTTCTTGATGTCCACTGAGAAGTTACCTTCAGCACTCTGGAAAACATTCTTGCCACCAGCTTTAACCTGACATCAAATGTTTAGCACTACCTTCGAATAATTAGCCAGAACGAATCCAGTGTCTGGCATACAGGAGGTGATTTATAAACATTTGATGACTGATTGAATCTGAGCAGGGTTATTTTAATTCACTTCTACAAGGCCATCATGTGCTGGACTCTGAGGATACCGAGGCAAAAATGTGAGTCCCTCCCCTAAAACAGCTTAGATCTTTTGGGAAGGAACCAACTTGTCTGCAGATGAGTTCATACCAAAAATTTACAAAGTAAATTCAAGAGGTGAAGAGGCTGTTAACATGTGCAAAGACCAAAAAAGTCAACAAAGCTGGTTCTCAAGTCTGAGAAACAGCTTTGCTAAAGGCATGGCGGTGGGAGATGGAGCCCCCAGGTTAAGGAATGACAGTGAAGCCTGCTTTCTAGGGCAATAGCTGCCAAAAGAAACCCTAGAATTATTCTAGATAAAGGACATTTGGATATAGTTGGAAAACTATGACCAACAGGGCTTGGAATGATCAAGGAGCCACATTTTGAAACTTTGACAAATGAAAAATCTTGTTTCCACTAAAGGGTCATACTTTTTTTTTACCCACGAAGGAGAGAAATATAAAATAGTCTACAATATTAAACCTCTATGCTTAACATTTATTTGTCTGCTAGCTCCAGTGGCCAAGTGAGCTTGTCCGTTACGAGTTCTCATTGTTTTTGACCTATCACAATCTTTTCCTTCTTGCACAGCCTGAATAATAAGCTAAAAATAATAATAGCTAACATTTATATGGTGCCTACTATGTGCCAAGAACTGTGCCCCACCTGCTTTACACTTGATCCTTGTAACAATCATCCCCGTTTTATAGATGAGGAAATGGAAACCAATAGAGTTGAAGCCAGGGGTCACACAGCTAAGAAGTGTCTGAGACTGGATTGGAGGACTCCATAGCACTTGCCTACCCACTTCTCCATATGGGTGCAAGCTAACCCACAAATGGCCACTGGCCCTGGACATTACAATTAAAAACAAATGTGTCATTAATGTCTTTTGTTTTTACCACATAATTTCCCTTCCCCCAATAAGCCCAAAGAACATTTAAGAAAAACCAAGCAAGGGTGAGGTGTGATCTGACCATGGGCCCTGGATCCTATGAGGAAGGACCCACCCACACCCAGGAGGCCACACTTCCATCAAATTGGTGAAGGCAAGAGAAAGTTTTAGAAAATCCTCCACTCAAGTCCTTTCAAATGCCACAACCTTTACAAGATGATTTCCTCTCTTCTCCAAAGGGCCACAGTCATAAGAGAAGGTTGCATGGTAGCAGGCAGCTCCAGAATGAGATTAATGGAAGAAATTACATTAATTACATTATTTGCTGTTAAAACCACTTAAAATGCAAATGGTGGGCATGGCCAACACAGGGAAAATGCACGGCGGCCTCTTGTCATAGCCATGGAGTTCTTAGATAGAGTGAAGGCAGAAACAACAGTTAGGCTAAGAAATAGGAGAGTGTGGCAGAGGTCCACATTTGGCCTCAGAGGATACAGGGTCAAGGCTAGCCTTAACACTTACTGTGTGACCCCCTGGGCCTCAGCATCCTCATCTGAGAGCTATGGATGCTTGACTGGGGTGGGGGGGGTATATTAAAGATCCTTTCAAACTCTCAATGAGAGGATTAGCGTGTCCATGGACACTACCCCCCCCCTCCCTGCCCCAAATCCCTTGGGGTCCCTGTACAGATTTCAAAGTGCTCAAGAACATGAATGGAATAAGTTCAAATCTTTTATCTTTATTTTCATTAATCTCACATTGAAATTTAGCATTTCCTTCGATGACTTCAGACATGATTCTGAGGAGTCCAGGGGCTACCCTAAACTGACAAAGGAGTCCATGACACACACACACACACACACACACACACACACACATATTTAAAAGATTAAGGACCCCTGGTCTATAGGGGTATGATCCTAGGAAATCTAAAATGTTAAATCATGTATAACATATAGTTAAATGTTAAATCATGTAGAATGCATAGTTAAATAATATTGGTTGATTTTTTTAAAAAGAAAAAATTGTGATTTCTAATGAGGGGGGCAGAAGGTTTATACAGGAGACTTCTGATAGTATGACAATGATATATCATTAAATTCAGTGTTCGGTGATGACAATAATAAAAGATGAGGAGAATGAGTTAACAATGGTAATAATAAGCTCTCACTTCTGTAAATAGCTCTAAATGTGACAGAGCACTTTCCATAATTTATCTCGTTTCATCATCAGATCAACCATAAGAGTTTAAGTACAATTTTATTTCATTTTACTTTTATTTTTCAGATGAGGAAACAGGTTCCCAGAAGGAAAAAGACTTGTCCAGGAACACACAGCTGAGCAGCTCAGGTGACACTCATGTCTCATTGTTTGTCCATGACAATAGCCACCACCAAGCTTGAGGGGCTGGCTACTGTTCATGATACATCCAAAAGCCAGGAAATGACCCACGGAATTGTGAGTGTTCCCTTGGCTTTGTAACTTCATCTGTTGTTTCAATGCCTGAATTAAACTGGGCCCCTCCAGAAGGGATACGGATTGGTCTGTAGTCATACTGTACAAGCACCAGACTGGAGGCTGATGGCCAGCATTAGCTCACCACTGAAAATTCGTTACAACATATGTATGCTCTGACAGTCCCGACATTCAGCATGAGCTACGACTGTACATTCTTTGCCGAATGTGAGCACCACAGCCCAGGCAACCCTTGGATACTACTGCTGCTACCACTGAAATCTCATTACAATGAACTCCAAAGGGCCATCCAAATTATTTTTGTGACCTGGGATTTATTTTGTAAAATAGGGCTCAAACACAAAAAGACTGTCAGCTGGGACTCAGACATTTTTGTGCCAGGCAGAGATTTTTACCGTATGGATTTCTCATGGACCTAAGATTGAGATGAGTTCTCTATGTGGTGGTTGTCCTCCTCTTTTTAAAAACCAGTTTTCTGTGTAACAGAATGATTTTGTTTGGTATTTGGAACATGAAAAAAGATAGCAGCTCTTTGGTAAAGCCAGTCCTGGTCATGTCCTTGGGAAGGTACCATCAAGCAATAAGCCAAATTAAGTAATTAATTAAGTAAGCACTCAAATGTCATGCACTGCAGGAAGCAAGGGGAATAGGAAGACATAAGGGAAACTGTCCTAGCCCATCCATCCACAAGTATCAACAGAATAGAAAACAATGTAGGTGGTGATTCTGGGATCAGCCCTAAGAGCTGGGGGCTCGGGAAAGACTTCGTGGTAAAGGCAGCTCTTGGGCTAAGTCTTGAAGGAAGCCAAGGATCATATAAGGTGGAAGTGAGGAGGCAAAGCCCTCCAGGTGTGAAGGAGAACTGTACTATTCCCCTCAAATCGGACCTGAAGTCTTGATTTGTTATGGAATGTCAGGACTTCTAATTTTCAAAGGAATGTTCACTGTGGGGGAGAGCCCTAAAGGTGAAAGGCTGCACCATTACTGCCCTCCCTACCCTATTAGTCATTTTTCCACAGAGCACCCAGATTTGAATCCTGACTTACTATCTTTGTGTCTTCAGGGAAATTATTTAACTTCTCAGGTCCTCAGTTTTCTCACTTGTCAAAGGGACCCACTGGGGTCCCTTCCAAATCTAAATGCATGTACTCCCATGATCCACAGTCCACACATTAATTCATCTCCAAGGCCATTAATTGAGCCAGGACTGCCAGCTCTCCACTGACCACCATTTCTCAGTCTTCCAACCAACAGAGATATTTGGAAGCCATCATTCTATTGATTTGCTGTTTCTTAAGTTAAACGCAAAACTCAACTTTTTTTTTAGGATGCCATGCTATGACTACACACTCATTTCCTATCGGAAGAGAGGGATGCTGGGAATATTTCTCCCTGTGGCACTGACATTTCTTGTAGAGCATGCCAAATTCAAGGAACCAATCCTGCCTGACTGAGGCAAGAGGACTAACCTGTGAAACTATTGTTCAGGACAGAGCTTAATGAAAATTTGGGGGAGGGACACCAAACCCCCAACCCACCCAGGCTCCATGCCTCTGCAGAGGCTGGTGGTGTTACTTTTGTGCATGTCTGTGGCAGTCAGACATTTTTATTGCAAAACGTCGTCTGGAAAAGATGCAAAACAAAATTGCTAAACTGCAGAGAAAAAAATAAAGGGGGGGGGGGACAAAAGGCCCCCTTCCCTTTGCTTATTGAGTTCAAAGGCATAACATGTAGCACCCTGCAGCAAATGGGAAGCTACACTAATTTTAAAACCATAAAATGCTATAAAGTACCCTGCGGGGCAGGACTATACTGAGCTAGTTGCGCCGAAATAAGACACGGTTCATTTACTTCGCAGCTTAGCCTAATGTAATCATCAGCGGCTTTCTAGCCTAGAGTTGTCCCAGGCAGAGCGACACTGAGGAGGCGACACTCCCAGCCATCGAGGGGGCCTCTCAGAGATTGCTGTTGATTACAAGATTTTTCAGTTTTGACAAGCTCTTAATGAACATAAATCGCACCTTGATTGGCTCCCGTTTGGGGCCACGGGCACACCTGAGAACTCCTCTCCCTCCCCAGCTCCACCGACTTTGCTCCCCTTCCACCAAAGGCCTCCTGTGCGAGTAGGCAACACAATCACACTATGAGCCCGACAAGAAAATATTTATAAAATACAATTGTCAAAGTCAGTGTCTTTGTTGGAGGGAGAGAGCACTTCCTTCTGAGGCTGGACTTTCTGCCTCTCCCCAAACAGGGCTCTCCTCTCATATCTGCTGCCTCCTAGAAAATGAAGACACTAAATCCATTTGTCCTCACCTAACCATCCCCAGCCACATGAGAGAGAAGGGAAAAGGGATACCCCCAATGTCTGTACTGCCCAGGATGCCTAAAGAGGCCTCAAAATGCCTGATGGGCCAATTGGGGAATCCAGACTAGAAGGCACCACCATCAAACCACGAATCCAGACACTGCCACTTGTACTGAGAGGCATGTACTGACTGTGCTCAGGCTGACATATGAATAAATTTAATGGATGTTAGGAACCCAGAGAAGGGGGAGGAGTTTCCCTTTTCTCCCTCTGCTCAGAAAAGCAATTCTCAGGCAATTAGACTATTTATTATTTTTGGTGTGCTTTACATTCACACATTTTCAGGGAAATCCAGAGATGCCACTTTGTCCTGGTCTCACCCCAAGGAGACTCACTAAGTTCTATAAACATCATGACAGCGTGGAAAGTGTTGGGTGAGCATTTAGGCCATTTATAAAGCCCAATTTCTGAAAGGCTAAAGGGTGCAGATAATAAACAGGAAATCACTTAAGCATAAACATGGCTTTGATTTAATAAAAGTCTTCTTTTACCCTCCTTTTTCAAAAACACAATCTCTCTCTCTCTCTTTCCTTTCTCTCTCCCTCTCTCTCTCCCTCTCTGCCTGTCTCTCTGTTTCTCTCAGTAGAAATTCTGATTCCAGCATTAATTTTCTACAGTCTCTCTCACAAACAGTTGGAGATATTTTTAAAAATATGCTCATCCACTCGGCCTACTGATATTTTATGGTGTGTGGCAATGAAGGGATGTTGGATAAATCATTCTTTGTGCTTTCTGAAACAATCTGAGTCAATGCCAAGTATCTAGGCCAGTGGAGCCACCCCTTCTCCCCCCTCCCCCATTCCAGAACATAAGTTACTTGAGAACAGGAATTGCTTCGTTATTTTGTACGCGCATGGATGAAAACCTGGAATGGATGTTTCTTGATGAAGGGGATGAATGAATGAGCCTGTGGCAAGGAGAGTGTCATCCTACTTCTGGGACCTTCTGCGCTGTGACAGTGATCCCTTGTTTTGTGTCTTATCAAGCCCAGCTCTATGTGAGCCGAGCTCCGTGTGATCCCCTACTCGAAGCCTCTCACAAGCCTCATTCTCATGAGGGCTTTTTCCACCAAGAAATTAATTTGAACAATTGTGTATAGACTTTGTATTGATTCAGTATGTCCACATAGTGGAGGGTAAGCTAAGAGAGGGCAAGACCAGTACTGTTTGTCTCTGTATAGCCAGCGCCCACCATGGTGCATGTCAGAAGGGCTTCATGAATATTGACACAGAGGGAGAACATATTCAAGTTGTTTTACGACATTCTGCATTTCCTTGCATTCCTACTTGCTTTGACATTAGAAATGTCCTGTCGTCGGAGCCAGGCCTGTCCTTTTTAAAGAACTCTGCTTACTGGTCAGGTTGCTCAGTTCACTTTTCTGGAAGGTTTCCCCATGTGGCAGCCCTAATACTAAAGATGCCCAGAGCTTGGAGTGAGAGGACCCTTAAGCAACACTTCCTCCAAATTAGAATCCTCCCCACGGAGGAAATCCCTTTTGAGGCAGCCTGTCTTCATTCTGGGCTGCCATTTATCATCCTTGGGAAGTTTTCCTCTGTGCCATTTTCCCTCATGGTTCTGTTTAGCCCTCTGTGGCCAAGCACAAAATTGCTCATCCATACAGCATCCCTTCCAATATATCCTTTTGTCCACACCGAGTCTTCTTCTCTTGAGGTGAGGTATCCCCATTGTCTGAAATGCAACCTCACATGGCCTTGGGCCTAGGGTCTGGACTGTACTGGTCACTGGGTAGGTATCAGCTTGCCAATGATTCAGAATTATCCACAATTATATTCATGTGGGCAGACCCTCAACAGACACAAATCATGGTACCTCTAGATCGATGGATCTTAATAGCAGCAAGAGCCAACACTCTCATAGCACCTGAAGATTTGTACAGCATTTTCCATATATTATCTTATGTGATCCTCACAAGAAGGTGGGAGATACTATCATTCCCATTGTACAGATGAGCAAACAGCATAGGCAAAAAGCGAGGTTGGACCTCAGACAACAGAGGAGAGGCCATCAATCAAGCTCATGTCTGGAACTTCTTCAGCTTGATGGATAGGCTCAGACAGGACTTGTATGTTGGTGGCAGAGCCTTGGAAGAATTGGGGTCATACCTGGAGAAGAGCTTTTGGTTCTTAGTGTGACCACTGGAGCAGCAGCAGTACCTTGAATAGGGCCTTCCTTCACAGTCACACTAAGAACCAAATGCTCTTCTCCAGGTCGGGATACCACCGAGTCAAGACAAGAAGCATTTATTAAGCACCTACTATGTACCAGGCACTCTGCCAAGCTCTGGGGATGTTCACAGAAAGGCAAATACCCATCCCTGCCCTCGATGGGCTCACATCTAATGGGAGAAAGGTGATACCTCAGGGACTTGGTCCAAACAAGCTAGCGATGGGATCAAGCAGAGACACTCAACATAGGGAAGAGTTGGGGGACTGAAAAAGGGGCAGTGTTAGCAGGGTCTGAAATGAGGTCAGAAGAGGGAGAGAATCAGAGGCATGGGGACAATCAAGGAAAATACCCAGAGTTGGAAGAATTTGCCAAATCACAAATAATTAAAGAAATGTTGAAATCAAAACATATCCTCTTTCACCTCAAACTCAGCAATTTGGGAGAGATGACCAAAGATGGGACTAGTCAGTACTGTAGGACCAGTGCAAAGGAACTCTAGGGACGACACTGTGTGGCACACGGGGAAATGGGCTGAGTCACAGGACCTGGGTCTGCGTCCTTGTTCTGCTCAGGCTTTCCTGGCTCAGCATGTCCTTGTTGTTTTAATTTATAATTGAGGGAAATGCTAAATTTCAATTAGTAAAACTATCAATGTAACCTTTCTATAACCAAGTCCAGAGGTTTTGCCAGATGGTCAGTGGGGAAAAAAACATGAAAAGCATCCCAGTTCTGCTCATTTACTGACCAGGGAGCTATGGCCCAAGGTCTAAGGCAACTTCAGTCTCTATGAGTAACTTTGGGAAGAGGGTAATACATTTTTAACAGATGAGGAAACTGAGATGGAGAAGGGTGAGGGTAACAGACCCAGGAGAGGATCTTACGCCTCCCAGCCAAGTGCACTGAGCTGCATTAATGATGGCTGAATTGGGCTTTCCTTCATCGGGCCTCCTCTCCCTCTATTTTCCAGAGAGTTGCTCACTGGCACTATCCAGAGCCCAGGAGGCCAGGCAGCAGTGAAGGCACTGGGCTCACGGAGGCTCTGAGCTACCTGGCCTGGACAGAGAGGGGTAATGGAAGCCCATCTCCTTGAGTCAGGATGTGGGGGGATGGCAGGTGGAGAAGGTGGAGCAAAGGCCCCCAGATTCACTCAGGAGCTGGCCCTGGTCCTGCAGCTCAGCCTCCATTAAGGAAAGGCAAGCTCAGGACAGACCAGACTGGGACCAAGGTGGCATGAAGTCATCTTTTGGACGGCCAAGAAAGTGAAATTTACTTAAATTCAAGATGACAGGATTGTTCTAGGGAACAGGAGTCTGGCCAAGTGTTGATGAGCTAAAATGACTTAAAATGCTGTCTGAATGAGAGGCGGAGAGCCTTCAGAAAGCAGAAGATCTGTCTTCCAAGTCCCATCTCCAACACACAGTGGCTGGGGCACCTGGGGCGCTCACCTAACCTCTCTCTCAGTGGCTCAGAGAACTCTCTAAGGACATAAGCTACAGAACCATTGCTGAGCTACATCAGAAGAGTTTTACTAGGAACTTCCATGACTTTAGAAGTCAGGGGTCAAATGAAACAACACAAAATTAGAAAAGACAAAGAAAACCCCAGGTTTGATGCATCAAAAAGCTTCTCTTGAAAATGAGAAATAATTTTGCAAGTCCTCCAAATATGTCTTAAGGTAGTGGGAGATTCTTAATATTTTTGTGAGTCTACCAGAGTTAACAGAGAAATTATTCTAAGTTGGTTAGTTCATCTCCTAATGTTTTTGGTTTTGGGTGATTCCCCTTCTATTTTCTATCACCTTCCTAGCCAAATGTCACACCCTTCCCCACCCTCTAGTTCCACACACCCTTTCTCCAGGGACACATCCTTTGTACTAAAGAGGAAAAAAAACCCAGTGCAAACAACTGGCCAACAGTTGGCTACCTGTGACTCACGCTCATCCAACACCCTCATTCTGCCCCCCTGCGTCACAAAGGGAATGAGGCAGATCTCCTCATCCCTTTGGCAGGGAGAGAAGTCTGATCATTACCACTAGAGTGTTCAGGATCATTCAGTCTGCTTTCTTATTTTGGGGATCACTGGACTTGCAATCTCATTCGGACTGTTGTACACGTTTATGTATTCACTAAATGCTGCCCATGGGTTGCTCCCCAATAGAATGGAAGCTTCCTGAAGGCATTTTTGTCTTGGGGTAATGCCTGGCATGCAGTGCTGTATCAAATTAAATTGACTTAAGAAATCCTTCAGCAAATCCTACATTTCAACTTTTTCTTCAAGTGAGTAAAAGCTTTTTTTTTTTTTTAAAGCAGTCATTTCCTTCTAGAAAAGACAGAATGTATTAGATGCTGTGTGTGATGTTGACTCTTAGTAAGCTTAGTTCAGTCTTTATTAATTAGCTTACTAACAAGTATTGATTGGGCACCTATGCTGTGCCAAGAGCAAGGAAAAGAGAAAAAGGCCGTCCTAGTCCTGGGGAGCTCATGGTCTAATGGAGGAGGCAACAGGAAATAATGAGGTACTCAAGACAAGCACAGGCCACAGAGATCGTATCTGTCATGGTCTCAGGCCATCTGGGAGAACCCTTTCCTTTGACAAAGCAAGGAACTGATTCCCAGAGAGGGGACACTATGGTAGTGTCAAAGGCAGACAGGTCATCACCATGTTAATGTGTGTGTGGGTGCATGTATGTGTGTGTGTGTGTGTGTGTTGTTTTCTGGGGGGAAGGCATTAGAGAGTGTGGAGGAAAAATAGACAGTATTATGGGCTCCTTCTAGACCTCAAATCTAGATGTCTTGACTGAAGAAAATGGAAACATCCCCAGTGGTTTTTCCTTCCTGAACCCATTCAGACAGATGCCTCTCAGTCGGAGCCCTGTGCTGGCTGGGAGACAGGGGGAAGCAGACAATAAGAGCATCAGGCAATAGATTCAACGTCATAAGCTGGAATTTATACTAGACTTGGAGTCCAGGTATAGGTGGTTCTGGAGCAGAAGCCCCAAGAGGCAGGTGGTTTCAGAGCATGGCTCCCAACCTCAACAACCAGGGGCAGGGATCTCTTGAAGAACACAGGAGGTGGTGCATACTGCCCACTCTGCCCACACGTGGACCACAGGGCAGTTGGTGGGGTTCACTGGGGTGCCTTCAGAGCCCAGGCAGCCACCATCTCAGCCACACCCTCAGCGACAGCGGCAGTTCTACAGACGGGAAAGATGAATAGGCAGTGACAGTGAACTGTGACGCCCTAAGGTCCGAGGGCTTTCTCATTATTGCCTCCATTTTTCTATCACACTGGTCCCCAAGGCACGCATTTAAATCGGAAGAAGGGAAAGCAAAGGATTCTTAGAATGAGCTGTCATAACTAGGTCCACCTGGACTGTGACCCACAGGGTATTAACGAAGACTCTTGCAAACAAAGTTAGGCAGAGAGGTAGGTACCTTGTTGACGCCAAAGAAGAAACATGAGAGGACACCCTCCGGTCTCCTGCAGAGGTGGTGGCCTAGGGCTGTGGAAAACTGTTAGACTTTTTGATAGGTTGGTTGATATGCTGGCTAACTGTCTCTCCTCATTCCCCATCCCCTTTGGTGTTATAAATAGATGGTTCCCGGGGAACTGACACATTGGGAAAGGTAGGTGCTATAAATATCAAAGATATGAACATTTCTTTTCAAATGAAAAACTTAGGCACTTTAAGGCCTTTTGAATGTTGGTTGAATGTAAGTTTCTTGAGGGTAGCTAGTGTTTTCTTTTTGTCTTTGTGACCCTAGGACCTGGTATATTCTTTTTCTGAGTGGTGGGAGTTGGACCTGGACACCCCTGGTGCACTATCTCCGCCCATGGATGGAGATCAGCAGCTCCTTTGGAGCTCCCAGTCTTTAGAGAGTTGCCTGGGAGATGGAGGGGCTAAAAGGACTTGCCCTGGTCACCTGGTCAGTAGGTATCAGAGGCAAGTGTTGAATAGAAATGCTTCTCTGTGCTGCTTCTCACCTGATCCTTGGTGATTACTCTACGCTGTTTGAATGGATTGATGTGACTTATCAGTGGAAGTGGCCATGCCAGCATGTTCAAAGGGTTCTGGGCAAGGTGTCCTGACCCTATCTAAAGGAACCAGGATTTCAATACTTTGTTGAATGTCTCTGTGGTACCAGTCACCAAGTAATGATTTCGAACTTCTCTTCTATCCTGGGTGGTTCTTTTCAGGCCTTCAAAATGTGCTTGTGAACACTGAAAATACTGTGACACACATGTGTTTATGTCTTATTCTCTCTACTAGATAGAAAGCTCCATGAGGCAGGGTCAATGTTTTCCTAAAAATTCTTATAACACCTCGCACCAAACACAGAGCTCTGAACAGGGGATTAACAAACGACCATGGAATGCAAACCTGCATGGATGGATGGAAGGAAGGATGGATGGATGGATGGATGGATGGATGGAAGGATGGATGGCTCAGACCATGTCTGCAGGAAGCTAAATAACTGGAGAGATAAATGAGCAGATGAACTGATCAACCACAGGACATTTCAGTAACAAAAGCAATTCCGCTATTTTGGTTTAGCCTTTGACCAAAATGGTGCCAAGTACTTTCAGCTCAGAACTGTCTTTTCCTTTGAAACTCAACTGATCTTGGTCCAAATATCAGATGGAAAAATCCCTCCCTCCTTAATCTAATGGAATGTTGAACTGACAGACTGCTGATATTTGTTTAGATTTATCTTTGTCTTCCATTTTAAAAAGCCTATACTTGATGAATTTGGATTCTCTTGTGGAATTAATAAATCTTACAAACTGTGAGAAACCCCTCAGATTAGTTAAGTCAAGATGGGAAAATTTGTGGATATCTCTACTGATAGGAAACTCACTACCTTCCAGGGAATTTCACTGTCAAACAGCTGTTGACCAGAGAGTTTGCGTGTCTCCCTATAACATGCACTTCATGGGAATAAAAAGCAAGCCTGTCCTCTCTTCCCAGTGATAATTTTTCTGGATCTCTAGTTCTGCTATATTGTTATTAGCAGGAAGATGGAAATCAGGGACTAACTGTAAGCAGAAAGGGGGGAGTGCTTTGAAATATGATTCTGGGAGGGATCAGCACAGACTAATAACCAAAGCCATGGGAGAGGATGAGATGGAAGAGAAGGCAAGGGCAAAGCCAGTGGGTTGCCAATAATTAGACACTGGGAAGAGGAATATTCAAACCCTCCAAAGGACCCTTGACCTTGTCAAGTTGGATGACTATCCAAGAGCAGTCAGAGAAACAGGAGAAAATGGGATTCTGGGAGTCAGGATGGGTCAGAAGGGAGATCTAGAGAATCAGCTGCTCTGGGAGGCTTGAGAAAGATGAGCTCTGAGAGGAGGTCACAGGCTTCGGTGAGGAGGAGCTTGGGGGGACCAGGGAAAGTGCAGTCTGAGAAGAGGACTGGTGGCAATGGAAGCCAAGGTGTTTATGTCTTATTTATGAGAATAAGAGAGAATAAGACATAAATAAGCCAAGCTCCAGAGCTGGAGCACGTGGTGGGGATGTGAAAGGCAGAGAGCAAAAGGAAGGAGATGGAAGGCAGTATGGATCCATGTGCTCAGAGAGGAGGACTTTGCTTTTACTGCTTTTAGATAGTGTAGACCCAAGTAGATTTGGGGGAGAGGGTAGAAGGGACAAAGAGACAGACAGGGCTTCTAGGAAGGGTGAGTGGAGGCATGGAATGGCAAGGGGGCCTATGGGAACATTAGGACTTCCAGAAAGAAGTGTGGGATTCCAGATTCAGAGCTGGAAAGGTTCAGCCCCCAGTCTTTCCTCTTAGGAAGAAACTGAGGCCAGGGACATTCAGGGCTTGATGGCAAATTACAGTTCAATGGGAATCTAAAGGTCCAACCTAAACCTCTCCTTTTACAGATGAGGAAACTGAGGCCTGGCAGGTTGGTCACAATCTCGCAGAGAATGAATGACAGAGAAGGACTAGGCAGTGGGCCCTATGCCTCATGAGGAAAACCTTCATCAAGTTAATCTCCGGCCCTCCTCCTTTACCAGCTGCTGCTGTCCCCAGTGTGGTTTGAAATAAAGGGGTGTGGAGTACTGCAAAGTGTCAGAAATTTTCTAATATACTGCTTTACTTGGCTGAATCTATCCTTCCTTCCTTCCTTCCTTCCTTCCTTCCTTCCTTCCTTCCTTCCTTCCTTCCTTCCTTCCTTCCTCCCTCTCCTTCCTTCCTTCCTTCCCTTTTTGTTATAAGGGATGGTTCTTTGAGAGAAGGAGAGGGAAATTTAAAGTAATATCAAAATGAAAACTAGCAATAGCAATTCTTTTTTTAAAAAGCAGAAACACAAGAAATAACAGGCCTTCTAAAGCAGGTAGCGTTGTTTTCTACAGGATGGATGGAGGCCAGTTATTTCCAGATTACAGAACCAGAGGGAGACATGGCTGGCATCCGGGATGGCTCAGCCACAAGACAGACAAGCAGACAGGACTTTCAGTACTACTGACATCAGTGTCCCAGAGCAGGGGCCCAGCACTCACGTGTAAACTTGGGTGATAGGTCAGGACGCCGTTGTCACACAGGGTGACGTATTTCTTCTTCCATTCTTTATTCAGTGATTTGCCGCTTCGCTTTAACAGCATGCCCTGAAAGAAAGAAGGAAAATGAAACATAAGACCTTCACAAAGAAACAATTGTTGGCTGTATAGAAGTTTTTCAAGCATTTCTGGTCATCTTTTTAACACATTTAAAAACTAGTTAGAATTATGTTTGAATTGTCCGAGAACAATTGCCTTTACATCGGGGAAACTTAAGTTTAAATCTAGCCTCAGACATTTACTGGATGAGTAATGCTGGGCAAATCAGGTCACTTCTGTCTGCCTCAGTTTCCTCATCTGCTAAGTGGAGATTATAGTAACACCTACCTCCCAGAGCTGGTGTGATGGTAAAATGAGATAATATTTGTAAAGTTCTTTTACAGACCTTATGGTGTTACACACACACACACACACACACACACACACACACACACACACCCATACCCCTATACACACACACACACCCCTATACACACACACACCCCTATACACACACACACCTCTATACACATACACACACACACACCTCTATACACACACACACACACGTACAAATAATGTTTGTTGCTGGTACCATTATCCACCCTTCTACATATGGCCTTTCCAAACCTTCTAGCTGTTACCGTGTGTCCTTTCTTCTCTCCCCAGTTCTAGTTTGCATTTATTTATTCAAATCTACATCGCCAACACTTTATTGTAGATGTAAGGACACCAGAGTCCTTGGCCCTGTCTAGTGGTTCAACAGTACCCTAAGGCCTATGGGACTTTCCTGGAAGCTAACCCTGACCTATGTGCTGTCCCTCCCAATAGGCTGTGAGTTCCTTGAGTCTAGGGCCCATCTGACTTCTCTCCTCCCCAGACGTTAGTGCGGTGCTGTATACACAGAAAGCGCTCAATAAATACTTTATTCATTCAAAAGACCATGAAGTCTTACTATTACCAGTGCAACGCAATGGTATTACCCATATTTGTTAAAAGATATATAAGATATGCATGTCACATCACACATTCTCAATAAATTATTCAGTCAATTATATGTAGAAGACCAATCATTTGAATGTGATCATTAAAAAAAAATTATCTTTCTTTAAAAAGAATCTCAGTTTAACTGAAGGATAATCAGAATATCCATCCTGTTCAAATGTATTCTTCGGTTAAGGTTGCCAATGGCATTTGAAATTCAGGTCGCTCTCATTTTACACTTAGTGCTCTAAAGCACCATGTCAATTTATAAGATTAGGAATTTAAAAAAAAACCCAACTGGCCCCAGCGACAAATCTGAGCCTATTCTGAAGCTAAACCACTTTATCATTTCTTGAAACGCATGCAAAATTTGGAGCCAATTATCCTCTATATGTGATGACAGGCTTAATGCAATCGTTTAAGTGATTCTGATGAGCATTTATTCTAATATAACCTCTTTCTTATCAAGAAAATATAAGACTTACATTAATATGGAGGAGTGCACAGTCCACATTCAATCCGACAGAAATCAGGGCTCAGTTCTCAGAAGCTTCCTTGCCTAGTCTGTAAGTGGGCCTCTGTCTGTTCTGTGCTCATCTTTATGGAGAAAAGCAACCCTACCATTCCAAGATGGCAGTTCCCACAAGAAAGTGACAAGAGGCCGGGAACTCCAAGTTACAAATAATCAAAATGTACATGTGCAAACTTCCCAGTGGCTAATTCTCTGTACCCGGCCTCCTCTTCCTTCTACCTCTGAACAATCAATCAGCAAATCAGACACAGCGGCTCTGTGCCCATGCCAGTCACTGGCCTCAGAAGTGGGCATATCAAGATCAAATAAAAAGGGCCCTGCTCTTGGGCAACTTACATTCTATTGGGGTGGGTGAGAACAGGAACATGTATGTAGAAAAGTGAATACAAAATATATGCCAAGTAAGAGTAAGGCATTTGTAGTGGAGAACTAAGATTTGGGGTTGGGGAGAGAGTGGGTATCAGGGCAGGCCTCATGTAGGAGGTAGTGATGGGCTGAGTGCTAAAGATTCTATGAGGTGGATCTCAGAGGGATGGCATTCCAGACAAGGGGGATGCTCTGTGCAAAAGCATATAGGCCAGAGACACAAATAAAAAATGAGAGAAATTGATCAAAGGCCGGAGCCCCTCCCCGAAACTTCAAAGCCCCAGAATAACGGGAATATGCTCCAAAGACTTTCAGCCTTTGCATCTTCTCTGGTGAAATCTGCTGTGATCCAGAGCACCAGCAGCCAAGAGAACCTGTATATGTACAAGGATGCAGGCCTACATAATCATGGAGATTAGTCAGTTTGACTTAATTTTTCTTGTTTGGATCATTATTCGTAGCATAATAGTCTCTTAATTCCCATCATGTCATATTTCTGTTATGTCATGGGGAAAAGAAATAGGTTGTTAAATGTAAAATGTACATCTATATGTACATGTATGTGTATATATACATATATATGTATATGTGTATAAAACACAAAGGAAGAAATCCATATGCTATCCTTATTATCTGGCCTTTGTATAGGCAAATTTTAAATTCATTAATGTTAGACAAGTTCGTCATCATCATAATGATAGAAAATAGACTCCTTTGGGCTAGCCTAGGAATCTCCTCACAAGTGAAAACATTGATTCCCAGGGAAATGAAGTCAGATTTAGATACAACCTATATACAGATGAGCTTTGGGCATACACCCGATTTGTAAATTGGAGATTTCCAGTATTTGCCACTGGCAAAGAATGTAAATTTCTAAATAATCTGCTATTCTGACAGACTTATTGAATGAAGCCCTCCTGAATGGGTTATCTCATCATGGATTCAAGAAGACTGCCTGAATGGTAGGACCCCATGGAAGCCAGTTGGGTGGCTAGAATAAGAGACAGGCGGTTACAATATCCAAGTCCTTCTGCCCAATCTGACTTGAGAGGTTTCCGGGCTCACATTTAGCACAATCATCCTTGGAGCAAATGCTAGTTTGGGATTACATTTTTCCATCCTCCACTTCATATGGAGTTCCAACAAAAGCCAGGGCCAAGGGTCGATATTGTGGCCCTGACAGATTAGAGCTGCTCCATCACCTCTGAAAGCTCCGTGCCCCCCCCACCAAAATAAGCCCTAATCCTCAACTCAAACCCCAGGATCTCAGGCCAGATGGATGCTCGGGGCTCCTTCGGTGACTGTGCAGTTACATTCACAGACAAATCCCACAGTTATCATTAGCCCTTCTTCAATGGAGACTATAAAGATGTTAATTCAAATAAATAAAGATAAGGGGTGAGGAAGAATGAAAATATGAAAATTAGGCAAGGATGTGAAACTCTGACCCCCACAGCCATTTGGGGGATTAAGCAGTTCTGGACTTGTTCTGGCAGACAGAAAAAAATTAATTTATCAGTGATAAAATGCAAAACTGAGTATCTCATAACAATTACAGACGGCTGATTATTCAAGGCAACCCATGATTACAATGTCCAAATCATGTACCGCATGCTGACCTGAATTAAGAACCCAGGGCAAAACCCAATTACTATGTCTTCGTCTACTTTGTGCTTGTCTGTATAGGCACAAGCTGGTCCCCCATTAAAACACGAGCTCCTTCAGTACAGGGGATGTTTTTACCTTTTCTTTATGGCCAGCACTTCTCTTGTGCCTGGAACACAAATAATTAAGAAATGTTTGCTAATTGAATCAATACTAAAAGTATTCACTGAGTGCCTACCACATGTTACAAACACTGGGAACATAGAGCAAATAAAAACAGGTGTTGGGCTCGTAGATTGAAATATTCAAACAATAATCAAAGAGTACTTATTAAGCACCTACTATGTGTCAGCCTAACCCTGTTAGGTTCTGGGGATATTGATAGAAAACTGGTAAGAGAACATAGGCTTATAAATTTAATTAATCAATCCATGAATGCATGGAGTGCATGTGTTTGGTTCCATGGATGGATACAAAGGCACAGCTGAAATAGCTTTTGCCCTGAAGGGGCTTAGGTTCTACAAGAGGAAAGCATAAGTATACATATGAGTGTATATATAAAGTATATACAAGGTAATTTTGGAGGGGAGGCATTAGCTACTGAAAGGAGGTAGGGTAGGAGGTCAAGTAAAAGGTCTCCTTAAAAAGAAGCAGCTGTACATTACGGCGCAGTGAAAAGAACACTGATCATGGAGTCAGGAGACTCAGAGAGCTGGTCTGGCTCTTGGAAAGGGTTCCCCAGGGCATGACAGATCTTTGGCCCAACAATGGTTACCTACCCTCAGATTCCATCGGATCTGATTGGAAAGTTTCACAGAGTATAAAAAGATCAAAGAATATGGACAGATCTTTGCTCCTTGTAGAAGAGCTTAACATCCTTGTTATCTCAAAACTGTAGCACAGCTATATAGCAAGGAGGCAACAATAAGTGGGTCCAACAGTAAGTACCTGGGAAAATCACAATGCTTATCCATCGATATCTAGTAATACTTATCCATCAATATCCATTAATATCTATCAATGTTTATCCTCGACTGTGTTTGTGCACTGAGCTCAACAAAATTCCTGGCCCTCTCTAGTTTTTTTCCAGCTGCATTTTAGGGGCTAAATGCTCAGGTTTCAGCTGAATGATCTGCTATATCTTCACATGGATTTCACTCTAAAAATGGACAGCACCTATTAGTGAAATACTGCTTTATTTTCATAGCAATTTGCTGGCAATTTTCTGCCATGAAATGTGGGCAGGGGGTAGGAACTTAAAGCTCATTCTTATTATCTGTATGGACACAGGACTGGCATTGACATGTCTACTTAATTACATATTGTCTCCCTATTAGGAGGTAAGCTCCTTGAAGTCATGCCCTTTTTGGCATCCCCAGAGTAAGCGCTGAATAAATCCTTATTAACTGTCTTGGTTTCGAGCCCTGCCTCTGACACGTACAGCTTGGTGACTCTGGACAAATCACTGGATCTCTCCAAACCTCAGGAATCTGTCCAAGTCAGCAGAGGAGCTGCCAATCAGCACTAACAGAGGGAGTTGCCACACTGGGAATTCCTGGCCTGCTCCCCTTCCTTACCTCTTGGAATTTAAATGTTACCCAGTACAAGAGGCTCTGCTGACCCTCCTAGGATGAATAGTTACTAAAGCAGAGCACTTATCTCTGAAAAAGGAGAAAATACTCCATAAAATCTCAGTGGGATTCACAGATCTAGAGCCTGGGAACCTCAGAGGCAGCTGGTCCAACCCCATCATTTTACAGGTGATAGAAGCATTCTCCCCCAATAACTTACTATTTGTTTGGTTCTAACTTATTGGTGTAAATAGTGCTCCCCATCCTGATGGGATATAAGCTGCTTGAGGGTAGCCATTGTCTCTTTTTAAAGATCTCTACATCCCTACCACAAAGAACATGGCAGAAGCTCAATGCATTTGCTGGATATAACAGAACTAGTTCCCTGTGCTGATGAAATAAAAGGTCAAGATATAGAACAGATCCAAGCCATATTCCCCAAACTGGGAATGCTAATCTAATTACTGACTATCATCCAGTTAATAGTTTAATTGCGGTCCAGGGATGCCAGTGATTTTAATGAGCTACCATTCAAACCCTCAGCCTTTGCACAAACACGTCTTGCTTTTTGTTCTGGGAATTCTTCCTACTGTCCCCCCAAAAGTTGGTGCGTCAGTCTGTGGCAAAGCCTTTGTTAGTCATGTGGATTCTGTGTCTAGTCCCAGGAGGTCACAGCAAGCCAAAAGCGATGAGAAGTGTACAAGCTTTAAATAACTTACAAAGTTAATGTAATGAATGTAAGTGATATCTGAAATCCATCACTCAGTGGCTTGCTGTAGCCCCAAGCTGTGATAAAACACCGCTCATAAATTTATATTAAAACTCTGTTCAATAGCAATTATTTACCAACAAAGATTTATTGATTGCATTTGCTGTTTGAGATTGGGGGGCCCTAACTGAGCCAATCAGCTTCTGTGATGGAGTTCTGAGGCACCCTTCCAGGTGGGTGAGGACCCTGCTCTCAGGCACAGCATTCAGGTCATTATGATGCCCGTCAGGATGGCTAATGACAAGGCTCCCATGTGGGAGGCCACAGCACATGAAAGGACAGGCTGCTGGTCAAGGGAGTGGTGGGGTTCTCTGTTCTACAGAGACTGTGGGTTCAAAGATCTGACTTTCAACAATACGACCGACAAACAAGCAACAATTCCCATCTGTGGTCATGGCTCCTGAAGGCCAAGGGGGGCATTTAATAGCACACGGACAGGGGCAGAGCTGTGGTTCAGTGAGATTGATTAGGGAGATGCAGTGGATGTTGGGATGATGGGCCCTCACTGTCAACTTGAAGTAGAAAACTGTTTTTGGATAGTAACAGAAGTTTGTCTGCTATAAAGTCCTACCCGTTCATGTTGGAATCTCATGAGTGGTTAACAAAACAGAGCACTTATCTCTGAAAAAAGGATAAAATGCTTCATAACATTTCAGGGGGATTCACAGTTTTAGACCCAGGAGGGACCTCACAGGCATCTCTAGCCCAACCCTGTCATTTTACAGATGAGGAAATCAAGGCTCAGGGACTTTCCCAAGATCACACAGGTAGTAATGATTAGTGTTAGAAGGGATTATCCACTGTATAAAAGTCTGTCTCTCTACCTCATTCCATTAAGAAAACTCACACTGTGAGGCTTGGGCTAGACAAGTCTGTGTTCTATCCAGGCATCCATCTGCATCCATCCCAACCTATCCTCTCTATGGGTCTGGAGGTTCAAAACTGGGATTATCACTCTCTGATACTGAGATAAATAATGACATCTCATTTGAACACTAATGCAATAAAGCCTCTTGGCTTTATTTCTCCATGTACTACCATGCTGCCCATCTAGTAGCATTTTAAATGTCCAGAGTCCACAGTATTTTCAACAAATCCTAATGTCCGAATAGTTGATGAATGATGTTTAAATATTAATGTAACTGGACATCACAGAGGCATAAGAAATGGTGGATATGATGACTACAGAGAAGCCTGGGTGATTTACAAGAACAGACGCAAAAAGAAGAGACCAGAACCAGGAACGTGGACAACACAGTAACTGCAACAACTCACATCAAAAGAGACGGCAGAAGAAGACCTCCATGCACACTTAGAGTGCTGGATAAATACTAGCTATGATCATCACGATACAAATGGAAAGCAACAAGAGAAACAGATTTCTGTGCAATTAAAACGATCAAACTTGGCCCTAAAGCTAGAAGCACCAAAATTAGTGAGCTGAGGCTTAGCTCTGGAATAATTTCCTCCACGAGGTCTTTCCAGATTGTCACTCCCCCATCCCCACTTTAGGTTTGCTTTGCATATACCTTCTATTTTGGGGAGTTTCAGTAGAATGTAAGATCCCTGAAGGCAGGGCTATTTTCATTTTTTTTTATCTCTTTTGCTTAGTATGATGCTTATTATTAAGCTGAGATTAAAGAAATCCTTGTTGAACATACACATGCATAATTGCATGTTAAAATATACAGATATAGAAATATATACACATGCAAACACATATGATCCTATTTCTTTAAGAGCTATCCTCCATACAAAAGTTCCCTTAGCATTTCTGGTTCAACCATCTCATCAACAAGCTCAATGATGAACAATATGTTGTCTTCTAGTTAAAGCTGTGAATTCCTTGTGGCATGTTAGCAAAATATGTATTAATGCATGCATCAATTATATTTTAATATATGTATAATTAAATACATACATTTGATTCAGACACGATAAATATTTGAATGTAATTTGTGGTTATACATAATCATATATTTACACATTTTCCATATACATAAAATGTATGTCATATGCATATTTATATATTTTAAGAGCCATAACCCATGAAAAAGTGCTTTTAGCATTTCTGGTCCAATGATCTCATTGCAGCATTCATCAGGGGAGCACTGTCCTGGTGTACAGAACACTAGCATCTGCCGGTCCTTCATGTTTCACAGAGAGTGGGATGAGGGCTGACTATGGAATCCTAGGAGCTGGGTTCAGACCTCACCTCTCTTACTTCTATCACCCCAGACAAGTCTCTTGCCTTAGTTTCCTCATCTGTAAAATGAGGAGAGTGGGATAAGATGTTCCTTTCAGTTTTCAGTCTATGATCTCACATGGCTAAGCCTGGACCTCCCTCTCTCTGCTCTCCTATTTTTGCTTCTCATTCACAGATAAAGTCAGTGCAAAATATATGGGAGGATGAATGAATGAATGGATAAATGAAATAAAGTTTTTTTTAAGTGCTTACTATCCATAAATCACCGTGCTAAGGCTGGGAAGACAAAGAGAAAAGTCACAGTCCCTACCCTCAAGCAGTGTACATTCTAATGGGGAGACAGCACACACACACACACACACACACACACACACACACACACACACACACACACACACACACACAGAAGGTTTTAGCTCCAGGTCAGATGAAAAAGTCCCATGAGCCTCAGGAAACAATGGCAGAGCACATATTATTGCCTTTTCCTTAATGTCACTATTTCCAAAGTTCTTGGGTTTGGTGTGTCCTGGGTTGTCTGCATCAGGATCTAAGGGTAGACCACAGTCACAGTGCAGAGGTCGGTGGTCTCCCTTGTCTGGTACATGCTGCCCCAGGGTGGCCCACTGCTTCAGTTAGGCTGGTCCACTCACCCTGTGGGAAGCAGTCAGTCTGGCACATAGTAAGCGCTCAATAAATGTTTCCTGATTGTAAGTGGGTGTGCTAGCCCTTTCTCCCCAAGATTTCCTTCCCTGGATGATGGTGGGTGAGGCTGGTGGTCTGGGAGGTACTTTCACTCTGGGAGGTGCTGTCACTTTTGGGGCTCCTAGGACTCCTATTGGTAGCAGCTGGTGGTGCTACCAGTGATTTCTCCCCTCCGTGACTGATGGCTGCAGAACTAGGTTAGAAGCAGCTCTGGGAGTTGGGAGTGGGGGGGTTTGAGGCAATGCTCTTTCCAAGCTCGGGGTCTGGTTCAGAACATAATGAGATCAGAAAGCTAATTCTAAAGAGAGGCTGTAGAATTCCAGTCAGCTTCTCTGTGAGCTTCCATCTTGGCCCAGTCTATCCTTCATAATAATGTCAAAGTGATAGTCCTAATACCTATTGGCAATGTCAGGCCCCCGCTGAAAAGCCTCCAATGGTTCCCTCTGGTCCCTAGGATGAAACAAGCTGGTGTGTCCTCCCCTGCACATTATCTACACAAACCGACCTGTATATGCTCACTACGTATTATTCCCCATCATAGACTCAATGATCCAGTTAAACTGATCTTCTTGTTTCCATCTCCCACTGCTCTTTCCACTGAAACTTGCTGCCCCTAGTATGGGGAGAAGTCCCAGGCAAAGTGCACTGACTTTAGTAGGTGTCTAATAACTGTTAGTTGGCTTGAGCTGAATTGAGAAGATCCTCTATAGTGGTTTGATGTAAAGACATGGACAGGTGCTGCCCACCAAATCCAGGTACGGGATAACACACTATCTCTAGAACAAAATGGCGGGCAGATCGGGTGAAAAAACGTCTGTAGAGGAACTGAAAAACTGCTCAGCATTTTGCAGCTGTAAGACTCTTGCTCACTAGGGGATGGTGGGTGCAGATCCACAGTTTCCTCAAGGTTGGGAACTCATGATGTGGGAATTCTGGCCTAATGCTGACTGGCAATTAATTTGTTGTGTTAAGATGGCACTTTGTTCTGGTCCCTTGGTCTTCTGTTTATAAAGGTGAGGTAGGGCTTCAACGTGGGTTCCTTCCATTGAGGAAAGATAAAATATATGGAAGACAATAATCAACTCATCGTTGAGGAGATTGGCAGGCTAATTCTAGCAAATAGGAGTTTGAGGAATTTATTCCATAAGAGTTTGGGTAAAGGTGGGGTGGGATGATAGGGATGGTCTCGCTCCCAATATCTCACACTCTCCATGTTCCACTGATTATCATCATTAATGTGTGTGTGTGTGTGTGTGTGTGTGTGTGTGTGTGTATCCACTTCATGCAGATGGTCAGCTCATGAGTAACTGCTAATCTCCAACAGTTACCTTGGGAGCAGAGGATCACATAGCTGATGGGCCTGCCTCTAAGGTTAGCCCTCAGTTTCAAGACCATGGATCACACAGTTGAAGGTGTCTCCAAGGCTAGTCCTCTATTAAAACATCACAATCTATCCACCACTGTTCCTGCAATGCCCCATACCCCCATCTTTCACTTTTTTTCTCCCAGAGTCATCATTTCAGTGACCTAAGGAGTTTCCAATTAAGAAGCCCTGTGCCAGTACAGATGGGCATCTATTCTATAATTCAAAGTCAGAGTTTCCTGGCATACTTTAGGCTAAGGGCCTTGGCATGTGTAAGAAGCAGGATGTGAATCCAGGCTTTTCTACCCTCCATCACCCTGACTTGCTTGTTGGTTTGGGCACCAAATTCAATGTAATTCAGGTCAATAGGCTCAGACACCATGCGTTTTGGAGTGTGGGGCTTAGCGTGAGATGTCTCAGAGTGCTACGACAGACATCATTTGACTGGACATGATGCCGTCTGAACAGTCAGATGATTAGTAGATGGAGACAGTGTTTTCTGTTTCAGGAGAAATGCTGTCATTAAAATAAATATTATTAATTACCATGAAGCTAACCTGCTCCTCTTGCTTTCCCTTTCCTTTCATTTAAAAAATCTCAGGTAAAATCATGCCCACTGGGGCCAGGGACTTTTTCTTTCCTTTCTCTCGTTTTTTCTTTTTTGGTGGAAGGGAGTCAGGATATTTGGCAGAGACAGGGGACAGAGCGCCCTATTATCTCTAAAACAGATTTTAACTTTCTCTGCAGTTTGAAGCGTTTCCATAGAAACGCCAGTAAGACAACTTAACAGAGATTTTTTTTTTTTAAACAGAGGTATTCACCATCCTCCTCCTCCTTTGGACAAACTATTATTTCACAAATCGTATTTTTGTGGTGGGGGGGAGCTTGTTTTGTGTAGGAGATGGAGGAGGGTTTGGGGGGGCAGGCATGAGGCTCCCAGCCCTGGATCTTTAACCAGTTCCCCTGTGGCCCCCTCCCTTTTCTGTCATTCTGCCTCAGCTCCCATACAAAGGGTGAGGCTCTAATTGAGCTGTCAGCGTCTCCCACAATCCCATAAAGCGTGATTATGCACGGTGGGGTGAGTGACACACTTGTTATTGTGGCTCCCCTATTTGCTAAACCCGCCACCCCCCCCACGGGTCACCTCACCCACGCGACCTTCCTGTCATTAGTCCCGTCTATTCCTACCTCACTGCTGTGAAAATCACACAGGCCCCAGCTTCAAAGCCCCTCGCCAGGCCTGGCTTCGACCAGGAGCTAATCACCCGCAAATCCGGCTCAAATGCCAGTAATTGGCTAAACTGCTCACCTCTCCAGAGCCCAGCAGTAATTTGGGATAATAGAGAGCAGAATTATTCAGCTAACTGCCCTGAAATGTATCCTTTGTGTTCGACACACTTCACATTTTAATAATGACGGACAGAGGATCTAATTTAACACAGCAATCACCAGATCACAGGACGAAACGGGACAAGGGCGAGACAAGTTTGGGGCAGGCTGGGGCAGCTGGCAGGATTTTGCTGCAAAGACAGAAATGTGGGCAACCTTTCAGGCTGGAGGGGTTGCCCACTTCGGGCTAAGTGGAGATGGCTTTGCCAACTCAGAACTCAGACGGGTTTCCATCAAAGAATGTCTCTATCTTAAGAACCAAACCAAACCAAACTATGGAGCTGATCTGTCCTAGAAACTAACAAAAACAGGGGTGGCCGAGGAGGAAGAATTTTTCTTTTTTCTGCCAGGGCTGACAGAACCCTTCTTGATTTTTTCTAGTTAATATTATCTCTTGATCACCTCGTTTTTCTTTCCTTTCCCCCTGTCCCCTCCTGTCATGAGCTGCTCGGCACCGGAGATGACAATATCTACACTTAATGGCAGGACAGTGACATTGAGGCTGGATGCTCCTTGGTATTGACCATCACCCAGGGACTTCCAGAGGCGGCTCAGTCGTGCAAAGATGCTCAATCACTTTCTCTGCTGGCTGCCCACACTCTCAGGCCTTTCCAAACCTCCCTAGGGCCAACAATTAAAAACAAAACCAAGAGAAACTTCACGGTGGCCCGGAAATGGGTTCTGCTCACAGACTGCGTGACCACCCCAGGGCATGTAAAGTCCTGTGAATGAGGCTGGGCACTGGGCAAGGGGAAGACCAAGAGTAAAGGCACCAGGTGGCCAGAAGTGTCGAGACAGAGTGGTCATGGATGCAGGGAGGGGCCAGCCTGAATCTCTAGAGAGAAGCATTTGGAGTGTGACCCAAATGCATGATTCAACAATCATGGGAAAGAAGGATACTGTAATCAAAACACTACCAGAACAGTAGAAGATTTTTAGTCTTCAATAAAAAAAAATCCTGGACTGTATCCATGACTTAACATATTTCAAATGCCATGGATGAGGTCAACCCGTCCTGTTTTCAATCAATCAATCAGCCAGTATTTACTACAAGTATGTCTAGTGCAAGGGATACGAAGGTAAAAATTAATCACTGACCTTAAGGATTAAAGGCATATTGGGGTAGTTAAGTCATGGAATCACTGAATTCAAGAGCGGGAAGGTACCTCAGCACTCTAACTGCAACACCCAGTTCTGGTACCAATTGGCAAAACCAACAGCTCATGTTAAAAGATGTTTTTAATTTTGAGGGAGAAAAGAAAGTGAATAAAAAAATATTAATAATAATAAGTAAATAAAAAGTGAAAAAGAAAAAACCCTCAAAAACACACCCTCAAAATGTAAATAAGAATTAGAATAGTTCACCAGGCATTTATTTTAATAAATGTTTTATATTTATTTTCAGTTTCATTAGAGACCAGCAAAGGGAGCACAGTGATTAGTGTCCTCTAGCCTAAGGGTCCAGCACTTTTTAAAAAAAATTTTAATATTCTGATAACTTTTAATAGAATGGATTTCCTTTGTCATTCCCTTTTATCATAAGCCTTTACAAGCATGATTTTGAGAAGGGGCCTCTAGACATCAGTAGGCTGCCCACCTTAGGGAACCAGGACACACAGAGAGTTAAGAATCCCTAATCCTGAGAATCATGACTGCCACATTCTGTCACAATTCCTGGCACCCAACACACACTTAATAAATGCTTGTTGACTGACAGCTAGAAACAATATCAAAGGTCAGAAAATATTTCAGAAAACTGAGGCCCAAAGAGATGAAGGCACTGGCCCAAAATTACCCAGACAGGAAGCAGAGGATGTAGGGCACGAGCCTAAGTCTGTTGACTCTAAACTTAGCCCTCTTTTCTCCTCTACCACGACATGAAGGAATACGGGTCTCTTCCAGATAGAACAGAAACCCCCTGAGGACTGGAATTGTTTTTCAATAAAGTTCATGGTCCTAGGATGGTGCCTAGTGCATTGTAGATATTTAATCAATGCCTATTGATTTGAATGTCAGAATAAGGACACCAGATTCATATATGTTGGGCTCTGGGTGTGTGTATTTGAGTGTGAATGTGTGTGCATATGTGTGAGAGTGTGTGAGAATCCACATGCCTCAGTTAACTAGACAAGTGAGTTCAAACTCAAGTAGAAATAACAACAGACAGTAAAAGATGGCTTTTCATGCATAGCAATGTCCCACACATTTTGCCCACAGGCAGCCCCTTGTGGATCACCAAGAACATGAGGAAGCCATTGGTTGGTGACGTAACTGAGCGGGAGCAGGGCCCTGGGAAGATGGCCCTTGTCCCCATTTGATAGGAAGCACAAAGCCAACCAGAATGCCTTCCAATTGGGTAAGTAGTGGAGAAACCCCAGAATAATAACTGTGTCTGGTGGGAGCCAGCTACTTCCAAGCAGGGCCAAGTAATGAGGAGGATGGTGTCGATGTCGCAGAATGGGGGCTTCTCTGACTGCTTCCCTTGTGTGCAAAGGAGAAGAAAAAAGAAAGAAAAAAAAGCTTGCTGCTTTCTGATCATATAGATCAGGATATGGAATTAATTAAGGATATGATAGGAAATCTTAACATAAATGCAACTAAAATCCAATATAAGATAAAAAGGACAACATATTAATTAAAATTATGTTACTGATCTATTCCAAATAAAAGGCAAATACTTTCAATTCAATAGCTACTTACAACTGCATACATTTCACACACATACATATACGCAGAGACAAACAGACAGGCACAGAAATAGTCTGAAAGGCAGAAAGACTGTGTTGTGGATAGAGAATTGGCCCTGGAGTCAGTGAGGTACAGGTTCAAATCCTGCCTGAGACCCATCCTGGCTGTGTGACCCTGGGTAAATCACCAAGCCTCTTGTTCCCTCAGGAAAGGCTCCAGGACTCCAAACTAGAGAAAAAAGATTAACCACTGGTCAATATCTGCAAAGCTGGTGCCCAAGCCCCAGCACTCCCCTTCCCTGACTCCTCTGAAATTGTTCTCTCCATGGTAATCAATCAAGTTCTTTGTGGTCAAATCCAATGGCCTTTTCCCAAGTCCATGCTGAACTTTCTATAATAATTCAGACTCAGAAATGGAAGTGACCTTGCTTGTCTAGGCCAGACCTGACCCAGAATCCCTTCTATGACATCCCTCTAAGGGGGCAGCCCATTTTACACTTACTAGCTGTTTGACCCTGGACATGTCACTTCAGTGATCTGTGCCTCAGTTTCCTCATATTAAAAATGAGGTGTTTGAACTTACTAGTGGTGATAACATGAGGACAAAGACGTGTCATCATCAAAAAAACAATTGTTCTAAACTTTCTTAAGACCTTTTCTTTTCCTCCCTACCACCATGCCCTCAAAACTGTAGGAGACCATGAGGTAAATTATAGGTTGTGATGTAAAAGCATATTACTTGGTAAAGATGAATATAAGATTCCCTGAAAACAGATACATTAATTTAATAACCACCACTATTTACAGAACTGGCTAAGTGGCAACTTGTACCCTGTAGAACAGGGAAGGAACATATGTATTGGGAGGCCACAAGTCCGAGTATTTCTAGAGCACTCTAAAGGATGGGAAGTACTTTTTGACCAATATTTCATGGAATCTTCATAAAAACCCCATGAAGGAAGAACTAGGGCTACTCTGGGGAACCCTCAACCCCAGCACTCATTTAGCAGATTAGGAGACACACACACACAGACAGACAGACAGACACACACACACATACACATCCCACTCCCTAACTACTTTACAGAATAGGGATCAAAGCAGTTAAAAATCCATCAAAGTAAATCTCTCTCCAAATAAGCAATCATCTCATTAACCTTTTGTGATATAGAATTCCTGAAAGGATCCCAGGGTCTACGGGTGAAAGCAACCTTAGGGATGCCCGAATATAATCCCCATCTTAAGTTATAGCTGTGGAAACTGAGGATACAAAGAGGGGAAGACCCCAACTCATAGGAAGCAGCACTAGGATTTGAATCGAGAGCCAAGATTTCAAATTCAGTTCACTTTCCACTATGAGGCGGCTAGGTGGTACAGTGGAGAGAATACTGGGTCTGGGGTCTGGAAGACCTGAGTTCAAATCCAGCCTCAGACACATATTAGCTCTATGACACTGGATAAGTCACTTAGACATCTGCCTCAGTTTCATCATCTGTAAAATGAGCTGGAGAAAGAAATGGCAAATCAGTATCATTGTTAAGAAAGCCCCAAGTATGATCGCGAAAAGTTAGAGGCGATTGAAAACAATTAAACAACCACCTTCCATGATACTATGGGGAATTTCTACATTTCAGTAGAACTATCTTGCTGCAGTTATTATATCCCTAGTGCCTGGTGCACAGTGGGTATTTAATAAATACTGATTGATTGCTGGGAATCATGACTCTTTGATCACTGGTACATTCCATGTCACAGAGCTGGAAGGCTCAGATCATTAAGACCAGATTGTTTGAAGGGGTTTTCTTCCCATAAGATATCTCAATCTAATCATTAAGATTTTTCCATCTATGGTCTCCTTTCATGATGCCTACAAAAATGCCAATGTTGCCCTCATGCTAAAACCAAACCAAACAAACGAACAAAGAAAGAAAAAGCTCACTTGATCTGCTGTCTCATGCTACATTTCTTCTCCTGTTCTTTGCTAAATTCCTTAAGAAAGCTGTCTAGACTCGGTGTATCTATTTCTCCTTTTGCTCTCTCCTGATCCCTTGGCCATTTGGCTCCTAGTCTCATCATTCAACTAAAACTACTCAGTCCAAAATCACCAACGTCTCAAGACCAAAGATAAGGCTCTCTCCTCAACCCTCATTCTTCTTGATCTTTGTTAAGACCCATACACTGTCAATCACTGTTTCTCTTCCCCATGATGCTCCATCCTGATACTTCTCCCACCTGCTGCGCCATGCCTCAGTCCTCTTTACAAGAGCCTCCTCAAGTCATGCCCAGGAATCATACATGTCTCTAAATGCTGTCCATGACCTCTTCTCTTCTTCCTGTAAACACTCTTGCTTGGTGCTTTCATTAACTGCCATAGATTCCCCTATGCAGATGATTCCTCAATCTTCATACCTAGCTTTGGTCTTTTGGACATCACAAAATGGATGTCTTGTAGGCATCTCAAATGAATATGTCCAAAACAAAACTCTTCATCTTTTTGCACACTGTCATCTCTTCCCAACTCCCCAGTCACTTTTGAGGGCACCACCATTATCCCAGTCATCTCATGTCATCCTCAATTCCATACAAGCACTACCGCACATGTACAATCTGCTGTGAGATCTTATTATTTCTACTTTCCCAACACCCACTGTATACATTATGTCCATTCTCATAGCCATCGTCCTAGGACTGGCTCACCTCACCTTGTATCTGGCCTACTGGAGCAGCCTTCTGGGTGGTCTCCTGTTCCCCAGACCCTCTCCACTCCAATCCACCCTCTACTCACCTTCCAAAGGGATTTTCCTAAAGTGTTGTTCTTACCATATCACCCCGATGCTCCCAAAACTCTACTGGTTCCCTATTACCCCTGCCCCTATTATGCTCTCCCTGACATGGCTTCTTCTTAGTTTCTGAGGCTTTCTTCAAGACTTGGTTCAAATCTCAGCTTCTACATAAGACCTTTCCCAATTTCCCCACCCTGCCCCTTCCCACTGCTTACTGGGATTACCTTGCGACATATTTTCTCTTTCTCTCTCTCTCTCATATTCTGTGTGTGTGTGTGTGTGTGTGTGTGTGTGTGTGACAATTAAGTCAACAAGCATTTAATGAGCATTTAATATGTGGCAGGTTGTTTGGATATTGTCTCCATGATTACGGTGTAAACTCCCTGAGAACAGGGACAGCGTCTTTGCCTTTCTGTCTCCACTGTTTTGCACAGTGAATGGCACGTAATAGGTGCTTAACGCATCCTTCTTGACTGACCCTGATCTGTAAAGTTATGCTGCTAGAATTGAATTAAAATTGAATGAATGCCTCTCAATAATACTAAAATTCCAAAAAGATGATGGAATCCCATAGAAAACCAACATATCAAAGTAGGAACACTGAATAGCAACCGCTAAACTCTCAACTGGCTGCACCCACACTGCCGGCGATTATGAAGGGGCCTCTAGTTTGGGCTTTCGCATTTAAAAACAAAAACAAAAAGGAGTTCCATAGTAAAGCTATCCAGGCTGATGGCTAATCAGGGCACTCTAACGAAGAGACATGGCCAATATTGTGTCAGCACATTAAAAATGGTTCTGTTGTTTCAACAGAAGAATCACTTAAGTCTACACTCGGTACAAAGCATTGTATTTCATGCCCCATTTCCTGTAACATATTAGAGGCTTCAGTCATCAAGGAACAACCATCTCTGGGTTGGGCTCAAATAGGGGTGAGACAGCGGAGCTCAGTGGTAGAGAGTGGCCTTTATGTTTTTATTGTTGTGGCTTTATAATCTTGCCAGTGGATGTGAAGTCATTTCAGCTACGTTTGGGCAAACCTGGGATACTTATGAAAAAAAATCCAAGCATAGCCACAAACAGTCCACTCTAATTTCAGGGGTCCATTGTGATTTTTTTGAATTTTAATTGAAAAAGAAGATGGCTTTTGACAAGTATAGAAAAAGAAAGAATTTCCTTATATTTCATATTGCTAAGCCATTTATTTTTAAGTTTTAGTATAATTTTTCAATGATGCTAATCTAAATTTTTTTTTTTTAAAAATGTAATATTAAACTATCCTAAATCTATCATTAGAAGGAAGCCAGGCACACAACTGCAATGACTTGTCTTGGTCTCAAAGAACATATGGCAGCATTGCAGACCAGACTTTGGTCCAGAAAAGACCTGGGAGACTATCTCTACCATCCAGAGGGAGAAACTGAGGCTCAGACAGATCATGGGACTCACCAAGGTCCTATAGCTAGTAAGTGCCAGAGAAGGGATTCAAACCCAGGATTTCTCACTGGGATCCTCTTCTTTTCTAAGCTACAACTGTTAGAGCTGGACTTTGCTCCTCTCTCAGCATATCCCTTCTTTCAAAGAGGAGTGAGGGGCTTGGAATACAACATACACCACTAGCTCCATTAGCACCATAGAGTTAACCTGAAGAGGACCTTGCAATCTAACTCATTTTGCAATTCACTTAAATGTCTGGTGTTGGAACCAACCAACAAAGGACAATTCATTGGCCATGGTGGAAATGAGCGGTGTAAGGAAAATAGCACACAAAGAGAAGCAACAAACTTTTTGGTCAAACACAATGAGCAGAATTACTAACACACTTTTAAGATGTAAAGACATCCTTCATTTTTGTTGGCAAATGATAAAATAACAGCTTTTTCAGGAATATCCTTTGTAATTGGCTTTCTTTGGATGTTTGTCAGGATGTGTACATTCAGTCAAAACATGACAATTCATTATTTTTAAGAGAAAAATTAATGAAGTTTAAAAATGGTAAATAATGATGAATGATATAAAATCTCAAGTGGTGTGTAGAACTACACAGAGAATAGACATAAGGATTGAGAAAGAAGAAATATTTCCTGTTCTATATTGTCCTATCAAAATAAAAAGAAAAGTTCCAAGATTACACCTATGGCATTATCACAACAGCTCATTCCTTTGGGGGGGAGGGTAGCTCCTCTTCCCATTGAAGAAAGAATTAATATCTTAGAAACCATCATCAATGGGTTTTTAGGTCTTACTCTCTTAGAAGTCATTCACTGGTAAAAGGAGAAATGGAAAAAAAATCGTGGCTCAGTTATCAATAGCTATGTAATAATATACAGAAATATATTTCAAAAATCTGCTCTGACTTCTCATTTCACAATGACACGTTAGTACTTTGTAACCAAAAGGCCATGACAAGCTCAAGAAACTCAGTATCTGGCCACCACCCAAGGTAGGGAAAGTTCGAGAGTGGGGAATCCTGGGAACAGATCATATAACCCAAAGCAAAAAAATAATAATAAGTAATAATAAAAATAATAAGATAAACTTGAAGATCATCTTATCCAACCCCTTATAAATGAATGAGTAACTTCAAGTTTGGTTATTATTCAAAAGATATCTATATTCCAAGACACTGATCCATTTATCAAACAGTGGTGAAAAGAGACTGAACTTTTCTCTCTCAAAGGTGCACTCAAGGCCAGGGTATTGAGTGGGCCCAGGACAAAAGCAAACACAGTCACCATCTACACATCCTACCCTGAATGGCAGCTTTTTCCATCAATAGTCCAGAACTTGTCCACCAAAGGTAGAAAAAAAACCAGTGAAATGTGTCCAAGAAGAAAAAAACACCCATTTGTGGAAAATTGTCACGGCACTTGGGAAAACAGCAAATCCTGCCAAACTTCTCATCACCACTGTGCCAAGTCACATTGACCAGAAAACAGGGTGAGAAATGGGGCACTCTGTGGTCCCTCCAGCTCATGATCTAGGAGCCTCTGACCATCATCAATCTCTTTTCTAAAGAGCCGGGGAATGAAAGCACAAAACTACAATATAATAAAGTTAATTCGTTATTCTTTTCCAAAAGCCAGTGGAGCTCGAAAGAATCGTGATTTCCAACCCCCCACCCTATTAAACTGTTTTTTCTTTGGAAAGGGATGGAAACACAGAGACCAGACTTCTGAGTTGTATGGCAATGTCATGCACTGAGGAAGCGAATGGGACTCTCAATTGAGTTCAGAACATGAGGGGTGGGATTTAGAAGCAACTTACCACATCTCCACTGCTTCTCAAACTTCACAAGGGTGAGGTGTTCATTTTATATCACACACACACACACACACACACGCATGTGCACACACACATACACACTCACACAAGCAAGGTGCCCAGAGTACAGCTAATGGGATTTGACGCTGGCTTTAATTTTAATGAAGAAAGTTGCCAGTAGCAACAAAGCTGTCAGCGGCGGCCAAGCGCCATTAATAAAGACCGAGACAACATTAGTGGCACCGCAACAGTACAAAAGGTCCCCCCCCGCTTCCCGCTGCGCCAAATTGCCTGCCCAATTTTTCTTAAGTGTCCATACTATTTAGAAGACAATTTATTAATTTTTGCCATTCATTGTCAGTTGACAGGCCATCATTTTGCATCCCGAATTTGAGCTGGAAACTAATTGAAAAGCCTGGCAGTATTTATGAGGGGTATTATTTGTCAGTTACTAGAGGATGCTGGGTCCCTCCAACTTGGATGATCCCCATTCTCTGGCATGTCAGACTTCTTTACTTGGGCATTTTAACAAAAGTAATCCTTTTTCCATGTCTTCAGCCCAACTCGGGCACAGGGAGATGTCAGCCGTCTTCCATATTGCATGAGTTCATCACAGTTTCTAAGGGAAAGGACACCGAGAGACTCTGGTGATAACATAAGTGGGGGCAGAAATCATAAATCATGGGAAAATAGTTCAGATTCATTACACTTTGCTATCTCTTGCCCATAAACACTTTAGGCAAAGATATTTATTTTCTAAATTCTGGTGCTGATCGAGTCTTTGTACATGATACAACAACCTGGACAATTTCCATCAGATACAGCGTTAACGTGCTCAGTCTATGAACCGCCAATGGGCCTAAAGATTTCAGCTCGCATTACTTTGCTTTAGAAAAGATAAAGGGGGCTTCTCTTGACTGAAATGCACCTGATCAATCATTCAAAAGTGTTCTGAGCTTCGCCATAAATATGTTTGATAGATGGAAGACTCTGAAAAACGAAACCACACATTCTTCCTGCTGAAAGCACTGCCTTGCCAAATTTTTAACAAAATCCCTAATGGTGATCCAAGACTTTAGCATCAAATAGGGATCTCCATTTTTTTCTCCCAGACAAATAAAAATGATCACATTCCAAGTGTACATGCTCAAGGTCAGCTTCCTTTTTGTAGCCATGGAAAAAGCAATAATTCCTTGAGCGGGGAGGGACTTTGATTTTGTCTTTAGAACAGTATTGCTGAGCACATTCCAGGCACTTGATAAACACTTGTTGATGGGAACTGCCATCTATATCAAATTATTTTCCAAGCAACTTCTTGGAAAGAGAAAGAAATGAGGCTCGGGGAAAATGTCTTACAAACCTGCAAAACTAATAATGAATCCTTTAATAGGGGAATTCTATATAAACAAGTCCATGACTGACTCCTCCAATCTGGGTCAGAAGGAGAAAATGCTTTGAAACATCACTAGGTTCTAAGGGAGCCAGAGGACCTGGGTTCATCTCCTAACTGGGAGGCTTATTATGTGACTTCAGTCAAGCCTCTTCACATTTCTTGGTCTCAGTTTTCTTATTTGAAAAAAAAAAAAAGTAGGTTATATGCCAAGCCATCTGAGGCTTCCCATATTTCTCAGACCACAGAGAAAGATGTCCTATCCTCTCATTTTTGCCCTGAAGCAAGTGGAGTCCTAGTGCCATGCTGGACAGAGCCCAGGCACATGTGCTCAGTGATGCCAACCTGAAGAATGTCAAACAGTCATTCAGACTCTGCTTTGCTACCATTACTGAGGGGGACATGTTCCCAGGGAGCACATCACGCTTTGGACAAGTGGCATAGAGCAGGACCTCTCGGCTGACGTAGAGCCAGAGTCCACCTCTCTGGTCCACTGCCCACTCTGGCCCTCCTCTACATCTCCACCCTTCAGCTGCTTGAAGGCAGCTCTGTGACACTCCCCTTCTTTCCCTAGTCTTCACTTGTTCAGAATAAATATTCCCATGTTCTTTCCCATAGCAGAAAAGTGCTAAATTTGTAATCAAAGGTTCTATGTTCTGATCTAGCTTACTACCTATGTGACATTGGTCAAGTAAGTTTCCTTCTTTCAGATGAGGAGGTTGGATGAAATCATCTCTGAGATCCCTTCCAGCACTAGGGGGCACAGTGGATAGCATGCAAGTGAGAGAATCTGGAAGACCTGAGTTGAAATCCTGCCTCAGACACTTAGTAGCTGTGTGACCCTGGGCAAGTCACTTAACCTCTGTCTACCTCAGTTTCCTCATCTGTCAAATAGGGATAATAATAGCACCTCCCAGGGTCCTTGGGAGGATAAAATGAGATATTTCTGAAGTACTTAGCAGATCTTAAATATGTTCCATCGAGATGCTTCATCTCTCGATTCCAGGCCTTTTCTCTAGCTGTCCCTCACCCTCAGGACACTCTGCCTTCTCATCAACTATTGGTCCCCCTGGTTTAAGTTTTAAGTTCCAACTTTAATTCTACCATCTACAGAAAGCCTCTCCCAATTCCTCTTCATTCCAATGCCTTCCTTCCTGTAATTATTCCCTATTTACCCTCTGTGGAGCTATTGTGTACGCAGCTGTCTGCATGTCATCTCCTCCATTAGACTTGGAGCTCCCTGAGGGCAGGGACTAGTGTTTGCCTCTTTTTGTATCTCTAGCCCTTAGCACAGGGCCTGGCACTTAGTGGTTGCTTAAGAACTGTTGATTCACTGATTCTCTCAGCGCTGGACATTGTGATTATCTAACCTCTGATACTAAGTTTAGTGCACTTCGATGAGTGGCCGGAGCAGGAGGATATTTGGAAAGACAACTTGGGAATTAAGGGCCAGAATTTTGTTATGTGGTTTAAAACAAAAGGGAGAATGGAAGCAAGCTGGGTGTGGTGGAGACTCATGTTTTCATACACGATTTTTTTCACCTGTTTCTTTGTATATGAAATTATTTATTTGTTTAAGTCCACAATGACAAAAGATTAAAGACAAATTTAAGAGTAGGGCCTATACCAGATGGCCACCAAGGTCCCTTTTAACTCGAGTTAAAATATTACGGTCCTTATTCATGTACAGGAGGAAAACTAACCAACCAAAAGACATGTATTAATCACACACTATGTGCTAGACACTGTGCTAGATTGTGTCAAGCCTTTATTAAGCACCTACTATGTGTCGGGCACCAGGTCAGGTTCTGGACAGAGACAAAAATTTAAAAATCCCTGTCATCATGGAGTTGACCTTCTATCAGTTAAGAAGTCTATATACATGTGTGTGTGCATGTATGTGTGTACAAACATATACACATATGCAAGATATGTGTGTATATATACACACATATATACATATACACATATACATACACGTACATACACATATAAAGGTAGGCTACTTCAGCAGGGTGGTCGTATGTGCCCAGCACTGTGTTGGTGCTGGGGATATAATCCCAAAATGGAACATTCCTTGCCCTCAGAAAGCTTACACTGAGTCAAATCCTGGGAAACCACTGAGGCCAAGAAGAAGCCATGGACTAGCAGAAAGTTAACAGCAGAAACATGAAGTCTCTTGCTGAGGGAGACTGATCTGAATGAAAGAAGCATCCATTGACTCAATACCTTGTCACCAATACATAATTATATCAGAGCAAGTTGCAGAAAGGTACACTTAGATGTGATGTGAGATCAGATATTCAAGACTACGCTGTGGGCATTTCATCAATGGAAATGGTGATGAGAAGACTCATGGACGCCATGACAGTTTCCAAAGGTTCGAAAAGTTATCATGTGGTAGAGACCTGCTTTTTCTTCTTGGCTATAGAAGGCAAGGCTAGGACCAAATTTTAGCTGCAGGTGATAAAAAACTTCTCCCCATGAGAGAGAGCTGTCTGAAAGCAGACCGAGCTACCTTGGGAGGCAGCTCTGCACTTGAGGTCTTCCAACAGAGGGTCCCTTGTCAAGGGTTCTAACAGGGCTGGTGGTCAGATATGGGCTGGACAAGATGGCCTCAGGGGTTCCTTTAGCTCTGGGATTCTATGACGCGTAACATCACCACAATGTTGAAGATTAAACACAGGGCATTATGAAGCAATATTAGCATGTTAGATGCTCTAATTATGTTGAGCTTGCACAGAAATGTTTAACAAATGATTTTTAAATGTCTTTCATATTAGTGTTAACTTTCCCAAAAAATCAAAACAAGCATTTAGCAGCTAGCCTCTGATGATGGATGGCACTATTACAGCCGACTTACATTTCCACACAATCCCCTCAATCCACAGGAAACAAAATATAGTCGGAGCAAAGCAAGAGAAATGTGAGTCTCTGTTTGCCCCAAGGATTGGGCATGGGGCAAGGAAACAGAAGACACGTTTTGAGACTGGTGGCGTTCCACACAGAGCTTTGGATGACAATCTCAATTTTTTCTTGGTTTGCTAGGTCCGGTAATGAATTTTATCTGTGATTCCAAGCAAGTTAAGTTATAACCCTTGACCCAAGGTGTTCTGGGAGCCCAAAGAACAAAGCCAGGAGAGCATCATTTCCTAGAGGGCAATGACCAGTGACAGTGTCTTTGGCAATGAGAAACCCTTGATAAAGGCATGGTGGATTGAATGACCACTCTGCTGGGACTCACAGAATCCAACAATGTCAGAGCTTCCTCCCTGTATTCCTAAGAGAAAAATGCAGATTCTACTATTTGACATCTTGGATCCAGTCTCTCTCTTTTCAGATTTCACTTTATTCCTTTTCCTGTACCATGTGTTAGAGTCAAATAGATGTCTCGATTTTTTTTTCCATCTCTTGCCTCCATGCTGTTGCTCAGGCTGTACCCCATGCCAGGAATGCCCTCCCTCCTCACTTCTGCCTCTTGGAGTTCCTAGACACAATGCTCCATTCAGGTACTGTCTCCTCTAAGAGTCTTTCTGGATTCCCTTCCCCCAACCAACATACATTATATTTAGTTGCCTATATCACTGAAATCACAGGTACCAGAGTCTATCCCTCACCCAATCAATTTATCTGTGTCTAAGCTTGACAGCAGGAGCAAGTTTATTCCCCTTCATTCTAGGTATCTTCCGTGGTCTTGGTACAGTATGGGGAAGGTTGGATTGGTGCCAGAGGAACACTGACAAATCACTGGACCTCTAGGCTTGAGTTTCCAAAGGCAGTAAGCGATGGGGCTGGATCAGATGGCCTCTGGGGCCCCTGCTAACTTCAGAGCTATGATTCTAGGCACATTCCAGGTGCAGCAGCAGCAGCATCCTCAGCCCAGCTCACATTTATAGAAACTTAAAGGGCAACAAAGGACTTGGCAGGTGTTCGCTCATTTGAGCTTCACAATCACCTTGGGAAGCAGGGTCTATTATTGTCCCCACTTTACAGATGAAGAAACCAAGGCTGTGAGATAGGAAGTGACCTGCCCAGGGTCACCTAGCTGGGAAGTGTCTGAGAAAGGATTTGAATTACAGTGCTGATGACTCCTGGTCCAACATTCTACCCTCCTCATCCCCTCCAGGGACCTTAAGCGATGTTTATTGGATTAGATTGGTTTGAAGGGCACAAAAATCTACCCTCCAGCCCAGGTATTCATTCCCCAGGGGCCCTCTGTACAAACAGCTCTCAGGCCTGCTCCATGTTCCATTCACAAACTGTGCTGTCCTTTGGCTGCTTCTTTAGAAGATGAAATGTCCTTGGTGTTAAGTCAATTTCCAGTTTTATTTTTTGGACTCTCCATGATCCCTTTTCTTGGCAGAGATATTGGAATGATTTGCCATTTCCTTCTCCAGTTTATTTTATAGATGAGGAACTGAGGTAAACAGGGTAAAGTGACTCGCCCAGGGTCACATAGCTAGTAGACATCTGAGGCCAGATTTGAACTTATGTCTTCCAGATTCCAGGGCCAGCATTCTATCCACTGCACCATCAGCTACCCCTAGAAGATGAGATATCTCAACACTAATTGTGTTAAGCTCACTCCACTTGGCATCTTCTGTTCACCAAATATCTACTGGAGGGAACAAGATGCCCTTCCTAGGGATCATCACCTCTAATCGCATCATCAGGCTGCTAACTGGAGACTTGATTTACACCATCTGCCCCTTAAGTGAAGGGCACAGTCTTAAACTCCTCCCAATGCCTTGCTTTACAGAGGGCAGAAATGGGGTTCTCAAGTCACTCCATGTAGCATGTGCTGCTCTGTCTGGTTTCAACTCCACGGAACAAGATGCCTTCACTCATTATCCAGGCTACCCTGACCCCCATTCCTGCCCCCCGCCACTATCCTGCTTCCTCTTCTGTGTCATCTCCCTCCACTAGACGGTAATCTCCTGAGGGAAGAGGACTGTGGCACAGTGCCTGGCACACAGTAGACACTTAGTAAAGGTTCATTGGATTGGAATCACTTACTAGCTCATGACTGAAATGAAAGGAGCAATAGATTGACTGGGAGTCAGAGGACTGATGCTGGAACTCTACAGTTTATTACCTGAGTGACCATGAACAAGTTACTTCTCCTCTGGGCTCTATTCCTCCATTCAGAAAATGGAGGGGCTGACCTCAAGGGTCACTGAATGGCCACCCTACCAGTGGTAACATTCCACAGACCTATCTGAGGCCACTTTTGGAGAAATGGCCTCTAGGATTCTCTGACCTGGACCTTTGTCTGCCCTTGTCAAGTGTACTCCTGAATGGCAGGGATCGCTTTATTTAAATCTAGGGCTTCTCAAACTTTAGCTTAGTGCTGAGCATAGAGGAAGTACCTCATCAGCATTTGTTGACTGATTACTGAATGTATTCATTTGAAGCATCCACATAATCCAAGGGGGAGGGCAGGGCAGGGCAGACGAAACACTGGACCCAGAGTCCAGAGATACGAGGTCTAGTCCAGGCTCAGTGGCCTTGGGCAGGTCCTTTCAGCACCCTGTCTTGGTTTTCTCATCTATAAAATGACAAAGCTGAAGGCGATGATCTCTCCAGTCCCATTTACCTCTAAACTTAAATGTCCTTTGTGCCTCTAGATCAACTTTGTCTGAAGCTACAGTTGCTGGATGCCACCTGCACTGAGACTGGGGTCGATGAATTTGTTGTTCATTATTTCAACCCAAGAGCTGTAAAGAGCTGCAGTTGTAGGAAATCCTGTCTTCCCTCTGGAGACACGCGCTCCCCTCATCTCTGCTGCCCAAGGAAATGGGGAGAGTTGACTGAAGTAGTTCCTAACCCAAGAGGGTTTCTAACAATACATGTTTCTGGCTTTGAGTTTCTTGTTATCCTATTCATTGGAAAAAGAGCTAGTTTACTCCATAAATTAAAATACATTTCCTGTCCTTATCACACCTCCCTGGCTAAATGAGATTCAATAATATATTGCTCTGATTAAATTTTCATTAACATTGAAAAGCATTACACAGACATAATGTCTGATTTAAGTTATTGGCATCTGATTCCCAAAGGCATGTAGCCAAAGGGGCACCAGGCCCTCAAGAGCCCAATTACCTTTTCACAGGAGAGGTTTCCAAAGCCTCCCTAGAAGGCCCCCAGGAGACCTCCAGCTTTCTCTGGTGCCTGCAACTGTCATCACAATGGTTTGATGCTGTTTACCAGAGAACAACTCATATCACAAGGCAGTCTTCCCAACTGGCCAGCTGACTGAACAGTGGAGATGCTCCCCACATGGAGACCTAGGTTCAGATCCCAGCTCTTACAATTAGAAGGATCACAGAACAAGAGCTGGGCAGGATCTGAGGGGCCAGAGAGTTGAACCTGCTCATTTTACATGGAGAGGGGAGTGAATAAGGCCCAAGGAAGTTAAAGAACTTGTTCAAGGTTACCTGCAGGAAGGTGGTAGAAATAAGATTCAAACTCAGGACCAGACTCCCATTCCAAGATACCAGCCAGCACACCCTGTTGCCCCTGACTCCTGTTTCCTGTCTTGGGTCTTAGTTTATCAGTCTTTCAAACAGGATATTGGATTCATGTTGCCTCTGAGGTCCCTTCCAGCTCCAGTCTGTCAATAAGCATATATTAAGCACTTACTGTGTGCTGGATGTTGAGCTAGGTGCTGGGGACACTAAGAAAGGCAAAAGACCATCTCTGCCCTCCAGGCGCTTCCTATTATCCTAAGGCTTTGCCCAGAAAAGACAGAAGAACCAGGTCGATGTTCTACATGATGACAATCATTTGAGGAAAAAGAACGCTGAGATGAAGCCATTCTCAGGGATGGCAGTGATTATCCCTGGCTCCACAGAAGGGCTGATGACACACACTGCCCTACTTTTGGTAGGGAAGAGCCATGGGTAGCATCTGCGGGTGCAGAAATTTGGGCATGCCATCATATACCATTGCTTGTTTTTGACTCAAATTTTTTTTCTCAAAAAATAAAAAATGATAAAGAAGGCATTTCTTGGCTGGGCCAGTAGGAGGCACATCCAGAGAGGACTGTGGAAGAAACAAAAAGGAATTGACAGGCACACACATGTACCCTTATGTATACACAAGGGCATGCATCTCTTAGCCCTAAAAGGAAAATGGGGCAAAAAGAAGAAGTTGTAAAATCTACAAATGCAGCAAAAACATTACTTCTCGCCCTAAGAGTGGCCAGTTGTTCAAGAACGGAAAGGAGGCCAACATGTTACAATGGCAAGAGCAGTTAAATGGGGGAGAGGGGAATCAGAGGACCTACTCTTGACAAAACTACTTGTGGGAGCTTAAAGGCATAACCTCACCATTCTGTTCTCAGTTTCCTTATCTGTAAAATGAAGGGGCAGGAGAGATGGTCTCTAAATACATTTCTGGCCCTAAATCTCAGATCCCACGGTTAGGGTTTCAATCAAATCTTTGCCAATAACCAGCTGTCTGGTTTACTTCTCTTTATAAAGAGAGAGGAAACTGAAATGATGGAGAGAGTCTGTGTTAGCATTTGATCGGATGATTCTATGACCAGGGAACCTTATGTAAATTGCTCACAATAAGCTATGATTTCAATTTTTCAAAAAACTTCATAAATTTTTACCATCCCTTTTAGGGAAAAAAAACCAAACCCACATCAGGAAGCCTATAATACATACGATAAGGAAACCAAAAGAATCAGTGAAGGCTGTGTTTATCCCCTCAGTATTGTCCTGGTGAATAGCTCGGCTGAAGAAATTAAGCGCTCTTTTGTGAACAGCCCAAGTTTCCTGAGTAACCTTCGGGTCCCAACATCTCCCGTTTTAACCTCTTTGTTGGAAAGTGTCAGCAGGAGACGAGGGCAGTGTCCACACGCCTCCCAGACACAAGCTGGGCCAGTGAGCTATCTGCTGTCCAATCTGAAGTTCACCTCTCCGTTAACTCCTACTGCTAATTCATCATCCCGCCACCCGACAGCTCGCACAATAAGGGGCTCCGCTGACCACCAAAAGCCGCCCCGTGGGGGAGGGCTTGATGGGCACAGGCCTGAAGAAGGCCCGTGATAAGTACGCTCTGTCAGTGCAAGGACAAAGAAGGGCAGGCCCTGGGGAGAGAAAGGAGATAAAAAAATTCTCTACAACTGCTTTATCTGATGAGGGTTATGGCTAATTAATTATAAACTCAATTACCTAACCCTTACTTCAGCAGTCTCTATTCATTAAGAGATAAAACTTGAATGACTGCTAACTTTCCCGGGCACACACACACACACAGCATGCTTACTTCACATTTACACGCTCGGAACACACAATTTCTTCAAAAAATAAATAAATAAAAGGCTCCCCAAAGGCACCCGGAACCTGTCAGCTTCCTCTGCACAGGACAGAACAAATCTCTTTCTTTTCTCTCCTTCCCACCCAGGGCACCCTCTGCTGCACAATGGGAGGGAGCTGCCGTCATGCTGTGCGCTGGCATTTAAAAGCAAAAACCAGGCATTAGACAATAGGCATTAGGTACATCAAAGTTCCTCTCCGCAGCTGAGTTTCCATTTCCAGGGGTCTCAGATGTCTTCTGCATTTTAAGTGAGTCTCCTATCACTTTGGATGCCAAAGGCATCCCCAGCCTCTGCTCAAAGAACACGTTGCTCTTCTCAGGTTGGAAGCGAAGCACCCCCAGAAGAAATGCCTGCTATTTGTGGCCCCTGCCCAAATCACTCAGTTAACCTCATCTTATCCGTCTACTCTTGTTACTATGAGTTTTTTAAAAAAGATGTTATTGTATCTTTTGTTTTGCTATCACCTACATTCTACAAAGCAGCCTTCTTCCTCTCCCACCTCTCCCAGGGGGCCATCCCTTATAACAAATAATTTTGAAAAGGGTGGGAGGGAGCTTTCCACAATTCAACATTTATAAACATTTATACAAACAAATTTGCCACATGCAGTGCTCCTAGCCTCTGCAGTGGAGCAGGATAAGGCATATCCACTCACAAGCCTCCTTCAGGCTTAGTTGGGACTGTGTTACTGTAACTGCTTTCCATCTAAACAGTTGCAGTCCTTGTGTATTTCATTTTCTGCTTTCCGCTTACTTCACTTTGCATCAGCTCATCTAAGTTCTCCCATGTTTCTCTGGATTCTTCATAGTCATGGTCTCTTCTGGCATAGTCAGAACTTTAAGTGGCTGCTGTCCCCTTTTGTCACAGCTTATAGGAGCTCAGGGACAGGCTTCATCACTGGGATCAAACTGAAAAAGGTTCTTTCATCCCATCTACAGATCAAGGCTTTAAATAACCTTCCCGAATAGCTCCTCAATATTGCAAGTCATCGCAGTTTGCCTTTCTCATATATTTTCATGTCTACATTTTATTTTTCAACAGGCAAGCAGGATCTGGAAGGAAGGCTTTCCATTTCCCAGTGTCTCCCCATCACTACTTGGCTCTTCCGTAAATAAGCAGATTACAACCGAGCATCAAAATGCCCTACTTTGTTTCTTTTGATGACAGTTAGGAGAATATGGAAACACTTGGATCTGAGAGAAGCTCAATCATTTTTGTAGGGAACAATAAAGAAATGTGCTACCTGCCCTCCATTCACAGTCCCTTTCCTTTCCTTCCACATCTCTAGGGTGGATAGATTGTGCACATGGAGATACTTATTAAGGCTAATGTTTCTGCATTTCCAGCCACAATGGTTTGTAACAGAATATAGCACATATACCATGTATCCCTGCTGAAAGGACAGTATATCCAGGGGAATCAGAATCAGAGATTGACTAAACCACAGAATTTCAGTGAAGAAAGGACCCTCAGGGGTCATACAGTCCAATTAGAACTTAAAAAAGATTGACCACTGGAACATAGCCCAGCAGATAAGCGATCTCCCAGACTCTGGTTGAAGCCTCCTGCATAGGATTCTCTCCAGTGGAATCACCGGTACTTTTGCATAGCTCAAGCTGTCAACAACTTTCCCGAAGTTTTCAAACCTACACTTTTCCTTTGTCATTTTCCTCCCTTGGTCCCAGTTCTTACTCTTTCACATGACAAGTCTTTAAATAACTAAAGACAGCTCACCTGTCCTCCTGAATCTCTAGCTTTGCCAATTAATTCTCATTTACTGTGGTCTTAAGGACCCTCACCATCAGCCTCATCTAGGTCTTCTCCAAATTCTCTCTTTCCTAGATTGTGGTCCCAGAGCTGAACACAGCATTCCCAATTTGATCTCATCCAGGTCAGAAATGGAGGGACTAGCAATGCCTTGTTCCTCATACCAATTATGCAGCCTAGGGATGCACTAGCTTGCTTGACACATTTTGAACTCACACTTCAGCCTGCCATCCGCTGAAATCCCTAGATCTTTTTCAGATTAACTGTTGTCTTCCCATTTTCCATAATCCCTGTGCTTGTAAAGTTGATTTGCTGGACTCCAGCATTAGCCTTGAATGACGACTTGTCAGGTATGTGAGGGTGCATTCCTTTTCACGTATGAACTGGATTAGATGACTGCAGACATTCCTCCCATCTCTGTGAATTCACTTTTGTTTTACCCTATTCATTTTCACCTTAGCAGATTTATTTCAATGTTCAAAAATGAAACTAAATAACAAGATATCCGGGGGGGGGGGGGGGGAGGCAGTGATACCCCCAGTCTCTTTATCCTTACTTGCAAGTTCTGAAAACATGAACCACATCCATGATCCTCACCCTAAAAAGATGCTTTGTAGGTCTGAAATCACTATATAGGCATGAACTACCATCATCATCATTTATTTTGTATATAAATATTATATATGGATATACATATATATCCACATATATGCCTACACAGTTTGTCTTACTAGGATATGTCCACTGAGGACAAGGACTGTCTCATTTCTGTCTTTGTAACCATAGCACCTAGCAGAATGCCTGCTGTATTGTAGGTATTTGATAAATGCTTAATTGATTGAAGAGCAGATTGAAGAGTATACTTAAATGAGCACATGTTGCCTCATCTGATAGAACCTAAGCTATTTAAGGGCAGAGACTCTTAATTCTGTCATTGTATCCTTAATGCTGAACACATAGTAGGTCCTTAAAAATGCCTGTTGATTGACTAGTCCTCGGGGACCCACCAATGTAGCTATCAGCAGAGCAATAAATTCAGGACCTAGGCCAGGGATGGTAGCTGTGACCTAGTCATCACTCTCCATCACCCCCCACCAACACTATGTGTTCAACTCAGAAGGGAGATGGTAAATTCTGTTGATTTTAAGATCTGAGAGATTGATGTGAGCCCAAAGAGTGGATTACCCACCCTTCTACTTTCTGTCACTGGCCTAAGTCCTCAGCCCTGTCTCTTGATAGGATAACCCATGGTGGGTAACGACTGAGAGAGACATATATGTTCCCCAGAAGGCTTAGTGCAGTTTAAAGCTATTAATGCTTATGACAGAAGCTTCTTAGTTATTATTTAAGCGAGGAGAGCTTAGAAATGAAACAAAACTGAATCAACTAGCAGGGTGGGAAGACCAGGAATCCACGTGGCGCAATGGACACTGTGATGTTCCATGTTATGATTTTATGTTGAGAGTGGCAGCTTCCCCTGCCTCAAGCACTACAGAGGGCGATTCTAGGACCCAGCCTGGAACAGACAGATGCCCCCAGGGGGTGTCACTGGCTTATTCAACTCCCAATTGTAGGAGCATTTTAGCTCCCTGGTGTTTGTGTTCATCCTTCATTGCTGAAGAAGACCATGCCATCAGAGAAGTGATGACATGACTTGCACTTGACTTTGTTTGAGTGAGGGAGGGCTGTGTAGGTCACCAGCCTCACTTCTCCTCCAGAACCATCTGCATACAGTGACCAGATATTCATCAGGATGACTGGAGATGACCCAGGATGCACTGGGAGACCTTGGACCCTTAGGGTGAGGCAATACCCATTTATTGGATAGACCTATTTAAGAAGTAGCTGGGGCATATCCCCTTTAATGAGGCCAAGAAAAAGAAAGACATTAGGCTAGGTGGGAAACAGCAACAGTTACTATTGATAATCACTCTAAAAAGCTAGGAGGGTCCAGAGGAGCCCTTAGGCAGGGGCCCATTGGCATCCCAGTTTCAGAATGCAGTAGGTTCAAGGTTCTGGGAGAGGACAGGTAGATTCCCAGTGTTAGGTTGGGTAGTGGCAAGAAAAGGAAGAACTTAAATACATTTTGGTGGTTACACAAAGCAATTAGGAAAGTCTGGTTAATAAGGTGAAACTATGTAAAAGAATGAAGGCTTTATTCAATTAAAAAAAAAAGATCATTAAGTATCATGATATGTTGGGCAGAAGGAGCCCTGATCAGGATTCAGAATATCCGGTTTCTAGTCCCAGCTTTACGATGAGCCCTTTGGCCACATGGGATCCCAAAATGTTCACTGAATCTAAGAGAATGGAAGTGAACCAAATTAGACCTGGGAGGAATTTTGGACAGCCTTGGTCACAGATTAAAGCTAGGAGAAAACTTGGGGTGCTCCATGCCAATCCTTGCATTTTATGTCAAAGGATCAGGGACCAACCACCCACCAACCACTCATTAAAGGCTTAATGGGTGCCAAGCCCTATGCTAGGTACTGAGAATGCAGAGATTCATTCTGTGGGAGGAAACAACACATCACTGTGGAACAGTGGGCTGGTGGGTCTCTAGTCCTGTCTGCTCCCCTTCTCCCCATCTCCTCCTCTAGTTAGCCATACCCTTTTTTTTTTTTTTTTAGCGTAGGGGAGATCCAAATGCTCTGAGGTTCATTCAGTCTTGTTTTTGATTTTATGGTGTCTATATTAGGAGAAAATTTATTGCAATGACTTTAGTTTAGAACTACAAGAAACAGAGCCAGCATTTATGAAGTGCTTCCTAAGGACTGGGCTCTGTGCAAAAGTGCCAGGGATACTGAGGAAGGCAGAAACATAGCTCCTGCCTGCAAGAAGCTTACAGTCTGATGGAGGAGACAGCATGGACAAAACTAGGCACCTAGAAGATACATACAGAGTAGATGAATGGAGCTGTTCACACCATTACCTGGAGCATCTACACTGGAACTCAAGTTTCTAGACTCTGTGTCTCCTCTCTTAATCTGTCTGTCTCACTCTTCCTTCCTCCCTCCCTCTCTGTCTATCCATCTGTTCCCCCCCATCTGTCTCTGTCCATCTCTCTCTCCCCTTCTTATCTGCCTCTCTGACGACCACCTCTGTTTGTCTGCCTCCCTCCTTATCTGTCTCTGCCAGTCTGTCTCTGTCTCTCTGTCCATCTGTCTCTCCTCCCTTATCTGTGTCTGTCTCTCTTGGTCACACTGTCCTCATCTGTAAAATGAAGGGGTGGGACCAAACAATCTCTAAAGGGAATCCCAGCTCTGAAATTGTACCATGTTACAATACCCATCTTAGCGACATCACAAGGCTACTGTGAAGATCAAATGAGATAATAAAGGTGAAAGGACTTTGAAAAGTACAAAGCGCTTGCCGGGTGGAACACTGCATATGCCCGGGATACACACTCATCATCTTCCTTGTGGTAGATAATAGAACAGGTTTTCTTTGGATAGGCACGCTAGCTAGTGTAGAGAAGGTGTGTGTCCGTGGTCCTCCCTCATGCTCTAAGACTTCCCCATGGACCACGCTGGGAAAAGATCAGCACCACTGTTCCTCCTCCTCCTCCTTCATGATTTAACCTCTTAGTCTGGGAAGGACATGTGCAATTTATAGGGATACTATCATTAGAGCCCTATCTTGTAAAAGGCTGGTGGAAAAGTTTCCCCTATGATCAACTTCTGGGGTCACTGAGCAGAAAAGTTCTCTCCTCAGTGACTGCTCTTCCAACATGGGTGTGCCTGTCTGTACCTAGTTGGGCTGGGCTTTTCTTTGGGGAGGGGGGACAAAAGACATTTTTAATTCATAAAGCATCAGGAATGAATGTCATGGGCCATGTCTACTAGAAATCACAAGTAACTAATGAGAGTAACATGATGTCAAGTATAATGCCAAAAATGAAAACCTCTTTGAAATGTATAATGTACAGATATGCAGGCAAAGGAGAGTCCCTCTCTTCCCCAACACTATGCCAAGATCTGTCATCTATTGACTGGGGATCCCTAAGGAATCCTGGGCCTTATTATCTGCCCTGTCTGGACTGTCTCCCCTAACTGGAGGATAAGCTCCTGAGGGGAGGGAATGTCTTTTTCTTGTTTTTCTACTTGCATCACCAGCACAGTGCTTGGAACACATTGGTGCTTAATAAATGCTTTTTCATTCATTCATGCCCATAAAAAGTCTGTGAATATACACACACTCATATCCACATATATGCATGTATGTACATATTTACTAAACACATCTATTTGTTTGTGAGGGTGGCAGTCTGATTATCCAGAGCACAAAACACAGAATGCTAAAGAATTATATCTGATGTCCTGGAACTGATTTTGATTTGGAAGAGACTACAGGGGAGCAAATGCAATTCAACTGATAAAAGCATTAATCAAGTACCAATGATGGGGAAGGCCTTTTACTAGGTGCTGGGAAAGACAGCCCCTGGCCTCAAGCAACTTACATTCTCTTGGGCAGGGGTGGGGGGATATGGTATAAAATAAACTGACTACTAGATATAAAGGTGATAGGAAGTAAATCCAAGAATAGGAATGTAGGAAATCATCAGTTGTTTTTTTTTTCCCAATTTGGCCAATTGTATTTTTTTAAGGAATTGTTTTCTTCAGTCAATTTTTGTTCTTTCTTTTCCAAACTGTTGACTTTCTCTTGCATACCTCTCATTTCTTGCCCCAACTTTTCTTCTACCTCTCTTTCATTTTTAAATCTGTTTTGAGCTCTTCCAAGAAGACTTTTTGGGCTTGAGACCAACTGATATTTCCATCTGAGGCTTTGCATGTAGACATTTTGACATCATTGTCCAGTTTCTGAGTTTCTGTTTTGATCTTCCCTGTTTCCATTATGGCTTTCTATAGTCAGGGATCTTTTCTGTTTGGTTTGGTTTTGCTCATTTTTTAGCCTATTTCATGACTTTTAAAGCTGAGTTTTGCTCCCAGGCACAGGGTGCACTGTTCCAAGCTTCCTGTGATGGGGACCAGGGATACAGCCACTAGCTTTCTGCACAGTAACCTCAGGTGTTGGTGGCTTTTCCACTGTGTTGGGGTAGACCAGCCTAGTTGAACTGATTGGGTTCCAGAGCTAGCAGTGTGTCTTCTGTACTGGGGTGGGGGCCTCAGAGCTGGCTTTTTGTACCATTAGCCTGCTGAGCCAGGACCAAGGGGCTTTGGTTGCTGGTTTCCTGGACAGCATCTGCACTGGGCTGTGCTCCCCTTTAACCCAAGTGGAACACACATTTCCTGAAGGTCTTCTAAGTTATCTTAAGCTGGAAAATAGTTTTATTCCATTTTTTGTAGGTTCTATTACTCCAGAATCCATTTGGAGACTTGATTTAACATTCTGAGTGAAACTGACTCAAGTCAGAGAGACCTTTCCTGAAGTCCTTCTAAATTATCTTAAGGTAGAAAATTATTTCAGTCTATCTTTCTGTAGGTTCTATTGTTCCACAATCTATTTAGAGACTTGGTTTAACATTGTTTCTGAGGGTAAGTAGGGAGAGCTCTGGCAAACTGCTGGCTTTTCTCATCCATCTTGGCTCCACCCTCTCCAAATGTAGAAAATCATTACAGGAATCAGGACAAACTACACATAGGAGGAGATGGTCCCTGAGCTGGGCTTTGTGGGAAGCCAGGATTCTAAAAGACAGAGGTGAGGAGGGAGGGCATTCCAGATATAAGAGGGCCTATACAAAGACATGGGGACAGGAAATGGAATTTCATGTATAAGAAAAAGAACATATTTCAGTGTGGCTGGACTGCAGTGTTAGACCACCAGTCAATTACCCAGTAAAAGTATTCTTTTCTACTGAAAGTGACCAATAATCCTAGTGAGGAATCTCTTTTGATTTTGAAGAAGGATAGTAACAAGAAAACCATTCAGAGAATCTCCTCTTAATCTATCTTAGGTTGAACTTTCTGAAAGTTTACTCAAGAATCATCAGAGCCACAGAGTGAAGGAAAATGAAGAGGAATGAGCAGAATGGAAAGTCTCGTCTTCACTGGCTCATCACTGTCATCACATTTGTTGCCTACTACCCAAATTTCTGCTGCTGAGGGCTGTCCATGCTTAATTAGACCAGTCTACAGGTAGGAGAGATTCTCTCACACTGAACAACTAATTAAAGTCTTACTAACTTGGTAGAATCAACAAGAAGGATTTTCTTCTCATGGAAATTTTTTTTCCAAATGCCACTGTTCTTAGAGGATAATTCCCACACATTGTGTTGAACCTTAGAACACTAAAAATCCTACGCAGGATATGAAGTACTGGGGCGGGGGTGGGGGGGAATTGATGTAATCATCCAAACAAGAAAGACAAAGTGGATGAAAAATGTGTATTGTCCATATTTTGGAATGCCATTGGCCAGGTGTCCCTTTGAATTAGTTTATCAGCAAACATCTACCTAGGTAGATAGATCTAGATACATAAAAGTCACATACTTGTTGGAATATGCTATGTCACAATATATTACAATATCAAAATATATTGATATAGTTTTTATAGATATCACTATATCTTTTCATCTGACAGCTGTCATAAAGCTATTGATTTCTTTCTTTCTCAGACAAACATGTGAGATAAACAATGAGATAAGGATAAGCCTGGACTATAGATGGGAAACTGCACTGCTTTCAATGACATGCAGGGGCCCATTTTAAAAATGAGTAGTGTCATAGCAATGCTGAATAGATGCACATCATGGACCATGGCATGTGTCCAAAGCATCCCAAGTTGTAGAGGTGTCAGGTGGATATAAGTTGACTGCGAGAGATTTTGAATGATGACTGGAATGTGAGAAGTAGCATCTGAAGACTATGATGAGCACACCCTTGAACAGAGAAGTAGCTGGTCCTGCCCCTGGTGTAGCAATAGTGATGGGCAGCTAACCAAGAGCCCAGGCTTGGTCCTGGTCCTCCAGAGATAGCCAGGAATTCAAGATACCCTCAAATGAACTGAGTGAGTCCTTTGTGTAATGACACTACTGTGGATGGAGTACTGACGATGAGGGGAGCATGAACTCACCAAAGGAATAACAAGTTGGGGGCTATGGGAACAGTGGGGAGCTGAACTCAAGAGTCAAGAAAACCTGAATCCAGAGCTTGTTTCATACATGTATTACTGATGTGACTTTAGGCAAATCATTTAACATTTCTCAATCCTAGTTTCCTCATCTATAAAACAGGAATAAAAGCCTACCTCATAGGGTTGTTGTAACAATCACTGTTAGTTATATTAGTATTTTCATGCATTGACAGACACATTTCACCAAGTAAAAACCCAAAGAAGAGATATTTGTTATCTGAGAACCAGACCAAGTTCAAGTAAACTTGTGACTGACAGGAAGGTTGGGCTACTAAGTGATGGTGGTAGTGGTGATGATGATGATGATGATGGTGGTAATGATGGTTTTTTCTTAACAGCCTCATTAAATGGTATAATAAGGCATGGATGGACTGTCAACAGCCTTGGTAGAGCATACACACAGTCTAATGAAACAGATCTCTCAACTTTTTAGGAAAGGGGCATAGGGTTGGTGCTGAATATATTTCTCTCTATCATAGTATGAATGATATAACTTTTTTTCCCATTTAATCAACATCTATTTTTTCTCTTCCTTGTCTCTTCTTCCCCACTGAGGGATGGGGGTGGAGCCCTTATAACAAGTATGCATAGTTGGACAAAATAGATTCTCTCATTAGTCATGCCCCAAAATGTGTCTGCATCTTGAGTCCACCACCTCTCTGATAGGATGTGAGGAACATGTTTTATTCTCAGTCCTCTGGCATCATTCACCATAACTTCTTAATTTGCAGCTAACGAGCCCTGTGGCTAGAGTATCAGAAAGAACTGAGTTCAAACCCTGCCTCAGTTCTATGCTTGCTAGGTAACCCTGGGCAAATTATTTAACCTTAGTCTGCCTCAGTTTCCTCATTGAGATAACATAAAACCTACCAACCAGTTGTTGTGAGGATCAAGTTCAAGAAAACATCAAGCCTTTTGCAAAATTACATGTGGCTGCTTAATGTTACCTGTTATCTACACCTGGGGCTAGGGAGTCAGAGGCATGCAAATCAAATCCTCCCCCGGTGACTACAATTTGGTAACCCAAGGTATGTGTTGGTGGGATAGTAAGAGAAGGAGAATCCTCTTCATTAACAGGTTCTAGAATTCAGTCTCTATGGGACCTTAGAGGTCAATGGTTCAATCTCCTTATTTGGGAAACAGATATGCAGGGCAGAGAGGGGAAGTGACAGGCCTGAAATCACACAAGTAAGTCCTAAGCAACATGGCCAGGATGTGAACTGCTGCCTCTCTCCCCCAAGAACGGCATTTGACTCACATATGATGTTCATACAGATCTATGAAGGTGAAATTAGGTCCTCAGAGCAGCTCTTTGTTATGAAAACAGAAGCACTCAGGGCAAGAAGAACACAGTATTTTAGCTTATTTAGCAAACATAGCATAGAAATACATTTTTACAGCACTGGAAACCCATCATTAGTGGGTTTATACCAATCTGTACAATTCCATGGCAAAAGAAGGCTTGTGGACACTTGGTTTAATCTGGGCTTGCAGTCTGGGCCTTTTTGGATTCGCTTACCAAACAGAAAGAATGACTTTCTGAGAGCCTACGGGCCGAGCAAACGGGCTCCCAAAGTCATGTCTGCCCCTCTAATTGGCGCTTGCCGGCCAATAGAAGGAGACCATTTGCAACTTTCCCCAGGAAATATATTTTTAAATCCTTCAGGAGGTGGGCCTTGTCCTTTTCCAGGGAGCAGGATCACAGTCTTTAGTATTCACGGGCATAATTAGGACTGCAGTTAATTTCATTAAATTCTCTTGCTGCTAAATGAAGCAGATTATGAGACATCTTTTATTGCAAGGCGTGAAATTACAACCTGTCAGCTGCCAATGGGAGAGTGAAACTAATGAATTACGGGGTAAATAACACCAGAATTAACCAGCCAATTTCACATAGCAGAGAACAAAGTCATTTTTACTTAGAGGTTTAACGAACACCAGTGCCGGGACACCTCCTGAACTCAGATGAATGAGGGAAATGCTGCAAGGATATTTAAAACCTTGGCTAACTCAAAATTCATGGGTGGGGGAGAGAGGGAGGGAGGGGAGCATAGCACTCCTAAAATGCATGAAACCACTACAGGGCCAAAACGGACCTGTGGGCCCTTTCAGGAAGAAGGGAAGAAACTTTGGGAAGTGCTTGGATAGGTCTGTGTGTGCTCCAGTGTAGACATACTTGCTAACAAAAGGAGGTAACAGCAAGAGGCTGGCACCAACAGTGCCCTCACTGCTAATTACAACCTGTGTGACTGGGCAAATTGCTTTGTCTCCCTGGGCCTCAGTTTCCTTAATGGTGTAATAAGGGGATTACACTAGCTGGTCTCTGCAATCCCTTTTGGGCTCTGGATCCTTTGATTACTTGAATGTAAAAATCCAGTTCAGCAGATTTATTTATTGAGCACCTACTCTAGGCAAGCCACTTCTCTGGGCCTGTTTTCTCATCTGTACCATGAAAGAGTTGAGCTAGATGGCTTCTGAGGTCTTTTCCAACTGGAATCCAGGATCCTCTTCTCCTGTGGTGTGGGTTCAAATCCCAGCCCTGCCTTTGACTAACTGTGTGACCTTAGCCAAGTTACCTAACCTTAGTTGCATCATCAGTAAAAAGAAGTTGGACTAAGTGGTCCCTGAGGGCCCATGCAACTCTAGAGCACTGATCCTGTAACAGAAATGACCTCACTTGGAAAAAGTAAAGATGTCCCATTAATTCCAAGTATTCTTAACAGTATTGATCATGCTGACCAGAGTATCTATCATCTGCAGGGGAGGCAATATGGAGCAGTAGGGAGAAGAGTGGACCTGGAGGGAACAGAGACCTGAGTTCAAATCCTACCTGAGACATTTATGAGGTAGGTAAATGCCCAAGCTGAGCAAGCTTTCCACCTCTGTAAGCCTCAGTTTCCTCACCTCTAAAATGGGGACAATAAAAAGACCTATCTCACAGCAGCGATGTGAGAATTAAGTAAAGCAATGTCTGTATATTCCTTTGCAAACCTTAATAGGTTAGAAAAATGTCAGCCTTCACCACCATTACTATTAATCCCAGAGAATAGAGCACAAGGCTGCAGTCAGGAAGACCTCAGTTTAAATCTGGCCTCAGACACTTACTAGTTGTGTGAGTCACTTAACTGCTGTCTGCCTCAGTTTCCTCATCCGTAAAATAGGGATAAAAATAGCAGCTACAAATGAGATAATTTTATAACGCATTTCACACAGTGCCTGGTACCTAGTATTATATAAATGTTAGCTATTATTATTGCTATAACTATTAATATTAGAGTTTGAGTTTGGAGTTCCAAGAGTCCTATTGTTTTTAGTAGGTTCAGTATGGATTCTTGCCCAGGTGAAGAAAGGAGAAGTCACTGTTGTCACCATGACTGCGGAACGTGAATAACCATGTCCATATTCCCTCTGATTAATGCATGTTTTAGGATCCAAAGAGCTCATCCCAGAAAGAGGGGCTTTGTGGACTTTACAGCACTGGATAAAAAGCAGATATTGCTTTTATTATACTTAATAATATAATATATATTATTATTACTGCTGTTATTATAGACACATCTAACAGAGGGATGCCTTCACTGACCACATCATCACTGGGTACAGGCTTCTGCTATTACTTTTGCTGAATTAAAAAAATTAAAAAAAAAGAAACCCTACCCAACCCAACCCTGCCAGTTTTACAAGTGATTCTACAGGAAGCTTACAGACACATTTGCTAGCCCTGGTAGCTCAGGGTGGTCTCTGGCAGAAGGGCCCATTGCCATCAAAAGTGTCCCTCACCCCATGAGGTCTGCTCTGCTATCCAGGTGCAGTCCAGGTGACCCTGTGCTCATGGAGGCTTTACCAACCATGGCCTGGGTGTGCTACTGCTTCAGGAATAGTGCCACTTTCACCAGACCGGCCCAAGATCATGACTTTTTGGGCAAATAACGCTCAAAAGCTTTTTTTTTTTTTTTTAATAATAAAGCTTTGGAATGAAATTCATTTGGAATGAAAATGAGGTTGTAGTGACCAAGTTTGGGTCCAAAGAAGAGACAAGAGAAGTACCTTCCCCTTTGCTTCCCCACAGAAGTTTCAGGAGAAGGGGGTCTATGGGTAAGTATCACTATATATAATGTCATACTTTTTTGATACCTGGGTTACATTTTTAATGGTTTTTTGGTTACTTTTTAATGATTACTTCTAAAATTGGGCTCTCTGGGAGGGAGGAAAGGGAAGAGATATAGTAGAATATAGAGTTAATATAAATGATAATCAATAAAATTTATTTAAAAAACAAAAATGAAGATGAAACATACTATGGGGCTTTGTCCCCATTGGGTCTCCCACTAGCCTTGTGATGTAGGCACTTCTCTTTAGGTCTTTGTCATGGCTTCCCTTGGGCAAGTCCTTCCCCCTTTCAGAGTCTCAGTTTCCTCAACTGTAAAAATGGGGCTCCTCCTTCTAGGACTGGCCCCACAGGGTGGTTGTGAAGATCTGGTCCAGTGAGTGATTGTATAGCCCCCAATGGACTGTGCAGGTGCACAAGATGCTGATTGTTGCCATGGGGTAGGACCATAAAACAGTAATGAAGCTTGTTTTTCATAGGCTGCTAGTGAAAAAGCCTTCTGACTTAAGGGGATGACCCTGGAGGTCATGAAGCCCAACCCTCTCACTTCAAAGATGAGCCAATGTGATTGATGACCTACCTAAATGGGCAGAAGAGAATTCTGAATATTTAAAAGGACTCAAAATAAAGTAACAGAATCATTTAAAATGGAAGGGAATGTTAGGGGCTATCTGGCTCACTCTCCTTGTTTGAGTGGAGAGGAAATGGAGGCACAGAGAAGGCTGACTGGCCCAGCAAAAGGGCTGGCATCTGAATCCAGGTCCTCTGAGTAAAAATGCGAAGAATTTTCAGCAGTTCAGATGAACTGTATCCAGCACTGAAGAGAGAAAGGAAGTTCCTAACAGTCTGACCTCGTTGAGTTCCTAATCCAGTGGAGGGGACATCTAAATAAATAGGTGTATGTACAGAAATAGACACCAGAGAAAAGGTAAAACGAAAAGGGCCAAACTTGATTGCACAGTCATGAGTTTCCTTCAGAAGATTCTCTACTGTTCTAGAATTTGGTATGAACCTCCCAAAGTCATCTGACAGTGAGCGCTTCTGAGGGAACCAATTTTCAGTACTAGTCCCTGATTTCCTCCATCACAGTGCCATTCTTTCTGGCCAGCACCGGCTTTTATCTTTCTATTTTACGCATTCCTGATACTTTGGCCCAGAATGCACAACCCAAGGCTTCCTGTTGTCACAATGTTTAAGAGATCTCAGGAAAGGTTGATGCATGGATGGAAGGGATACTGTGGGAGAGAAAGCTTTTAACAACAAAAAAAAAGCATGATAGGAATGTGAAAAATCCTACATTTTCAGTCAGTTGTATGATTATCAATACGTGATATAGCAGGGGTTATCACTTGTGAAAGCCTACCTTGATTAATACCCTCATTAAACATGTCTTTGATTCATGGGCAGATGATTCTCAAAGAAATTCTATACAGATGGGGAAGTAGGAATATAGATCCACTATGGATAAAGTCCTTTCTATGCTTTTTTCTTTATGTTAATAAGGTCCAAGATGTTCCCCATGCCTTTAGTATTTCCCCCTCCCTTCCAATGCTTTGTTAATCAATTCCTCAATGTCCTTGCCATTGTGTTGTCTTCAGCATGGAAATCTTTTATGTAAAATTTACTGCCATTTCTACCTAAACACATCCTAATCTGTGATGTCAGAGTTCAAATGTAGTCATGGAATTGTCCTCAAAGCTGATAAAAGTTTAGAGTCATCTCTGCAGATCTTTTCCATTTTTCTTCTGTTTACTTTCCTCCTTCTGGTTTTATCCACCAATGCTCTTAGGATAATCATCTTTGGTGGGGTCTCTCTTTACCACTTTCTTTAAATTGGCTTTATCTGTCACTGCTTCTCTCAGTTTTATGAAGTGATATTTCTCATAATTTTCCAATATCCTACATAAAGTCAAATGACTTTATATTGTAAACAGGTATTACCTTTAGATTCCACATCTTTCTACTTCGCAGGAAGACAAGCATCTCCTGAGTAAAGTACTTTCAAGGTTTTTTCATTTCCTTCTTAGAACAACTGATTTCTTTCAGCTAAACTTCTATGTAACATCTTTTTTTTTATTGTGTCTATGTCCTTTTTTCCCATTCGTATCCCACTTTTTCAACATTAAAAAAACAACAATAACAAAAAATCCTGTTTGAATGTATCAGGACTGAGTAGCTTCAGTTTGATATCAGATCATTTTCTTGTCTCTCTCTTTTCTCCAAATTTGGAACTAATTTTGCCCTTTGTTCTAAGGAGTCAGGGGTCTGACAGCTGACATGACTCCCACATCAGTAATGAGCCATTTCCTTTACATTAAAATATAATCAATTTTGTTTTGTCAGTGTGATGTTATTCAATGTTCACCATTCCTATTTACCAATACTTTTCTTGAAGATAGTATTCATGATACAGTACACGAGTGTGAGGCTTCTGCAGAGTCCAAGTCCTTGAACCTCTCATTTCTTATTCCTGATTCATATTTTCCAATATATGTCTCCTCTCCCTCATTTATTCCCATCTTTGTATCGAAGACCCTGAGCCAATGATTTAATTTGGAGGGGGTATATCTAATTTTCTGTAGAATCTGTCCATCTCTCCATCTTTTGTGGGCTGATGCATAAATTATAATCATTTGGGGAAGCAGGTCACTGTCCAAAGAACTGACAAAGTTCAAGTTCACCGAAAGCCTAAAACAGTAAAACGTAAAGGTACATTTGCTAACATCTGCTAACATCCATCTCCCATAATGCTTAGTGACTGGGTACCACTGTGTTCCCAGTACTCTGCTTATTTTTGGCTATAAAAACATTGCTTTGAATATTCTGTTGATGGTTTGGTTTTTTTTTTTTGAGGGGGTGGGATGGGGAATCTAACCACTCTGAGGGATACGTTCAAGAGTGAGATCTCTGGGTTAAAGGGTATGAATAATCTTTCACACATCATTCCACATTATTTTCTAAAGCTATGTCCACATTACTGAAAAGAAATATTGGGCAACTAGGTGGTGTGGTTGATTAGTGTTTGAATTGAAGTCAGGAAGACCTGAGTTCAAAACTTGCCTTGCACACTTCCTAACTGTGTGACCTTGATCCAGTCACTTCCCTCAGTCTCAGTTTCCTCATCTCCAAAATGAGAGTAACAATCGCGCCTACACCACAGGACTGCTGTAAGGATCCAATGAGATCCTCACCCCAAAAAGATGTTTCATAACCCTGAGATCACTACATAAACATTAATCAACACATAACAAGCATTTATTGTTTCTAATGTTTCCAGCGCTGAGATAAATTAAGTCCTGGGGATATAAAGAAAAGGCCAAAAACCAGCCCTTCCCCTAAGAAGCTTACCTCCCTCTTCAGAGAAAATAACCCCTATACACACTTGTCTGTGTGTGTGTGTATGTATACACATACCTATATATAGATATGTGTATGTATATATGTATATATACATACACATATATACCTATGTATATATAGAATGATAGATTGATTGATTGATTGATAGATATATCATGTAAATATAGAGTTTTCAAAGAAGATCAGGATTCTAAGGGTGAAAGGTGGAAAAGGAGAGTACTCCAGACATGGAGGACAGCCATTCAAAAGCCTGGAGATGGGAAATGGAGAATCACATATCAGGGCAGCAGGAATGTAGAGTACTTAAAGGGGAAATTGAAAAGGTAGGAAGGAAGGATCTGGATTACAAAGGACTTTTAAATGCCAAACCAAAGACTTTATATTTTATCCTGGAGTTAAAAAAGTGATCCGTTGGGCTTCAGTGTGAATGGAAAGAAGGTTCTCTGTATTGGCATATGGATATCAAACAGTTGCTTCAGGTTTTTTTTTTTAGAAATCTGAATAGACAGTATCATTTGAGATGTAAGTGACAGAAAAGACAGGAGGTCTTGCAGCTGCCCAAGAGAGGGATATCCAATGGACAGTCCATGGGCTCCGATGGTCCATCTAATGTCAAGATACACAATTCAATATGAAGAGATCTTGACGAAAGGCTCTAGCACAGCACACCCTCCCCTGGTGGCAAACTTGTGGGAGAACAGGGGTGAGAGTCCAATAGAAAAGGTACCCTTGGAGCATCATTCACCTCATTGAGATCAGCAGGACATCATTGTCCTGCCAATAGCTCACACAATGTTCTGTCTCAGCAGAACAGCCCTTCTTTTTCATGTCCTGTTCACAGAAACCTAATTTAGCAAAATGTTCCATATTCATTCTATTGTTAAAAACAAATCTCTAAGCCCAGAGACACCAGGTTCAATTTTTTGGGGGACTGTCTTTAATCACTAGATCATAGAAGGGATTCAGCAGATGTTTTTGATCTTGCTTTGGTTTCAGAGGTCAAGACTCTCAGGCTAAAGGCCATCTTGAAGTTTTCCATGAAGCCTCCCCCTCCACATCTCCTCCTAGCTTCTTATACTCCGTTATATATGGGTGAAAACAAAAACCTTTTCTCCATTCACTGTCAAAGAACAAATTTAGATCACTAGTCATTCAATAATGGTGACCAAGTGAAGTAACATAGGGAGTTATAGCTTCCCTTGCCACTCCCCCAGCCCTTTTCTCTATACTAGTACTGTGGCACAGGGGGATATTCACAAGATATATGGAACCTCCAAGTGGCTAGGAAGAGAAATAAAGAAACATTTCTACAATATGAAAAATATTTTGATGTATTCAATTTTCTGGCAAGAAACAGGCATAAATTGCATTTTTAGTTTAACCTTCTCAATCTAAGAACTATTCCCTATGGCAGAGGTCTACCATCACCATTGCCCCATCGACCCTGAAAACGGGTCTCCATTCCCACAAATTGTCCTACTGTTCCCATCAACAAAAACTGTTGTCCTCAGCATTTATTACCAGTCTCAGCCCATCTGAACTTTGGGATTGTAGACACTACTTTCACAAGGCTGTATCCCTCTTTTGCACATACCCTCAGCTGCCTGCCCTTCTTTGGGTCTTCATATGTTCCTCTTTTAAAAATCAGTTTCTCTTTGAATTTCCTGGGTATCTACAAGTCACCTATTTTTCTTCCATGTGATGAATGCTTCTGTTTACATTTTCAGAATTTCATCCTTCAAATGCAGTCGTTTAGGCTGGCTTGCCCTGTAGAAATCTGCACTACAGGCACTCAACCCTATTTTCTCTGAAACCTCTAAATACATTCTTCAAAAGTCTAGCATCGACAGCAGGCTACTCCTTATTCCCCTGCCTTCTCTACTATGTACTTTACATTGGAGTAGAGCTAATCCCCTTCCCCCCATGATTCACATAATTTCCTATTTTATTTTTTTTTAATTTTTTAAATTTGTTTTTAGTTTTCAACATTATTCACTTCTATACATTTTGAATTCTAAGTTTTTCTCCCCTCATTCCCTGCTCCCCAAGATAGCATGTAATCTGATATAGGCTACACATGTACAATCATATTAAAAATATTTCAACATTAATCATGTTGTAAAGAAGAATTAGAACCAAAAGGAAAAACCACAAGAAAGAAGAAACAAAAGGAGATAAAGAAAAGATGCTCTGATTGTTACTGTCTCTATTCCTTGAAAAAATAAATTATCCTGAAAGGAAGTCGAGAACTTTGGAGGAAGTCTTCTTTCGGCAGGGAAGGACCTCTAGTACTGCTGTCTCATGCCTCCATGCCAAGACTTTTAGTCTATGTAAAAACCTTCCCCTTAATTCTTCCATCTGTAGAGGTGGTCTGGAGCTTCCCCCAGTGACATTAAAGCTTCTGTATTTCTTTCTGTTGTGCCTCACATAAGTGAATACCATCACACTTTCCCTGACCCCAAATGGACTCTGTATTTCCTCCCATGAATATATCTTCATAAACATCGTAAATCTGATGATCTATTTTCTGCTTCTTTCAAACAAAATAGCCCTCTTCCTAGCCATCCTCACTGAGCCTCAATTATATGAGGTTGAATTTCCCTGCATAAAAGAGAAGGCCCATTTCACACTATTTGTTAACCAAATTTTGTGCAGTTGTTTCTAGATACTTGAAGTCATAGATTCCATAACTGTCTTTCTCTCTCTCTGTCTCTATACACACACACACACACACACACACACACACACACACACACACACACACACACATACATACACACAGACTCTCTGCTTGGGTATTTCCACATGTGAATGACTGATCCTGTCCACTCACATCTTTCAGTTCAATTAAACAAAACATTCACTAATATCTAATTTGTTCAAAGCATTGGGTTAGCTGTGGGGGAAGAAAGAATCAAAAGTGAAAAGCTTCTTGGCCTCAAGGACCTTGCAGTCTGTTAGGGGACAGAGAGAGCTATCACACAGATAAATACAATGTATGACCAGCAGACAGTTGGGATCAGAGAAGGATTCATGACTAGAAGCTGAACTTTGAAGGAAGGATTCTGAGTGTAGAGATAAGGGAGGAGAACATATCCTAGAGTTGGAGGGTAGACAGCTTGTGCGAATGGACAGCTGTTGGCTATGCAACGTTGACTTTAGGGCATGACTAAGAGACTAACGTCACTGACCTGCAAAGTATATGAAGAAGAGTGAAGTGAAGTATGCCATATGAAGTCATTCAGAGCCAGGTTATAAAGATGTCCTTAAATATAAGCCTTAGATCACTGAAGGTTTGTGGGCAGAGCTGTGGCATGGTTGGTGGCTTGAGAAAGATGGACTGGACCAAAAAGAGCCTAGAGGAGAGGCAGGAGGAGTGAAGGCACTGTGATCTATGGCACGTGAGGGAGAAAGCCCCCGCATCTGGGAACTGTCAACTCTCTGAGGTGCTGGTGTTGGCTCACCCATCTCCCTTTGCTCTCTAACGGTTAGAAACCTGCCAGGCCACTAATGTAATTGGAGATGACTGAGCCTTTGTTTGGAAGATGCTCTCCGTGGAAATCCATGACTCCTTTCTTCATGTTCCCATGGATCAGATAGCACCTAACTCCTCCATTTGTCCTGTTTCTCTGCCTCAGCCCTCTTTTGTTACTGGCCTGATGAATACATGTCCAACATTTTCTCATGAGGCTTCTTTCCCCAAGCATAAGCAAACAGAAAATTCCAATTCTAGTAAGATTCTCAAATCATGGCTCAATCTTGAGATGAATTTCTTCTAAGACATTCTACACCAATGCGATGCCTTGATAGTCATTGTACTGGTGCCTTGGGATGCTTTCTCCTGGGGTGATCTCCTTTCGTTTGGATTTTACGAGTCTTCTATAACTAAAGAATATTTTTCTCTTATAACAGACAGGGGAAAAAGAATCATTAAAAATAGATGTGGAAGTCCCATTTGGGGTTGTAACAAATGAAAGCACAAAGCACTTCTGAGAAATCTGGGTTCAACCTCACCATTCTGAAATTCTGAGTTAAATGAGTAAAATCACCTCTTGATCTAACTCACTCCAAGTCAGAATAAATCCTAAGGATATTTTTAGAGGCCAGTGGACAGGGGCTTGGTCTGCATGTGCCAAGTGAGCTCCACTGCAGCCATCTCCCCTCTAGTCTTACTTTAGGTTATACCTCTTCATCCATTCAACATTTAAGTCAAACTCACTTGCTCTTCCCTTCTTTTGGTCTTTGAGCCTTCACAGGCTCCCTATCTCCCCTGTCTGGAATATCTGATATCCTCACTTCCACCGCTTAGGAGTACTTAGTTTCCTTTGGGGCACGGCATAGTGGTGCCACCTCTGGCATGAGATAATTCCCCACTCAATTCTCATATTCATTCTATCTCCATCTTGAATTTGCTTTGTATTTCTTTGTAGATATTTGGTGTTTGCCTGTCTGGGGCCATAATGCATCTCTGTCCCAAACCCCAGAAAAATATAAGATCCCTGGGGATAGAGACTAATTCATTTTTGCCTTTGTATCTTGGCATATAGCACAGTGCCTGGCACACTGGAGGGGTTCGTAATCGTTTGCTGAATTGAAATAAATTGCGTTAGATAGCACAGTGGAGATCTGTTGTTGGGCGTCTCTTCCCATCAGATTTTGTATTAGGTGATCATAGCATTATATATGGAAATGAAGATTACAGAAAAGCAATATATATAACAATGATGATTAAAAAATCATTTTTAAAAAATGGATCATGGAAGGGTTAAGGTTGCATTCCAAGATGTCCTGGCCACAATGTATTACATAGTGCCATCTTAAACACTCATCACTGTTTCATTGACAGCCCTGGGAGGAGGTGTTAGCCAATTTGTCCATGTCAGAGAAATACTGATTTGGAAGACAGCAAACAGCTCCCACAAGTATCAGCACAGTAAGAAATTTAACATACGCAGGCCTGTAGAAGTTATTTATTTGTGTACACATTGCTTTGGTCCAGAAGAATTTAAGCTCCCTGAGGGTAGGACTATTTTTGGTTTTGCCTTCTAACCTCCCATGTCTTGAACAAAGCAGGCACATACATTGTTACTGAACTGGTCTTAATCATTTTCACCTGCTCCCAAATGACACTCCAAATTCATTAGAGGCGTTTTCTCAAAGGATGTGTACATGCTCTTTGTGCCTTTATCCACATCTGAGAAGATGCCACGGGTGACCTTTGACTGGTACTCCTTTTTTACCATCTGCCTGCTTCTCCTTTGATGATTAAATATCCCAGTTGTACTTTTGATTGAATTACCTTTATCATGGAATTAAGGCAATGGGGAACCGATGACAATATTTACAGCATGAAAAGTTTTCTTTCCTTCAAAACCAGCGAAAGGGTTGTAGAAGCTTGCTGTTCAAGTTTACCCTTTTGATTGCACCGCTGCTATGTAAATCAATTTGTTAATGTTCCTTGCAGAATGCATGAGCCAGTTATACTGACAAACACACAAAGCTCATTCGTAATTAGCAGTTAATTAGTAAGAAGGAACAGATGCTGTTAGAGTTTCAGCAGGCGAACAGGTTCTGTAAACAATGCTTATAAATCTAAATGAATTTATTAACCACAACGCAACTGTCAACACTTTGTTGGCAACTGCACAAAATATGGCGGAATCTCCCAAACGTCTGGGCAATGGATTAATAACCGCCGTGTCAATGAAAGGCTACCAAGCCATCTGACTTGCTGTCATCAGGCATCTACTCAATCTTGTCCACTAAGTCACCACTTTCTGTCTCAATCTCCCACACACACCAGAAAATGAAGCCCATCAGTGCATCATGTGTAAATGCATGCAAACATTTTTGGGGGCAAGCCCGTGAGACAGAAGTGTAATTTTGAGGGATCTGCTATTGTTTTTTGCTCATGGGAATCATCTCATCAAACTTGCAGGGTAGGACATAAGTAAGCTCAGCAAACACCTAGTGATATGCCTAAGGTGATGAGGGACCAGCCTGGGGGAAGAATCTCAGACTCACACATAAAGGGATTTGAAGCTATCTCCTGCAGACTTTTCTTCTACCACACTTCTGGAGACATAGTAGCTCAACTCTGTGCTCAGACACAAAAAGTGGTGCCTTGCTCTTCTAAGGACCCACAAACACCACATATGTCAGAAACAGCTATACGATCAGCATGGGCTTAGCACACTGCCTGACATACAGCTAAAATTCTTGTTGATTCTTGAGAGATAATGTCTCTCCCTGGTAGAGTGTAAGTTTCTTGAGGGAAGAAACCATTTCAACTTTGTTGCTGTTTCCCCAGAGTGTAGCTTAGTGTCAGGCATACAGCAAGTGCTAAATAAATACTTGGTGATAGATTAATGATGCAAAAGCTTTACCTTTAGTTCCCTCATCCTACTTAATAAATTACTTCACGTTGAATAGATTGATGGATGTACAGATGGAGGGTGTGCTGGTAAATGTTTAACAACTGGTTCTCTGAAAGAGCAGGACACACTTTTAAGTTTAATCTGCATAATTACTATTTTTAATCTGCATTATTACCATTTTTTTCTATTACTGTATCAAGTGTAGACAATCAACAAAACCATAAATCCAGAACTTGATTTATAGCATTTGCTGATTTCTGTGGTTTAAATGCTCATATTGAAAATTTAACCGTTGACTTGGGCAAGCCAGTTCAAGTTGGCTTCAGCACACTCCTGGATGGAGGGTCATTGGGTGACTTTGGATTGGAGAAATGTTTCATCTCTCCCAGCAGTGGTGGAAAAAAACAGAACCAGCCAGAGGATGATGAGGAGGAATAAATCACAGGATCTGACATTTCTGAAGCATATCTCATTTGTTTTATTGAAAATCCTTTGAGTGTGTGTGTGTGTGTGTGTGTGTGTGTGTGTGTGCACATAGGTGTGTGTGAGTGAGAGAGAGTGTGTATGTTTGTGCTGGCTACGTATTGTATTAGAATGTAAACTCCCCAAGTTCAGGAACTGTTTCAACTTTGTGTCCCCAGGACCTGGAACATGGGAATAAGGGCCTCTTAACTGTCTCAAAATCACTGGAGGTGCAGCTAGGTGGCGCTGCAGTGGATGGAATACCAGGCTTGGAGTCAAGAAGACTCGTCTTCCTGGGTTCAAATCTGGCCTCGGACATGATCTAGCTGTGTGACCCTAGGCAAGTCACTTCCCTCTGTTTGCCTCATTCTCCTTATCTATAAAATGAGCTAGAGAAGGAAACAGCAAACCACTCCAGTGTCTTTGCCAGATGGGGCCACAAAGAGCTAGAGATGACTGAAAACATCTACACAAAAAGTCATTGGAATCCATCTGAAGTGGCCTTAAACAATTTGGGGCCAATTACACAGCCTGATTTTAGGCTATTATATAGCTTTCTTCTCTTTCCCCCAGGTCTGGAATACTTGCCCTCCTCCTCTTCTTGGCCTCCTGGAACCCAATGAGGGTTCCCTTAAAGGCTCAGCTCAAGAGCTTAGGGTTCCTTCTTCCTCTCCCTCCAGAATTACATATAGATATACATACACATATATGCTTGTGTCTGTTGAATTAGGGATTGAGGAGACACTAGAGTTGGAAGGGCACTCAGATGTCCTTCAGTCTAATCCCTGTACTTTATGGATAAGGGCACCAGTAGTGTATGTGTAAGTCCAAGGTCACACAGGAAGGAAGTTGATGAGCTAGACTTTAAACCCAAGTCCTCTGACTCTGGATGTCCATCCAGGTTCTCTGACTCCAAAGCTAGAACCCTTTCTGCTGTACTGTATGACTTCATGACCTTAGGTTCTCCCACCCACTGTATCTCAGCTCAAATCCTTGACTCGTATTTTGGTGAAAAAATGGAGGTCCTTCACTATGAGAGCTCTCTCTTCTCTCATCCTTACCATTTCATATCACTCAGATGCTTCTGCCACCCCCATCTCACGTGGCCTTTCTCCTTGGCAAGGTCAGTCCCTCCGAGTGCACGAGTGATCCTGTTCCATCCCATTTTCTCCTGCAGATTGGCCCCTCTCTCATCCAGACTCTCACTTATCTTCAATCGCTCCCTGCTCTTGGCTGCTTCCCCACTGCCTACAAACACATCCATGTTTCCCATCCTCATATCCCCCTCCTTCGAATCCTTCATCTCAGCTTGCTTTTGTCTTCTATCTCCTTTCTCTTTTGTGGTTCTGCTCTTTGAGAAAGCCATTCACAACTGATGCCTCCACTTTCCCTTCCTCTTCTTTACTCTCTGTGGCTTGGGCTTCTGACCTCCTCCTTCACCTGAAGCTTCTCTCTGTCTCTCAAGTTAACAATGTCTTATTCGCCAGATCCAATGGCCTTTTCTCAATCCTTATCCTCCTCACTTCTCTGCATTCTCCTCTGGCATTGGTGATCACCCTCTTCTTCATGGCATTCCTCTAGGTTTTTGGGACACTACTCCCTCTTGACTCTCCTCCTTGTCTAACCATTCCTCATTCTCCTTAGCTGGCTCTTTATCCAGGTCACACATATTGATGAGGGGCATCTCCAAAGGCTCTGTCTTGGGTTCGCTTCACTTCTCCTTCCATAGCCTTTCACTTGGTGATCTCTCTTGATCTCCAGTCTCATGTCTCTGACTGCCTACTGGACATGTCTAGCTGATAGCCATCCAAAGCTCAACATGTCCAAACTGAACTCATTACCTAGCCCCATCCCTGACTTGAAGTGCAGCACTCCATCCACTGTAGTCCCCAGATCCATCTAAATAAATTTAATTCAACATAGGAAACGTCAAAGCAGTTCCTCCTTCCAAATGTCCATGAGGATTCATTGCCTATTGTCACCCACTTTCCAGGGATGGCATCTGAGCTCCCCTCCAGCTCTGAAAGAACAGTGAAAAGTAGTTTTTTGTTCCAAAGTAACTCTGTATCACTCTCAGAAACAATTAGTGCCATTTCCTTTCCTCTGGGATTACATTCATTTTGTCCTGTCCATGGCTTGTTTAGGGCAGTAGGTGGTGCTGCGGATAGAGCACCTGGCCTACAGTTGAGAAGAGTTATCTTCCTGAGTTCTAATCTAGCCTCAGACACTTATTAGCTGTGTGACTGAGGGCAAGTCACTTCACCCTGTTTGCCTCAGTTTTCTCATCTAGCAGATGAGCTGAAGGAGGAAATGGCCAACCACGCCAGTATCTCTGCCAAGAAAACCACAAATGGGGTCATGAAGAGTTGGACACAAGTGAGGTAACTGAATAACAGCATAACTTGTTTGCATACAGTTACTCTCCTGTGATCCTCCCCCTTAGAATGTGAGCTTGTTGAGACAGGGACTGATTTTATTTGCTTGTTCTTTACTTTCTGCGTATCCTTGGTACTTAGCACAGTACTTTGTACATACAGGTACATGGCATATAGTAGGGGCATAATGAATGTTGACTGCTGACTGAAGGCTTGGCTACTGGTTTCTGTATATGTTGTTTCCCCATCAGTAGGTGGAAGTATTGAGGCCAGTGACTGTTTTTTGACTTTCTTTGTATCCTTAGCACTTAGCACTGCACATGGTACATGGTAGGTACGTAATGCACGTTTTTTTCAGAGAGAACATGAATCATATATCCCAGGGAAATCCCATACAGCATGGGCCATTCTGGGTGCAGTGACCCTGTGCTGGGGGGAGGAGGGGAAGTGGAGAGTCTTGCATTTGGAGCCTAAAGCCCCAAGTTCAAATGCCACCTTTTCCTGGTGTCACCTGTATGATCTCACGATGAGCTCTGATAGTTGAAAGTTTTTTGTGTGTGTTTGAATTTCTAGATCGGTAGAGATGTTTGAATGCCCCAGGTGTATCACCCCTTCCTGTAACTTGCATCTGGCACTATGGACTATTGATCGCTGTTGATCAGGGAAGCTTATGTCCATTTAAGAACCATCCAGACATATTTCTTTATGTTTTAAAGTCTAAGATATTTGGTAAGGAGTCATCCTTTTCTATGTACCACTGACACTCAGCGTGAACCCTGTGATGTACTCTCTTGATGAAGTCATCAGGGTAGTTCTAATCTAGCAAATATAGCCAGCAATGACACTTGCTACTGAGTCACCTAGAAAAGAGATGGTGATTCATGGGTTATAACTGTTCTCCCCTCATCCCTCTCCTTGGGAGGCTCAAAGCATCATCCTATGACAATGGGGCCTTGTTAAAACCCATCTCTAACTGAGATCAATTACAGGGATATGCCAGAGGCACCAGGTCCCCAGGAGCTAGCACTCAGTCCATGGCACATAGTAGGTACTCAGGAAGTGCTTGGTGAGTCATGGTAACCAAGTCCTGGGTTACCATCTGACACTTATAAAGCTTCAGTGAGTGGCTCATGGTCACAAAGCTAGTTAAGAACAGAAATGAGATCTAAACATATTCTTCTGGACTCCAAACATGGCATTCCAGCCACTAGATCAGATGGCCTTTTAAATTCACGATAACATATGTCCCAATGTGTCCCCAAACATCCTTAACGAAAGTGAGCCTTTGAAAGAAATGAGGAGATGTATTCACGGAACAAATCACAATGATCAACTATGGTGATCTCATTTCCCAGTAAAGTCTTGGAATCAGTCAAAGCTCCATTGAGGCCAACCTCCTCATTTTAGAGGGGAGGTGCCTGAGGCCCAGAGAAGAACCGTAATGATTCGTAATAAGAATAATAGCTAGCATTTATATTGTACTCCGAGGTTTGCAAAGTGTTTTTCAAAATATCTTTTTTATCCTCTCAATAACCCTGGGAGATCACTGCTATTAATATTATCCCCATAGAGATGAGGAGACTGAGGCAGGTGGCCCTTGACTCTAGACCCAGCATTCTTTCACTGTACTTACTGCCTCTATGTCTAGTGACCTCAATTCAGAGGAACTGAAGGATTGGCCTGTCCGGAAAGGGGATGACATCAACCTTCCAATGGCCTGAGGCACACTCCTTAGAGCCACAGCTGATGCTAAAGTATTTCAATTCAAAGCTTAAGTCTAGAATGCCTCAGGTAAATGACAAAATTGTGATTATGAATCCTAAATTATGGGTTAAATAAAAATGTTGCTTTTTCCCCCAATCCCATAACATAAAGACCTAGAAGAAAATGGAATAGCTAGGTGATGGGGTGAAAGTCAGAAAGACCTGAGTTCAAATCTTGCCTCAGACACTGGATTTGTGACCCTGTTAGCCTCAGTTTCATCATGTAAAATGGGCTGGACAAAGAAATGGCAAACTCCTCCAGTGTCTTTACTCAAGCGGAGTGACAGAGATCAGACACAACTGAACAACAAGAAAACAGAAGGATCCTACAAAGCTTGGCAAGGAATGTATAAGCCTTCCAAGGAATTTGACTGTCCATGTTACATTAGGCCATAGCTCTATGTTCTTTAAGAAAAAAAATCACTATGGGTTTCAAACATTTTATGCTTTTTTTGAGGTCTACATTCTTTCCAAAGTCTGAAGTTCAATATCCTGCTGAAGTATGGGAAGCTAGCATCTCAAACTTCAAATAAGCACAGAGTTAATGTACTTAACTGTAAGCAGACATCCAGATCCCCAAAGTGACCAGCAGGAAATAAGAGAACGTGGTTCTTCAAAGAGGGCAACCATCTAGAGGTTCGGAAAAGGTGAATGGATTGAAGAGATGCAGATGGAGAACTCCGACAGCTATCCTAATGGTCACAAACATCTCTGACCACATATGTGAAAGAAGGCATTTTCTAAGGCAGCTTTACTGCACCTGACACCTCCCTCCATACCTGTCCAAAGGTCCCAATTAGGAAAACTGGTTTGGCCACCTTACTGCTCCTCTTCTATGGCATCCTATCTCTTGCCTTTGCACATTTGCACAGCCCTTTCCCTCATGCCTAGGAAGCCCTCTGCTTCTGAGAAGCACTAATTTCCTTCAAAGTATCAAAGCCACTATCTAGAGGAGTCCTATCCGCATGATCCCTTCCAGGTGCTACACTGTATATATTGATACCCATTTTGTATGTATGCGTTTGTGTGCATTGGTTTCCCAACAGTAGAATGTAAGTCCCTTGACAGTAGGGATGGTTGTTCATTCTTGTCTTTGGTTCCCAGTACCTAATATAATGGAAGGCACACAGCTGGCACAATAAATGCTTTTGGAAGGAATGAATGAACAAGGCTAAAGTAAGTCAAGAAGAGCCCTTTCTGACCAACCTAAGGTCATTTGAATCCTTCTAGGCATCGCCAAGTTAGAGGAGAGAGAATGAGCTCCATTTTCTCAAGAGGCACACATGTAAATGCCTCCACTCACTTTCTGGGAAGGAAATCAATCAATCATCCATTGTATTAAGCCTTGTTCTAGACTCAGGAGATACAGAGACAAAAGGAAACAGCCCCAGGCTTTGGGAAGCTCACATGGTATCCAGGGAAAGGAGAGTGTCCCCATCCAAGTACAGAGACTAGTGTCAAAGTAAATGCCAAGGCAGAAAGATAGCAGCAGGTTCCTTATGCCTGCACAGATGGTCATGCCAGGGCGGGGCGGGGCGGGGTGGGGGGGCGGGCAATGCACAGGCATTTCTAGATCCATCCCATTTGCCTAGAGCATTATTCCAAGCAGGTATTCAAGAGCTCAAGTCCCTCTTCCCAAGGAAGGGCACGTCTGATCTAATTGGAAAAAATATTTCAAGGGCTCTGGGAATAGTCACTGTTAACTGAATGCAACAACAAAAAAGGGAAGGGGGGAAAAGGGCCTGCGGACCCGGGGGAATTACCAAATCAATTAACAACTAATTCAGGAACTAATTTCTGGATTGCCTCTTAGCACAAAACTCTCTCTTTAATTTCCCCAGCAATAAGCATCAGCCTGCTTGCTCGTCCTAACACACATTGACGCCTCCGATGAGTTTACAAGTATCTCTTTTTGATGGGCTACTCTGCATTATTTCTTCACAGGTCAGTGCAACCTCAGCCAAGTGCTGGGAAGATTTAACATGCTGGTAGCTGCCGGGAAGCAATTTACAAGGCCCAGAGTGAGGACAGTGTGTTGTTAAGAGCTGGTAATCAACCAATTAGAGAGACCGTAAATTCCAGATACTCCAATTAGAAAGAGTAGCTAGAAAAGGCATGACTATTCATTCCTACCTTCAGAGTAACTCCAGCTTTGGGGTCTTCTAGAGTGCTTAGGCTGGAGAGTCAGGAGATAGGATGCCTGGTAGAAGGTAAGCACCCTGAGGGGAGGCCTAGGGCTAGAGACAGGCCCAGTACAAAGTATGGGTTCTCAAATTTTTTGGTCCAGGATCGATCTTTTTATGCCCCTAAAAACTGAGGGTCCCCAAAGAGCTTTTATTCATATGGACAATATTTATTGTACTCTAAATAAAAACTGATAACATTCAAAACCACGAAGTAATTAAAATAATATGAACAAATCCATTACATATTAACATGATATATCCCAAAACAAAAGGAAGAGAGAGGAGTGGCCCTGTTATATATATATATACATATGTGTGTGCGTGTGTGTGTGTGTGCCAATCTCTTGGCTTAATAAAAGGCAGCTGGATTCTTCTATCTGCTTCTGCATTCAAATTGTTGAGAAATATTGTGTTGGTAAAGTATATGAAGAGAATCCAGTATCATGCTTGGGAAAGGGAGGAGCATTTTAATAGGCAAATAATATCTTAGTATTATTTTTGAAAATAGCCTTGACCTCCCAGACCTCCTAATACAGTCTCCGGGGATTCCTAGGGGTCCAAAGATTACACTTTGAAAACTATAGGTATAGAGGACCCTATAAGGAGGGCAATCCTCTATCAAAGCAGGCCAGCCTGTCTGTCACTTATAGTCTTAGAGAGTTGAGTGACTCGCCTGGGGTGAATGAGCCAGGGTAGGCAAGAGGCCAGCTCTCTCTCTACTCCACTCTCCCCTGCTGGCCTCCAGAGGACAGAATGGGACATCTGAACTCATGCCTGTATTCCCAGCATGGAGCCTCACAAAATCACAGATTAGCTGTCTCTTCCTCCACAAAGTATTTCCCAATTCTCTTTCCTCACCCTCTTGCTTTTGAAATTATTTCCTATCTTTTCATCAGTGTATATATACCATATCTCTCAATGGAACAGAAGTCTGTCTGCTTGTCTCCCTCTTTGCCTTCCCACACTCCTGGCTACTGCAATGCCTGCCACACAAGGGCAAGGATCAGCCTCATGACTGAGTCAGTACAGGGACTCCCAAATAAGGGAACTCCTCCATTAAAGATCTGTACCTTCTCAGCAACTCTATTTCAGTGAGTTGCCTGGGTGTTCTGAGAGGGAAATGACCTGGCGAGAGTCACACAGCCCTTGCATGGCAAAGATGGGATTGGATTCTGGCTCAGCATAGCTTTGAGGCCAGCTCTCTAGCCATTGTGCTACCCTGCCTTTCACATACTGGACTCTTATAAAATACTTGGGGAATGACTGGCAAAGAATGTAGAATTCGTAGCTAGAAAGGACTTTTTTTCAAAGAGGAGGAAGCTGAGGACCAGTTTCCTGTATAGGGCTGAAGGATGTGTCTTGTTTTCCACCCCAAGCCTGAATTTCAAATGCAATTTCTTAGCGATGCTTAGGATTTGAATAATGGAGAAGCTCATGGAGGCGTCAATCAAACCAAGGAAGAAAGGAAATAAGCCTTTATTAAGTGCCTACTTAGTTATACTAAGTGTTGGAAAAATATCTGAATTAGTGTTTATAACAACACTATCTTCTGTCTTAAAATGTCCCCATTTTACAGTTGAGGAAACTGAAGAAGACAGAGTAAGTGATTTACCCAGGGTCACACAGCTAGTAAGTGTCTGAAGCCACATTTGAACTCAGGTCTTCCTAACTCCAAGCCCAGGGCTCTATCCACTATACTACAGCTACCTAGAACAGAATGTCTACCTACTAAGACTAGAAAGAAACATTGCCTGCCTTCGAGGAAACATTTTATTGCAAAGGAGGTAAATGTAACTCTTAGGAATGCAGAACAACAAAATGGCAATGAGAATGGCTTGGCTTTAGGCACCAGAAGGTCAGGATGGCACTCTGAATTAACTGAATGGAGTGAGTGGGAGCCCAACAGATCCAGGGAGAAGGGAAAGCTGATGAGCATTCATCCTTGCACTTAGCACGGGGACTGTTACATAGTATCAGTATGAATGTTTGCTGATTGATCAACTGGGAACTCTGAGAGGGCGTGGGTAGCCTGGGAAGAATCCTCGCTGTGCTGATCACAGCTACCCCCTTAGGTAGACACTCCAAGGATCATTACCTCCCATGTTAGAGGTGAAGAAACTGAGGCTTTGAAAGGTTAAGTAATATAGCCATAGTCATACTTATTAATAGGCAGTACCTGGCTCTGGCAGAATTTGAACCCAGTTTTTAAATGTTTTTAAATCCAGTGACCTTAGAAAAGGTCATTCTGTCAAGTAGTGAATGTTGGGGTTAAGGTCTGAAACTCCAAGTCCCAAATGGTCCTCTGCTCCTACCGCCCCTCCTTCCCCCAAATTTGTTATGGGTGAATTTGATTTTTCAGATATAAAAAAGGGATATTTCTTCAAGGTAATTTTAGGGAACCCATAAGAACCTATAAAATCAGTCAGTCTTATTTTTAATTTCTTTTAGGCTCGGAAATCTTTTCGATATTGCAGATTATTTTTTGGTAAAAGTGGTTTTCCTTGCTAATAAATGATATAAAAGTGTTGGTTTGGTGTATCAGCAACTTCTGAAATCCCTTAATCAGAATGCACACCTCATATGGTTTAAGTTTCCAATTCACTGGGCATAAGCACAGAAAAATCAACTTAGCTTAACTTTATATGGATATGTGTGTATGTATGTGTGTATGATTCCTTAGCTTTACATATACACATACACATATATTATGTACACACATATTACATATGTATGTAATAATGGTAAGAGCTAACATTTATATAGTACCTACTATGTACCAGGTGTTGTGCTAATCACTTTTATAATTAATAACTCATACGATCATCACAACAACCCTGGGAGGGAGGTGCTATTATTATCCTCATTTTACAGATGAGGAAGCTGAGGCAAACAGTGAGTGACTAAGTGACTTGCCCAAGGTCACAAAGACAGAAAGTGTTTGAGGCTGGATTTGAACTCAGATTTTCCTGGCTCCAAACACACACACACACACACACACACACACACACACACACACACACACACACACACACACACACACACACACTACAATTAAAGCAAGAGAACAGAATTTTACTTAAGGTATGTCAGCTGGATGCAGGTGAGCTAAAGGCACAAGGGTAGAAGCTGATACCTCCCAAGCTGAGGTCTCACACTTTGGGCAGATGGGGGAGCCTGAGGTCACTGACTCTAAGAGCTGTCTAGGCCAAGCTCAGTGGATGGATGGATAGAGAAGATGTAGCCACCGGAGGTTCAGAGACAGGTCCAAATTTATATGATTTTTGGCCACAGGGTCTCTGACTACAGGTGATCTCAGCAGTTCATGACAAAGCTAAAGCTCCTGGGCTCCTTCTCCAGCCCCATTTGGGAAAGAGCGCGGAGAAGTTGGAGAAGACCCAGAGGAGATGAACCAAGCAGCCGAAGGACTTTGGATCAGTCACAGGAGAATCAGATGAAGAACCCAGGAGTGCTAAGCTTAGCAGAAAGGAAGACCAAGAAGAGACATGATGCCAGTCTCAAGGGCTACCTGGGGGAGGGGATGAACTATTTTCTGACTGTAGAACCAGTAACAAGGCAGGAGGGTTAAAGAAGCCAGTTTAGGCTAGATGTCAGGAGGAACTTCCCAGCTGGTAGAGCTCTGCCCAAGGGGTCTGGGTCACATCAGGAGCGAGACATCTTCAAAGAAAGGCTAAATGACCCAGAGGGCTCCTTCTTGTTCAGGAGAGGCTGGTCCAGCTGCCCTCTGACCCTCCGCCTCCCACCAGAGACACTGATTCATCAGCTTCCTTATCACTGTTGACAAAGAGTGGGACAAATTCAGGCTCTCAAATCATACCAGGGCCAGAAAAGGAAGGATGGATTAAAAACTCACACTGTCGGACACTCACTCTCTCTCACTCCCTCCTTCCTCTCTCTTTCTACCCATCTCCTTTCCTCCCTCCTTTCTCTCACTTCCTCTTTTTCCCTCTTCCCCTGCTCCTTTCTCCCTCCACCTCCCTCTCTCTTTTAAAGGTCTAGAGTGCCAGAAGCTGTGAAAAGGACACTAGGACCCTAGCTGAGGTTCTAGATGCCCAGCTGCCCCAACTGCCTTTAAGATAAATCATCCAGGTCCACAAGTCCAAAGAAACAGACAAGAATCCCCAATTGATAAGTGGTCAAAGGATATGAACAGGCAGATTTCAGAAGAAGAAATTAAAGATACCTGCAGTCATATGAAAAAAATGCTCTAAATCACTACTGATTAGAGAGATGCAAATCAAAACAACTCTGAGGTACCACTTCATACCTATCAGATTGGCTAACATGACAGAATAGGAAGATGATAAATGTTGGAGAGGATGTGAAAGAGTTGGAACACTAACTCTTTGTTGGTGGAGCTGTGAGCTGATTCACCCATTCTGGAGAGCAATTTGGAACTAAGCCCAAAGGCTACAAAAATATGCACACCCTTTCATCCAGCAATATTGCTTCTAGGACTGTATCCCCAAGAGATCATAAAAATGGGAAAGGGTCCCACATGTACAAAAATATTTATAGCAGCACTCTGTGTAGTTGCCAAAAACTGGAGATCAAGGGGATGCTCATCAATTGGGGAATGGCTGAATAAATTCTAGTATATGAATATAATGGAATACTACTGTGCTATAAGAAATGATGAACAGGAAGACTTTAGAGAGGCCTGGAAGGACTTATATGAACTGATGCTGAGCGAAAGGAGCAGAACCAGGAGAACTTTGTGCACAGCAACGACCACAGTGTGTGAGAATTTTTTCTGGTAGACTTGGACCTTCATTGCAATGCAAGGACTTAAAAAAACTCCCAATGATCTTCTAAGGCAAAATGCTTTCCACATCCAGAGAAAGTATTATGGAATTCAATTGCAGAATGTAGCAGATCATTTGTTTTTTGTGTGTATTACGTTTTGGTTTGTTATATGATTTCTCCCATTCATTTTAATTCTTCAGCACATCATGACTTTAGTGAAAATGTATTTAACAGGAATGTATGTGTAGAACCTATATAAAATTATATGCTGCCTCGGGGAGGGAAGGAAAAATAATAATCTAAGTTATATGGTAGTGATTATAGAACACCGAAAATAAATCAAATATAAAAAAAATTATTAGGACTTGGCCCTGGCATGAGATTGACTAATAAAGAGCATCAACCATCACCCTAAAAAAAAAAAAAAAAAAGAAACAGACAAAACCAAACACATTTGCAAACATTCTGCCAATTCTGGACTGACATAATTAGTTACAAAACCAACTGCCAAAAGCTACGGTAAAGATAAACATGCGAATCTCCCCAGCAGAGAGCATGCAGAATGATGACAACAGCTAACATTTGGAGACGTTCTCTATGACAAAGCCTAGTACTAGCAAGGACCAACAAAGACCACTCTCTGCATTTTATAAACAGGGAAAATGAGGCACAGGGAAATGATGTGATTGCCCAGAGTCCCACGGCTGGTAAAGGAGGACTTCCTTGGCCCTGAGAGACCTCGCAATTCTCGAATTTGGTGATGCTGTGACTGCAATCCCGGGGCTCTTGGCTGCAGTCTCCCAGAGGGCAATGATGCGTCCTAAAGAATCGTGCTACTTTCACCAAGCTAGGTGCCTCCCGGTTTTGGTCAGATCAGAATAATTCAGGGGGGCTTGTTTACATGTTTCTTTTGGGAACTAAGCAAAAACAGAACTGAATGGCTTTTGTGGGATGCGTGTAGGTAACGCTAGCATAGTTTAGGCACCTAAAAGTTCTGAATCCACACAACGTCCGCAACCCAAACTGAAGGCTGTGGGGTAGGGTGGAAGTAAAGCAAGATGGAGGATCAACAAACAGACTCCCATCGAGCTGTGTGACTTTTTCTAAGCCTCCCACCCTGTGCCTCTGTTTCTCCATCTGTAAAAGGAAAGGACATGGAACAGAAGACTGGAGCTGGAAGGTGACTACATTCAAGGGCCTTCATGAGACAAGGTACCCTGGGTCAACCTCCTTCTGCGCAACCAAATCAGTCCAGGGTCCCTTCCAAGCCTCAATTTCAATGACTATGTACAACGTGCCAACACATGATTAGTTAAAATAAACAAAGTACAAGCAGTGATATTATTTTTTGGAGAGGAAGGGCCAAATCTGTGACTTCATTCTTAAAATGAACCATCAGCCTGGCAACTTTGCCAACCAGAAACTGATACTCTTGAGGAGCAGTGTGGTAAAGTGGAAAGCGCACTGGTTCAGGGGACAGAGCTCCTCAGCCGAAGTTTTGTTTTTGTTGCTTCACTACCTGCATGATCTTAGAATCCTTGGGCCTCTCAATATCCTCATTTGTAAAATGGGAGATTGGGCTACAAGATGATCTTTGGGATCCTTTCCAGGTCTGAATCTCTTGACACTATGAACTTCCCTTCTTAGGAATTGCCGTGGGCAAGGAGAGATTTGGGTGACTTGCCCCAGAACTACACAGCTAGAAAGAGTTCGAAGTGAGTCTTGAACCTCAGTCTTCCTGACCCCAAGGCTGGCTGGCTGTCTACGATCCCCCAGCTGCCTCTGTAGATACTCTCTACAATGAAAATAAAATAAAATCTTAATTATGCTAGTATCTTTTCTCAGGGGCATCGACATCTGTTTTTTCAGTAACATTTACAAATATGCACAGGATGCAAGAGACATTTACATAAATCCATGCATATTCTGTGTTGGCTAGCTGCGAGAGAGTCAGAGTAGGGCAGTGGATAGACTGCCGAGCTGGGGGTCAGGAAGCCCTGGGTTCATATCCCACCTCTGGCACCTCCTAGCTGGGTGACCTCTTGGCCTCAGGGACCTCACAAGGGGGATGGACTACAAAGCCATGAAGGACCCTCTCAGCTGTCAATCTATGACCCTATGGAATTAGGTCTCAGTTTACTCATCTGCTCTGTGATATCCTTCCCAGCTCTAAATCTATGGTTCTATGAATCAAAGTCAGCCATCTTTGCTCTTGCAGCAGCAATGGTGGCCTGACTTACCACGAGCACCTTGACTGGAGGAAATAAACCATGGTCACCCATAGTTCTCTCCCCTCAACGCCCCAGACCACAGCGTCTGCTCCTGAAACATCTTCTTGGTGGGCTGTGAGTTAAAGGACCCCTCCCTTTCCCATGAGCTGCTGTTGCAAAGAATGAACAGCTTCTCTTTCTGGTGATGCCAGGGAGCAGGTACAACAGTCCCCTGCAGTTGGTCAAGCAGAAGAGACGGCAGGGAATCAATCTGACAGACTGTTCTGAGCTTAGCTCTGATTTCCAGAGCCCACTGGGAGCCCTCCCTGGAGTCCTGCCCAACGATTTAAGGAGAGAAGCCAACAGTTTTCTAAGAGGATGAGTCTGATCAACCAAATTATTCCAAAGGGAATAACTTACGGAGAGGACTTGGTCACCCTATACATGCAAGCAGCCAGGCCTATTTCTCATCTTTCCCCTCTTTTCATCCTTTTCCAATGGAGTTCAGATAGAAATGGTTTGGGACAAGGGGCTACCCTAATACTATCCTCTTAAAGTTCTGGGGACTATGGTAGAGGTCTGTAAAGGTTTTTAAATGAATGAATAAAAAAGCCTCTAGTAAACAGAGTACCAGGTACTGTATAAGCAGATGAGAACACAAATACAAGAGAAAATCCCTGCCCTCAAGATGCTCCCATTCTAATGGAGGTGGGGACAGCCCCAGCAGGGGAGGGGTGGTGAGGGAAGGGAGGTCTTTTCTGAGGGGTCAGAGGCAGACAAGGAATAATGGGACAGCAGTGTTGATGTAACTGAACAAGAGTCTTTGGCTGCAAGCTCCTCTGTATTGTTCATTTCTCTTGGGGGGTTGTTTCCATGATACTAGCTTATTAGGAATTTGGGGAGACAGAGGAGGAAACAAAGACTCTGAACGTAGGATTTCAGGAGGGACCTGGGGCATCACCCAATCCAAAATGGTGATTTTGCAAGTGAAGAGGAGAAGGCCCAGGCAGATGAGGACAGGGAAGAAGGAATGGACCCGGTCTGCTCAACTCTTGCAGACAGAACCAGAAGAGACAGGTAGAAGCTTCAAGGGCAAGGAAATGTCTCCCAACAAGGTCTGTCCCAAAGTGTAATGGCCAGACTGATTGGCCCATCTTTGGAGGCCTTTCAGAGACAACTTCCTAGGGATGAGGGGGTTGAAGGGTTTCTTTGGAAGGCAGAGTGGACTCAAGCACCTCTGGGATCTCTTCGGAGTTTTTATGACACAAAGGAGGGAAGGAACAAGGTAAAGGATGATGGGAAATTTGAGGCGAACCAGATCCCTTTGCATCGGGAGAATCTGAGATGGCTCTAGAGAGGAGGTGACCACTCCAAGATCTCACAGGTCGTGGCAGCACCCAATCATTATTAAGCAAAGTCTCTCACAAAAGACTTCTTCCTGAGAGGCCTGGGAGGGAAATGCCAAACAACTCAGACCCATTGCAGATGGTGCTAAGTCCCCAGGAAGCTTCTTTGGGCTCCTCCGTCCTCTTCCTCCTACAGTTCACAGACCCTCTTGCCCAAGGGTGGGTATAGTCACTAAGGCACAGATGGATTCTGAACTTTTGGAGACACCCCTGTGTCTGCGTCCCTAAGGTGGCAATGATCTGGAGGTGTCTCTGTCACCTCTGAGCTTCCACTTTGGGGCCCTTGTGTGAGCCAAACCAAGGCCTTATTCTCTGCTTCCATCTTCCTCTCCCAGTGCCCCAAAATAGCTGCAAAGGACTATTCCAGGACTGTCAGGTCATAGCACTGTAGCTAAAGAGAAGTCAGAGTCAAGGTTCCTCATTTTCCAGATGAGGAAACTGAGGCCAGAAAGAAGACATGCTTAAGTATCACAGGATCATAGAGTTAGAACCACAGGGACCTTCAGATGTCACAGGGTTAGTAAGTGAAGTAGAGAGTTGGCTTTCTCAGATTAGAGAATATTTTACCTTTCTATCCCCAGCACCTCACACACAACACACAGGAGGCACTCAAGAAATGTTTTTCAAATGGAGCTTTGTGATGGGTGGGCAGTGGAAGAAGCCACACCCAGCCACAGAGAGACAGGGACCTTCCTATAATCACAAAAGCAGTCCATTTACAAGTACTTCTTAATCACTTACGTACTGTGTGCCAGGCACTGTGTACACTGTCAAAACAGAGAGAAAAGATTCCATGAATTCTGAGAAGACAGATGTGGATACAGATGGGGTGATCATCCATATCAAACGGGATTGGACTGGCCTGAACTGAAGCTATTTTAGTGGATTGGGCACAGCACCAAAGTGTAGTCCCTGCTCTCAAGGACCTTGCCTTCTCTGGGGTGGGCAGGATGGGGGCAGGGGCATCTGGCCTGTCCATGAGTAAGCAAGCACACATCCATTAATGAATCTATCTCTGAAGCAATGGAATCAAGAAAAAGATTTCATCTTAATCTAAAAGCGAGAGAAAAATGAATTCTGGCAATTCTGAGGAACAGAAGGTTTGAGGGAAGTTTGCCATCAGTTGCAGTGGAAATTCTCAAGTTTTGAACGTGTACAGAGTCAGATGGGACTTTTATTCCGGGTCTTTTTGGAACAGTTTCTCAGTGTCGGAAGGCTGCCCTCTTTGGACCGCTGAGATTCTGTTATTCGCCTGACACCATCCCCCTCAGGCAGACAGCGTTGGATTGAAACTGGCTCCTAAAAGAGGGGCGCACATGGGAAGATGGGCTTCAAAACCAGCTTCTGAGATTTCTTCACTGAATGTCGCGGAGGCCATTGGTTTCTGCCACCCTTCCGGGAATTCATATTGAAAAGCTACCTTCAAAGCTGAAGATTCCTTCGGCTGAATTATTATTTTAAGCAGAAGAAAGGTTTTGTCCCATGTTCTCTCTCTATAATTAACAGACTGATGCTGAATTTGAAGGCACAGAACCTGAATTCAAATTCTGGTTCTGTGGCTTACTGCCCATGTGACCTCAGCCAAGTTCCTTGCCTCTCTGGGTCTCAGTTTCCCCATATGGAAAGTAAAGGACTTGGACTAGATCTTCTCTAAGGGCAACTCCAGTTTCAGACTTGGCATTTTTGATTTGTGTACCCAGAGAGAATGCTGGCCAGGGGAAAAAAAACCACCTCAACAATACCCCAGAAAATTCCACACATCACACTTTGGAATTGCTGTCCTCAAGCTGATGAGATCTGCAGCGACTGACGTTTGTGACATAGGCACCTGATCCATTCAGTGAAGAATGACAATTGATCTATCTATTGATGCTGGCACTAACTACCTATGTGACCTCAGGCCAGTCCCTAAACCTCCGGGGCAGAAGGGACAGGACAAGATGGACTTTGAGAGCCCCAGGAAGTCATGATGTTCTGCTGAACCAGGGAGTAGGAATCTCTCTCCAGGTCTCAGGGCACACAATGGAATCCCTATGGCCTGGATTGATTTGCCCCATGAGTGAAAGGTGTTTTCCCAGAAGTATTGGGCTCACCTTGGCTCCCATCATGGCTGGCCTGATCAACATGAGCCGTGCCAACCAGTTCCTTGAAGCAGCAAAGAGAACACGCTCCAAAGACCTTCGGTAATTAACCCTCCTGATGGCCTTGGGAAGTGGGGCAAGGTTCCTTCCTTTACTCTCTCTCTCAAAACCCCAACGACGCTCGGGCTTGGTCTGGAACTTGGCTTCCTCCACGAGAGCAGTGCACGACTACTCATCAGTGGCCCAACTTGCTGTGAACAGTGTCGAACTTTCAGGAGATTTTAAAGTCAGCTCTATTAGGTCATCTTTATTCAGTCAGTGCCGTACAATATACCCCCCAACGCTGATCCCAGGTACCAGCCAACATAGGTCAATGGCCTACAGCAGGTTGGTTGAGGGGATTAACTCCAGTGGTTCCTTTCACTTAATTGACAATTGCCTCTTTTGACTCAACTGGGAATCAAAACCCTGGACCACTTCAAAACAGTTCACAGGCCCAACGGCTGAGGACGGAGCGAACAGTCCGCCAGCTCGCGCACGCTCCTCGCCCGCAGCTTGAGAAGGCTTTTTCTCTGTGGCTTCAGATAGCGGCAAAAAACTCCCACTCTGTCACCGGTGGTAGAGAGGTGTTCTTGGAGCCCTGTCTTCTTGGGGGTGGGTGGGCAGGACATTGAGGTTCAAGGCCCAAAAGAGGAATTTAAAGGAGGAGAAGGGGCTGGACAAGAGAAACTCATGTCTTTCAGGCCATACGTTGACAGACCCAAGGACCGCCATGCTGATCTGAGGGTCGGCCCCAATGCCATAGAACCTGCAAGGCACTGGGCAGAATTAACTCATTAGGGTTCACACACAGAATTGGCAAAGATAAAGGCTCCCTGATTCTGTGTCTGCCCTGCAAAATAAGGAGAATGATTTGGAATTCTCCTGATATCAAGAAACGAGGAGATACCTAGCTCAGCACTGATGTCACCCCAGCCAGTATACCACCCCATCTCAAGAATGGGGTGTTTCTGATCTTCTCAAAAATGAAAAACAAATACTTTAGAAAGTTTGGAGGATGCAGGGTATGAGCTTTATAATCCTAAAGGTCTGCTGCCCCTGTACCCTATTGGGGGGAGAAAGAAGGCAGAGCAAGGACACTGTGAGGGGGCCTGGGAATTATGCTGGGACAGAGTGCTAGACTGGCAGTCAGGAAGACCCGAGTTCAAATCCTGCCTCCAATAATCACTGCATGACCCTGGGCAGGCTCAGTTTCCTCATCTCTAAAGTGAGGATAATAATAGGGTTATCCTATTCACTGGGTTGCTGTGAGGACCAAATGAGACAATATTTGTAAAGCTCCCTGCAAACCTTCAGGCATCACGGAAATGTGTGTTCATGTCAGAGGAAACTGTCATGGCCTTCACTGGGGTTGGATTTTACTGGATTGCCCTGAAAATTCCTGCCTGAAATTGAGGACCTGGATTCAGTTAAACACATCCAATTTGCCAAAAAACAAAACCAGAATCTGAATTATATATTTGATTGGGGGGGGGGCATGAAATCCTTCCCTGTGCTCCTGAAATTGTTTAGATATCTCTGGGGCTTCCCCCCACAAAGGCATGGTGGCACTAAGAAAGGAAGACATATCAAGGCCAGGCACAATCCAGGCAGATCAAGGTGCAGAAAGCCCTCTAGAAGAATGAGATCTCCTATGCCCCTCAAAGAAGAGAAAGGGGAACTCTGGGCTCCGGTAGCTGCAGATGCTTCTGATGAGTGTGGACCAAAATATATCAGAAGCTGTGAAAAATCCCGGAGTGGGGGTGGACAGACAGATGGATGGACAAAAACCTTCCCAAGGGGATGATGATTCCAGGGCCCCAAGATGTGTCACTCCATGGACATCCTGAGATTAGAACACACACACACAAATACCCCCAGAAAAGAAAGAAAGGAGAGTACCCAGCTGCCATCCCCAAAACAGACCTCCCATCTGCCACCCACAATTTGCATGTCACCTTCTCCAGGCTCATTTGTACTTCATTAACTGCCATTGACTTAACAAGATTTATGCAAATGACACCATAGGAGCGCGCCAACTCCCACTGCAATCAAGTGATTATGTATGTACAATTCTCCACAGCAATGAAAAATTAATACATGACAAGCCCACTCACCGCTGAGCTGAACCTCTGGCTTTTATTTTTCTTGTTGGGGCCTTTTTTTCCACATTTTTATTTGGAAAGGCCCTGCCAGGGAAGGAGAGCATGGCCGGCTGCTTCATCACCCCCTTCTCCCCCTCTGTAATATTTAAGTTAGCCAGCAAGGAAATCGCACCCTAGAAAGAGGGACAGTTGTATTCCAGGGAGGAAATCTCTAGATCTAAAAAAAAGGGGAAAAGTGACAAATACGCTTCCTGTAAAACAAAACCAAGGCAAGTGGTGATGAAATCGCCAGTCGGGGAGAAGTAAGACTATTGGGAGGAGGGGAGCTCTGAAGTTGACTCCCGTTGGAAGGTCACTGCTCATCTGGCCAGCCCATAACATCACTCTCAGGTACTTGGCCAGGAGGCTGTTTGGGGTTAGAGGATTTAGACAAGGGTCCCGGCTTGGCTCATTTTTTCCTTTGGGAGCCCAGACAAGTCCCTTGTCCTCCCAGGACTCAGTTTCCCCATCTGCACCACGAAGCTGTCTGGACTAGAAGGGTTTGAGGCCTAATTGTAAATCTATGATTCTGTGATCAGATGAGTTTGCTGATTGCCCATGTGACCTGGGAGTCACTGCCCAGGCCAGGGCCTCAGTTTCCTCATCTGCAAAATGAGAGTTGGGTCAGACAACTTTTGAGCTTCCTTCCAATTCTAATTTTATAACATTTATTGAACATGCTTCTTGTTCAACCTGGCATTTATTTTTTAGTGGAGGCGGGGCTTTCTCTGTTCTACTCCCCCAATGGGGCACTAGTACCAGCCCTCAATTCTCACAGCAAAGCTGCTGTGACCAGAGAGGGGCATCACTACCAAGGTCCACCTGTAGTCGGTGATGACAGGAAATTCTTTGCCAGATAGAGTGAGGATTGGGGGAGGGGCTCTGAGGTTGGTACCACCCCATCCTCATGAGGTTGGTACCACCCCAACCACAGCCATCATGATGGCTGACCCCCATTTCTAACTTGGGACAAGACACCTCAACTCCTTCGGAAGAAGAATGAGAATGGATAAACTCTATGGGGAAAAGACTGGAAAATTCATCCTGGCTTTACCTTTGGCCCCATGTCCCATTGCTGAGCGCATTGCACACACGCTGTCAGTGCACTGGCAGATTGATGGCAGCTGTGTTGAGATCTGGACAAGGCCCTCGGTGAAATAAGAGGAAGTCAGACACAAGGCCCAGGGACAGCCCAGGGACAACAGGCTGCCCATGGCAAGAGATGGTTCTCAATGGCTCAAGACACAGAATTGAGAGGAGGGAAACGGATATGACAGTAAAGTGTCCAACTGCTCCTTCCCAGTGAGGCATCAGCCATTCTCTGGGCAGGTGCTGAGCTGCCTGTGCGGGAGCCCAAAGTACATTCATCCCTGTACTCTCTTCAACTACAAATGTAGGATTTGGGGAATTCAGAAGGTGTGACTCAGACAGTCAATACTTCCAAGTTTGTTTCCAAAATCCCTTTAAAAGTACCTTCAAATAAAGAGCAAATTTAAAAAAAATTTTTCTTACTACAATTTGGTTATGCAATTGACTGTAGCAAAAATCTGGAGAAGATGTTTCTCAATCTTATCTATAGTTATCTGAAGACCTACCTTTTAACAGGTGCATCCTGACTCTGCCACTGTCCAGATATGTGCTTCTGGGAAACTCACTTCACCTTGCTGGGCCCTGGCTGCCAGCTGGGCTCGAGGTCCAGTAAGGTCCCTCTCTGCTCTGTCTAGATCCTTCAGGGTGCCAGCAATTGTGCTAGGTAGTGAGGATATATTAGAATGACAAGAGAGGACGGAGGAAGGGCTCTAACCCTCACTCTAATTCCTAACCCCAATATAATTACCAGATAGAAAGGGAAGGATAAAAAATAAACAAACAAAATTAAAAACAAAACGAAACAAAACCCTAAACAGGACCAGAGAAAGAGTCCTCCTTTTTCCTGCTTCCATTCTATTGAGCATATAACAACTGGTTACTAGCATCCTCTCTCCCAGACCCACCTGTATTGGCGAACTCTGCATACATTTAAATTTATTCACTTTCCTTGGATGCTGCCTCTATTTTTCTATGCCCTAGCAGACTCCCCCAGAAGAATGGGAGTTCCTTGTGCACAGGATTGTTTCATCCCTTCTACTTGTATCCCCAGTGCCTGGTCCCTTGTCGGTGCTTACTAAATGCTTCTGGGTTGATATATGATGATGAGTAGCTCCCATGGATACAAACACTTTTCCTGCATAATCTTTTTTGCTTACACAGGCAATGTAAAGAGACACATGCTCATGGGCTGTAAGAGGCATCAATTGAGATCTAGAAGGGACGTTAGAGATGATCTAGTGAAACCAAGACCCTCACTTTACAGTAGAGGGAAGTTGAGGCCCTGAAGCCATACAGATCGTAATGGTGGAAGAGTGAGATTTGACCTCCAGGCCTCTGAAACCAAATCTACCATGACAGGCATATCTATAAATAAAATAGCCATTTCTAAACATCATAGAAACTAAGCTTCCAATAAAAGGCCGTCTCCAAAATGAGAAACCAAGAGAAGCGAATTTAGAATTACACCTAGAAACCAGGTTTGAGATTTTCCTGCCCTAGAGCCCTAGAACATTGTATCTGGAAGAGATCTCAGTGATCCATTTCAGGTTCCTGATCTCATTCCTGCTGTAGAGTTCCTCGGTTTGGGGCTCCCATGTACAGAAATGCCTCAGGATAGCCCTGGACACTCACTGCATGTAACAGCTGACTTTCTTTTTTATATATCGGTTGGTTTTCCTGAGCTGTTGTTTCTCTCCTTTTTTTGTCCTTCCTTATAAGGTATGGCTCCCTGGAATGATGAGGGAGAATCATATTGGGGACTGCAGGTGAGATACAAAAGTATTAATACAAATTTTACTTTCACAACGAAAAAAGAAAAAAAGGATAGTTTCTTGTCACAGGCTGGGCTGCCTGCCATCCTCTTACCATCACTGATATTGTCATGGAATTTTAAAGTTTGCAAAGCTCTTCCTGTACATCAAACTTAATAGGTTGTCATAACAACCTATAGATACAATGACCCTCATTTTACAGGGGGGCAGTGATTTGTCCAGGGTCATGCATCTGCTGATGGACAGAGATGAGACTGGACCCCAGAATGCCCTGTGTCCAAGTCCAGTGCTCCATCCTCTGGGACTCACTGCCTTTGCACATGACATTCAGAAGAGACACCTCTGGGTCTGTCACTGCTTGGACTTGGACTGAGATCATTCTGCAAATCGACGACGAAAAGGCTTTCAGGGACTGCATAATACTCATTTTACGCCTGACAGTCTATTCCAATCCCCACATATATTGGAAATCTAGCCAGGAAAAGGAAGTGTCCTCTGCAAATTAACTGTGTACAAAATTGTGTTAAGGTTTCAATTAAATCGCAGCCTTACGCTGCTCAAATCGCGAAGCATTGCCAATATTAATAAGCGTTTCCACTAAGTTAAATACAAGAATTGAGGTAATGCATTGTATTAAGTTTTGCCAGATAAAAGGAATACATTTCTTGATATCAATTTCAAAAATGAAAGGAGTTAAGTATATTAAAAAAATCATTCAAATATAAAGTGGTTTGACAGCTATGTGCATGTATGCAAATATTCTCTGTCTCTTTCCCCCTAGATACTTACAAATATATGTATTTTAAAGGTCTGTAGAGAAAGGGAGTTAAAGAATAAAGAGACAAGAAGGTGAGAAGAAAGAATCAATAAATTCCATGGGGGGCGGAGGGGAGGTTTGAGGGTAAAACATCTTTTTGACCAAAATGCTGCCACAGAGCAGAGCTTGCTGGACAGAGAGGTCCCTTTTATAATGTAGGCTGAGCTTTTCCTCACAATGTAAAATCCCCAGTTCAGAAGCTCGTTAGAGCTGCTGTGGTTCCTGATAAAATGCCAGTTTTCTTGGCTGACCCCTAGGACGCAGTGTTAAAGGAAACCCGGGAGGAAGGGCAGTGGCGTGCCCTTGACTAGATGTTGTCAGTCTCCCAAGTTCAAGGTTTGCCCTTGGAGGGGGAGGTCTGCTGGGGCTCCTAACTATGAGCCCAAAGACTGCTCTCCCATGAGATCACAGGCTGCCTCCTCCTAATACAGAGATGGACATTCAATCTCCCTCCTTTTGGGCTGTGGATGTGGAACATCGCTGGCCCCAAGAGAAGTTAAAGAGGCCAAAAGTTGTTTCCTAGCCACATTAAGTACCGAGCTCGAGCACGTAGGCCAGAATATTTTGCTCAAAGAGGGATGAGAAGCAGCTAGAGGGAAATGCACTAGGTGAGGGCAGAACTGGGAATGGTGAGAATGAGCCTCAGATGGAACAGCCAAGAGGTAAACCCTCGTCTTCACCCCTCGTTTCATTCTCCTTCCCTTCACTATCTTCCTCTTTCTTCTTTCTCTCCTCTTTCCCCTTTCTCCTCCTCACTCACCCTTCTCTTCTTTATTATGTCTTCCTTTTTCTTCTTTCTCTCTATCCCTTGCTTCCTCCTTGCTCTCGTTTACTTCTCATTATCTTGATCCTTTTGACTCCTTCCTTCTCTCCCTCCCCTCTTTCTTCCTTCCCTTTCCCTTCCCCTCTCATTTTTTTCCTTCTTCCCTTCCTTTTTCCCCCTTTTCTTCTTTTATCCTTCCTTTTTTCCATTCTTTCTCTCCCCCTTTTCCGCTTTAATAGAACAAGAAATATCGGGTCCATTAGCCACTTTTTGCTGCAGGATGAATGACTCCCCCTACTCCCCCTGCACCCCCCTCTCCAGCCTTATTTTGCTTTTGAGTGAGTGCCCAGCACCAGCCTTGGGACCTACTTATTTGTGTCTTCCTGCTAAGTGTCCCCTGACCAAAGGACAATCTCGCTTAAGAAACAACATGCATCCTTCCGGGCCATTTTGCCTCCAGTTTTGGGGCTAATGAAACCTTGGGCCAGGCGAGCCACCCAGGCCAAAACAAACCCTCCACTCCAAATCCTGTTGTGTAATGAGGAAGTTTAATTAAGGCCCCCCATTACAGCTGTAAATGTGCACCGATATAATAAGGTCTAAATGAACCCAAGCCTAATCAAAGTTACAATTCCTTCATTAGCAAATTACAAACAAGGGCCCACAGCTGACACACGGGCTTAGATTATCACAACTAATTGCCTCGCTGTTACAGACCAGCCTGAAACGGTGTTCAGATGTCCGTGTGCGAGGGCCGCATCAGGCGGAGGCTGGATCACAAGGGGCCCTTGTACCGAGCTCTGATTTACCCCCGTGGACGAGCAGCCTCGCCAGGCTTAGCGCAAGGCCCAATCAAAGGCCGGCCACAAAGGCAGCCTTTGAAGGCAGCTCAGCCTCCCCAAGCCCTCCATATGTGAGCGGGCAGACTGTACTTCATTAGGCCAGGTTGCCACATTCTCCCTCTTCTTATTCTAATGATCCCATTTTAATACACACAGGAACCTCTCCTAATTGATGTCAAGTGAGTGACTTCCACATTCATCAACAGAACACATCAAACACGCGTCGGCTCACAGACCCAGCATCCTCCAGTGAGCGTCAGGCTGAGGTGTGGCTCCGATGCAAAGGAAAAAAAAAGGACAGGGAGGGGGGAAAAGCCACGTACCTGCTTAATTGGAATTGCACGGCCACTTCCAATGCTGTCCGCTCGACTCTCCAGGCTTTTTTTCTCTTTGTCTGGGTCGCTCCCTTTACGAGACTGCAGAGAAAAGAAAAGTTAGCAATCGGAGAAATGCAGCGGTTCCTAGATGGGCCCTCCCCCATTGAGAACATGCTCTGAAAATACAGATTTGGGTGCACATCCTGAAACCACTGACTTGGGCCTTGGAACAGAGCTCCATTTTTCTCTCCCGCCACCCCACTACAAAATTATCTTTTAATTTTTTTTTAAGAGTTCAAAATTCAATTACTGGAAACCAATGGACCATATAGGAAAGTAACGCCCAACAGGAAAAGGCATTTTCCAAGCCTCCATTAATAGTAACAAGGAAGAAAAAAAAAGAGGGTTCAAACTTCAGATTTGGAAAACCTGCTGTATCGATTTATATATTTAATTAATGTTGAAATGACTTTAAAATTCTATTAACGGCTTGGCAGGGCAATTTAATGGCATGCCCTTGATTAGTCACAAGTTCATTTAAATTTTTTTATTGCTTTGGGGAGGTGAGAAAGTAGCAACCTCAAAGTCAAGTCTGTGTCTGATTCTGTTCTGAACTAAATAAATAGAAATCCTGAGAGGAAGCATCCTTCAGGCAACGTGGCGAGGTTCAGGGGGGCTCAGAGGCCAAGAGTGAGAGCCGCGGTTTCTAGGCATGTCGGTGCTGCTGAATGAAACAACCACTTTTTCCTTTATGGAACCGAGGAAATACACAATGAGTTTACTTAAAGCAAACCGTAAGGAGTGCCCCCATCTCAGGGCCCCGTCTTTTATGGCATGAGAACGTGTGAGCAAAATGATTTTCTGACAGATTTATTTTATTATGAGAGAAAGATCTGGGACTCGTCCTCCTTAATAACCTCCCTGACAAGTGACAACTTCACTCCATTACTTTTCAATGGGAACATTACTCACGCAATATTGAAAATGGGGAAACATTTTCATGTGCTTTTCAAATCTTAGATGATATATGAAATGGAGGGAGTCGTGGTGTCCGGTGCAACGGTGGCGAGAAAGCTCGTGAAACCCAAGTTCAAGGTGTTAGGAGAAGCGTTGGCAGTGCCAAGTGAGACTCGGAGTGACTGGGTGAGTGACTGGTGGAGGCTTTAGATTCAGAGGCTTGTTGTGATCAATACCCAGAACCTTATTCAGAGCCACTGCCAAGGACGAGTTACGAAGGGGCAGAGGACTTGTTAAACAAAGAATAAAACCAGAATGTTACTCTCAAGGCAAGGCAAAGGAAGGGACAATTTGGTTTGATTTTGGCCCAAACTGGCAACTTTCTCAGGGTATGTGTCCATGGGCATGAGGGAGACAGACACACAGAGTCTGAATCACAGACTGACAAAGAGGGAAAGGGAAAGGATGGTTGGGGACTTCCAGTTTGGAAAGTCCCTCCACCAACTTGTTCTCTCCCTCCTGTAGTCTGCTTTGGATCCTTTATCTGAAAAGTTCCCTGGCCCTTATCTCATGCTGCTTTAAATTACCCTTCTCAGTGCGTATCTCACCCACCCCTAGTCCCCAAAAGAATGTAAGCTCTTACTAGGGGGTCAGGATGGCTCCATTTTAAAAATCTTTGCATCCTCAATACCCAGTAGGTACGTATTAAATGCCTATCAAATTAGACTGAATTTATGATGACCACAAGGTTGAAGAGGAGAGAACAAAAAGTCTTCAGTATGGTTTTAAGGATGAGTGACCCCTTCCCCCCAATTCTTTGAAAAGTGGTAAAATGCATAATATGAATCTATTCACATGGATATTAGTTTATTGAATTATCTCCAGCCATGTTGGAGAAGTCGATTGTATACAGTCATCTGGCATTCAGTAGGTGTTCAATATACCTTGGACAGTTTATTTCTTCTGCTGTCACTTTGTCAATGCGACCCAGGACCCAGCCCCCCAACCCTGCCGCCCCAATTCCTGAACACCAAAGAAGGAAACAATAGTAATGGTAAATGTACTGGTTTTTCGAATTTGAAGAACTAAGCTAAGACTCTATTCTGGCATCATGGAGTTGATGACATTGGATAAAGAAAGAATTCCAAAACCAAAAAGAAATGACCCCAAAACAACCTTTCACTGCCCTGCACACCAGCCCATGTGGCACATGCCCTGCCAGGGCACGTCCCTCACAAACGCTATCTTTTGTTTAGTTTTGTTTGACCAGACTTGTGACTCTGTCCCTTGTAGGGGCTCCAGACCAAGGGCGTCTTTCACCAAAGCAGACCACCACTCACTCTACAGTTTATCTTCTTAGAGAGACATGCTCAGGGCACAGACAGGTTAAGGGATTGGTCTAACGTCACACAGCTAGAATAGGTCACAGGTGGGACAAGTGGCACTCTTGAACAAAGACAGTTGTCACTTTGGTCTAAATGTAGACTTCACTCTAAAATGAGATCTCACCAGTCACACATATGAGAAAGTGAGGAGAACTATTACCCACCAAATTCCATAGTTATGGCCTTGTAAGACAGACCAGAAGCAGAGAGATAGTGAAGGAGCACAAGGCAGCTGGTCAACACCAGCCCACGCCCCACGAACTGACCTGCCCAAGAGACTGAGGCCTTGGGAGGTGGATGAGAGGCCTGTCACGAGGCTCATCTCTTGTCATTCTTGGTTTTAAACTTTTTGTTTCTCCCCAAGTAATTAGGAAGCTCCAGATGGACTTTCCATATAAATTATCTACATACAGTGATTTGGAGATATCCCGAGAAATTCTCCAGTGGAATCGACAACTACAACAAAATCCCATTGATGTAGCCTGTATAGGTGCCAGGCTCTGTGCCCAGTTCAAGGGATACAGATGGAGGCACACAAGAGCCCCTAGCCAATCAAATAAAGAGGTCATTCTCCTCTTGTCACTCAGGCTCCAAAGGTCGCCCCAATGATGGGAACTCAGCGTTCAGAGGAGTCTCCATTTTTCTTTTACTTAAAAACAAGCACATGAGGAAAACCTTTGGGTTTTGTTTCTCTGGCAAGAGTGTGGTTTTTGAAGTGTATTGTACTGACTTCCCTTTATCAGGATAGGGTTTTTCCTCAGCTTCATTTAGTGGGCATGGATGCCAAACTGTACAATGAAATTAAATGGCAAGTTTCAGAAAATCACACTCACCAATGCCATGTACTCTCTGGTGAATCTCACTTTTTGGTCCAATTGGGAAACAGCTATCTGTAAGAGGATGGGCTCCCCTTCCCTGCAGGCCTCCATTTCCAGGCGTCAGGCCTGGGCACAGATAGTGATGGAAGGTTCTCCCTCCTCCCTTCTTTCAAAACTCAACCCAAGCACTACCTCACCCAACAAGCTTTTCCTGATCCCTTATTGCTAGCTCATGGCCTTGAATTAATTTTGTATTTATACACACATATATTGCCTAAGAATAATAATAATAGCTAATAATACCATGTATATAGCACCTTAAGGTTTACAAGATACTCTGTACATTTCACTTTATAGATCCCTAGAACAGCCCTGTGAAGGAGGTACTACTATTTTCCCTACTTTATAGATGAACAAACTGAGGTATAAATTGAGAATAAACTGTTAAGTGGCTTGCCCAGGGTCACACAGCTAGGGAATGTCTGATTTGAACCCAGGACCTCTGACTCTTGAGGCACTGTCTCCTCCCTAAGAGCTTAATAAGTATTTGTCTAATTGAATGCCCCAAGCATGTGGTGGGTAATCACTTGTCAGGGTTGTGGGAGAGTGGATTCTTGGTGCGGTGATAATGGATGACCAGATGGCCACCAAGGTCCTTCCAATCCTGAAATTCCAAGGCTCTTCCAGGATTATGGATCGTTTTTTGGCTATATTAGTGATATGATGACAAAAGACAAGCAGAACCATGGGCATGACAGGGCATGGCACCTGCCTATTCTTGGCCAGGATGTTGTAAAGCAATGATGGGTGTCCCTAAGGACAAATAACCGAATAACTGATCCCACACTTCCCAAGTGTGGAGAAAAACTGCAGGTCAACCAGTGCATGAGGCAGTCTCATGTGCATATACAGAGTCACTATGTCAACAGTATCATCTTCAAATCAAAGTTGTGATACTGGAATAAAAAGCTTCTGCCAAAGCTCAGTGGAAGAACTGGGTCCCTTTGGGAGGTAGGAGCCCTTCTACCTTTCCTTTCTGTCTTGGCCTTTCAGCAGATACATAGAAGCTACCTGAGGAGTCCTTGAATGGAAGATCCCTGATGGCAGGGACTATCACTTTTTTTTCCTTCATGTCTGCCCAGTTTTTGGTGCCCAGGGACAAAATCTGTACTTTCATTGATAAGTGAGGAAGTTGCCAAAGGAAGAAGCTCTATCCAAGCAAACTGGTACAGACTCTGCCACTTGCTGTCTAGAGGACTGTGAGGCTAAAGACTAGCCCAGAGTCACTATGTGTCAAAAGTAGCTTGAGGTAGGATTTGAACTCAGGTCCTCTGGCTCAAAACCCATGGTGCTTTCACCCGGCTAAGCTGCCTCATTAAAAATCAAATAGCCAAGCAGACGTCTAGCGCCACCTTCTCCACAAGGCCCTTAATGTAGACATACACTGTTTTCCCTGAGAGAACATTAGCTACTTGCAAGTAGGGAATCACTTTTGCCTATCCCCAGTTCCTGGCATAGGATCCAGTGGACAACAAAGGCACTTCTTGAATGAATGCTTCTTGATTTGTCTAATTACAGCTTAATTAAAAAATTATGCAGTACAGACTAACAATATGATACATACTAACCGCACAATAATCACCAATAGCATTTTGATAGAGCTGTTCAAGGTTTACATAGTGTTTTACAAATGTTATCTCATTTAATCCTCAGAACAACCCTGAGAGGGAGGTATCCTCACAGTATCTATTTTACAGCTTAGGAAACTGAGGCAGAAAGCAGAGAAGCGACTTGTCCAGGGTCACCCAGTGGGTGTCAGAGGCCATATTGGACATCGACAGACACTGGATGGCTGCCCATGATGTCATGGCCAAAGTTTCTTCTGCGCAGATATGGGTGGCGTATGAAAAAATAGATAATTACTTACAGAAATCTCTCATCAAGTCAAAAAGCTAAAATCATGAATGTTGGTATGAATACAATGAGGATCTTTCAGGGGTGATGGGATGCCCTACACTCATTAACAGTCTGCCCCGCTTCCATCCTCCTATGATTCTGTACATGGTCTTAAGAGACTTGCTGGAGCTCATGAGTTGGCTACAGTAACACAGCAAGTATTAGAGGCTGACCTGGAACCTGGCTCTTTGTGACTCCAGGTACCACAGCTCCATTCACTATGGCCTGTTGCTTCTCTGTTTCAACCTACAGAGATTAGGACAGCTGTGAACATCCATGTTTATTTTATTTTACACTGAAAAAGGAAAGCAAAGTCTACATAATTTAGCTCTGAGATTTCACAGACCTCAGTTTCACCAAGTATATGGAAATGCTTGTTTCCTTTGGGGTTTATTAAGTTCATCATAAAAATAAAATGAATTTTTAAAATGGGGATGAAGCTAGGGAGATGGGCAGATCCAGTGATTTCCTGAACATAGGAAACTCCAGGGGGAACAAGTTCCTTCCACCAGGACAGGTCAGCAGCTTCCCTACGAATGTCTTCTTCAAGAGGTACCCCCCTTATGCCATACGGCTCTTTCAACCTATCAGTCAATTAATATTAATTTAATCAAATTAATTAATTTAATCAGTTAACCAAATAAATATTTACTTGAAATAAACTAGATTGTTCCAGGACTGACAGTGGGGTGGCCGTCCCCCAAAATGAGGATTTGGTAAAGAAATCTGGGGTCACTGGGAAGGACAAAGGCAAAGCCGGACAATAAGATATGGTGGGGAAGGCGCCTTGGGAGGCGCCACTTAGTGAGAAATCTACAGGACTCGGTGGCAGCAGGGTTTGCTCCTCAGTGGACACGGAGCCCATCCTGGGATCTCTAAGAAAGGCATTGTCATGGTTTGCTTCCTTGGTGGCACAGGGGTCCTGGTCACCAGCTGGACGGGGCCTTAGCTGCTTATTCTCTGCTCCATCATCAGATGTCACAATCACATAAGTGAAGAGAAATGATTTCAATGTAAAAGAAGGGCTGGGTGGGCAAGTGATGACGATTGCTGGATGGTCCCAGGCTTCCAGAGTCCGGGCAACATTACGCAGAAACGAGGGAGGCCCTTGACCTATGGGAGGGTATGGCCAACAGCCACAAAGGATGGGATGACACCGGCCACAACGGGAGGAAGCAGGCCCATGCAGAGGGGACGCAGCTCCACGGTCTGTGGCTCAACCACCAAGCCCTGAGGTTGCACAAGGCTCAGGAAGCCCAGGGACAATTGGCCGCCAAGGCTGGCCTTCTCAAAGCAATTCCCTGCTCAGTGACTTGGATGGCACTGACATCTAGTGGTGGGAACATGGCCAGCCAGGCTCTCCTACAACTCAACACATGCACGCACACTTGGACACACACACACACATACACACACACGCTTACACACATAAACCCAGACACAATCATGCTCACATACACATCATCCCCACACATTCACACACACACTCATACACAAACATACACTCATATCCATTCATACACATATACACACACACACTCATCTATACACTCACACAGACATACACACACTCATGCTTAAACACATCCCTACACATTAATGTGCACACACACCCCATGCACACTCATATACACTCATACAGACACATATACACATTTATCCCCACACATACTCATACCTTCTTATCTACTCATATATACATCAACCCACACACTCATACACACTGACACTCAGATACATACATTTATACAGAAGCATCCCTGCACACTCATACATACTTATACACAAATAACCTGCCACACTTAGACACATACACATATCCTCATGCACACACTCATACACACTCATATCCATATGTACACTTACATAGATACATACACATATACTTATACATAGATTCACATATGATATTCACACTCATACAGACACATACACTCACACGCACGCTCAAACACACACCTGCCGTTTTTGTTCTCCATCAACGCATGCTATTGGCCAACAGGAGCCAGGGCTGGCCGCTGTTCTGCTGTCTGTTAATGCTACTATTCTGCTGATGATTGCTGGGGCAATTCTCAGAAGATTCTAATGCCAGAACATTGTGGTATTTGGCCACTTTGCCCAAACTGAACGGCCACATTAATAGAGCAGAGCCCCCCCGTCTGCCTACTCCAGGATGACACCATGGAAGATGGAGCCTCCTTCCAGTCTCAGCCCAAGAACCACCTCTAGCAGGAAGCCTTCCCTGTTTCCTTCAGATTTTACTAGCTCCAGTCCTGACACATTTGCTTTACTAGGCAGACATTTGGTACTGACTTCTCACTGTACATCGGACAAGGGCTTTGTCCTTGGCATCCTCAGGATCAAGCACAGTGACTACCACACCGAGTCATGGCCTTAGAGCTGGAAAAGTTCTCATGCTGAGACTTAAGAAGGTACCTTGGAGGCCGTCTAGGTCAGCCCTTGAGTTTTACAAATAAGGAAACTGAGGCTAGAGACTGGAGATAACCGGCCCAAGGTCATCCTGGTACTAAGTGAAAGGTGGAATTGGACACTAAGTCCTTCGACTCTGAAAGGCATAGCCAAAGTTCAGTTCAAGTCTTGCTTCTGAATGTGCTGACTGTGTGACTGTCCAAACAGTGGCCTGAGAGGTAAGCCCGCTGGGGGGTTGACTTCCACTGGCAGATGGAGCTTCCTCATGACAGCTCCCCTCTCCTACCCCCATCCCTCACTCACTCATCCCTTTCCCACTGACTTGAAAGTCAGGCTTTTTTCCACAAAAGTTTGGTTGAACTAGACATGCTGGGATCCTCTTCCTCCTTCCCACCTTGTTCTTACAATCAGGGAAAGAGGAGTTATTGACAGAAGGTGCATTAGATGTTACATGAGCTGGTCAACTCCACTACACACTGTTTTTCAGGGAGAGGAGGGGGCCCCACTCAGAATGCAAGATGACTAAGATGATCCTATCTACCACCAATAAGGATCTTCTTGGAGTATCCTGCTAAGCTTGAGACCCCTTCTGGCCCTCCAAGGACTCTTGTTTGGAGAGTTGGGCTTCATTGAGGCCCTGAAGAGGAAGGGCCAGGGTCCCCACACTGCAGTGAGGTGGGGCGAGCTTAATGAACAAATGGAGAAAGAGCTGGGTCCCAGTCAGTGGGTAAGGATTCTTCCTCCCTCCTTGTCTCTCTTACAGTCTTTCCCAAGTTCCAGGAGGTACGTTAACTTTTTTTTAATCAAGACCCAGAGCTTTGAATGGATCCTGCCAAAATTCAAGCCTCACTTCCTGGCATGTCCTTTCCACTCAGATTATAATCCACCAACAACATGGACACCAACACTGGAGACATTCTGGGCTCTGCCTGGGGAGTTTTCCTCTGGTCATGCCTGGAGAGAGACCTCCCCACCCCTCTGGACCATGCATGCCTCACCTCCTTTCCAGCTCTCCTTCTCTATCTTCTCTCTCCAACACTATATAGGAGGTCAGGGACTGTTTGGCCTGCTTGAATTTGCATCAGTGCTAGATAAATGTTCACTTGCTCTCATGGGCTGGCTCTCTCTCTCTCTCTCTCTCTCTCTCTCTCTCTCTCTCTCTCTCTCTCTCTCTCTCTCTCTCTCTCTCTCTGTCCTATCTACTCTTATCTATCTGCTTTATTTACCCTATCTATTCATCCATCTATCTATTTCCTGTTTACATGTCTATCCATCCACCCACCCATCTATCCATCTCTATTCTGTCTACATGTCTATCTATTCATCTATATCCTGTCTATATGTCTATCTATCCACCCACCCATGAATCCATCCATCCATCCATTCATCCATCCATCTATACTGTTTATGTCTGTCTTTCTATTTACTGCCAGCTTGAACTGACCTTGAAGAAATGGTTGTTGCTTCTGAAAGTCAGTACAGTCAAGAACACATCCACTCATGCTCAAGAATATCCAGTGGCTCCCTCTTGCTTCTAGGCTGAAATACCAGCTCTTAAGGTTGGCATTTAGAATCCCTGGCTCCAGCCTCTTTCCAAGCCAAAAAGAGAAGTTGCATTGCTGTGCACTCCAGACAAAGTGGGCCTCTCTCACCTGTCTCTGCCCAGGCCTGGCCTGGCGCACTTGACTGCTTTCCTTCCACCTCTGGGGTAGGAGGCAGCTTGAGCACTGTCTCTTTCTAGAGATTTTTCCTCTGTGCCCCTCTTTCTCCTTACCCAGTGTTTTGATTGGGAATCTGTTCCAAATTTATTTGATCTCTCTATAATGACAGTACCAACTTCACATGGTTGTTTGTGACGGCTGCCCACAGGCCATTCAGAGTCATTCTTATTTACCTCTCTAGACTCCTACCTGTGAGCCTCCCCTCAGCCAGGAGATTATAAAGTCCCAGGGCAAAGACTGTCATCTCTCTGTCTTTGCAACCCTTGTACTTCAAACGGTGCCTGACACACAGTAGGAGCTTAAGAAATGCCTGCCAAATTGAATTGGATGGATCTGAACTTGGAAAGGTCCTGAGCAGTAGCAGATCTAGGAAACCACGTGACTTCAGGTGCCTGTGCCACTGGGGCTAGGAGGGCAATGGCCCTCTCCACGTCCTTGGGATAGGAAAGAAGCAGTCCCTATGGATCCCTAGTTGCTCCTGAATGGCCCTTCCCTGAGGAGCAGAGGCATCACGTTGGGGACTGTGAGGCACCATGGTCCTCAAGGACGGTGTAACATCAGATGAAATCTGTTGAGTGAAATGAAGGAGGTAGCTGGCCTGACAAGGTCTTAAGACTTGAGAGATTGTGTTGAGGGCCACTGCTTAGCAAATATCTCCAGTGGGAATTTGTGGTGGTCGCATTTCAGGGTTATTAAAAATCAGGGCTTCAGGAGAAAAAATCAAAACCCTCCAACACTATATTAAGCCATTCATTGGCTTTAGTTTCCATTTTTTTTTTTAATGAGCCAAGGGAGGGGTTTTCTAAGGGCCTCATGACTCCATGAATGGTTCTTTCCTTTGGACGGATTCAGCCAATAGGATAGAACCACGTGGCGACTGGCGCCCAGATGCCAGGCCTTCCAAAGCACATGCCCTGGCTCTTTTGGGGGTTGACACTCACTGTGAACAGGTTGGATCGCCGCTTGGACTGCTTGCGGACAGGCGTCGGAGTGTTGGCTGTAGGAGGGACATCGATGCGGAGCTCTTTCTGGCTGGTGCTTGGAGTGGACGGGACAGAGGATGAATAGTCGCTCAAGCTCCCTCCTCCATTACTTGTCTGCAATGATTAAAACCAGGCGCATCCATCAGTGAGGCGCTTGGTCCAAGCAAGCTGGGGTCTTCATGCAGGCATTCACTCAGTCATTCAACAAGCATCTGTTAAGCATGTAGGATGGGCTAGGCCCTGGGGACACTGTGGCCACCAGGAGACACAGGCCCTGTCTTCCAGGAGCGTCTGCTCTATGGACAGGCTGAGGTTTGGTCAGTGCAGATGAAGGGGGTCTGACATGGGATGGAGAGTCTTGCCAAGATTCACAGCAGGGACATTCAGGTCCAGACTGGCCTGACTGTCCCTCCCCCATTCCCACAGGCCGTTCGTGGCCCCGCTTAACCCCAAGACATCTCCACTCCTCACAAAAGGCTCCACTGGGCCTAAGGCAAGCTTCCCTCTCAAATTCTCAACTTCACCTCCATGTTTTTCAGGAATGAAAAAGTCTAGACCAGCGCAAGGGGTGCTGGGTGGGGGGTCCCAGGCTGTAGGCAGGGAATCCCTCCTTGTCACTTCCTGCTAGGCTACAGACAAGTCATGTCACTTAGGTGGGCCTCAGTTTCCTCCCCTACCAAAGGGGCTTGATGTCTACAGTTTGATAAGAAAGTCTTACCTTTGTCTCCCAAACCAAAGCCCCTCCTTCCCTCCTTCTTTTAAACCCAACATCAGATTTAATGGCATCAAAATGGGGGAGAGGGAGGAGTTTCAAGTTTCCTGACACAAACAGGTATAAAACCAGCACATTTTGTTCTAATTATTTCTTTTTGACCTTGCATGTATTTTGCATCTGTCTATATAAATACATGTTGGGAGTTTCCTCCCAGGAGAATCAACCCTCTGGAGGGATGGGGCTCTTTCCTTTTTGTTTCTATCTCCCCAGCACTTAGCACAGTACCTGGCACACACCAGGTGCTCAATAACGGCTCGCTAACCACAGCACTTTTCCCACACCAGGTGTTGGGGCCAATGGCCACTGGATTTCCTGAGCCAGGAGGGAGGATGTGAGCATGACTTTTCCCCGCCATGCTCATACGTTATGGCACTGGACCTGGGTTCAGATTCTGCCTATGTTACTCCAGGGAAGTAGCCTAAGCCTTCTCAGACTGTTTCTTTGCCTGTAACACAGTTTGGTATCAGCACATTCCTCACAGGCCTGCAAGGCTCCAAGGTGATCATGTAGGAGAGTATCTGCAAACCTTCAAACGATACAGAAATGCAAGCTATTCTCTCTTAATAACATGAGGATACTTGTTATCTGCCCTAAGAAAGGGGTGGTTTTTACAAAGCAGTCCCATCTCTTCCTTTATTCCCATTTACATCCTGCTTTCATGCCTCTTCTGGGTGACAGGTGAGCCTGAGAAACCTGGGCTCTAGAAGGGCTTTGAGAATACAACCTATTGGTTCTGCCAGGGCTGGGCCACACCTGGAGCACTACGGTCTGTTCTAAGTGCCTTTTATGAGCAAGGACATCGATCAGGCAGAAGGAGAGTCAGAGGTGGGGACCCAGGATGGGAAGGGTCTTTGAGCTGGTGCCTCCTGGGAGGCTCAGGTCTACAATGGCATTTTTGGCTGTGGCGAGTCACGAATGATGCAGAGCTTTGTAAACATGAGTAGAGGGGCTATCCCTACCGAGGAAATCTAAGCTCATCCACAGCCTGGGAGCCAAACAAAAGAAGCCAGCCACTGCATTTTCCTCAACAAGCATCCCCTTACATCTTCAGCCCTTGGTGTTCCCATGTGAATAATTCGGCAGATTTCATCCTCCTCACAGAAAGGGGATTACTTCTTCCAGGAGGAAGGGAGAAGAGAAGGAAATTGTAATGAAACCACATTCTATAACACAAGTGCAAAACTCAGATCAACCAGGGAGGTCGGCCAACGGCCGACCGTTCAATGGCCCAGCTGCCAAGAACCAGGACCAAGGTCGGCTAATTGAAAATGACACAGAGAGCATTCACACAACTTGGCTCCTGACCAGCAGCCCGACTCAGGTCAGCAGGAAACATAACACAAGCGGCAGGGGGAAGGAGAGCAGGAAAGGGACATTCCCAATAAAATAACAAAAAAAATAAAGCAGTCGGCCACAGCAGCTTCTGAAAGCAATGTCAAATCAATTACAAACGTGCTGTTATTTACCACTGCGATCATAGCAGAAAGCAGAGGGGGAAGATCACTTGTAAGTAGTCGCAAACAATGTGTGGGAAAACCCTGTGGACTCCATTAGTGATGGACTTTGCCTGGCAGTCCCCAGGAGTTCCTTTCCTCACCTGACTGATATGCACAGCAGAGACCTGGGCGGAGCACACGGAGGAGTGGCTGGGGGAGTTAGGTAATGACTTGCAGGGTCCTATGGAAAGTTGCTGCTTTTTCCTGGTGGCAACAATCTTCTGAGCAACTGTAAGATGGAAAAAATAAAAAGTATAATAACGTATCACAGTAGCACATCATAGATTAATTTCATTAAAAAGGCAAGCATAAAGAACCTCTTGAAGGGATGGGATAATTATATTTATCATAAGGGTGACCCTGCGGCAGCATAATCCAAAGCAGAAAATAGAAGTGAAATCCTTTCCAAGAACTTTTCTTTTTCAAATCTATCACTGCTGCAGTACAGGGGAGCTTTAGCTCCAGTCATAACTTCTCTGGGAATACCGGCTCTCAGGGAAAGTATGCTGAATTTAATTGGAAAGGAAGCCAGCAATTAGATAGCTTTTCTGGCACCAAGAGGTGTCAAGCAAGAGAATAACAATAATTTGGGTTTGAATGGATAGAACGCAGCCTTGAGGGACCTGCTGTAATTAAATTTAATAGTATTCAATCCCTGTCTTATTCAGATAGTTTTTTTTTTAAAGGCTTATGCAAATGAAGATATCCTCCCCCCACTCCCCCCAGCAATATATTACAACTTAGGAAACATTGTTCACTAGTGTTTGCAGACAATTTCTTTTCAAATGAAGATCATTTTAATAAGGAACTGGGTTTGTCTGCAGCTTATGTTTTCCATGTAAATGAACGATGGCATAACCATGATTTAGTGAGAATACAACATGTAAAAAATGGCCCGTATAGAAGAGGAAGCAGCTTCATTAGTCACAACCCGCCTCCGATAGGCCCCTTATCATCCTGAAAGGATGATATCAATTAATTTATCTTTCTGTAGGGTATTGATCATCACCTCCATCAGCTAATCATCTTTAAATTACAGAGGAATATCGCAGCACTTTGTCATCCCAGAACCATTGGCGTATTGATCGCAGATCGTCGGAGACATATATTAGAATATTTTAAAAACTCATTATAGGAATGCAAAGAGCAAATCTAAGGTCAGGTTCTAACAGCTGCTAAATATGTATCTTCCGTGTAGATGGTAAAGTCTGCATTTGGAACCAAAGTGAATAGATTAAACTGCATGAACCCTGGACACCTCCCCTATCTGTTAGCACATTTCTCTGCAAAAGAATGAACAGATTTTTAGTTATCAAGCACACTTGAGTTTAATTTTAATCAAAGGCTAGACAGAGCAGCCACTTGGCTTGATGAGTCCTTCAACTTGGATTTTTAAAGCTCCCAGAAAATGTAGTTAGGAGTGGTAGAAGGAGAAATTCCCTTGACATTTTACAGAGGGGTCTATCTCCTCTGAGGCAGGGAGACCAGGGAAGGTAATGTTAATGTGAAATTAAAAACTGAATCTAATTTTGCTTGGTTCTAAATGCACACTGATGTCCCACTACTCCCAATGGAAAAGGGGACAAGGGGTAGGAAATGTGCAGGAAGGAAAATCTGAGTGCAAAGTCAAAAATGGAACAGAGAAGGAAATTCACATGTTAAAGTGAATGAATCCCTGTTCTGTTCAGTTATAGTAACTATAAAGAGACCAACATTTAACAGATGGAGAGGCAATGCTGTAGTGGATAGTGGATGGAGGAACAAAGCTTGTAGTTAGGAAGATTCAGATTCAAGTCCCACCTAAGATACAAAGGACTTAACGTCTCAATGCACCACTTAACTCTCTAAGGTGGCCACAAATATTTGCTGAGTCTGCAGTGATGCAGCCCCTGGAGTTCCATCATGTTGAGGAAATCACAGGGATGTTCTCTACTATCACCCATAACCTCCTTTGTAGGACTAACTATGAAATATCCTTCCCATCCACCCTCATGGATATCTTTTCCATAGCTTCAGTGAGTGTTGGTTAGGAAACGATGGCTAAGAATCATTCCTGCCTCTTCCGTGACATCTAATTCTTTCATCTCTAAAATGAATGGGTCCAACTAGATGGTCTGTGTTTTCTTCCAGCTCCAGATTTAGGATGATCCTATGATTTTTCTGGGCCTCAGTTTCTTCATCTACCAGATGGGGAGATTAGACTCCAAGCTCTAGTTATAGGATTCTACATGTGACTCTTAATGCTTAACCCTTTCAAGAGTCAATTCTTTCCTCTGTGAAATGAGGGTATTGGACTAAATGGCCTCTGAGGTCCTTCTAACTCTGGCTCTAGGACTCGCTGGATAACGCCGTGAAGGACATGGACAAGAATCGCTCCAGAAGAGTAACACAGCAAGTATCCACACCAACGAGATCATGGAAACAGGGCAATGTTAAGACTCATCACTAAGTGGTGGAAGGCTCACTATTCACACGGGGAAAGGGTGTATTCACATGGAAAAATTCAAGGATCATTAAAATGCTTAAATAACATGAATTTATCTCTTCCTAGATCTAATATAGATTAACTTGGCAGGTGGATTTTTGTTTTTAATCCACTGTGAAAATTACATGTTTTTACTAGTTCAAAAACATACATCCCTTTTTTTCCCCATTGAAATACTATTTGAGCCAAAAAGACTGCTAAAATTCTATTACAAATACTTTCTGGTACTAGACAAGGTAAAGAAAATTGGAAGCTCTTAGCCTCTGATATCTCACCATGAGTGAAACTGAACATAAGCTCATGTCATGAGTAGTGCAGATCTTTGCTGAAAATGTGACAACTCTCTTCTCATTATCATTCACAGACACCCTCCTTAATCAGCCTTCTGATAACACTGCTGGTCCTGCTCAGGGCTGGACAGACTTATACAGACACTACTTTCCCTACTTCAAACTGTGCCCTGAAATCTATACAGTGATAACAAGAATAAATTATGTAACGGTGTAATTGCTCCAATGAAACAAGAAAGTCCATGCAGTTTTTCCCTGTTTTGTGGCAAGGGAAACAATTAAATGCAGAATACAAGTCAGTAAAAGGTTTTGTTTCATATACTGTTAATAAGCCAAGGCAGAGGAAATCATTAGGGACAAGTAGGCATCTCAATATGACTCATTTCCCACAGATTCTGGGGGAAATGGTCATGTTGGGTTCAAAAATGGTCAGTCACTAGCCCTAAAGGTCAATGTCTGTTGTCTTTTAGGAGGGCCCCCAATTTTCTAAAATGCTCCTCCGTCACTGGCCACTGGGGCAAGATAGAAAACCCACAGTTTGCCCCATGGTTGGCCTTCCTAGAATGGAAGGAAAGGAAAGGAAAGCGTTAGCTTAGGTGTGATGGTCCACAGATGCTTGAAATGAGGGCTTCTTCTCAAGTGGCTTCACTCAAGTTAAGAAGGGAAAATACAGCCATCCTCCCCCCTCCCCAGTTGTTTCCTTCCCATCGCTTCACCTGGCCATTTACTCAGCTGTCCCAAAAGCCCTAAACAAGAGTATTCTTTGGGTTACATTTTTATTTCAGTTTGTAGGTGGCATTTGCACACAGCAAGCTTTCAATACATTTGCTGAATGAATAAAGGAATGAATTCTGGCCTCAGGAATTCTTGGTTCAAATTTTAGGATGCCAGTGGGTAAAGGTTAGCTCTACATAATTTCTATGTCCACAGGTACCCAACATGGGTGCTATGTACAGTTCATTCATTCATTCATTCACCAAGTACTTCCCACATGTAACTGGGAAATGAGACATGGTCCCGCTCCTATAGAGCTTACATTTCAGGGCAGGAGTAAGAAGACATGGGCACCAAGAACTAGGACCCAAAATAGGACTTCAATGTTAGGAGACATCTGAAGAGGAAGAGGTCACCCCAGCTAATGAGGTCAGGGAAGGCTCCCTCCTTAGAGAAGGTAGCATTGGAGCTGGGTCTCAAAGGAAAGGTAGGATGTGAGTAGGCAAGAGATTAGTAGACTGGTGGCAAGAAGCACAGAGAAGATATCCCAGAGCAGAGAACAGGGTGAGCAAAGGTGAGGAGACAAGACGGAACAGGCTACATTCAGGGACATGCCAGAGCACAGAGTTTGGCAGAGGTCAGGTGTATGTGAATATTTATAAAAGAGAAATAGAGAGTCACTGTCAATGTTTTTATCTTCAGTTTCACTCCTGGAGGTTATACCTCATTCACTCCCATCACAATCTCTCCTTTCCATTTGTTCATTCACTATTTCATTCAACACACATCTATCAGATACCTTACATATCAGATAACTGTCCTTGCTGACCTGAAGCTCAAAAGATCTCCCATTGGGGTCATGTTTCTTTGGTGTATGTGAAGTCTCCTGGGAACTCTTTTTAAGAAATAAAACTAGTATCCCCTGCAGATGTTCCAGAGACAAAGGGCAGCTCTTCCAGGAACCAGACTCTGTTTTACACTGGAGTGAAATGATCATCTAAAATATCTGATTAATCAAGGAAAATTAATTACTAAATCCTTTGTCTAGTTCTGAGTTCATAATTCAAATGAATGTTATATGATAAATATTCTGGAGGAATACAATCTACCCAATTACTTTTTTTGTGAATGAAATGGAAAAATAATTTAATTGTGTAATTACAAAGTTTGATTTTTACCATCAAACATATCTGCCAAGTTTTGAATTTTAAAGAAAATGTAACCCTACACTGAGAAGCAGCACAGTTGTGGATAAGAGGTCACTCATGGAGCCAGTTAAGACTCTCATTCAAATCCTTCCTGGGAAATATGAGCAGTGCGACCACAGCCCGCTCAATTAAACTTCATCAGCTGCAGGCTGCTCATCTGAAAAATTTAGGACCATGATACATCTTATTATAAGGTATAGACAAGTTGATAATCTACACAGAAGTGGAAAAAGTTCCCAGACTGGGAGTTCTAAATAAGGTTCAGATACTCCTCACACACACACAACCCTGATCTCTAAGACTTATACAATGGAATAAGGTATGCACTGTACTCATCCCAGGTGGATTAATAAAAAAAGAGAATCAAACTAAAATATATTCTTTAAAGAAATTATGAGGAAAACCAAAAATGGACAGACCACAAAGGGAGGCTACAGACAGGCTACTGTTCCATTGGCATCCTCTCGATGTCAAGAGAAAGCCAATAAATAAAGTCTCCACCATACTGGGTGGGCTGCAGTTGCAAACACCTTGGAGGATAGCAATGAGAGCCACTAAGGATGGGGATAGGCACAGATGGGCTGCAAAGTGCACTGCTGGAGGGAATGTCCACAGAGATGAAATTTAGTCAGATTGAGTCTCAGATTTAGTCAGTGTCAAATGAAGAATATTCTTCATTAATGAAATGATTTGTCTTACTATCCTTGAGAGTGTTCTGTGGAAACAGGATGACTCTGGTTTACCTTAAAGAAGGGATCCAGTATGTAGACGGATGTGACCAAACTCCACAGAGCTTGGGATACGGAGCTGCTGTTGTGGATAACACAACATTAAACAAAATAAAACCAGAATGGTTCTCCCATGTCAGCGAAAGTGATGAAAGTCAGAAAGATTTGTGTGTGGAAGAGGCATTTGACTCGTCCTGCTTGGTCCCAGTGGGCAAAACCAGAAGCATTGAGTGCCAGGTGCAGAGAAGGTAAATTAGTCTTCTTGGCATGAATACTTTCTGACCCTTAGGGCCATGCACATGGATATCCTTGAAGGAGCCTCAGAAGGGAAGGGGTACCCATTCAATAGAGGTCTTCCAAACCATTGGTTGGTAATGTCCCTGAGAGGATTTCTGCCCAGGGAGAAAGTTGGTCAGACTAGATGCCTCTGGGATCCCTTTTGTCCTTGGAATTTTGCACATCGAGATCTGTCAGGTTCAAGCACTTTGCCTTTGTGATAAACTCACAGCAAAGCAAAACAAAGCAAAAAAAAAATAAACAGCTCCCCACATCACCAATTTTTTATACTCTTTAGACAAATCACTAATTGCTAAGGAATGCATTTGATTTAAAAAGAAAAAAAAAAGATTGGTTTCCTCCACTCAAAAAAGATAAAAATACAGAAGAAGAAAATTCTTCCTTTATTTGATGTCCAGATTCTTGATATGGAAGATGCTGTCCAGAAAGGAGAGCTGATTCTGCTATAATCAGCCAAATCTCCATTGGGTTTACTGCTCAAATTCTAGCATCAGAAATGAGGTGGACAAAGAAAGTCTCCCTCCTCACCTCTGCCTCCAAGGGAAGGCGCAGGTTAAGTGCCACTTTCCTCTCCCAAGGTGCTCGCCCTGCCCCCTCATTTTCCTTTGTATTTACTTATCTGTGTTTCTGTCCAATAGAATATAAGCCACTTGAGGAAAGGGATTATTTTTGCCTCTCTTTGTATCCCTAGGGTTCACAGTGCCTGGAACATAGGAGGTGCTTAATAGATGTGTGTTGACTTCATGCTCAGCACCTCTTAATGTGCAGACAGTGTTAAGTGTATCCTAAGGGTTCCTTGAATGAATGCATTACGCTAATTCCAGTGACAGCTTCTAGCACAAGATGGAAGGGGATATGTGTGTGTGTGGGGGGAGCAGCTGTGTCTCTAAAATCTCACCAGTTTGGTGACAGTCAAAAAAGGAGATCTCGACAACAACAGTCTCTTGTCAAAACTGTCTTGTCCAAAAGTCTAAGATGCTGCTGTTGATAAGGTATTGGAGATCACCAAAAATACAGTCAGGAACGTGGAAAACACTTAGCGATATGCCCCCAAAGAATCAAATGCCAACTAGGTGTAGATCCCTGTGCTTGCATCTGTTTGGAAAGCCACAATCTATCTGCCAGACACTTAATTAAAGTCTAAAGACTTAGCTGCTCCTTGAAAACAAAGCCTTGGGAAAGGCTCTTCGTGGTCACAAAGGTCACTCACATTGAAGGAGCTTGTGTTTCTCACCTACAAGGAGATAACTGTAGCTGTCAGTCTCCCCACATTGATTCCCTTCAATAACTCCCAAAATAATGAGACTAGAGAATAAAGACGCACAGAGACCCCAGAACACCTTGATCAGGGAGTCACCCCCTCTTATGATCCTATCATTCAAAAGGAGTTTGCTGGATGTCTGAGTTCAGAACACTAGAGCAAATGCCTATCATCAGGTATCTCTTGGAGGCTAAGGGTTGACTTGGTCCAGCTATTACTTGTGTTAATTCAGAAAGAAGCCTCTGTATCTGCCTTTGCAGTCTCCCCTTATCTTCCCATTTGATGAGGTCCTGATTAAAAAATATGCCCTGCAGAGGAGTTCATCAAGGGAGAGCCAACTTAGTCTTGCCTCCCATTGATTTAGAGGCCCAGTTGGAATGTGCTGAAGTGCTTAAAGTGAGTGAGACATCAGTTTCCTTGGCACCTCCAAGCCACTGGAGGGGCAATGTTGGCACAGGCTAGTAGTGAAGGACTTCACAGAAGCTGTCTTTCCAGCAAGGCACAGAGGAAGCTGGGTTGATACGGAGACTCATCTTCAGAAGCATCAGAGTGGATGAAGCCCAGACCTTCCTACCATGTTCTAAGGGTGGAATGCCCAATGACACCAGGGTAGAGGTAGCATGTTTGAGGGGAGTCAGGACTTAGACTCAAATCAACTACTTATTAGTTGTGTCACCTAAGATAACTCATTGCTTTCTCTGGACCTTATGCTCCTCATCTATAGAAAGATGGAGGGGTCATTTAGATGACTGATGATCTACTCTCACTTTTTGATCACATGACCTTTAAAATCCTATTCAGTCTCATGGTCCTATCAGTGGATGGATAGAAATGACAGGATCCCAGGGTTACAGATGGACCTCAGAGACCATCCAGTCCAATGGAAAAGAGTAAGAGCACCCTTCCAAGAAGGAGATCTCTACTTGAAGACCTCTGAGCAGGAAGAATGCCCCAGCCACTCCAAACAGCCCATTTTCCTTCAGCACAGCTTCAATTGTTCAGATATTGTTTCTTTGCCTAAATTTGATTCCTTAAAGCTTCCACTCAGTCAGTGCTGTCAGTAATTTCTTTCTTCTGCCTCTATCATATTCTATGACACTCTTTTCTATGAAATTATCCACTTTTAGTCTATTGAGTACTTCTTAATCTCCTTTTCCACTACCTCCCTGCATTCCTTAAACATGGATCTCCTCTCCAGTGTCTCCTGTGAGTCAATCTCTTTATTCAACTCTTCCTTACATCCCATCCCTTAAACATGGATTCCCTCTCCAGGATTTATTATGGGTCACCTTCTCACTCATATCATCATAGGGGTCTTTTCATAATATGTCAAGTGGCATTTTGTTTTGGGCACAGTAACACTTCATTCCATTCATATAGCACAACATGTTTGGTCATTATACCTCTGATAGGAATCTCTTCTGATGAACATGGAAAAGCATGAGGAAGACTAAAATTACTTAAAGGAATGGAATGTTTTCCATTATTGCCCTATAAAAGGTGTCTATACTTCCATGATCTTGGATGGGAACCAGAATTGTAGGATTCAGATCATTCATCCAAAGGATGACCTAGACAGTACTTCTTACACTATGGATTATGACTCCATGGGGTCACAATCCCTAGTTTAAGAAGAGCTGAAAGGGTCATGAGCGGAAAATGTTTAAGAAGCCCTGATTGAACATGCCACCATTTTACAGATGACCCTGAAGTAGGGCTCCAGATATAGTCAGAAAGAAAGTTGAAATTCAAATCTTGGTATTCCACCTTCAAATACCGTATTCTTTCCATTAGACTTCTCGATTCCTAAACTGGGAAGTGGCATTTGGCTAATAAGTCATATCAGATGCTAGGAGGTCAATGACTCATTCTCAGAATATAGCCACAGGAAGGGAAGGATTTCGGTTTTCTCCCATAGAATATAAGCTACTTGAGGGCAGGAACCATTGTATTCTTAGCACATAGCAGTGCCTGAGAAATGGGGAAGTGCAATTTTACTGACATAGGGAACTCACATTGGGGAAACTCCTTCTACCAATGCATGTCAGCACCTTCTCTGCAACTTTTAGAGACTTTCTTAGGTCTCTGAGAAGTGAAGTGGCTTCCCAAGGTTCACACAGTCAATGTTTCAGAAAAGAGGCTTAAATTCAGGGCTTCTTGGCTCTGAGGCGCTACCTCTCCTGCAATAGGTGGCCAATAAATGCTAGCTCTTCGATCAACTCATGGTTGATAGCACGCTGTATCCATATAATGGGTGCTTAGTCGTACTGAATTGACGCCTGTCAGTTGAGGAAAATTGCCAGAGATCACAAGGAACACACTTAGACTGAAATGAGGCAAACTGTAACATCTGAATATCAAAATTAGAATGTAATCACTGAGCGGGTTTATCAAAGGCAAAACACAGACCCTCCTCAAAGTCACCCATCCCACGTGTCTATAAGAATGGTGAGTGGCTCAGTTGCCAAACTACAAGCCAAGCTATCTTGGGTTCATAGCACCACCTGGTGGACACCACTGAGAACTGTCCCCACCAGCTTCCCCTCCCTCTCTCCCATTCCCCCTTCCAGTTTTTGACCCTAAACATCTAAGTGAATTCCACCTACTGCAATCTCTCTTCCTCTGCGGACTTCTGGTCCTTATCCTCTGTCTTTCAATTTTTGCTAAGTTAGGAAAATCTCTATACTTTTTACTCTTTTTTTCTATTCTATTTATGACACCTACAATGTAGCACTAATCTTCAAGGCCAGCACTGGAGAGGGTACAGAGGGAAAGAACAGCCCAAAGGTATGAAGTAAATGAGGGACTTGAGCCATTATTAATCTCAAAAGCGCTCCAGGAACAGCACGGACTCTCCTGCTGAGTATCGGCCTCTTACCTCTTAGCTTCTAATTAAGGATTCAGCACTTGGAATCCTGTTCCTGAGTTCAAAAGAAAAGGGTTGAAAACCTTTTTGTTTTCCTAGCTTATCACTCATCTCTTTCATTTAACAACACCCTTGGTGTCTGTTGTTTCACATTAAGCATAGGATGCTTGAGCTATCACATGGTTTCGTGGGCTAACCTGGGAACCTAACCCCGATTCATAACCAAAATACTCCATGATGTTCACACAATGTACAGATGGCCTTCTCAAACACAAAATGTTTGGGAAGTGGTGACTTCTGAGATAATGCTGCCATTTTACTTCAAGGTTCAAGCCACAAATATTATCTTCTGTGGGCAGGCACCCAAACTGATGCTTCCTAATGCATCTCCCTGTTGGCAAGATCTTCTCTGTCTAATCCATTCTCCACACAGCTCCCCAAAGGATCCTCCTAAATTAGGGTAGGTCCATGAGCTTGGGAATCCCCTGACCAAAAAGTTCTAGGTATTCTTAATTAGATCTAGAATCAAATAGAAACTTCCCTTTGATTTCAAGGCCATTCTAATCTGCCTCTGGACTCAGGCACAGGACTCCTCTTCCTGCATCATCCATGAGATCAGGTTTGGCACAAGCAACATCTCCCATGTATCTCCCCAAGTCCTAGTGACCCAGTTATTTTGTAAATAGCTTTTATTTCTTTATCTTTAGATATACCATCTTCCCCCATAGTACATAAGCTCCTGATAAAGAGCCATTTCATTTTTGTCTTTGTGTCTCTAGTTCCCAGTAGGCATAAAATAAATGCTTATTAGATGAACAGATATGTAGAGTGCTGTGCTAGATGCTAAGGGTCATAGATTTAATCTTGAAAAGGACTCAGTTTAACTCCATTTTACAGATGGAGAAACTGAGGAGCAGAAAGGTTAGAAGTCTTGCCTGTAGTCACTGAGCAAGCCTATATGAGAGGCAGGATTTTAACTGAGATCCCCTGACTCCAAAGTCAGTGTACTGTCCATAAGTCAAAACCCACGTAAGTCACTGTCCCTGCCTTCATGAGATTTAAAGTCTACCAGGGGATAAGAAACAAACACAGATGACTACATTACACACTGTGATATGATGAATGCATTAGGGAGTTATAAAATCCATCGCCAATGGATGCATTGGTAAATAGGTTGGTCTACTGGGGTGATAGACAAAGACTTCTGGAGGAAAATGCCGGGCTAATTACAGGTTCCAGAATTTCTCTACATTAGTATGATATCCTATCCTCTCCCCCCTCCCTCCCTAGGAATGAATCACTTCAGTTAGAACTCTTCCGAAGAGTGAGATTCGGGGTTCACATCCCGTGTTTATTACCCTTTTGGGCTGCTTATGGTAGACAGTTTTGTTTATTTCCCTTACTTCTAAGCCTTTTATTACTTCTCCAGAAAACAGTTTCCAAAATTTTACACAAGAAATCAAATCAAAATAGAAGATTGTTAAGGTTTGTGATTTATGATGAAGGAAATGACCAAATCCCATTCAAAAGAATAGGTTTTCTAAGAATCTACAGTCTGATTGCAACCAGATCCTGAAACCATGGCATGCTAACTCATTTACAGGACTTTTTATTGCTTTTAATTTAAATTTAGAGAAGCGATCTTGACACCTCATCTTGGCCAAGAGGGGATGCAGGGTTATTGAAGGCTACATCAGTGGAGGCTAAGCTCTGGGGTATCCACAATCAATCTGAAAGTGCTTTGAGGGCAAGAGGCAACTTGCAACTAATTCACTCAGTATCAGAGGAAAGCAAGGAAGGTTACACTGGGTGGCAAACATATATGGAAAAGAACCCCACAGGATGGGGTTCAATCTGCAGCGCTGGTGGGGACTTCCAAGTCTCCATGCAGGGCAGCTAGATGGTGCAGTGGATACAGCACTGGCCCTGGAGTTAGGAGGATTTCAGTTCAAATGCAGCCTCAGATACTTGACACTTACTAGCTGTATGATTCTGCCCAAGTCACTTGATCCTGACTGCCTTGCCCCCCTCCCCCTAAATGACTGCCATTTTGATCATCTAACTATTCTACTCAATAGTACCAATTCTCCGACCTACCCAACGCTCAGTTGATCACAGATTCCTGATCCTAGAAAGGGCCTTCCAAGTCACTGCATCCAAATCACCATCAAATCCTTCCACAACAGTAGTGCCTCAGTCTCCATTTCAATACTTCTGCTGACAGTGAGGTCACCAGGTGGGAAGGCAGCTACTCTATTTTTGCCCACCCTTGATTACAAGAAAGCTCTCTTGAACATGAACCAAAATCTCTTTCCTTGGAATTCTTGCCCATTTACGCTACTCTTGATCTCTGGAGACACACAGGAAAGAACCTGACAGATATTCCTTTATTTGCAGGTAATTTCTCCTTTTGTTGACTTTTTAAGCCCAAGCATAGATCTTTTTATTTGTTCCAGTTCTTTATCTCATTGAATGTTTCCCTAGAAAAGCCCTCCCCTGGTAGCTCATCATTGGCAGAAGGTCACCCCAGGCCAGTGGGGCACAAAAAGGTCTGACCAAGGCAGAAAACAGCCACGTACAGTTTCAGTCCTGGGCCCTTACATTGTGTCTAGAGATGAGATTGGCTATGTTTGGAAAGTGCCATCAGCCTGCTGGCCCTAGAGTAAAGAAGGGTTTGGCTACTGCAGTTCCTAAGACACGGACTCACGTGGGTGGGTGGGAATACTAATGCTGAAATTTTAGATCCTTGAAGAAAAAAATGAAATATCCTAGATTGGGTACATTATTCAAGTCTATCATGGGAATCATAGATTCAACCCAACCCTCTCAACTGACAGAGAAGGAAACTGAGGCCCACAGTGGTTAAGTGACTTGCTCAAGGTCACACAAATGACAAAGCTGAGATAAAAAAATAACTTCCACACCCCCAATAAAGTCACCTCATTGTGCCAATATGGCGCCAACCTTTCTCCATTGTGGCCACCAGGGGGAGATGTGGACAAAGGCTTCACAGCGCTCCATATAAGGCACCATCTATGACTTCCTCCTGATGTACAATAGCCTTTTTCTTTACTACCACAGAAATAAAATAATGTCCTATGTTTATAATAAATAACTGTTCAATAAAAGGAAATTTATTTGGCAATTACACATGTTATGAGCAAAGCATTAACAAGAATGGGCCATAAAATTAAAATGTTTGTCAAAAAGGAAGCATTAGCAGCAGTATTTGATTTTAAACAAGAGCCTGTACAATGCTCTCCAAAAGAGTCCATTTTAGGCCTAATAACTCTGTCAGGATGCTCCCTTTAAAGGACAGTATATCCTTATTTATTGGCTTTGAGGCCATATTTAGGAAAAACAGCCATCACTGACACTTCTCAGTGTGCGTATATTTTACTGTTATCCCTGGAACTTTAAACTAACGTATCAAAGGCAAATTGTGCTCATAATTCCTTTTATATTTCCAAATGTAACACAGTCTTTCCATTATCTAGAGGCAAGGTAGAAGAGCAAAGAGAGCATTAGACCCAGATTCAGGTGACTGGGACCCAAATCCTGTGTCAGCCACATGGTTAGGGAGCGTAGACAAGTCACTTTGTCTCTGAGAGCATCGATGTCTTCATCTATAAGGACACTCGGAAATGAGGAAATGGCTTTGAAAACTTCAAAGAGCTATTGTCGTAAACGGGAGTTACTGTTATTAAGAGAGGAGTCGTCAATACAGGAGTGAGGAGTTCAAGTCTTGCCTAGACAAGTTATGTGACCCTAGACAAGTCATATCACTTGTCTCTGTCCCAGAAATCTTTTAAGGGTGTAAGGTGCAGAGCAGGTGCTGATCTGCATTCATAGAGGGGCTTTCCTCACTGGGAATTCCCTATTTCCATGAAATCACAAATCTATGTCCATATAGGTGGGCAAAAGAAAATTCATGATTTCACACATCACAGCTCCAGAGCTAGAAGGCAGCTTGGTTAAACCCCTTTATCTTTTCATGAGAAAACTGAGGTTCAGAGAAGGTAAGTGATTTGCCCGATGTCCAATGAAAGTGGCAGAACCACTTGAAGATCGAAACTCAGATCCTCCTCAATAAACTCCATTTCTCCTCCCCCCATCCATGACATCCAGGATCCAGTAGAAAGTTCTCTGCTATTTATCTCCCTTAAGACCTCGACCCCTTCCTCCCTTTCCAGGTTTCTTACATTTCACTCCACTCTCCACCCTCCAACCCACTTGCCATTTCTTCCACATGGCACTCCATCCCCCAGTTCCATGAATTTCCCTCCCACCTCTCATTCCCCAAATGCTCTCTCTTTTTTTACCTCTGCCTCCCAGCTTCCCTGGCTTCCTTTAACATTCAGCTCAAATCTCACATTCTGCCTTTTCTCCCTCTCCTATCTGCTGGTGTCTCCCCTCTGACTTTATCTTCTATCTATTCTGTATGTGTTGGGTACATACCTAGTCATTTGCACACTACCTTCCCGATGGCACTGGAGCTCTCTAAGGGCAGGGCCTGGTTTGTCTGACTTTCTATTTATAGCTCAGCTCTTCTTAGCACAATGTCTGGCACTGAGTACACACTTAAGAAATGCATGTTGATTGAGGTCTGGTAACTCTCATTTTCCAGCCACTGTTCTGGGCACCACATCTACAAAGATGAGTCCCTTTCCTCCTGGAGCGAATGGAGCCTGATCAAGCAGGTGCTCAGCAGCTGAAGGGCAGCCATTGAGCCACCAAACATCTGAGGACCCACTAGGTGTCAGGGAATTGTAATACGTTCTACAGATCTTCAAGGAGAACCAAGCGCAGCAGAAGGAAACACATTGTAATCACAGGTGGGGAGGAGAGAAAGGGGGGGCACACAGCCCTGGGCTCAGTCCTCCTTCTTCTTCCTTTCCCTTTACTAACTCAATTCAATCCAGCAGTGGGAAGGACTCTAAATGCCAAGGAAAGTGGCCAGGGTTTGAAGCCTGGCTCATCACTTACTATCTGTGACCATGGACGAATTATCTTCCCCCCTAGAGCTCAAGTTTCTTCATCTGTAAAATGAAGTGATAGCAGAAATGATCTCTCTAGTGCCCATGTGGTAAAGAGGAGGGAAAATCTGGGGGCACAATCTTAGGACCTGGGTTCAAGTGTCACCTCTGATACCTATGTGGCCTGGCCAGCCCATGTCATATCTCTGGGCCTCAGTTTCGTCTTCTGTAAAATCAGGGTAATGAACCAGACATGCTCCAAGATCCCTTCCTTTCAGCTCTAAGCATATGATGCTATGAATAAACATTTATTAAACATCTACTTCATGCCAGGCATTGTGCCAAGGGCCAGCCAGGACTATGAAGACAGAAAAACAGTGTGGTCCCTCAAGAAGCTAACATTCTACCAGAGGGGCGATCAAGACCAAGGTATTGTGATAAGGGAGAGGGACTGAAAAGGGAGCGGCACCCCCAGCAAAAGACCCCAGGGCACTCAGGCTTTAGAGACAGAAGAAATGGGCTTGAGTCCTCTTTCTGCAATTTACAACTTAGACAGGAAGTCATGTGATCTCTCCGAGCCTCAGTCTCCCCATCTGTAAAACTGAGATCTTTTCCATCTCCAGATCCAAAATTCAGCTCTCTCCCCCTCCACCAGTTTTCCTTAATATTCTATCAGGGACCAAGCAGCACCACAGACAGAGACTAGACCCACAGGGATGAAGCCCTTAACAGCTGTGACCAGAATCAATGGAGACATAGATACAAAGCCATGGAGGCTGAGGTCACCAACCCTGGAGGCAGACACAAGACCAGCCCTGCTGGATTGTCTGCATTGATAGCCCATGCTGCCACACTCCACTAAATGGTAAAGGTCACCTGTGAGGAACACCAGGCTCAACCCTAGGGGAGGGAAGTGGGTGGCACAAATCCAGGGATAATGACAATGAGGGCTAAGAGCCACCTCTGGGATTTTCCTAGCAATGGGAACTCAGGAAAGATGAGAGGCATATTACCAATGGAGGCAGGTCTGCATCTGTTCTGTACTTTACAGCCTGTGGTTCTGAGAAGGTTCCAGGGTCTCACAGGCTCATTCAGCCAATGCAGATTCCAAGCAGAACTTTCAAGCTTATCTCATTCCAAGGCCAACTCTCTATCCACTACGCCATGTTGTCTTGTGGTACAAATCAAGGAACTTTTTAATACAAGGTGAAGTTCTCATCAGGTCTTGCTCTAACTTGTCAATGTCTGGACCCCAAAACCAGGGGCACAGGAGGCAAACCATGAGGCAGTGGAAAGAGCTCTGAATTCAGTCCAAGAACTTAGCTTCAAATCTGGTTTTGCCACCTGTGAGACCTTGGGCAAGTCATTTGATCTCTCTAGAGTTCAATTTCCTCATCTTATAACTTACCACTAAGTTAAAACTGGATCTGGGTCATCATCACAGCTATAAAATGAGGAGATTGGATTAATAAGCCTTTAAAGTCCCCATCACCTCTAATGCTGAATCTTATCAAGTACCTACATTAATTTCTGCAGTCAGGTCCTGATTAGGGCCATCTTAGTACAGTGGGAATGTAAAGACCATGGACTTAAAAATTCAGAAGCCCTGGATTCAAGTCTGGACTCTTTTCTTTACTGCTGTGAGACTTTGGGCAAGTCACTTGACCTATGCAGGGATACAGGGTTGGAGCTGAAAGGAACTGAATAAACCCTCTGCCTCATTTCACAGGTAAGGAAATGAGACCCAGAGATGAAGTAACTTGTTCAGCATCATAAAGAAAATGAGCAACCGAGAGGGGATTCAAACCCAGGTGTTCTGACTCAAAATAGGAATGGTAATAGCAATCATCTTTATTTTACATATGTGTAAACTGAGGCCCCCAGACCATCGATAATTTAGGAGCTAAGTTATAAGGACGTGTCAGGTCCATTTGGTTATGGATTTAGAGTTAGAAAGGACCTGAGAGACTAGTTAGTCCAACCCTCTCATTTTAAATATGTGGAAACTGAGACCCCAAACCCATAGGATTATAGTTTAATATTGTTATTGAGTTATTTTTTCAATTGCATTCAACTCTTTGTGACTCAATTTGGGGTGTTCTCAGCAAACACACTGGAGGGATTTGTCATCTCCTTTGACTCATTTGGCAGATGAGGAAACTGAGGCAAACGGGGTTAAGTGACTTGCCCAGGGTCACACACAGCTAGTAAGTATCTGAGGCCACTAGATTTGAACTCACAAAGAATGGTCTTGATTTCAGACCTGGCACCCTATCCACTTTGCTACACAGATTATAGTCTAATACTAAACTGTAATCTTAACTGCTACCTAGTACAGCTCTTTTTATACACCTCCTAATTGGTCAAAGTCCAGTAGCTCCATCCTAAAGATAGTTCAGAGGCTCAGAGGTTAGGATGAGAGGAGTATAGATTCAGAGCTGAAAGGATCTGTAGAGCTCACTGAGTTTACTCCCTGTTTTATAGATGAGCAAACTCTGGCCCAGGATGTGGAGAGGACTTCCTCAAGGTGCCCTTGTCCCTTGTTCAGCCACCTCCCCAAAGTCATCATCCATGAGCCCTGGTCTCCTCGGATTGCTGCCTGGAGTGGAAGGGCAGAGTCCTCACCGACACTGATATTCATTTAGGATGCCTTGGCCAAGTGGCCCATTGTGCCTTTCTCCCTTGCTGCTGCATTGACTCAGCCACTTACTTTATGCTTTGCCACTCACACGATTCACCTTCTGGTGACCATTTCAATCTGGTGACCAGCCTCCTGACTGCTCCACCGCTGAGACCCTCAGCTTTCAACTCTGGCTCTTCTCCCTCATTGTACCCAGGCCTGGAACGCTCTCCCTCTACCAGTCTAAACTACTGACATCCCAGCTTCCTTTAAACCCCAAATTAAATTCTGCCTTCTCCAGGAAACCCTCCCTGACCCCTCTGAATTCCAGTGCCTTCTCAGTCCATTATTTCCTCCTCATTCTGGCCATAACTTGCTTTGTATATTTTGCTTCTTGTCTTCCCTATTAGATTGTGAGATCCTTGTGGGCAGTGACTGTCTTTTGTCTCTTTTTGTATCTCAAGGGTTTTGCACAGTGCTTGACACACAGCTGCTATAGTAAGTGTTGGATAAATCTTCACTGATTTATTGGAAAGGGCAGGACTCACAAAAGGCAAACCTTCATGCCCTCTTGGAACCCATAGCCTTGAAAAGGTTTATCCTTTGAAAGTTCTGTGACTTCAGTGGTAATGGGAATTATGGAATTATGTTCAGCAGTACCAGGGTCACAACCCATCCACACCTTCTTAACCTGAGCTGAAGAAAACAGACACAGAGCACACACATAGGGGACACCACCCCCCTGTCATTCTTCCAACCTTTCCAGGTGAGCATCTAATCTCAACAGCCCAAGGTTACTAATCAGCCCTTGGTCAATGCTCTGGGATGCTGTAGGACTCTCTTCCCATGGCCTTAGCAGCATGCTAGCTCCCTGGGGAGGCCATGCGCATGGGAGTGGCAGAGCGGGGGCCGGCTCCCGTCAAGCTTTGTGGATCTCTGGGCTGCCAGACTGGCCGGGGGAGGAAAGTCTGAGGAAGAGGGCTTCTCCCTCTATTCATTCCTGTAAGTTAGTAGCTGTGGCCCAAAGGGTGAAGGGGGAGAAGGAAGGGGGAAAGAGAAGGAGATAGAAGCGAACAGAAAGACAGACCTGGGAAAGAGTCTGGGAAAGATTCTCAGTGTCTCAGAAAGAATAAAGATGAGAGTTTTCATCTGAGATTCCACTCCTGTCTGTATTCTTTTTTTATCTCGTTGTATTAAAACAAATTTATCTTCATTTATGTCGCAATTACCTTGTAGGGCTGTTAATTTGCTGAAATGAAGCTATTGTTTAATTGCCCCTATTAATCGGGGGATTTAAATGCTGCTGCAATAAACAGTTACCTTCAGGACAGAGCAAAGTCAAGGCTGGGGACACCGGGGGCAGGGCCTCCAACTGTTGCCTCCAATGCCAGGGCCAGGGCAGCAGGAGGCACCAAGACCACCTCGGAAAGGCTGGGGTGCAGTAAACAGAACAAAGTCACCGTTTACTACATTGATCTCCAGACAAGGAACCACATGAGCACAAAGGGAGAATATCTCACTTTTATAAAAACCATCAGGAAGCAGACGGGAGGCAGGATAGGTCCGTGGTTAGTGCTCTAGATTTGTAGTGAGGAAGAGCTATCTGCTCTGGCACACTGCTGTCCATTTCCTGGGTTTTTGCAGAAGTTACGTATTTAGTATCTTCTGAAATTTGCTAGCTGTGTAACCCCAGGCAAGTCACTTGACTTACCTAATCCTCAGGTTTCTTGTCTGTAAAATGAGAATAGTAATACCACCTACGTGCCACATGGCTTCTTATGGTTGATTGAGTCCAAGGAAAGACTCAAAGATTACCTTAAGGTTTAGTTTCAGATGTTCAGGATCCTTTTACAGAAGAGCAGGATGTCTGGAAATGACCTATGCATTAAGACCCTGCATACTCTCAGGGACAGACCAAGGTGAACCTAGGAGATCCTCCTGAGAAGACCCCAAGTTTGGGCATGTGTTCTGGACTAGAACTGGGTCCAAATCTAAACATCCTAAAGCATTACACAATGCCATCAACCAACCAATCAAAAAGCATTTATTAAGCACCTACTATGTGCCAGGTTTGGGCAGGTCAATGGGCTACAACTGGGTCTAAATCTACACGCCCTAAAGCAGTAAAGAGAGCTATCAACTGAACCATCAATCAACAAGCATTTATTAAACACCTATTATGTGCCAGATTGGAGCAGGTCTTTTAGGCATTACTCAGAGCCATCAATCAACCAATAAGCATTTATTATGCACCTACTGTGTGCCCTGTACTATGAACTGGAGAAAGAAAGACAAAAGGGAAACAGATGCTGCCTTCAAAGACCTTACACTCAATTTTGTATCTAAAGCCATTAAAACTAGGGCTATTTCATAGCCTAGCTAGCTTCGAATCAACTCAGAGCATAACCTGAAACAACTGGCAGAACCTACCCACTGGCACTGACACCCTGGAGGACATGGTGCTGCTGCCGAGATAGGCTGGGAGCCAAGACTCCAGGGCCCCAATTTCAGGCACTTAGGCCGAGGGTGAGCCGACCAACACTGGAACACCCTTCTCTTCCAACGGATGATGAGACAGCTCTTTAGGGTCAATAAAGCAACTGAACATGACTTTCATAGGCAAAGCTCTGGTATCATTATTGCCATAAATTCCCATTTCCCAGACTCTTGGGCACCTTATGTCAAGCTGCAAGCTCTCCCTGGTGAGAGTAAAGGTCTATCACTTTACATATGACTGGCCAATGTGGTCACTGAGAAAGTGCCCTTACTTCTCTCACTAGGAAAATAGCCAACTTATTGCCTGGCAAAGCACAGTGTCTAGCAAACAGCAGGTGGTTCATAAATGTTTCACAGACTGACGGATAATAGCATGAAGTCAGCAACTTGTCATCTGTATGATGATGATCATCATCATCCTAAGAACTAACATTTATAGAGCAACTACCATGTGCCACGTACTGTGCTAAGTACTTTATAATTAGCATCTCTTTTGATCTCAATAAAGACCCTGCAAGATAGGTGCTTTTACTATCCACATTTTACAGTTGAGGAAACTGAGGCAAATAGAGATCAAGTGACTTTCCCAGGGTCACACAGCTAGTGTGTCTGAGGCCAGATTTGAATTCAGGTCTTACTGATTCCAGGCCCATTTTAATGTGGCTTCTCCAAGATTTAATGTGTTTGAGATTAAAAGGTGATGTAGTGGGAGTCCAGGGACCAGATAACCAAGATGGCACCCTTCCCACTCTGCTAATTCATAAAAATATCCAGAAAGATGAGTTTCTTTCTCACTATATCTCCCTCTCCTGTCTGCAACCCTCCACACCCATTAGCTTGAAAAGTAATAAAATCAAAAGCTTTGTATATCAATGGCCTGAAAGCCTAACAGGTATAATTATCTCCTCAATTTTAATTGAGTAAATAATAACTGTAACAAATAACTCAAATGGATTAACTGCTTTAAAGTAAGGAGAGTTAAGAAGAAAATAGAATTAACTGCAGGCAGCAGCAGAAGCTCAGTAAAAGTTTGACTTACAATGATGGAGAAGTGTAGAGATTAAAGAGCCCCCTTTGAGAGACGCTCAATGGGAAGAGTGGGAGATGTAGAATCTGAGGGTATGGGTTCAAATCTTATCTCTGACACTTACTACCTGTGTGAGCTCAGACAAGGCCCTTAACCTCCATGACCATTCCTAGACCTCCAACTATGAAGCGTCTTTAGAGTAGTGTTTAGAACATGCCAACCATCATCAACCGCCTGGATAGCACTTTGGGGTTTGCTTTGCACTGATCCCCAAGGTGACCTATGAAGTGGGCTGAAGGGGTAATATTAGCTTTATTTCACAGATGAAGAAACTGTGTCTGAAAGAAATGATTCACCCAGTTGGCAAAAAACAGAGGTGAGATTTGAACCCCAGGCATAACTGGTGCTCCTTCCACTACATCACCATCTTCCATTATCATTCTGAAGTTAGTCATAAGAAGAGTCTTGCCTTCCCTGCAGGACATGAGTGACTACATCTGTAGAGTTCACTTGGTATAGGAGAGTGAGAGTTATATTTGGAGTCTGAAAGGCCTTGAGGCCTCAGTTTCCACATCTGCAAATTGAACATGTTGGATCAGCTGATCTCTAAACTTTTCACCCTCTGACACTTCTTAGAATGTGCCTTGAACTGAGAGCCATGGCACGGTGAGAGGGCCGACACTCAATTCCAAGTCTGCTTGAAGGCTCAGGCCTCAAGTAAAATGCTATTAAAAACCCACCACTCCAGCCCAAAAGCACCTGGCCAGTGGGAAAGGGGAACCCTCGGGCTCATTCCCTCCCAAGTTACATGTAAATCACTTCCTTTTAAAGAGAGGTGAGTGAAGATCCCAATAAACTGGTAGTATAATTTAGATGGCAGGAGGAAGCTAAAGACAAATCGCTTAAACCAAGAGGGGGGAAATGAGCTCATCACCCCCTTTTGACTCATCAGGCTGACACACTGAGAGACTGGAATGGAACTTTATCAAGATGTGTCTGACACTGTGGATGCAGCAGGCAGGGGGAGGGGAACAGGGACTGACTTAAGCCACCAAACTCAGTCCTTCCCAATCTTGTGGATGGGGCAGGTCACCCTGCAGTCTCACACCTAGAGCCAACTGCTATTAATTTAATTAGCAAATATGACTGGAATAGAAATGGTTTGCTAGGCAGGCAAAGAGAAGGGCTGGAAATAAACAGCAGTGAATTTCTTGATGACGGAAAGAAACGATCAATTAAAACTGAAATGGAGGGAGAGGAAGGACCATGGGATGACGGAGATAGCGACGCAAGGGACAAAGCCCATGGAACCCTCCCTAAATGATAAAGTACAACGGAGATCAAGACAGAGTGTGCCAGAGAAGAGAGGGTATGATAATTTAGAGAAGAAACGACCTGGATGCCAAGATAAATGAGGAGCACCAGGGTAAGAGAACTCTCGATGTGGGGAGAGAGAAGACAAAATATCCACAAGAACATTTTGAAACCAGGCTCCTTGAGACAGACCCAGTTAAGCGCTGTAATTGGTTTTCCTTTTTTATTAACACAGGCTGATAAATAGACTTTTAACCATATTTTTCAGACCTAATTTGTTTCTTATTTTATGATGTACACACGGGGGGTGGGGGAGAAAGAGTTTAGAAACTTCCCTAATCTCCTCATTTGTCAAGGACTCCTCCACCATCAATCCCTTTCCCCAGACTGGTGGGCCCAAGCTTTCAGAACTAAGAGAACCTTCCTGTGGCCCAGAAATTGTTAGAGCTTAACCGACCAGCACAAAAACACACAGCTTCACGAGATTTAACTGGGGGAGGGAGCGCAGAGGCCAGGGAGTCTACCATCTGCATTTTACAGATGAGGAAACTGAGGCCAGAGGAGGTAAAGGGACCTGTCCAGGGTCACACAACCACTGAGATCTTCTTGACTTCAACTGCATTGCTTTATTATATTCAGCTATAAAATGGTTTAAAAACAGTACCCTCAGGGTTGGAATGCTCTCCCTGTCACTCCAACTGCCGTCAAGGTCCAGCTAAAATGCTATCTCCTATGAGAAGTCTTTCCTTTAAAAAAAAAAAATCCTTGCTATATTTTTTTCAACATCACATAAGATCATACATTTCCCATTGTATCTCTTCTTCTGTCCCTTTGCAGCAATCTACCCTTTAACACACATAATTAAAATGAAAAAGATATTCATCAAAACGAGCAAAAAATCTGACATTTTCTGAGTTCTACCTGTAGAGTCCCTTACTCTTGAATTGTAGAAAGTGTGTGTTGGCAGGTTGGGGAGGGGGGAGGAGGAGAGGTTCCTGGTCCCCTAGAATGTTGGTCCAATGTTCCCCCATCCTCTACTCACTACCCCCAGGAAAAATGACATCTATCTGAAGCAGGGTCTGTTTCACTTTTATATCTCTCCCCCAAGACCCTGGCACAGTATGTGGCACAAAGTACATAAGCAGATTGATTCATCCAATCGAGGTAAGAAGAGCTACCCCTGGGTGCCATGAAGAAATGGTTAAGGACACAGCTGGGGCAGGGGGAGCAGTAGCAACCTCCTCCCATTTTATTTTATTTTAAGAAATGAAGTTTATTACTTGATATTGTAATTACTTGTTGGCCCTCAGGTAATTAAAAGTGATCTAAATCTAATTTTATTTACGTTTAGAATACCTGAGGTCATCCCCTATCAAGATTCAAGGCTGGTGACTAATAATGTCTAAGTGTTAATTAGAGGTGGGCAGAGAACACTGATTGATTTAGAATTTCTAATCTGCGCCAATTTCATATGAGCGATGAAGCCCGAGCAGCTGGTCTGGCCTCCGCAGCTCGGCCACTGCGGGCTTTCCTGGGTCTGCTTAGAGTCTTCCAGAAATAAGCATGTCTGCCATCAGAAAAGGAGTCTGGAAAAACAACGCTCAAAACCACATGAGAAGGTTGAAGGACTTCTAGCGAGGCAGTGTGGTCTGGTGGGCAGAACAGTGGATATGGAGTAAGAGAATGGAAAACCAAATGACCAGATCATGAGATCCCCCTTGAAGGGACCTGGAGAAGAGAGGAGGCTTGGATATATCTGGGGAGACAGAGAGAGCAAAGGAATTGGTGAATAGAGCTTTGGGCTGGCAGTCTCGATTATGTGTGAGCCTTGTGACTCTGGATAAGTCACTTGACCCTGTCTCAATTTTCTCACCTGTAAAATGGAGGCTAATAATATAGCACCTCCATCCTAGGGTGGTTGAGAAGATTCAGGGAGATCATATTTGTAAACCTTAAAGCATTAAATGTAAAAGTTAAGCAATATTATTATTAAGCTTTCAATGACCCCAGACTTCTCCCTGAGAAAACAGACCATGTTTATAACATTGATACTTTTCTAATCATGCTCTAGGAACTCTGATAAGAACAAGATATGAACAAAGGCAAGAAATCTGGGCCTGCCCTTGAGGAATTCACATTGTGGAGAGGAAAAGAATACACAGGTACTTATGGATATGCCCTTTCTCCATAGAGTAGGTGGAAGTTGACCATGGAGGGGAAAGTGCCAGCAGCTGGGAGGACCAGGTAAGGCAAAAGCTGGATTCTGAAGGAAGACAGGCAAATGAAGAGGCAGCAGTGAGGAGGGAGGACACACCAAACATGATGCACAGTCAAGTCAAAGTCATGGAGGCAGGAGATGGAGTGGTGGCTAATGTGGCTGGATCACAGAGACATCTCTAATTCAATGGCCAAAATGGGACATATCACACTTCCCCCTAAGGCTCTCTCTCTTCCAAAATTCCTCCTGTCTGTTGAGGGCATCATCATGCTTCCAGTCACCAAGGTCTGCCATCTTGGAGTCATCTCTGATTTGCCCTGCTCCTGTAAATGCACAATTATCCAGTAGGTTTTCAAGTCTCCTCCATCTTTGACCTCTGCCATAAGCTTATTTCCACTCATGCAGCCTCTATCCTACTTTAGGAAAGTTCCCTGAACTATTTCAATAAATTCCAGACTGGTATCTCCACCATCAAGACTTGGTCTCTCCCATTCCCATCATTCTCAATACAGTTAAACCTAGGTTCCTAACCATGTTCCCACAACAGCTCCCTATTGACTTTGAGTTAAAATGCAAAAGGAACAAAGCTGAGTCTACTCAGAAGAACCCAGAAAGCTAAGGTATCACCTTCTGCATGAGTCTTTTCTTCATCCTTCCTGTGATTCACAGTATTCTCTTGCTTTTGAAATTATTTTATATAAACTTACTTGGTATGCAGAAGAAATTAAAAATATCTTGAGGGGAGGACTGTTTTTTTTTTCCTTTGTATCTCCAGTGCCAAGCATCACTGCATATCATAGGCAAATTAGGTATTTAATAAATAATTATGTTAAATGAATAAATTTGAATTCTGCCCTAAGTTGTTGTTGTTCAGTCATATCTGACTCTTTGACCATTTGAGGTTTTCTTGGCAAAGATACTGGAATGATTTGTCATTTCCTTCTCCAGCTCATGTGACAGATGAGGAAACTGAGGCAAAAAAGGGTTAAATGACTTGCCCAGAGTCACACAGTTCAATAAATGTCTGAGGCTGGATTTGAACTCATGAAGATGAATGAGTCTGTTTCTAAGTCTAGCGCTCTATCCATTGTGCCATCTAGCAACCTAAGGAATGTAAATACAACTAAGCCAAGAGAGTAAGCTGATCATTACCTTTCCCATACTGGAACATCTCCTTTCTACTGCCATCAACACATGTTAAAGGATCTCCACTACTCCCCAGAGCCCCAGTGTGTTTGCTGCACAGGACCAAGAGGGAGCTAGACTCTAGCCATCTTTGTCATCTTGGAAATGGGAATTCAGGCTCTTGGAAACTAATTTGAACAAACACAATTTGTTTATGAAACAATGGTTTCCTATCACTGAATGCACAAAGTGTACTTAGGTCTGAAATTGGAAGGGAATAAAATGCTCTAAGTCCTGTCTTACATGCCCCCGGAACATGTTGGGGCAATTTTTTAAACAATTAAGAAAATAGCTCAAACCCCAATATGACACTAAAAGACCAGAGAGGTACTGTCAAGGCTTATTTTCTGAAACCCCATGTGGGTGGAATTCCAACTTGCAATTAGATAATGAAAGTAAAAACCTACTTCATAATGGTCAGCTACACTGATGGAGCAGTGATTTTGGCATCTGTCCTGTCTGTAAGGCATAATCTAAGTTGGAAACTATTAAAGGAGACAGAAATGAAAGAATCTCAGCATTTCAACAGGTGTCAGAAGCCATCAAGTCTAACTCTCTAATGCCATGTGCCCCCAACAAGTGTTCATCTGGCCTTTGCACGACCCTGTCCAGTGAGGATGTGAGCACCTCTGCTCAAGGCAGAGACACAAGACGTTGTGTCTTTGCAACCTACCTATTCCTCCATGCAGTGCCCTCTGGGAGCAGACAGAACCACTGATGCCTCCTCGATGTAACTACCCTTCAGCTACCTGAAGACCCAATCATGTCCCTCCTGAGCTTCCTCTCCTCCAGGTTAAATGTGCCCAATATCTTTTATCAGTGCTCACAGGACCATTGAGAGGCCATCCTGCATGGCAACCTCTAGAGGTCCTCCAGCTGTTCTTTTTAAACTGTGGTGACCAGAACTGAACACAACACTCCAAATAAACGGATGTGCCAACAAATTCCCAAATTCAAAGGCGCTTAGCCAACCAAAGTAAGGAGAAAGCATCATGGAGCATCTAATGGGTCCTCTCTCCCCCTGATGCTTTTGAAAACTCCGTTAGCATGCCTCTGATCTCAGGGATGAGAGGGGCGACCAGTTTGGTGGGGTTCAGGGCAGCTCATCCTCAGAAGCTGCCCATCTAGTGATCATCTGGAGCAGGGGCATGAGGGCACACCTATGAAATCAAGATCCTGAAAGTCCCAAGGAATTACCACTTAACCCTCTCCATGCCAGGAATTCAGCAAAGCATTTCCTATAAATCTCACCAAACACTTTAATCATTCGATAACAGTTACAATAAGATTGTATTAAAAATTTAAACTGCCCTACTTAATGCAATTTACCTCCAAACGTCCATTTCCAGCGAACGAATTTGCCTAAAATAAATGTCCAACACTCGATCAGATTTATGGTGCCCAAGAATATTTCTCTTGACACAGATCGAGAGAGTGAAGGCTAATGGCTCCACTTTTATGAGTTTTTAAACGCTTAATGGGGAGATTTAGACATTTTCACAAGATGAGGCATCCCCGAGATGGGTGCCTTTATGAAATGGCAGGCAGAGGAGAGAACGAAGGGATTCCTTGGGAGACAGGCCCAGTTCAGTGGGGTTGGCTTCGCACTGAAGACCAGGCACATATCCCAAAACTGTTGCACCGTCATTCCCATACCCACTGGTGACCTGTGTTCTTTCGTTTAAAGAAAAAATAAAACACACTTGCGTGCTCCATCATCTTCCAGAAGGCTGTCAGCAGCCTTTGTTTTCTTTTAAACCCTGCATATAAAATTTTAACATCATTTTTTAAAGCACCCAAGTCGTGATTTTTTAAAACTTTATATATTTATAACCGCCCACACCATGGGGAGGTTATAGAGCATTCCAATAATTACCCAAGAATAATTAACCAAGCACTCAGAAGTATCAACAATTACTACCCCCCACCATGATTGTCAGCAGGAAAAGCATCTTCCAAATGTTGGGAAGCCAATCTCCAAAGTTCCTCTTTCATTGCAGTTGGTTTCTTCCTAACTCCAACACAGCTGTGAGCCCTCCGATTTCAATTAATGCCTAGGCCCTTCTCCTATCAATCACGCAGGGCTATAAATCCCTGATCTTTCTCATTAGCTCCACCATGCACAGCTCCTCCAGTAACATACCTTGCCTCAGTCCTGTAAATTATTAGGCATGAGACACGGAAGGAAGGAGGCTCACTCTCCAAGATGCCAGGAGTGATTGGAACAGATTGGGGGTGCCCATGCAAGCTGGGTTTGGAACTGATTTACTCTTCCCTGGGATAAAAAAAAAAAAAAAGACCCGCACACAACAAACAACCCACCGAGAATTATTCTGACAGCAGATCTCTTTGAGTCTCCTTATTTGCCTTAAAACTAGTAATGACCTGTCTTTATTAATATTACAAAGTTTTATGGGCAAAATCCAATTTTCTGTGGGAAAAAATATTTTCAGCTGTCTCTGCCAATAGCATCTTTGGCAGGTGCCTGTAGCTATTAATATCTTTTTTAAACTAAAATCTCCCAAATTATTTTTTTTAAGGTAGAAATGAGCTGCAGACTGAAATTAAAAAGGGGATATGAAGGCAGCATTAGGAACCTATGAAAGGCAGGAGGGTCCTCCCTGGCCAGCTGGAGAATATGATAATGACCACCACAGCCCCTTGTGCTAACTTGGCAGGAATGACCATGCCCTTCCAGTTCCAGAAAAGCAGCTCTAACTCCTGGTAGCTTCCTCAATATTTCCAGTGAGCCACTCCCTTCATGAGGGTGGTTTCCCAGTCACTAGAAGACAAGAAGTCAGCCCCACAGGAGCCTGACCTGTTTTCCAAGGTGACTGATTTCGATCAACTCCAGTCCACAAGCCAACCACCATCACAGCTTTCCTTGTGACAGCCACATCACAGCACATTCCTTCTCGGAGGACTCCTCCCTCATGTGCCTGAGCACGGCGAGAAGAATCCACAGAGGAATAGAGCGACAAAGCAGTTCCAAGACTGTATTTGGCTGCAGCTAAAAGCCCCGGGTGTAGCACAGACCCTCCCGCTTTCCATCATATCCACTTTATGCCTAATTTAATTAACTGTATCTTTCAAATTAAAATTGATGTAGCGCATTAACTCATTCTCATCTTTGGGAGGCATAGCCGATATGTTACCGCTTATTTCACCTAAATGAACTGATTTGCACAGAATTTGAGGGGAGTTCAGCCGGAGGCACACATTTATGCCCATGACGGGACTGCCACCTGGTGGGTGGCACTTCTATGAAGCCAACATTTGTATGGAACCAATGTCCCTTCCATGACTTACTGAGAGATAGAGAAAGTAGTGACAACAGAGGTATCAGGTCCAACCCACTACCCCTTGTTTTACAAATAAAGAAACTGAGACCTAAAATGTTCAGTGACTTGTCTAATGTCACAAAGGTAGGAAGTACCAGAAACGAGACCTGGACATGGCTCCTCCAGCCTCAGATTTCCCCACTGCAGACTCTCCATAGGAAAGTACATTTGTTAGAATCAGAAATAAGTGAGTATGTAGTGTTCTTAAGCCCTAGGACCCCTCTGGAGGGAAATAAACTTGTTAAAAATAGTGGTTAGCTTTGTTGGATAACCCTCCTCTTCCCCCTTTTATGTTCTTTATTATAGGAAACATTTTTCTGGAAGTGGGGGAAGGAGCAGGGAGGAAAATGTCTTCAGAACAAAACTGACTGCTTGACAGGTGTTTTTTTTTTTTTTTACTCACTTCCATTAATCATCAAGTATTTATTAAGCATGGATTACTATGAGTTCTGCACTGTGCTAAATGCTAGGGAAATTTAAAAACAAATGGTCCCTGCCTTCAAGAAGTATCTAATAAAGGGAACACTGTGTAAATAATTTGGCACATAGTATAGACAAGAGGTAACATGAGAAAGAAAAGGCTGTCATGGGGTATGGATGCAAAGAAGACTTCCTGTAGAATGCAGCCCTTGAGCTAAGTCAACATGGAAAAAAAGGGAATTCTACGATGCAGAACTGAGGAAGGAGGACCTTTCAGGAATGAGGAACAGTCAGTTCTGAGGCAGGAAGATGGAGTACAGTATGTGAAGAACATCAATCAGGTCAGCAAAACAGGATTGTAGACTCTGTAGAAGAGAATGATAGAAAAAACTGGCAAGATGGAAGATGCTGGGTGATGAAAGGGTCTGAATGCCAAAATGGGGCTAATATTGAATCTTGAATTCAATATGGATCCAGTGAAGCTCATTGGGTAGGGGGATGATTAAAAGATGATGTAGGACTGGACTTATCCAGCTAGAGCTGGATATATAGACCAGGGAATTGTCAACATACACTGTTGAGAGAAGAGAGTCAGTCTTTGGAGACACCCACAGCTAGGGGGCACAGAGGGGGTAAAGAACCAGCCAAGCAGACTGAGGAAAGTGAGATAGGTAGAAGTAGAACCAGAAGATAGTAATCTCACAAAACTAGAGAGAAACAAATATCCGAAAAAAAGACAGTGATTGACAGTACAAAGTTTGTCAATAGGTCAAGAAGGATAGCAATAGAGAAAAGGTCAGGGGCTGGTGAGTCAAGTTGGATTTAGGGGATATGAATCTCTGACAAAGAGATTAAGAACTGGTTCTTCTTCCACAAGTCTGAGCTGTCCAAGACAGACAGGGATCCTTAAAGAGACACCTCCTCACTCATGGTCTCATTCACTGGTTCTGTAAAACCAGAATTTTAGACCGAATTGGTTTTCTGAGGCTAGCCAGTCTTATAAAAGTGTCACATCTGGATGATCAGTGTTTAAAAATCCATCTCTCTGATGACTAACTAGGACAGGCCTGGGCTATGCTGCCTGGGTTCATAACAGAGATCTGGAATCATCAGAAGGACCTTGAAGGTTTGTAGCTAGAGGTCCCAGAGAGGAAGACTCCTCTCTTCCTCTGAAAAGGAAATCATCTGTCAATGTCCTGGGATCAGGAGGTAAGAAGCCCTGATTCTTTCCTCCTCAAGAATTTCCTCCCCACCCCAAGCTCTTCTCAAGAATTGTGAGAGACGATAGTCCTCAGATGAGAATGGACACTGGAAATAAGTATGTAGGGAAGGGAAAGGTGAAAGAAAAGGAGAAAGGGCAAGAGAGGAGAACATTAGGGAAGGAAAAAAGGGGAAACAAAAGATAGAAGGACAGAGAGAGGGAAGAAAGAGGAAAGAGAAGAAGAGAATAGGGAGATAAGAAGCTACAGTATTATCAATCACCCCTAAAAAAAGAAAGCAAAAGAAAAGTGGTCAGTCCTAGACCAATGAATAGACCAAGGGAGACAAGAAATCAGAGCTTCTGAGTTTCAGGTCCTCCTGGACACTGGGAGAATGGAGCAGCCAATGGGGCAGTGATCTTGAACTTGCAGAAGTTGGATGGAGTCTAAAAACCCTCAATTCTTTCTTTTTCTCCTTATTTTTTCCTTATTCTCCTTTGGGATCCACAGGCAGCTGGGTACTTCCTTTGAGAAAGGAGGTGCCAACTGATAAAAGCTTGGTCATTTCAATGAACCACTTAGATAAAGCACTTAACATCTCTGATATTTAACAGCCCAGGTGAAAAAGGAAGACTCCAGCTGCTCCCTAGGGTGGAGCTGGGCTACTTTCTCTCCAGGGGTGGGTTGGTTCCAGTGGATTAAACATGGACTGAATCTGTCTTGGAATTCCATCCTCTCTCCAATGTCCTGGCTGGTTTAATCCATTTGAGAATAAGGATGGACAAGGCTATCCACTACACCAGGAGGAACCAAAGCCTAGTCAAATATTCCAGAACATCCTAGATACATTGTTTGAACAATGGATGCAGAATTAAAAAATGTGAGCATTCTAAATGGGAAAAGAGCTAATCTTGAGAGCCAGAGTCCCCATTTAAGCAGAGTAATTAAAATTGTTATTAGGAGGCTTCCAATCGCAATTACCTTCGTCTGCTCCAAGAGACTGCCTTTATCTTTTCAGCAGCACTTGGATTTCAATCAGAGCTTTCAAATGAACTTATCGTGCTCTTCCTCAGTCAAGTCTGAGTAGGACGCGGATGTAATCACAATATAATCACCCAGAGTTTTGTATCCTCCGGTAAAGGATGGAGATGAGTGAGAGACAGACACACGGTGCAAGGGAAACAATCAAATCGAGAACAAGATGAGGAGCTCACATGAGCGCCTTAATTTCTCGGTGAAATGGGGGGAGGGGAGAGCAAAAGCACAGAGAACTCCTCAGCCTCCTCGGTAACGTTGGCTTCCCTTGTTCATTGGAGACTTGGCTTGTCTGTTTTTTCCCCTTTTATTCTCCTAAAACTTTAGTGATTGGAAAGCCAGGACTGTGATTGAAAGGGAACATGGAGTAGACTACAAAATAGGATGAGGATTCACTAACAGCCCATATTTCCTGAGTTAGATGCTAAGTGGTTTGTCCAGGATCACAGAGCTAATAAGTGTCGGAGGCAGGATTGGAACCCAGATTGTGACTTTAATCTGTTTTCCTCAGTTTCCTCCTTTGTAAAATAATCTGGAGAAGGAAATAGCAAGCCACTTAAGTATCTCTGCCAAGAAAATCCCAAATGGGGTAACAGACAGTCAGACATGACTAAAACCAAACAGAAATTTGCTAATCCCAAGGGCAGCCCTCTTTTCACTGTGCCATGGTGGCAGTAATTCTCCACCCTGACAGGGACTCCACAGAAGATCACAGATCGGTGGTGAGAAGGGGTCTCAGAAACTCATCCAACCTGCTCATTGGGCAGATGAGGACCTGGCAGAATTAAATCACCTGCCCAAGGTCACAAAGGTCATGTGGCAAAGAGATTTGAACAGAGATCTTTGGACTCCAGATTCCAGTAACCTTCCCTCTGCCATGCTCTCACATTCCAAAGTACCACAAGCCATCTGTCCCAGGCTCATGACTGGTCTAGGTTGCCATGTACAGCAGAAAACCAGCAAATTGTCTTAGAGAGCAGGAAATTACTGGAAGAACTCTCACAGGGCTATTTTCAAATATCATTCTTGTTGGGGAGGATGACCCACAATATACCTAACCAGTCAGTGAGGATTCATCAAACATTCACTATGTGCCAGGTACCACAGGGTCTGAGGATACAAGTACAAATGTGTGCAGCATTTCCCAGTGAAAGATAAGGAAGGGTGAATTTTCTTCTCTCTGACTCCCCAGAAAACACCTGAGACAGAAGGGCCCTCAGAGGCCATCTGGCTCAGTCTCCACCTGGACACAGGTGGGATTCCAGACTGTTCCTGCAGTCTCTAACAATCTCATCCCATTTTGGAGGGCTCTCTTTGGAGGAAGTCTTCCCTTAGTTCCAACGCACAGCACTCTGGCTTCAACCACTGCCTGTATCCTCCAGGCCAAGTATGGCTAGTCTCATCTCCCTCTCCCAGACAGCATCCTTTCAGGTATCTGAATTTAATTACTCACCCTCCCTGCCTCCCTGAGTCTACCCGGAGACTTCTTTAGGATAAAGGCAGGATTCTAGATGGAGGGCTGGAGTAGAACATGGAGGTCACCAAGCCCATTAACTCCTGCCCTTGGACAGACCCTCGGCTAAGGGTGTTTGAGGGTGTGCTCGGACCCATAGGAAACAGAGCCAAGACCAGATCAGTGCCTGGAAGGGAGGAAGGACCCTTCTGTACTCAGAGGCTTTGGAAAGGGGAAACATTTCAGAACAACCTAACATCTGGGCACAAGCTCTGCCAGCCAGTTCAGAGAGTGACTTGTTCCTGCCTGCTTAACCTGGAAGTGACAGGGTACACACGTGCGCGCGCACACACACACACACACACTAACATACACACATATCTCCTTCTACTCATATGGTCAATATACGCACATGCACACATATACATATGCACATACACATATACACACACCACACACATACAAATGTACCCACTCACACACGCACATTCACATGCACACACATATAGAGTTAAACTTGCCCGTCCTATTTCAACAGGGCAGCCATGAGACAAATGTCGCACCGAGTTCTACTATTACAGGCTCAAAGGATTGCAAGAGATCTTCACATATCACTAAGCACATATTAAACACTTACTGGATGCAGGTTCTGTGCCCAGAAAAACCAAACCCACTAGCCTGTGCTCTCCACAGACTTAAATTCTCTTTTGCTACTTAAACATTCCTCTTCTTTTTTCTAGCACTAGTTTTTTCTCTTTTTAGTTTCTTCTACATGGGGCTGACAAAGCCCCAGAGCATCTTACACTGGGGGTTTCTAGGATCTGATAAATATAACCCACATCCCTTATTTTAGTTGATCAGGAGGCCCATGCTTTGTGACTGTAGAGGCGACTGGTTCAGTGGTCTGAGCCAGGATGGCAGCCGAGGCAGGCTCAGACCTCGGACACCCCCCCACTGGTCGAAGGAAATCCGGCTGGCAGAGGGACAATGGAAGCCCCCCCTCTATTCTCTCAGCATCCCATGGGAAAATGGGGTTTGCTCACCAGCTCCTCTTCTGTTTATACCTTCTGGCTGGGTGGCCCGGAGCACACTCTCCATGAAAGGATCCCTTTTGTTCCTTCCTTCACCAAGTCTCGCTAAATCTTCACCATTCTCCTACTCCCTGCTCACAGATTTTCTAATATATCTTTTTAGTGTAACAACCATGGGCCCTGCTTCCAACCCAGGGCCCGAGACTGAGAGGAGCAATCGCTGTGGAGAAGGGGCCTACCTTCCTCACCACCACCAATAACAACTGCTAACCAACTGCCACTGATAGGCAGGTAAACAAACGCAGGTGACCTGGGTGGGGCAGCACCCCTCCCCCACCCAGGTGACCTGGAAGGGCAGCATTCCACCCCACCCTTGACAGCCCCTGGTCCTCACAGTCAGAACCCCTCAAATGCCAGCAACTGCCTCCCACCCATGAGGCGAAGAGCCTTGGGAACATCATTGTCGGTCATACCATGGGACCTTCTTAAAGTCTGGGTCCCAGGGCCATCATTGAGGGGGGCAATCACTGGGGATAGGGGGCCTACAGCCCTCACCATCAGCACCAACAGGCAGATGAGCACAGGGGTCCCCAGTGGCAGGAACATCCTCCCCACTTCCAGCCCTGACAAGACCATGTGAGGAAGCAGCTCTTGAGGGGAAAGGGCCACCATCTCCAACTGCCAGCCAACAGCCTCCCACGAGGCAGGCAAACTTCTCCCTGTAGTGGGGAGGCCCACGAGGGACAAAGGGAGAGGTGTGGAGAGGGCAGCTCAGTCAGTGCCCTACTACCACCCTGCCCACCATCTACCCTCAGACCCTGTGGAAACACCCCAGGACTTGAACCCCAATACTTGGGGAACATGAGTATCTCCCATACATCACTCCTGCTTCCAGCCTGGGCCCTGAAGCCCTAATTTGAGGAAGAAATCACTGTGGAGAAGGAGCACTTTCCTGATTGCCACCAATGTTCACTTCTGACCATAAGCTCTAGGATGCCAGGCACTGACCCCACCGACTGTTTCCAGCTGATCCTTCACCTGCTACTTGGGGAGTGACCCCAGTGGAGATGGGAACTGAAGCTATTTCTGCCTCAGTCTCTGTCATCTCAGCCATCATGGAGGCTGAAGATCTGAACACAAGGCACTAATGGAGGCCAAAAAAGCATTTATTAAGTACCTACTATGTGCCAAGCCTACTACTTTACAAATATCCTCTCATACAGTATTGCCCAGTGGTTCAACATCAGAAATGGAGGTGGTTTACTGATGACACATTCCCAAGTCTGTCTGCCTTTAAACAGCCTTCATGAGAGGGATGTTTTCTTTACATCTGCTTTGCTGTTGCTCCCCAAGGACATGGGGACCTTTCTACTGGCCTCAAAGATAAAGCCAAACCTCCCATGTGCTCTTCTTACAACATGAGTTTAAGAACAGGCGCCATCTTGCTTTTCTGTTGGGATCCCCAGGATCTGGCACAGCATGCTGCACACAGTAAGTGTTTAATAAATGCTCATTGGTTCACTCACTAAGGTACAATACTAGTCCCCTCCTCTCTTACATGGCCTGTAGTTATGGTCATGCTCAGTTCATGAGTCTCAGTGATATCTCAGAGAAAGAATTTGCTTCCCTTGGCTACAAGGTCTAAGTCACCTGTCTACTCCCTCTTTTTGTGTTTCTTCTTGGATACTGCCCCTTGCCATGGCACATCATTTCATCTTCTTTCCCCAGTCTTCAAGTGAAGTAAACTTTTCTTCCTATGCTGTACCTCCTGACTCCATGAAATAGTTTTCAGACTTAGGTCAGCAGTTTTCTTCTTTCTTCCTCCTTCATCTTTGGATTAGATTGGACCAATGAGCATGCCTGAGGAAGACAGCAGACTTTCTCCAACATTCATGTTACCTCCTCAAATCCTTAAGCCCCATCTTTGATTTGTCTCTTCTACCTCTAATACCTTCTAACAGGGGATGACATCTCTCCTGGAAGTGCAATCAGTCTACACCATTCACTATCTACACTATTCAATCTACACCAGACACTGCCTTCTCCTCAGGTGGCTCTTCAGGAAAGGGCATCACATCTGCAAGTTAGCCTCAGGAATACAGGGGTCCTTCTCTTCCTATTACGTGATTCCTACCCTCTTTGTGGCTAAGATTCAGATTCTTCTCAGCCTTTTCCCATGATTTTTGTTTGTTTCCCTCTTGAAGCACATCTGTTTTTTTTTTCAATAAACACGTCATTCTGTCAGATGCCTTCTCTAATAGGGATGCCAACTCTATTTGATGATGCAGCTGTTACTTGTCATTGGCAGAAACTCAGATGGAGCATACTCCTGGGAGGTCACTGAAAAGCTGTTTACTGCCCTCTGTACTGACTAGAAGGAAGATCCTTAGTGTCCTAGCTCTGCTTCTGGATATTAAAGTGATGCCATGCCCACTGTCTTGTCTTGGAGGGGCTTGAGCCACCTTACCTTGGAGCATCCTGCTCACCCTTTACAAGGCTTGACCCCCTCCTCTCCTCCCAGAGCCTCCTTTTGGCAAAGAGGCCCCGGCCAACCTGTCATCATTCCCGTTTCCAACTCTCTGGATTCCCAGATCATTTCCTAATCATGATCCTCAGCTTTACAGATCTCCCATGTGTGGTGTCTCTCAAAACATCAGATTCTTGAGGACAGGGACTATCCTACTCTTTGTTTATACTTGAATAACCAGTATTGAACACAGTTCCTACCAGAACATCATCAGAACTGTCTGGGGACAAGCCTTGTCCTTGGGTGACAGACCCACAGTCCATCCATGGATCACAGATCTAGAGTGGGAAGGGGTTTCAGAAGTCATTTAGTCCAACCCTTTCATTTTGACAGATGAAGAAACTGAGGCCCAGAATTCATTTGCAGTCACCTCATGTCTTCCATCTTTGCTAACACCCATCAGAGCTCCTTGCTCTGGTGAATTAGCCTCTGAGAACCCAGGATCACCTCCTACCAGAATGAGAAAATGGAGTTGTCCTCTAGAGGAAGGAAAAGGAAATCCAAAGCAGAAGATTCCGTTCAGCGGGTTGGGATGGGGGCTTTTCTAGCTTCATTTCTGCTGGGGAACTGAAATCTCCCAATGAGACACGAGCAAACTGCTCATCTTTTTGTAGGCGCTAACTCTTCTGCGTCATTAGCATCCATTTAGTAAATCACCACTTTTGCTAATGGTGCCCGGGCGTCCAGAGAGAACAAATATGCTGCCAGACAAAATCAGCATCTCCATCCATTCTCCCAGTCGTCTCAGTGTGATCATACTATTAGTCTCTTCACGTTGCTCCAGGCAAGAAAGAAAAAAAAAAGAAAAGAAAGGAATTCTCCCCAGTTTACAGAGGGAATAGCTGAGGTTGATGGAAATTAAACAGCAACAAACTTTAGCCCAGGGAAGGATTAATTATTCCATATGGATCCAGATGTGAATGGACTGAACAGACTGATTACCATAAAGAGTGCTGTCACCAGAGGTAGGAGACCAGGGTTCAAATCTCAGCTCCAGCAACTTACTAGCCATGTTGCTTTAGGCAAGTCTCTGGGCTTGCAGCCTCTTCTGTAAAATCAGACAGGGAAGACTCCAAGGCTTCTAACAGAATTCTGGAATCATCTAAAATGAATCTCTTCTGCCTGGAAATGCAGGAAGACATCTGGGAAAGGCCACATGGGCAAGAGGCAGCAGATGAGGATTCAGGTGCTGACTGGGACACGTAGTCACTGGATAACCATGAACAAAAGATCCCTTAACCTTCCTGTGAATATGGGAGTCCATGAGAATATGGGAATCCATTAGAGAAGGACCAGAATTCCTACACCACCCAACTCTTAGGATTATTGGGCAAACTCGCCGGTTCCAAGGAGCCAAAGAGATATTGTAGGAAAGTGGAAAGAGTATTGGCTCTGGAGTCCAAGGTCTTGGGTTCAGATCCCACCCCTGATATTCACTGTGTGGTCTCAGGGAAATAACTTTTCTTTCTTGAGACTCAGTTTCTCCAGCTGTAAGATGGCACAGTTGGCTACATGGCTTTTGACATTCCTTCTACCTCTAGAATCAGGAGACCAAGGACCCTGAAGTCCTTTCCAGCACAGCCTGAAGATCTTGGGATTTCTCTGGGCCAGAGTTTCCTCATCTATAACATGAATGAACCCAGGGGTGGGGAATCTGCAGCCTTGAGGACATATGTGGCCCTCTAGGTCCTCAAGTGTGGCCCTTTGATTGAATCTAAACTTCACAGAACAAATCCCCTTCATAAAAGGATTTGTTCAGTAAAACTTGGACTCAGTCAAAAGGCTGCACCTAAGGACCTAGAAGGTCCCATGTGGCCTTGAAGCTGCAGGTTGCCCACCCCTGGATTAGATGAAAGGATCTTAGCCTTAGTATCAGACTGGCAGGGGGGAAGTTCAGGGATAGGACCCCTTCCTGCTCAGAATCATGCTTGTAAATGCAGCAAATTAAAAGCACAAGATTACAAAAGGAACTGAATGTTAAGCTTTTATTCCATCCAAATTCACAGACCCCCCTGGAATGTATCTGTGGGAAATAGATGGACAGATCCCAAAGGAAGAATCGCTTGACTATAGGGTGTTTGGGTTACCTCCTAGCTCAACATTCATGATGCCATGGTTACTGCTTGAGACACAAAGATGCCATTAAAGGCCTTCATGCTGGGCTAAGGACCAAAGCAGAGAAAGCACTCTGGCATCAGGCCCCAGCTGGGCATTTAAAATTTATTTTAAAAAGATGTTGTTTTTTGTAGAAAATCTCCTAAATGTTCTGAAAAGCTGTCAGTCCATAACCTGAATTTTGTCTTCCTCTTTGGTTTTTAGGTAGAAGAAAGAAAAGAAAAAGAGAAGGTAAGGAAGAGTGAAAGTCACCCTACACAAATATATATATATGTATGTATGTATGTGTGTATGTATGTATATATGTATGTATGTATGTATGTGTGTGTATGTATGTATATATGTATGTATGTATGTATGTATGTGTGTGTGTGTGTGTGTGTATATATGGGAGGGACTCTCCTAGGCTTTTCTTTCTCTCTTCCCCCTTCGGCTCCTGACAAGGTCCTCCCTCTGTTGAATTCAACTTTCTGATTTGGGCCTCCGTGTACTGCTGATCCAGGAACTTCACACACTTTATGGAGTGTGTCTTATTGCTGGTCTAAATGGTCTCTTTAAATGACTGTGCTAGTTTTATTGTGTCTGCAAAAGGAAAAAGAGCTGAAGGAGATGGCCAACTTTTGGCATGGCAACAATGCCCCCTGGTGGCTGCTGACTGAATTACAAACCAACCCTTCCTCTACCTCGCATGCTGTGGAGCTGACAGCTCATCTCTGTGTGCCATTGGTAAGAGGAAGAAACAGGCTGGGTTAGCCTGTGGAGAATTCATGAGGGCTTTCTGTAGCTAGCTCAGGAACACAGGGTCATCCATGGAGAGTTACAGGGAGCCTCAGAAAAGTCATCAAGTCTAAATTCCTCAAACCAAAATCTTCCAGGAGAATTCAGGAACTCCCCCATGGTCATACACATAACAACAAAGGTGGGATCTGAGCTCCGGTCCTCTGACTCCAGACAGACCCATCATGAGTTAAAATGTTGAGATAAATGACGCTGTAGTGATTTCAAGATAGAGGGTAACACATGCCCAAGCTATAGATATTTCTATAAGAGGATTTCAAAATTCATGAAGAGAGGCATTGTGGAATACTGTCTAGTTGGGGTTCTTAGAGGGCTGGTTTCTACTCCTGACAAAGTAAGATGTTTGATGGAGCTCAAGTCTCAGCCCTGTGCGACTTAGGGAACATCGTCTCTGGACCTCAATTTCTTCATCTGCAAAATGGGGTTAATAATATTATTTTAATTATTAATAATTACCCCAGAGGCCACACATGAGGATCAGTGGGATGATATCTGATCACAAGTACCATCACAAGTACCATCATCCCAGCTACTGAACAGGATGTCCCAAACATCTTAGTGCAGAGGGAAGCTTTCACAGTATGGCCCCCTTTGGGGCATTCTAGAAATAGCCCTCCACAGAGACAACTCTGACTTGTCCACACTAATGGAGGGAAGGAGTCACAGAGAAAAGTAAGAAAAATAACCAACCAAGAATCCACATATATCGAACCTCGGAACTTGACATTTGAGTATGGTGACGAGTGTGGCTGAGGTTCTAGGCACGGACATCCATTCCATCCAATCCAGTAGAATTTATGAGTGCAAGGGCCCAAACAAAAGCAGTACCAGCCTTCAGGAGCTCACATTCTTTAGCTGGGAAATGATGGGTACACATGGAAGTGATTACAGAGTGGAGGAGACATAGGTGGTCAAGGATGTGTGAGAATCAACAATATTTCCTTAAACACACAGCTGGAGAGGAGATAGCCTGGTCTAGAAACTAGCATCCCTAGAGATTCAAGCAAAACTAAGGTTTCTGTTGGTTAGACTTGGAAGGACCTGGGGGGCAGGTGTGTGTGGATTACACTGGGGGAGGGGGGGCAGCTCGATTTCTGTAGATTTCTTCCATCTACAGATACTGTCATGGCTAATGCGGACATGGGTACTTTTAAGATTTGCAAAGATTTCCCCATCTCCTCCCCTTCCTCTATCTCTTTTTCCCCTCTCCTCTCTCTCCCTCATTCTCTCCTCTCTCCCCTTTTCTCTCTCCTTCCCCTCCTTTCTCTCCCTCCCCCTTGTATATACACACATACCTACCTGTCTATGGCATGGATGGATGGATAGATAGAGAGGTAGAAGAGAGATAGAGACAGACAGACATAGACAGATAGACAGACAGACATGGACAGACAGATAGACAGACATAGACAGACAGACATAGACAGAAAGACAAGTAGATACAGACAGAAGACAGACATAGATAGATAGGATAAGATGGATAGGTATGTGTGTGTAATCTCATTTGCATATGTCATCTCATTTATAGTTTCTTTCCTGCTGGGGCCAGGCAGCTGTTTGCGGGGATTGATAACAAAGCATTGGACTAAATAAAGTTCCCTTCTTTCTTGTTGGTTAAGAGTTTGTTTCCAAGGTTGTTTCCCGCTGAGATGTCAGCTTCTCTAGAACCGAGAGTATACAAGAGTCAGACATCAGTCAACTAAGCGATAATTAAGCAGAGTAGGTATGATCATTACAGGGAAGCTTCAATAAAGCATGTAATTAAAAACCACTGCGGTAGGTGCTGACAAAATGAAGAAATTTCCAGGAATTCATCTCAAGACATTCACTCATTCACGATCATTCCTTCCTTCCTTGCTTCATTCATCCTGCACCCAGAGTGTTGTGTTTCACTGTAGGTGCAACATCGTAAGAAGTAGAGTGAGAAGAACATTGAGCCCCCATTGGAGGTTGACCATGAGGTTGATGGTGAAAGGTCAGGAGGCTCTGATACACAAGGATTTCTGGAAAGGGATAGTCAGCCTGTAGAAGAAAAGACTTAGAGGAAACCCTGGTCCTTTACTGCTACTCAAATTCCAAAGCATTTTATGCCACTCAAGTCTTCCCTGTCCATTACAAGTCATGTATAAATTCCTGATTCTGGCATTAAGACCCGCTGTAGTCAGATTCTTATTTCAAATCATCTACTTCAAGTAGTCGGTAAGCTCTGGCCCCTGTTTTTGTCCTCCTGCTCCCTTCTTCATCTTGGCCTTCCCCCATATCATCATCAATGGAAGGCCCTCTGTCCCATAGAAGGCCTTCTGTCCCTTGGAAGCCTAGCTCAGATTCCTCTCCTCTAGGTCACACCCCACTCCAACAAAATGGATCTTTTTAACTATAAGTTTACACTAAGACATTTGATTAGAATGAAAGAGCAGGAAATAGAGGGCCTGTCCTGATGTCCAGAGGTCTTGCCTTTGACACATCCTAATCTGTGAGATCTTGGTCAAGTCACCACCTGAGTGCCCCAGGTGACAATCTAAGATGGTCTGTTAAAGACAAACCACTGGGTTGTCACACACAAACAGATGGAGGTGTCCTTAATCCTTTCTGATGACCTGGATGTGTCTGGGAGAAAGTAGAGCCCACCTTTTGTCTTCATGTGGCTTCAGGAAAATACAGAAAATTCTGAGACCCAGTGGCCGGCTCCTGGTATCCCAACAAGCCCTCCTGGTCCGGCTCTGACTCCTGCAAATGAGTCATCTGTACTGCTGTGTGTCACTTCCAAGATGGCTGGGGGCACTGTACAGAAAGGTCACAGCTGTCCATAACTGAAATGGAAGTAATTACTGCAGCTGGAGGACCTGGGCACCGCACCCTGCTCAGCGCCTTCCTCTGGGCCGGCTGCTTCGACCTCTACTTCTGTGCCCTGGGGGACACATCAGGAATGAGCGGCCGCTGCCTCCCCTTCGCATCTTTCATTCATGGGATGGCCAAGATGTTATTTTCCATCCATTAAACTGATTGCTACCCCTTAATGAAAAGAAATTAGCAGGAGCTCATTTGCTGATTCTGATATCAAAGGACAGGCCTTTATGAAATAATGAATGATTGAAATAGAGGTCAAAAGGCCCAAGCGGGGTACCCCACCCTTGTCCAAAGACCCAATGGTTTGGGGGTGATTCAGTCTAATTACTGCACCTTTATATCTGTCTTCCTAAAGCAGTAAACAATGAAGAAATCAATGAGCTTTTATAAAGCCCTGACTGTGTGCCTCTGCATATTAATCCTTGCAGACACTGATCCTACTGCCTATGGTTTACATTGGATAAATATGCCGGCATTGAAGGGCCTTCCAATACGGCTTCCACCCATCTTTTCTACTTTCCCAAACCTCCCTCCATCAGACCCTCCTGCAACACTCTACCATTCTCCTTACTGGCTCCTGAACCCTTCAAACTCTCTGTCACCCACTCCACCCTGTCCTTTCCTTCTTTCTCTTAAACTCCTTATATCTTTATTTCTAGGATCTGTGGCATCCTCAGTGTGAGCACTCCCTCCACTGAAGTCCAGAGAGATCACCCAAGGACTGAGTCAATGGCCTGAATTGCTCTGAGTTGGATAAAGTTGTTCTGGAACAACCATCAGTCAGTTTGTCAACCAGTAAGGGCACTACCATGTACCAAGCTTTGTGATAAGCCCTGGAAACACAAAGGCCGAAGGCTCCGCTCTCCAGGACTTCTCCCTTCTAAAGGGAGAAACAACGTGCTTCTCCAGATATAATTACATGAATATATCGACAGCTCTATCTACGGTACTGCAAAGGCAGCTGGGTGCCATGGTAGACAGAGTACTGACTTGGAATAAAGAAGACTCAAGTTAAAATCCAGCAACTGACAATGACTAGCTGTATGACCCTGGGCAAGTCATTCAAGCAGTCTGTCTCAGTTTCCTCAACTGTAAAATGAGAAAAGAGCAGCACCTATAATCTCGCAGGTTGTGAGAAACCAAAGAAAACAATGCCTAGAACACAGTAGGCATAATATATACACTTATTCTCTTTCCTTTCACCAGATATATCTATAAAAACATTGATGTACATATCAATATGGACATGGGTACAGGTCTATACATCTATATGTCACTGCAGAGATGGGTACTGACATAGTTGACATCGATGTGGAGGGATGAGGACAAGAACAGTGACTGTTTTAGCCAAGATTAAGGACACCTCAAGGATGAATAAATACCCTGTACTCAAAAGGTCAGCACCTTCTCCGCTACCATTGAGAGCCAGGTGACTCATCCAAGTTCATACTGGATGTATCAGAGGCAGGGCTTGAACCCAGAGGTTCCTGCCTTCAAGGCTGGCTCTCTGTCCATTATGACAAGCTGCTCCCCCTACATATAGACCTAGATATATACATATATGAATAAAGACACAGATAGGGGACATAGATACATGCACACATATGAATATGATACATGTGTATAATCACACTCATACAATAAAAACAAGATATCTTGGCATGAATTAGCAGTGTCCACCACACACTAGGTACTTAGTAACTGCTGGATGGATGAATGGATGAGAAATGACTGTCTAAACTGAGATATAATGCCAGTCTAAACTGAGGGTCCATTTTCTTGAATAAAAAGAATTCAAAAGAAAAATAAACCCCAAAGAGCAAAAAATATTTTAGCTACTAGAAAACTTTAAAAACCTCTTTTTCTTGGTCTAGCTGAACTGAAGAAGGGGGAAAGGCCTCCACTAAGAGCAGACTGCAGAGGAACCTTCAAAAGGGGGGGGAGGAGTTTGTGCAAATTACCATCCCACCCCATCTCTATCGATAAGCCCCAAGTAGCAGGGATGTTCCCAGGGATCACGTAGAGGAGTTACATCGGAAGGCAAGCTAAGTGGGTCAGAAGGGACATCATCATTTGATCATTTAAAAAAAAATTAGGGAAAGCAGAAAACCGTGCAATTATGAACAGATCATGAACAAAAATAAAAGCCATTTGTATGCATTAATAGCACATCAGGCCAACTCAAGCAGGCTAAAGGCATTAGCGAGGAATCCTAGGGCAAAGCACACTTAACGAGGACCATGCAGACAAGAAATATTAAAATCATCATTTTCAATGTCATTGACAAAATTCACTTTATGAGCAGAGGAGAACACTCTTAATAGGGAAATTTAAATAGAGAACATTTACTAATGACATTTTAAAAGATTCAATTCTGAGGTGGAGGGGGCCTTAATTCAGGTATTTCTAAGGATGCGCGAGCACACACACACACACACACACACACACACACACACACACACACACACTACTGATGGACTCGGTTTCTACTAACAAAAGACCCACTGGACACATGACAGCTTTAGGAGCTGGACAAATATATCCCCCAAAGCTGATTTTTTTTGTTTAGGGGGAGGAAGGAAATGACATTTATTCTTGCTTCCTGTTGGTTCAGTGACCATAAGAATATACCCTCCTTTATTCTTCTGGTGACAGATTATTCACAACAAAACTTGCCCTGTTTGCCTGCTGCCAATTCTTCCTGTACATGGTGACTTATGTCACCATCACCACCCACAATTTAATCCTGGAGCACTCCCAGTGTGGAAACTCTCTCCATTAACAGAGCTCCCCAACCCATCTGCCAATGAATGTGAGAGGACTGATCCGGGACACTGAGAGACAAGGGGATTGGGGCCAGTGTGGGGTCCAGCTCCAAAGTCAGCTACCTCATCCAAGAGTAACAACCGCATTTATTTATAAAGTGTTTTAAATTTTACAAAGTTCTTTATCTACACTGCCTTACTTGAGTCTCTCAGTAGCCCTACAGATAAGATTAATCCATGGTGGGCTGGGGTATTTGCATTTCTGTCAGGGGCAGGGACAATGTGTAAATAGTGTTTGTTAAGAGACAGTGGGGTGCAGTGGAAAGCAAGCTGCCTTTGGCATGGGTTCAAATCTCATCAACCTTGGACAAGGCTTCCAAGCCTTCTAGATCTCAGTTTCCCCTTCTGCAAAATAAGGAAGTAGGAATAGAAGACTGATGAAACAATTTCCAGCCCCCAAACCTCAGGCGCTAATTACTTAATCTCTCAAGGTCCCAGTTTCCTCATCTGTCAGATGAGAAGGCTGGACTAATGACCTCCATGTTCCTTCCCAGATCGAAGTCTTTGATATGATGACTTGAATCAAGCCCCCAGGAAATGAGTCTTAGGTTGAGTATGTGACCCTCAGGGTCATATGTTCCAGGGATTATATTTGAAATCAGGGCTTTCTGACTTCCATTAGCGCCACAACACTACTGCTCAAACCTAAACCTGAGTCTCATTAACTCCTTACCAATTTGCCAATGATCCTAGTAGTGCACTTTGGAGAATGTCGTCTGAAACACTTGGTTTACAATTAATCCACAGCTGCTTGGGAGGCAATTCCAAGGTGAAGATTTGCCCTCCTCAAGTCAAATCTCAAGTGTCAGCTCCCGAGTAAGACTTTGCAGGCATGCTGAGCCTCCCACTGGACTAGAACTCAGCTCCAGCAGTGTCTCAGGCAAGCAAAAGGGGAACCAAGCACAGTCAAAGGAGGACAGCATGCCACAAAATACTGAGATGCCTTCCAGAAGGAATCAATGCAGACCTGAGCTCAAATACATACTCTCACGTCTGAGACAGTCTGGGCACTAACACTACTTGGAATGAATGAATGAATGAATGAATGAACACCGCCCTTTTGACTACGACAGCATTTACACTCAGAGGGAACATTAAAACTTGAGCTTTGCTCAGCATCTCACTTTTCAGGCACCCAATTCCATGCTTCAAGAACCCTAAGAATGTCTTAGAACCAGAAAACTAAGCAACAAAATCAAAGGGGATTATGGTCTGCCTCAAAAGTAATAGAAAAGGAGTCTGCCCTGCACACACATTCACTTCTAAGGAACTTCTCTTGTTAGGAGAGAGAATTATTTTCTATTTCTACGTTAGAACTGATGTGGAAAAGCAAAAAGCACCCCAGTTGAAATGTAAGTGGTATTAATAATTTTGTAATTTACATTATTAGCCAAGATGAGGATGATAGTATATGTCCACAGAATGCCTTCAGGCCTGAAAAGTGCTTTCTTTAGAGGTCACCTCAGGTGTTCTGCCAGCCTTGGGGGTGGGCTCAGGGACAACAGAAGACAACAAGAGCTCCTGTTCATTGGAGACTTCATGGGAGGTCCAGGTTCTACATGGATGGGCTCCTGGATTCTTACAGTGATCCTGGGGGGAGGCGTTATGAGTATTTTCATTGCAAAAAACAAGGAGCCTGAGACTGAGAAAAGCGTGCAGGGTCTTAGAGCTGGAATCAAGCTCCTATCAACATCAGAAGTTGACCATTTCCCCTATGGCCACACAACTGAGGGTCTGACACAAAACTCAAATGCAAGTGTGGCTTCCCCATCCATGAATCAAGTGATGCATCTGCACCGCCACCTCTCCCACTAAACAGCCCCTTAGCCCTGCTTAGAGGCTGTCCCAGGAAAGCCCCTACACTCTGGGCAAGCCTAACAGCAGGTTGGGGAAGCAGCTTTGGAGGCAGGCCTGCGGATAACCAGCTCGTCCAGCACCTGAGAGGCAACCTGGAGAGGTCGGGGAGGCGCCTCAGTGTGCTGGCTGGAGAATAAAGCACCACATCAGCCACACTAATCCTCACAGGTCACCGACCAGGTAAGTAGCATGAAGGGGCTGTAATCAAAAAGAGGTTGGAGATACAAAATGAAGTCACAGACCTTGAATGAGTTTAAGTAGGTACAACACTGGGTGAGAGTCAACTGTGACGTCATTAGTGTATAAGGAAAACAATCACCTACTGGAATTTATACAGTTCACTACACTTTCCTTCTGTCCAACTGTAAAACCACACACACATATGCACATGTACTCACACACACATGCACACACACAACCTTACCATAACAGATGCTCACACAAACACAGGGATGCTCCCTCTCCCCTCATCATCAGTGCATCACAACCAAACTCCACCAATCTTGGAAGACCAACTTCAACACCATTCTGATGCTGCGTCAGCTTTTAATATGAACTCAGAACTTGTACTACTTATAATGTGTATCTTAAAATGCTTAACTTCAAAGACCGTTCATATGGAACTGACTTTCCCCAGGGCCAACACTCCCCCAACCTAGTGTTTTCAAAGAGCCAGTTAATAAAAATTAACTGGGACATGTGCATTAAATTTCTAAACTCTGGCTAACATCAACATTAACCAGCCAGATATTCTTGAACCAACAGGATACAGAAAGTAGCTCCAGAGCCACAGGCTTCTTTGTCTGTAACTCGCAACGATTTGAGTTTAGTCTACAGAGACTACAGTAGTCACACGGCTCCAGGTAAACTGGAGTTTGGGAATAAGTCAAGGAGCATCCTTGGACTTTGGATTACTGGGTTAATCTTAGAGAAACAGAAATGTGTTATTGGTTCACGAACCTTAGAGGTCATGTATCCTAACCTCTTCAATTTGAAGATGAGAAAATTTGAGGCTGGAGGAGGTTAAATAATAACTAGTCCAAGATCACACAGGCAGTATGCCCTAGAGACAGGACTTGGACTCTGGTTATCTGCCTTCAAAGTCAATGTTCTCTCCAATTTATCCTGTCCATACTTTCTTTGTACATGGTTGCTCTCATACCTCTCCCCCTGCGACCCCATTAGACTGTTGGCTTCCTGAGAGCAGGGACTGTCTTTTGCCATTCTTTGTAGCCCAGTGCCTAGGAGCATGGCTGGCACATAGTAGGGGCTTAATATTGCTTGTTGACTGATGGCCTATACCTCACTTCCCGTTCATTGATATCAACAAATTGGTACCATGTTATAAATATCTTATTAATAACTCAATCGCTTGTTAATTTCTAAAAAAAATTAACATTCTCAGAAGACTATTAAGATTCACCAGTTCTCTCCCTTCTCTCATATGTATTAATAATGGGCCATCTCATCTGTACATCATCCCCATCACACTAGAGATAGACTAAGCCTGCTTTAGATGCTTCCATTTATACAGTGGTCTGAACATGTGATTTCATTGGTGAAGGTGATGAGGAAATACCCTCCACTATTGCAAACCTGCAACTCATCTCTTAATGTTGCTCATAGAGTTCCCTGTGGCCAAGAGATGATGTGACTGGAGAGTGGTTCACATCCCTAGCCAACATAAGAGGTGGGATTGGAACCCTTGTCTTCTGGATTCCAAACCTGACTCTGTCACTGTGCCTCTTCTGCTATCTATCTACCTATCTATCCATCCATCCATCCATCCGTTTGTCTATCCATGGATCTATCAATGTCTAACAACGGATCTATCCATCCATTTATCTGCCTGTCTGTCTTTCTACATACCTACCTATCTTAGGCATCTAATATTTACTCACTGAACTGAACATATACCCACATTCCTGATGCCAGATCCACTCCCTTCAAGGATGGTTGTAAAGTCGTTTCTAGGAATTCAGCAAGAGGACAATGGACAAACTGGGTAAATTTGAGTGGGCATAGCAAGGTGGGGAAGAAAGAAGATGACTTCCCAGCACATGGAGCAGAGAATGCTAACATCCTATTATTTAATATCAGTGACATTTAAAAAGTGGTGAAAGAAAATAAACAAGACCACAGAATTCTAGAATTTAAAGAGAACTTGGCAATTGTCTAATCCAACCCATACCTGGAAAAAACAAAACAATACTGTTGTGCTACAATGGACAAGTGGTCATGCAGCCTGTGCCCCAGGAGAGGAGATCAATCACCACATCGTCCCCATCTCACTCAGAGGCTGCTCTCATTGGTAGGCACTTCCTTTCGTCATACCAGGCTTGAATCTGCTCACCCATTGTTCCAGCCATTGGCTTTGGGGGCCAAAAAAGGACAAATGATCTCTGAAATGACTTGCCTGAGGTCTGAGGGATCTCAGAATCCAGCAGGTCCAACACCCTCACTTTACAAAAGAGGAAACTGAGCTTGCACTTAGGCAAGCAACAAAACCTATCTCTGAACTCTGATTCTCTTTTTAACATGGCCACAAGACAAAGTGCCAAAGTGCTCCAGGCTCTGCTCTCTGGGGCAGACCAAACAACCCCTATCCCACCCTGTCTTCCATATAGGAGCCTTTCAAATACATTCCCCCAGGGAACCACTAGTCCCCACCCCTGCCCCAGCATCTTCTACTTTTCTTGGCTTATAAGACTGAACATGTATTCTTTTAGAATGCCTCTTCCCTGATAAAACAAATGTTACTAGTCATAAAACTATCACAAAAAACAAAGGGAGGGGGCACACCTAGACTCCCCCTACCCTCCCAATACTACAAGTGCATAATGGGAAGAAATGAAATAATTCTGACATTCGTGAATTTAAAAAAAAATACGAACGGCTAGACCAGAGGATTAAACATATGATACAAGGAGATGCTGAAATCAGAAGGAAACTCCAAATGATTCTTTGGGTCAAATGTTGATCTAGTGAATGCAAAGTGTTCCCCAGCAGGCCAGTCCCACTGACACTAACCCCAGTCCCAGTTTCTCACTTAATTAGGATGAATTGGGAGCCTCAGAGTAAAGGAAGGAATAGTTTGCTGTGTAGAGGCAATTAAACTGAACTAGCTCAAGACCTTGAGGTGTAAAGGACCTCCAGAGTCCACTCTGGAGTCCACTCTTGGTCCCCAACAAGTGGTCATCCAGTCTGTGCTTGAAGATCCCCAAGGACAGGGAGCTTACCACCTTCTGAGTCAGTTCATTCCCCTCTGGGACAACTCTCCTTGTTAGGAGCCTTAGAGATTCTTTGCATTTGCCACTGTCCTTCCTAGCTTGGCCTCCTGGGACCATCATAACACACTGAAGTCCTCTCCCACAACTGGGCCCTATAGATGCTCAAAGAACGGCATTCTGTCCCAACCCAGGCCTTCCCTTGTCTGTACCACACATCCCCAGCTTCTTCAGCCAGACTTCATGTGGCTGAAATCCAGCACCCTTTCCAATCCTACAGCTCCTCTCTGGACACTCTCTAGATGATCAATTTCTTTCAAAAAATGCAGAGCCTGATTTATGATCTAATCTGCCCCCTTCCTCCATTGTTTTATACACATAAAGAAACTGAGGGAGGTTAACTGACTTGCTTAAGGTCACACAGCTAGAAAGTAGGATACCTGGGATTCCCATCCACCATCTTGGCAAATGTTACCTGAAAACTCATTCAGGAAAAAGACTTTGATTTTGCACAATTGGAAAGAAGATGCCTTACCCTAAGGCTTTAACCATTGTGTGTACATCATAAGCACCTAAAAAATTTTGTCAGAGGCCACCTTGGAGGCAGAGCTCCCCCAACCCCAAGAGGCTGTGTTCCAATGGCCAAAGAGGGAGCTTGGGTGTACAACTTAGGCCAGAGCAGACAGTATGATCGTGAGTTTAGGAAGATAACGACAGACTCAGCAAGAGTCTATAGAATTTGACGCATGCAAAAATAGGAAACATTCTGTCCCCCTGAAAGCCACCACTTAGAGCAGAGGAGAAGCAATAAGCCATCAGATAGAGAGCCTCTGTTTTTGTCTGTCTAACCTTGTATCCCCAAGGTACATACCATGCTTAACTCTGGCTGATGGATTTATGAAACGGTAAGATTCATAAATGGGTGAAAAAATGAGTTTTTCCTTCCTCCTCCTCTTTCTCTCTCGCCCTTTCTCTTCTTTCTTTTCCCTCTCTCTCTCCCCCTTCTCCCTCATCCTATCCCTGTTGCTTCCTTCTCTCTCTCTCTCTCTCTCTCTCTCTCTCTCTCTCTCTCTCTCCCTCCCTCACTTCCTCCCTCCCTCCTTCCCCTCCCCTTCTCTACTTTCTTGAGGTCAAGAGCAGTCTTTGCTTTTCTGTTTGTATCCCTAGCACTTAGTAGAGTGCTTGGAATACAGTAAGTACTTAATAAATGTTTTTACAAATTCATTCGTTCATGTGCTCCCCTGCCCCTCCCCATTCTTTCCAGATTTCATTTTTATTTCATAGTGAGGATTCATGGAAACCATGACTGGCAGTGGTGGGAGGGTGGAGGGTTGGAGGGTGGGTGGGAGGAGAGGATCTGCAGCCTTCCCAGTCTCTGAAAGCCCCCTCCAACATCGAGTGATCTCACTGTAACCCCCGCAGCTGTGCTCATCCAAGGCTGTCTGAGTCACCACTAGAGGGAACCTGGAGACTTGCATTTTTTTTTTTTAAATACATGGAAAGGGCAAACCAAGGAAAGAGCTGGATGGTACTTGTTTTTAGAACCATAATTGGGGCTGGGAGTTTGTTCTGGCCCAGCAGGTGATAGCAGCAGATGTGGCAGCAGGCGCTCTCCTGCTAGGAGGATGCCACATCCCAAGTCTTGGAAAAGAGCAGCTGGCCTTAAATGGAAATAGCACATCCAGAGGAATTTTGAGTCATTAAGACCTAGGTGATTTTAGGGGAGTCATTTCTGTCTTGGGACTTCAGTTTTACCATCTGTTAAAAAGGCAGGGGGATAGGAGGAGACTGGGAGAATGTGAGTACCCAGAGGGCAGGGTCAGCTTCACCTTAGACTATGCCTGGCTTGGAGAAGGGGCTTGTCAGTGCTTGTGGACTGGAGGACTGACCTCTCAGTTCATTTTCAGGGCTACATGGAAGCTCTGTAACATCTTTCTTTTCTGTCTGGCAGATTTGGGAACATTGGGCCCTCCAGATCTAACAGACTTATGGGTCTTTCATGGTCACCACATCACTATCTGATCTCCCAAAAGAATCTGCTCATGTTAATTTAACACCAATAACCAGACTGATAGACATTGTAACATATTTTTTAAACCCAGAAGAGAACAGAGGGGTATTCCAAAGGAGACAAGGACAAGCAGGAAGGTATCAAATTGACCATATTCTTTAAAAAGTGAATGCAAGTTATACCCAAAGATGGAGGGAAATGATTCCAGCCTCAACCATGAGAAAAAAAAGGCTATGACTTTCAAATTCAATTCAACAGAATAAATAAACCATAAGCACCTACTATGTGCAAGCTACTGGGAATATTAAAAAAGAACAACACCAGAAGGCTCAGAGGCATCCACAACCACTAAGATGGTTCTTTCTTACTCTGTAGGCTGGTAAAAATGGAGGATTCATGCAGCACTGAGTAGAAACATGGAACAGAGAAGGAATAGTGGCCCAGGGATCAGGGGACTGGAGATCTAGAGTCAGACGGAGCCTGGAGGCCAATCAAGCCAAGACCCTCCTTTAAAAGGAGAAACATGAGGATGAAAGAAGTGTATTGACTTACGCAGGGACCCACAATTTATAAGTATCTAAGGTTGGATTTGAACTCAGGTCTTACGTTCTAATCACTGGGCTAAAAGCAGCTTAAAAATCCCACCTCTGAGGCTTGCTCCCGATATGACCTTGATGACCACCACCCTATGGCCACTTTACTGTTCTGGGTCTCACTTTCCTCCTTGGTAAAATGAAGAGGTTGCATTAGATGGTCTGTGAGGTTTCTTCAGGCTCTAGAAATCCTGCAGCCTTAAGCTCCAAAGCCTGGTGGGCTCCTGCTGGCTCCATTGAATTGGACAGAACCTCAGGACTGACAAGAGAGACAGCTGTCCTCCAAGGGGTGAGAGGTGGGGGAGTCGTGCATCTCATGAGTGAAGGAGAGGTCTCAGGGAACAGCTCTCTTTGGTCTCTGGGGCAGGGAAATCTTTGAGGCGTTATATATTGAGCAAATCATGGTGCCAAAGCAAGACTAAGGAATAGCAGTGGATTCTCAGGAGAAATGTGGGTGCTGGGAGACTCAGGGGGAGTGTTAGGGAGAGAAGGAAAAGGGAGGTTTACAAAGACAAGGGATTCTGAGAGAGGGAAAAGGACACATTAGGTATGAAAAGGAAGACCATCTTTGACATTAAAACAAAGTGGCAGGATGTCTCACCCTAAGCCTACCATTTTACAGATAAAGAAAGGAGGCTCCGAGGGGAGACGTACATACGTAGTGTCAGCTGGGATTCAAACCCAAGAACTTCTTCATCTTCACATTAAAAGATGTGGATGATGGACAGGAAAGATCTGGCAGTGGATGAGGCTCGACCATAGCATATAAGCATGGCACCAGCCAGGATGCTACTGATCTCCCAGCACGCAGGCCGCGGTCTGCTCCTCCTGAGCGCTATTTCCCAAAGAACATAACCCATGTGTGGGTATGGTGTGAGAGGGATGGCTCTGGATTCAGAGGTCCTCGGTGTGAATCCCTGATCTCTCACCAGAAGGAAGATCTCACTCTCTGGGTTTCTGCGGCAATGAGCAGGATGGATGAGGACTATAGGGTCCAGAACGACCTTCAAAATCCTTGATCTCAAACATCTCTCCCTTAAAGGCTGACCTTGCATGTCTAATGATTGCAAAGAAGGCACAGAACTAGGCAAGGGGCAGAAGGGCAGAGAGGAGGGGGTGGTTAGGGGAGAAGGAGACTGGCACATGGATTACTATGACAACTAGGAAAACCATCCATTGCACTGGGCAAAGAACCCCGGCTCTATAGTAAGACAACATGGATTCAAATTCTATTTGACACTTTCTCTCCGTATATCATTGGGAAGCCAAGTCATTTCTCTTCCCATGGCCTCAGTTTCCCATCTGTAATAATGTTGGCCTCAGAGGTCTCTTTCAGCTCTGAATCTATGGTCATCAAGTTTGTATCAGTCCATAAAATGCCCTCACATTTTAGCAGACAGAAACCACTCTGAGATAGGCATTAAAGAATATATTTTCACTGCCCCCTCCACTTAACCATCATCCAATGATTCACTGTGGTCTGGAGGTGACCCTGGGGTCTCAAAGGCAAAGTACAAGTTTTGTTTGTACCTGCCAAGATGGAAAGGCTTTCCAGAAAAGGACTCATGATGAGCTGGGTGTGTGCCATAGCAGGACAAGCCTGGCTCCTTTTAGAGACCCTCAGCAGCAGATTTGACCAGAGGGGATAGAACTGGCTTCAAAATAACTGACAAAAGACCATCTACCAAGTCCTGCCCAGGTCCCAGACTAGAACTTTTGTCACTGAAGGGCCTGACCACAAAATTATGAATCCCCTAGATCTTTTAAGAATTACAGTCTTTCATGTAGATACAATTCTTGCCCAGAATGATTTAAAGATGTTCAAGAGGCTGCCCTGCCTGCCCCTCACATGTCACTGTCCATATCCATCCCTCAGACACCAAGAAGAAGCAAAGATGATAAAGATTCATTTCTATCATCCATATGTTGTGTGTGTGAGCATGTATGCTCCCACGCATTCATGGGCAGGTGTCTACAAGCAGGTAAGGAAGGTGGAGGGTGTCATCAGGTACAGGCACCATCTTCCAGAAGGGTTCCCTGCAACAGATGTCTCAACAAGACAGACAAAAGCATCAAGATTTACCATCTTGGAACACGCGTTCCACGTTCAGGCCGTAGGTCGCGCATGTCTCGTAGTATGTGCATCTCTTCAAGTCATTTGACAGTTTCCGTGCTCGGGCATCATCAATGACACGTGGGTTGTTGGAGCTTATTGCATCTGGGACCAAAAAGTAAAATATCAAAATGTCATTTAGCAAACACTTTGAAGACATCAACAAAGCCTAGACCCTAAAAAACTCACAATATAGAAACAAAAGTAGAGGAAGATCAGAAGGGGACACAAATAGGGCAGTTCTGTTATTACATTAAATTTAATAAACTCAAAATAATAACAATAATACTAATTAGCATTTATTGAACATTTTAAGATTCGCAATAAACTTTAAAAATAGCTCATTTCATCCTCATATCAACCCTGGGAGGTGATCATTTTCATTTTACAAAAGAGTAAACTGAGAGTGAGGGAAGTTAAATGACTTGGTCAGTCACCCAGCTATTGCCTGAGGCTGGATTTGAACTCAGTTCTTTCTGAATTCAAGTCTAGTACTCTATCCACTAAATGCCCCCAAGGCTTACATCACAGAAATTTATTATTTCACATTTGGTTCTGTTGCCTGCTTTTTATTGACTGAAATTACAAGTCCAGGTCTGAAAGCAAACCTCAGAGAAGGAAACTGGAGTCTGAATGCTGAGAGAGTATCCAAGACAAAGCATGGTGCCAAAGAGCAGGTAGTGGGGGGAGGGGGTTTCCAGTCTGTAGCTTTGCAGGGGTGGGGGGCTCTGGGTGTGAAACATTGCAAGCAGATAACATGAGATTCTTAAAATGTTCAGCAGTTTGGTGAACTTTATATCTGTTCCTCTTTTTCAATAAATTATGAAGGAAAACTGTGGGATGGGGAGAGATATACTGGGACATTAAGGGATATGAAGACAAAAGAAACAATTAAAATGTTTTTTTGGAAATCCTCAAAAACATGGGACTTTAAATTGCCAGGCGTCTGATCTCCAGCTCTCCTTCTGTGTTTTGATGAGCCCATAACCATGGGAAAGTCACTCAATTGCCTTCCTCCCTAGGTAGGAAACAAAGTGGCTGATGCTATTTCAAGGTACATCACTAGAGGGAGGTGTAGGCAAGGATTAGGGACTATTTCAATTGCCATGTTCTCATTTACAAAGAGTTTCCTTGCAGGAGGCAAAGGGAAATGTGACAGACCAGGAGAAAATGAAAGAGCTCACCGGTTGCGTGGACCTGAGAAGGCTCCGGAGTCTCTTGCTACCAAACGATTTTAGCATCTGAATCACTACTGCAGTCATAGGATTGACCTTGTTCCACAAATCGCTGGAAGGGTCCTCCATAGAAATCTAGTCCAATCTTGTTTTACAGAAAAGGAAGCTGAGGCCCAGGCGTTATGAGCTAGAAAGAGCCTTAGAGGATATCTGGTCTAACCCTTTCTTTTCTTTTTTTACGGATGAGAACACTGAGGTCAGCTTAAGTGATTTGCCCCCAAATTCTCACCAGTGGGGTTCATACAACTCCAGAGCCAATGTTCTTTTACTGTCCTATGATACTTCCTTATCAACAGGTCATCAATAAGCTCCTTTTTCTGTTTCCAAGGCCTTGTGCCCTGTGCTAGGATAGAAAGGTTGATGACACACTTTATTAATTAGGTCCCATGCTTAGCAGATTATGGGAAGCACATGGGGTAGTGGTGAAAGCGCTGACTCTGGAGCCAGGAAAAAGGATTAGAAATGCACTTCTGCCATTCATGGTATGTACGCAGCCTTGGGAAGCACACTGGGCCTTGGTGACTATTGGAAGGTGGTGGAGATCCTGGATTCTCCACCATGGCTTGGTTCCTAAAAGTCTAGACTTGAAGACAGGAAGACCTGAAACCATGTTCCTAAACCACACACTGTATGACCCTGGGCAAGTCACTACTGATTCATGTCTCAGTTCCTTATCTGCAAAATGTGGATAACAGTATCAACCTCACAAGGCTGAAAATGCTTACAAACTTCAAAGTCTCATAAAATGTGAGCTATTGTCGGCCTTACTAGTATGACTGCCCATTGCAACCAAAGTATGGCAGAAATATCCAGGGTAGCTGCTGTCCAAGAAGCAGCCCAGCTTGGTTCAGATCTGCTCATCCCCAGAAATAGCCTGGGAGGGCGAGCCAGGGAGGGGCCCCAGGAAGACAATTGTGGGTGTGGAGGAGGAGTGTGGGAGGGGCCCCAGCAAGACAATTGTGGGTGTGGAGTGAGGAGAGGACCCCACAACAACCCTTAAAGACCATAAGGGGAAGTTTAGAGGGTTGGGGAACCTGCACTGGTGGAGAGAATTTAGGGTTAGGGTTGAACCCAAATATATGCCACATGGATAGGAATTCAAGGGCTTCTGAAAGGTTTCCAGATGCACTAAAAGCAAGAAAAGGACAAGGACATCAGAAAAGCACGAGAAGACTTCTAGGAGCTGATGCAGAGTGACATAAGTGGGACCAGGAGAACAAAATACACAATAACTATGGTAAGATAAATGAAAAGAACACAAGAAAGTCAAACTTTGAGTAACTGACAAACCAACAACGACCTCAGAGAACCCATAATGAAAACCTACTTCTCTCCTCATAGCAGGGCCATTGTGGAATATGAGGACCAAATGCTCTATACACTGTCAGATAGGATAGAAATATCAGTTATTTTTACTCAACTGTTACTTTTGTTACAAGGGGGAAAGGGATGTGGCAATATTTCCCAAAGTGGCTACAATATAAAACCCTTCAGCAAGAAGAGAATATATTTTAAAAATATAACGAGTGCAAGAAGGGATCAGAATTAAACTGTTAGCCAAAACCAGCCTTTTAAACGTTCTGCAGATTTATTTGTTCTTCAATAGTCTGGACAACAAAATAACACAGGTCAGCAACAATGAGTACTTCATATTTCCAAATCACACCACCCCCAAACAGGGACCAGAGTTCTTACCTCCCAGAGTTCTTGTGAACATCAAATGAGATAACACATGGGGAAGGTTTTTGAAATTCTTCAAGGATATAGAAACATCATCGGTTTTATAAATGATGACTATTATGGTTTTCACTCTAAGTAGGGATCTTCCCATTAGCTCAGGAGTCAGACACAGCTCACCACGAAAATGGTGAACCAAATGGAGCTCCTTTTCAGAGTATTTGGAATCACTGGGTAACTCACCCTGGGTTCCCACCAGTACCATGGGGATCTCACTCGTGTTCCGATAGTTGGCCATTCGACTGTAGTAATGGTAAACTGTCTGGAAGCTGATCTCATCCTCCAAGCTGAAGACAAATACAACAGCGTCCACCCACATGGCAAACTGGGAAGGGATGTGGGTGGAGAGAGAGAAAACAGGAAGTCAGGTGAGAAACAGGTGGAAACAGCTGAAAAAATACAAATGTCCTATGTAAGAGAAAACATCACTGTTTAGAAAAATGAATTATTATCTGTGAGTGAGTGTGTGTGTGTGTGTGTGTGTGTGTGTGTGAGTGTGTGTGTGAGAAATTTTCTCGATGAATTTGTTAATTACAAAGGCAAGGGACTGATTACATTACGGTGATGTGAAACTGTCACAATGCTCTCAGCAAACAGGGCAATCAGTGTATACAATGCTTTTTATATCACAGGAAGTTCTAGGAAATAAACAGACTAAGAAATATTATTTACATGTGACCAGCTCTGAGTTATAAAGGTAGAGGAGAATGTTCCACTTCAGCTCTTCCACAAAGACGAATGAATGGCTCCTGGGCTTCTGAAGGCAGGAAGAAATCAGCAGAGCTGGAGGGGATCTCGGAGGCTACTCAGTGAAACCCAGGACTGGAAAAACATTCCTTCTACCACCTACCCTGCAATGGTTCCTCCACCCACTGTGAGAAGAGTTCCCCTGAGGGAAAACCCACAACCCCTAAGTCGAGCCATTCCATTCAAGGGTCACTCTAGTCGTTGGTCAGTTTTTCCTGACCACAAACTTAAATTGGCTTCCATGCAGTTGTCTCCATGTTCCTTATTTGAAGACAGATGAACTGAAAGTAAGGAAGATCTGAGTTCAAACTCTACTGATGTAACTTACTGGGGACTCCTGGGGGAGCCCAGTCCACTTACTTCTCTTCCAAGTTTCTTCATTTGGAGATCAGTGGTCTCAGGGTTGTTATGAGACTCAAGGAGATAATGGCTCAAAAGGCATTTGCTCTCCTTGGAGAACTTCATGGAGGCAAACTCACCACTTCTTGGGGCTACTTATTCCAAATGTGGAACAGCTCAATCGCTCTGACAACTAGACCAAGTCTGCTTCTTTGCAATGTTCCCCGATTGGATCCTGGTTTTGCTTTCTGGGGCCAAACAGCATTAGCCTCATTCCTTTCCCAAAGGTCAGTGCTTGAAGACAGTTCATCATGTATCTCTGAGTCATCTTTTCTCCATGCTAAACATTTCTGCATCTTTCTTCATACAGAATGGAGTCATGACCCCCTCACTATTTCCTTGATAGTAGCCTCTTCTACAGTTTATCAGATTCCTTCCTAAAGTGGGGTGTCGAAAGTGGGCACAATGCCCACAGATGTGGTCCAAGAGGGCTGGTGATCAATACCTCTATATTCTCGGAGGCTCTCCTGCTCTAATCTAGCCTGTGATGGCAGAATGCTTTGGCTGCCACATTCTCCGAGTCACCTGGGGCCAGCTGGCTCCTGCCATACTACTGGCACTTGGCTCCCTGCTCAATAATGCCTTGTACTTGCTCAAACCCACAGAGGAACACAGACACAAGGGAGCCATGCAAGGGTCAGGGGAACTGCTCCCAAAACTCAGAGTGGCTCTAGTAGCCAACCCTGGTGGCCACAAGGGAAGATGGAACCACACCTGGAACAGATGCATTCATGACTCCCAAAATGTCACTGAGTCCCTGCGGAGAGTAACACAGAATGGGGAAAATGTTTGTTGAACAAGGCTGGCCTCGCAGTCTGAAATTTCATATGAGAAACTCTGAAATGCTTGATAAATGAACATTTGCTTAGTCCACTTCCAATCTTTAAAAAGCAAGAAAAAAACTCAACTTTTACATAGTGCTTTAAGTCTTTCAAAAACTATTTTATCCTCATATCAGCCCTGGAAGGTAGGTGCTATGATTATCCCCATCTTACAGATGAGAAAATTGAGGCAGCAGAGGAGACTGGCTTACCTAGAATCACATAGTTACTAAGTGTTGAGGCTGGATTTGAACTCAGGGCTTCCTGAGTTCAGATCCAGTACTCTATCCCTGCCACCACCTAACTGCTGTTTCCCTTTCTAACCCAGAATGAAAGGTCCCAAAGGCTAGCTAGTGCTTATACTGGCTGCTCTCTCCAGTCAAGAGGGATTCGAGAAGGAAGAACATGGAAAAAAGTGAACTTCTGTAGCCTGTGCAGCTGTCAGAGTTCAAGGCAATAAAGGATGGTTCTCATTTCTACCATTTGCTCTGGGCTCCTTGAAACAAATTTCATAATTGAGCCTGGAGGCAGAAACAATTTTGAGTTAATGGAATGCACAATAAAGGGGAAAATAAGACATTTTCAGAAGCTACCCTTTCTTTGAATTTTTCCAATGTCCATCTTTCCAAGAATTTAGCGATTTTGCAAACATTTCTCTGCAGAGAACTACCACCTGAACTTTAAAAAAAGGAGCATTTTAATGAGATTTTAAATATTGCCACATAGATAAAAAGGACAACTACCATGCCAAGAGTGAGGCTAATACCTCTGAGGCACCCAGCATCTTGGCAGAAGAAGAAACCAAAGCACAAACTGCTTTCTGATTTAACTCAATGATTTTTTTTCCAGAAGACCACATGGTCCATTAGGTCAGACCACCTAGCCTTGCCTAGCATAGCCTTGCCTCTGGAATCTCCTCCTTCCCTTGACATTTGCTATATGGGAAGCACAGGGTAATTAATCCCCCTTTTGAAAATGAAGGGCTTGCATTGATGACCTCTGCGGTCTAAGTCCATGAAACTGAGAAGCATAACCCTCAGCACCCTTTAGTATCACAGGACATCCCTCTTCTCCAGTCATAGAGGCAGAAAGAGGTATGGAGTCTAGAACAACAGAAAGGGGGCAAGATTTGGAGCTAGGTTCCAAACAGTGAGAATCTGCTACCTTGAATTCCTGGTGCCCTCTCTGTCACTTACTGCCCAGTGAATGTGAAAGAGGGGTCTTTTCCTTTCTGGACATCATACTCCTTATCTGTGAAATGAGGGGATTAGACCAGAAGTCTTCAACTTTACACAAGTTCATGATTCTATGATCTGACCATATTGGATGAGTCATTTCACTCAGCTAAACCTCAGTTTCCTGTTCTGTAAAATAAGGATGTTGGAACTTTGTGGTCTTGGCCAATTCTCCACTCTCAAAGGACCTCAGAAGTTATCTTCATTCCAACTCCCAGTGAGCACAGATATCCTATAGCTCCTCTTTTATGCTTTCCAGTGCTGCCTTCATTCATTTCCAAATTCCCTGGATCTCACTTGACCTGGTTAGGTGGAATAAAAAACCTTTTGCATGACTATAGGAAAACCAGGCTGAAGCTGAGGCTAGGTCCGTGCTTACCTGTGCCTCTGGAGGACCCCCTTCATCTCTAATCAGCAGCAGGTAGCTTTGCCCATCGACAACTATTTCCTTCTTGAATCTCCCACCTGTCATACAAAAAGGAAAATTCGTTACAGAAAAGGGAAGAAGGTTTAAAAGGCTGAACAGACTCAGGCTCCACTTGGGGGAAAATACAACCTCAGCTTGGCCTGGGGGCTCAACACTGGTTTCTAGCAATACCAGGAGTTTTATGAGAACAGCCAAATCCAGATTTCAAAGTCCCCTTTAGAGACCCACATGCATTCATATCTATAACTACTGGCTTTCTGTGGGATCCCAGGTTCATGGTTGGTGAAAGAGAACACTTTCCAGGATCATTTACATTGTATCTCAAAAATTTCCATGAGCCAGGAGTTTCCTTCAGAGATGATTGATCATCCCTTAGGAAAACCAGGTCCAGATATGCTTTGACCCACACTCCACTCCACCACACACACACACACACACACACACACACACACACACACACACACACACACACACTCATTTTCTCTCTCTCTCTCTCTCTCTTTCTTGCTCTCTCTCTCTTTCTTGCTCTCTCTCTCTCTCTCTCTCTCTCTCTCTCTCTCTCTCTCTCTCTCTCTCTCTCTCTCTCTCTCTCTCCCTCTCCCCCCCTCCTTTGACCTAAGTTGTCTCTGGGATTTATTGGAAGGGAGGATGTTGCTGAGGAACTGTATTATTCCCCATGAGAAGCCTGACTCCACAAAGGAAGACATGGAACATTATGAGAATGGTGACACTTTCTGTACTCACAGGGCACAATTAGAGGGGGGATGCTGTCATACTACACACATGTTAGACAAAAAGGAAACGCTACTACAGGGTGATGACGTCTCTGGACTACGCGGTGAGGGACAAGCAGTGCATCTCGCTAGCAGCAGGAGCAACAGACTGATTTGGGTTAGAGAGAGGAGATGAAGGTCATCCAGGACTCCTATCCAAGCGAAAGGGCTTGATCCCACTCTCAACAACTATTCTATTTCTTTTTCTTTCTTTCTTTTTTTTTTTTTTGGACAGGGGACCCAGGGAAGCAAAGGACAGCCCACCTATCTAGGACAATTCCCTCCAAACATTGGGTCATTATCTGTCCAAATAAGGGACACTCTGGCTGAAATTCATTTGGCCCTCCCCAGTTTTGCAGTTCTGCAACTCACTGACTTCAAAACAACTGTGTAGAGACCCCTTCCCTTCCCATGGAGAGTCCCAAAGACTTCAATCCTCATGCAGCTTAACTCAACTGATTATGGAACATGGTATCTTCTTCAGATTTTCTTGGATAACTCAGATTAAACTAAGAGCAACCAGTGACATGCCGGCTCCCATCTGAGCAGGGGCGGACTTCCTGTCCTTGGGAGCAGATGCATCCTTCCCAGACTAGCATTATCATCACAGCCCCCCTTCAGTCCCTAGGCTATCACCTTCCATTTAACCAACATCTCTGATCAAGACCTTCCCCATAAATACAAGGAGTGACACAAGGGAACTCCGTGACTATGTTTTGGCCCCAACACAGAACCTTCCTGCCACAAGATGCTCCTACTCCACTGGATGCCCTGTCCCCTGGAAGCTCTCCCTCAACACTGCAGCTGTTGGAACAGCTGGAGTCCCACTCCAGCCCCAGAGCCCCACAGTATTCCTCCTACTGGCAGCGAGAGCCTCTAACTCAGGACTTTAGGGATCTTGATGTTAACCCAAGCACTATTTCCGGGACAGTTGTGGACAGGCTTTGGAAGCTAACAATCTTTAGACCACTATTTTCATGGGAAACACTTCCAACAAACACATTTTGCTGATGTTGTCATGAGGGCCTGACTACTACGTTACTTATATAGCAGGTAGGATACCTCTAGGTGAGTTTGGGAATCTCTTCTATCCCGATAGGCACAAGGGAGAGCATATGATTTGGAAATCAGGGCAACGAAGTTAGAATTCTGCACCTGTCACTTATGACACTCCCTTTTTGACTTTGGAGAACTTGTTCAACCTTGCAGAAGTTCTGCTTTCTTGTGGATAAAATGAGGGGGTTGAATCAGAGGACCGCTAATATGTCACCCAGCTCTAAATCTATGAGATGAAGATCTTTAATCACAGAATCTGCCTTCTGGGCCTCAGTTTCCTCAACCATAAAATGAAGATGGGACACAAAATCCCTTCCAACTCTATTGATCCAAATTTACTTTTCAAAAACATCACTTTGCTGACGGATGAGGAAGACTGTTCTTTCTAGCTTTTTGTGGTGATATGAAACAAAACACAACTTAAATAATTATGGGGGAGGGGGAGACAGAAAACTAGTAGGATTAGGTGCGGCAGACTTCTCTTGCTACACAAAGACCAATGATCTCTTACCTAGATCCTTCACCAATATGTGGTTTCCATGTATCTCATTCACAAAAGGAAAGTGAGACACAAAAGTCCAATCCTACCTGTGGTTTTCTGTATTTATCTTTTGCCCAAATTATGTTTGAGAATAGAGTGCAAGAGTACATTATAGAGGATAGAGGTGACAGTGAATTCTGCAGTAAGTCTTGCCTCTAACATCTTCTGGTTACTTAACCACAGTTAGTCAATCATCTATTCTCTCAGTGCCCCAGGCAACTCTCTAAGAGACTAGGGTAGAGACAACTGCCAGTCTGCTTCAGTGAAAGGTATTTATTTCCATAACAGGAATGCCCTATAATTATGAAAATCAAAGGTCTAGAAAAATCACAATAAGCTTGGGAAAGAATACTGAAAAATTAAATGTTCTCCCCAAGTGACAAAACAGCAAAAGAAAATGGGGAGGAGAGAGTCCTCTAATTAGATGTTTTTCCTTGAGCTGCAAGTTGGGAACAAAACTTTCTACTACCCTACTGTATTAAATACAGTTCCAGGTCCCAAACAAAGGCATGAGAACTGATGTTCAAATAACTCAACCCCAACTGGAGGCAATTCTTAGTTCTAAAAAATGAAAAGTGAAATTTTTCTTGGTTACAGGGAAACCAAGTTGTCCTGATCATTGACCCCAGTAACACCACAGAGGGAGGCTGACGTCTCAGGTCTCCAACTTGGAAATGTCCATTACCTGGCCTGGAGGTCATTTCTGTGGATCAAGGAGCAACGGACACCAGGGAGGACCCACCCTGAAGTCACACACAGGCACTGATTCTCCAAGCATAACATGTGAGGATAACACACTAGTTCATCTCGAGGTAGGGATTCCTGGGTTCCCCAATCCTGCTCATCCAGTATCAATGCCATTTGTGCAAAGAGAGACTCATTCATTTAGTCTGTAGTCCTCACTGTTGGGGCAGCTAGGTGGTGCAGTGGATAGAGCAGGAGGTGCAGGAGTCAGGAGGACCTGAGTTCAAATCTCTCCTCAGACACTTGACACTCACTAGCTGTGTGACCTTGGGCAAGTCACTTAACTCCACTTGTCTCATCCTGGGTCATCTCCAGTCATCCTGATGAATATCTGGTCACTGGATTCAGATGGCTCTGAAGGAGAAGTGAGGCTGGTGACCTGCATGGCCCTCTCTCACTCAAAACAAAGTCAAGTGCAAGTCATGTCATTATTTCTCTGATGGCATGGTCTTCTTTGGCAAAGAAGGATGAACACACATAGTTCTCACTGTTACTCTAATCATCCGGACCCCTCTCCATTCCCACTCCAATACCAACCCTGCCACTGTTAATCCCATTCCTCTATGACTATGGAATTTCTACTCAACTGTCCACAAATTATTACACACATCTTTGAAATCTTCGATCAACATCTCTTCTACCTCTTCAAGAAAGGCAATATAGCAGAATGACTCAAACACTGGACTTGGAACAAGGAGATCTGGATTTGAATCCCACTGTGTTCAGTTATTAGCTATATGTCTGGAGACAAGCCACTTCAGTTCTAGGAACCTCAGTTCTCCCTTCTGTAAAATGGGCACAGTGATATCTGTAACACTTACTTCAAAGTGTGGTGAGGAACAAACTTTGAAAAATTTAAAGCCTTATAAAAGCATGAGCTCTTAGTACTGAACTGCTGTTTTATTTTAACAGTAACCTGTCTCTCCCAGTAATACGATATATCTCTTGAAGTCTTTTCTACTGGACTCCCAACTCCTGGGGCTAGGAGGAAGAGGAGTGAAGATACTACTTAGTTCCTACTGCCTTAACTACCATTTCCCATTTATGTTTCCTTTTTGAAATTCATGTTATCACCAGCACGACCCTCTCCTTGTCTTTGCTGTGGATCATTTACCCACTTTCATGACTTTGGAATATGTTTCATGGTCTTCTTCCTCTTCCCTGCTGATTGATATTCTCAGGGATTTCCACTAATTATGGTAACAAACTCTCTGGCAATCTGAACACACGTCTTCAGCCTCCTTCCCTGCCTTTTTTTAAGTCACATACTCACGTGCTTACTCCTTAGACACCCTCCCAAAACTACATCATTTCTATGAAATGACACTTTAAAATTCTACTCTTTGGTTGGACAGTCTTTCCACCCTCCTGTGTCTCCTGTTTCCCCTTTCCATGACTTCTGATCCTCTGTTTCATTCCTTTTCTTACAGCCCATCTCTACTTCTCCACTTGGACTTATATTCATGCCCATCTGTCCTGCTGTGGTTTGTCTCAGAAACTTTGCAAGTCCATGAATTCCTTATAATGCTTGACCTGGCATTTCTGATCTTTGAATCCTCATCCGTGGGAAACCTATCCATTTTGATTTCTCTAATCCTGTTACAATATGCCAGAGTATCACAGAAGAAATTAATGAAATCAAACTGGTATTATCCATTACAAATTCATGGTACATTTACCTTGGGGTAGCTAGGTGGTGCAGTGGATAGAGCAACAGTGGAGGAGTCAGGAGGATCTGAGTTCAAATCTCACCTCAGACACTTGACACTTGCTAGCTGTGTGACCTTGGGCAAGTCACTTAACCCTAATTATCTCATCCTGGGTCATCTCCAGTCATCCTGATGAATATCTGGTCACTGGATTCAGATGGCTCTGGAGGAGAAGTGAGGCTGATGACCTACACAGCCCTCCCTCACTCAAAACAAAGTCAAGTGCAAGTCATGTCATTACTTCTACGATGGAATGGTCTTCTTCGGCAACAAAGAACGAACACACACACACATTTACCTAACTGACATTAATTTCTGAGTGTGTAATGCCTGGTTCTTTTTTCTTTGCTGATCTTAGGTAAATAAGCCTCTAGAAGCAGAATAGACCAGGTCAAGCCCTTGTGAGCAAGAAAAGGTCATGACAGCCTTCAGAGATCCCTAAGTATGTAGAGGCGGAAGCAAGAGCAGCTGAGACCAGTGAGGACACAGCCCTAAGGAGTGTTCTGCTTGATCCAGGCCAGCAGGCTGGCATCCCATCAGTCAAAACAGCATGTTCTGCAAAGAGTCAGCCAATGTTCAGGAGATAAAAGGCCAATAAAAGAATCAGGTGTCTAAATACAAAGCACAGATAACTCAAAGCAAGGTGAATTTGAGAACCCAATACAAGAAGTCATATTTTGCCTAATACGTGGTGGAATGGGTCTCCTCAAAAGGAGCAGACTAAGCAAGAACGTGTGTGTGTATGTGTGTGTGTGTTTATGTGAGATAGCGTGTGTGTGGGTGACAGTGTGTGTGTGTGAAAGTGTGTGTGTGAGAGAGTGTGAGAGTGTGTGTGAGACAGTGTGAGAGTGTGTGTGTGTGTGTGTGTGTGTGTGAATGTGTGTGTATGGAGAGGAGAGAGCTTGTGTGTGTATTTATGCCAGAGATTCTGTGTAATGTGTGTGAGAGAGACTGATTGTGGGAGAATGTGTGAGAGAGTGTGTATGTATGTGAGTGTGTGTATGTGAGAAAGAGTGTGTGTGAGAGAAAGAGTGCGTGTGCGAACAAGGGGCAGTCAGAATAGAATTCAGCATTATTGGGAAGACATATTCATGCAAAGAAAGACAGAGTTTCCATAAAAAGGTAAACAAAGCAGTGTGGGCATTTGAGGTCATGCCAGACACATACACACATCACAATTATATCTCACATTTCCAGAGGACTTAAACGTTCAGAACACACCTTTCTCCTAAGTGGGAGTAGTCCTAAGTGGGTCAGTAGTGCAAGGCTGATTTTTCCATTTTCCAGAGGATGGGACAGAGAACTCAGGGAGCACGCCCACTATCCCACAGCTAAGTAGTATATGGGCTGGGATTCAAACCCCAGGCTCTTGGCCATTCACCCATCATTGCCACCACAGCAAGCTGCCATTCCTACACACCTCCCCCACAGGAGAAACAGATAGACAAACATCATTCTGATCACTTCAGACAGTCGTTTTGTGGGTCCACAGAGCATCCTATCCACAGATCTCTAGAGAATCAACCAGGAGGCAGTCTGACATGAGTTTACTCTTAGGTTCCTTTCCATTCCTATCACCCTGGGAATCCCCTCCCTGCCTTCATGAGAGGTGAGGGACTTTCACACACTCAGTGATTCCTTGCCATTTTTAGGCCCCCACAAATGATCCCAACCCAGGTGACATGGCACTCTAATGAAAACAGGCAGGTAATGCCGCTTGCAGACTGGAAAACACTAACTTGCAACTGATATTATTTTTAGTTTCCAAGTTTCACTAATTTACTTCAGAAAACATCTAGTCCAACAAGTATTTATTAAGCACCTACTATGTGTAGGTCACTGAGTTTGTTGTTGAGGTTAAAGCGATCACAGAAATCAGCTAGAAGGGATTTCAAAGGTCATTTTGTTCAATCCTCTCACTTTACAGATAATGTTGTTATGTTTGTCCTCCGTTCTGGAAGAGGACACAACATCAGGAGAATGATGCCACGACTTGGGAGTGAAGTGGATTTAAGTGAGGTGACCTGCCTGTGCAGGGTCACCAGCTGCACCTTCTCCTCCATCTGAGTCCAGTAGCCAGATATGGCTCAGGATGGCTGGAAATGGCGTCCCTCTGAAAATGTTAACAATGGGGCCAAGATACTAGGTTAGAAGTCATGTGGATGTCTCAGTCTAGTTGTAGGGAGGTTAAAGCACACCTGGGAGTTTGAGCACCACTTTGATAGTACACAAGGTATCCTAGATCCATTCCTTAGACAAGGGATACCAAATTCTTGATGAGATAAAAATCTTTATGTTGGAATTTTTTTCCCTAAATAAGATGTGTTTTCTCTTACCTATTTAAAAGCATGTAAATGTGCCTATAAAGTATAGAACAATACAATAGTCATTTGCCCAAGTCAGTTACAATATTCTTTTCTTTCTGTGATATTGATGCTTACAGAAAAGGAAACTGAGTCCCAGGGAGGGTAAAGGCCTTACTCAATTTCACATAGTGTATGTCAGAGCTGGGATTCCAATCCATCCCAGAGGCTGGGCTTCTTCCAACAATCAGCAGCACACAAGGAGTTTACATTTTTACTATGGGAACAGACCAGGTAGAGCCATTATTAATCTAAGGAGGAAAGAGAGATTCTAAATAACAAAAAACCAAGGGGAAATCCAGATGCTGAGACAGGGAGGTAAGAAGACAGAACATTCCTGGTTGGGGGAATTGGAGGAGGGAAGGGGCTGGCAGTTTGAACCAAGGCAGAGCAAGTGGATGTCAGTATCCTGACAAATTGGTCTGACCGACATTGAGGATGGCAAGGAAGGGTGGCAATGCTCAATACTCTTGGAAAGGCGACTTTGAAAGTTAAAAAGGAATATGGCCAGGCAGCTGACTTAAGAACGGATGAAGACTTTTCTCCATTAACAGGATTATGGCTAAGTAATAAGATTAATGAATTCTAATGATTTTATGGTAGCTGCACCCTGTGCTAGAAGGCATTAGGGACAGACTCAGTGGTATCAGGAACACTTACATCTCTTGTCTGGTCTGTGACTGGTCTTAATTTCTGCTTAAAATGACTTCCTGCTCCAGGGGATAATAAAGAGGGCATCTTCATAGACTTTACATAGATAACCACACAATGCCTGGATTTGCCAACTTTGAGTGCAATAATGAAAGGAAAGGAGATAAAAAATTCTATTCAAACCACTACAGGTCAGAGGGAAGGTGCACAGCTCCATCAAGCAGGGAGTCATCAAGGTCACTGGGCAAGGTAGAGAGAGGTTTGAAACACTGGGAATATAAGGGACTTACCCAAGGTCTCACAGCCAATGCCAATCTGCCTCCATGTTTAGAATTGCCCCACCAGAACATCGACCCACAAACATGTAAGAATAACACTTCTAATACAAGTTATCATACTTTACAGTTGTGCGGAATGAAAAGTTCTCCAAATAGAAATCTAGTCAAAGAAATAAAGACCACTTGGGAAGAGCATGAGGTCTGCATCATCCCTGTCAGCCTTTCAGCTACTAGAAATGTCCTAAAGGGAATTATGAAGTCAACTGAAGGTGAACTTGTATCTTTGCATTTTTTTATGGAACTGCAAAATAAAACTACAATAATTATGACGATGATAATGATAATCTGAGATGTGTGTGCAGGAGCTTGTCATGAAGCACATGGCAGTGACATGTTCCAATTGCCCATCCGATAGAACATGAGACAGAGAGCAAGAACCGGAACAGACAGGTGGCACCTGGCTGGTCCTCCAAGGTTGACAAAGCCCTCTCTGTGCCCTGTCTCACTGGACATTGACCACCATTCCATGAGGCAGGGACTTCAATTCTATCTCCATTTCACAGGTGGGGAAATAGAGGCAGAGTTTCTAGTTACATGGCTGGTAACTACATGGTTTGAAGTTCAGTCTCTTGATTCTACTGCATTCAGGGCTCTTTCCTAGCCTGACTGGAAGGAGTCTACATCCTGATGAAATCACATACCCACTCAAAGAACAAAACATCTACAACCAGACTGTGACGCGACAACAGGTGGAACTTCAGCACCAGTTGGGGGATAGCAGAGGCTGAGAACTGGGAACTGGGAAGCCCAGGTTCTAGGGCCAGCTCTATCAATGTCCAACAAACTCAGGTCCTCATCTGCAAGATGAAGTCCTCAGGCTAAGTGAGCTCCAAGGTGCTGACGGCTGAAGTAGAGAAGAGGGCGTCGATTACAGTACCTGCCTAGTACAGGTGAGGGGGAGGGCACGGAGAGCAGTGAAGGAACAAAGTCAGGGGAGGGGGAGGAGCAGTGCCATATAAACAGGCACAGGACTTGAGTTAGAATAGAATCCCAGCTCTGCCACTAACCACCTGTGTGAATTTTCTTGGTCTCTCTGGATCTCAGTTTAAAATGAGGGGATTGGATGAGAGACTCTGACATCCCTAAAGCCACAGATCCACCCTCCAGAGAGGACGGGTCCTAAAGTCAAGAAGATCTGAGTTCAGTTGGCCTCAGACATTGTCTGCCTCAGTTTTTACAATTATAAAATGGGGGTGAGAATAGCACCTACTTTTTGGATTGCTGTGAGGATTAAATGAGATAATTTTGAGTGCTTTGTAATCTTAAAGTTATATATTAATGCCATCTATATTATTAATTATTATTTTACGACATGAGTAGGTAGGTCACAAGATCTCAGGGGAAGCAGCAAGGTCTGAGTTGGGGAAGGCTAGGTATTTAAACTTTACTAATTCATCACATTTATGCAGAATTCTATGTTTTACAAAGTACTTTCCTTACAAGAACCCGTTGGGGGGGGGGCGGCATACTGTCATATCCATTCTATAGATTGTAGAGTTTGAGGCACAGGTTGAGTGACTAGCCCAAGGTCACACAGCTGTAAATGTCAGGGGAGAATTAGAACCCAGGGCCTATATGATTGACCCCTTTTCACTAGTTATCATATGAGTGTTTGGGGAGTTGAGATGTATACATTCTGTGTAGCCAACTCTAATTAAAAATTGAGGTTCATGAGCCTGAGCTTTCAAGCCCATACTCCGACTCCCATCTATGTCTAAAGATTGAATTCACATTACTCCCTTTTCCCAGTTTCTCTTGTCAAATTATAGACACATGGGATCATAGGTGCAGAGCTGGAAGGGCCTCGAGGCCTATCTCGTGGGCTCAGAGAGGGTGTGTGACTTATCCACAATCACACAGCTAGTGAACACCCATGAAAGGATTAGAAAGGATTTCTCTGCCCATGTGCCCCAGGCCCCACAGAAGGTCCTTGAAGATGAGAATTCCATTTTCTTCTTGGAATGTTTAAGACCTTTGTATCTCCCAGCTTCTAGCAGTATGCTCAGCATGCCAGAAATGTCAGAGAGAAAGAGGATTTAAAAGTCTAAACAGAGATGATAAAGAGAGAAAAGAAGAGAGAGGGACCCAGGACAAAAGTCCAGGAGACACCCCTCCATAGGGGACAGGAAATGGATGACAACAGAGACAAGGGCTATTCAAACACATATGAAGAAAAGAAGGACAGGACAGTATTGTAGGAACCAAGGGGCCGGGAGAAGAGGGCGGCCAAAAGGATCCTGATCTAGGAGGGGTCAAGCTGAGTGAGCACCAAGGGACAAAAGGTGAACAGAGGAGTCACAGTTTGAGGGACTGATGGGAAGGTAAGGTGAAGGGTGAAGGGACCCAGGCATGTTTATAGGTATCAGAGAAAGTAGATGGAGCAATACTGAAGGGAGTAAAAGGAGGGGAAGGAAAGGGAGATAGGAGAAATGGAAGCAAAAGGGATAGAAGGGGAAAGAGGGTGAACGGAGAAGGATGGGGGAAGATAATCAGAGGTGAGAGAGGAGGAAGAGGAGATAAGGAAAGAGAGAGGGAAAAGGGGGAGAAAGACAAGGCTGAAAGGAGGGAAAGGGAAATGAAAGAGAAACAGACAGAACGGGATAGAAAAAGAGAGGAGAGAGATAGATAGATAAGGAAAAGAGAAAAAAGGGAAGAGAATGGTAGGAGTAAAGAGAGAGCGGAATGAGAAAGATGGGGAAGGGGGAAGAGAGAAGGGAAAAGGAGGATGGAGAGAAGGGGAAAGAAAGGGGAGAGAAGAAAGGAAAGAAAGGAGTGGGGAGAGGGCACATGAATACAGAGGCAGGCTGCTGGAGGAAACAGGAGATCTGTCAGACACCCTGATACATCTCACAGAGGGGCCCACAGGATGAGGACAGTACTAACCTAGAGGAGAGTTTGGGCACGCTGGTAAACTAGGAATAAACGTGTCACATCAGAAGACCTTTGTGCCTCTGATTAACACAATCATTAGGAGACAGGTTGTGTGGCTGCCAATGTCTCTCAGGTCTCCTCTACAAGACAAGGCACATCAGTGGCCCATCTAATGTGGAGCACTGTCCTAGGCAGTAGGTCTAGAGATACCAAATGGAGCACACATTTCATTCGTGACCTCTGTGACTAATTTTATTTAATTAGCTTTCCATAGGCTACTCTTGTCCTGATGCCTCAGACCCCTTGGAGCAGGCCCAGGGTGTGGTTTAGCTCCTTTTGTGAAAGTCAGAGCCAAGCACAATTCATGGGGTTTATGACTTTATCCTTGAGGTCGACTTTGAACGTCCTCAGAAACCTTCGTTTGGGGGTGGGCATCAAAGCCCTCATCTCTCCCCAAGGCTAACCTCAGAATTCCTCAGACAGAAATGATAGAAAAAACCAAAGATCTCGGTAAGAGGCGGACAGTGGGAAAATGGTAATGTGACTGGGTGTTTGTGCCAACATCATGTCAAGAGACAAGATGATACCAGACATTTTGTAAACTGTTTTGCATTAGCACATGTACCGAGACAGAGCTTGGAGAGTTACTCAAGAAGCAAGGAGGAAGTAGGTCCAGGGGAGGTGGGGTTCCTCAGAGTGGCAAAGATCATGTGGCATTTAACAAATCTGGAAAAGAAGAACAGATGATTCCCTAGGATGTGGGGCTGGGAGGGACCCTAGGAATCCCCAAGACCAATTTCCTCTTTGGAAAAAAAAAGAGAAAGCCCAGAGAGTCTAATCAATTTGAGAATCACAGTATTTTAAGTCAGAAAAGACCCCAAGGCCCAACTTTTGACCATCCATTCCCATTTTCCTCTTCAAGTTCTTAATCATCAAATGACCAAAGAAGACATTTTTATCTGCTCTTTTCTCTGAATTTTCAGCCACATTTGAAATCTGCAGAAAACCTAGTATTATGTTAAAGTCGTGCTTTGGGCAAAGTCCAACATGGTGACATTTAACAGGAATTTTGGATGGACTAGTATTTTCATGGATTGGAACCATCATTATTGGTAACATATTTGTTTACTAAAATGTAATTAAATCACACTTCATCTGCTCTGCCAATTTCTTTCTAAGCTCTCTATCTTATAGTCAAGACCATGAAGTGGAATGAGACATGAACAGACATTGTTGGTAACAAGAGAAGATTGGGATGCTGGGGGCAGAGAATGCTAAGGTCTAAAATTCTCCAGGTCAATGACCATGGATGAACTGGAAGGGGACTACACAGGGTCACCTGAGGCCACCAGTGACTTCAGCTTGACTACTTCTAAGTAAGATAAAAAAAGCCAGATAGCACTGGACAAGAAATAATGGAATTAATCTCGCTGGTCGTGCATGCCTATGTCTGTCTTCGTGACTCAATGAACATCTAAGTAGAACCTTGGGAATTCAAGATCAATAATCACAGTAATATTTTTTAGGGAATATTAACAGGATAGATAGTTCAGGTCAAGTTCAACTGGCCTTTAAGATCACAAATGCTGAGGTCTTTGAAGAAAGTTCAAACTGAGCTTTTAAAAATTATTTTTAATCAAAATTGGAATTCTTTCTTCATTGCAGCTTGCTAACCTGGTATGTTGAGCTCGAAAGCACTCAGTGGAGAAAATCAATACTGATGATAAGAGAAGTTAGTGTGTACAAACAAAAGCAGACCGAACTGCTCACCTCATTCAGAGGCTGGAAGAGCCACTTGGGGGCATCAGGAACAGCTCTTGCCATTTTCACAAGAGAATGCACTTTTAAAAAAGAATATTGCTTTTCAACCAATAGACCAGTGCAGTGAAGTGATAGCTCTTGTAACGGAGATCAATTTTTTTCTTCAATAAAATACTGGTTGCTGAATTCCAAAAACTCCAAAAGAAAACCAGACTTTAGAATTTCTCCTCAGCAAGCAGAAAAGCAGATGACTGGCTCAAGAATCTTTTTGTTATTTTTTTTTTTTGTTAAGTCTTTCTTTTCCCTATCAGATGATGCCAGAACTCATTATCTCCCCTCCCCTCTTCCTACCTTCTCCATGACTGCCAAGGGCACCACCCTCCTCCTAGTTGTCACTGCTGGCAGCCTAGCAGTCATTCTTGACTCCTCAACTCTCTCTCACCTCAACCCCATCCAATGTGTTGTCAAATCCTGCTGATTTTTAACTTCATTACATGTGCCCCTTTCTCTCCTCTGACCCTGCTCCAACCCTGGTTCAAGGCCTCATCACCCCATGCCTGGACTATGGCAATAGTTGCTGGGGGCTGCCAGCCTCAGACCTCCCCCTCCAGCCCGCCCTCCATTTGGCTGCCAAAGAGATCTCCCTAATGCACACGTGAGACCATGTTATCTCCTTGCTCACTCTAGCAACAACTTATCACATCTAGGATCAAAAATAAAATTCTCTGTTTGCTTTTCAAAGCTCTTCATACCTTTTCTTTCCCAATCTTTCCAGGATTCTTTTATGAAACTCAGTCAAACAGAATCTTTGATCCAGTGGCACTATCTTTCGGACTTCCTCTCTTGACTTGAGGCATTTTCACTGGATGGTCCCATACCTGCATCTCAACCGCTGGCTTCCTTCAAATCCCAGCTGAAACCTCACTTTCCCAAACCACCTTAAAGCTAGTGCTTTCTTTCTGTTAACTGTCTCCAATTTATCCTGTGTACTGTATGTAATTTAAACATAGGTGCTTTGTACCCCAGCACTTAGCACGGCGCTTGGCACAGCGTAAGCACGTTTGTTGATCGACTACCTATGGCAACACAGTATGGAGAAAATAGCATGAGATCTAGGAGTCAGGAGGCCCAGAGTCAGCATCCTGGCTCTGACACATATTAACTTTATGACCATGGGTAAATAAGTAACTTGCCAATTCTCAGCCCTTATTTCCTCTATCTATGTAATGGGGATGAGAAAATCAAGGATGAATTCTTTTTCTAGTTCTCTGTCTGTCTATCTGTCTCTGTCACACACACACACACACACACACACACACGCCAAACTATTTCAAACTGTTATCTCACATTTGACATTTTTCAGGAAAGATGACGTATTTCTCTGTTTTCTACACCAGTCAGAGTGTTAGGCCTGTGAAAGCAGGGACTGCCTCAGTTTTGTTTTTTGCTTTTTTAATTTGTATCTCCAGTGCTTAGTATTTAATACTTCTGCATCCATTCAAAGATAAGCAGCCAGGAAGAAACCACAGCTTAAAGTGACTACAGGTGGAGTTCTCTGAGGGACTTGGATTTCTCTAGTCCACGTCATTCTATTACAAGAGAGTAAACTGAGGCCCCAAGAGGTGAAGTGATTTGCTAGAAGGCACATAGGCTGTAAAGGGCTAAACCGGGATTGGAACTTGGCTTCTGGGATGAAAAGTTTCATACTTTTTTTTTTCACTGAAATGCTGATTTCCTTCCATTATTACTTAAGTAAAAGTGACAGGATAAAAAAGGACAAGATGTGTAGAAATAAGGATTATTGTTTTCTGAAGGAACATGAAAAACATTTTAAAAGCCACAAATACTACAATGCAGGAAATAATGCAAGAAAACTGACTTGCACTTCTGATTGCTGGCAACAATGCATCAATGGAGAGAATCCACAGATGATTTTCAAGGCAGAAAAAAAAAATCCAAAAAGCACACACCTCGAGCTCCAAGATCCAGTGGTTAAACTTAATAATTTCAGTGACAACTGTGTTCATCCTTCGTTGCCAAAGAAGTCCATGTCATCAGAGAAATGATGACATGACTTGCACTTGACTTTGTTTTGAGTGAGGGAGGGCTGTGCAAGGTCACCAGCCTCACTTCTCCTCCAGAGTCTTAAGAATCCAGTGACCAGATATTCATCAGGATGTCTAGAGATGACCCAGAATGGTACTCAGTTAGGGTGAGGTAACACCCATTCATTGAATAGACCTGTTTAATGACAAGTAAAAAATTTTTGGAAGAAGCCAAGAGAATGACTTTCAAATACAGGGAAAGGGGCACTGAAATAACATGAGATTATTCTTCAGTCACAAGAACTGCATAAAACAAAAAGCAAAGCAGCAGAAGCTGCCATAAGAAATAGCATTCCTTAAAACCTGAGCTTAATCAATTATTATTTAAAAGGTAATTAAGAAGCCTTTAGGAAAACTATTATAAGAGATACACTTTAAAACCATAAAATCCAGTTTGTCCCAGGAGGTAAAATAGAAAAGACACTGGCTACAGAGGCAGAGATTGAATTTGAATCCTACCTCAGAGGTTTCCTGCCTAAGTGACCCTGGAGAAGTCACTTGACCTCGGAATTCAAATTCATCTGGGAAAGGAGGGCATTGAGCTAGGAAGCCTCTTAGGTCCCTTAGTCATTCTAATTAAAAATAACAACTGGACGTAATTTTCTTTCCTTTTCATTATCAAGGATCTCAGTGTAGTCGCAGAGTACTAATCTGCTGCCTCTCTGAACACACTTAGATAGAACCATTGACTCAAGTTTTTGGCCACCTTAATTCATTAAACCATCACTCACTAGGAAGAATCAACTAGGAGTAATCTAGAATTATTTATTCTCTGGTTCCTTCAACAGTTATTGCTGTTCTGTCATTTCAGTCCTGTCCGACTCTCCAAGACCCCATTTGGGGTTTTCTTGGAAGAGATACAGAAGTGGTTGCCATTTCCTTCTCCAGTTCATTTTACAGATGAGGAAACTGAGGCAAACAGGGTGAAGAGACATACTGCTATTAAGTGACTGAGGTCACATTTGAACTCAGGTCTTCCTGATTTTATCTACCTGCCTTTAATAAATGTCCAGGAAATTCAATAGTATACTAGCCACACCGAATTCAATAAACTGGTTGATTGGATGAGCCAAATCCAAAGCTGGAATATGAGGCATATTATCTGCATTAATGGATTTTGAAGAATCACATTGGCATTTCTGCTGAGGGTACCACTTCACAAAGGCAAGCTGGCAAACAACTAGAGCCAAAACTAGCGTGGATGATATAAAGCCTTGGCACAAGGCTCATGTTTCATTGAAAGGAAAATCATTTTTGTCTGACATTGGACAGTCAGAACTCTACACTCCTCCGGGTAGGAGTTGGCCATGGGAAATGGGGCACCACGTTGTAACTTGGTTTGGTCCTTTAATCATCCTGATAGTTTATGACATTCCAGATCACTGACAATTACCTGTCAAGTGAGAAATTAGTCACGGGGCTGAAAGTGACCAGAAAGTTCATCTGGTCTCTGGCTTCCAGGAAGTACATGTGAATCTCTCACCTTCAGAGCAGGGGCTTTGATAATCACCATTAGTCACGTCTAGTTTCTTAGTGAAGGACAATTCGTGGCAGAGTGGAAAGGAAATCTGAATAGGAGGCAGGGGAAGTTTTAAAGGTTGAACTAGCTCCCTTGAAAGGTCCTTTTCCTACCTGAAAACTCTATGAGAGTCCCAACTCTCACACTTAGAAAATGAATGAAGATGGGTGAACTTTCTGAGCCTCACTTTCTTTGTCTGTAAAATGGGAAAATTATAATAATACTTGTGGTATCTACATGCCAGGGTTGTGGTGAGAATCTAGCAAGATAATTTACATAAAGTGCTTTAAAGCACTGTGTAAATGCACACTACCATTATTATTACTCTTATACAATAAATATTTATTAAATACCAACTATGGGCAAAGCTTTGAGCTCAGCGCTCTGCATTCTTGTATCCCTTGCTGGCATAGACAAAGAGTCATCTGTCAATAATCTCTGGATAATTATAAATCCTTCTCCAAGTTGTCAAGTCCCAGATATAGAATACCATCCTTCAGTATGACTGAACAGCTTCTGAAACAGAAAACATCCCCCATGATACTCATGCTGTTCCCCATCCATGTCACTCATTTCCTACCTCCTTGCCTTTGCACAAGCTGTACCCCATGCCTAGTATGCCTTTCTTTCTCACTTATACTCCTCGAAATTCTCAGGTCCCATCAAAGCTCAGCTGGGGTGCCACCTCCCATCAGAGGCACTTCCTGGTTCACTCATGTTAATACTCTCATGAAATTATTTAATATTTTACTCTGTACTTTGTATTGACTGATCTGCGTACATGGTGCATACCTTCAGCAGAATGGAGGCTTCCTGAAGGTAGGGGGGGATTAATTTCAGGTCTGTCTGTTTCCCAGTACCTGGTATATTTCCTGCTCAATAATGATTGCTGAATTGACAAGAGTGGTGACGATGCTTGGAGACTCCATATACAAAGTCCAGTGAAAACCGCATCCAAAGCAGTCCAGTAAGGATATGACAACATCTGCAGGTCTAGACATTTCAGCCACTAAATGAGTGCACATCTGGAGGAACCTTCAGGGGAAGGTCACTACTAATGTATAACCTCCTACATCTTTTTCTCAAGAGGGAGATATCCTGAACTGCTTTTGTGCTTTTGCCATTCATTACCAGGATAGATGACCAACTGAAAGTTAACTGTGTAAGCACAGAGAAACCCAAGGAGGAGCTAGTACTGCCCATTCACCTCCAGATCTGCTTCCCTGACCCCTGAAGGGGTGACAGCCCCCCAAGCTCCAGCAGGAGGGCAGAAGCTGGAGCGGAAGAGGGGGCCAGAGGGAAGGAGACACAGAGTCCAGGCCCCGAGAGCGAGTGGGGTCTCAGAGGGACAGAGGATGAGGCTGAGAGCCGCTCACAGGCCAGGAGCAAAAGTTCAAGTGTTTTCTCAGATTTCCTGTGAGGAAGCCATTCTGAAGGAATATTTTTCCCATGTGAAAGGACCTTTCTGCAGAGTTTAAAAACCCAAATAAAGCATGTCCAATGGGAAGCACTATCATTAACGGCACAGAAACACATCCCCAGGACGGGGGGCTGCCACCATCCTCCTGGGGCTACTGTGGGGGAGTGGCCTGGGAGAAATGTCAAGGCCTCCAGGGTAAGGGATTTTAGCTGCATTATCTACAGCCCCCAAAATCACACATACTCACCTCAGAATGGGTGGACAGCACTTGTTGAAAGACTCAGAACAAAAAAGCGATTACCAATAGCAAAGAAGCATTTTATAAAATGTGATGATACAGTGGAGGGTGAACCAGAGCAGGCCAGGAGCGACTGGGCTTTAGACCCCACCCTCCTGTGGGACCATGGGCCAATCACCTCATAGCTCTGGGCCTCAGTTTGCTCATTAATAAAATGGGGATAGATAGCAACTGCCTATCTCACAGGAGGAGTGAAAAGTTCAAAAACAGGAATGCAAACCTTAAGTCAGTTCTTTAGCACACAGTAGGGGCAATTTTTTTCACTTCATTTTTTAGTCATCATTTATTAAAACATACACACTCAGATACAGATGCCCGCGTTTTTGATGAGCCCATAATGTTAATAAGAGACAGGAGGGCAAAGTAGCTCGAGTCAGCTTCTGTACGAGGAAGACCTGGTTCCCACACTGTCTCACATATATCTTAGCTGTGAGACCTTGAGCAAGTGACTTAACCTCTCAGTGTGTGAGGTCTCTCTCTAACAGTAATGTGATAATCATGTTGAAGAATAAGACAGAAACAACAATAATTAAGTCATATTTGACCCCATTTTGGGTTTTCTTGGCAGAGATACCAGAATGGCTTGCCATTTCCTTCTTCAGCTCATTTTACAGATGAGGAAACTGAGGCAAATAGGTAAAATGACTTGCCAAGGGACACAGCTAGTTAGTATCTGACGCTGGATTGGAACTCAGGTCTTTCTGACTCCAGGTCTGGCGCTCTACCCACACCTAGCTGCCATCATCATCATCAGTAGAAATAATAATAAATATGGCACTTACTGTGTGCCAGGAACAGCACTAAATACTTTACAAATATATTTCATCTGAACCTCACAAGGTAGGTCCTATTATGATTCTCCCTTTACAACTGAGGAAACTGAGGCAAATAGAAGTTAAGTGACTTTGCCAAGGTCATACATTAGTGTGTGTTAGGATGCTGGATCTAGCTCTGGTCTTCCAGAGCTTCAAACATCTGTGTACAAGGTCCAGAACACTCGCTCCAGTGGAGGGAATTTTTCCCCTTGAAATATCCATCAATTGATGAAATCACAGGTCTTACTGATGTCTGCCCAAGGAAATCATAGGTTGCCTGATAATGGACCAAAAACGTCTAAGTATCAACAACACGTCTATCATAGACACATATATATGTAAACATGTCTTGTTCTCATGCAGTGAATAGTAAGGTTTTGGGGGGAGGGGCGAGGGGGATGGTTTTATCGGTAAGTTAATAAAAAGGTCCAAACCAGCAAAAAAGGAAGAGGAAGGAGGTAAAGATGACCCTGAGGACTGAACAGAAGGATGGCAGTGCCCTCAGCGAAAACAGGGAAGCTGGGAGGAGCCGAGCTCATTTGGGCTTAAAAATTAAACAATAAACTGAAATTTTAAAGTAATTCATCCTCGAGGCTGGCAAGGCTTTAGTATATGTGGTTTTTCCTTGGAATATCAAACCCAACCTGTTATTAAATAAAATAGCACCTTTAGAAATAAATACAAAAGCTGGGCAGAACGTGTAAACCTCCTCAGATATGGTCACTATGTGGGCACTTTCTGTTGAACTGTTTTTGTTTTGTTACAACAGAGAGTTCAGCATGTGTGTGTGGGGGGGAGGGTGTGTGTGCATGTGTGTACGTGTATGTGTGCATGTGTGTATGTATACGTGTGTGTGTATGTGTGTGCGCATATGTGTGTTGGGGAAGGGGAATCTGGAAATGACTGATACGAAAGCAAAAGGCATCAGGGAGACCAACTTTAAAGAAAAAAAAACCAGCAAGTGGATTGGATCACCCAGCGAGTGAGCACACCCTGGAGCCTGATGTTGGGCATGGTTGGTTAGCAAAAACTAAATCACACACATGCACAAAATCCCAACCCATTACCAGATGACTTTTTTTTTTTTTGGATGCATGGATCCCTTTTACTCACTCGCTACATTTTTAATAGATACATCTCCTAAAAATGCTTCTGGGCAGATAGATAGATGTTTGGGGAATAGCTTGTGACTCAACTCAGGGAGCAGGCCTGGCTGGGAGCTGGCCAGAAATGGGTACATTCCCCAAGCTGCCTGTGATGGAAATATCAGAGCTGCCCAGCTTCAGAACTGGGTCTCTGGAAAAGTGAAGCCAAAAGATGGAGAAACTCCAAAGACTCCTCCAAGGTCACAGGTCAAGGAAGGGTGACTTCCTCAGAGCTCAGAGTCCACCCACCACCTTCCACCACTAGATATAAAGAGACGTGCCTGGGGCTTCTGAGATCACTTATGCTAAGGAGAAGTACAAGGAGCCTAAGTGAGGTCAGGGAATTGGGAATTTCAAGCACAGAGGGATAACTACAGATTCCTCTGCTTTCATTCCTTAGGAGGTTAAAACCTAACATATTCCATGTCAGGCATGGTGCAGTGAAGAAAGCAGAATGTGGAATGGTCTGAATCCCACTTGGTATCTTTGTAGCATCGAAGGTCACTTTGGTTCTTTGGGCCTCAGTTTACTCATCTGTAAAATGAGCTTGTGCCCTTGGACACAGAACCTTGTAGGTTGCATGTGTCCCTGGCTCCTCTTGGTTTCACTAGGAGGCTTCCTTGCCCTACTCTGGCTTTGTTTGCTGCCCCCTTTCCTATTTTTCCATAGGCTTCTGGAAGGCCTCTTGAGTACTAGAATGGAAGGAATCACTTACTGTAGTTTCTCACTGGATGTCTTTATTATTATTCAGCTTGGTGAAAATTCCAGACTTTTACCAGAGTGGGTACATGGGAACTCTGCAGTCAGCGTCTGGCTCAGTCAGTCATCTTGGTCAAAAGTCTTATCGGTTGGCTTAAGCTTATTTACTACTACTTTTATATTTGTATGAGTTATATGTATATTCATCTGTCAAATTTGAATCATTTTGTAACATGTAGTAAGGAAGAAGATTTAATTCTGATATGAATGGATGACTTTTAAAATGATATGCTTTTTCATTGCAAAGAATATCATTTCCTATCAAATTAATTAATTCAAGTTAAAAAAATAAAGAGGTTGGGTTGCATGTCCTCTAAGGTTTATTTCATTCTAAATCAAAAATCCTAGGATTACAAGCCCACCCTGCCCCACTCCCAAGCCACCTAGACATAGGTACATAACTGCACCAAGGCTCAGCAGCCATCTCCACCATGAAACCTTATCTGTTTGCATCCCACTCCCAAATTCCTCTGTATTTCTAAGAACATGTTTTATCCAGTCATCTGTGGATAAGTTACTTCTTGCCAGAAGAATGTCAGTTCCTTGAATTATCTCATTTTGTCTTTGTATCTTTCCCCAGTGCCTAGCTCAGTGTCAGACATACGGAATAAATGTGCATTATTTAATGGACTGACTGAAGAACTCTTCACTCTGGGAGCAGGTGCTGCTTCGTCCTGTCTTTGTTTCCTGGGGCTTGGCCCATAAGAGGTGCTTAATAAGTCTTCAGAGATCAGATTGGAGAACTGGCCAGTCCACTTTGGACTGGGCTTTCTCTGCTCTGCTTATTTTTGGACAAGGTGCCGAGCTCACTGCAAAGAGCTCCCTGGCTGACCCGTCTGGCACCCTTCCATTACTGGGACTTTGGGTCTCCTGTTTCTGATAAGACCCATAAGTGAAATCAGGTTGGCCAGTCTCCTGCACTAGAACACCCGAATGAAGGAAATACTTCTTGTTAAAAACATCTGCACCCTGCCCTCACCTCCCCAACCCAACCTTCCAATTGGCAAAGTTTCAGGACTTTGAACGAAAGAACTGAGATTTAGGAGTCAGCATGAGACAGTGGGGATGGCACAGGATTGATTAGGAGCCCAAGGGGCTGGTTTTGCTCTTTACAAAGCTGGGTGACTTGGGACAAATGGCTTCATTGCTGGGGTCTCAGTCTCCTCATCTGTAAAAGAGGTGGGTAGGCAGGGTCACCTCTAATGTCCCTCTTTAGCTCTAAAGGCTGATGCTCTGATCCCCCTAAAGGGCTCTGCCACGTCCTTGCAGGAAATGAAAGTATGTTGGCCAAATGTTCTCAGGGGGCTGAGGACAGACGGCCATATTACTCCTCTTACTGATGACTCCTGAACATGGATATGAGGAGGGCCTAGCAGACCCCCCCCCCCCCCCCCGCCCCTGAGCCTTCTGAAACTCTAAGGAGTGCCATTATTAGACCCATTTTGCAAATGGGGAAACTAAGGATGGGAATCAGGGCCAGGGTTAGAGTCTGGGTCAGGAGATGCAGTCACTTGCTCAGAGTCTGGGATGAGCATCAGACTCAAGGCCTCCTGACTCCAGGGATGGACCCAGAGGCTCAGAAGCACCCATTGTCCTCCCACGAGCAAGACTGTGGATGTGGGAGTCAGAGAACAGATCCTGGCCCTGCTGTTTCTAGGCAGTCAGTTAAGGATCTACTATGGAAGCTTCACCTTGAACAGGTGAGAATATGTAAAAAAATAGTCCAAGGCCTCCTTTGAGCCTTGGTTTCCTTCTCTGTAAATGAGGGATGTGGCCTGGATGACCCAAGGTCCCTTCCTGGTTCTAAATCTGTGAAACTAGAAGATGAGGCAAGGCTCATTTTGAGCCTGGAAGTGTAATGAGTTATAGTAGAGAAGGAACAGAAGAGGCCCAGTCATGCTGGTCCCCCCTCTGACTGGGGCCCGGGCTCCTCCAAGGGTCAAGCCCAGTCTCCAAACCAAGCTGGGAGGGACTGTCAGAACTCAGGGCTGGAGATAAGACACTCAATGGATACAGGGGGCACTCCTAGGGGTTCCCCATCATGTGTCTCCCACAGAGAAGGTGATTCATAAGGGCTTCTTCAACCACCCTAAATGTCCAGAGAAGGACAAGCCCTCATGGGGAAAACACTGGGACATAGCCAGAAAAGTCAAGGTCATGCTCAAGTTCATCTCATCTCTGGGCACTACCATAAGGTGAGTCAGTCTTTATCCACTGTGGAATCAATTTTCTGAGTAAATATTAGGCTGATAAGAGCTCACCTTCAGGGCAGTTTAAAATACACACACACACACACACACACACACACACACACACACACACACACACACACACACGTATAGATATATATTTCCCCCCAACAGCATACTCTTGCCTAGTGTTCTGCTACAATTAATCCAACATTTAAATTCAGGGGAGATGTGTCTCTGTGTGTATATTGGGGAGGGGGGCTATTGAGAGTGGTTTCAGACCCATGACTTAAGCATAAAGAGGAAGCCCTCCCTGCACATCAGGGACCAAAATATAGAAATAGATAGGACCTTATTGTTTATCAAGTCCAACTCTCTCATTTTATAGAGGAAGAAACTGAGTCACCAAATGGGGCCATGACTTGACCCACCTCTAGTCCTCAAGAAGGGCCTAGAGCACTGAGAGGTTAAGAGACTTACCTAGGGTAACACAAATAGTTAAAGGCAAAGCATGGATCCGTGTTTTCCCTTCAGGAGAATGCAGACTGGCGGGGGGGGCAATGTGAGCAGTATCTCTCCAGCCCCTGGCATATGGAAAGTGCCTTCTGTACAGTAGATGCTTAATAAATACCTGCTGAATTGGCCTGAGTCACCAGTTCTAATCCCTCTAAACTGCCCCCCTATGTCCCGGTGTCCACGTGTTCCTGAGCACACGGTTGTCTCCAAGAAGCACAGGGTAAGAGCTAGAAGGGGCCTCCACTTGCCATCCATGTTCACTCCTTTCTCCCAAAACAGAGGCTTTAATAGTCACAGATGCAGAGCCAGAAGGGGTCTTAGATGGGCACCGAGTTCACCACCCCCTTTCTACAGAGGAAGAAACTGAGGCTGAGCCATGTCAAGTGACTTAGGAGCAGCAATACAGAACTGAGAACTACCCTCAATACAATGGAGTCCGATCCTCTCTTCTAACAGGGAAGGAAGCTGAGACTCATGGAGACTGACTTGTCCAAGGTCAAACAGGTTCAGGGTTGAATGGACATCGTCAGACTTCCTGTCTGGGCTCTTTCCACCTGGCCATGATTTACCCTTATATGGATAGAGGGTTTGAGAAATCCTTCTTTCAGCTTTTTCTCAAGAATGAGTTATCTACATTCCTGCTCTTACACTCTTCATCAAGCATGTGTATATGTGAATGTTAAAAGTCCTGGGTCCCAGAAAAGACCAGCAAAAAACAAAGCTACATGTGCTTCAGAAAGCTATCTTTCAGCTTGGGACCAGCGCCCCAGTCAAACTCAACAGTTTCTCAGCACAGAGATGATGGTGGGAAACAGAAGAAAAATAGGCTTCCAGGATTCCTCCCCCAAATCCTGAGGAAGCTCCCCTTCACAAGCAGGCAGCTCCCTCGATTCTCTTAGCCAGGGGCAAGAGCAAATACAGCAGAAGGTGGAGAGCTGAGATTAGCCTCATCAAAAGAACAAACTGTAAATCAAAAGGCCAGCCAGGAGCTCTGCGGACCCTTAGAGGCCCTTGAACGACAACCAATGTCACAAAGCCAATCCCACGCCCTTGATCACAAATATGGAGCTATGAGGAGAAAACCTGTCAGAGATTACAATGGACAAGTACTTTGGCATGACAACAAAGGGCAGAAAAGGGCAAGAGGCCCCAGCAAGTCCACAGGGAAGGTCTGCCAGCAAAATGGGAAAATGGACGCTGCGACTGGAGCTAGTGAGGCAGGTTTGAATGTGCAATGGGTGCCATATTGGAGACCCATTATGACCTCCCATGACAGGGCAGGGCTGTGGGCACACCAATAGTATAAGCTCATTGGCTCAGACCTTTGGAGCTGAAAGAAACCTCATGGAACCACAGAATTGGCATGAACCTCAGGGACCCTCTGTCTAGTCCAATCAATAATGAAATGAAAAAAAAGGGGGGTGGAAATTTCTGCTATAAAATACTGAACGAGTGATTGTCCAGTCTCTGCTTGAAGATGACCAAGGAATGCCTCCTCACTCTTCAAGAGAGGAAATAACACCTTAATCTAGCCCCTTTGTTACATAAGAGGAAACTGAGGTGCAGAGAGGTCAAGGGACTTGCTTAGGGTCAAAGGGGTAACACATTACTATGCCAGGCTTTGAACCCAGGTCTGCTAACTCCAAATCCAGAGCTTTTCTACAATATACATTTTTCTGTGGTACCAGGCACCATGTTACAGGTGGGCTTGAGTAGACTCTCCTTGAGCTCTAGACTGGCATGAAAACAAAACTGAGCCTAATCTATATGGCACACAGGCCTAAATTATGTGACAATATTTCCCAGAATCTCAGAGACAGAAGGGACTTCAGAAGCCATGTGGTCGATCCCTACATGAACAAGAATCTCTTCTATCATACCACTGAGAAGGGATCATGGAATCTGAGGGGACCAGACCTATCATTTCACTGATGAGTACCCACTGTGGAACCTGCCTTTACCAATTCAAAGCAGCACATATTCTGACACGTAAAATCCTGGAGACATGTCTGGGCCATTGAGAGCCAAACTGAATCTCCCATGGTCACTCAACCCACCAGTTATGGGATGGCAGTGGGAGGGGAGTCTTGTCTGCTGGACTCCTGGGCCAGCACTATCCACACCGATTCAGGCTGCTCCTCTAGGGATAGCATTAAATTTTATTACTTATGCAACATTTTCCATCAGCAAAGTTCAAAGTACTTTACTGATATCAGCTCATTTAGTTGACCAGAAGCCAAAATTTCTTACTTTAAGTGACGTTCATAAGAATAACTGGGGATGAGGGGAAGTGTTAAGAGGGGTAGAGGGAACCTGTGCAGACTGGTTATTTGAGGTTTTCCCCCCAAAAGGTCCCTTCTGTGTTTGCTGATAGCACCATTGCTCTGCTAATGTTAACCTTACCACTAGTCTGGGGAATAAATGAGTTTCAAGATCCTGTTTGTTGGAGGTGGAGACAATGGATGATGGGGGTGGCACTGGAAGCCAAGGCAAGCACCAGCCCCCCTCCCCAAAAAGAGAGTGAGCTCACCTCCTCTCCCGATTCCCTCCCAGCACTCGTACTCATAGCCAGCCAGTGTCACTGCTAATGAAAGTAAGGAGGGCTGAACCTCATGACCATTGGGCTAAGAGAACAGCAGTGAGGACATGATTAGGCACAGGCCAGCTGACGGGATAGGAGTGGGGAGTGGCTGACCTAAAGGAGCTCAGAATTCCAGCTAGTTACAGCTCCCTGGGGCCAACAAAAAAACTTATCTCAATCTGAAAGATGGAGCCAGAGAGAAGAAGGGGAGCTTGAGAGTGGTGAGGCTGGGGGTAGGTCCCTCAACAGGCTGCAAGACAGCAGTGCTGGAGGGTCTGGAGTCAGGCCCACGATCCCTAGAGTTCAACGCTGGAGATAAGGGGGCAATTTTCCATTTGCCAGTGGAGAGAATGAAAGCCTTAATATGGCTTCTTATGACTCTGGACTTAAGACTATGCCATTTTTAAAATATTAAAGCCAATTTTTGTATTAGTAAGGTCAACAGAAAAAGGTAGCTGAGGTGGAACTCATAACAAAGGTCCACATTTTTTTGGTATCACTACAAGACCTCACTGTGCAGAATTCCACCTCTGGGCATTGAACTCAGCACTACTACACTGACACTGGTGATCCTTCCAGGGGTCACAGGCATTTCACACAGTGTGGACAACTCACTAGACACGCCTCAGTATGATGGGAACACACATCGTGGGTTGTGGAAAGGGAGAACAGCAAATGTAATAAAAAGATTTTTTTTTAAAGGATTCAAAGGAGATCATCTAACATGACAAAAAAGAAATACATTCACTGGCTCCTTGACCCTGAGGAACCAAGCGGATTCTAGGTCCTGATTGTTCTCAACTGGGATCTCAAGGAAAATACAAATCTAACTAGAAATCACTTGCTGGGAGTTCCTCTATCCACTGTCACTGCCTTGAATACCAGTAACAGAAGGAGGTAACTAGGGCTGAAATGACATGGCAGCTGGACCAGAGGGCTGATCATACAACCAAGAGGATCAATTCCAATCCACTTCCTCAGTTTGCCAGGAAATGGGTATCCATCATTTTCAGTTTCAAACACTAACAAATCAGTTTGTCCCAGAAAACATCAGAATTTCATTTATCATCAGAATGGGATAAATATAAGAAAATACAAGAGGCTGGCATAACAGCATTCTGCCTTTACTATATTTTGGCCAGTTGTGTGCGTCTGAGTACTCTCCTTCCCCCATATCCCATATACAGTTTGTTTTTAACTGTGTATACCATGTTTCCCAGGACTGCCTTGTTCTTGTGTCATGTGCCGAGCACTCAGTACAGCTTCCAGCACAGAAATTCTCATTTCCAGTGACCAAGCTGCTACTCAGTATCAGAGCTGTGACAAGTTTTTTTAACCCATGAGTCTTACCCAGCACCTCCTGTTCCTAGTAGCTCTCCCCTCACTGGAGTGATTTGTATTTCTTCTATTCACTCCCTGAATTTACAGATTAGTGAATATTTTTCTTCCTCCAGCACAGCTCCCTGAGGGCAGGAGCCACCTCCCTTTCATCTTTGTGACCCTGGAGGCTAGTAAGGTACCTGAGACCAAGAAGTTGCTTACTAATTGCATATTGTAATTCTCAATTCTCATTCTCCTATTCTCATTTCTAAGTGATGAACTAGTAATGTCCCATCAACTTCTCTCCTCATCACCTTCTCCACGCTGGAGGTGGTAGGATCAAACCTCCAGTTTCAGAGCAGAGTAGCTGACCTTTCAGGGAAAAGTAAAGCCCACCCTGAGAGCAACAGCAAGTGTTGGAATTAATGCTCAGAGTAAGGTAAGACGCAGCGTCCAGGACAGGAGTTAACAACCGCAAACAGGTGTTATAGGAGACATATGGAACTACTCACAACTACTACTAAGAGGACAACTAAGGGACAAAACAGAGTGAGATGTTTTTAAAATCTAAAGGGAAAAAAAAAAAAGAAAGAAAAAGCATTTGGATGATGACACGGAACAAGGAGCAGGGTGGGGTAGGGGGAGGATGGGACGGGACTCTACAGTAACATAAGCCGAGCCTCCTGTCTCTTCCAAACAAGACAAGCGCTGCATGAAGGGAACGTATAGTTACCTGCATCCACATCTGCAAAGAATGGAACAGCCAGTAAGAAAAGGAAGGAACCAGAGATTCAGTGTCTCAGAGATGGAGTAAAAGATCAAAGGAGAGTCAACAGCATTGAGAATCGCTTTGTTTTTTCATTTCTTTGGGAACACTCTGACCTGGCTACAAGGAATTAGCAGCTTTCCCAGATATTACTGTTTCCATTTCAGTTACTCATAACAAAAAAAAAAGATTAAAAGGTTGGGAGCACGTGAATCGAGTCACTCAAAGACTTGCAGCCAAAAGAAATCGTTTTCTCCCTGATGCCAATTACATGCTTAGAATACATTTCAGGGGGGAAACTTCATGAGATCCAGCTAGAGCAGGTCAGGGATTGGTGCTTCTGCTGGCACTGGAAATGCTCCCATCCTCATGGCTCCTTCAGAGAGCACAAATATTTTTATGGAAACAGGGCATCAGGATTAGGAAAATTCCCCATCAGAATAACTATTCATGAACAAGGACTAACCTTTTACAAAAGCAACATATTCAACCTCGCTGCTTAAAACTAATTTTCCCTGCTGCTCCAATAGCTGAAGTAAATGAATCTTGTTTACTACTAAGTTGCAGAAACATCAATTATACTTTTAGGCTTTTAGATGGGATTTTTTTTCCTCAGGAGAGGGGTAGTACTAGAATATATTGATGGTAGCAGTTATGTTCAATAAAACAAAACAATTAAATGGGCACAAGTCTTAGATGGCCAGCCCATCCATAACTTACCTTCAGGTGATTCCTCCTGAACGTACGTGCCAGTCAGATAGCGGTGTACCAGCGCAGACTTGCCACTAGCCAAATTACCCACAATTCCCTAAAATGGGGGAAAACAAAACAGTAATTCAGTTGGACTAATACCAGGAGGTCACATGAAGGGCAAATAGAGACTATTATAGATGTCACCCTGATGTCTACAGGGACTGGAGAAGGAGCTTTCAGAAGAGAAAACACCCTCTGCCAATGCAGGTTGGCACCTTTTCTGGGGACACTGAAAGGCTAAGTGATTTATGTGTGGGAGTGGTTGGAGAACAGAAGCACCCAGATAAGTCAATATAAAATACTATAAATATATAAAAACATGAATTATTTAAAGAGAGAAAAGTCTAAGCTCCTTATAATGAAACAGCCAGGAGCTGAGTCTGAAAGAGAGAGAACAACGGGAGCAAAAGGACCCGGTGGATGACAAAAAGGCAAAGAAAGGCTAGCCCCAAATGGCCAACAAACTAGCGGGTAAACACCAGCTCCCCTGGAATCACCTGCTTCCATCAAAGGAATTGTGACGTAATGGAAAGATGGAGAGGCCAGTGATAGAGGTGGAGAGGGTGTGGCATATTAATTACTGATTAAAGTGGTTTAAAATAGAGATTGGATGCTCCAATCTAGGACTGGAAGGATCCTGGGAGGTTTGTAAATCCAATTTTCTCATTTGGCAGGTAAGAAGGCTGAGCCTCAGAGAGGTTAAGGGATTTGTCCAGGTCACACAGCCAGTACACATCTGAAGCCAGATTCAAACTCAGTGATTCTGGCACTATGCCAGGCTGCCTTTTTTGAGCAGAGTGATCAAATATGGATCAAATATGGAGATGGACCAATGAGGTTATAGACATGGGAACAGGTGAGCAGAGCTGCAAAGCTACACTAAAAGACCCAGAGGAAGGGAGGCTGAGTAGTTCTTCTCTGAATCATTTATTGGAGGAATGACCCAGAAGGAAGGCTTGTTTAGGCTAATACACCAAGGGAGGGGAGGTTCAAGATGAGATTGAGGACCACAGATATTGGGCTTAGAAGGTTCTTTGGCTGTCCAACTAAGAGCTACATAAGAATTCCCTCGACAATATCCCTGACATCGATCAATTGCCATTTATTAAGAACCTACTATGTGACAGATGTTGTGCTAGGTGCTGGGCAGGTGGGTCACTAGCCTTAACTTGAAGACCCCCTCAGCTCCTTCCCTCCCCAGGCAGCCCATTCCAAGCTTGCATAGTTCTTATTATCAGAAGGTTTTCCTTTTTCCTCAAGTCCAAATTTGTCACTTTTCAGTTTCCATCTACTGATATTATTCCTGCTCTCTGGGGGCAAGCAAAAAAAAAAAAAGTTTGTATGATTATCAATTTCAGCATATTTCCAAATGTAAACATTTGACTTCCCGTTTGATTAAGAAGGGAGGGCACAGAGTTATAGATCGCTCTTTCCTCATCACCTGTCGTGGGCAGAGCACAGGATTCCTTGGCCAGACTGAGTGAGCATAAGCAAAAGTAAGTGAAAAACTGTCATTGATGTTCAGTCATGTCTGACTCTTTGTGACCCCATTTGGGGTTTTCTGGGCAAAGATACTAAAGAAATTTACCATTTTCTTCTCCAGAACCGGAAACTGAGGCAAAGAAGTTTAAGTGACTTGCCCAAGGTCACATAGCTAGTAAGTGTCTGAGGTCAGATTTGAACTCAGGAAGATGACCCTTACTGACTCCAGACCTGCCACTCTGGGCACTATGGCACCACCTAGTTGCCCATGAAAAATGACATCAGAGAACTTCACTTCTGATTAGGGAAGAAAACAGCATGTGGAAAAAATATCCTTTCACCTCAAAAATATAAGAAAGAAGGAAAATAATTGGGATTTAATGAACATGGAGGGAGACCAAAGAAAAACCTAGGACAGACAGAGGTGGATCTAATCTGAAAGAAATGCCAGTTGAGTAGGACTTGAAAAGGCGTGAGGGGCCAGAAAGGAAGTTCATGGAAAAGGAGTGGATGGGATTCCTCCATCCTCCATGGACAGAGGAAAAGGTACATGTCAAGGGAGGAACAAACGAGGGGAAAGAAAGATGCTTTGCTGAAGTGTAGCACAGGTTCCACTTTGGAAGAAATGAGATGGGGAAAATGGGCAAAAGGCAGCGTGTTTGAAAGTGTTCTGATAGAAAATAGATAGCTCCTCCCAAGTCCAAAGCCAGAGGCAGGGCAGTACAACACAAAAGATGCTAGATTTGGTTCAAATTCCAGCCCTGTCTTTTGCTGCCTATAGGACATTAGGCAAGTCCCTCTCTCAGCCTTGGTTTTCTCCTGTCAGACCAGGGGGTCAGACCAGATGATCTCCAAGGGCCCTGCTACCTCTAAATCTAGGATCCCAGAAGTTTGCTCAATTTTTTCCTAAAGTTTTTTTTAAATTAGTTTTACTTTTAAAGCCACTAAGGAATCATGAATATAACATAAAAAAAGATGATGTCCGAGGAGAGAGTCTCACTCTGTTGGGTGAGAGCAGAGCTGAGGGGTGAGGGGACAAGGAAGCAGAGAGTTCTGCCAAGTCTGAAAGGCAACTGGCCAAGAGATGCCTGATAACTGTGAAAAGGGACTGAAGTTAGAGAAACTGGGAGAGAAGGGAGCTCATTCACCCTGGCTCAAGTTTCAGCTGAGCCTGAAAAGTTCAGAGCTAGAAAGAGGAGAGAGAACCTTGAAGCCCACCCTGCAGGGCTGAGAAACAATTCCTGACCTTTCCAGCAAGGGCTGAATGCAAATCACCTGTACTGTTACTACAATCCAAGGGCCTCCTTCTAGAGAGGAAGAAACTAAGGTCAACCAGTCAGTCAACAAACAATTATCAAGCCCCTACTCTCTCTGTCAGGCACTGTGCTAAGCGCAAGGCACAGAGATGTAAAAGCGATTTTCCCCAGGAAGCAAGTGACTCAGAGGAATAACAAAGAGTTGGCCCATTCCAAAGCTGAGGTGGTTTCCATGATCCCACAACAGCTGGTCCTCAGTCCTCAGCTGTTTCAAACACAAAGCAGCAGTGTACATCATAAAAACCCATAAAGCCCGGAAATGTACATTTTCTGTTCCATGAATCTTTCCTTTCAGTTCTACAGGCATGTAGTGAGCTTAGGTGCCAGGGACACACACACACACACACACACACACACACACACACACACAAGTGCTCATATTCCACTGGAGGGAAACAGCACACATGCAAACACACTACAAAGCAGTAAAGAAAAATAATGCAACGTAATTTCAAGAGGAAGAAAGATAACAAAAGGAAGGACTTTGTGGGAGCTGTTTCTGGGAGGATATGATGGTTCTAAACATGAGAAGTGAGTACATTCCAAAGACAGGCAACAGCCGGGACAAAAACCCCTAAGTGGGAGATGTAAGGTAGCAGGAAGAGCTATCAGGCCAGTCTGACCTGAATAGAGAAAGCAGGAACTGAAATGACTTGAAAGAAAACTAGACAAAGATTGGAGGGTGGGAGGCAGGGTTATAAGGGACTAATATTAGACTAAAGATTTTAATCCTAGAAGCAATTGGGAATTACACAAGGTGGTAGAGTAGGGGGCTGACCTATATATTAGGAATGATAATTTGGCAGAGCTAGAGACTGGAAGAGGAAAAGGATGGAAGCCAAGAGGTCAGTTAGGAGGATGCCCCATAGTGGAGTCAAGAGAACAGGTGTGAGAGCTATTATAGAGACAAAAACAAGGAGACCTGACAAAGAGTCAAGGATGAGACAACTCCAAAGCTGAAAACCTGGGTGTCTGCAAGGATGCTAGTACCCTCAGCAGAAAATGGAAGTTCAGCTAAGGGGGAAGGAGGTGCCACAGAGTCAGAAGAATCTGAGTTCAAATTTAACCTCACACACTATCTGTGTGGCCCTGAGCAAGCTGATTAAGCTACTTACCTCAGTTTCCCCAACAGTAAAAAGGGGGATAATAACAGAACCTACCTCCCAGGGTTGTCGTGAGGATCTAACCGAGTTAATATTTGTAAAGCCCTTAGCACAATCCCTGACACCTAGTAGACACCATATAAATATTTACTGTTATTAGAGGAAAAGTGGATTTGGAGACAGAAGGAATTCTGCTTTGAGCATGCTGAGCCTGAGAGAGGCCTAGAAGACGCTCAGGTGGAAATACCCAGTAGGCAGGTGTTGATGCAGGACTGGCACTCAGGAGAGAAGTCAGGGCTGGATATAGAGATCTGAAGGAAACGAGTTAAACCCTCGGAAGCAGCTGAAATCACCAAGAGAGAAGAGGACTCGGGACAGAGCCTTGAAGCCAGAAGGGGAATCGTAGTTTTTTTTTAATTAAAAAAAAAACTTGTTTCTGAAGGATTCCTAGCATCCACGCCTAGTGACAAGTTACCAGGACTGACAGTTACATGGCTGTCTTAAAGTGTAGCCTCTCCTCTTGTTTTGGCCCCTCCACCACCAGCCCTGTTGCTGACCTGGGACCCAGAGCCAGTAGAGCCTTTTGATTTGTTTCAGAAGTAGCCAAAAAAATTCATCCCTGGGGGAATCAAGCTGCCTGTAACAATTAAAACCAAACAGGATTCCAGTTTGACGAGATTCCACCAGAAACCATGACTGCTGCTGAGATTTTGAACTGTCCACAAAGCTGCAAGTGTTCGGGGCATGCAAATATTCATTTGGCATTTACTGAATATCTTCAATACGCAAAGGACAATGGAACAAAAAGGGAGAGAACCTCCATTATCCAGTCACCAAACTCACCAAAGAAAGACTCAGGTTTCTGGAGCAGCTCCACACCTCGAAGAGAACACATGGGCCACTCCACTAGGAATAAACGCAGTCTAGAAGAACCAAAGGCTGTGCTTCCCCCTGAGCCAGTGTGGTTGGAATGGGACACCTGGAAAGACTTGAGTTTTCAGGTGAAAGTTCCAAAGAGGAGGAGAAGCACAGGAGACAGGACGAAGTCGAGGGGGAAGGGGGAAATCGAGGGGCAGCAGTAGCCACCAAACCAGGTCCAATGAGGAAGCACTGAAAGCAGAAGAGGGAGGGTCCAGGGCAAATAAACAGGAAGCAAAGCAACTTGGGAGGCACAGACATAGAGGATAATGGGTCTAGAACTGGGAGGGACCTCAAGGCCATGAAGGTTCATCAGCTCATTTTGAGGGAAACTGGGACCAACAGCTGGGAGGTGACTTAGGAGCCTGAGCTCATAGATATAATCTCATTGCACAAATGAGGAAACTGAGGCATGAGCATAAATGATTTAGGACTTGCTCTGAAGGGCTGTTGTGAGAATTAAATGGGGTAATATTTGTAAAGACTTACACAGTACCTGGAACATAGTAAGTGCTAAGTTTAGAAGGCCCCAACAAAACTGGACTCTCTAGGCATTTCCAGAGCCCCAAAGGTTCAGCCAAGGCTGCCAGTGCCAGCTCTGTCTCCTTCATCTGCCTTTCATGGGGCTTTGCACCAGACACATAGTAGGTGCTTAATAAGTGTTTGCTGATTCATTGATTCATTAATTAATGTTGAAGCAAAGAAGTCGTGTTATCTTGCCCAGCAGGTAGAGGTCACTCCAGTATAAGAGGAAAGAAGTGAATAATAAGCAGCAAACTGGCTTCCCAGTCTTGTCCAAAAGTCACCTTCGAGGGCCGCTGCTGAGACCGCACCTCGACCTCATGCCAGCAGTATCCACAGCAGCATCTTCAGTACGTTACAAATCCATTTGAGTTTCAGAGTGGGCAGGATCCTCTGAGGCAACCTGGGGCAAGTCAGACTGACCCAAATCCCCACCAGAACTCATCATAATGATGATCCTGAGTCATTAAGAAAAGGGGACACTATATTCTGTATGTTCAAGAACGCAGGAAAGGAAGAAGGGAGAGTCGGGAGACAGCATGGTTCAGGAGAGTGGAAGATGGCTATGGAGGCAGAGAATCTGACTCTGAGTCTGATATTTGCCACCAGTGTCCCCTTAAGCAACTCCTTCAAGCTCCCTGAGCCTCAGTTTCCTCATGTGTGAGCTAAGGGGATTCAAACTTTAGACAAAAAAGACTGTCTGAACAGAAGCAGGCAATCCCAGCTCCCACAAATCTACTCCAGAAAAAAACCTAAAAATAGCACCAGACCAAATAATGTTCAAGAATTCCAACAAGAAACAACAGCAAATTACTTAACCACATCAGAACTGCACAAGTCCAAAAGAAGTCCAGGGACAACAGGAAAAGGCAGGCATGCACACACGCACACACTCACTCTCTCTCTCTTTCTCTCTGTCTCTCTCTGTCTCTCTGTCTCTCTCTCTCTGTCTGTCTCTCTCTCTCTCTCTCTCTCTCTGTCTCTCTGCCAGAGCAGGAAAACAAGATAGAAACCTCCAAGAGGCATCTGTACCCTGTAAAGTTCTTTATCCAAAGGGAGTAATAGTGGAGGGATTCCCCCAAAAATCTTCAGGGGGTTAGAAATCCATTTGGACCTTAGAAACTACTTGGAGCAATAATGACCAGTCTGGGCACAAAAGTGCTCTGCCTTGGACACTCTAGCTCCGAGACCTAACAAGATCCTGAGATGCAGGGGGCAAGACTACCAGCATCATTGGCACAGACACACCCCAGGAGGTGGAAGTCAGTGCAGAAAGCAATGTATTACAAGTCAAGACCAACCAGGGCCCACACAACCTAAAAGTACAACAGAGGGCTCATTCTGGCCCTGGCACAAAAGTCTGATGCAGGGAAATAAGGTTGAAGATATGAAGACACCAACCACAATTTAAAAAAAAATTGCTAAACATCTGGAAATACCCCAAAACTGAACCTATAAGAAGAAAATAAGTCTACCTAACAACTGCAATCAAAGGCAAAAGAGAAAAATAATAGGATTTTCTGTAAGAACTAATAATGATAAAATATTAATAAATAATAATGGATATTTATGTAGCACTATGTGCCAGGTACTGTGCTAAGCATTTTAGTAATTATTACATGAATACTAAAGAGAAATAAAGTGAAAGATAGAAAAGAAATAAAAATATTGAAGATTTGAAAGAAAAACAAATGTCTTAGGAAAGAAAATAGTAAACTCTACCCAAGCAATTAACTCCAGGAAAACTAGAACAGACCAAACCGGTCGATGACTTCAGGAGACAACAGAAAAAATTAGGACAAAATTAAAAGATTGAAAACATAGAAGAACATGTAAGATAAATGCCACTAAAAGCAAATGACCCAGAAGACAGGTCAAGATAATTTCAGAATAAATGGACTCTCTTAAAATCACAACCAAAAAAAAAAAAGCCTAGACATTATATTTCAAGCAATGTAATAAATTAAAACTGTTAAAATCTAATAGAATCAAGGGTAAAAAAAAGATTTAAATAATCCACTGATTACTTCTTAAACTCCAAAAGGAGAAATTCCAAGAATGTCATAGCAAAGGTCCAGAGATCCTACATCAAGTGTGTGAGTGTGAGTGTGTGTGTGTGTGTGTGTGTGTGTGTGTGTGTGTGTGTGTGTGTGTGTGTGTGTGTGTGTGTGTGTAGCAAGGAGTCAGAAAGGACTATCTAAGTTCTAAGCATCCACAGTCAGGAGGATCACATGAAAACAGATACTCTAAACTAGAGGTGATCTTGGAATGCAATGTTTTAAAGGCAAAAGATACAGGCTTACAACCAAGAATATCTTACCCTACAACACTGAATATATTCTAAAGACTGGAAATGGATCTTCAGGAATAGAGGGCTTTCAAACATTTCAGAGCTGAGAATAAACTTTGAAATGCGAACACAAGATGCACAAAATATCTAGAAAAGTAAAATTAATTGTAGCAATCAGAAGGGACAATACAAACTTCTCATGGGGGAACAAGATGCGATTTTCCCTTCAAACCCTTGATGATGTCAAAAGATACTGATAGAACTAAATAAGAAAAACAGAGGATCTGGGGATGGACTGGTTTTATTCTGAGGGTTTGAAGAAGAGATGGAGAAAGTTAGCAGCCACACACTTGTGTAGAAAAGAGGGAAGGACTTTCCATTTTTCAAAACCGACATGCTTAAGAATACAGAAACATAGAGAAAGAGGTGGGGAGACAGACGTGAAATGAGTGTTACTCTTTGTGAGTCAGTTAAAGGAAGGTTGAAAAGTACACACACACACACACACACACACACGCATGCACGCACGCACACATGCACACGCACACGCACACATGCATACTTTGGTTGTTGGAATATACCAAAGTCAAGAGGAACAGGAGCAGGGAAAGGAACACGTGATTACGAAGGAGGATAATAGTAGGAAAGAAGAGTTGGAAGCAAAACAAACTTCAGCTTCAGAAGGTAGATAATGAAGGGGGATTAGAAGGAAAAAGAAAAGAACTGGAAATAAAAAGGGTGCCTATCCATTGGAGAATGGTTGAATAAAGTGTAGCATATAAGTATAAAGGAATGCTATTGCCCCTTAAGAACTGTTCAGAGAGAAAGTTTCAGAGAAACCTGAGAAGACTTGTATGAGCTGATGTAGACTGAAGCAAACAGAATCAGGAGGACAATCTATAAAATAACATTGTAAAGGAAAAAAATAAAGGTTCACACCTTAGCACTCCAAACAAAGCAAAACCCAATCCTGTCTCCAGAGGACTGATGATGAAAAATAGTACCTAATTTCTGATAAAAAGGGGACAGATACAAGGTGCAGAAAGAAACGTGTTATTGGACACAGGCAGTGTGGAAATTCATTTTGTTGGATTGTGCTTATTTGCCATAAGGGTTTTTACCCCTCTTTTAAATTATAGGGATAAGTTTGAAGGAAAAGAGGAGGACTGACAATAATGATGACCACCGCACCCATCTCCAAAAGTATTTTTTAAAAAAGAGTATTGAAAAAAATTAATGGATCCAAAAGGGAAAAGAAGAAAATTTAGAAAGAAGTATAGAGAGGAAGATTCCTTATTGTTTACTTGAAACAAAACAAGTGGTATAGTATAGAGATTCACGATTTGATATGCAACTCTACATGTTGTCCTTTGTATCCAGGAAATGCTCTTTTTTGTATTAACTTCAAAATAAAAAAAATTTCATTGTTGTTCAGTCGTGTCCAACTCTTGGTGACCTCATTTGAGGTTTTCTTGGCAAAGATACTGGAGGGGTTTGCCATTTCCTTCTCTAGTTCATTTTATAGATGATAAAGCTGAGACAAACAGGGTGAAGTGACTTGACCAGGGTCATGCAACTAGTAAGTGTCTAAGGTTAAATGAACTTGGAAAGATGAGTTCAAAAATTAAAAATTTTAATTAAAAAATTATATTACAACAAAATAAAACCCAAGAATATGAGATTAGACACCATCCAACATCCTTTCCAGCTTGAAATCTATGAAATACATCTGACATGTAAGAAAAAATTTCTTTTAAAAAAGCTTAATCCTTACCCCATCCCTAAATTTTAGTCTTTAAACCGTTAACCCTAAAGCAATCTGGAAACCCTGACTCTCCAAAGTGACAGATTCCCAAAAGTTCAGAGGGAAGTTTTGCCCCATAAAAGATAAGCCCTTCCTTCTAGGCATTTGGCATCAACTGAGCATTTGAAAGATCAAACAGAGGTTTGGGAGGCCCAACATGAAGGATTGGAACAGGGTGAGCAACAAGTCCAAACTTCATGGCATTCAGGGCCAAACAAAGGAAGGATGCCCCAAGCTTCAGGGGTTCAGGAGAGGAAAAGATGCATGGAGATGGGGATGGAGGAGGAAGACTGAAGGGGAGGGAGGGTTGAGATAAGCAGAGACCAAAAAAATGAGGCTGAACGAGATCACTGTGAAGGTCTCTTCTAAGTCTATGGTTTTGTTCATTAGCAACAATGGATCTCTGAAAAATGCTGCTCAGAGATTTGGAGCTTTCCCCTAAGAATTGCATGAATGAATGAATGGAAAAGGTATTTATAAGACGGTTATGCATTTGTCCTTCACTCTCAAAGAGGACTATGACATCAAGATGATGACATGACTTTCAGTTGACTTTGACTTGAGTGAGGGAGGACTGTGCTAGGGCAGCCTCACTTTCTTCTCCTGAGCCATCTGGGTCCACTGGCTTGATATGCATCAGGACAACTGGAGATGGTCCAAGGATGCAAAGGGAGACTCTAGCCCTTTCAGGCTAAGGTCTTATTACATTCTCACTTGGAGTGAGATACACCCATTCAATGAATAGGCTTCTTTAAGTTACTCAAGGGATGGCCCCTTTAATAAAAAAAAGTCAAACTGTGAAGGGAACACCCTCAGGGTTCCTGGGTAAAAGAGAAACAATTACTATTTAGTTATTACATAAGACAGTAAGAACTGTGAAAAGCACAGGAGGTATAACTACAAAAGGGGGACAAGTCCTTGCCTGCAGGGAGTGGATTTTCCAACAAGAGGATACACTTACGGAGAAGTGAAAACCATGGGGCCATCTGGGTGTGGGAAGTCCAAGAACTGGTTAGGGGAGATCCACAGGGGTGATTGGCAGATCCTTCTCAGAAACATGGGCAGCCTGAATCTTTCCCAAAGAATGAGGTAGAAGGGGGAGGGACACTCTGGAGGGAGTTAAGGTGACTCCACGGAGGGCAACAAGAAGGCCCTGGTAGAATGTGATGTGTGACTGGGTGGGACTAGACACACAGAGGAGGCCAAGGGAATTCAATAGTGTAGACAAGCTTAGGCCTCACCCAAGGCAAGAGTTCCAAAACTAGAGGATTAAAGGCCCCAGGACAGTCCTCTAAGGTGTAGAGGATATGGAGGGAAGAGGAGCAGAGGGCAAAATGATGATTGTAGTAGAAAGACCTCCTACATGAGGATCATGGGCAAGAGGCTGGCCACAGTTTGGCCACAGAATCTAATGATTCTCTTCGTTCCTCTGACTCTAAAACCCACTGTTTTTTCCAATACACCACTTCTTACACATTTCAGTTTTCTCTCTTTTTTCCGATAGAATGGAAGGAAGGAAGGAAAATGGCACCATGAGTGCAAGGCCCTTTCAGCTCCTCCTACATGAACAAATCCATGTCACTGTTGCAGAAGTAAAGCCAGTAGCAACACCTGTACTGGAAAGACTAAGCTGCCACAGCTAAGATGATGTACACCCAACAGGGCAGCTAGGTGGCACGGTGTATAGTCTGCCCTAGAGTCAGAAAGACCTGAGTTCAAATCCAGCTTGAGACACTTACTAGCCATGTGACCCTAGAAAAGTCAGTGCTTGCCTCACCTTCCCCATCTGTAAAATGAGTTGGAGAAGGAAAAATGGCAAACCACTCCAGTTTCTTTGCCAAGAAAACCCCAAATGAGATCATGAAGACTGAAACGTAACTGAAACAATTTACCACCACCACAGTATCCAGCAGGTTTCAGGCACTATCCCGTAAACAACAAGCAAAGGGCAAACCACTGCATGTGACAGTCCTCTGGTCCACTCTGGACTTTCTTACACTGTAAATCCAAGCACCATGTCAACAGAGTTGTTAACTACTCCCATCATAGTTTATAATACAGAATATTTAAAGCAAGGCAAATACGTATTATAATATTAATGTTTTATTTAATTATATACATATGTGTGTGCATTTGTTTGTTTACTTAGTGAAATGGCCTGTACTTCCCTCCCTCCTTTGCAGAGATGGGGGCCCATAGCACCAGAACACTGGATAGACTGTCAGCCTTGATCATTGTAGCAGTTGGATTTGCTGAATCCACCCCCCTCCTTTAATTTTTATTCTTTGCTACAAGGGATAGTTCTGTGGGGACAGGAGAGATGTATTTGGAAATTAGCAATATAAAAACATAAGATCAAAAGACATTCATAAAAACCTCAGTTCCTTTCCTGAAAAAAAAAATGGTCATTTATTTACATAAATGACACGAAACCTTTTTCACAATCTTTTTTGACATCTCAGCCTCTTAGATATCCAGTTCCCTTGTGGTTTTCTTGCATAGATTTATTCAACAAGGAAGTGTGGGCCCAGATGGACCCAGGCCTGTTCAAAGCCTGCAACTCTGCCCTCATTAGAGAGGGGATCGTCAGGGGAACCCTCTTGGCCATGTCACTCAGCTCAGAGGCTGCCTCTCCCCTCCCAGACAGGGAGACCCTGAAGGCATAATTATACAGAGGAAGAAGCTGAGACAGCCTGATGGGGCAGCCAAGCAGAAAACTGAGAAAGAATCCAGGCGGCTCCAATGCTTTGTTGTGCCCAGATTTATTTAGGAGGGGCCCCTTCACATGGAAGAGCAGACCACTAAGAACTATTCCCTATACCTGAATTACTTAGAGTTGGACATATTTTTATAGACCCTTCTCCCCAATAAAACCTTTTCTTATCCAAGCGGCTGCTCATTTCAACATAAGAAATGATGACTTTGACCCTCGTTGGTACATAAAAGTTCTGCAGGACCAAGGGAGGAGGGGCCGTCTTCTTCTCATAAGGTCACGGAGGGAAAAGAAGCCATGTTTACCGAGAGGGAGTGAAGTGTCTTGTTCACCTTTGTACAGACTCATGGCTGAAAAGAGCTCCTCCCAAGGAAGGTATTCTGTAAATGTTTATTGAATAAAAGAATTTCCATGGTTCTTTTCTTTTTATCAGAGACTGTTGGGCCTATAAAAGCAAACCCAACTTCTCAGGGAATGGAGCTGACTGGGAGATACAGCCACCCCATCCTCACATACTGAAACTGGATCAAATGCCAGTGAATAGAATTTTCATTACTTTGCTCCCAGTGTGATAATGAATGTTTTTACTATATTCAGGGTCAGAAGGTAATGGTAGAAAGCATATTACACTGAGGAGCAGGCAGCTGGAGCTCTCCTTCTGGGTCTCCAACTAAATATCTGCAACCATGGGCAAATTCACTCCTTCTCCTAATAGAAGGATCGGAGACCTGGAGGGGGAAGGGACCTCAGAGGGCAGGTCAGCTAAAGCCCTCACTTTCCATATGAGGAAACTAGCCTCACAGAGGACAGGGATACTTGAGTGAGAAAAGACCTCAGAAGTCATCTAATCTTACTCCTTCATATGACAAATGAAGAAACAGAGTCCCAGGGAAGTACGTTTTATAGAACTGGAGGGCTTATCTATTCATAGGGTCTTGAATCTAAAGCTACAATCGTGCTCATAGGTCAGACTTTTCATTTTATAGATCAGGAAACTGATGCCCACATGGCAGAAGTAGCTTACCTAAGGGCTACAGATATGTACAGGATAGAACTGAGGTTCAAACTCATGTCTTCCAATTCCAAATCCAAAAACACCTGATTCCTCAAAGTACAACTGAACCACTAACCTACTTTCTCCAAAACTATCAAGTGATATTGTATTTTGTGCCTTGAACCCTTTGATCACTTGATCACTTTCCATGTGCACTCTCTAATCATCCCTCTCCCTCCATGGTCCCAAAGTCATCATCTTCTTCAAGCCAGTTGAAGTGCTTTGAACCCTTCGATCACTTGATCGCTTTCCATGTGCACTCTCTAACCACCCCTCTCTCTCCATGGTCCCAAAGTCATCAACTTCTTCAAGCCAGTTCTCTCTCCCTATTCTTTGCCAACGAACCCAAAGTGGCTTGTGTGTGGAAGTCCAGACCAAGAGAAAGCTTTTGTTTAGATTACTGAAAGTAGCTTCAAGGCAAGAAGAGGAATCTTGAAATGGGCCTTTTCTGAGAAATGGTCATTTACCCATCAGCTTGTTTTTACCACTCACCAATCAGTTCTATTTGTGAGCCATAAAATATATTTACAGCATGCCTTAAAAATTAAATGCTAATTTCTTTCTTGTTATAAGAATCGGTTCTCTGGACAGAGAGCAGGAAGAGAAAAAGATGATAGCTTAAAAAAAAACACACCAGTAACAATTTTTAAAAAGAAAAAGGGAAAAATCTGCCATGGCCAGTCTCAGTTGTACTTCCATATCCCCATGTTTATCAAACAGCAGGTACATAATAAATGTTTGCTGATTGATTGTGTCCAGTCATTTTCGCATTTTATTATGTGAAGCAATAATAATATATGTAAATGAAGGCACCTCATTCTCCCCCACACAATTACGAAAATATTAGCAATAAATCTTCTTAGAAATACAAGGGAGTCTGACTTGGTGGGTGATGTCGGTCCCTCCCACTTTCATCCCTCTTTACTCTGGTCACCTCCACTCAAGATTCAAAAAATGCCTTTGAAATTCCTACCAGGTGCTAGGGGAATAAAACCCCAAGAGTAAATTGCTCCTACCCTCAAAGAGCTTACATTATAGTCAAAGGGTCAACAACAGGTGAATCCAGACTATACATAAAGTCAATATCAAGTCTTTACAACAAGAGAGAGAAGAGGAAATCAGGAACTGAATCCTATAGAAGGGCCTCTAAGCTATGCTGGAAAGGAACCTCACTGAGGTTCAATCACTGAGAAACAGGACCCTGGCTTCAAAGCTAGATGGTTCATCTGGAGGAGAAAACTGAGGCCCAGGTGGGTGAAGTGACTTAGGACTATCTATCTGGACCTACAAGGAATGTTAGAGGTCATCAAGACAAAGAAACTAGGGACCCGAGAGGGTCAGTAATTTAGGATCATAGATTTGTAGCTGAAAAGGACCTTAGAGGTCATCCAGTGAAGTCCAACTGTCGGATTTTATAGATCTCAGACCCCAGAGTTAGACTTGGTAGAGATCTAAGGTCATCTTGATAAGGAAATTGAGGTCCAAGGATATTAGGTAATTTGTACAAAGTCCCACAAGTATTAAGTGGCAAATTTGGGATTTAAATCTAGAATTTCTGATTCCAGAGCCAATGTTCAATCCATACACCATGGAGGCTTTCTGGTCCCTGTTCCTGGAATGTACAAGAAGGCAAGAAATTCTCTGCTAGGGTCCATGGGAGACTCTTGGCCATCAAGAGGCAGTAACAAGGATAGAGATCCTGGAAACAAGACAAAGAGGCCCATGGCCAAGACTTTTCCCAGAAATACATCATAGAGTGACAGCCCCCACCAGAGAGCAGCCTGGAGGCAGCCTTGGCTAGGTCCCTTCTGGGAGGAGTATCAGCTCCTCCACTCTGGGCTTGCTCCCTCCTCCAAGCAGACCTTCCGGATTGCTTCTGGATTGCTTCATGAAGGCACTACTCCTCTGCCTAAGCAGATGCCCATCCCATGGGATCAGAAGAGAAAAGAATGGGCCAAATACACAGACACCAGAAGAAACATCAAAATGAATTACTCACCACTTTCAGCTCTGGCACAGATCGACTCAATGTCCATTCTTGGCTATTCACAAATGCATCTGTAAAACAGTGAAGGGAGGGAAAGACAGATGTCAGAATGCCAGGATTCACTTACAAGTCCCAGACTATCTTCAGACAATGACTACCCCTCCCACTAGACAAATGTTTGCTGAAGAAGAGAGAGGAAATGAAAACCAAAAAGCAGAACGCAACTACTGTCATCACTAGACTGTACATGTTTTGTTCTGAGCTGGCCAGTGTAGGATGAGCTCTCCAATGGTACCAGGCTGGTGGGTTCCACACTAAAGGGCTTATCCAGCTTTGCACTGAGAGCAAGTATCCCTAACTGCTTTACATATGTGTGTGATGAGTCTCTGAGGGGCTGAATACAACCCATGTTGTGTTTGAAATATGACATCCTCATCCCCAAAACACACCTCAAACGATGCTGAAACCAGCTGTGTAGAATTCTCTGCGTACTCGAACCCAAATTCTAACATGAAGGAGTAGGTCAGTGAGAAACTTAAGGATTACTTTTACACCATCAGTACTTAAGGGTCTCTGATTTTTGCCCATGTTGCTATTTCTTCTATAATAATAGAATGGACTTTGGTTTTAACGTCTATCTGGTAGTTAGATGTGTTAGTGCCTCCCCTGCACCATATACTTATTTTGTACAAATTCAGACTAGAGGTAGTGTGGTATAGTGGACAGAGAGCCAACTGGGAGTTAGGAAGACCTGGGTAGAAGTCTGGTCTCTGATATGTACTGGCTGTATGACTCTGGGAATGGCTCTAGTCAACCCTCTGAGAATTATGATATGCTGAGGAAATGGTATTGGTCAAGGGGTCCCCCCCCCATTCCTGATTCCAATGAAATCACAGGTCTAGTCCCTACGATCAAGTTCAATGTGCATGTGATAACCCTGACAGAAGGCAAACTGAGGGTAGGAAATGTGTTGTTTCTGCCATTGTGTTCACAACACCAGCACTCAGCACAATGCCTGGCACACAGTAGACGCTTAATCAATGTTCAGTATTTTGAAGCAAACACCAAGTACAGGGCTTGGCAACATTTAACAAATAAATAACTGTGGGTCAATGACAGCTTGCTTAAAAAACAGATGGTTCCTTAGGCGGATGTTGCTCACGACTGGGAAAATGCCAGAGCAAACAATCTCCATCACTATGGATTCAAAACGGGAATTAAAACACACACGGCCCCTGTCAGCTGGACACACATTCAGAACTCCTTAATCGAGTCCATAAAAGGACCCAATCAAGTGTGTTTACATTGAGGAATTCAAAGAACGGAGACTACCCACAGTCAGATGGCAACAACCTCTTCAAGTGAGATTGGGAAAATGAATATCACTCACATTCCTAACCACTGGCATCCACAGGAGACTTTGGTGGTGCAATACATTGATCACTGAGCTTGGAATCAGGAAGCTCCAAGGGCAGATCCAGGCATAGACATAAGCTGTGTGACCCTGGGCAATTCATTTAACCCATCTCACTCTCCATTTCCTCACCTGTAAAATGGGGACAATAATGGTACCAACTTCCCAGGGTCACTGTGAGGACCCAATAGGATAAAACTTTAAAGCTCTCCAGGAGCCTTAAAGTGCTCCACAAAATGCGAGTCTTAAAATTTGCTTAGCCCCTCACAGATATTCCATGATCAGAGTCTCCCAATAGGCCTCTGTGGTGAGGAATACAGCTTTTTATAACCTTTAAAGCACTAAATAAACGCGGAGGAGGAGGAGGAGGAGGAGGATGACAATAGCAATGATAAACCACTAGATCTGGCCTCAGGACCCTGAACTTTTTAACCACAACAGTCCATGAAAAGGACCTACCAAAGAAGGGCGTGGGAGAAGGGAGTGGTTAAGGCTTTGAGATTGTTGATATTGCCTTGTTTCAGTCACATCTGACTCTTCATGACTTCATTCTTGGCAAAGATACTGAAGTATTGCCATTTTCTTCTCCAGCTCATTTGCAGATGTGGAAACTGAGGCAAACAGGGTTGAAATGTCTTGCCCAGGGTTACACAGCTAATGTCTGAGGTCAGATCTGAACCCAGGTATTCCTGATGCCAGGTGCCAAGCACTCCATCCACTGAGCCAATCACTTGCTCAAGGTGTTGAGATGTTCACTGACAAAGAGAGGACTCACCCAGAGCAAAATATTAAAGTCCATGATGCATAGAAACATGTCTCATCACTTGATTAGGAGCCAGAGTGGCAGATAATGTTGTCAGCCAATATCTATCTCATAACAAAAAGCAAATGCCTTTTAAAAAATATAAAGACTTGAATCATTTGATTTTGATGTTTTAAATAAAAAAGCCTTGGTCCAATACCAGGGATTATTATTTTCAGAGTCAGCTTAGGGATATAAGAAGATAAACCTCATTCTAGGAAATGGCATATGTGCTCAATTCCCATGGCTCTCAATATGTCCAAATACTCCATTTGTACAGAAACAATTAATGATGTTCTGACAGACTCAGCACCAGGGTCAGCACCAGAGTCACTGTGCCCCTCTGCCAATGACATCATAGCTTTGTGCAGACTTGGCAGCTTTCTGGATGATGATGGTGACCCTCCTAGTATGCTCATGGCCAGTCATGATTAGGAACCACTGCTCAAGAAACCCTCTCATCTTGCAAATTACATTACACATCGCATTTATTAATAATATCAGGCATTTGTACACCAAATTGTTTGCAAATTGTTTGCAAAGGACTACACAAACATCACTTCATTTTATCTTCACAACAACTCTGGCAGGTAGGTGCTGCTGTTATTTTGCAGATGAGGAAACTGAGGCAAATGAAGATTAAGTGACTTGCCCAGGGTTGCATAGCTTTATGTCTGATGCTGGGTTTGAACTGAGGTCTTCCTGACTCCAGGTCTAACTCCTATACACTGTCTCACCGAGCTAACTCTATTGCCTAAGGCAAAAGACTTGACTAGGAGCCTGGAGAATTAAGGGTGCCTAAGATACACTGGCAGGCATCTCTTGGAGGCCCCACTTTCCCGTAGAAGATTCAATAACCTACTACTTCATCCACCTCAACCAGACCAGGTTCTCAAGGTCCTGCAATTTGTGGTGATTTATTTTTTCATCTCTGCTGCTCTAGCTCCTGACCTCCTGAAGACAAATGACTATGGTACATCATTAGATTTGCCTGGTTCTTAGATGGAGCACATCATGCCCTGGCCCACTGCTCACTACAGCATCCTCTCCATACTGTATGAAGTACTGACTACCTGGAAGGCACCTTAGAAGCCCTTAGGTACAGATGCAAAGACAACGATGAAACTGTCCCTACGTCCAGGCAGCCTCCATTCTTTGGGGACTTCATAGGATGCATGAAAGAAGTTGGTGATATACAAGGCAGAGGCATCTAGAATTCCAAATACTAGGGTCAGGGTGGCCTGACACAAAGAATATGGTACAAATTCAGTGGAAATTGTGCCAAATCCTATAGATCATTGGGGGAAAAGAGAGAGAGAGGGGGAGGGGGAGAGAGAGAGAGAGAAAGAGAGAGAGAGAGAGAGAGAGAGAGAGAGAGAGAGATCTAGATAAATTTATCAATATACACAGACCCAGCACACAGAACTTCCCTAAGTAATAAGGCAATTTAAAAATGAAAACAATACAAATATTCTATCTATGAGGGTAAAGAAAGTTCTCTGCCTTCTGAACTAGCTCCAGTTGCCTTTATGGGAATATCTCTTCACAATGAGCTGGCCTGGAAGCCAGAGCTGCCAACAAGGCCCAGAAAGGTGTGGGGGTGGGGGAAGGATGTGTAATTCAACCCTGAGCAGAGTCTGCTGTTGGCATCAGCTTGGGGCTGCAGGTTCTGGGATGCTTCCAGCAGACAGTCCCCAGGTGGATGTTTGTTGAGGAAAAGAAAAATAAAGAGATGCAGAGGCATGCTGAAGAAATTTAGTCCCCCAATGCTGTATATAAAACACTAGTGAACCACAATTTTCATAAAAACTTGAACCCTGTCATTCTAGCCACCCTGGTAACCCTCTCTCCCCTTTTACAACCAACCATAAGCTATTTTCTTTAACTTTTGCAGGGAGGCAATCAGGGTTAAATGACTTATCCAGGGTCATACAGTCAGTATCAGAGACCAAATTTGAACTCAGGTCCTTCTGACTCCAGGGCTGATGCTCTATCCATAAGCTATAATGTCAGAAAATTGTCTCAAGTTCAGAGATGTTAATAAGTTGCACAAGATCACCCAGCTGCTAAATTTCAGTGGTGTGATTTGAACCCAGGCTTTCCTGATTCTCAACCCAGTACTTCGATCAATTGTAATGGCTTCCTCTCTCAATCTTTCCCCTTAAGCCACAAATTAAAGACCAGATCAAACTTGACATTCATCGGATTGAAACAGCCATAAGTTCTTATAGTCATCTTTTCTGCATTGTGAGGGATTAAAGACTACTCCTAATGTTGACTGAAAGGAGCGCTCTACATTAATGTGCTACTATATTGAATTTATTGTAAAGCAAATTTACCATTGTTCAGATACAGCGAAAAACACTCTTATGAGATATGAGTTGATGGCATATACAAACAAGGATTGTCCGTACTTGAGGAAACATCTATCCATTAGTCTAGAGCAAAGAGTCTAAAAGGATGGAAAAGTCTAGAGCAAAGAAAGGACGGAAATTCTGGAAGTGAAAGTGGTATAAATTATAGGGTTAGATCTGGAAAGCAATATAGAAGGGACCTGAGAGCAGTAAAAGAAGGAAATTGCTTCTATCAGCAGCAATTAACAGCCCTCTAAGTTCAAGGCTAATACTTTGCAAACATGGATATTCTCCTAGTCACCATGCACAGCTCCAAGACAGTCTTGGAAGAATTCCACTTGGCAAAGAAGATCTGTGTGGTGGGTAGAGGAAAGAGGTAACAACGAGCATCCAAGATTCAGGCATGGAAAGTAGCCCAAAGGGAATCATCACATGTGAGCACAACGACAAGGTCTGTTGCCAAGTTAAGGGATAAACAATGCATGGTTTACATGCGCACTGAGACCCAAATAAAGTCTGGAGAGCAAGAAAGCCCCTGGTCCATTGGCAGATGACCCTTGTGGAGAGTTTAGGTAAGGACTTAGGCAAGAGTTCCAGAGGATATAAGAAAAGATAGAAAGTTGGCAACCTGCACCATTGCAGGGAGGGTCCAAATCAAGGAATATTCAGGCCCATTGAGGAAAGGTCTCAGAGGCAGGTACTAGGGGTTGAAGAATAAGTAAGATACAGCCTACTTCCTTAAGGAGATTAGATTCTAATAGAAGAAATACAATTGATTTAAAATCAAATAATTATAACATGAAATGAAATCTAACAGTATGCCTTGACTATACTTCTTACAAGGGACATGGGGCGGGGAGGGGAGGTGTCAGAGAAAAGGAGGGAGGGATGAGTGGGGAGATAGTGATGGTGATGCCAGAAAAAAAATTTAAAAAGAATAAAGAGACAAAAAAACATTTCCAAAATGCACAGTCAAGAGTGGAAGGGAGTTCAGAAGGGGACAAAGACAAGCAGGCTAGTGTTGGACCTACCATTATAAATTCAATTTGTACTAAAAAAAAACTGTACATACTAGAAATTCACATCATATCCAGTCATCCTTTACTGTCTTGTTGGAATGTGAAAAGGTTTGTGTGTGCAGGTATGTGTCAAGTTAGTTCATAATGAAAGAAAGAAAATCTAAAGCAAAGAAACTGAATATAAGAAGTAAAGGAAAAGCAGGGATAAGATATCATGATACATCCTAGGAAGAAACAATTTCTTCTTATTGAGGGGAAAGAGGGACATTTTACACAGAAGGGGACAATGGAGATGAACTTTCAGGGACTGGTAGGAGTTTAGCAAGTAGAAAGACACTTCAGGACTGGGGAGGAATAGGACAGAAGGGACGGACACGGGAAATGACAAACCATATTGAGTTTTAAGTGGATTGGAGCAGAGAACACATAAAAAAACCAAAAACCAAAAAACACAGCTTGTCCCACTTATACCATGCCCTAGAATTCCCAATGTTGATCATGGTGGCAAAAAAAAGTGTAGCAAATATCAGCTGGGTGGCAAGGATCTACCCTCAAGGTGGTGGCTTGAGGTTGAAAGGACAATTCAATAGTCTCCTGATGCTTTCTGGATGTTCTGAAACCAGGAATCCTGATTTTCTAAGACTCAAAATTACAGGTCACCCAGGTATCAAAGAAGACACAGGGTGAGCATCAGTAAGTTGCAACGTATAATCAATAATGGCATGTAAAATACAAATAATAGTAGTAATGATAATAAAAACAATAATAATAGCAGCTAACATTTATATAGCTCTTTAAGCCTTTGGCAAAGAGCTTTCCATATATAATCTCATTTGATGGTCACAACAACCCTATGAGGTAGGTGCCTTTATTATCCGCATTTTATAGATGAGGAAATTGAGGCTGACGTAGCTTTAGTGATTCATCCAGGGTCACACAGCTAATATAGTAAGTACCCAAGGCAAGACTTAGTCTCCCAGTCGAAAATCCAGTGCTCCATCCATTACATCATCTAGCTTTAGTAGGGCTCAAACAATAACACAAAAGATGGTACCCAGGACATGAATGACTGGAAATAACAGTGGACTCATGATTGGCCCAGGGCCACTAGAAGGATGCTGATGTTACAACACTGGTATCCCCAGAAATGTAAAACAAAAACAAAAACAAAACAAAGGATCCTTCCTCCCCCTCCTCTGGGCATCGTGCAAATCCTCCTTGAATGGGACAACTTCTGTATTGCCATAGAAAAGAATCACGCAGGATGAGAAAAGGTAGATGAGTTTCAGTTGGTACTGATGGAACATATACCCAATTATCAAAGTATCCCTATTTTACCCAAAAGTTGCCAATGTATCAGCATCGTGGCTTGAAGTCAGTATTTACAAAGTTACAAGATACCAAGAGGCAGAGGATTTTGGGTAACAAATTAAAGATGAAGGGAAAATGAGTCAGAGACTACTTGAAAACAAATCCTGGTCCAGATGAACAGCCATAAGGAAATGGAGAAAATGATCTGATGGGGTAGAGGAAATCCTGGTGTAGGAATTCTCTTCATAGATGCAGATGGGCAACTATCCCGCTCAGAATGGCCTATGACACTAAGAGTGTAAGTAATTTGTCCAGGGTCACACTGTGAAGTATGTAACAGAGGAAGTTTATCTCAATTCAATATCCGTTGCCTCTCTCAAAATAACTATAAGGACATTTCCCTTCCCTTTTACCATAATTCAAAATCTTTTGACAAATGACATACATGATAACTGTAACAATAACATCGATATAGGTTATTAAGGTTTACAATGTACATTTTCTGAATATTTCATTTGAGTTTCATGATAACCCTATGAATTAGATACTACAAGTATTTTTATCAATCCCATTTTACAGAAGAGGAAATCATGGTACACAGAAATTAAGCAACATACAGACTCTTAATGAGGTCATGCCTTAGGTATGGCAGGTATTATTATCATTCTCATTTTATAGGTAAGGAAACTGAGGCAAAGAGGTACAATATTTAGTCCATGACCACATAGATAATAAGATCAGAGTTGAACTCAGGTCCCTGAAACTCCAGGTCCAGTTCTCTACATACTTTACTACCCAGCCTCTCCCATACATACATTGTGATATACTGGTTTCAGAACAGCTGGGGGGAGGAGAGTGAGAATTGTAAACATTTACTCATAGTAAACTGGAGATGTGGTGTCAGTTATAAATGCTATTGCTGCACTCAAATAGAAATAATTAGACAGACTGTCAAGTCAGATGAGATTCCATGATAAACTACCTTCTCTCCCCTTGTTAATTACACTCCACATGCAACAGATGGTTTCATAAAACTAAAACTGCATTGACAAGTGACACATTAGTGCATGACCAATATCTACAACTATTTATTTACTATGCACTGTAGTGTGATAGACTGTCCTCAGGATATTCCAAAAAGGTTCAGTAAATGGAGAAAATTTTGAAAATGAATACACGGACATTCTCTTTTCTATCTCTGCCTCCTTAGACATCCTCCCGTTGACTTTCTGCTCCATTCAGAGTGGCCAGCCCCAGCTTCTCTTGTCTAACTTTGGAAGTGCATGTTCATATCACATGTTAAACCTGAAGATGCTCCTTCAACAAAGGTGAAGGCCAACTCAATGCTTTCTGTTGGTATCTGGCCATGGTGCTGACAAGGAGAAAGCAAACTAACCCTCTCAGTATAATCATCTCAGCAAGGTGAGTTAAAACATCTAAACCTGAATTGAACCAAGAAATTTCAGCTTTTGCTGAACCATAGATTCAGGTCTGGAAGGAATCTTAGAGGCCCTGTGGGGCAATTCCCTCATTTTAAGGATGAAGATACTGAGGTTGAGAGACGAGACATGACTTGCTCAAGGTTTTACAAGTAGGACCTGGCTAGGATGTGAATTCAGGTCCCCTCACTCCAGCTTCAGTGCTCTTTCCACTGAATCATGTTTGAAGGGACCTAAGGGGCAGGGATCCAGCCTCTACCCAAAGACCTCCAATGAGAAGGGAGCCACCATACAACACAATGTATCAATCCCATTCCAATTCAGGGCAGCTCTGACTGCTAGGAATCTGTCTCCTAATTGTGTCTAAATTTGCCTTTTTATAAAATCCACCCACTGCTTCTTGTTCTAGTTCCAAAGTCAACTGGAACAAGTCCAACCAAAGAGTTGACATTACAGCCTTTCAGGGTAAATGATTGCAGCTACCAAGTCATCCTTGAGTCATTTCTTCTCCAGCTAAACACCCTCAGTTCCTCCAAGTAGTCTTCCTCATCCTGGCTACCCTTCCAAATGTTCTCCAGTTCTCTAATACCCTTCCAACACACATCACTGCAAATGTGGCCTGAGCAGAGGGAAGGAGACCCACCACCGTCTCATCTCTGAAAGTTTCTCTTAATATAGACCACGATTAGAAGGCACATTTCTTTATAGTTGACAGATCAGAAGTGTGAAACAGTCAAAAGTATCATGAATGAGAAATTGGGGTCAAAGTGGGCAGGTCTTAGGCTCAAAACCTGGCTTTCCACTTGTTATGTGTTTGACTTTGGACAACTCACTTCAATTTTCTGCAGCCCAGGTTTTTTCTCTGTAAAGTGAAAAGGCTGAACGAGCTGACTTCTAAGGTCCCTTTCTGCTTTCTAAGTCACAAGGACACTGAGAATGGAGCTGGAAGGGTCTGCGGGGGCCATGTAGTTACAGGCTCATGTGCCTAGAGGTGAGAAGGCCCATAAGAGCCAGGAAGTCAAAGACCCTCAAACTGCAGATGAGGAGGAAACCCAAGATGACTTATCTAAAGTCTAAAGTCCAAAGGCAGCAGCTGGAAGGAAATAAAGGTGAAGCCAGGGTCTCCTCTGACTCCAAATCCATAGTCCTCTCCCCAAGACTACACTGCCTTCTCTGCTTGACTCACACGGAACTCACAGTCCAATAAAACCCACAGAGCTTTTTTGGACAAACTGTTGGCTAACCACATCACCACTATTAAAAAGAAATCTTTTTGATAAACTTAGCAAACATGAATATTTGTACATTCAAGAAACTAAAGAGGGTTGTATCTGAACTTCAGTCACATAGTTTGCTTTTATTCACTTTTTCTAATGTTCACAGCATCTTCTGCTCAAAGTTTTCATTTCATTTTGTGCTTTCTTCAAAGGATCGTAAGATTTAAAGCTAGAAGGAAGCTTACGGATGACCTAGTCCAAGGTTGTCAAGTTGTATATGAAAAAATTGAGGCCATAGAAGGGAATCAATCTGCCCAATACTGTTTGGTTACAGACTGGTGAGCTAGAGAGAGGACTGACACCCAGGTTTTCTAACTCCAAATCCAGCAGTCTTTCCCCTCGACCATGCCATTTCCTTATCCCTTACATTACTGAGTACTGCTGGGCTTCATTTCATTTAAATACAGGGTTCTGCCTTTCTACCCAAGCTACCTATTCATTTTGACACAAACAAGCCAAACTGCTCTCTTGGGATGAAAGCAAGAAGGATGTAGGATTTTCAAGGAGACCCAGAAAGAATCCCAGCTTTGATGATCTTTAGAAAGCTTCAAAAGAAGTTGCCCCTGGGTATCTCCAGGTCCCTTTCCTGCTCACTGACGGACAGAGAGATGACAAAAAATCAGGTTGGTTTTAGGCTGGGGGTTTGTTTCCCAGCATAGGAGAAATCAGATAATATCCTGAAATGCTAGAAAAAATCAAAATGGGGGAGGAGTAGTGGTAGAATAGTCATCCCTTCAACCCCACACCCTACACCAAGTGCCAGCCAACACAGGCCATCAGATTTCTGGGTGGCCAAGAGAACTTCCTAGATGCTTGTTGGTTGAGAGCCTGGTAGATGGATGGCCAGAAAGGACACACAGCTTCCATAATAACATGGACATGTGCACCAAGAGCAAATTGAAAGCTACCTGTGTCTCAGAGCTACAGGAAAGAAGTGAAGGAGGCAGTATGGTGTAGGAAAAAGAACACTAGCTCTGAATTGGGGGACCTAGGTTCAAATCCTGCCTCTGAAATTCATTTCCTGTGGAACCTTGTGTAAAGCCAACTAATCTCAGTCACACATTCTTCATTCTTAAAATGAGAAGGTTGGACTACTTGACCTCCTAGTCTCTTCTAGTTCTACATCTATGACCCCATTGGGTCAAACTTCGGACTCAGTTTCCTTATCTGTAAAATGAGAGAATTGACCTAGACAGTATCTTTGATCTTGGATCCCATGAAGGGCGCAGGAGAGTTCAGTGGAAAGGCCCCTGGGTTCCAGTCCTGACTCCTCTCTGAATCTCAGTTTCCTTATCTGTAAAATGAAGGTGTTAGGCTAGCTGGCCTCGGCACTGCCCTTCTGGCTCTCGATTTGTGATCTCACGATCCTATGAAAACATTACTTTTCATTTCTCTCCTGAGAAAAACATCTCCCTACTCCCCTCCCCCCACCAGAGTCTGGACCTTCAATGAAATTCACTCTGATTACAAAATTCTTCCATTCTATGCATGCCTGATGAGACTGATTGAGGGATAATTACCCGGGGTTCCATATGATTAAATAATTGTGTCTACTATATGAGCAGCAATATGTTAGCCCAGGCTCTGAGCATGAGGCACCTGTCAGGAAATTGCTTGAGTGAAACATGAATTTCCCCCGAATCGAAAGGCCCTGTAGTTGCCTGAATATGAAATGCATGAGATTGTGGCAAACTTGTCTGGAGAGCTGGCACTGGGCTCCAAGTGAGGCTCCTGGTTTCTCAACAGCATTTTATGAGAAGAATGTCCATGTTAGAAAAACCCAGCAAAGCAATAACAGTACAGAAACACCTGCTCCCCAGTGGCCAAGTAGACACAACAAAGCATCTCGATTATTGTTTTCCTGCTGAGTGACTGATAACAGGATACTTCCAAAGCCTCCTAAGAGTTACTGCTTGGCAGTCTCCACTTGGAGTGCTTCTGCAGAGTGGCTAATCACATCTATTGTGAATCTTGGAGTTCTTTCACTGAGATGTCACCATTTATTTAACTACAGACTTTGAGGGAAATTAGATCCAGCACCAGACCCGCACTTTAGGAAGGTGAGCCTTAGTGGGAACTACCTACTTCTGATCTTATGACCCCCCAAGGAAAAAAACCCCTAATATAAAAAGTAACAAATTAATTGGTACAATGTTCTCCAGGATTTTTGTAATCTTGTTAATGCGGCTATCATCTGCCACCAGGTAGCCATTTATTCACTATTTTCAGGCATCAAAGATACAAAGATGAAAATGAGGTAGTGCCTGCCTTCAAAAGGCTTACACTCTCTTGGAAAGAAACAACACACAAGTAGTGCACACACGCACATACCAAATGTCCCCAAATTTGAGCTGGTACAGGGAGGCATGAGTCACCAGGAGGAATTCAGGATTGTACCATCTAAAACTTGAGCTGAACTTTGAAGGAAGTTAGGGACTCTTCGGAGTGAAGGTGAAAAGGAAGTAGATTTAAAGTGTGGGGACGGGGCCTGCACAAAGGCTCTGGAGGTAGGAGATGAAGACAGTGAACCAGGTCTAGTTTAGCTAAAACCTGGAGAAAAGTAAAGTGAGCCTGGATGATGGCAACCTATTCATCCCTCCCATTCCGTATGACTCCCTGTAATCCATCTATTTCTATACACCCAGTACAACTCCTGTCCATTCCTAATGTGATTTTCTTTCTGATGGGTCATGATCACTCACTTACAATGCAAGTTTAATTGGAGCAGTCTGCATACAGACACCCAGGCTTCTTAAGAACAAAGGGTGTCAAAGTATCCAACCAAGAGAAGCATTCTTCTTGTATGAGGAATAAAGGGAACTGATTGGAAAATCAGCCATGCCTGTTTGCTCACCAGTCTTTCTAATGTCAAATTTAACTTAGATGTTCTCAAGAGTGGGGGACAACTCAATTGGAATTAACCAATAACAGTACTGCTTGCTTGTTTCTTTATTCAATGAAAAATGGAGACAACTCTCCTAGATAAATATAGTACTTTCCCTCCTTCCTCAAAAGGGACAAGGTGGGCAAATAGCTAAGGGCTAACTGCTGAACTGAAAACAATTTTAACCAAAACTCGTTTCTGAAAAGGGAGAAGTCATTTTTTTAGAAGCAGGAAAACTTGTAATTTTGTGTTTAACAGAGTCATTTTCCTTCCCTCAGTTAGTCTGTCTTGATGAGATGTTGTTGGAGGAATACATTTTCACATCTAAACACAGAATAAAAACTGTTAAAATCACACATGACTTTATTGAAACACTTCTCTATTTGTGGTACTAAGACATGGCAACTTCCCAATGAGGAATGCCAGAAAAGTCCAGTATAATAGAGAGAGAAATCCATATTTGTGTTTGGAAAACAGTCTTAACGAGTTCCTTCTAAAGTACCACAGTGTTTCTTGACAACAATTCTTTAAGAGTGAAAAGACCCACTAAAATGAATGATCAACATGGAAGTTCAAGACATCACTCACCGTTTGCCCAATTTAACACATTTGTACATAGGACCTTACATTTCCTCATTCACCTGAGGCTAAAACGCTGAAGTCCCACAAACTTCCCTGTTTCTTCACCAGTGATTTTTTCAGCTAATTGCAAAGATCCTTGAAGCCCCATCCATCCTCCTTCAGCAAAAAGCAAAAGAGACTGAATGTGAGGGAGGAAGAGGGATGTGATCAAAGGATATGAGGAAGGTTGGAGGGCAAATGAAATAAAACATCATCTTCCTATCCCATAAAACCATGAGTTCAGAAAATGACACAAAAACTTGACTCCACAAACATACCTTGAATTCAGAATTTAACTCCATTTCCCTCAGTGTCCTCATCTTAGTACCACAAACATCTTGATAACTCAACATAACCCATAACCCAATAACAGGGTTGAGAAGAGAACATTTATACCATGAGGCATCCCCCCAATACAGTGTCGTGCTATGAAAGCAAACATTGAATTTCATCACAGCTACAGAGCTAGAAGGAACCTTTAAGGTCATCGAGTTCAAACCCTTCATTTCACACCCAAGAAGCTGAGACCCAGGAAGGTTAAATACCTTGACCTCAGCAGTAGTAGCTTCAGATACAGGATTTGAACCCAAGTCTTCTGACTTGAGAACCAGGGGTCTTTCCACTAGACCACACTGCCTTCATCCATTTTGCATGTTTGCTCTGTCCTCAAGGGGACTGATGGACACATATTCAGGAACCTAAATTATTACTCAGATGTGCAACACATGGTCAAAACCCTGTCAGTTTTATGAAGCCTCAGATAGAGCTCCATTTATCTTGACAAGCAGTCCTGAAAAGATGAGAACAACCTCAAAATACACTGTTTGGAAGAACTTTCTTTGAAATGTCAAGTTTACCTGTCCGTTGTAGAAATTCAAATTCCTAGGTGAAGAATGGTAAGGGAGAGAGGGAGGGAGGGAGGGAGGGAGGGAGAGAGGGAGAGAGGGAGAGAGGGAGAGAGAGAGAGAGAAAGACTTAAATGACAGGGGGCAGGGAGGATTTTGATTCTCCAATCATACTTTCTTTGGCAGTGCCACTAAAGTCTACACAGAAATGAAAGGAGAAATTCTTTCTGGACCCAGAAACACGTGGCCATGCTGAGTTTTAGGAACTGAACCCTGACGTCCCACATTATCAATAAAAATGCTAGCAACTGGGTGATTACCCTGAGGGGCTCAGGTATGGATTTTTCATGCTTAGGTGTTTTATGTTTTCAGAATAATTATCAATGATAATGAAACCTTCATCTCAGCAGAGAGGTTGGGGACCACTAGGTCAGAAAGGTAGATACATTATCAGATAAGCAATTACTGCAAAGCAGAGTTTTTGCTTAACTTTTTTTCTTCATTGTAAAGAAGGATCATTTTCAGGAACGAGGAAGGGAATGTAGTTCTAAGATTGATTCTGACGTAAAAACAAAATTGGTAAATAAAACCTGTTTGTTCTTTTTTTAAATAACGCTAACATATCATGAGAGGGATAGTGGTGAAGAACACTAAAATATGAGGAAAGAAAAATATATCTGCTCCTCTGAAGATGGGGGAGAGTTGAGGAGATACACACACACACACACACACACACACACACACACACACACACACACACAAACACACACACACACACAATATCGGGAGTGAGAAAGGAAATGATTGACTAGGCCAAAGGCAGAAATCCATTTAAAAGGCAACCAAAGGAAGGGCTTTGGATTGATTCCAGGAACATCCCAGTTCTACAACAAGCTCCCTATGAGATGTTAAACAAGTCCATTGATCTCCTGTTCCTCAATTTCCTCTTCTGAAAATCAAGGGGCGTAGACTAGGTGCCTTCTCAGATGCCTTCCAGCTTGAAATCTCAGAGCTTATGACCATATATTTGGAATACAGTGATGATGCTGAGAACTGGATGATATACATTTATCTGGAGAATTTTTCTGCCTACACAGGAGAGTCATATTATTAAATTTCTTATTTTAAAACATTAAGGGATTTAGTCACTTTCAAATAATGTTCTTTTTTTAAAATGCGAATAATGAAACCTTGAACAAACCAATTAAGTTCTAATAGTCTTAGGTCCTTTCACTGGGCTCAGGGATTCAGGTCAAGAAAACACAGGATACCCTAGACCTTCCAAAGGGCAGAATACTCGTGAGAATGTCCTAGGGGATCCCTGGGCTCATGAGAATGTCCTAGTGATCACTGGGCTACCAAGAACTCCCCAGGGATCACTGGGCTCAAAGCCACCCAACCAACATGAGAGGGGACTTAGAAATCAGAGGAGCCCACCTCAATGTAGCCACAATGCTCCCCCCATTTTCAGGTGATTTTGTTTGACTGGCATACAGCTTGTCTATGATAACCTGAACTTTATGATCATTGGATATATTGTCGCCCTCTCCTCCAGAGTGCTATGATCAAAATTACATACAACCCGCTCTTGCTCCAAGAATATCCCTAGTCTAACATTCTTCAGAGAGCATTCATTTATTTTATATCGACTATCTGGGGAATGGGGAGATGGGATTTTTCTGTGTCTGATCTATGGTTTTCTTATAGAGTCACAGCCGTAGGCAAGCACTTGTATAGGCTTCCTTGGCTGGCAATGTATTTCCAGCCATTTTTTTTTAAATGTAAGCATTTTGCTATGATAAGATGAACAAAATGGACTCAGTCTGGACACCCAATACAAACCATCCTAGCCTTGGTCATTTAGCTGTATGACACTGGATTGCCTATAGAAAACATTTCAAACTCAAATCATGGGTTTCCCAATATGCCCTGCCTCTGGTCAGGTCACAGACGTAATTACCAGCAAAACTGGATAAAGACACAGGCAGCCAGGTCATGACCATTACTGCTGCAGCCTTGGCCAGCTCTCCTACCAGAAGTCAATTCTGAGCTGCTGAAAAGGTTCCACCTCCCTTATTCTGAGCTGGGAGATCTGTGCCCTACTTCCATGGCTGCTGGTTTCCTCGCTATACAATAGCCTGGTGACTCTCCCTCTGTTGCAAGTAATGTTTCTAGGACAAGTTGGGGATCAGAATATGAGGATTCTTCCTGACTACAGATGGCCTGGGAAGCAGCTGAGCTGAGGGGTACACATGAGTTTTATGAAGACGAGGGGAAGGTGTTGGTCTTCCCAGCTCTAAACCTGACTTGGAGTCTTGGGGTTGCCCAGGCATGCAATGGCAGTTACTGGACAGGAATGTCATTTCTCTCTCTGGGCCTCAATTTCCCTGACTGTAAAATGTAGAAGCAAACTTACATGATGTCTAAGGTCTCTTGAAACTGGAAATCAATAATCCTTTTATTCCTTTCCTTCAAGCAGTATCCCCGTCCAGGGTTCTTTGGTCAAAGAGAGAAATCATTTCCAAGTTTGAATTCACAATGAACATCTGGCAGTCAGAGGGTTGACAGATGTGGTACAGGAATGGGGTCACACAGAGAGAAGCATAGACCCACCTAGCCCAGGCTCTTAAAGCCCAGGTTGGGACAAAGAAAGGCCCACTTGCCTTACAGCTCATACCTTAAGCACTGGCCTTGGAAACTGCAGGTGGTCATGCCAACCTCATCTGTCACCAACTTGATTTATGACCTTCCGTAAGTCCTGAAACTACCAGGGATGAGTGAATAAGGAAGCTTCTGGAAAGTCAGCCCAGACAGGGCACTTAATTACACACACAGAACTTCGCATCCCAAATTCAGAAAAGCCAGGCCCAATCTTATTTTAAAGATGAGGAAGCAGGCCCAGGGAGGTTCGACTTGTCCAAGATCACATGAAAGCAGAGCTAAGATCTGAACCCAGAGGTTCTGGGTCAAAATCTAGTACTGTTTCCACAATATAATATCAGGTACTATGGGAGTCTGAGACAATGCAAAGGAAAGAAAAAAAGAAAATAGAGAAACCAATCTCTACCATCACAGAACTTATGTTCTCGTCACCAGTGTATCCCTGTTTTATATATGAGGAAAGTAAGGCCCATTTGGTAAGAACTATTGAGTGTCTACCATGTGCAAGCCACTTGAGATGGAACCAGAAATCTAGAGCTGAAAGGGGCTTCAGAGACCGCCTGGACCATCACTTGCTTCACTTGTCCAAGATCACAAGGAGAGTGATATCTATGGAGGCATTTGGATTTAGGTCACCTCATTCCAGCACCAGTGCCCATCCCACTGCACCACTAGGTGGACAAAGAAATATCCCTGCCCTCAAGGGACTACTTCCATTTGGCTGGGGGCTTCATTCTCCATGGCCTCAGGTCCCCTCCATAGCTCGTCAGAGCAGAATCACGCAATAAGCATGGCCATACTGGGAACATTAACATTAACAGACATGGACACCAGGCTTCACTAGGGCTTTACCTCAGATTTGTAGATTTAGTTGGGAAGGGACCTCAGCAGCCCAAATAGTCCAATTCCTTCATTTAACATCTCTGCCCTCTGGGAGATCAGATGGATGGAGGAAAATTCCAAGGACAGTTGATTGGTCCCATCGTTATGTCTAAGTATGTTTGGCATTGGCTTGCATTTAAAAAAAAAAAAAACAAGTTTCATCTACGAAATTACTAAGGAAGATGGGCGGAAGTTTAACCTCCAACCATCCAACCTGACCAGGGATGGTTGGATACAATCTCTTCCCCTTAAGTTAACATCCAGCCAACATATGTAGCCACACAATAAATCCCATCCTACTATAGTCTGGTTCTTATAACTTCCTTGGAAATGGAAATTCTTTCAAATTGGACAAATGTTTCTCTAGAGAACTGGATAAAAATTTCTCCAGGGAAGGAAAACATCATTCTCCAAGAGAAAAAATTGCAGGACAAGGAAAGGACTAGCCCTCTCTGACCCAGGATTCTTTATTTCTTCTCTTTTTAACATTCCACTTTCCATAAAAGGAAACTGGATGAGGTAGGGTGATGTACACAGAGCAAATCAGGGAAACAGTTATAAAAACATTTTGGGGTCCATCATTTTCCTGAGGCTATACACAAGGGTGTGTAAAATCACCACAGGCCAGAGGCCACAGCTCCCACTGACTGCCTGAACCTCTCTGATCTCTACGGCAGCAAAATGAGGCTGGAAAGCTTTGCCTCTATTGATTATTTCCAATTCACCCTGGGTACATCTTGCTACATATAGATGTTTGTATGTTAGCTCTCTCACTAAAGTGTGATCTCCTGGAGAGCAGAATTATCATTCGCCTTTCTTTCTATCCCCAGAGCCTGGCAGAATGCCTGGCATACAGTAGGTGCCCAATAAATACCGAATGACTGACTAGACTCAACAACTAGAATATCTCAGTATCGTCTGTGAAATTAAAATTGAGGTACAGCATTCCTGTCTCCCATAATGTCAGTGCAGAAAAGGATTCCAGAGGCCATCTAGTCCCACTCACACCTGACCATGAATCTCCTTTAGTACAATATTGAAACATGGTCACCTCTTCTTTACTAGAATACTCCTAACTGATGGAGATCTCACTACTTCCTTAAACTACCTTGGGACAACTCTACTTCTTAGGTGCCACTGTATAGCTTCTGTTCATTGATGGAGGAGTCAGGGAATGACTTTTTCCTTAGTCTTGACTGCTGACCCCAGCTGAACCACTGGAAGCCAAATATGAATGGCGCCCGGCTGTCACTATATCTGAACACTGCAAACACAGTCTGCTCCTCCCACTCTGTTTCTTATTAAAGCCACAACCGCACGTATCCTTTCCTCTCCAAAAATATAAACCAACAGAGCCTCGGCTTTTCCATTTGTTAAACAAAATGTGGGATCTTTTGACAGTATGTCTTAATTTGAGCTGCAGAAAACTCTTTCAAAGAGCTAGAAATTCACATTCCTTCAAGATCCAAAAGGAGTCTTCATCCAAATATACTAAAATCCTCAAAGGAAAAGGGCCTTCTCTGATGACAACTCCCAGTAGAAAACTTTAGAAAGACAACTGAGATCCACAGAACACTAGACACAGCCCCTTTCATAATCTGTCCACACATAAGAGGGTACCCGTGCCCATGTGCATGCCCAAAGGACACATCAGCTGAAACAATGGGCCCAAATTTGAAGGCTGAAAATACAATTCAGCACACACCAAAGTCCTATTATGTACTCTGTATTGGAGAATCAAAGTTGAAAATGAACTGATCTTAGCCTCTAAGGAGTTTCCCTTCTCCTGGGAAGATGATGAAAAGGAATATGTCCTGACCCACTAACTTAAAGACACAGACTAAGCTATGTTAGTTTGAAATTTCATCCCATTGGGAGACTAATTTGCTGGCATGTCCCGTACCTGACCTCCATGTCTGAAGAAAGGTTCAAGAGCTGCTGACCATCAAGGATAAGAATTTTCTAAGAGGAGAGAGAGAGAGAAAGGGGGGTGGGAGGAGTAGGAGTACTGGCAACCCAGATCTGAGGTGTCAAATGCTTCCCAAACCAGATGAAAATATAATTAGGCAATGTTTAACAACATAAATCAAAATACAACAGTTTATTTGTTGTTTTCTTAATTGACATGGATCTGTTTCCATTTTAGATCATGTCTTGTTCCTAGAAGGTGATACACGAAGTTTGGGTAAGTAACATACCTTCCCAACATTGAAAATAACCGCATCTCCTAGCTAGAATAAGCCTCAGTGATTTGAGGTCCACCCAAGGCCGGAACAAGAATTCCTGTGACAAAACACCTTCTCTATATGGTCACCCAGAAGGTCTCTAAAAGGTTCTCAAAGAACTCCCCCTATAAATCTGGTCCGCACGTTTGGGAAGGAGCAAACTCAGGCTCAGCCTTCAGCTGTGCATGAATTCAGGGAAGTCATCTCTGAATGCTTCATATCTGTTATTTCTTATGGTGTAATAACATTGCATGATACAGACACAGGAAAAGACCACAAGCCTCCCTAGACTGAGAGCATTAACTGTCTTCTTTCCCCCATACTTTGGGGTTTTCGAATGAATTATTTTGCTCTGAGGTAAGGTACGAAGATAAGCCCACACACTAGTAATTTGGGGGATTTCCACTTTTTCTATTAGCAACTCATCCCCTCTGCTCAGCACTGACTGTGCGGTGAATTAAGGGTTTCAGGGGCTGCTGTTGACATTCCTCCAAGGCTTGTCGTCTCTGCTTCTGCATAGCTCCATGGCTCCCAAGTTGGGTGGAGATCCTCTAAGGTCCCTTCCAACTCTCAAGTTCCATGGTGACTCCGTGAGAAAGACTGTAACAAGAACATAGGGACCAGCCAGACGTAACCAGCTCAAACCAGTAGGGCTGGAACTCTGGGAAAGAAAAGACTTTCAAAGTTAAGCAAATGTAACCATCAGAATTCTCCATAATATTTTAACACTTTCATCTAACTTTGGGAGTCTCTGAATGGGGGGGTGTTAGGACACACGTAAAGGCAATTGAGTAACTGAGGCTAGAGACACGGAGAGAAAGTTCCTGGACATTGAGAAAGAAGTTAGTTCTGGGTATCTGGGCAGTCCTGGATGGCTGTGTTTAGAAAAAGAAGAAGGCAAAAAGGGAGGGAAGTGAAGGTCAGTCCTCAAAAGTTTTCTTTGTCATGCAGCTTTGACACGGATTCTAGGGAGTGTCAATTAAGGGTGCCCAGGGAATGGGGTGAAATGCTCATCCTTCTTGAGACATTCAGCTACATGAGTGTCAAGAGCAGACCAAGATAAGTTCTCTCGGCTAAATTATTTACCATGCCTGCCCACCCTGAATGTTAGTCATCCTTCTCCTGAACATAATCGAGTTGGACAGTCTTAATTTTGCCAAGGAACATAAGCATCAGGCACTAAAACCCTTAATTCATAACACAGTGCTTAGCTGAGAGCCAGAATTACTAGTGGAAAAATAGAAATCCCCCAAATTACTAGAGTGGGGGCCATCCAAAGAAGCACTCTTCTGTACTCACCTCAGAGCAAAATAATTCCAACTAAAATCCCCAAATAGGAGGCAAACCAGACAGTCTACACTCCCACCTGGGTAAGCCTACAGTCTTTTCATGCAATGTTATTATGCTGTTAGAAATGAGAAATATGAACCATTCAGAGATATATGAGAAGACTTGTATCAACTGATGCAGAGTAGAGTACAAAGAATCAAGAAAACAATACACATTGTAATCGCAATAAAGAAAAATAATTCTCATGGAAAGGCAAGCCCACTGATTATTAAGAGCCCACCAGATCCGTGGAGAAGAGATCATGAAACAAACAACTTCTTCCATGTATGAATGAGATGGGGCCCTGCAGTTCTGGCACTACTTAGGCAGTCAGATGGAGCTGCTGTGGGTTGCCTTGATTGTTTGCTAATGACTTTTCTTTGTTACAAGATTCAGGGGATTCACTGGTTGACTGAGTACACTGTAGGTATATTGGGGTGGAGGCTATGCCCAGAAAGGAATGGGATGCAAAAGGCAGCAAGAATTTGGTTTTAAGAGTTTTTCCATAAAGAATCAAGAAAAAAAAACATGGCAGACATCAATATTTGGTCAGTCAACAAATAACCGTAATACCAGCGAACACTGACACGGGTGCTTCCCAGTCTATGTGCAGGCACTGTGCTAAGGGCTTTATAATTAGATCCTATCATTTGATCTTCACAATAACCCTACTATTATTATCATCCCCATTTTACAGATGAGGAAACTGAGGCAAACAGTGACTTGCCCAGAGTCACACAGCTAGTATATTAGAGTATGGCATATATATTCAGACCAATCCTGCAGGGAAGAAATGTAGCTTATATAGAAATATGAGCCCAAGTCTTGCTGCCTGTTCTGACTTTATGAAATCTAAAGGCTAGGAAGGGAAGGCAGTAAAAATACAAAAACCACATGCTACACAAGGGAGTGTGACAAAGTGTCACAAAAAAAAAAAACACGATAGACCTCCAGGAGTTCAGAAGAGGTGGCCATCACATCCAACCAGGAGAGGGAAGAATTATGGGAGATTCAGAAAAGATGGCACCTGGGCTAGGCCTTGATTTATGGGTAGGAAACAGGAGATGGGGATAGAGGGGATAGAGCAAGCTTATCAGCAGCTAAGGCATTCTAGCGTACAAGAAAGGGCTTGAACAAAGATGGAGAACAGGTACAGGTGGACTCTGGAGCGAGCAGAACCCTGGCTTAGCTGGGGTGCTAAATATAGTAAGTAATATAAAAAGACCAAAATATAGATGAGAACCAGCTTAGACCAATGTGCACAGAACAGTTTGGACATGCTTACAAAACCTCTGACTGGGTCTTCTAGCCGCATCAAAAGGACCATGTGGACTGTCCTTAAAAAGATGCACTAATTCTTTCTAGGAGTGGAGAGGAGGTTGGTGGATAGAGGTTTGGATCGCCTGGCACCCCTAGGTTCTTGGGCTCCCCAGAATCAAGGGGCAGGCCCATGGGCAGCGTGGGAATGATGTCTCAAGCTCTTGACCTGGAAAGGCAAGGAGCTTTCCAAATGCAGGTAAGGTGAGAGAGGACAAAGCTTATCATCAGGAGGGAGAGGGGGAAGGGAAAGAGACTCCCACTGAGTATAAATGGATTTTTTCTAAACTGGTTTACAGACAGAACCCAGGCAACAGACCGTAATTTCATGGTGCCACTACCAATTATATGGCTACATTATACAATTAAAATAAATATTATACATTAAGTTTCAATAAGAATGAAATCTAATAATATCTTTCCATAATAATGACTGCATTTTGGGATCTGGCAAAATATAAATGAATATTCGATTCCTCTTTCCAGCCCTCAGTTTTCTGACCTCATTTCCAAGGTCATGAGATATGTAGTAACTCAGGGACCGAAATGGTTACTTCCAGCTTTGTACAGTAATTTCCATAGCAACTTTCGAGAAGTCACTTAGCCTCACTGTCATTGACATTTAATGTTTATCGAGAGCCTCACAGGAGGAACAAGATGAAAAGGGAGAGCCAAACAAATGGGTCTTTCCTCCAGCTCAAGACTTTTTAAGGGAGAGAGGGCTTTCTTACAGCCCAGGCTCTCCAGCTGCCTAAAATCCTCGTCATCCCTTCTACATATCCAACAACATGGTACCCCCGCCATTTTTGTTCTCCCACTGGAAGAAGATTTCTAAGGCTCCGTAATCAAACAGTGAAACGTGAACTCTAAAAAAGTCATTTCCACTCATTTCAAAAAGCCACATTGGCAGAAGAAAGAAAATCACCATTCATGTCCAACATTTGGATTTCTGCTTGACATACCTGGAGTGGAGATACAGGTCCCTCTCTTTCACAAATGGAAAGGCATGAGTCCAATTCAAGACTTCCAAGCAGGAAAGTATGGCACCCAACACCCAGTGATTTTTATGTAGGGTTTATTCAGTGGATCAGGATAATCTGCCATCATTTCCATTGTTTTTCCCCCCTCCAGCTGCTTCATCAAGGCCACTGAAGACTCCTCAAGACTGACCCAACCATGTTTTTGTCCCTTCATCTAACAGCTGAAAAAGCTAACAGTCTGATAGCCCTCAAGGAACTTGTCTTCATGCAGAGTACCAATTCTCACTAAGAGAATTACAGTGTGAAGATTTTTCAGGTGTGGCACTCCTCTTGGGAGATTCCCAGGACTGACCAATTCCAACTTTTTTCAAAACACAAATTAATGGAAATTCATGATTTCAGACATAACCCTTTTTGTTGGGTTTGTTGCGTAGTCTTTAAACTTCATAAAGTCAGGACAGGCATCAAGACTTGGGCATATTATATACACATACACATACACACATTTCCTTTTTTGTACATGGAAATATAATATATGTAAAGATGATTTTAAAAAGAAAAAGAAACATAAGCAGTTAAAGATGTGAGTCCTTCCTTGTCCCTTTTTCTCCCTGCCTATAGCATCTTCACACTCCTGCCCAAGAGGGAAACAAGACCTGAGGGCACCATACTTCCTGGGCAGCTATTAAGACACCTATCTGGTGAGGGCACAGAGGAGTAGGACTGAAGTCTTCTTTACTAGGAAATAAAGGATGAGAAACTGAAAGTCAACATCAATCCAGAAAATGTTCAAAATGTGCAGAAAGCACACATGCAGGCTCTGTTCATCTTCTCATCTCAGCTAAGGTGTGTCAGACCTGTACACACAAACAGCAAATTCCTAGAAAATATGCCCAGCTGTCATCAAGGTAAGGAAGACGTACTGCTCTGGCACCATGGAAAGCAAAGGTGTTCATTGTTTGCCATTGAGCAAGAAGTCTGAGCGCTTTAAGCTCAGACAATCCCCATCTGGGGGAAGAAAAGAAGGCAGATCAAGCAGCATGACTTTTATATGCATTTCTCCATTGATGGGGTCTTTCAATGCATCACTGGGACATGGAGGTGATCATCCACTCTGTGTGCGTGTGTGTGTGTGTGTGTGTGTGTGTGTTCGTCCTTTGTTGCCAAAGAAGACCATGCCATCAGAGAAATAATGACAGCCTCATTTCTCCTCCAGAGGCATCTGAATCCAGTGACCGGATACTTATCAGGATGACCGGAGATGACCTAGGATGAGGTCATCACATTCTGTAAGACCATATCACTGGGATCCAAACTTGAACAGGTCCCATTGGGCTAGAAAGGCATCCACCATTGACTTGGTAATGCCTCTTATCTGAAGGACCAGCTTGGCTATGCTCAGTTGTCCAGAGAGATGATATTTTGTTCACATCATCGACTATAAAAGACCTTCTATGGACTCCGAGAGGAGTCATGATCTTGGTGGAAGGAGTGCCCACATGGATGAAATCACAGGTCAACGAAGAATTGACATACATGGGCATTACAATATTAACTAAGACTGAACTTTCAAAACTGCCTTTGTGCCAAATGACAGCCTCTCCCGGAAACAGAATGACTTGTCTGTACAACCAAGCTCATCTGCCTCTTCTCACAGTGATTCTTCTCAGTTGGCTGGCTATCCTACCTTCCCCCTTATCTGAGATGAGACTGACAGCCATCTGTGTTCTTGGAAAATGAAATAATTACTTCTCCTCCGTTCTCTGCAGAGCTGGGAGCAATATTGTCTATTCAGTCCAGCTTGGGCTCTCCCTCTTCTCCTCCACTCTTGGGAATCCTAGGTTTTCTTCATTCAAGAAACACCTTCTGCAGGGAGGGTCTTTACCCGCTTCCCCAAGCTGCCAGGGACTCCCCAGGAAAAGTGCTTTACAACTGCTTTATGTTTGCTTCAAATACACTCGTAAATGTGCATGTTGTCTTCCCTGTTACAATATAAGCTCCCTGAAGGCAGGGATGATTTGGGATTTCTTTGTCTCTCCAGAACCTCCCACAGTGCATGGGACATGAGAAAGCTTCACAAATGCTTGCGTGTCTGCCACACTAATTAATAATTAGATACATTTAATTACTTTTCTTGAGCTATTTTTGTTTTCCTCTGTATTTTTTATTCTTTATTATGAAAGATGGTTCAGAGTTAAGGGGAAGATGAGAGATATACGGGGAAAGTGACGTGATGTCAAAATAAAAGCTACCACTCAGAAAAGCAAAGAGCTTTCCTATCTCCTTCCTTTCACTGGAAAGGTAGAAGAATATCACATAAAATGTCAGATGTGGCCGACCTAAGCAGATGTTTTGGCGAAACAGTTTATATACGCACACCCAACTATGCATGTACATATAGGAGATACACATAAATATTGTGGTTGCAAGGGGAAGGAAATACACATTTATATGTCATTTACTAGGTGCAAAGCACTGTGCTAAATGTCTGTTTTGCAAATATCTCACTTAGTCCTCAAAACAAATCTGCATGGTAGGTGTTCTTATTATCCTTATTTTATAGCAGAGGAAACTGAGGCAAACAGAGTTAAACGGCTTGCCCAGAGTCAAAGAGCTAGTAAGAGTCTGAGGCCATATTTGAACTCAAGTCATCCCAGTGTTCTCTCTACTGCCCCACCATATTTCAAGGAAAGGTTCCTTAGGTAAGGGAGGGGTACAGTGAGAAAATAATGGTCACCAAAAAAGATTAGGCACCGAGAACTGAAAAGAGAGGATTAACCTGTTTCAAGTCATCTCAGTCCAGTGTCTGGCAAAGGATAAGCCCTGAATAAATGTGTTTTCATTCATTCACCCAATAAATGTTTTCTTTTTATTCATTTGTGTATTCTTCATGTCCATCAAAGGTTCTGATAATCACTTCCTTTAAACATTCTTATTAGATATTGCCATAATTAGTGCCCATGATGAAGCTTGCAGTTGAGCCGAACAAGAGCCTGGCTTGCTCCAAGGAGCCCTGGAGGGCTGTCATTCCAGACACAATTATTCACAGACCTTCCCCTGGGCCAGCTGACCCATTCCTTGTTCCTACTACAAATGGTAGAAGAGACCTCAGGCAGCATGGTGAGGACCCACAGAAAAGATTGCAAGCCACGAAGTTACTGGTCATGGCCTATCAGGGGCAGGTGACCAGCAATGGAGACCCCAAAATACTAGTATATCAACCGAAAAGATATCGGGGGTTTTGAGACAAAGGTCAACTCCAGGGACATCAGGGTCTACTCAGAGACAAAGTAGGGCAAGGTCTAGAGGAAGACAGGGCAGATTTCTGCCCACTGGCCTGCAGCAGGGATTCAGCTTCTCAGATTGGACCATCACTTAGTAAGAGATGATGGGGCTAGGTGAGGGTTCATGGCCACTTGCAGGGTACATGATAGTTAGGCTTCTTGGTCCAGTGCAGGGCAGATTAGATGGCCCTTCTAATTCTGTTTTGTGATTTTATGAACTGCTCCTATCCCTCTTCTCCAATTCTTAAGGGGCTCAGAGATTCTGATAAGTCACTTGATTCCTCTGAACCCCTATTTCCTATTCTGTCCAATGCAACCCCCAAATAGATGGGGGCTGCCTTAGGAAGTATTGTGTTCATCCTTTGTTGTTGAAGAAGACCATGCCATCAGAGAAATGGTGACATGATTTGCACTTGACTTTGTTTTGAGTGAGGGAGGGCTGTGCAGGGTCACTTCCTCTCCAGAGCCATCTGAATCCAGAGACCTGATATTCCTCAGGATGACTGGAGATGACCCAGGATGCACTGGGAGACCTTGGGCCCTTTAGGCCAAGGTCTTTGCAGGCACTCACTTAGGGTGAGGCAATACCCATTCATTGAATAGGCCTGTTTAAGAAGTAGCCAGGGCATGGCCCCTTTAATGAGGTCAAGACAAGAAAGACATCGGGCTAGGTGGGAAACAGCAACTGTTACTATTGATAATCACTCTCAAGCTAGGAGGATTTAAGATTTTGGGAGAGGACAGGGCAGGGGACAGGAGAAAGGAGAGGAGAAGGGAGAGAAAGGAAGAGGAGGAGATGGGAGGGGAGGGAAAGGGAGGAGAGGAGAGGAGAGTGGAGGAGAAGGGAGAGGGAAATAGGAAAGGAGACAGTAAAACCCAAGTCAACTGGGCATCTTTTGGCCTTCCAAGTTTACTTTCCTTTGGAGAGGAGAAGGAAGGGGAGGGGGAAGCAGACAACCTGATTGTTGGAAGTCTTCTAGCAAAGACTTGACTACTTGTGGATTATGTAGAAGGAATTGTAGCAGCGGCATTAAACTCCAAAATACATTATGTCATTGTCGCACTAAGATACACAATTTGGGAAAAAGCAAGACCAAAAAAAAAAAAGCCGGCAAGTATCCATCACACTGATCTCTGAGAAGCTTCTGTAATGTTAAATTTCATCAGCCTATTTGATCAAGCTGAGAGAGAGGGAGACCAGCTTAAGGTAAATCCACAAAATCCCTGCCACACCAGCCTCAATGATCACCCATGGACTGTCCACAGCTAATCATCCGCTCTTCATTAATCACCCCCAAATACCAGGGCCTGCCCAAGTTGGAGAAGTGGAAAGAGAGTTCTTTGGTATGCAGGGAGGGGACATACCAAGCATTACTGGAATGGAAATGCAGGGAAACCTGAAGCTTCATTCAGCCATTTCCTTTTATACAAGTGGCTTTCTTTAATTTCCAAATGAGGCTGGTATTTCACATGTTCATTTTTAAGTTAGAAATTATCTTACACAAAAACTCAAGACAGATCGATCAGTATAATGAGGCATGTGGCTGGAAGGAAAGCCCATTGGGCTAAAGAAGAAAGATACTGAGTATGCAAGAGAAAGGGGCCTGAGCTGGCCCCAGAGCATTCATCCCAGGACGGGGGAGGGGTGAGGTGATCAGTCACCACCTTCTCTTCTCTTCTCTACGCTCATCTTTGTTTGCGGCTGCATGGGTTTGGTTGACACACTAACACCAAGGAGCATTTGATGCTTGTGAAGGAGAGCCACATGTCTTCTGTGTGAGCCGATGTAAAATGTTCCTGATTTGTCCTCCCAAATATGCGCTTGACATTTGGATTTCCAGAGATTTTGGTTGGAAAATCACTGGAGCCACCAAATGCTGTGTGTCTGCTTTTACAATGGCCAGAACGGTGCCCACATAAATCCCATGCATTCCCCTTCTTCACCTGGCATGTACCCAGAGAAGCCAGCCCTGAATGCTCACAGGAAGCCAGCTAAAGTCAGAGAACAATAGGGCTTTCTGCTTATAGACTGAGAAGGTCATTGGAAACCAAGAGCTATTTCCCTTTTCACTGTCTAATTCATTTCTGGGTTCTCCCAAAGGAAGAATCGAGGTCTAGGGCCCCTCATGTCAGTTTCATGATCGCTATCAACAGAGCATCAAACGTGGTCTTTAAAAACAACAGAAAATCTAGGGTCCCAAGCCCAGGCTGCCGGCTGAGTACACAGAGCACAGGACTCACTGACCCACCACTGAGAACAAGCGGAGATCAGGGAATCCATAGATCTGACATGGCCAATGCAGGTCTGAGGATCTGGAAAGAAAGCGGGGCTCCACCTATGTGGGAATGGGGCGACAAACTATGGCCTAGGAATACAATGGAATCATTTCTTCATAAGAGATGACTATGAAGAATTCAGGAAAACCTGAGGGAAAGCCGGTATATAGTGAGGTACAGAAACCCAGAAAATAGCACATACATTGACTCTAATCACATAACAGAAAGCAATACTGGAAGACTTCAGAGCTTTGGTCAATGAAGTGATGGATCAATTACGACTTGAGAGTCGGCATCGGACTATTCACATGTAGTGAGACATCCACCTTCACCAGAGGCCATATTTGTTACAATGGGGGTGACTGATTCAGAAAAATATCAATAAATCATTTTAAAATTATTAAAATGCAAGGCTTCGATAAAGGACTTCAGGAAGCAGCTGCCTTCAGAACAATGTGGATGTTACCCAGGCTGAGCTATGCAACACAAGCTGTCCTGGACACAAGCAATTCATACCTGAAACATGCCACCATCATGCATGTAACTGCTCACAGCCAACAAGGCAATGATGCTGTGGCAGCAAAGACTCCCACCCCTTCACTGTACCATCTCTGCCCTAATGAATCTATGGAATAATTTCTCTCTCCCTCTAGTTTTTTCTCTCTGCCTCTCTCCTTCCTCTCTGCCTCTCTGCCTCATGGCTCCCCTTCTTACATATTCCCTCCCCCTCCTCTCCTCTTTATCTGCTTCTCATCTCTCTCCCTCCCTTCCCTCTCTCCCTCCTCTCCTCTCCTTCCCTTCCTCCATCCTCCCCTCCCTCCCACCACAGGACTTTACCAGGTTGTATCCTTTAATGTAATGAATTTGAGACAAAGCTATGCTTCCCTTGTCAGGTATATGGCTTTTTGAAAAGCTGGACATCAAACCCTCAAATTCAACTTGCTTAGTTGTAGAAATATGTTTTCCAGGAGTGTCCCACGCTCTGATTTCTGCGACTGTCCATGAATAATTCCAATGGGAAAACTCTAAATGGTTGGTGGTAGCTTTTAAGGACTCTTATTAAGGGAAAGGAAAAGTTCCACTCATAAGTAGGGATAATGACACCATTATCTCAAAACATCTGCAAACACCCGGGATAAAATCCAAGCCTGATGGGAGGCCAAAAGAAAGGAAGGCAGACTAAGGAAGGCTTTAGCAGAAAGATGGCAATTCCTAAGATTAAAAACAACAACAGAGGAGCCTGCTGCACCTCCAGGGGCCCACTGAGAAAACAGGATCCTAGGGACACACTTGGACCAAAATTCAAACCTGCCGCCATGTTGCCATGTGGTCAATCCCAGACTCACAGAAGGTTCAACTTTACAGAATGTCTGTCTAGTCACAGAATCAGACTCCTCTCAACATCACAGCCATCACATAGATGCCCAGCCATTATTCAGGGAAAGGAAACTTCTCAAAGCCACCCATTCTACATTGGGAAACCACAAATGGGGAGGAAACTTTTCTTATGTGAAGCCCAATCCCCTCTCCTGAGGGTGGGGCACAAAGAAGGCATCTGACCTTCCCCAAGTCCCACTGCCAGATAACTCATGGCAGAACTGAGGGGATACTCCAGGTTTCCTAGCTGCCCATGCACTACTCCATGGACTTACTCTCCACACCTTGTTTTCAGACTTCAGTCAAACCCAGAAATAAGGCCAATGCTGGCTCATTTTATGACTTGGGAAAGATTCCAATATAAAACACATTTTATAAACCTTAAAGTAATTAATGTCAGCTATTATGAGAATTATGATCATCATGGAAAAAAAAACTCAAAGCAGATTATATGGATTTGTCATGGAAAAATTCAGAAGTCCCAACTAGATTCAGGCAAGCCTTAAGGGGCTTAATTTAACTTAGGATGATAAGCACATTTAACAAAGCCTTCTAAAGTTGTAAAATACTGTAACTGAATTCAGTTCAACAATGCAATAAATCAGGCACGATTGCTCATCTTCAGAAAGATAGAGATGAGAATGAAAATCCCTGATCAGATGCAGCACATTCCAGTGGGAGTGGGGTGGGATGGAGTGGGGCACAACATAGACACAGGGAAGAGAATGAGGTCCGGCACTAACGACAGAGTAGAGTTAGAGGAACAGGCACGCTTCTGGGGAGGGAGCACTTGAGCTGAGCCTCAAAGGAACATATGGATTTGGCATAATGAAAATAAGTAGGGATGGGACATCTGACCCAGGGGACGTCGTAGGAGAAATGTCCAGAGAGAGATGGAATTCTGAGTTTGGGGAATGGTCTGTCCAGTTGGTTTGGTTCTGTTGTTGACGACAGAGTTCATGAAAGGGAAGACCTTGAGATATGGTTGGAAAAGAAGGTTAGAACCTTAATATAGAGAACTTAATATGGAGGACTTTACTAGCCTAGCTGAGGACCCTAGAGGGACTAAGGAATCAGTGAAGGTTTTTTTTTCCATAAGAGAGTTTAACCCATGCCTTGGGAATATTATTTTATTAGGGACAGGGGGCAATTTGGAGGGGAAACAGACAAGAAACATGCAGCCTAGGTGAAAGTTGAACCTGGACTTGGAGTCAGGAAGTCCTCATGTTCATGAGTTCAAATCTACTCTCAGACTAGTACTAGCTGTGTGACCCTGGGCAAATCATTTCACCCTGTTTGCCTCAGTTTCCTCATCTGTGAAATGATCTGGAGAAGGAAATGGCAAAGCACTCTACTGCCAAGAAAACCCAAGATGGGATCATGGAGAGTCTGACATGACTGAAAAAAATGGCTTGGCAACAACAAACTAGCTCAGCCTAAGCAGAGAAAAGGGTACAGATAGTAGACGTGTTATATAGTTGGAACTGACGAAACTAAAACAGTTGGTGAAGTTCTCTAATTCTCAACACATATGATTTCTAGAGATTATTTCTGTCCAACTAGCCAGATCTCTATCGATATACCGATTTTTGCATTCAGAGAAAAGCAGTATAATGCAGGTTTTCTAAGTGAGTTCTAGGGACCCTGGGAGAGCCCGGAGACCTGATCTGTGAAGTCAAAACCATTTTCTCAAGGATAACAAGATGTCTTTGTTTCTAATACTGTAAGTATCAATATATACAATTCACATAAACACGAGTTCTTTGGGGACGCATTCTGGTACAGTGAAAAAACAGAATTCCAACTCAGCTGCCAGAGGCTGGAGTCTCCCCTCCATTCCTTACACCAGCCTAGGTATGTGCTGTTTCTGCCCTTCGGGATGCACACACACTGCATCTCTAGACAAAAGCTCCTTAAGGTCTGTGATAGTTTGGAGTTTATCTCAGTCTCCCCAATACTCAGTACAGTACATGACACATGGTGGGTGCTTAACAAATGCTTTCTGATGAAGTGACTTTGTGACAGTTTCTTCCTCTGCTCACCTAGAGTAAGTGACCCCAGAAGACCCTTCTCCTTTTTATATGACCAGGCAGCTCCTGTCCTCTGGTATAGACTTGCAGAGACCAGGCCTGAGAGAAGCAGCTCAGCGACACCAGCCATTCTCAGCCCACCTACTCCCACTGTCCTTGGATGTGACAATTGTCAATCTCTTGTTCCTCTCACCATCCCACAGACTTCCCATCCCTTCAGCAAGTGTAGACTCATTCATTAAAATATAACCTCCTTCTGGGCAGTGGCTGCCTGGCTGGTTTGTATTTTGATGAAGGGCTTAACACAATGCCTGTAAGGTAAAAGAATCTAAACAATACTTTTGCTTTATTGGTGTTCCTATTTCAAAAGGGACCACCTACATAAATCCCATGGCTGCTCAGGTGAAGGGCAGTAATTTTGTGGATGTACACTGTTTCCAGGTTCTGGAAGACCCAGCAGAGGTGGCTAGATACACATCTGCCCCCAAACAATGCATAAATAAAAACATAGCTCCCCTAAGAGCTTTGGAAACATCTGACAGGACAAGCCTCATACCCTAGGTCAGGGATTCTGACAGAGCTCTGTCTCTAATCCTGGACCCTGCTAGAGCTCTGAGAATTATGTCCTTGAGAGGCCACTTAAAACTACTCATGAGGTGTCTGCTGAATAAAGTGAAAATATCATCATGGAAAAAGAACAACACAATGAATTCACTCAAAGATATTCTAAGATAAATAAACACTAACGAAAACTTAAAGTTGTTCTGGGATAAAGTAAGGGCCCAGTGATGGCCTCAAAGCCACAGCTGTCTCCAGATAAGCTCATACAAAACAGAACTTTCTGGTGACCAGCAACATCCTGTCATGAAGGAAATTTTCTGAGGGAATTTTTCTTTCTCTCAGCGTCTCCAAACCATCATGATCACGTCTACATCTGAGCTCACATTAGGATAGATAGGAGGGAGGAGATCCAGAGGTCTCCAGGATCATGCCACTGAAAAGCAAGTACTGGAAGGGCCTTCTCAGAGAGGGAGACTTCAAATATAGGTGAAAGACTGGTACTGCCATGTGAGGATCAGCCCAGCCACAGAAACTTAGCCATTTAGAATGAACTTTACAAACATAGAAAGTTGTCTGCCCTGCTGGAAGGAGACCTCATCTCAATTAAGATTTAGCCTAAGATACTAACTGAACAGATTAAGTTCAAGTCTAGCAATAGCTCACTAGCCAGAGGTCTAAGAATCCTGGTTTTTCTCCTTCTGAACAGGGGGGCCAGGCATAAGTAACTTTACCTCCCTGGGCCTCAGTTTCCTCATCTGTGAAGTCAGGGCACTAGGCTAATTCCTCCCAGCTCTGGAACTACGACCCTATGAGGTATCATGGTATGGGGACAGGGAACTGTATTTGGAGTCAAAGCCCAGGTGGTCAACCACAATAGACAGGTGATTTCATCTCCGTGAGGCTTGGTTTTTTCATTTGTAAAATGAGGTTTTATTCAAGAGGGTTTCTGAATTCTCCTATGAGTTCTACATCTCTACCCCTAGGAGAAAAGCTGGAAACAACCCAAGGCACCTGGGCCAACTCTCTAGCTAGTGAATGGATTCCTTCCTCAGTACCTACAGAAGTGGTCATCACTCTGAGTATAGCTCTGAGATCCACTGAGGCTTCACAGAGGAGATGCCATTGAGGTTGACTTCAAAGGATGGGTAGGAATTGGACAACTGCTAGTACAAGCCCCAGATGTGCTTGGTTCCCTGGACTTGATTGTAGCTTAAAGTGTACATGTCCAAGGTACCTAAACAAGAAATCAATGTCCAAAAATCAATAAACCAATCCCAATGCGTTTATTAAGCACCGACTATCATTAAGCAGAGAGAAGGATGCTTCTTCTCTTCTGCCTCAAGCTTGGGCCTGTCTCCTCCCTCCCTCCCTTCTTTCCACCTTTCCCCTCCCATAAACATTTTTTTTATAGTTGACTAAGGCCCTGGAGGCAAAACACAAAAAGAATCAATACATGAAATAGTCCTTTCTGTCAAAAAACTTGCATCTTGGAGGACAATAAATGCATAGATGTGTAAACACAAAATATTGGTAAAGTGCATGGTACTGTGGGACTGTGGCAGCTGGGAAGATCTAGAAGGGCCTCCAGGTACAGGTGAGCTTGCTCGGGGCCTTGGGAAACAAAAGCACCAGTAAGAGGTGGGGGGAGGGCTGAGACATGGATGATGGAAGATTCAAGGCAGGGAAAGGCCTGAGTTGGCTTGAATATTTTCACTCACCAAGTATGAGGAAATTGATGGAAGGGCCCCTGTAGGAAAGCTCTATATCCACCTCCAAAAAAAAATTAAAATAAAATGTGTATCTCAGACAGAGAAACCTCCTAAACCATCCTAAACCTCTAAGAACACTTATGCGGCAGAAAAGCCCAGCCATGCAAGGAACTGGCCTCCATGTAGTCAAGGACATTGAAGATGGTTCTTGTAGCAGCAGCGAGAGGAATCAAAGACAGTGCTCATTAATGCACTGGGAAGACTACGTGGCTTCCGTTCCCCATTTCCTGCACTTCACCCCGACTGAGATTGCCCAGAGAATGACCCAAACAGCTGGGAGCTGAGATGCCAAACAAGCCCCCTTTACCACCTGCCTGGGATCCTTCTGCTGGGGACATTACTGCATTTGATATACTGGCTTTCTTCAAGCAGAAAGCTGGGATCAGCAACTATTTCAGAAAAAAAAATTAATTTTTGACAGAATGATCTATTACTTTGAGGTACCTAGATGGCATTGTGGGTAAGAGTGGGAACTTGGAAGGAAAAAAGGCCCAGGTTCTCATCCTGCTGCTGAAAATAAATAGCTGTGTGGGCCTCTGTTTGCTGATTCTCTGAGTCTCAGTTTTCTCATCCATAAAATGAGGATAATGACAGCCCCTACCTCCCACGGATGCTGTGAGAATACTTATACATACATACATACATAATATACATATATACATATACACACATTCTATACATGCACACTTACTTACATATATATGTGTGTGTATATATATATACATACATACTTGATTTTGCAATCTGAAAGTGCTGTATAAATGTAAATTTTTTAAATCTCAATGGGTTATTGTGAATATCAAATGAAATAATGCATGTCAAGGGTTTTACAAGCCTTAAAGGGTAATAGAAATGTCAATAATTTTCATTGATCAATCAACAAATCCTTGTTAAGCTTATTTCTCCCTGATCGATGAAAAAGCCCTTACCAAGCACGTGCGATGGGCCGGGTGCTGTGCCAAAGCCATGCCAAGGACTGAAGACAGAAAGACAAGAGGGAAACATCCCCTGCTTGCTAGAAGCTTATATTTTGACGGAATAGTGTTGTTGTTATTATTACTAGCTGGTAATTCTCATCAAAGGGCAGTTGTGTAGCACCGGGTTTGGAGTCAGCAAGGCCTGAATTCAAATCTGATCTCAGACACTTGCTTAGTTGGGTGACCCTGGGCAAGTCACTTCTCCCTGTTTGCCTCAGCTTTCTCATCTGTAAAATGAGCTAAAGAAGGAAATGGCAAACCACTCCAGTATCTGCCAAGAAAATCCCAGATGGGGTCACAGACAGTCAGACAACAACATTTATCATCATCACCATCATCGTGTTGGTTGTGAATCCCTGCCACCTTTACATTCCAACAAAGGTAAGTATGGACAGGTGACAGACATGCATGATAAACCAGCACACCAGAATAATCCAAGGCAATCCTAACACCATAAACTTCAGGTCTCTTGTGGAGAGATGAGATGACCTCTCCCAAGGTCACTGAGTCATCCCAGAAGACAAGTTGTAAAGGGACCAAAGAAAAGGAGGCCTCCAAGCCCAGAAGCCACAAGATTCAGAAAATGTCTGAACTCCGCCATCCAAGTTAGAAGCAGCACTGCTTGGAAGCAAAGCTTGACTGCTTTGGCAGTTCCCAATGGTATTTAAAGAAAAAGGGGAGGGAGTAGTCTTGTAGATTCTAAAACATAGAAACTAAATCTCTTCACAACAGTAAATGTGGCCTGGAGCCAAGATATGAGAAGTCACCTGCCCCTACTTCTCTGCCGAGGTGGGGGACTATGGGTGCACAACAGTGCATATAATGTCAAACCTTTTCAACATGTGGCAAAGTTTTGATAACATCCCCTCCCTCCCCATTTCTTCATCACAAGGGATGGCTCTCCACAAGGGATAAATTGGGAAATATAAGTGATATTTTAAAAAATAGCAATAAAAATTTATTTCAAGAAGGAAACTGACAATTTCTGGCATGCTAATCATAGCAGATGGCATATTAATTTTTTAGGATGCTTGAAATATTTTTTCTTGACACAGTTAGAGGATGATGGAATCACTACAGAACAAAGAGAGAAGAGATGGCTTCGAGGACATGTGAAAGTTGGCTATGGGGGTTTCAATGACTGTCACAGGGAAAAAAGATTCAACTTTCTTGGCTTGGCCCCCCCACCGAAGGGAGAACAAGAGACAACGAGTGGAACTAGGGATAAGGCTGACTTAGTTTTGATTCAAGAAGGGCTCCCTAAAATCTGAGCTGGAATTCCAAGAGGAATGGGCTACCTCCTTTGAAGACTCGCAGCAAGTACCAGCTTATCACCAGACTGATGTGTCAGGTTCTAATCCAGCTGATGGCCTCAGAAATCCTCCCCAACTCTTAGATTCTGTGACCAACAGTCAGGGCAGCAAAGAAATCAATTCTTAAATATCAGTTATAGTCTCTCTACTACCTGGGTCACTGTGGTGGGCTTGATGACAGGAGTTGAGTCACAGAAAAATCCTCCTGAATCTGTGAAAGAGCAAAGGCTCAACCAGACCCCAGCCAAATGAGAGCAACCCAGGTCTTCCTAATTCCACATCCAACAGAGCACTTTCCAGTCATGATTCTCTTTCCTCTCTCCCTTTCAGGCCCTATCTTGTATCACTCTTATCTGCACTGGTGTTTTACTGCCTGAGAGTCACTCACATTCCACATTTAATTAGCTTCTACATGCACAACATCCCTCACCTCTGCTCTCTTCTGTCTACTAACAAGGTCACCACCCTAGTTCAAACTGGCCTAGACTATTGCAATTGCTTGTAATTTCTTCCCTTCTCCAGTTTCTTCCCCACGTGGTTGTTGCTGACATGATATTCTGAAAGCATAGATGAGATCATGGCCCTCCCTGCTCAACAAACTTCAGGGGACCCCGTTAGGCTCAAATACAACCCCCTCCAACCGAGTCTCTTTCCTTATGGCTTCCCCATGTTCCTGTCAAATTGGCTGATTTGCTGTTTTCATCCCTTGACAGGATACCTCCTCCTGCTTATGTGAATTCCCTATCTTCAATAGCTCATATAGGGCTTTTTATATAGTAGACAGTTTGCTTGTTTGTTTAAAGTGTATTAAATTGAATAAAACTGAATAGAAATAAGGAGGTCAATGACAAAAAGCAAGGACCCAAATACACCAAAAAATTACAGCAGGAATTTTTACTGTAGTAAAAAGCTAGAAATAAAGTAGATGCCCATCAATCGAAATGGCCAAATTGTGGCACCTGAAGTGAATGTAAGGGAACATCACAATGCTAGAAGGAACAATGAAAATGACAAAGACATGAAAACAAACATGGGAAAACTTACATGAACCTGCTAAGCTACAAAGAGAAATCAGAAAAACCAAGAAAATATATACAATGACACACAACAATGTAAGAACATTACCAACAAAGCAGGTGAAACTGAATGTCCTGAACTGAAAATGACCAGCTGGGATCCCAAGAAGAGAAGGTAGTTCTTCTCCTGCCCTTTCTGGAAAAGATGGACGACTACGGGTAGGTGTGGAATTATAGAGATAGCCGATTGGGGTGGAGGTGACTGGTTTTGTTAAACTGCCCTGTTTAAAATAAAATTCTTCAGTTTATTAGGAGAGCTCACATTAGGAAATATAGGTAATATGAAGACAAAAGAGATTTACATATGGATACAAACATGTAGATCTAGATCTAAACTCTAAGTGGAGAATGAAGTACTCATTTTCAATGGTAGCCAGCAGGAAGTGAAGATTTATCTGGGTTAACTGTACTTCTTGGTTACAAGGCAGTGTTTTTGGGGAGAAGGAAAAAGAAATTGGAAAAAGTCGGAGATGAAAAAATAAGCATGGATAAAACATTTCTAAAGGGGAAAAATGGTTGCAAGAGAAAGAGCTCCTTGAAGACATTATTTCATCAGCACAGAGTAGGTTTTTATTAACTGGTTACTGAATGAAATGATCAATCCATGAACAACTGGGAAATTATTCTCCTGAGCTAGGAAGTATACTAGGCACGGAGGGTATGAAGACTACAGAGAACAGTGGTTATGGGGTTCTTTGTGCAACCTTGGGCAAGTCAGTGAAACTCCCTCAGCCTCGGTTTCCTCATCTGTAAAGTGAGAAGGTTGGACTCTACAGCCTCTGACATTCTTACTAACTCTAAATCTAAGAACCTACAATCCTAACATCCTATAGTCTCCTGGGGAGCAATAACACACATACATGAGGGTTACCATGAAGCATATAGATGTCGTTTTAGGAAGGGAAAGTGTAAATTCCTGGGGGTGATCAAAGTGGGCTTCCTATAGGAGGTGTCACCTGAGCTGGGTTTTGGAGGAAGCAAAGCATGATTTTTTACCTAAGAATTTTTCACACACAAAAAAAATCCAAATGAAATTATTTGAGGAAAAAACAACCAATCTGGCCAAATACTTACTGGGTACTTTTTTTTGACATGAGAGTAGCACACCCCCCAAACATGCTGGGATTTCACCTGTTTCAAGGTCAGAACTAGCAATGGACATAAAAACATGGTTGGTTTCTTCTAATCGGATAACACCCTCACTCCAGGGAACATGGGACTTGCCCTCCAATGAAGCCCCTTGGTTAAACAATACCTATTTGAGGTCACAGGGATCCCAGACATAATAAAGAAGTAGAAGGCTTCACTGTTGGTAGGAACCAGCTTGCACCTCAAGTCCCCTATCTCCCCTGATCTCACTTCCCATTCTCCGTCAAACCTTCCCCATCCTCTGCCACCCTCAAGCAAAGAGACTTATCCCATCCCCACCTGGGCAGATGTGGCCTTTGGCAACACTGAACGAGTCAGTTTCCAGATCCTTACAAAGTGGATGCTTTTGCCCGATGGCCGCTGGCTTTCTCACCACACAAGGCCACCTTCTATCTAAGCCTGTTTGGGGAAGGAGTTCAGTGCCAAAGAGAAGAGGAAGCAAGTATGCCTTAGGCTGATGGTGGCCTTCCAAGTCAGGAAGATCAAGGTCATCCATCTGCTAACCTCCCCACACACTTGACCCTCTTTCTGGAAAGAAACCCCAAAAGCTTCTAAGTTGGGAGGGAAAGCCTCATGTCACTGTACTTTGTTATCTGAAGTGGTCACAGTGTAGTCACTTGCCTAAAAGCTTGGTTTTTCACTTACAAACAACTGTCCAGAGCAGGCAGCCCAAACATAAATACTGCAGGATGGTGGGGTGAATCCCATGTCACAGACTCAAGAACCATCTTAGCAAACCTAAATATTTTGCAGAAGACAAAGCACAAACTCCTTTGGCATACGTTGGAGGAGGACATAGGGAGGGCTCTATGCTACCTCAGTTTACCATTTGGAAGGCTTCCCTTCAGGGCACTTGGGACTACCTCCCACCATGCCATTAAACACAAAAAGGTGTATTTCAGACAATAGTTTAAATTTTACAGGAATTCTTCCCCTGATTTAGATAACAAGGGTAACTCTGGATTTGGCAGGCAAAGAGGTTTCCACTGCAGAGTAATGTTTATAGCCACCTACGGGGAAAAGTCCAAACAGTCTTAGAAAAGGCGGAATTGAGAGGAACATAAATGGGAAGAAAAGCTTTTAAAAATATAAACAAATTCAGCTTCCATTAGGAATGACATACATCCCAAATTCCATTCCTCCACTTAACATGCATTTTAAAATGGGCAGAGAAGAAAAATTTAATTCAATTACCATTTCCCAAAGTGTCTACAATCCACAGGGTCCTCTGGTCAGAGTGGAGGGCATGTAAATTGGATCATCTAATTTAGGGGCAGGAAGGGATTGTAGGATCATAGATTTAAAAGTGCAAGTTGGCCTCAGAGATCACCTAGGTCAGGGAATTGAAGTTAAGTGAATTGCTGGAGATCACTGAGTTCAATGCACTCATTTTACAGATGAACAAACTGAGGCCCAGAGAGGGAAAGCAACTTGCCTAGGGTCATACCCTTCTGACTCCAAAGTCAGCCCCTATCTATGACATCTTGGGCCAGCACTAACAATAGGAAGCCTGAGGTCATTTTGAAGCATCCTAAATGAACAATTTAGGGCTGAAGTTATTGACAAAATTGTTTCAGTTTTTAAAATACAAAAACTAAGGGTCACCCATGCTGGGAGGGGGGAAAGCACAAAATGCTTCTGGTATTTCTCTCCCTTCCCTCACTCTGAGAAATCTTCATTTCAATTACAAATCAAAAAATTGGTCTTTACTATGAGAAGAAATGGAAAATGTCTCAGCCACACTAATTGCTTTGGGCTCCACAGAGTCAAAGAGGACAGTTCACTGAAAGATTTCCACAAAGAGAGTAAAAAGAAGAGATTCTGGCCATAGCAAGGACCAGGAATGGGCTACAACCAGTCTAGAGGCTGGGGGAGGGGAGAAATCCTACAATATTGTTGGGGTCTAGGGGTTTTGGAAACCCTGAAATTCAAGGGCAAAAGGTGCGGGTCTGCCCTGAAAGAATTTGACTCAAGGCAATAGAAAAGGAGTCCAGATGGCATTGAGCATGGGAAATAAGGATTGGACTGGGTAACAGCGTATTGAAGGTTGGACTGAGTGAGAGGTAACAGAGAATGAAGGGCTAGGGTGTGGGTAGGGGGCACAATGAAAAGAGAGTTGAAAGGATTATTGACTGGGATGAGTGATGCCTCAGGGACTTGGTTCAGGGGCTTTGAGTTCAAGTCCCAAAGATGTGGTCTTTCCTTTTAGGGTCCAGAGTGAATTCCACCCATCCCCACCATCACCAGCTCAGCATCCGGGTCATCACCGGGAGGGTCTAGCTAGAATGACCTAGTCTAAGCCCCCTAATTTTAAAGAAGAGGATGCTAAGGTCTAGAGAGGTACAACATGACTTAACACAGGATTATGGTCTCTATAAAAGCCATTAAATCCAACTCATTTATTTTATAGAAGAGAAAACTGACCCCCAAGAAGACTAATGACTTGTCCAAGCTGACAGAGTTAGTAGGTGGTAGAGGTGGGATTTGACACAGATCTGACTGGACCAATATTCTTTCAAATCACAGCATGGTAGACTAAGAGCAAGAAGGGACCTGAGTGATTATATGTTGAATGATCTCATTTTACAGATGAGGAAAACAGGCCCAGTGGTTCTCTGGCTTGGCACTGGAGCTGGTCAGTCTACTCTAAGAAGTGCTGGGAGAAGTGACTGGAATGTTGGGGAGAGGAAGGAGAAATGAGGAAGGTGCACCAATTTTTTAAAAAGGAAAAAGAAAAAAAAAAGCACTTTTGATGAATTGAATCCTCTGCCTTGACATTGATTTCCAAGGATTATTGAAGGAAATTAGGATTGGGAGAAGGAGAAAAGTCTCTGAAAATGCTTTTTGCCTGACTCTGATGCCCCTCAAGGATGCCACTCTGACAAGGGGAAAATCCACCCCAGTAACTAGCTCTTCTACTGGCTACCTTCCCCAGCCAGATTCTCGCCTCTGGACCCACAGACACACCTAGAACAATGAGATGCTGTTCACAGTTCACATTCCAAAGACTAAAGTCCTTCCTCATCTGTTTTCTATCCCATACAAGGAACTATTTTTAAGCAGCATTTGCTAGTTATCAAACAGAGGAAGAAACAGTGTAAATCCAGCAAATTACCATCAGCTAAAAAGCTGGGAGGCAGGTATGTCCTTGGAAGGGTGGCAAAGCCCCATCCAGTCTGAGGATCCTGCTCTCAGGCACTAGGCTCAAGGGCTCCCAAATCACAGCTCACATTGGAAGATTTCCTCCCCCCTCCCAACTCCATCACCACAACAAGTCACTGGTGATGATGGCAGCTGTGAATACTTAACAAATCCTTGTTAGATGAATGGATGAGCCAACACTGGACCCTTTCAAGGACTAGGTCTCCAATGAATGAAAACTCAGATGAGTGAATGTCACCCATACTGGTCTCCAAAGATTGTCAGCTCAGAAGAGGAAGAAATGCTCCATATTTACCAGAAACAGCCTCTTTGAGAGCTGCCAAAATCTAGGTTCCCAAGAACTTTTTAATTTTCTCTCCCATGGAACTGCCCTTAGTTGAAAAAGTCTTGTTGCAAATGATTGGAACTAATTCACAAATTCAAGATTGGTCAATACTCTGGGATCTCTTCTTTTTTAAACCAAAGGAACAAAAGCCCCCACATATCTTGAATGCTATTTTTTTAAATCCCTTGACAAGGCTATAAAATAGGCAAATACAGAATGGGTGGACAAAATGTATTCCTAGGCTACCACCCAGGAGTAGCTTATAAGCCCCATGTATTTTATGATAAGCTGCTGATTCTCAAGATCCACTGGGACACGAGGCTCAGCAGCGAAGTTCACACATTTCAAGGCCGATCCCACTAATCTTTCTAGGATCACAGGCAGATTGGCCAGACACAACAATCCATATCCAGCCTCCACACCTTTGTAGAAATCATTCTCCTTAGTCTCAGTGGCTGACATGCCTTCTCTATCTCAGATGCTTAGAATCCCGATCTTCCATAAAAGCACTACTCAACTGCTGCATTCCTGATCCTACCTTCCATGCCTTTACTGTTCTCTCCCTTTGGAAATTATTTCGCATTCACCTACCAATAATTAAATGTTTTATCAAGTACCATGTCATTCTGAATAATAAATTTTCTGTGCACACATAGTTTTCAACAGAAGAATGTAAGGTCCTGGCAGGGAGGGGAGATAAGTTTTTTTCTTTTTTTTTCTTTGTAGTCCCAGCATCTGACACACAGGAGGTGTTCAACAAATGCTTATTTGACTTGAATGTGAACATCATAAAGGGATTCCAGCATCTAAGGTATCTGTCAATTCCAAAATTCTAAGATTCTGTTCATCTCTCCTCCAAAGAGAAATCCACCAAACAGGAATATCCACTCCCACTGCACAGGAGTCATAAATGGGTAAATATACCAATCAACCAATAGAAGGCTGGGAGAGGGAAATGATTGTAACACATTTTAAAAATCCACAAAACCTATGATTCTGGGTCACTTGTGCCAGCCAAATAAAGAAGAAATCTAATGGTGAATATGAATTTGATCTCCTCTAAATGTAAAAGGAAAAGGGTGGGGGGAGTCCCCATTCCAGGCATCTGGTATTCCCTCTGATACCAGCGCATTAATCCCTCCTCTTTTCTCTCATTCAGTGACCTTAATTCCTCCTCAGTTCTTTGTAATCTGGATATATTAACTCAGCTGCTATCCCCTTCAGCTCCTACCAAGAGCTGACCCAATACACAAGAGATATCCTTCTTTATTCCCCTCCCCCACCTGGTCTACTTGGTGACTTCACTCCAGAGAATGAGCATTTCTTTGTTCATTGGGTTTTCATCATGGAAGCATCTAATAAGATAGCTGTGGTCCCTATACAAATTGTTACTACTGATCTTTTTTTTTTAAACAAAAATTTCAAAGCATGTCCCATCATCAGAGAAAGATATCTTTAGTCAGCACCAAAAACACACAGTAGCTACCCAAAAAAGGGGAAGGAGGCCTCAGAGGCAAGCAGAGTCCAGGCTCTACCACTCCAGACTTCCTGATCCCAGGTACATCACCTACTGCCTGATAGATGAGTGAGACTGATTGGGCCTCAGTCTGTCTTGTACAAAATGGGGAGTAGGGACTCAAATCAGCCTCCAACACTTACTTGCTGTGTGTCTATCAACTAATCACTAAAGCATTCTGAACTTTCAATAAAATAAGACGGTTAGACTTGATAAACTCTGACCTTCCTTCTATCTCTAAATTAGGACCTAAACCTGGGATCCATGAGGTTGACTAAAATAGACACACAGACACACACACACACACAGACACACACACACACACACTATTGCAAGATGACTAATGTCTTTTATCATCCTCAGTATTTTTTTTTTCATGCATTTAAAAACATGCCTATTAGAAGGGCCCCATTAGCCTCTCCATATGCCAGGAGATGGGGTGGGGTGGAGGGGGTGGGTGGGGCAGGACACAGGATTAAGAACCACTCATTTAAATCAAAGAACTAATGAAATGCAAACTACCTGGAATTTTTCCTTCTCTCATAAGTGGAAGCTTCCAGAAAGAAAGGGTTGTTTCCTTCTTTCTTTGACTATCCTCAGTGCCCAGCACATAGTAGGTACTTCTTAAATTTGTGTTCTTTGATGAAGTTTCACAGAGAAATATTCAACAGACGTAAAGAGGAGAAGAAAAAAGCCCTCTCTCCTACCACTGGCATAACATGGAATCTTTGTTAATGACAAAGCCAAGCTGGCTTACATGGCGGATCCTACTTCCTGGGCCCATTGGCAAAGGTGGCGGGACCTCAGAGAACACTGGCTATGCTCTGAGAACAGGGACTCTGCAGGAGTGAGCCCATCTCCAGGGTTCTTTCATATCTAGGTGTAGGACATCCATTCAAGTTTCCTACAGAAGGAATGTCCACTTGTGCTGATCAGGGCTTGATTCTGAAGAGAAAGCCAGAGCAAAGTTCAATGTAGCCTAATCCAAGAGCCCCACTCAAAGAGGATGCCTGGAGATAGAGGCAGAGATATAGACACACATACATATGTATGTGTATGTGTGTATAGATTCACATAAGTATGATACTCTAGCCACGAAAAATATTTTCTTTTTTTAATTCAGTAAAGACTTAATATGAGCTATTCAAACAGGCAGAGTACAGCACATCCAAAAAGCAGAAGATAAGGAATTTTAATGTTGGGTTCGTGTGTGCGTGCGCGCACACACACACACACACACACACACACACACACACACTTTCCTTAGGAAAACTACTAATGCTATCTAGGGTGACCAAAGAATTCTGTGTCCTTCAGAATCATCACTTCTCTGTTTTGTCCATGGAGAGGAAAGGGGAGACAAAAAGGGACAGATAGAGAAGAGGGAAGCAGGAAATGGGGAAGGGGAAAGAGGGAGAGGGAAAAAGAAGGGACATGGGAGAAAGGGAGGAAGAGATGGGAGAGAGAGAGGGAGAGAAAGAGATAGAGAGAGAGAGAGAGAGAGAGAGAGAGAGACAGAGAGAGACAGAGATTGTACATTGCCTTATTGGAAAAGGAAAACTATCAGTGAGTTATTGACATTAAGGAATCATTTTTAGCTCCAATCACTGGGCTCCTGAAAGGATGGGGCACACTGGCTAGAAAGACTACATTGTTTTGAAAAAGTTCCCCTAGAATTGGCCTCTTCAGATATCACTCTGCCTGTTGGTCTCTGAAGAAATCTTACCTGGTATCTTTATAGATCACCCAAGCTAGGGGAGAGGATCTATTCATTCATCATTTATCTCCCACTAAATGGGTCCTAGGGCCATTACTGGGGTACAGGCAGGACTATTAGGATTTTTAGAGTTCCCATTTTCCTAAGGAAGCCCAGGGAGGTAAAATTATGAAATCATGGGACTGAGAGGTAAAGGGGTCCATCACTTCCTTCTACAGTTGAGGTTGCTAAGGCCCTAACAGGGAAATCGTTGGATCACATGATTAAGAACTGGGAAGGTGCTTAGTTTAGTGTTCATGTTGAATAGATGAGGACCATAGATTGGAAGTCATCTAGTCACAGCATTAAGATATGGAAGAGACCTCAAAAATCATGTAGCTCAGACCTTCATTGGCCAGATGAGGAAACTGAGCTCTGAGCCCAAGAAGAGACTTTAGGGTTCCATCAGGAGCTAGATCTCTGTCAGAAGAGGAGCACTTTGCCTTGGCTGAAGGACCTACATTCCAACCAGGCTCTGCCACCCAAAAGGTCCCTGACCTCCTGGCCTCAGTTTTTTCCTCTGTAAAATGATATCTAAGGCTTCTCCAGATCTATATGTGGATATTTATTGATAGAATATCTCTCTCTCTAAATGCATCCAATATCTCTCTATGTAGAGTTTTCCAAAAGTCTTTAATAGCTTAAAACTGCATTAAGATTTTTAGGGCCTATATATGCATAAATATTCATAGGACTCAAATTCTCCATCTTTCTCTTCCACTCCCTCTCTCCCTCCTTTGTACTCTGTGCAACCAAATAAACATTCATGATGTGTTCATGAAACTTTTAAAATTACATTTAAAAATGTGACAATATTGCCCAATGGTTAAGAGCCCCTGAGGAAATCATCAAGTAAAGGGAGGTTGGGTGGTGCATTGGATGGAGCATTAGACTTGGAATTATAAAGACTTGGAATCAACTTCCACTGCCTTCTCTGAGCCTCAGTTTCCTCCTCTGGCAGTTATAATACCTGCAGCACTGAGTCCATCTCATTGGGCCATTGGGAGCTTCAAGTATGATAATACATGTAATAAAATGCTTTGAAAGACTTTGAGTCTTTGGAAATGTCAGCATTTACTCCTTGAAGCACATTTGGGACTAAACCAAAAATAAATCAGTAATTCAGCAATGTATATAAGGCATATTGGAAAAAGGACAGAGCTTGGAACTGGACTAGAAACCTTGGGATGCCCCTTACTCCCTGTATGACCCTAAGCAAGTTATTTCATAGGTTCATGGGATTAAGACCTGGAGGAGACCTTCGGGATGAGCCAGCCCTGATCACATAAAAATAACTGAAGTCCCGGTGGGTGATATATTCACTCAAGGACCCCAGGGGAAGAAGGGCAGAGTAAAAATTGAAACACAGGTTATTTGACTCCAAATACAGTACAGTGCTCTGTCTACTATGCCATCAAGGCTCCTCACAGCCTCAGTTACCTCATCTGCAAAATGCAGGTAATAATCCATACATACCCCCCTCACCGGGTTGGCATGGGGAAAGCACCACAGAAGGGCCTGTGATCAATAGGTTCAATTCAATAAGTCTTTACTAAGTTCCTACTGTGTGCCAAGCCCTGTGCTGAGTACTAGAGTCAAACACCAAACTAAAACTTCCTGAGGATGCTGAAGATCAGTGAGGATGGCCATTCAACAGAGTAAATGTAAGAAATCATATCCCATTGTTTTAATTTGAATCAGTATCTAGCTTAACAATCTTTTTTTTAAACTAAGCAAAGAGCAAACCTCTCTCTCATAAAGGATACTGATTCCAAACATATGCATCAAGTTATTCAATGAGCCTAAGTGAATTATCTTAATAATAGCTGCTAGAATTTTGCCTTGAACACAGTAGGTCCATAATAAGGGTCTGGTCTGTGGTAAATAGATGCCCCATAAAACATCTGTTAACTAATAATTTATCCCCCATCACTAGGCTCAGAGGACTTGCTGTAGCAATGAGAAAGCTATTTTTCTACCATGAGAAAGGAAGGAAGGAAGGTCAGTTTTTTGTCTTTCTGGGATCCTATTACAATTCATCTTTAATTTCTTGGAAATTTAATGCATTTACTAAAAGCTAAAAAGTCAGATCTTAAAATAGCCCACAAAGATCAAGATTTGACTTTGCAAGGGCCAAGAAACACAAAAAATGCTGGCATCCTTCCTTACCACATACCACTTCTGCACTACAGACAGAAGATCTAAGATTTATATGTCCGGGTATTATTACACAGGCCTACAATGGGAGAATGAACACTAGATTCATTACAAATCTTACAGAAGAAAAACTAATCCCAAATCCCAATACAGTCTTTGTTAAGCCTCTCCAAAAACTCAATGTTACAGGTTTGTGTAGGGGAAGGGAGAGATCATTAGAGGGTCAGACACAGAGAGACAGTTATGGCAAATGTGCCAACCTAAAACCTGCAAAGATGGGGTGATTTGGTGTCCTGATGAGTAAATCAACCCTAGAGGAAGTCAAATAGTCCAATACCTTCATTTTATTGATGAAGAAAGTGAGTCCCAGAGTATTAAATTACGTGGTCAAGGTCACTCAGGTAATAAGTACCAGAGGCAAGATTTGAACCCAGGATGAGAACTGACAGACAAAGTGCTCCTTTCTACTATACCACGGACTCCCAACTGCCCTAGCCCTTGGTTTCCTAATCAGGAAAATAGAAGAGTTAAACTAGACAGTCTCTAAGCTCCCTTCCAATTCTAGAGCTCTGATCTTGGATCTTTCTGGTCACTGATAGAAGTTCCAAAGGAATGAAAGCTGAGAACCCTGAACATTCCAAGCATTTCAGTAGAAGGAAAATCCCTGGTCACTGAGAAAAACCCTGAGTGCTCAGTTGTAATTATGGACACTTCATAACAATGCTGGACCCCAGGTTCTGGTTGGATTTTCTGTAAGTGCCCTGGACCTTTTCTTATATTATTAACATTCAGTGCTGTTCAGTAATTCACACTATGTCTGTGAGGCCTCAGACTAATGTAATTCCTGGCTGCATTGTATCAGTTCTGAAAGCCACAAAAACCTCATCAAAACCACCTTGGGTGTTACCTGAGGCCTAGGCTTGGAGGGAGGAAAGGAGGAATTCCACCATTGGACCTGAGATATAGGCCATTCCCAACCAACTGATCAATCCCCCCACCCCCACAAAGGAGGGCGGTCCAAGCCCCCAGAGCTTTTAACTTGCAGCAACAGGTCCCACCCACCCACCCTGGGATGTTTTTATTCTAAGTAATTGCCTGGGCTTTACTTTGCTTACCTCTTTGAAAGGCACTAGTCTAGAGACTGAACAGTTAATTACTGTTTTCCTCTTAGGTTTATGATTACCAAGATGCAAAAGACCTATTAAAGAGGGCTGGAACCAGGACTCGGTGGCTAGATTCTCCTCAGAATGAGGGTAAAATGGAGCTTGGTGTAAATTAATTGTTTTGGAAAAACAAAGCAACCATTTCTGGGGTGACTGCACTAACACAAAATACAACTGATAGGTTTTTTCCCTCAAAAAGACAGAGAAAGCTGGTTAGTTAGAATGGAGACACCTGTCTTGGTTCTCCTAGCTAGTGCTTATACATACACTGCCTTCCAAACCTGTCTGTCAACAGCCTTTCCAACCTTAGTGCATATTACTGACTTTGGCTAACTCTTCTATCCAGCCAAACACTGCTGCTCATACACTGTACTCCATGTCCAAATCTCTGGACATTTGCCCTGGCTCTTCTCCACACCTAGAATGCACTCTCATCTCACTTCCGCCTCTTAGACTGACACCCTACAGCTCAAGCACCATATTCTATAGGAAGTCTCTCCTGGGTGCCCTTCCTCTAGGTGTTAATGTCTCCCCAGAAAAACTACCCATTATCTCTTTGTAGAAATCCTCAGCTAAAGTATAAACTCCTGGTGGACAGGAACAATTTGACTTTTGTCTGTGCATGCCCAGAACTGACACAAAGTAGCTGTCTAAGACATGCTTGCAGACAGGTTGATGTGTTATCAGTCTGTCAGTCAATGAGCATTTATTAACCTTCTACTATATGCTGGGGATACAAAAAGAGGCAGAAGACAATCCCTGCCCTCCAGGAGCTCACAGTGGAATGAGGGAGACAACAGGGAAATAAATATGTACAAACAAGCTCTAGACAGGAAAAGTTAGAGATAATTAAGAGAGGGAGGGTACTAGAATTAAGCGGGGTTGGAAAAGGCTTCCTGTAGAAGGAAAGATTTTAGTTGGGACTCAGGGGAAGCCAGCAGGCAGAAATAAAGAGTGAGAGCATTCCAGGCCTGGGGGACAACCAGAGAAAATGCCCAGAGCTCAGAGTTGAAGGGGCTGATTTGTGAAACAGCCAAGAGGTTGGTGTCACTGGATCAAACGGTTTGTGTAGGGGAGTAAGGAGTAAGAAGACTGAACAGGTAGGAGGGGACCAGGTTATCATTAGCCAGATCAAGTCCCAGTGGAAATCTAGAAAATGATCAACTCTAGGCCTGGAAACTCTTCATTCTCCCTCAGTCAAGTTCCACTTCCTCCTTGTACAGATGAGGAAACCGAGGTACAGAGAGACTGACCCCTCTAGCCAAGGTCACACAGAGACTAAATGGCAAATGTGAGATTTGAACCTAGGACTTCCTGAATCCAAGTCCAGAACTTTATCTACTACTCCAGACCGCCTCTTGTGCTCTCAGGCTTTTCTTATATGCAAACAAATGAGGTAGAGGGCTATAAAAGAAAGGTGTGGAACACAGGGCCCATGGCTTCATGAGACCAGAATATACATTGCACCTCTGCTCAGCAGGCCCTGTTCAGTGACTGGGCAAAGCTGAGTCTCAATTTCTCTACAGGTAAAAGGAGGGAACTGGACTCTGCCTGAGCTCTGTCCCTTATACCTCCAGCTCTAGCATGCTAGATCTGTGATAAGGCCCTGGGCCAACTTTACAGAACAATATAAATGGGACCCAGTCCTGGTTCATCTGCTGAACAGAATTCTGGGACATTCATCCCTTCCTGGAAAGACCTCTGGCTTCTAGGATGAGCTACAAACTCTTGGGCCCACCACATCCAGGCTCCAAACTACATACTAGTCTGGCCAAAAGGGACTACCGGTTGCTCCCTAATCTTCTCCAGGATCTTTGGCTGGGGTCCAGCCTGGAGAGCACCCCTCCCTTCACCTCAGGGTTCAGTAAGCACCACCCTCTAGAGCCCCCCTAATGTGACTTCCTCTGGGGAAGGGGGTGTCTATCTCAGAGTCACGACATCACAGACTTGTACTGGACCAGGAAAAAACCTCAGAAGTCATCTAATCCAACCTTTCTATCACACAAAAGGAAACTGAGTCAAGCAGAGAGGGGCTGAGGCAATATGTGCAGCAGAAGGGACACTGGCTTGGGAGGCAGAGATCCCAAGGTCAAACCTTAGTTCTGCTACCTTCACTTGGGGTAACCTCACCTAATCTTTTGAGGTCTCAGTTTCCTCCTTTGCAAAATGAGGGGCCTAACTGATAACCTCCAAGGTCCTCCAAATCCCTGATCCTCTAAGTGATTTGCCCCGTCAGACAGGTGGTGAAAAAGGTTGGATTTGAGCCCAGGTCTGGATTCCAAACCCACTGTACCACCCAGCCTCCCTCCAGGAACACTGATCACTGATCCAGGTTCATCATTCTCAAAGGAGAAAAAGGAGCCTGGGGAGGAGGGGGGGAAGGATCCACCCCCACACCCCATTCCTGGCCTCTTAGCTCTTGGTTTAGATGGCTGAAGGAGGAAAAACTAGAGCGACAACTCCTCCCCTTCCCTGATCCATGTGGGAGGCAGGTAGCAGCTGAATGTCTTCAAGTGAGGGAGAGATCACCTAGGGCCACTGGGAATAAATGAATGAATGAGTCCCAGTAGCGTCTGGAAGAGACCAGTGTCAGTGATGGGGAGGGAAGGCTGCCAGCCTCATTCCCAGAGCGCCCCCCCAGCCCACTCTTCACCCCACACAAGCCCCTTCCCCAGCTCCCAGAACCATCTCCAGCTCTGTCTTGGCTTTCTCCCCGAACCCGTGGCCTACAGAGGCCGTGCCAGCCCCGCAGAGCCCCAAGGACACTGGCTGACCTTTCTGCGGGGAGCCGCCGATGCTCTCGCTGCTGGACTGCATGTCCAGGGCGGCTCTCTTGAGGCTGCTGAAATAGCCTCGAGAGCGGGCGAAGCTGCCACGGGGGGACCTGCCATTGGGGCTGGCGAACGGGGTCGAGGTGCCGTCCTTCCTGGCGAAGATGCCGCTGAAGAAACGCAGCAGCCGGTGCTCGGGAGGTCCCAGGGACGCCCCGGTGAAGAGGCCCCGGCCCCCGGCGGCCTGGGCCTGGGCCCGCTCCAGCCGCTGCAGGTCGCTGTTATCCAATGTGCGGTTCTTGCTTTTGCAGCGCTCCCAGCGCTCCAGCTCGGACAGCGCCAGCGGGTCCACCTTGCTGAGCACCTCGCCCACGTCCAAGGTGTTGCGTTTCTCCGACGGCTGAGGCTGCGGCTGCGGCTGGGGCAGGGGCCCCTCTGGGGCTCCGGGACCCATCTCGGCCGCAGCTGCGCCCAGAGCATCCCCGGGGTCTTCTGGGGCCCAGAGGGGCTCCCCTTCGGGCGGCTGGTGCAGGCAGCCGGAGCTACGGTGGTGCTTGTCCCGGGACAGGGCCCGCAGCCTCAGCACGTCCCCGGCCGGCCAGTGGCGGAAGCTGAGGCTCCTCCGGAGCAGCCTCTGGGGGGGTCCTTCGGGTGGAGGGGCTCCGGGACCCTGCTCCTCCACCTCCGGGCTGCTCAGCCCTGCAGTCGCCTCGTGGTCCCCTTCAAATCCCGGGCTGCCCCGGGCCAGCTGCTCTCCGTCCTCGTCCTCCTCCTGCTCGCCATCGCCCCCTGAGGGGCTCCTGGGCCCATAGTCCGACGGCTCAGTTGCCCCAGCGAGGGCCGTTCTCCCGAACGATGAGCCTTGCTGGAAGGGCTCCGGCCGAGCGGACACCTTGAGGCGGCCCAGCTCCAACTGGCCAGTGCTGCGAGTCCGAAAGCTGCGGGGACTAGGCACACTGTCCTCTCCCTGCCTCTCCTCCAGGCCGTCCTCGTCCTCCTCGTCCTCCGCCAGGTCCTCTCCGACCTCCTCCATCAGCAGGCCGCCTCGGGGCAGGCTGGCCGTGGCCGTGGGCAGCCGCCGCCGCCGCCGAGGGGCCCCGGGCCCCTGAGGGCCCGCCGCGTCTCCTGGGGTTCCTGGGGGCGGCGACGGCGGCTGCAGCAGCTCCTTCTTCACCATGGTCACGGAGATGCGGTAGACGGTCTTCCTCTGGGGAGTCCCCCTCTGCATGGTGGCCGGGCCCGGCTCGGGGCTGCTGCTGCTGCCGCCGCCGCCGTCCAGCAGGTACATACCGGCTCCCGGGGCGACTGCCTCCGGCTCAGGCAGCCTGCCCCCGGGCAAGCATCCCGGCCGGGCTCCCGGTTCCCCCTCGGGAGGGGGCTGCAGATGTCCGCGTCCTCTGAATCCTCCCCTCTCCCTCCTCCTCGCGCTCCTCAGCCCGCCTGCCCGGCCGCCGCGGGCCCTGAGGGTGGGGGGCTAATGCGGCACGTCGGGCTCCAGCGGCGCCCCCGGGACTGGGGGGTCCATGATCGGGAAAACGAGCGTGCGCCCGCCCCGCCCTGCAGAACGAGCCGGGGCCTGGGCCAGGCCGGGACTGGAGCCGGGGCTGGAGTCGGAGCCGGGGCCGGAGCCCAACCCCGGCTGCCCTTCGGGCAGGGAGAAGGCGGGAGAGAAATCGGAGGCGGGTAATGGCCTGGGGCGAGGGGGCGGACCCTGCAGCAGGCCCGGAGGGCTGATGGATGGATGGACTGCCTGCCGGACGCCCCGAGGGCGAGCCGAGCTCAGCTCGCGGCTCCGGGGCCGCAGCCCTCTCGTCCTCCGCCGCCGCCGCCGCCGCTGCTGCTCCTGCTGCTGCTGCTGCTCCTGCTGCTGCTGCTGCTCCTGCTGCTGCTGCTGCTCCTGCTGCTCCTGCTGCTGCTGCTGCTCCTGCTCCTGCTCCTGCTCCTGCTCTTGCTCCTGCTCCTGCTCCGCTCTCGCTGCCGCCGCCGCCGCCGCCGGGGGCGGGGTGGGGGGCGCCTCGAGGGGGGGCCGCTCAGGCTGTGGCCGGTGCAGCTGCTGCGGCGGCTGCCGCTGCTGAGCGCAAGCTCGCGCCGGGCGCTGCGGGGCCCGCGGGCGGCCGCCTCATTGTCTCGGGCGCCTCGGGGCCCGCCCGTTCGCACCCTGGCCGCCCTGGCCCGGCCCGCTTCAGGCCGGAGGCGCCGCCCCCTCGGCCGGCCCCGGGCTCCTACAGGGGCGGCTACGGGGGGCCGAGGGCTGAGCGCGGGGCACGGGCGGCCGCGCTCCCGCCCAGCATCCTCGCGCGGGCACGCAGGGCTCCCGGTCCCCCGGGCCGGGTGCGGACGAGGGGCGGAGCGGAGCCACAGCTGCTGCCGAGGGAACGAGCGAGCCGCGAGCGAGCGAGCGGCGAGCTGGGCTCCCAGGGAAGTGCGGCGGCCGCGGAAGCGCCGGACTGGATTCCCGCCTTCGCCGCGGGAAGGGAGCCAGCCGAGTGTGGCGGCAGAGGCGCAGGAGAGGAGCCCCCTCCTCATCCCCCCGCCCCCCGAGAACGCCCCGCTGCACTCTCGGAGCGGGCGGGGTGGGGGCTCGGGGTGGGAGGAGGGCGGGAAGCAGTATGTCCCCACGGTCGTCAAGGGGGCAAAACCCCAGGAACCCCCGGGAAGGGAAGGGAGTAAACGTTTCTTAACTCTTAAACGCAGGTGACCCTCACAACAACCCGGGGAGGGAGGGGCTGTTATGATCCCCATTGTCCAGATGGACAGCTTCAGTGACTTGTCCAGGTTCGCACAGGTCACCTCCGAACTCAGGGCCCAGCACTATCCACCACACCCCCCAACACTGCATGGATGAAGGAACATTTATTACGGAACCTTTCAGATCTCAAGGTTTTGGATTTTAACTTAACAGTGAACGTGAAGAGGGCAGAGAAGTGGAAGAGGATCATCCCCTGATAACAGAGAAGTGAGCAGAATGTCCTCTGTGATCCTTTCTGACTCTACTTCTGTGATGCCACAAACCTCTGCAGAATTCCCAACTGGTAAATTTATCAACAACCAGCAAGCATTTAGGGATTGCCTGCTGTATTATACCAGGCACCATGCTGAGCTCTGAGGATTCACTGACAAAATGAAGCACCCCTTCCCTTGAGGATTTAACAACCCAGTGCCATAGGGGCATAATATAACTAACTCTCCATTTCCTTTTCTGGAATCCCAACCCTCAAGGAGCTCCCTGGTTTTAGACCAACTCTACACCCTAAGTCAGCTGCTGGTACTTCGAAAGGGAGAGAACTGTCCAGCAGCCTACTGACCGGTCAATACACTATCAGACTGTCTTTGTTATAAATTAAACCAGAATACCAAAGAAAGTCAAGGCTAAATCTAAGCTCCTTGAGGCCAGGAAATATTTCCCTTCTGTCTGTGTGTCTCCAGTGCGTAGCACCCTACTCAGAGAACAAACTGCTTGATGGAATGCTGTCCACAATAGACCATACCCGAGGAGGCACTGTCAGGATTGGCCAAGCACAACAAATCCATCTCCAGGCCAGGCTGCCAATCTTCTGGTATGACCTTCTTTCTTCCCTCTTAGCTAGCTCGTCAGGGTCTCTGAGAAAAGCTCAGTCAGGGAAAGGCAATGTGATGTGAGAATAAACATACTAGTTGAAAATCAAGGGTGAGGAAGGGTACCACTGTATCCTGTGACACTTATCCCCTAGCTCTGGATCTGCTCTGCATTTGTACAATAAAGGGATAGAATCAGTATTTCTAAGTCTATGATATCTTGTTGGACCTGCCAAACCTTCAAGGAACCTACTCCCCATATTAAACTCAGGCAGGAAGAATATAATTTGTAAAATCCTCAAGATGCTTTTTTTGGGCATCTTTCCAAGTCTGAATGAAACTAAAAAAAAAAAACTCAAAAAGCTAGCAACTACACACAAGAATAGAACTGTTCAAAAACTCGCTCCCTCTAAATGTTAGCAGCACCAAATGAAAACTGTCTTGTCTTTAAAGTGGGATGTCTAGGACAGCTGACCAGTCATGTGTCTCTCCTGGAGGAGCGTTCTGAAAATTGACTTTTTAAAACAACAACAAAAGAGAAAATGACAAAAAGCAAAGCTTTCCTGGTGGCAGTGGAATAAGGAGCCCTGTTTGGAAGGTGAAGGACTTCAGGTCCAATTTCAGCTCCCCTCCTAAAGGTGACCTTGGGCAAGACTCAGTGTCAATTTCTTCCTCTAAAAATGAGGGAATCCTAAGGTCCCTGACAGCACAAAATCCTATGAACCCCCCAAAACAGGACCATCGGGTGATTTTAATACACTAGACCAGCAAGAATTAATAAACCCAGAGCTGGAGGGGAACCTCTAGGCCACTCTCTCATTTTACAAGTGAGGAAACTGAGGTCCAGGAATTAGTTAGTCCAAGGTCACATGGGTAGGGAAATAGTAGAGCCAAGATTCAGACCCGCTAGCTCTCATTTCAAGTCCAGTGAAGGTTCTTTCTCCTCCATCAAAATACCACGGGGATGTTTTCCAAGCAGGAAACAGAAGCCTCGAGATGGGGACTGAAGTTACCATGCCTTCAATTAATTTAGATCTAGAAGGTCCAAACTCTTATGTTTACAGGAAAATGAGTTTTAAGAAACTGAGGCACAGGGGGAGAAATGGTACAGCAGATGCAGAATTGGGACAGGCTGTAAATACTCAGATCCACTCAGGGTCCATTACACTCTACTATGGGGGTGTTCAGTCGTTTCAGTCACATGGACTCTTCATGACCCCATTTGGGGTTTTCTTGACAAAGATACCAGAGTGGCTTTGCCATTTCCTTCTTGGCTGTACTATCTCTACCATTTTACCAATGAGGACACTGAGTCCCAAAGATGGGGAATAAACCAAGCCCAGGGCCAAATGGCCAGTAAATCTTAGTGGTGGAGCTAGAACCTAGGCCCTTTAACCTCTACCCTGGTACCCTTTCTACTCCCCATTGGCACCTCCATTCTCCATATATCGTATTAATTTTTAAAACTGTGATGGTAAAATTGTTTATTTGAGCCAGCGGGGTCATGTCCAGCTTCTGCAAAGGAACCTGCTTCAGTAATATGTCTCAGGAGAAAGCCCCTTGCCACCCAGGATCCCACCAGGTGCTCTACTGAGGGGATGTGCCAGCCCCAATCCAGGCTTACTCCAGTCCAGGCTTTCCCTCCAGCCATACTATTAATGTGGGCTAGGATTAGGCAAATCCATTTTCCCCCCACCTTACAGAACACAGAACATTTCCAGCAGTCACTTTCAGCTTCCTGCGCAGGGATCTCAGGGATCCTGGATCCACACTTCATACACTCCAGATACCGAGGTTTGAGGTCCTGGTGGACTCCTCTGACTGATGATCCCAAGGCCCAGGAGCAGCCCCTCCCCACGTCCCCAGACACTTGGGTTGCCCCAAAGCATGGCCAGCCTGCCCAGGCTCTCCCCAAAAGCCGCATTCCTCCAGGGCTCACCACCTCTAGGAAAAGGAGGGAGGGAGCAGAGAGCCCAGCATGGCCAGGAATCCCTCAAGCCTCTGGCAGGGTCTATTACATCAGCCTCCAATCTCTCCCCCATCCCTATTCTAACCTCTCTACACAGCTCCCAAATCGATATCCTTAAAGAAAAGATCTGACCAGGTTCCTCCCTAGCTCAAGATACTCCCGGGACTCCCTATTGCCTGGTTTGGCAAAGCCTGGCTTTGGCTGGCACCAGCCTGGCTTTCCAAGGCTGTTTACACATCCTCCTCCTCCCCCTCAAATATTCCAGCTCTGGGCAGCTCCCTCTTCCCTTACAAGGTATCCTCTGCCTCCTCAACCACAACCCTCAGAAGGCTCAACTCAGGTCCCACCTACAGATGTGAGGGTCCCGGCACCTCAATTGCTATAGATTCATTTTCTCTCCATTGTAACTACTTTCCCAGGACCATAAACGGAGAACTGGGAAGGTTCTCAGAGGCTTTCGGTGGGCAAAGGACAAAACAGGTTCAGGTAAGCTGTGACACACAGGTAGCCTCAGGGGTGGGATTTGAACCCAGGCCTTGGGATTTCAAAGCTCCAACTCTTACCTTGGAATTTTCTCCTTTCCTTTCCCTCCAAAGCTCCAGGAAGGACAATGCCCACAGAGTTCTTTTGGATTTGTATCCCCACAGTCTAGCACCATGCTGGGCACAGGCAGTCAATATAGATTTGTTAATTGGTTGATCTGCTGGGAGGGATCCTTAGGGGTCTGTAATAGGAGCTGACCTCTTGGATCAGCTCAAGGAGCCAGGCCAAGGAGTGACTCAAAGAAGGGGTGGGGGTGGGGGCAGATCCCCTCTGGAAATTACTGAAGAGGGAGCAACAGAGGATGAATTTAACCCTAGGTCTTCCTCACCCCAAGCCAGCACTGAATCTTCCCCCACTCCCCCAGGCCTTCCTTCTGCTGCCTCTACAGTAGACTCCAGCAGGTTGGGAGGTGATCCTGGGGGGGTGGAGGGGACGCTGTCACTGTTTATACCAAGTGTGATCAGAATTCCTGGGATCAAAAAAAGTTCACACACCTGGAGCTGGCAGGAGTCTCAGAGTCCAACTCTCTCATTTTATAAGGGGGAAACTAAGGGCCTGCCCAAGGCAACACAGGTAGCACATCCCCAGACTCCTAAGGCATTTCTATCCCCACTGTCCCAAACTGCCTTGTATTAGGTAACTGATTAGTTTACCTGTTTCACTTAGAACTCCTTCCCATACTGTGGTCCTGCCCCCATCCCCTCCCCTTTTTACAAATCGCTGGCTTGGAAACTACTATTTTGCCCAGTGTTCACTGTGTGGAAACCAAAGAGCAGATGTGAGGCCAGTAGGTCTGAAATTGTTCCTTGTACAGAGAAATCTTATGGAGAGCCAGAAGCAGTGGCTAGGGCTCCTTTCCCCAGAATAAAAGCTGCCAGCTTCCAACAAAACACAGAGCATCCTAGAGGCACTCCTTAGCTTTGGGCTAAAAGCTGATCAAATGCCCCCCAGTTTCCTCTGCTCATCCCCCAACTGGCTCCCAATGGGCCCTGGGGCCAAAACGATTTTCACAGAATCCCAGCTATCGTGCTGGAGAGGCCACCTAGTTCAATACCCCCATTTTACAGAGCAGGAAAATGAAGCCAAGATAGTAAGTGACAGAGGCCCACCTGTGTCTTCTAAGCCCAGGGACAGGTTCTTCCAGCTGTTATGTGACATCAGGTCTTGATAAATATAAAACCAAAGGAAAAGGAAAGGGTTTTGTAATCCTTACTTCTACTTAACATTTAATTCAATGAAACTTTCAAATTCAATAAGGATTGATCAATCAATCAACAAACTCTTACTAATAATCCCTTATTGTTTATTAACACAGCATGCCCTATGAAAGCAATGGCTGCTCAAAGTTGAGCTCCTTCACAGGTGCCCAAGTCCCTCCTTCTCTAACTCAAAAGTTAGGATGAAGCAATTCTGGAAAGGAGTGGACCTTACCTTCTGGCCAATAGGAGACCAAGAACTCTTATCTCAGAGAAAGCCATCTTCTGTCAGGGCTGGGAAGGGCAGGGGCTTCTGAGAGGTCTTCTGGTTCTTGGCTTGGAATTTTAAATCTTGCCTATATTGGTTTTTCTAGGGAGAGGGGGGTGTAGGTGTGTGTAAGTGTGTGTGTGTGTGTGTGTGTGTGTGTGTGTGTGTGTGTGTGTGTGTGTGTATTCTGGATTCTGTTTTCCTATAGAATTGATTTTTGGGGGTCTTAAACTCCTAAGACTTAACAAAGCTTCTAACACACAGTAGGTGTTTAATACTGAATGAATGAATAAATTCCCACCTTCTAGGTGGAAGCAAAGGTAAGGAGAGCACTGGGTTCTGTAGCATGGATGAGGAGGGAGCCGCTGGCCTGACACCTCACAGTAGGTTCTTAAATCAGGCACCAGATCCTGCGCTCAGGCAGTTTCTCTCCTCTCTGTGTGTCTTCACTTGAAAAGTCAGGTGACGGAAACGTTCTTTGGTGATGAAAATCTGCAAACACCCTTGTAGTGAGAGATCCCGTTGGAGGGCTGCCCTTCAATTCCACAGACTACCTGCAACACAGATTAGGAAGGATTTCCCTTGCTGATCGATGGACGGAAGGGGAAGCTACTATTCATCAAGAGCCATGGAGATCAGGGAAGCTGCGTGGAGTGAGCCAGGGGTGCCAGCTTTGTGGGGTTTTCTCTGATGTTTGTCCTTCATTTTTATCTCTAGATATAGTCAAAGGATCACAGATTCAGAGTTGGAAAGTACTTTGGAAGGTATGCAGCCCAAATGCCATCATTTTAGAAAGGACAAAACCAAGGCCTTGAGAATGGAAGGGACCTGCCGCACGTCATATGGGCAGCACCTATCTGACAGCATCATGGTAATAATCACCTGAGTCAACATGTAAAATGCTTTGAAAATTGTAAAACCCTATATAAGTGCTGGCCATTATCTACTTCTTTTTTATCATTATTATTATTTTTATTATTATAATTGGATAAACTAGGGATTTGGACCCAGGCCCCTGGACCCCCACATCTCTCTTTTGTATGAGGTCTCTCTTCATGCTACATTCATGAAAAGGAAAACTGGTTTGTTTGAGGTTCAGACAATTCACTCACTGACCAATGGTTCAGAAAAAAAGAAAGTGGGGGAAAAAAAGCTGGCCCCTGGGCACAGCCAAGCTCCCAGACTCCCCTTTTGTGCTACTGGGCAGAGAGCCAACCATTAGCAGAACCTACTTGAAATCATTAAAAGCGTGAGGACCTGATTAGAACGGAAATAAATCCTGTTCTTCCGGCAAAGTCTCCTCTTGGAGGGTGATGACCCTGGGTTCTCTGAGCCTGTGCCACTGGGGAATGCCAGCTTCCCAAGATGAATGACTCAGGCCAGGGCTGGTCAGTCTTATGCACAGAGGCTAAGCAAGGGAAGTTTGGAAGAGTGGACACAAGCAAAGTAGGGTTGCCATCTCTGTACTCTGAGGGAAAAGCCACATCTGTGAATTCAATGATCCCTTTAAATATGGAAGCGAATTCAAGTCCAGCATGGAAGTGCAGGTGCGGGCCCTACAAAGAACAAAATCAGGTCTTGCCCTCAGGAAATGTACCTTCTGAATTCAACATTACCTAAAGTGACAAGAAAGAGGCTCTGCCATGGAAATGGGGTGTTGGACTTGATAGAGCACTGGACCCAGGTCAGGGAGACCTGGATTCAAATCCCACCTGTTAATCATGGCTTTGTTAACATCTCCCCTTCTGTCCCCTGGCCTTGCCCCATTGAGTGCAGGCCTCCATCCCCTCCCACCTCCTCCCACAGCTGCTGGTTGGTCTTCCTGCCTAAGTCTCTCCCAGCCTTGCTCCATCCTCCCTCAGCATCCTTGCCATCTTCCTAAAGTCCAGGGTTGACTACACCCTGCCCTAGTAATTTAGCTCCAGTGACAGCACCCTATTGCATCAGGATCAAGTCAAAAATCCTCTCTTTGGCACTGGAAACCCTTTATATCCCAGATTACCCTACCTCATTACAAATCACACATGCACACCCAGATACTCTGGAATCCAGTGACACTGGTCTCCTTGCCTTGCTCAGACAATTTACACCATGATTACAACATTATCAATGGAAAGAACAAAGAGGAAAAAAAGGAAACTTGAATGCTTACCCCCAAAAGATGAAAGAAATAGGAAAGGGATCCATATATTTAAAGGCATTTGGAGCAGCCTTTTTAATGGTAGCAAAAAGCCAGAAACTAAAGGGGATCCCTTCCATTGGGAAGTAGCTGAACACAAATTACAGAATAGAATATGCATTACTGTGCCATAAGAAAAGAGGAAGGGGACAATTTCAGAGAAATATTGGAAACAGATGAACTGAAGCAGAGGGAAGGGAGCAGAGTCAGTAGAACAATTTATACCCCAACAGTTACAAGGTAAAGACAAGCAGCTTTGAAAGACTTCGGAATTCAGCTCAATGCAGTGAGAGGACCAGTAATGGTGCCTGATGCGCCCCTCCTGACACAGAGAGGGGAGGGACATGGGCTGCAGAAGGAAACCTACATTTTTGGATATGGCTACTGTGGGAATTAGGTTTGACTGATTATACATATGTGGTGTCAGGGTTTTATTTTGTTTTCAGTTGGGGGAGGTAGGCAAGGACAGAAAAATAAGCTTTCTGATTGAAAAGAAATTTCAAAAGATAGAAATTAAATATTTCAAATTTATAACAAGTATGACTCCAGAGATGAGCCATGAGAAGGCCCCTCCTTCCATTTTCTGCAGGTGTGGAAAATTACAGATGTCCGATTTTTCAACAGGTGGCTTGGTTTTGCTGAACAATTTCTATTTTATGTTCTTTGTTACAAATGACAGTTTTCTGAGATGGGGCAGGAGGAGAGTCAATGGGAAATATAAGAGATGGAAAAAATAAAATACATAAAATGAATCTTTAAAAAGTAAGACATATGCATGTGAAGAAAATGAATGAATGAGCACATGCTGACCTCTGGATGTCACATAGGCTTTCCTACGCAGAACTGAGTCTGGAACTGGTCCTACTCAGGAAGGGAATTGGCGTGCCAGGTGATAAGGGAGTGCAGAAGGCATAAAGAAAACTCCTCACCAGTGCCTGCCTTTTATTTTTAGTCACCCACACAGATGACAAAAAGCAAGCAGCAAATTGCATACACAAACTATTAGAAATGACAGCCTTGGTGAAGCAGCTCTGCGGAGCTCCACGGATGAGTCACCCGATTTTCTGATAGTGAGCCTTCTGGTTCATAAATTAGACCCCAGGTTCAAAGCTGCCTCTGCACCGCTGAGACTGATGAACCCTCTTCATTCGTCCTCCCTCAGCTTCCAGCTCTCGGGGGAGGCCTGGCAGAGGCCCAGATCTCAGGAAATCAAAGGAATTCCTTCAGTCAAACTAGCAATTCTACCTGTGCCTGCTCCCCAGCTGCTAGATGTGGGTGGGCAGGGCTGTGAAGATGAGGCTTCTCTGGCGGGGCAGAGTGGATCCTGATCTGGCCAACAGGATTGATTTTCTCTTTAGAGGTGTGCCAGATGTGGAATAGGGGAGGATCTCATTCAACTTACCTTCAGCAAAACTGGGCTTGGTATATGACTACAAGGTAGCTTCCAAAGAGGATCTAGCAAGGATGAGGTCAAAGTCAGGAGGAACATCGGAGGTCGTCTACTTCAACCCCTTCACTTAACAAATGAGTAAACTGAGACCCAGAGAGGGGATCAGAACTCTGAACCTGGGAAGGATCTCATATACCATCTAGACTCATACCTTCATCTTATAGATGAGGAAACTGAGGACCAAAGAATTTGTGGGCCCCTTGAGGGCAGGGACTCTGTCTATACCTTTCTTTTCTTCCCCATGCTTAGCACACTGACTGGCACATGGTCAGCACCTAATAAATGTTGTTGACTGACTGTCCTCTGATTCCAGAGCTTTCAAGGTCAACATCTGGCCCTGTCTGGATGTTCCCTGCATATCTGCTCTGGGGTCCACCATTCACAGGGATGCCAGAGTTCTCTGCCCATGCCATTCCCCCGCTCTCTGGGCTTCCAAGGCAGATTTTGCTCTTGCCTGTAGGAGAAAACAGACCCCACCCCCTCCCTGGGCATTTAAAGCGTGTCACAACCTGGGTCTACGCTCTCTCCAGAATGATCTCAAGACATCCCCCTCACACATCCTGGCTCACTTGCTGTGGTTCAACAGCCCACCTCCTGCCTCTCTTTGCCTTTGTGGGTACCTTCAGAGCAGTGGTGCTGAATTCAAATAGAATCAGGACCACTAAGCCCTCCATCCAGACCCCTGTGGGGCTTTACAGTGTGAGATTACTCTTGGCCTACTGTACATCTATTCATTGCACCAAATATTTCCCCACTGCATTGTAATCTCTTCCTGCATATTTGACTTCTCTGCTTTATAGGGTCATGGAATGTAGAGCCAGAAGGGTCCTTAGAGACCATCCACCCAGGCCTCTGAGTTTAAAATACAAATTAACTTTATTCTTTTAAAATATATTATAATTTTAAATGTACTTAAAATTTTTGATAGCTCTCATTCATCTAACCCTCTTGTCCACCTTCTTTTCTGAGTATCTGCTCACTCCTTTCCCCAATACGCCATTCATGCCCAGTAAGAAAGAATTTAGAAAGAGGTAAAAAGGTAATTCAGCAAACTTGCCAATACACCAATAGTATATGATCCAGTATGGACTGTGACAGTGTATGCAGTATGGTACACCCACAGCCCCCAACCTCTGCAAAGATAGGAAAAGATAGGAAAAGAGGCGACTTTTCTCAGCCAGCACCATTGGTATAATTACTCAGCAGGTGTATTTCATACTTTGCAGCTTTTTCTACCTCAATTGTTATAATCATTATCTCTACCTCTACTCACTCATGAAGCCCAGAGGTTCAAAGTGAGTTAGTTGTGAGTTAGTGTAGGAGGCAAAAGTCACACAGAGGTCAGGTTGCTGGGTACTTTCACAGCTAACTGTTTTCACCTCCCCATCCCTAAAGAATGAACAAGTGCAAGTGAAAATTTAGACTCAGCTCTGAGAGAGCTGGAGAGCCAAGGGAACTGTCACAGACAATGACCATGGGATGAAAAGGAAGACATCAGAATCCCAGAGGGTAGATGAGGAAACATACCTTTTGGTTTGCAGGTGGTGGGCTGCAGGTGTGGAATGCTGCATACACTATTATGAGATGTCAAAGTGTTGATTTGTTTTGATTACCTGACTTTTCCCCCACTAGGAAGTTAAAGCAATGTAAGGAAAACTAATAACTAACAAAATATTTTTTAAAAGGCATGAGAAGAGGATAATTCAGTGAATAATTAAGTAGCCACAGCCCAGTGTGGTACTTTGGTCTGCTGCACGGCACCACTCATTCCCCCATATCTAAGCTGTTTCCTGGACCTGCTGACTTCCCCTCTGCAGCATCTCTCCAGAATATGTCCCCTTCTCTGTTCTGCCCCTGCCCCCACCCTGGTGCAGGCCCTCACACCTGGCCTATGGCAGTAGAAGCTGGGGGGGAGGAGGGGCTCCAGTGTCTCCTCCCTCCAGCCCATCCTCCCCTCAACCACCAAAGTGACCACATCACCCCCTTGCAACAAAGTCCAGCAGCTCCTCATGGCCTCCAGGACCCAATCTAGCCTTTCAGAACCCACCCCACCCCTACCTTCCTCCAACATGTGCTCTTGGATCCAGTGACCCTGGCCTCCTGGTTGGTCTACAACCAAGACCCTCCATCTCTCAGCTCAGGGCACTCTACGGCTGTGCCCTCTGCCTGGAACACTCTCTCCCTCCTCTGCTCCAATGACAGAGCTCCTGGACTTCTTTCAAGATCCAAGTAAAATCCCACCTCGTACAGGAAGCTTTCCCCAGGCTCTCTTCCTTCCAATGCCTTCCTTCTGTTCATTCTTTCCTATTTATCCTTATAGAGCTCGCTTTGTATATATTCATTTGCACATTGTCTCCCCCTTTAGATTGCAAGCTCTTTGAGGGCAGGGATTGTCTTTTGCCTTCTTTGTATCTCTAGCACTTGGCACAGGGCCTAACACATAGTAGGTTCTTAATGATATTTACTGATTGATTACTTTAAAGTTTGCAAGGCACTTTAGACAGAAACACGTTTTATTCTTACCACAACCCTGGCAGGTAGGTATTATTATTCGCATTTTACAGATGAGGAAACTGAGGCAGACATCAGTTAAGTAACTTGCCCAGGGTCAGACAACTATGAAGTGTCTGCCATCTGATTTAAATTCAGGTCTTCCTGGCTGCCAGTCTACCTGTCTAAGCCACTTGGATGACGATGTCTTTTATCCTAAAACTTGAGCAAGTAATTGTGGGAAGGGAAAAGATTTGATGTAGAGCGGGGCACCATTACACCAATAATGTCGTTTCCCTCATTGTGCTTTCCACCTTTATCCCCTGGAGCAGGTAGACTGACTAGGCATCTTCCCCATCTCCTTATCAGCAAGACACATCCTGCTTATCAGTAGATTGGAGAAGGAGGTAACATGGGAAGGAGATGATATGAGGAATGTTCATTTCTTACCCAGCTGCTTCCCTGAGGAGTGTGGGCTCCAGGTGGGTGTTGGGGCTGAGCAGAGCTTCTCATAAGAGACAAAGAGCGAGGTTTCTGAAATCTACTCGTCATCTCTGATCTCAAAAGGCATTTGGTGGCTGTGAGAGGTATCTACCATCAAACAAGAAAATAACTGCTTTCACAGAAAAGACAGGGTAATGGGAGTGAAGGAGACTGGTTTCATGAATATTTAATTGACCACAAGGAGACTCTGATGGCTTTGATCTCCCACAATGCTATTTCCCTATTTTTATTAACAGGTTAAACATTCACAAAAAGAGCTCAGCCCGCTATCATGGTGGGGGAAGGAAAGACCAATGGATGGAAGGATAAGAAAAAGAAAATTGCACCCAATAAGCAGCTTACCAGAGATATTTAGGATTTAATGATGGTAATACTGGGTGGATAATATTTCTTTACTCCCAAACCCCACAGGCTTCAGTTTATGCAGATTCAGCCTATTCAAAGCAACGATCTGACGAGTGGATTGAGCACACCCTGAAACCACAATGTGTCTACAAGACCCTAGAAACCCTTATGTTTACTTGAAGCCTATTCTGAGGGCTCCAGAAGTCAAACACCATCTTTTGCGATGTGAAAGATATAGAAGGTCTAGATTTAGAGTTAGGTGTTCCTGAGTTCAAAGCCCAGCTCTGCTGCTTACTCTCTAGGTAGGGCAAATCAATTTCCCTTCCTGGGTCTCAGTTTCTTCATCTGTAAAATGGCAGAGTTGATGACAGAGATGATAACAGGTAAAAATAATCAATTTGAGGAGGGGAAAAGGAAGTCTGATTCACTAATACATTGTTGGTGGACATGTGAATTGGTCTACTTTAGAAAACACTTATGTTTTCATATTATGTGAATAATGTGGGAAAAGTTAATGTTACCCTACACTTTAACCCACATTTGGGCATGTGTTCCCATGACTGTCCCCCATATCTAAAATGTTTTCTCCCTTCTACCTCTGTCTCTTAACTAAGCCCCTCCAATGGTTTCAAGAAGCCATTTCTGATCCCCCCTCCCAGTTGTGGGTAGCCTTCACTCACATTACTCCTTATTCATTTTTTATACAAACTGCATTTACTTATCTGGGACTATCTTGACTCATCAATAAAATGGAAGCTTTTTCATGGCAAGGATTACGTCACCTTTATCCCTGAATCCTCTGGGTCCCTACCTGGCACATAATAGGCATTTAATCTTCTGAATTGTTGATTGATTGAAAACTGTAGATATCAAGAAACTGATGGCAACACTTTTTGTGATACCAACAAATGGAGATAAAGTGCGTACCCACTGACTGGGAGATGGCTAAACAAAGTATGTTACATGAATATAATGGAATATTCTTGCGCTGTAAGGAGTGGTCTGGGTGAAGAATTCAAAGAAACATGGGAGAATTGATGTAGAACCAGGAAAAGCTGATAGACAATCCCTGCAATAACAATTTTGAAATAACACATGAAACATTAACACCAGGAACTGGAGCCCTGGAAATGGATTAGAGTCAGTTCCAGGGGCTAGTGCACAAAAAGCTCTTTGGTTCTTGCCACCACCAAGGGCTGATGCTGTCAGACTGATGCCAATTTTTGTTGGTGGTGACACATACAAAGAGTACCCTCTCTGCAGAGAACTCCCACTCAAATCGTTTCCAATGCTCACATCACTTCATGGCCCTGGGCCTCAGTTTCCTTCAGGATTAGGTAGGGGCTCTCAACCTTTTTCACTACCCTTTAGCAGTCTGGTGAAGACTAATAGTGCTGTCGTTTGTTGCCTGCATTTATAATGGAAGGAAATGCGAAATTTCATTAGACAGTCCCTGGAGAATTTCCCCATCCTACATATTTATAATGAGATTACTTATAAAGAGCTTTACAAACCTTAAAGTTCTATAGAAATGTGAGCCAAGGAAGGCAGGATTGTAAGGTCCTTAAGAGCAGGGACCAGGACTTAGAAATATAATAAATAAATGCTTGCCTCTATGTGGTATTTCAAGGTTTAGAAAGCATCTGTCCCAACCACAGTTTTACGAGGTGGGTAGTGCGAACTCTACTAGCATCCTTGTTTGGTCAATGAGGATAAAACCGATGATGTGACATCCAAGATCACACAGAAAGATCTCAAGTCAAAACTGGGAAGTCAAGTCCTCCAACACTGAGCAGAGCACTGACTGTGGCCTGTGATTCAGTTTGGTCACCTAGCCTTGTCCAAGGTTGAGAGATGACAATCAATATGTGTTTTATCAGTGATTCTGTTTGAATGAATCTTACTTTCCCAATGGTATTGCTGGAGCATCGACTAAATTTTAACATTGATGTCTTCTCATGGTGTGGATGTGAGTCTAAGACTGTTATCCCGGACCAGCCTTGTTAACAGAGAAAAGACAAATTCTTCAACAGTCTGATGACCAGGAGATGAAGGAATGAAAAAAAAATGCTCAAGCACTTACTATGTACCACTCACCATGATATGACTTCCCTGGGGAAGGGTAGTGAGTGAGAAAGTGACCATAGAGGACTTCAGATGAGCCCCTACTTGGTAACTTCCTCTTAGAGAGCTGTCTCAAGTACTGCCACAAGACAGTAATATTGGAAGTGATACCTGGACTCAAGTCTTCCTGATTCCATCAGTAACTCATGAAAAACATCTCAGGTTAATATTAACAACAGCTCACATTAGTAGTGATTTAAGGTTTGCAAAAGCCTTTTTCGTAGGCTATATCATTTCATTTTCAAAATAAGCTTGTGAGGTAGTCACTATTATCATCTCCAAGTTACAGGCAAGGAAACTGAGGCTCAGAGACATTAAATGGCTTGCCTAGGGTCACAGAACTAGTAATTACCTGAGATAGAATTTGAACCCAGTTGTGGTCTACAAGGCCAGCACTGTCCATTACACTACACTGTAAGTGGTTCTGTCCTTTATCTTGTACAATCCCTCGCTTTTTTCCAATCCCAGCTCAGGTGTCAACGCCTATACAAAATCTTCTCTTGCTTCCCTAGTTGTCCATGCTTTCTTCCTCCTGCCCTACAAATTACTTTGCCTTTACTTTATTGGGATATCTACAGGACCTGTGATTTCATTAGTATGATCTCTACCAGTGCAAGATGGCACCCTCTGCTCAGTTCCACCCAGCCAGCCAGCAGGTGCCTGAGAAATTTGAACTCTGGCCTTCTTAACTTTGAAGCCAGCTCTCCATCCACCATTATGTGACCTTTTTATATGCTCTAAAACTTACTTCCTACCTGTGTAAACACTGCACACATCCCATTCCACCCCCACATACACACAAACCATGTCAAAGAATGTGAAACTCAATGTTGACTCTTTCTCACCAGCACCAGGGACAGAGTCTAGCTCTTAGTAGGGGCTTAATAAACATTGTTGAATTAAATAGACCTGTGATCCACAATTGCTAGGAGGACCCCACAGATGAAAGCTCTTATCCTAGAAGGACATAGTCCTTCTTCATTCCAAAATTTTTTTATTGGATTATCAAATAAATAGGCCAGAATAAATTGTCTCATCACCAAAGAGGCAATTCTCCACTAATGATTCTCATCCAAACCTTTTAGCAGAGAAAAGAGCAGAAGGCAAAAAGAGGAGCTGCCACATTTGAGTATTTCATACCCTCTGCCTCCAAGGAAACAATTGGATTTGGGAAAATGTTGATTATCAATCCACAGAAGTTCAGAGAAATGCCAAATCTTAAGAGAATTGAGGCAAAGGATTTTAGTTCCATGATCTTTTATCACATTACTTTTTTGGGGGGCAGGGCAGCCAGTATATCAGGTAGACAGAACAAAAAAGTCAAACTCATTTGTTATAAGAAACCTCACCAAAATGCTCAATTATTTACACACAGAATTCCCCTGAAGGCAGGAGTAAGTGATGGACACATACATGAGTACACTGCTCACCCCAATAGAACGTAACCTCCTTAGAACAGGGGCTATTTCCTTTATTTATCTATATGCCCTGTCCCTGGAACACTGTAAGCACTTAAACGCTGGTTACTTGATGTATTTATTGGTGAACAAGTCTATAAACTCCACTGGCATCCCTGAGATGGCAGGTGAACCCAAGGAAAGCTCCCAGTATGTTGGATGACAGATTTAGGGGAGGCCACGGATAAGAGTGGGCAAGTATATATGTGTTGGAAGCAGCCCCCACATCAATATGATCAAAGCACACATGGATCACTATGTTCCAGGGAAATGTAAACATCCTGAAGGTAGGACTATTGGTTTTTAATTTGATTTAGTGTGCTCATGCGAATGCGCACACACACCACCTAACACATCGCCTACAAGGACATGCTTTGCTAAATGGAATAAGGCATTAGATAGCTGTATTTTTCAATGTGTTTTTTTGTCTCTGAAGTAAATTAAACATTTTTAATATTAAAATGATTTAGAGTTAAATTTAGAACACTTCTCTGATTGACAATTAATTATAAGTCTAGCATTTATACAGCACTTTAAAGTTTAGAAAGCACTTTAGAAATAATATATCACTTTAACCCTATGACAACTCTGGGAAATCAGTGGTTAGTCCTGCTTTATCTATGAGAAAACATTTCAAATCTGTAATTCAATTTACATATAGATAGAAAAATTCAGTATGGAGGAGTGAAAAGTGGTTGTATTAAGTGTCAGAAATTGTCACTTTGAAACCCAGCTCCACCACTTAATTCCTATGAAATCCTGAACAAATCACTTGCCATCTCAAGACCTCAGTTTCCTCATCTGTAAAACTGAGGGCTTGGACTTCTAGTTCTAAATCAACAAGCTTGTGATTGCTTTGGCAGCACATATATTAAACTGACAAGCCTATGAATACCAAACACTCTGAGAGAGCAGAGAGGCCAATTTCGGGAGGGGGGCTTTCAAACCCCTAGTCCTTTCAGAGTGATGGGGAGTATGGGGACAGAATGTTGGCTGGACCATGAGTCGAGGTCACTGTGCAGCATGGCTTTGCTTGGCTGTTTTTCTTTGCTAGAGGGCACTTTCACTGGGTAGGGATGGAGAGGGCAGGCTTGATCCAGAAATGATTGTGCTGCAAAAACAAAATCAGCTCTAATAGAAAGGAGCTGGCTATAGGGCTTGGAGGGCTCCTTCCCACTTCAAAGCCAGAATACTAGAACCCTAAGCATCAACAAAACTTATCATTTATCCACTTTGTCTTCTTCTTGAGTCATTTCAGTTGTGTTCAACTCTTTGTGACCCCACAGGGGGCTTTCTTGGCAAAGACACTAGAGTGGTTTGCAGTTTCCTCCTTCGGCTCATTCTACAGATGAGGAAACTTAGGTGAACAGGGTGAAATGACTTGCCCAGGGTCACACAGCTAGTAAGTCTGAAGCCAGATTTGAACTCAGGAAGATGAGTCTTCCTGACTCCAGACTTATGCTCTAACCATGGTACCACTTAGCTGACCTTGTGTTCACTTACTTATTTTTAAAGAGATGTTTTCAGTCTGAAATAGAGCTGCTTCTCAGAGGTCAGTATTGAATGTAATCCTCCCTCCTGTCACTTGGGCTTGCTTGACTAATGTTGGTGGAACCCAACATCAGTAACAGACAAAAGTCACATGTCCCCCACGCTACCACTATCATCTTAGCAAAACAAACATTTCCTTCAAGATCCAGCCATCTTGGAGTAGGTGGGATGGCTCTGAATGGAGGAATTCCCAGGAGTGATTAACAAATTATTATCTTTCCTTGTCAAAGACCTGAAGTCACATGAGAATGTCCTGAAAGTCACTTCTCTCCCAGTGTTTACTCAGACTTCTATGAGGATTCAAACCCCTCCAAGAGGATTTCCAGGTTGTGAGCACTGTGATGTCCTCATGTAAGAGACGCTTCTGTGAGTGTCAGACTCAACGCGTGTAAGCTCCCAGTCACGTCTGTACTTTTATTACATTGGCTAAGCCAAAGGCTACGTCTACAGGCTACTTGGCAGTTTTGTCGAAATGCTTTCAGGAGATGTTCCTTGGGAGGCGGGGTTGTCTAAAAGACTGTGGAATACTGGCAAGTACACCATTCCCCTTCACCAGCTAGGCCAGTCAACCCTAGTTGCACACACCCTCCATTTCCTATCTCCATGCCTTTGGCTAGGAATGCCCTCCCTCACACCTCTGCCTGTAGGAATCACAAGCTGACTTCAAAGCTCCGCTCCAATGAGCCACATTCTCTGGGAGGAAGGCCATGCTGGAAGCCTCCTGCACTTCCTCATACCCTCCCTACCAGAAAACAATTTTGCGTTTATGTATGTGTGTATTGGATATTTTCCTACAGAAGAGAAACTCCTTCAAGTTAGGGATTGTTCCATGTCTGTATCCCCTGACCTGTCCCAGCAATCTCCTCTGCCCCCACTCCCCCATACACTGGAGGCACAATAAATAAGGTCAATAAATGTTGTCTGCTTCATTCAGACAAAATATATCATTTACATGTTGTTATTTTAAGTAGACAAAAAGAGTCTCCATTTGTATGGATAGGATTAAAGGCAGAGGACCTGTCTCTATCACTCATACCCTCCATGAGCTGGGGCAAAACCACTTGGTTTCTCCATCTGTGAAATGAGGGGCATGGCCTAGATGAGTTCCCAGGTCCTTCCCAGCTCCAAATCCATGATCCCATGCTTAGTTTAATCCAAATGAAAATCTTTTGAGAGGGGATCTTACTCTCAAATTAATGGATCCAACTTATGACCTTGGTCCACATGCCGCTCAGAAATATAACTAATGAAAGTCGTGTTTGCCATCAGCCAATCAGCATGTGATGTACAATATTTAGCCTTCCCCTTCCACCCCTTGTTTTGTTTTTGTTTTGTTTTTTTCAAGACAATTGGAAAATCCACTTCCTTGGTCTGGCTGTTCCCAAGCTAAGTGATCCCAGCTGTTCAGGAAATACCAGGGCAATGAGCACACAACTGAAGATGGACGAATCAATCGGGGATCCCGTCAGAGAGTTCACAGTCCGCCAACTGGGCCTGCAATCCAACCCAGGATATCCAGTGCACCCTTAGGAGAGGAAAACCCCAGTGACTTTTATCACCTTATCACTTTCCAGGGTGAAATCCAAAACTAAGGAATGCAGGTTAAAATCCCTCTAGAAAGAAAGTTTTCTAAGAGGTTCAGGACCTCTCTTCCTTCTTTCTTCCCTCTTTTTCTCCCTCCTTCCTTCTTTCCTTCCTCTCTCCCTTCTTCCCTTCTCCTTTTCTCCCTTTCACTTTTCCTTCTTTTTCTTCCTCCCTCCCTCTATATTTTCCCCCAATTTTTGTTGTTTTGGTTTCTGAATTCATCATCAGACTTAACTCTGAACTCAAACACTTATTTCTTGAGCATTCTGGACACATCACCTCATTTAATCCACCATCCTCTTAGTCCCACCTTCAAATCTAGTATCGACAGCAAGGAGGAGAGATAATTCCCTTCTTATTGAATCCATCCCTCAGTGTCCTTAAGTAGACAAAAGTGCAGTTGACAGTCACTTACAGTCCCTGGAGAGGAGGACCAAGAGCACTAGAAAAGACTTGAGTTGTGGTGGCATTCAGCTCATCCCTTGGCTCCAATGTCTCCTAGGTTGGCCTTGCCCACCCAGGATACCACTCCTTTCTCCCCAAGTTCCAGCTCCACTTTATGGCATGATGCTCCAACACCAGTTTGGGTTCAACTGTGTCAACCATCATCCATGGGTCTCTTAGAATACCTCTCATGCTGGAGACCTCACTCCCTTCCAACCTCCCCCCTCCCCCATGCCCCAGTTAGTTGACTCTGTTCTAAGGACAGCCTTTCTTCCCAAGTCAAAACTTGCTTCCCTTCACCTCCCATCCTCTGGACCCAGTTCTACCCTCTAGGGTCCAACAGAACAAGACTATATAATTGTTTCTAGAAGATAATTCTGTTTTCTCAGAAGTTCTCAGAAGCAGTAGAGGCAGTTGCAGTATAGCGGATAATGTGCTGAGTTGGGAATCAGGAACTTGACTCTAAATTGAGATTAAGACACTGGCTGTATGACCCAAGGTGAGTTAACTAAACTCTTAGCTGGCTTCAGTTTCCTCATCTGTAAAATGGAGACAATAACAGCCCCTAACTCTCAGGGTTATTGTGAGGATCAAATGAGATAGTAATTGTCAAGGGCTGAGCACAGTGCTTGGCATATAGTAAGTGCTTAATAAATGTTTCCTTTCTTCAGGCTAAGCACTTGGTTCTCACCCAGCGCAGGATTACCAAGTCTCATGGTTATGCTCATCAAATTGTCATGTAAGACAATCTATTCACTTCAACTCTTTTATAGCATCAAGCACAAAGCTGGACATAGTGGAATCAATCCATTAACAAGTACTAGCACCTACTATGCATCAGGACTGTGGTCAGAGACAAAGACAAAAATGAAAGAATCCCCTGCCCTCAAGGAGTTTATATTCTATTGGGGGAGATGGTATATGATAGTGTGTGTATGTGTGTGTAAAGAGAAAAAGAGAGAGGAGACAGTGGGAGAGAGGTTTTATATATCTAGATATGTTTATAAATTTACATTTATTTTATAGGTAGATATTTGCATATGTGTAAATATATGCACAAATATGTTTCTACAAAATAGATACAATATAATGGGGTGGAGAGGGGAGAGGAAGGAAACCAGGAAAGAATTCATGCAGAAGGGTGGGAGCTGAGTTTTGAAGGAAACCCGATATTGCAAGCAGAGTTGAGAAGGGAGAGCATTGGTGGGGTGGGGGACAGCCAGCAAAAGGGAAAGAGACTAGCCAGGGGGTACTGGGTGCAAGAAACAGGAGGCCAACAGGGTTCAACCATAGGACAGGAAATAGGGACCAAATCTATGATTTCATTGATATGAGGAACTCCCAAGTCAGGAAATTCCATCCATCAATTCAGGTCCACATATTTTCAGCAATTTGAAGTCTGGAGTACTGAGTTTAATTGACTTTCCCTGAGTTACGTAGCCAGTGTATCCCAGGTAGGACTTGAACCCAGGTCTTCCAGGCTTTGAGTCTCTACCTCTGTCTCTGTCTCCCTCTCCTCTGTCTGTCTGTCTTTTTGTCTCTGTCTCAATCTCTCTGTCTCCTTTTGTCTGTCTGTGTCTATCTGTCTGTCTCTGTCTCTCTCTCTCTGCCTCTCTTTCTCTCTGTCTCTCTCTCCTCTCTTCTTTCCTCTTCACCAATACAGATGAGAAAAAAAAAAAATTAAGATTTAGAATTTCTGGTCTTAGGGAATTACCTAGCATTTTAAGAAACGGAGAACCTTTGCCCTGAGTCACAGAGCCTCTCCGTGTGAGAGGCAGGATTTTGGACACCTGTGTTGTGACTTCTACCATTTTTTAACTTCTCTGGGCTTCCCTTTCTTGGCTATAGACTGAGGGGCTCCAGAGGCCTCTCCCAGTGCTAGGTTAGGATCTCACAGACCCAGGTCTTCCTGGGCCCAGGCCCAACTCTCCTTCCACTTTGTCCCTCCCCCACATCACCTCTCCATTTTGGAGATTTAATGTGGGTGAATTGTGCCTTTAACCTTCCTTCACTTGCCTTGCCTCAAAAAAGGTTTCTGTAAGTAAATGTCCCTAGTCTCCAAAGAAAATACATACAAATAAACAAGGTCTCTCCTTCCTCTGCCTTTGAATCATTGCCTGTTCCTCAGTAAGATTCTAGCCAGCCAGAGAGGTCAAAGCTTTGTCTGAAATTCAGCCTTTCCTCAAAGGACAGCACATATTACCCCAAGATGGAAGAACTTTATCCATACTGAAAGTTTGAGAGTGAGAAAATGGCCATCCAGTCAATTTCCTGAATACAGAAGTGAATAAACGAGATACTGGGAGAAAATGTATAGAAAACGTGGCAGACACAATCTGAAGGTAGACATTCAGCCATTCATTTCTTAATCATTTCTCTAGGACCTTGTCCACTTAAATCCCATTTTCCAGTAGGTTAATCATCTTCTTTGCTCTCCTCTTCATCAGAAGTTATACAGTGCCTGGTGTGTATTGATTTGCAATTAGCTCCTGAGATTTAAACCCTTTAATCACTCAGAGTGTCAGAAATGAATTACCAAGGTATATTGGTGATGGGGGGAGAGTTGAGGGTGGAGAAGGAGGCTGGAGCAGCATCAGTAGGTATTAAAGAGATGGACTCATGGAGAAATATAGTAGAGTGGAAAGAGTGGGGTAAGAAGAGCCAGGTTCAAAGCCCACCTGTGTCTTTACTGCCTATATGATCTTGGGAAAATAACTTCATGTTTTCAGGCTCCTATTTCCTCTTCTTTAAAATCAGAGGGCTGGAACCTCCAGGGTTACTTCCAGTTCTGGATCTAAAATCCTATCATTTCTAGAGGTGATGCTGTACAGTGGACAAAAACTTGGACTTTTAGTCAAAATAGGTCAAGTTCTTCCTCAGAAACTTACCAACTGTAGGGCCCTTAAGTAAGTGAAACTCTCTTGGCTAGAGGCCACTCAGGTCAGTACTTCAGTATGAGTGGAGGGAAGTCACAGTGCAGACTGTGAATGATTCAGCAAGGGTGCTAAGAGACCACATTTATAGTGAATTTTAGTTAATAACTAAAATTTATAACTCTCAGGTTTTTCAAGTTCATTGCTGGTTGGCTTTGATCCAAGACCTCACAGTCCTAGGTCTGTCTCTTTTCATAAGATCCTGGAATCTTGGTGGTGGAGCGAAGCTGACAGGTCACACCATGCAACCTCCAAAGTCAAAAGCTTGAATCTCCTCTGTGATATCTAAGGGGATCCACCATGGCTTGAATATGTCCAGGAATGGAAAACTCATTAGGAAGCTTTTCCTTCTCCTGGGTTTCAATCTTTATCCCTTTAACTTCCAGTCATTGTCCCCAGCTTTGCCCTCTGGAAGTACAAGGGACAACTTGGAAGTGTTCTTTAGAAACAAGGACCTTTCAGAATGTGAACATCCCTGCTAGGTCCCCTCAGGTATCTTTGCTCCAGACTCACCTCCACAGCTCTCCTATTCTCTACCACCTCCCCACCACCAGCCAGTGATTTCCTTGAAAACTGCTCCTTTCAACCAAAGCAGATGAGGGACTGGGACCAGATCTGTGATTTCACTGATGTAGGGAAGTCCAGGATATGAAAAAAGCCTTACCCCAAGGCAGCTCTGGACCTTCACTGCAAGAGTCAGAGAATTGTCTGGGGCTCTGAGAGTTTAAGTGACTTCCCTAAGATCAGAGACAGTAAGTATCCAAGGCAGGACCTGAACCTCTATGCACTGTATCTAAGAATCTCAGTTAGTAAAGATCAGGTTTAGAGCAGGAAAGGCCCTGAGAGATCACCTTGTCCAACTTCCTCACTTTATAAGAAGGAAAATGAGGCCTGGATGATTCTCAGGTGACAAAAGCAGTGAGAGGTAGGATCAGGATTTGAACTGAGTCCTTTGGCTCTACATTCAGTTCCATTTGCCATGTGGCTCTTCAGCTTTCTCTCAGGATGCCCTGCACCACCTGGGTTGTGCCCCTCAGGAGGCATTCACGCTTGTTCTCTCTTGGTTCTTTGGGTCAATGTCCTTCTTACAACATGGCACCCAATTCTAGATTGGCTTCATCAATCCAGTGATTCTCAAGCATGTATTAAGTGATAGCAGTGCTCCAGTCACTGTTATCAGTGCTCGAGTACAAAGAGGAAGAAGGAAATGGACAATGTCCTGGAGGAGCTACCATACTCCAGAGGGCAGCACAGTAAAGGTGTAGCTGTCAAAGATGGCAGAAGCTTTTTTGGTCCCTAAGACTGCTGACTTACACGACCTAAAACCTTAAGTCTAACCCAGACCTATGCAGTTAACTCTTTGGACCTAAGCAGAGTTTGACATTGACTCTTCTGTATTTTTCAACCAGGGCCATTTTGGAGCCATTTCAAACTGGAAGGATCCTGATTCCCTAAGGCTCCCCCTACATTTTGGCTATTAGCAGCTTCATTCACATCAACAAAAAAAATGGTTTGAGGCCAGTAGGTTAGGTTGCAATATGGCCCTTTTAGGGAAGAGTTCATTAAGGTCCAGAGAAGCTGAATTACTGCCCACAGATAAGACCTGGACCTGAGACTCCCTGAAGGGGACCTCAGCTAATGATCTTTCCTCTGGACCACCTCAGTGGCTCCTCTCTGTCAGACCAAGGGCTCCTAGGAGTACAGGACAGACCTGATGTTCTACCCAGTTTGGACAGAGCTCTCCTCCAGGTCATGCCACTGTCTCCCTCCTCAAATAATTGAGTATGGACTTAGCTGTGAACACATCTTTACCACCACCCTCATGCCAGAAGAATGGAAGCTCTTTGAGGGCAAGAACTTTGGGCTTATTTATTTATTTATTCATTCATTCATTCAATTTTGCTCCATACTCCTAAGATCCCTAGTAAAAGTACACAAACATTTGTTAAACATCTACCTGCTAGGTAATTATCCAGCACCCACTGTGTTGTCAGAATTTCACAAATGTTTCCAAAAGTCTTTACTATGAGGAGGAAGATCTGTTAGTGGTCAGTGGCTTCTTTCCAATCAAAAATCAGTTCCTATTTGTCTGTCAGAATCAAGGGGAGGAATTTAGCAGAACATCGCAACATAAGCCTTTCATTTTTAATAAGCATTTTGAAGCAACTGCAAGTCTGAGAGATTTTAGAAACAAACACTTCATAGGAATGTTTCATGAGGTGATTATCAAGTTTTTAAGACTGAGGGTAGCACTTTCATCTTTGTGCTCCAAATGAAGGGGTTTCATGGGATTCTAACTCTGGAGAAGGTAGGGAAATGTCTAGACCAGCCCTCTTATTTTATACCAGAAATTAAGTTCTGTCAAGGGGGAGTGACTTTGAATCATAGACTATCAGACCTGGCTGGGATCTTAGAAGCCAGCTATTCTAACCTTGTAAATTTACAGATGAGGAAACTGAGGACCAGAGAGGTCAAGTGATTTGTCTAAAGTCACACCTGTAACACAAATGGCTTTTTCCAGTGTAAAGGGCATTGGATTTGGGGTCAATTAATTTTCACTGGAATCCTAGCCCTTCCATTGGCTTCAGTGACTTTGAACAAATTATTTAACCTCTCTGGGACTCAGTTTCCTTATCTGTGAAATGCAGGGGTTGAGTTAGCTGACCTTTGAGGCATCTTCCAGCTCCAGATCAAGAATCCAATGAAACCTCCAACCAAAGTCAGTTTTGTGACTCCAGAGCCAACTTCCTTCCCACAGCACTCCCTCCCTCCCTGCCTTGACTATCAAGCAAATGCATAATGTAATGTCTGATTTACTACATGTTGTTGCTGGGGAAAGGCTATCATAAACTAACTCGAGGGGAGGAATTAGAAAGCATCTATTTTTATGCAAAATGTATTCCCCAGTGAATCACCAGGGAGAGGAGAACATGATATAACAGGAGAAGCCAAAATATTTCCAAATGCTCTTACTTCATCAGAAGTCATGCTAACCCAGCTCCATCCATCATCCTTCCTTAAGTTAGCTTGGGCCTCCTCTGGGTTAGCAGGTGTCTAAAAAACAGTTGGGACGGCTTTCAGATCGAACAAGCAACTACTACTTATTAGGCACCGGGCACATAGAAGGACTTTAAAGGCATATGTGAGATAGTCTTTGCCCTTGAGGATCTCAAAGTCTATCATCTAAACATGTCCTGATTTTTTGTGTCATAGTAATCCCAGATGTAGAGGTGGAAGGGATCTAGGATGAGTCATCTAGTCCAGTGTCTTAATTTTAAAGATGAGGAAACAGAGATACAGAGAAGGAAAAAAACTTGCCTGAGACACACAGGTACAACTCTGAGGCACCACCTCACACCCATTAGATTGGCTGCCATGATAGAATAAGAAAATGACAAATGCTGGGGCAGATATAGAAAAACCAAGACACTGATGCATTGTTGATGGAGCTGTGAACTGGTCCAACCATTCTAGAGAACAAGTTGGAACTGTGCCCAAAGGGCACAAAACTGTGCATACCTTTTACCCAGCAAAATCACTACTAAGCCTATATCCCAAAGAAGTAAGAGAAAAAGGAAAAGGGCCCATATGTACAAAAATATTTATAACAGCTCTTTTAGTGGTGGGAAAGAATTAGAAATTGAGGGGATGCTCATCAATTGGAGAACGGCTAAGCAAGTTGTGGTATATGATTGTGATGGGATATTATTGCGCAATGGGATGCTTTCAGGAAAACCTGAAAAAACTTACATGAATAGATGCAAAGTGAAGGGAGCAGAACCAGGAGAACTTTGTACGCAGTAACAACAACATTGTACGATGATCATCTGGGAATGATATAGCTATGCCCAGCAACATAATGATCCAAAACAATTTCAAAGGACTCATGATGAAGAATTCCATCCACCTCCAGAGAACTGATCAAGTTTGACTGCTAATTGAAGCAGATTTTTTTTCACTTTATTTTTCTTCTGTTGTTTTCTTTTCTGTGTTCTCTTTTGCAACATGGCTAATAAGGAAATACATTTTATAGGACAGCACATGGATAATCTATGTCAAAATGTGTGCTTTCATGAGGTGTTGGGGAAGTGGCAGCATGGGGGGGAGGGAGAAAATTGGGAACTCAAAAGTTTAAAAAAAAATTACACGTAATTGAGAAATGAAATAAATAAATATTTATTTTTTTTTTAAAAAAAAAAGCACAAGGGTTTGAACCCAGATCCTTGAAGTTGTGAGCCACTGATGACTCCTGAATATATACACATACAAACACACACACACACACACACACACACACACACACACACACACACACACCACGCTATCAACCCCAATAGAATGTAAGCTCCCTTTTATGTTTGTAATCCCAGAACATGGCACAGTTCCTGGAACACAATTGGTGCTTAATAAATGCTAGTTTATTAATATAATTATAAATATTAAATATATATCATTGTGGGTTGTATATAATAAGTATAATATAATTATTATTGTTATTATTGATCAGTCATCTTTCTGTTGTGTCTGACACTTCATGACCTCATTTGGGGTTTTCTTGGCAGGGATACTGGAGCCATTTCCTTCTCTAGATCATTTTAAGATGAGTTAACAGGCAAATAGGGTGAAGTGACTTGCCCAGGGTCACACAGCTAGTAAGTGTCTGAGACCAGATTTGAACTAAGGAACATGAGTCTTCCTGACTATGGACCTGGTGCTCTATCTACTTTGCCACCTAGCTGCTCAATATAATTATACTAATTACCAAAAAAAATGGTGCAATATTGTCATTTCCCCTCTCTGAGCCTCAGTTTTCTCATCTGTGAAATGAGAGGGCTAGATGAGACGGCTTCTTAGCAACCTGAAATGTATGCTCTGATATTATTACTTCCCGATCTGTGAATTGAAGGACTTGGAGTATCTGGCCTCTGAGATGTCTTCCAGCTCTATGTTCCTCTGACTGGGTGCCCATGGCAGAGGTCTGTTGGGCCCCTTGAGGTTTCTCAGGCAATTTTCTATCATTCAAAAACCACCTCATAGGGAAGACAAAGGATCACCGCAGTTGCAGATCCCTCTTCCCCAGAGTCCTTCAGGCTACCTGGAGATCTGGTCACAAGATACTCAACCCAAGCACTGGCAGAGAATGGGGGTAGGTTAGAAAACAGCCCTTTTCTAAGCAACACTCCCTTACTAATTTTAGAGAAGGGCAAGGCCCCCGACACAGCCTTTCCTAAGCTTTCATAGCACAGAGATAATAATATCACAGGTTACCAAGTACATAGAAATAGTGGCTTTAAATAACTCTGCCAGTTACAGGTCCTCACCTCCATCCTAATTCAGCTTCCAGGGCCAGAAACATTGCCCAGCCCTTGAATCTCTCTGTGAACTGAGATAACTCAACCAATCAAATGCTCAAGAGCAGGAGTAGGAAACCTGCAGCCTCAAGGCCACATGTGGCCCTCTGTGCCCTAAGGTGCGGCCCTTTGATTGAACCCAAACTTCATTGAGCAAATCCCCTTCATGAAAGAATTTGTTCCGTAAAACCTGGACTCAGTCCAAAGGCTGTACTCTAGGACTTAGAAGACCTTGAGGCCTCAGGTTCCCTGCTCCTGCTCAAGAGACTTTGAACCTTGACTTTCTCCATTAACTTCAGCCTAATTCATGATACAATTCAAAAAAACATATTGTCCCAATATAGAGCAAGCTATTATCAGAGGCAGTGAGGCATTACTTTGGAATTAGGACAGATCTGAGTGCAAATGCAACCAGTTGGGTCTTTCTGGTCAAGTGTCTTAAATTCTCTGAGCCTCAGCTACCCCATTTGCAAAATGGGAATGATTGACACTAATATTCCCTTATTCAGGGAGAAAGGCTTTGGAGGAAGGTCCCATTCAAAACTGAGAAGGCTACAGAAATAGGAATTGTCATTCCATATGTGACAACTTCCAAACATGAATTTAAAGCCCCAGGTCATAGGATCCTGGATGTAGGGGAGGAAGGGACCTGCAGGACCACTCCTACTCTGTACACTTAAGGCAAATAAGAATCCTGCTGAAAAGGGCTTTTTTTGGGGGGGGGGGGAGTGGGGAGATACTTGACTTAAAGAATATGAATTATAACAAATTCCAAACAGATGTTTATGTTCCTATTTCAGGTACTTTCACATCATAAAATGGAAAAGGGGGATGGAAAAGTCTGACTAATTCCAAGGATGTTTTTTGAAAACTATTGATGTATTTTGTTTATAGATTACAAACATTTACAGGAAAATTCCACTTTGTGAGAGGTCTCTTAAAACAAAAAAGCATCATGTAAAACTAACAATATAATTACCTCAATTGAAAAAACATTCAATATTTCACATCTGGGTGATGTGAAATGCCCCTCCCCTTTTAAAAAACCTCAGACCTAGAGAGGATAAAATCTAGGACCTGTAGTCAGGAGGGGAGGGTCAGGTCTTGTCTGGGATCCTTCCTAGCTGGGTGCCAAGCAAGTCCTGTGTTTCTTCATCTAGATAATGAATGACAATTTCCTTATCATTAGAAATCCCTGTGCCAAAGTCTGCGGAAAAGAACATAGGAAGGACTGAGAGGGCAGATTTTTCTGACCAGTCCCCAATCACCAGCTCCAAAAGAGAGCAGGGAAGTTTGAAACACAGCCCTGGTATCCCAGGTGCCTGGCCTACAATAGGTACAGTAAATGCTGGTTGGTTTAGAGATCTCATCCCCCACCCTACCCTAGCTTCCCCTGGGCAGTTGGGAAGTAGAGCCGCGGAGAAAGGACAGATAAAAAGCATTTTAATTTTCTCCTAATAGGTTGGTTTTAGCCCATCTTATTCCTCTACAGCTTTCTTTATACCACACAGGATATCCCCAAAGTCTTGGTGCCAGGGGACACCCTGTACTCTAAAGAGTTGTCTCAGAAGATCTGGGTTCAAATTCCATGTTCTCCCATCTCCTACATGGAAGACCTCAGGCAAATCACTTGCCTATAAAGGCATCTGGGCCAAGGTCCACCTGAGGTCCATCCCTTCCAGTGTGGAGCTACTGTGTCTGGATGTTTCAAGCCTCTGTTGTTTTGCCCAAAAGAATAAAAACTCCTCAAGGTCAAGGGCTGCATCAAGGTCAAAGACAGCCCCAGCGCTGAGCTCACAGGATAGTAGGTATAAGCTGATACATAGTAGGCATAAAAAGTTCATGAAAGACTTGGATCCAATCCTGGTTCCACCCCTTACCCTGGTGACTTTACACAAGTCACCTCTTTCTGGTCCTCAGTTTCTCCATCTGCAAAAGCAGGGGTACAGAATGCAGTACATCTGTGGTCCCTTCTAGCAGTAAATTCCAGAACCTGTGAATACCACCATGCAGCACACAGGTTTTCATTTTTCCCCTCTGTTTGCACATGATCCTGCCATATGTATTACTTTCCAAGAATAACCATGAAAGGAATGAAATATACAAAGAAAGACACAAAGTCTCATTGGCTGATCTCAAAGCTAGCAATCCTGACCTCCTTTCGGGCTGCAATTCTCCTGTGACTGCGGTAACTGGGCAAGTGTTAATATTTCTGCACAGGAAGCGCAGCAATCTAGGCTAATGGAAATCTAGGGAAGCGGGGGAGGGGGAAGGAGTTCCTCAAAAGCTCAAAAATGCAATTCCCCAGCAGAAACCTCAGCAAAACGGGGTGCAAAGGCTGCTGGCTCAGCCTGGAAATCTCCTGCTCAGGTGCCTCTGGGCAAACACTGGCTAGAGTCTATGCTGCAGAGGTGCTTCTGACACAGAGGCAGGGAAGTGAGCAGCCAGTTACCAAGAAAGCAATTTACATTTTTAAAAATATATTTTTATCCTTGTCTTTGGGTCTCCCTCTGTATATATATCTGCCACTATATTCCTCTCTACACATCATTCTAGGGAGCATGCCCTCACAATTAAATGCTTTAAAAAAGGCAAGAAAAAGAATTTTCAGAAAAATGAACCAATATATAAAAAAAACTCCATACCTACAGACCCCCATTCTGTAAAGAATCGGAGGAATATATCTTCTCATATTGCTTCTTTGCAATTAAAAAGAGTTATTATTGTTTTGAAGCACTTTATGATTACTTTATTACAATGATAATGATATTTAACCAATAACATGCATGTGTATATGTCCTCTGGGGCAGCTTGGTGGCATAGCTGATAGAGCATGGGGTCTGGATTCAGGAAGACCTGAGTTCAAATCCGGCCTCAGACACTTATTAGCTGTATGACCCTAGGCAAGTCACTTAACCCTGTTTGCCTCAGTTTCCTCATCTGTAAAGTGAGCTGGAGAAGGAAATGGCAAACTACCCCCAGTATCTTCGCCAAGAAAATCCCAAATGGGGTTACAGAGAGTCAGACATGACTGAGACAACTGAATGACAAATGTGCCAAGCCCTATCCTAAATGATGGGGATGCAAAAAAATACAAAAAGGGAGCCATTGTGCTTGAGAACCTCCCAGGTGAGGGAAGGATATATCAGGAAACAGGAGGCCATAGGATTTAAGATTGTCTGGGTGGCTGCAGACGTCATGAAAGCCAGTCAGAGGCCTGACCTGCCTCAGGGAGTAATAGGGAGTCGCTGAATGTTCTTGACCAACAGTAGCAGGCACACTGGGAAAAGTGATCAGATGGGTGCATATAGGATAAACTGGAGTCAAGCAAGATTGAAATAAGGACAAATGCTGGGGAGAAAGCATGGCATTTCACTGGCACTAGGGAAGACATATGGGCTAAGTGGGTAGAAAACAATGACCTTGCCTCTTTCATTTAGGATTTTTCCTAGTTCTGGATCTTGGGAATAACATATTGGACAGCTAGAACACAGGGCTTAGATAAGCCGAGTTCAAATCCTGCCTCAGACACCAATTACCTACGGAGTCCTGTGAAAGGCCAATCATTTCTCTCAGTCACAAAAGGAAAGAGCTGGACCCACTAGTTGCTAGGGGCCTGTCTCTGATGCTGCAATCTAGGAACCAAGAGCCTCCGTCTCCATCCAGACACAAGGGTCAAAAAGAAAAGAAACTAAAAAAAAACCAAAACAGGGTACTCAGTCTGGCTTTTTGCTACATGGGTGTGGTAGCTTTGGCTAAAAATGTCTGTCCTTATGAGAGACAGTTGTAGACAGTAAAACCTTAGCAATCTTGGGTCGAGAGGACTGAGAGACTGCATTCCCGTGACTGTCGGCAGACGGCACTGATGGTCCTGCTGTGTTGGGAGACACAAGGGGCTCTGTCCCCAGGTATTCCAGATGTATGTGCCCCTTAAATGTGAGCCTTGTGTGTGGGCTATGTCCATTTTCCAGAGACTTTTTTTATTAAATGGTTTTGCTTTGAAATGTTTTCCCCTAGTTAACTAGAGAAAACATAAACGTAAAATGGGGGCTGAGACACCATGCTTTGTGCTCCCTCCCCCCATTTACTATTTAGCTAAGGGGCTAGAGCTGATGGTAAAGACATTTCACAGGAAGAACTGACAGGCCCCAGTGCCTGGCATTACAAGCAATGCAAAGAAGGATGATTTCTTGCGTGCCCAAATTAACCCTATCATTCAGTAGAAGGGATATAGTTTGAAGACCACTGAAAACTACATTTAGAATTATTTTTAAATAGTTGACTTTTATTGTGATGTTTTGGTTTTACATTACTTAAATTTCTCTTTTCCTAGAAATCTCAATACAAATTCCAAGAAGCCCTAGGGAATTTCTGGGTAGCATATGTGAAAGATTGCCTTTCTTGGGAGAAACCCAATTTACCTCTAGCTTCCTCCTTAATGAGGTCACAGGTGGGGCAGTGAATCTTTTCCTTCCTTTCCTCTAGCCCCTTCCAGGATGCCTCCCTATTGCTTATAACTAGCATAGCTCTATTGGCTAGAGCCAATCGTGCCTCGGTAGAAGTGGGGAGCATAGGTTTCAGCTCACTCTGCTTTTAGCATGGTCAATTTGGGGTGGGGAGTGGAGAGAGAGGAGTGCTCACAGCTTTCTTAGCTCAGCATCTACAACCTAAACTCACGATAAGGCTCAACTTTTCTCTCTTAGCTTAGATGGTCCAAAGATGAAAGCCAGATCTGATTAGGCAGTCACCTAATCCTTGGGACTTACTATGGAAAGGAAATGCCAACATTTCAAATCTTTATTTGGTCCATGGAGCTAAAACTCCCCTATCTTTTATTGATTAACTCCTGAGATTAGCTTAGATCTCAGCTTATGTAGATAAGTATTCTCAATCATTAAAAAAGGATTTATTTCAAAAGCCCAGTTCAAGGGCTCCATCTCCCAATCAGGTCAGTCAGAAGAGACACCTCTCCTTTGAGCCCTCATGGAACTGGCAACCTCTATCTCATGTGCATATTTCGTTCCTCCTGTAGGAGAGTTCACAGAATCACAGAATTGGAGAAGTGAACCTCAAAGCCTGCCTAATCCAACCCATACATGAAAAGAATCCCCACTAGAATGCATCCACCAAGCAATGGTTCAGTCATTGCTTGAAGACCTCCAAGCAGGGAGAACCCACCAGCCATGGGGGCACCTTATCTCACTACTAGGTGGGGATTTTCTCAAGATCAGGGACTTTATCTTATTCATCTTCATAACTCTCTGTACTCCCTGTGTACAAACTATTAATACATTTGACAAATTTTCTAAGCCTTGGCATAGACTCCATGGTGTTTTTTCAATTAATAACCATTCTTGACTTCATCCTGACACCAGAAGATTGTACTACTATTATGCAGTTTATAATAAGTTATCTGATTCCACCCATTGTACCTATGGGTGGGAGCAGAGCACATAGAAATCATAGTACATGGTTTGGACAGACTGGGTTCATATTTTGCCTCTGCTGTTTACTACCTGGTATGACCTTGGGCAGCTCACTTATCCCTGGTTGTTAAGTTTCTTCTGCTATAAAATGGGGGCAGGATTGACTTTGTTGGCCTTTGAGGTCCCCTCTGCCTCTAGAGCTATGAGTGGCTCAATATATGCTTGTAAGATGGGATTGTATCCATGGTGGGAAATACGGATCTTTGAAGAGTGCCTTCTGATGCATAAAGCTGTGATTCTCAGCCCATGAGATCACTCTGAAATGTTTAAGCACGCCTAACAGATTCTCTTCAAAGTAGGGGTAAGTAAAAGATAGGGGCGAATCCAGTGACCTGCTCTTTCAGGCTGTTATCAGTGGATCTCCTGTCCACCCCACCTGACCAGGTGACTAGCTCACAGACATCCTCACCTACTTTCCTTTTTGCAAAGTGAACATGTCCTGCCAGCGTGGACCCTGATTTCATCCCCACTCCCCTTTTTAACAATCCCAATGTCCCTGTCCCATACTCACGTACACACTGTGTATTTTATACATGGTGTGCATTTCCTTGGGGGCAGTTGAAGAGGTGCAGAGCATAGAGTTGAGAATAAGGAAGACTCACCTTTGAGAGTTCAATTCCAAGCCCAGACACTTACTACCTGTGCGACCCTGGGTAAGTCACTTATACCCATGTACCTCAGCGTCTTCATCTGTAAAATTAGCTAGAGAGGGAATAACAAACCACTCCAGTATCTTTGCCAAGAAAAACTGTAAATGTGGTCATGAAAAGTTGGAATGACTCAACAACAGGAATGGCTTTTCTTTATCCGTGAATGTATTTTCTCTAAATAATGTGTTTTTTGAGAAGAATTATTTTCATTTTTTTTCTGTGTAAATCTGGCTCTTGGCACATAGGAGATGCATGAAAAACATTCTGGATTGATTTGAATGATACAACAACAAAATCCTCAGCAGCATCTGAAGTGCCCTACGGCACTTCTCCCAACTACCCTTCTTGGCTTCTTTCCTGCTCCTCTGGTACATGTACTTCCCGTTATACACCAAGCAGACTACTTGCTATCTTGGCTTCCTTCTTGTGCCTGCATAGAAGGTCCTGAGTATTCAGACTCCACTCTTTCCTCACGTCTGCCTCTTAGATACCCTAGATTCATTCCAAATCTAATTATTACCTATGTGAGTCTTTCCTTCCTGCCCCAAATTTTAGGTACTCTACACATATTGAAATTGCTGTACATAACTCAATGCATATTCTGCTTTTCCCATAGTAGAATGTAAATATTGAAGACAGGTTATTTCATTTTTCCTTCCTATGCCTGGCACCTAGCATAGTGCTTTGAACATAGTAGGTATCTAATAATTTAAGGAATTACCATGCAAACTGTGAAATACCTACAGTATGCCAGGAACTCTGAGAGCGTGTGTAAATCTCAAGATAAAATGAAAACAATTCCTGCTCTCAAGGACCTTGCTGAATTAAGACATCAGGCAGACACTGACCCCTTACTTTAAATGGGAGATGTTTTACAAACAACAATAAATCATTCTTGAGAAAATTCAAATCAAATTCATCGAGGGCAAAGATTTCCCAAAACTAGACTGAGTTCTAAAAGTGCAACCTTGGAAAGCTCTCAGAAGGTGAGTGCCAAGCTACCTCCCCATCAGGAGAAGTTGGGCAGCTCCATGGGATGGAGACCTGGAGTCCCACAGCTACTTGAACAAACCCTGTGATGCATCTGCCCATTTGACTGTTGCCCAACAGTCTCTGAATAGACAGTTACAAGACTTCACCCAGAATGGAAAAAACACAACTGAATGCCAACCACTCAGGTCACACTGTGCTCCAGAAGGGAAAACTCAGGATGTTTTCTTGTTTGCACAATAATTTATTCTAAGATAAGCTGATCACGATCTCTTGTTACCTACTACTGTGAAGTTGATAGAAACACACATGCGTGTACCTACATACTGAATATAAGAGTAAACAATGAATTCTCTTGGGAAGTCCAGAGGCACACATGCTTAAACACACTGGAGGCTGGCGTAATGGGAAGGGAGGCTGCATTGGCACCATGCTCCCTTTCTCTACACTTCTCCATTATCTAATGAAAAACAAAAGGAGCTCTTCCTCCCTCCCCCAGTCTCTTCTCTCCTATCCTACCCTCACATCTTGCCCTGGAGGATTACAGAGCTTTCTAGCCATCTGGAGCCTGAGAAACTCCAATGTGCCCATGACATCTGCAAGCTTACAAAGTGGATCTCGGATGATTCACAAGTGTCCCAATTACTAGCTAGATAGTGGTGGGGGTTGGGTAGATGAGGATGGGACTGTTTCTTTCCTCCTTTGTTGATAGTTTACCAATCTCTCTTAGCATTCTAGGTCTTCTGCATTATATAGATGGGAGGCAGGGGTGGGAGGGAGACAATAACACATTTCAAGATGGAGATACATCCTTTACTTCCCTTGATGAGATAATCGATTTGTCTATTCTCAAAGGAAGTCCATGGCAGACTTGAGAGTGAGAATTTTTGGAATTTAACCAGATCCATCTTGAAGCTGGCTTTCAGCAGGGCTGCCTCAAACCGTATCTCTAGAGTCCTCAGAAAAGAATGAGCAAATCAGAACTTCTGTCCATTTGTTCCCGCTGCACTTAAATTGTATATTTAAAGCCGTCGTTTCAACAAACTCCAAGGAATGGCCTGAATTCTTTTCTCATCCTGGAACTGGGTCATGTCTGGTCTAGTTTGAAATAGCCTAAGTAGACCATCAACTGGGGTTTGGGATACATTTTTGTCATAGAGATTTGTGTTGCGGTGCTATTTATCATAATGGAGTTTATCTTCATAGAAGCCCATGTGTTTGTACAGTCTGAGAACAGAGAGATTAACGGCTTTTCTGTTTGACCACCCTGGAATCTGGGGCCAATGCCTCAACAAAGTGTTTTCTTTCCCCTGCCGTGTACGATAGCTTTTCCCCACTTGCTTCAAAAGGGTGCTGCCATTTTGTCAAGCTACTCTTGAATGATTGCCCAAAGCTTTTCTTACCTTTGTTGTAGGCATCAACTGGAAGGCGACCTCTCCTCAAATGGCCTATCACAATTCCCTAATTGGATGTAGAATTGTTCCCTAGTGGTGGAGAGATTCACAAAGTCTTTGTAGGATAGGTTCTACCCAGTAGGAAAGCTGGAGGAGTCCAGTGACGCATGGTGTGCCCACTGTCTGAGTGCCTGCCACGCTAAGTTTAGAAGGCTTGTCACCAGTCTGAATGGGGTGATAACTTTAAGGGACAAGACAACATTGCAAGGACTTCTATCAAAAATAGAAGAGCTGCAATTCATATTCTAAGGTCCAGATAAACTGACCTTCTTTCTATGACCCCCCCATTTCCCATCTCAGTGCCTGTGCACCAGTCAGTCCCTATGCCTGAAATGTACTCCCTCCTCACCTTTACTTTCTAGGATTCCAAATTTCTTCAAGCACCACCTTCTACATGAAGTTTGTACTGATCTGGATAGCTACTGACCACTCTGCATTTAAATGCCTTCTAGTTATACATAGTTATTTTGTATTCACTTACACAGCAGCATGGCCAATAGGACCATGAAGATCTGGAACAAGTCCCACCCTCTGACACATATTGCCTTTACAACCATGGATGAGTCACAGCACCTCAGGGCTGTAGGTAGCTCTCTGACTGGAGGGGCTGGCCAGCATTGGAAGAGGGAGTTTCCTCACTTGGGGATGCTCAGTATCACTGACATTACAGGGCTAGGCCAGTTCCTCTAATTATACATTCATATGTTATCTCTAGCACAGACTATCAGCTACTTAGAAGAAGGAGATAGTATTATGGGGTCAAAGGACTATAGATGAAAAGCTAGATGCCAAACCATTCTTAATAGTGTTTATTTTCCTTCCTCCCTAGGTCCCAGTTTCAACATTACTACCCTTCTAAGAACAATCTCTCAAATGAGAATCCCACTACCACTGGCTGGCGCAAGAAGAAAGGAAGTCAGAAACTTAACAAGCATTTATTAAGCTCCTACTATGTGCCAGACACTGAAGAGCTGGAAATACAGAGAAAAGCAAAAAACCAAACTCTCAAAGGAGCTCCCAATCTAAGCAGAGAGACACCAACAACTACATACATGCAAAATAAAGTCAAAATTGACAGAGGGGGATCTCCCAGAGGAGCCACAAAGGTTTAGGACAAATGGGAAAGGCTTCTTATAGAAGATGAGACTTTAGCTGACCTGGGTAATAGGAAAATGTATTGGGTCCAAGTCAAGGGATAACTCCCTATGTGATGATTTCCTTCCCATCCTATCTCCCTACTCCCATCCCCCAACTCCATTCTACTTCCTTTATAAACACCAAGTATTACACAACTGTTTGTTCCTTCCCAAAGTAAAAGAACTCTGAAAAAAATGACATCCTCCCTGACCCCACAAAGGACAATATGGTTGACCTTCCTGACTGATCCACTCAATCCTTCCTTTGCACACCTGGGACAGGGCCATTATGCTGCCTAGAACATGGAAAGTTCACATATTTTTTAAGATATTGCACAGAGGAGATCCGCCAAACCTTTTGCAAATAAATGTCCAGGTCCCCGACAATACCCTGCTGACTCAATGTAAATTTTACAGAAGTGTAGATTAGTAATAGGAGTGAGATTTTGATCAATAACTATCTCAGGTTAACCACCATGGGAGGAAGATAGGGAGACAAGGTTAAAAATCCCAGAAATAAAGGCCAGAATCATAACAATCACTTAGTTGGTTAATGGTCAGGTGTCACTTTGAAATACATTAGGTAAAACAAGTCAACAAAAGTATTAGCTATGTACCCTTGAGTTCTTTATAAATAGGGGAGTCAGGCCAAGTCATTTCACCCAGACCTCAGTTTCCTTATTTGTACAATGAATGGTCCCTTTTAGCTCTATAGTTACAACTTTACCCATGCCTTCACCAATCTCCCACCATCCCCCAAGCACCAGAATGGAGGACAATCCCTTAACCCTTTCATGGCTAAGACTTCTGCCCAGAAGCCCCACTGTTATGATTGGGGATAGCCTCTACCAGCAGCTACATCTAGACCTAGTTCCAGCTAGCTTTAACTTCATTCTTTAGCCAACTCCTTGTTGGCTGATGGTCTGCTCTCTCACACCCCTCCTTGTGGCTTTCCAACTAGCTAGTTCTAGAACCATAATCAAATGAACTTTGCCTTTGCTACTGGAAAGGGTCTGATGATCCACTGCCCTCTGGTGCCCCTCACCATGCCTGTGACTTTTCCAAACCATATGCACCTACCTGACTCCCACTCCCATGTAAGTTTTGTCTCGCCATTTTAGAATGTAAGTCTTCCAGCAAAAGTTGGATAAGCACCTGCTGAGGTTACTGTAGAGGTATTCCTGAAGTAGCAATGCACATTTCCCCTCATGTCCCTCCTTCTCCTCAAACTCCATCTTTTATAACAAAGAACTGATTTTTTTTCTTTGGTAAAAGAAGAAGCTCCCTGGATCCCAAAGCTCAAATTTCAAATCCTACCCCTGCCATTTACTAGCTGCAGAGCAGGGGCACATTCTCTGCACACTATCAAACAAGGGCAATGGACTTGAGATGTCCAAGGTCTCTTCTGGCTCTAGATCTAAGATACCATCCAACACAATTAAGATGGAGAAAATCTTCTAAAGGACTGAAACGGAGAATTCGTTGAGCAATGCTCCAAATGTAGCACCTTGGCAGCCTTTCATTGTCCAGATGACAAAGACATGGTCAAGCCCTCTGTCCAAGCCTCCAAGAGGTCGCATAACCAACAACAACCAATAAAAAGGCTGATGACAAACTTATGCTTCTTTGACTTTATCCTCTTTAATGAAATCGATTTTTATCTAAATCATTCGATTTGTTCCTGAGAGAACAGAGAAGGAGAGAAAAGTCATCTGCACAAGCACATTCCTTCCCAGTTTAAAAAGCAACCCCATGGGCACCAAGGGGGCAGCCAGTGGAGGAGGCTGGGAAGTGATTCAGTGGAGTCAGGCCTGGTGAAGTGGGCGATGTTCACCAAGGATGGTTGGGAATGTCTGCAGAGGCTGACATACCACCCTCTCCTAATGACTATGTCTGTGAGAGTTGGCTGGGGTGATCTCCCCCAAGCCTTGGAAGCAGGAAGCTAGAGGTCACTGACGAATGGGATGCTCTGTGGATTTTCTAAGGTATACCATAAAGTAAGCAAGTATTTATTGAGAGCCTACTATGTGCTCAGAATTGGGTCTGTAATGGATAGAGACAAAAAAAAATACAGTGTCTGCCATAAAGAAGGTCACATTCTGTTGAAGGAAACAACATTTATACATGCATATACACATATGTTTATACATGTATATTCACATATGTGTATATATGCTTATGTGTATGCACATATCCCTTCCTGCCCCATAGTTAAGACACAGGGCTGAATTCAAATTTAAGTTTATATCCTCATTTGGAAATTTGGTTTCATATCCTGGTTCTGAAATTTATTAGCAAGTCTCTTCCCATTCTGGGCCTCAGTTTCCTCATCAATAAAATTAGGGAGGAAGGTAGGCCTTTAAAACACCTTCCAGCTCTGAATTTAGGATCTTGTAAAATCTCAAAATTATAGAGATGTGAGTTTTATTAATATTACTATTATTTTCCTCTCTGGGTCAGACCCTCCAGATGCTCTCCAAGGTGAAACTGCTAACATCCAATAAACTCATGTATGAACAAGATAGCATTAGAGGAGCTCCTTCTCCCGTGTTCAAGGCTCCATATAGCAGTCTGAGATATTAGAGGTGGGGTACACATTGAATAACACCTTGGATAAGCTACAACCTCTCTGGGCCTCTGTTTCCTCATCTGTAGAATGGAAAGTAGCCTGAACAATCTCTGATACTGAGGAATCCTGAGATGTTTAGACTAGACAGTACGGCAGGTCCCTTTTAGCTCCTGGTCCATGCTGTTAGGACCCTACATAGAACATAGCTTTCATTGACCAACCCAGGCTTCCTCTTCAAAATTAACTACTCACATTTATATGGAACTTCAAGGCTTTGAAAGGGCTTTCCTCACAACAGCCCTGGGAGGTCAGTGAGCAAGGATCATCACCTCCATTCAACAGATGAGGAAATTTAAGCTCAGAGAGCTTAAAAACAAACTCAACTTGCCAGGGTCCCACTGATAAGTACTGGAGCCAAGATTACAAACTCCTGGCTCCTGACCTCAAGTCCAAACCCTCTTTCCCCTCCAACCCACGGCTTCTCCTCGGATTTCCAACCTCTATCCTGGAAGAAAGAGAATGAGTTTTTGAGGATAAAAGGCTAAAACAAAAATCATTTTTAAAAGTCAGGGAAAGTTGGTGTTTTTGCTAAGGAAATAAATGAGCCCAATTGCTCTCCCACGCTGCATAACATGCTCCAGGAGATAAAAGACAAAGTCATTTGCTTCCCAGTCTTTTCCAGCCCACAAAAGTTCCCATCACCCTCCCACTCCCTGGGAAGAGGATGACTCCACTTCCCAGTCTTTCCATAGTGGACACACTTAGGAAAGAAGCTCCGAGAACCTGTGGATCTCTGTCCTTAGCTTCTGCACCTCTGCAGTTCGTATCAGAGACCCTCCATGAAAACCAACCCAGCAGTAATAACCAGAGAAGTCAACAGCCATTCATGAAGTGCCCAGCTCCAGCGTGCAGGGCAGTAGGCCAGGCCCAGCAAGAAAAAGTAGATTAGTGGGTAAGGAAGAGCTGAGTCTGGCCTGCCCACATTCATTTTTGTCCTTTTACTCATTCTGAACTCGACAGCTTAATTACAGTCTTTCAACTGTTTACAGAAATGGCAGCTCAGCAAGTCATCCAGAGGGGAAACTCTACAGACAAGGCAGTGGATGAAATGGTGGCTCTGCAATTCAAGGGAGCTGGATTCAAATCTCAGTTCAGTCACTTTCTCCCTAAAAGGACCTTGAATGAGTTATTTCCTTAGGCCTCAGTCTCCTCTGCTGTAAAATGAGGGGTTTGGACTGAATTCTAACCAAATTCCCTTCTAACCAAAGAACTATGAGCACACAATCCCCAGTGAGGCTGAACATGCCCATCTACGTAAGTTTGGGCCTTGGGCATCTGGAAGAAAGAGCTAGTCCTCCACAATGAGGCAGAGACAAGATTACTGAGACCTCTCTTCCAGCAAGTTTACCCCTTTGTCTTGCACTCTACTTTGCCTTAAATGCCAAATACCCCTATCCTTCCTGGCTCCCAGTCACCTGTTATCCAGTAGAGTTCTCCTGACAACTCAGTGAACTAGGCAGAAGCGGAAGGGATACCAGGCTCCTATGAACCAAGAAGGAAAATGGTCTCCTGGACCACCTACCTTCTATAAGTCCCAATGGCTCCCTAGTGCCTCCAGGATGAAATACACTATCTATCTCTGGTCCACCCTATCAAGCCTGATCTCACCCTGTTCTTCCTCAGACACCATACCTTTCAACCAAGCTGGCCTATTTGCTGCTCTCTATACATGACTTTCCATCCATCTCTCCTTTCCATACCTTGGCATAGCTTGTCCCACAAAGTTAAAATGATCTGCCACTGTCATTCACATCTTCAGGAACACTTTACAATCCATCTCAGGTGCCATTTTCTATAAGAAATCATTTCTTAGTGCTGTCTATAAGGGTACAAGATAGAGAACTAGGTCTGGAGTCAGGAGAACTTGAATTCAAATCTGAACACTAGCTGTGTGATTCTAGGTAAGTCATTTAGCTTCTGTTTGCCTCAGTTTCCCCAACTGTAAAATGGGGATAATTATAGCACCTACTTCCCAGGATTGCTGTGATGATCAAATGACATAAGGTAGATATAAAGTACTTAGCACAGGGCCTGGCACAAAGGAAGTGCTCCATAAATGCTTGTTTTCTTCTCACCTTCCCCTCCATATCCTCTGAAATGGTATCTATTTGATTTTTTTAATTTAAGTTTTTGATGATGTTTTGTTTTTACAACATCTCCAATTCCCAACATTTGTTCTTACATTGTATATGCTAATATGAGTACATGCTATCTCCCCTTGTAAAAGAACATAAGCACCCCGAGGGCAGGGTATTTTTCCATTGGGACACCCAGTGCCCTGCAGAGCACACCCTTAAAAACTGCCTGATGAGTGACTGATTGTTTTCACTTATTTCTTTATATAAGATTGTAGAGAGTTCTAGAAGGGATGTCAGAGAGAGTAACCTCTTAACAGAGATTTCCCCAAGGTCATACAGGTAAGCAAATGGCAGAGCTGAGATCCGAACCCAGCTCCAAAGTCAGAGTTCTTTTCACTGTATCACACTGCCTCGCATTTACTGTTTCCTCCCAGTAGACTATAAGCACCTTGAGGGCTAATCCTGATGATGCATCACAGGCTTGATCCTGGAGGAAAGGGATCCAGAGGAAAGGAATTTACCTGTAATGTAATGAAAGAGACTGTAACATCAGAAGAGACTGACATAAAAGATGACTTCAGTTTTGACTTCCTCTATTTAGCACCATGGACAGTACCTGATAGACAGCAGGCACTTACTAAATGCTTATTGAATAATCTGGCTTTTCTCATCTGTGAACCCACACGGAATACAGCAGCACTTTACTTGCCCACCATATTTCTGTAAGTCAGCATTTCCATTTCCAGTGGAAGCTGGGAGACTTCGTAGAACAAGGCCTAGACAGAAGAGTCCAGCAGGGTGACAGCAATATTAATTAGTCCCCAGCAGAGTTTAATGAGCACCCTGAGAGAGTCTCCCATCCACACTAATGAAAACTGGCCAATCAGTATCACTGTCATGTTGACCAGAAAGTACACTTGCTGAATTACCTCTGAAATGAATGATGAGGAAGACCAGGGAGCTATGGGGCTGTCTCCCCATCGTGGAGAATCCAGTGTGCCAGTACACATGAGGCTGAGACCAAACCTTTGTATAAAGAGATCAGACCATCCTAACATAGTCATTTGTTCAGTCATGCCTGCATGCTTGCTGGTATGTATGTTCTCCTTTTCCGACGCTGCACAAGGGTGTGAAGGCGATCCTGGATTCTGAGGCTATGCCAATGGAACCCAAGTGCAAGCATGTCCAATCCAGCTGGAAAGACTCAAATAAGGGCCCCTCAGGAGATGGTATCTGTTCTGAGAAGCAGCCTGGCTAAGGCGGGAGAGCACCATCACTTAGGCTCATCATTAAACGATCAGTTCTTGGAATGTTCCAAGCCTGGAATGCTCTTCTTCCTTAGCCCTGACTCCTAGAAGGCCTAGTGCACTGGATCCAGATGGCTCAGGAGGAAAAATGAGGCTATTGACCTTGCACAGCCCTCCCTCACTCAGAACAAAGTCAGGTGCAAGTCATGTCACCATTTCTCTGATGCCATGGTCCTCTTCAAAAATGAAGGACGAACACAACCTGTGAGTAGACCGAGCTGCCTGAATGGAGACCCAGCTAGGTGAGTAACCCAGCTCGTCCTCTCTCTCAACCTCTCCCCCTCCTCTTCCTTCTCCTCTCCAAAAGAAGGTAAATTTTGATGGCCAGAAGCTGCCCAGTTAACTTAGAGTTACTGTCTTCCTTCCTTCCTTCCTTCCTTCCTTCCTTCCTTCCTTCCTTCCTTCCTTCCTTCCTTCCTTCCTTCCTTCCTTCCTCTCTTCCTTCCTTCCTTCCTCCCTTCCTCTCTTCCTTCCTTCCTTCTTCCCTTCCTTTCTTCCTTCCTCCCTTCCTTTCTTCCTTCCTTCCTTCCTCCCTTCCTTTCTTCCTTCCTTCCTCTCTTCCTTCCTTCCTTCCTTCCTTGTCTTTCTGTCTGTCTTCCCTAATACTCTGAAGCCCATACATTGAACAACAATGGGTCCCTGCCCAAGCTCCACTCAGTGGCTGTTTTTGGACCCTCCTGGCTTAGAGTGAATGTCGATGGTAACTGTTTCTGGTCCAAATAATAACCCTGAGGTTCCTGCCCCTCCCCAACTTGATTTATTTAATTTTTTTCTTTTCTATTTAAAGGGACCATCCCCTGACTACTTTTAAAGAGGCCTATTCACTGAAGGGGCATTACCTCACTTTAAGTGAGTACCTGAAAAGGCCTTAGTCTAAAAGGCCAAGGTCACCCAGTGCATCCTGGGAAATCTCCAGTCATCCTGATGAATATCTGGTCATTGGATCCAGATGGCACTGGAAGAGAAGTGAGGCTGGAGACCTTGCACAGCCCTCCCTCACTCAAAACAAAGTCAAGTACAAGTCATGTCATCATTTCTCTGATGGCATGGTCTTCTTTGGCAATGAAGGATGAACACAAGACAAGATGGCCTAGTTTCCTTCAAGACTCAGTTCAAGGGACACCTTGTCCATGAAGCTTTCCCTGAGCCGCCCCTTCCCCCATCTGCCAATGCCTCCCACTCCACTCCCTTGGAGTGTCTCCTTATATACGTTTTCTACATATCTATTTATATGCTGTCTTTACCAGCTGGACAGGCAGCTCTCCGAGAGCAGGAACTACTTCAGTTCTGCCCTTGGATTCACATGGTATAACACAATACCTGGCGCACAGGAGGCCCTGAACAAATGCTTGTTCACTGATTCATGAACCAGCCATCTCTCCTCATAGCTCTAGAGGGTTGAGGGTGTTTAATTTGTGTCTTTGAATCTCCAGTGCCTGGCACACAGTAGGTGCTTCATAAAAGTTTGTTGACTGAAACCTAAAACTTGCCTATTCTTTGCTCTCATTATCACAGGAAACTCGGAAATGAAGCATGGCAGATAGGATCTCTTGTGTGTGCTTCCAATGTGTACAACATCATACTGGCCCTGTCCCTGAAAAGAAAGCCAAGCGCTGCTGCTGAAGGAAGCCGAGGAGATGGCGAGGGGCCCACTGGAGGCTGCCCCCCCCTTCCGAAGTTCCCTCTTGTGCAATTAGGAGAGGCGCAGCTGAAGGCCCTCCCACCGGTGCCAGGGCCTCGAGATCTCAGCTGTTCAGAAAGAAGATCCCCCACAAAGATATGGGATTTGGGGACATGCTTCCCATCTCCTGCCCAGCCTAGTGGGGGTGTGGGGAGTGCCTTCCCATTCTAGCTGGCATTCCACCAAGTGAGATGCTCTCACTGGCCCCAGAATGCCAGCTAAGGGCCAATCCTAAGAGGTCAGGGGAAAAAAATGATCCAGGTGCCTGACCAAAAGCAGAGCTACCAGGACAGGCTGGGAGGGATCCAGTGAGATCAGCCTCTGAAAAGACACTTCTCCGGCAACATTTCACCAAAAAGTTACGCAAGCTGACATTTTCCATTCAAAAGCCAAATGATCAAATTCTCTGTAAGCTTACTTTGCTAATACTAGCATTCATAGTTGAAACTAGATTTGGATTTGGGGACCACGAATCTTTCCCTATCCTACTCATTATTATATTTTAAATAGATATATATTTATTTACATTTGTAAAGCCCAAGATCAATTCTATGGGAAAAGTAAGACAAGACATTGCCCACTGCACGTCTTGTCCATATAAATTAATTTGGAAAAGAAAAAAAGGCAAATGTGTTACTTGTAGAGTCCAGATTGACATTCCTCATGAATAATTTACTGGAACTCAAAGAAAATATGGCAAGTTTCTGGAAAATGGTGTGTCATACTCTAACACCTAATTCATCGAAGAAGAAGAGGAAGAGACAAGGTTGCCCACCTCGGAAAGTCATCTCTATGAGAGACAATGGAAAGAAAACTGCCTGGGGGCCCAGAAGGCTTCAGCTTGAGGCTTTGTTCAGCTGCCTTGATACCTTGGTTAAGTCTCTCCATTTCTGTGGGCTTCAGTTTTCTCATCTGTAAAATGAAGGGGTGGATTTGAGAGCCTCTGAGGTATGTCATTAAAATCGCTCCACTGTCTGGCATGAATCTTGGCAATCAGGACATTTGAAGCCTCATTCTTTGACTCCAGAATCACCAATAACTTTCTAAGTTCCATATGGCATCACTATGACAAAACCAATGGTGCCTCAATGTACGTTTGGAATGATTACTTCCGAATTTGATGAAACATTGCACAGGATTCATTTTTCCAGGTGAAATAGATACTACAAAAAAGTATGAATTCTCATTATTTCTTATTTTTAAATAACAACCCCTCCGCCCCCCCTCTCCCCAAAAGGACCCAGTGCCACATCTACTCCCTCACCTCACCTTGCTTCCCAAGCTCTGGTAGGGTCCTGCAGAGCAGCACCTAGACGTCCAGCACAATCTAGTGGAAGTTTGACTTTGAAAGTTCCACAATCCACTCTGGATTTGGCCACACAAGTTGGCAAGTGTCAGGAATGAAATTCAAACTGAGATCTCCCCTATGTGGAAGAAGAGCATCCTTTCTACTCACTACACTTTCTTTATAGAATGTCCAGGACAAGAGGGGTAACCATTTCTCCTATCACTCTACTGGACAAGAGTTTAAACAAGAGAGAGGCAGGTCACCCTTCATGTCCAAACAGTGCCCAAGCCTTGGTGAGGCCCAGCTCCCCAACATCCCTCTCACTCTTCCCCTCCTCTCTAGCTTACATCCACTGCCTTCAGCTGGACTCTCCTCATCTGCTCCAACTAGGACAAAAACCACCTTCGACTCCCAGCTCAAACCCCACCTGCTACAGGAAGTCTTTCCTCCTTCCCTCTCTCCCTCATTCATTTCCTCTTTGTCCTGTATACAGTTTGTCCATTTAGAATTGTTTGTTTATTTTCTCCCCCAGGAGACGGTGAGCTCCTGAAGGGCATGGATCATTTTTTACCTCTTTTTGTATGCTCAGCCCTTAACATGGTGCCTGGCATACAGTAGGTACTTTACTGCTTATTGACTGACTGACCAACTGGTTTTCCTTTTCCAATCCATCCTCCACACAGAAGTGAAACACAGATCTGATCATATGTCACCCCTGCTTACTCAATGGCTCCCTATGAACTCTAGGAGAAAGAAATAATGATAATAATGACACAATTATGGTACTTATATAGTGTTTTAAGTTTGTCAAAGCCCCTGCACATGTTATCTCATTTGATCCTCACAACAACCCTAGAAGGCAGGGGTTATTATTATCCCCAGTTTACAGAAAGAAGAAAGTGAGGCAACCAGAAGTTAAATGACTGGCCCAGGATCACTCTGCTAGTAAGTGCCTGAGGCTGCACTTGAACTCAGGCCTTCTGATGGACTCCAGGCCCAGGGCTCTATCCATTGCCCCACCTGGCCGCCCCATGAACAAACTAGCAGGCTAATTTGATTGGAAAAGAGAGTAAATGAATGAGAATTAATGAAATATAGCAGAGAAGGGTAGTGGGGGGGGCGGAAATTATGAAAGATAAATGTCAAATCAGGAATTGTATACTTTATCCAGTAGAATAAAATCTGGGTCCTTCCTATCATCAGCATTTTTTAAAAAAGCAATATGGGTCCCTCACACAAAGCACATACTTGCTTAAACAACAGGGACAGTGACGGTACCAGAATCCCCACGAGGAATCCTGGTTTAATTAGAAAAAATAACCAAAGATGTCAGGCTGTCATTTCTCCTCCCCCACCATCGCTCTCCCATTCCCCCCAAAAAACCAAATTATATGAAGGTCAAAGGTCACTAGAAATCCCTTAAATCTACTTCTGAACTTCCAAGCTCTAAAAAGAAGCTAGTGAGAGATGGGAAGGCAAGCCCCTGACCATTTCTGAATTTATTATGGTATTCATCATCAATACAGAAATTGAGAAGGGGGAAACATTCTCATAAAAATAAACTGGGGTCCCCTGGGCGTCAGGAGATTCAGAGACAAGCAGAAGCATCCCCTCCCCAATCAGCTGTGTGGTCTCAGTTTTGTGAATTCACTTCTCTGAGACTTCTTTTCCTCATCAATCAGCTGTGTGACCCTGGGCAAATCATTTCACCCTGTCTGCCTCAGTTTCCTCATCTATAAAATGAACTGGAGAAGAAACTCGCAAGCCACTCAGGTATCTTTGCCAAGACAACCCCAAATGGGGTCATGAACCACAATAAGCCTAAAACTAATAAGATTAGTGGGAGTAGCACCGTTTTTATTATAATGATATCTCCCGCATTCAAATGTAAATTCTCTGAAGACAGAGACTTTGTTTTTGCCTTGGATTGCCAGGCTAAGCACAATGTCAGACATAGAAGTACTTAATAAACATGTCATGGTTGGTACCAATGGGTAGAATGTGGAAAGACTGGATTCAAATTCTGCCTCAGACACTGGCCATGTGGTCCTCGACAAATCACTCATCTTTCCTGGGCCTCAGTTTCTGCCTCTGTAAAAACGAGAGGATTAGAGTGGATGGTCTCTAAGTTCCTTCCAGGTCTAAAATTCTATTAACTCTTCATATTAATACTTGTTCTACCCAGGGGTTATTGCAAGGAAAGCGCTTTTTCACACTTTCCAGTACTATGTAAAATGTGAATTATCATTGTAAATGACGAAATCCTAGCATCATCAAGCTTGCTATTTATACAACAGAACATCAGAAAGATGGAAAATATTTTTTGACGTGCTTGCTGCTCCGGGTAAGACACATCTGTAAGCTCCCTCTCCTAAGCCCTGGGGGCTTGCTGTGGATTTCACTACCACCCATGACTGTTGGCATATTAAGGATCTAGGCTGGGGGCTCTGTCACAATATTTTTTGACAGACCTGCCACCATCCTTTTCTGACATGCTTGCTTCACAGCTAACAGAAATGTGTCCCTAATATGTTCCAACAATCCGTCCATCACGTGTGTGTGTGTGTGTGTGTGCGTGTGTATCAGACGGCCGCTGTCTGTCTGTCAGGCTCCCTTCATCTATTATGTAGCTGTAACACCAGGCTGGAGCCAGCACCCAGGCCTCATTTCCAATAATTAGGAGGATGACTAATGAGGATGGTATCAGGAGAAGTCGTTGCCATGGCGGCGACCGCAAGGAAAGGTGGTGGTACTCAGATGAAGGACAAACGCGCCCTCCGCCTCTCCCTGTGTCATCCACCAAAAGGCTCAAGAGGAGAAAGACAGAACATTTTCACAGTGTTTTCCCAATTACTCACAAAAATCCACCAATTTCAGCTTCCATCACGTGGCTTCATTCTGGGCTCTCCCTTTATCCTCTGTTTACTGAAGACTTATCAAGGATCAAGGGGGAATAATCATTTCCTGTTTTAGGACAAAATTTTCATGTAAAAAATAACAGAGGCCAAAATTATTAGAAAATTTTCAAAAGGATCAAAGGACCTGCATTTGATCCAAACGTTTCTGATGGAGAATGTTGCCAGGAAAATCATGTTAGTAGCCAGAATTTCCACCCTTCTACAGTTTTCCATGCAGCATTAGGGATAATTTCTTACGTACAAACATTGATTTGCTAAAATAAGGTTTAAATATCATTCCTGGCCAAACTGTGTACTCCATTTTAAAAAATCCCTCCCCGCTGTTTTCTGGCACCAAACATATGTCAATTTCTTTCCCAAGTGAGAGAATCTCTTTCTCTGCTTCTCAGCTAAAGAGATCTCAGAACACATTTCCCATCCTACCCACCCCTCTCCCTAGCTCCACTTTTGTTTCTATCTCCCTTAACAAAGAAACACCATTCAAACAACAGAAAAACATTCCCTTTTCTCCATGATCACTGTGAACCCCAATAATGAGTCATATTAAGTGGGAAAATCCGAATTATTCCCTGACGGCACTCTTAGGAGCAGAGCATTTCCTGGTCATCACCTGGGGAATCTCTTTGGATCCCCTTACAAGAGCTGTAAACATTAATGGACAAAATGTGTATCATGCTCATTTTTCAGTTCCGGATCACAAAACGCACACACCAGAGACACACAATGCTTGAGTCGCAATGACCTGAAGTTGACTCCTGATCCTAACATGCTGTGGAGATGACTTACCACATCTTAAAAGCACATCACCTCCAAGGACTGAGTCTAGTACTGAAGAAAATCTCTCCTCATGTGTTGCCTATGGCCAACAGACTGGGATATGTAATGAAGGGGCCCAAATATCACGTGAGAGAGAGAAAGATAGCTTTTTTCTGTTTAAGAAGTGGAAACATTCTTTTTGACATGTTAAGTACATCTCAACAAACCCTTTGCCTACAGTACTTTTCCATTAGAAAAAAAAAACAGTTAAGGAAACATGTCTGATAGAGTGATGGTGACTGACAGCCATGTCACTTTCTATTCTTGTCAATGACCATATGTCTGAGGCATGACTAGGCTATCATGTGTGACCCATGACAAACTGTACAGGAGAAGGAGCCTTCAGGGTATCTTCAGAGACTGGTCTGACTTGAAATGGGGTTCAGTTGGCCATGGGAACAGAGAGCCAAGAGACAGAAAGACTGTGGGTTCTACCAGTATCCATTCATAACAGAAGAGAAGCCTGGAAACATTCTTAATGGACTTCCCTTTGGAGGATTTATGGGAAGACATGCACAAAGATGGGCAGGTGTAGATGGGAATGTGTAGACAGTCTGGGAACAGGACTGTTAGAAGGATCATTGATTTATAATCACGAGGGAACTTTGAAGGCAACTAGTCCAAAAACACCTAGGTCCTTGAGATCACAAATCCATCTGATTCCCTGGTTATTCTGGTTAACAGAAACGAAGAAGATGTGCTCTGAGTGACTCATAGACTGGAATCAACATTGGGAAAGACATTTCTTTACAGTCTTCACCATGCTAGAGCGCCATTTTTCCTAATAACCTAAATTCTGCTTTTTGGCTCCTTCAAGATTTGCTTAAATGATGCGACTTTATTTGATCAATAAAAATAAAGTTTCTTTATAGCTATGAACTGCTCAACATCAGGCTCTCGGAAGGATCACAACTGAGTGTAAGCCAAAAGTCGCTAGAGAGACACATGGAGGTGTAACTGGTCTGTGCTCTATTATCAGTGATAACTGGAAATGAAGGATAAGTTAAGATGTATCACCATGAACCCCATGAGCAGAAGAGCTGGACCAGTCAAGTAACCAATAATAATAAGAATAACAGTAAAAGCTAGTATCTTATAGAGCTTTAAGATTTAGAAAGCACTTTAAAAACATTTTCTCATTGGTAAATGCCATTATTACCTCCACTTTACATAGGAGGAAACTGAGGCAGACAGTGGTTAGGTGACTAGCCAATCACCTTTTTTTTTCTATATTCACACAAGACTCCCCCCTCCCTCACCAGGGAGTCAAACTCAAGGAAAACATTACTACGGGTTAGAGGCACATTCTCTTTTGGCTACCGAAATCAGATCTACCTACACTTGGAAGAGCAAACCCTGTATATGTGTCTACTTTTGAGTTCCTGTGGAGAACAAAAAGCAAGCCATAATAGCAACCAAAACCCCGTCCCGACCAGCCAAGACATAGGTGGTCCAACCTCTAGAATTAGAAGGGTATACAATCCCATCATTTCATTTTATAGATGAGAAAACTGAGGTTCAGAGATGGCAAATGGCGGCTTGACCTAAAGAACGCAGCTACAAAGTCAGAGCTAGGACTTGAACTCCAGATACAATGTTTTCTCCGCTAGATAAGATGCTTCGCAGTGGAGAGCCAACTGCATACTTAGTTCTGGACCAGGATTTGAATTGTAAGAAGGAACTTTTGCACCTGAAGCAGTTTGGCGGTTTGGAGGTATGTAGTTCACCTGGGATGTAAGGAGCAAGGAGAGAAGTAAGTTCAAGGATGAGGCAGGCAAGGGAGGAGGTCACCCCCCCCCCTCCCATGGGGAAAGGGGTCACAGAGACAAAGCCTCCTCTCTCTCCTGACCTCAGTAGATTGGGTAGGCAAGCAGAGAATCATCTGCATTTGTAATAAGCAGGAAAACTGATGCCCGGAAAAAAGGGATATGTCACTCACTCTGAGAAAATGTCTCCACCAAGGGGAAAAGCAGAAGGAAAAAGACACCACCAGAAAGATTTAATCTTCTGCATTATGAAAACAAAACTGGCCACACCTGCTCTGCCTTCAGAGTGGAGGGAAGTGATGAGTCCAATTCCTCCATTTGACAAATGGCAACAAAGAGGAAAAGGGACTTGACTAGGACGACACACCTACTAAGCATCTTCATGCATTTCTTGGTTTGTTTTCTCAAGTGAATAATTGAAACCTGTACAAAAGCCCTTGTTCAAATCCTCCCAACAGTGGGGAACAGTAGCAAGGAGGTAGATTTCACCTGAGCAGATGGAAGAAATTCCTAGAGTACTGGACTTATGGTCAGAAAGTACTGACTTCAAACCCTAACTCTGATGCTTACTAGTTATGTAAGCCTGGCCAAGTCCCCTCACCTCTCAATCTCAGTTTCCTCTTCTGTAAAATGGAGATATAATCGCAACACCTACCTCACCAGGTTATAAAGATGCAATGAGATAACAAAGTACTTTGCAAACCTTAAAATGCTACAGAATGTTGTTATCATTATTAATAACTGCTAGAAAGGAGAATACATTGCCTTGGCAGGTAGTGAGCTCCCCTTCACTCGAGGTCTGCAAGTACACCTCAATAAGGTCATGGCAATAAGGGAGAATAGCAAAGCAAGAGCACTGAACCCAAACCATGAGTCCTGGCTCTGCTGCTTCCTACCTGTGATAGCTTGGGGAAGCCCCTTCACATCACATCTGATCATTTGTAAAATGAAAGGTAGAGAAAAGAAGAGCGAGATTCACACCTAACCTTGGATACTCATCATCTGGCTAAGTCACATCTCCTCTCCAAGATTCAGTTTCCCTCTGTGTAAAATAATGGGGCCATACTAGACAAACTTTCTATCCCTTCCACCCCTAGATTACAAACCTTCATTTATTTATTTATTCATTCATTCATTCATTCATTCATTCATTTATTCATTCATTCATTTATTTATTTGACATTCATTTTAACAAAATTTTGGGTTCCAAATTTTCTCCCTTTTTATCCTCCCCCCCAAACACAAAGCATTTTAATTGCCCCTATGACCAATAAGCTCTCTCCTCTATCATCCCTCTCTGCCCTTGTCTCCATCCTCTCTTCTGTCCTGTAGGGCCAGATAACTTTCTATACCCCTTTACCTGTATTTCTTATTTCCTAGTGGCAAGAACAGTACTCAACAGTTGTTCCTAAAACTTTGAGTTCCAACTTCTTTTCCTCCCTCCCTCCCCACCCCCTTCCTTTGGAAGGCAAGAAATTCAATACAGGCCAAATCTGTGTAGTTTTGCAAATGACTTCCATAATAGTTGTGTTGTATATTTCCCTCCACCCTATCCTGTCCCCCATTACTTCTATTCTCTTTTGATCCTGTCCCTCCCCATGAGTGTTGACCTCAAATTGCTCCCTCCTCCCCATGCCCTCCTTTCCATCCTCCCCCCCACCCTGCTTATCCCGTTATCCCCCACTTTCCTGTATTGTAAGATAGGTTTTCATACCAAAATGAGTGTGCATTTTATTCCTTCCTTTAGTCGAATGTGATGAGAGTAAACTTCATGTTTTTCTCTCACCTCCCCTCTTTATCCCTCCATTAATAAGTCTTTTGCTTGCCTCTTTTATGAGAGATAATTTGCCCCATTCCATTTCTCCCTTTCTCCTCCCAATATATTTCTCTCTCACTGCTTGATTTCATTTTTTTAAAGATATGATCCCATCCTCTTCAATTCACTCTGTGCACTCTGTCTCTATGTGTGTGTGCATGTGCGTGTGCGTGTGTGTGTGTGTGTGTGTAATCCCACCCAGTACCCAGATACTGAACAGTTTTAAGAGTTACAAATATTGTCTTTCCATGTAGGAATGTAAAAAGTTCAACTTTTGTAAAGTCCCTTATGACTTCTCTTTGCTATTTACTTTTTCATGCTTCTCTTTATTCTTGTGTTTGAAAGTCAAATTTTCTTTTCAGCTCTGGTCTTTTCATCAAGAATGCTTGAAAGTCCTCTATTTCATTGAAAGACCAATTTTTCCCCTGAAGTATTATACTCAGTTTTGCTGGGTAGGTGATTCTTGGTTTTAGTCCTAGTTCCTTTGACTTCTGGAATATCCTGTTCCATGCCCTTCGATCCCTTAATGTAGAAGCTGCTAGATCTTGTGTTATCCTGATTGTGTTTCCACAGTACTTGAATTGTTTCTTTCTAGCTGCTTGCAATATTTTCTCCTTGACCTGGGAACTCTGGAATTTGGTCACTATGTTTCTAGGAGTTTCTCTTTTTGGATCTCTTTCAGGCGGTGTTCTGTGGATTCCCTGAATATTTATTTTGCCCTCTGGTTCTAGAATATCAGGGCAGTTTTCCTTGATAATTTCATGAAAGATGATGTCTAGGCTCTTTTTTTGATCATGGCTTTCAGGTAGGCCCATAATTTTTAAATTGTCTCTCCTGGATCTATTTTCCAGGTCAGTTGTTTTTCCAATAAGATATTTCACATTATCTTCCATTTTTTCATTCCTTTGGTTTTGTTTTGTGATTTCTTGGTTTTTCATAAAGTCATTAGCCTCCATCTGTTCCATTCTGATTTTGAAAGAACTATTTTCTTCAGTGATCTTTTGAATCTCCTTTTCCATTTGGCTAATTCTGCTTTTGAAAGCATTCTTCTCCTCATTGGCTTTTTGAACCTCTTTTGCCAATTGAGTTAGCCTATTTTTCAAGGTGTTATTTTCTTCAGCATTTTTTTGGGTCTCCTTTAGCAGGGAGCTGATCTGCTGTTCATGCTTTACCTGCATGTCTCTCATTTCTCTTCCCAGCTTTTCCTCCACCTCTCTAACTTGATTTTCAAAATTCTTTTTGAGCTCTTCCATGGCCTGAGCCCATTGAGTGGGCTGGGATACAGAAGCCTTGATTTCTGTGTCTTTGCCTGATGGTAAGCATTGTTCTTCCTCATCAGAAAGGAAGGGAGGAAATGCCTGTTCACCAAGAAAGTAACCTTCTATAGTCTTATTTCTTTTCCCTTTTCTGAGCATTTTCCCAGCCAATGACTTGACCTCTGAATATTCTCCTCACACCCACCTCGCCTCCTGATCCTCCCAGCCAGTGCTTGGGGTCTGAGATTCAAATGCTGCTTCCCAGCCTCAGGGCTTTGGGCTGGGGCCGGGCTGCTATTCAGTGTGAGATTAAGTTCAGGTGCTCAGGTCAGGGCAGGGCCGCCTCAGGGGCTCAGTTCCCTCAGGGGCTTTATGCAGAGACCTTCAACAATGGATCCAGGCTCCTGCCTGCTTGGGGAGCCCTGGTCTGCTGCTGCCTCAGCTGCTGCCTCCTGAGGGGGCCTGAGTTATGGGGGCACCCCACTCCCCTCTCGATCCGCCAAAGAGACCCTCTCACCGACCCCCGTCACCTGTGGGTGGAGGGATCCGCGCGGCCGCTGGAGATCCCATCCCTGAAGCCCGCTCGGATCTGCTTCTCTCAGTGCCGCGGGCGCGGCAGGGCTGTACTCGGCTCCCAGTCCTGGAGCCCAGTCCGTGGTGCGTAGGACCTTTTGTGAGAGGTTTGCAGGTCCCTCTGGAACAGAAATATCCTTCGCTCCACTGTTGTGTGGCCTCTAATGCTCCAGAATTCACCGTAAGTTCCTTTTTACAGATGTTCTGTGGGTTGTGGGTTGGGAGCTATGTGTATGTGCGTCTTTCTACTCCGCCATCTTGGCTCCGCCCCCCTAGATTACAAACCTTTGACCCCAAATCTCTCTGGGTCTCAGTTTTCTCATTTGTAAAATGAGGAGGGTGGAGGGCCTCTAAGGTCCCATTTGATCTTATAAAGTGGTTTCCCTGAGGTTATACAGAGCTAGGCCTGCAGCTCCGGACAGATGCCAAGTCCAAGGCTGTTTCAGTCACAGCAGAATGCCTGGGCTGAGATGCATAGCTTGGAAAAAACAGGGGGCCAAATTCTAGCAAGGGGAAACGTCATCCCTTTCCAGAGCACATGATGGCTGGCCCCTCTCCAACCCAGATGAATAGGGGCAGGGGGACAGTGTCCCTAGCTCTGTTAATTCCAGAGACAAGCCCAAGTAAGGATGCTTTATTTGATACCTGAGTCATCCTTTGAGGTTGGCAGCTCCAGACCCCACGTTTATGGGGAAATGACTCTGAGTTGCTTATCCAGTAATGGTAATGCTGAGCCTCACAAAGGATTTGGAGATAGAAGACCTGGGTTTGAATCCCAACTCTTCTGCTTACTTCCCCATGTGGCCTTGGCACATTTACTTCCCCTGTCTGGGTCTCAGTTTCCTCATCTGTAAATTGAGAAGGTTTGAGTTGAAAACTTTTAATTTCCCTGCCAGTTCAATATCTATGATCCCATGATCCCTAAGTGAGGTCATGTGGTATAGTATATGGGGCCCTGAGCCTGGGTCTGGATCTGGCTAGGGAGGCTTATGAGGCTTCATATCACCCAAATTTCCTAACCACGAGGGTTGGCCAAGAGAGGATTGAAGGGTCTTCCTCTGGATGTGGTGGGATCCCACCTTTTAATGAGGTGGGATCAAACAAAGGCTGAATGACCACTCCTATGCTTTGGTGAGAATTCTCTTTTCAGTATGAGTTGATCTTGATTGCTCCTGATCCCCTCCCAACTTCAGAATTCTATGATTCCATGATCTGAGTTCAAATCTCATATCTGCCATTTGCTACCTGAATGAACTGAAGCAAGATATGCTTGACTTTAGTAACATTATCTACAAAATGGCCCCCTTCCAGCCCTAGACCTCAGATCCCATCACCAGCTCTCAGTCCTAGGACCAAAAAACCACATGCTCTCCACTGGATGGGACCAGCAGCCAACATTATCCCTTACCTACAAGGCAACACAGATGGATTTCCCATCAGCATACATGGAGAAGACTGAGAGATTTCCAAAGCCAACTCTGTCCCGATACCGACATATGCCCTCATACATCTGCATACATTATTAGGAGACAAAACTCCACTCCATCAGAGGATCAACATCTACCTGCCTCTGATTTTGGTCAGCCTTGAAAGTAAACAAGCAAAGGTCATTCTGCAGACATTCCAGCAACCCCAGAGATTACAATCAGACAACAAACCAACTCATCTGGATTGTTTCTGCAGCTGCATTTCAATTTCCAGTGAGGAAAAGGGAAAGTCCATTTGTATAAAAATATCCCCAGCCCCACAAGAGCAGCTCTGGAGTTCAGCAGGCCCCCTTGCCAGGGCATTACACAATCAACACGGAAACAGAATGGAAGAAATCCACTTGTCCAAAAAAGGGTGGCCAAGTTGGCTTCTGACCTTCCCAACTGCACTCTGCTGGAAAAGCCTCTCAGGAACTCAGAGCAAAGCTGTTGTTGATTTCAGCTTCATCCATCTCTGGTTTTGTGCTTTGCCAGGGGTCGCCATATCTGGGACATGCCCTTCTCACCAAGCATTTCTTGTAAGTGGTGGTGTGCTAGGCATTGTGCTATAAGCCTGGGGTACAAAGACAAAAGCTAAAGAGCCTTCCTCCTCATGAAGCTCACGTTCTGGTTGGGAATAAAGAATAAAGACAAGCCACACAGAGATGGACAGAGAATACATACAAAAGTCATTGGAGAGTGCAGAGTCTCAGCAGCTGAGGGGACCAGGAAAGATCCACCTGAGGGGGACAGGAAGGGCTTCCTTTCTTATCTCTCTATCTCCAGCATCTTGCAAAATTGGGGGGATATCTTTTTTGTTTCTGGACCAGACTTATAATGTGATTTCATTAGCTTCAGGTATTCCCAGTGAATAAAGTCCTTCTGCCAACAAAAATTGGCACCAGCTCTACCATTTGAAGTTCTGGGGTGTTGTCAGGGGGCACTGACGGGTCACACAGACAGTATGAACCAGAGGTGGGATTTCAACCTAAGCCCTTTGGTTCTCCAACAACTGACTATACCACCGTGCCTCTCACCCAGTGGGTTCTTAATAAATGTTTCCTCAATGGACTTGAATATGAGCTTAGGTCTGTCTATACAACGACTCTGGCATTGAAAGTGTCTAAGAAAATTTACTCAGGATCTTTCTAATTTGTGCGTGACTCAAGAGAACCATGAAAGAAATGACTTCCTGAATCTCCACAAGAAACAACTGTCTTTGCAACTAACTGCTTGCAAGTCTTGACCTTGGTGTATCAGGGATGTGAGCACGCAGCTACACACATCTGAAATATAAAATCGATATGTGCTCAAATAACGAGAAATATGCAAATTGTATGGAAATGATCTCAAGGTTGTGATAGGATAAACATAGAATCTTTGTTTCAGTCACTATCAAAAGGAGTTGGGTGGCTGACCAAGCACATTGAATATTAATTCAGAGCTCATACTCTCCCTTCCCCCGTGCTTAAGTTTCCAAGCCACCAACTTAATGTTTACATAGTTACGGATTACATGAGTGTTTTCAGATCTTAAGACCATATTTGAAAATTAAGTGCCTTTCCCTTAAATGCCAAAATCTGAGGTCATGGCTAGATGCAGTTAACTCCTCTGGAGATGTGCTGTCTCCATCAACACCGTGGCCAGGAGGCAGGCTCTAGGATTGCAAGCCAGCTATAGAGCAGAGATCAGGGGATGCTCCCATTTCCCCCAGTGTGGACATCTGAATTTCTTAGGCAAGGGTCCACCTTGCCTAAGGCCACAAAGGACAGAGGACAATAGCTTAGGGCAGAGCCAAGTTAATGCACGGGACTGGCAGCTGGAATGGAACCGGGATGGAGCTGAACCGGACCCTTCGGGGACCATCAAACTTACTTCAGTTCTGCTCACAGGCACTCAGGGCTGTGATTTCAAAACCACTTCTCCTCCATTACTGTTAATCCTAAACAACAAAGGGCCAAAGCCTCGAGGTAATGAAATTGTCTAAGCCCCCTTCAATGTGCCAAAAAACCAAGCAAATGTTTCCCTTCTGTATTTCAAATTAATAAAATGTGAGCCCAGCCCAATCCCAGTAGAGCTAGTGCGGTTTGGGCTTTTTTTTTTAAATTTTATTTTTAAAATTCAAGTGAAAGGGGGATGGAAATGAAGGACCCCAATCACTCACACATTTGCTTATTTCACATGCATCTCTGGGAAAGTCAATACTGGCATTTAAAGTTGACACAACCCATACGCCTTCCCTCCCAACTTTCTATTTGTTCTACTAAGAAGGTGCCAAAAAGCATCCTCAACCTTGTGTCAAGCCTGTGTCAAGACTGTCAAAATGCCTGGAGGCTGCTCTGAATATTCTGAAGGGTTTTGTCTAAAACATGTATATATAGCTGTGGGACCTAGGCCAGACAAGACCCTTTCAGTGCCTCCTGTCAACCATCTATGGATAGTGGGCTGCTGATCTGTTTTGGTGAAGAGAGTTTCCTCCCTGGGAGTTCCCTATGCCAATGATCTCTCTCCTCCCCCCAAAATTTTTAAAGCATGATACAGTGTAGGAAACCTTCCATTCATAATCTATAGAGATATTTTCCATTTTGAGCTAGAGAGAAATGAGTATTTTTCCAAAGAGAGTAAAAATGCCAGGGTTATTATATACTGGTTCATCACTTTGGATCTCAAAGGGCTTTAGAGGGCATCTAATCCAACCCTTCATTTTATAGATGTGGAAACTGAGGCCCAAAGAAATTACCTGACTTAAAGGATCATCCTATCATAGCTCTGCAGCTCAGGGGCTAGCTGAGGCAGGAATCAGAGACTTGCACAAGGACACTTGATGAGGAGAGGTGGGATTTGAATCCAGGTCTTCAGGCTGCATCTCTACTTGTAGGCAGGTGCAGCAGGGAGGTGATGATCCATTTCTTTCTATCACCCCGCCCCCCCCATACACACACACACACACACACACACACACACACAGTTACAGGATCAGTGAACCTGACCCACTTTCACTAGAGCCCAGAGGACAAGCTTCCCGAAAGGCGAGATTGAGTATTTACCCTGTGACCCAACCTCTGAACAGCTGCCTTGGCATCCCAGTGGACACCACAGCTCGCAGAGGAACGGCGGCCAGACTTCCTTCTGATCCCGTTCCGAGAGAGATCTAGGCAAAACCTTGCGATGTTCCCTGCCTAGAAACCCTCAAGATTTACTACCCTGCAGCAAACCACATTTTCCAGCTATGAGGGAATGAAGGGGATTGTCCACATGATTGCTGTTGCGCCAACACCAGTGTGCTGCTCCACGGAGCTGTTTACCACCACAGGCTTTCATTCTCCATCGAAGACTAGTTCTGGTTTTTTTCCCCCTTCACATTTTAATAATAGCTTTAGATTCTAGCTGAAATATTTAATTGAACAAAAAGCACAGTTAGTGCAGATGTGGATGTGAATTCTGCTTATTAAGAATGTTGTCTTTGGATTATTATAAGGGCCAAATGAGTTTAATTAGCTTAAGGAAAAACAATCCCACCATCTGGTGTAAAGAAGGTCTGTACTTGAGCCTCAGAAGGAGCAGCATCACCACCAGAGCCCTCCTGCGATGCTTTGGTGTCACACGGGAACCATCGGGGGTTATCCCAGGGGATGCTGATGGAGTGCAAGCCCTGTCAGGGCCTCCCAGGCCCAAAAGTCTTCAGCAGACGCCTAGTCACAAAGTGGGGATGTGGCAGCTAGGCCCAACTTGCACCTGAAAGGGCTCATCCATCACCAGAGGGCTGGCCCCCAAGAGAAATTCTTTGATCTTGGCAACCACTTATGAAGGTCTTCTACATGTAAAGCCCAAAGGGGCCCGGGATCCCAGCGACTTCAAGACCATTTTATCTGGCCATACCATTCTACAGATGACAAAAACAAGGCCCAGGCAGGTGCAACAACTTTGTCTTAGGATTATCACTCCAATGTGGGAAGAACTATAGGAAGCCAATCCAACCTCATTTTATTTTATTTTTAATTCAACCAGCATTAAGCACCTTAAGCCAGAGCACTTGAACACCATACATTAGCTATTCTTTCCAGCTCTGAGTCACTGACAAATGAAAAAAGCCTGCCATGTAAGCTCTGGGCCAAGGACATTATCACCTGGTCCACACATTTTCATAATGCTCATAAGGACAGTAAACACTTGCCCCCTCAGATCCAGGACAGCTTCGAAGCAGGGAGAGATATCAGAGGCCACCTCAGCGCACTCCTTCATTTTACAGATGAGAAACTGAGGCACACAAAGGCCAGTGACCTGCCCAGGTTCACATAGCAGATGCTCCACAAATCATAGCCATATAAGATGGGTCCAATATTAGTCTTATATATATGAATGGTACATACAAATACATATACACAGAGACAGACTTGTGTACTCAAGACTTAATGAAATCTTAAGACCTAAGAATGGTTTGAACTGATGGAATTGAGACTTGGGGACACCTAGTATACACATGTATATATTCTAGAACTCAAAGAATTAAAGAGGAGCCTGGGCCACTAGGTCCCACAGACTTTATGGGGCAGATGTGGACTCGAACCCAGGCTGTCCTGACTGCAAAGCTGGATCTCTAGATATTATCCCAGGCCAGTTGCTCTCCTCTCCCGCCCACCCCAGCAAAAAAAAAAAAAAAAAAAAAGAAAGAAAAGAAAAAAGATATGTGTGTCATGAATGTATTTGATTTGGACCTGGGATATCATCCATGTAAACATATCTGAAATCATATGCTCACACCACATATGTATACATGTAAATGCATTCCAGGGATTCTCAATCTTGTTTGAGTCACAGACTCCATCAGCAGTCTGCTGAACCCCATGAGCCCTTTGGCAAGTCCTGTTTTTAAATGCGTAAAATGAAATACGTAGAATTCAAAGGAAACCAATTATTATTAAAAAATGTCATGAGAAAATTTAAAAAGATAAGTTCACAGACAATAGGTTAAGAACCCCTCGTGTGTATGTGTATATATGTGTGTGTATGTACATGTATGTATATATGTGGATGTGGATATGGTATGTGTGTTATATGTAGGCATGCAAATATGCTACAAATTTACAGACATGTATATGTGTCTGTATGTTCTATATCATGCCTCTACTGTGTGTGTGTCTGTGTGAGTAGATGGTGTATGGGTATGTCTGTATATACATAAGGATAGGTTTGGCATGAAGATGTAAGTTTGTATTTACACACACATAGGCACACACATGCACATACGTTCATACATGCCTGAGGGTGTGTTTCTAGTTCTAGAACAGAATCAGCCCCAGCCCTGGGAATCACCTGTGTCCTCATCAATAACACCCAAGCTGACAAATGACACGTGCAGACCGAGTTGGCCAGGTGTCCTCCTGGCTCCCCAAGCAGCAGCTGGGCTCAGCTCTCCCGCACATGCAGCCCGGGCCAGCCATATGCTGATTTGCTATTAATTACAGTACCTTTTCAGGCTTCCTAGGGAAGTCAGCACCAATTAGGCACATCCGCAAAGGAATATTTTAAAGTAATTAATGGCTTATTTTAATATTTCTGTTCATTCCTGGTCATGTCATCCGGTGTAGTAAACAGGAACATGGTGGGTTATTCTTACCTGGACGTTTCCTGGCCCTCTACCTTCTCCCACAGCCCTGCAGAGTAAAGCGGAAATGGTTGGTGCAAGGCTAATACTACCACTACCTCAGGGGCAGCTGGTGCTCCAGTTGCTAGGCCTGAAGTCAGAGAGACTTGAGTTCAAATCTCATCTCAGACACTTACCAAGAGTATGACCCTGGGTAAATCATTTAACTTCTGTTGGCCTCAATTTCCTCAACTGTAAAATGGAGACAATAATTGTCGCCCAGGATCTCCCATCTCCCAGGATGCTCTGAGGATTAAATGAGAAAATGTTTGTAAAGCACTTAGTTCAGTGCCTGGCACATAGTAGGCACCTAATACATGCTGACTCCCTTCCCTAAGGGAGTACCTTGATGTACTAACATCTACAGAGCACTTTCAGGCTTAAAAAGTGTACATCAAAGATTGAGGAGTCTCACAACAACCCAGGGAGCCAAGCGATGCTGTATCTAACATAAGAGGGAACCTCGGAGGTCACGGAGTCCAACAGTGTTGTTTACACTCAAGATACCAAGGCCAATGGAGATTAGCTGACTTACTCAAGGTCACACAGATAAGGTGGGGGGCAGAGGGAAGGGAGCAATTTTATACCACCTTCTTTATACTAGAAATTGAGTCTGAAAAAATAACTGAAGAAAATGTGGCCGATGTCACATTATTAATAAACATCAGAGGTGGTTTCAGAAAGCAATGATTCAGTCCAAGGCTCCTGCCATTCACCATGTCTGGTTCCCCCAAAACAAGGAAAGGACAAGGAAAGGCTTTAGGTCTTCAGCAACATGGAGACTATTCCAAGCCTTTGCCTCCCCTTGTGAAGTTGGATACAACACAGGGACTCCACTCAGTTTTCCAGTCATCATATTGTACTAGTAAAGGTGCCCCATCTCTCAGGGGTCCTCCAGAAACTGGGAAATGCTGCTTAAGAGTCTTTAGTTTCCCACGGTAAGGGTCTACTCTTGCAAAGGCACCAGAAACACCCTGATTCCTGACACAGGGCAATTTTATTAACAGATACCTTTGCTTCTTTTAAACCATAAAGTTAGAACCAAAGGAAACACCTTTCCGCACATGACTGGCCACCTTAATAACCACTGTAGATAACCCTTTAAGGTTTGTAAAACAGGCATCATCTCAATGAAATCCTACCATGACCCTCAGAGGTAGGAGCCATTACTGTCCCCCAATGACCAGGGCAGTTACATGATCTGAGCAGAACCCCACATTCAGTAATAATCCCAGAATCTTTCAAAGGTGGAGACTGAATCATGAAGTCACAGACACCATGGAGGAGGGACCCCGGAGATCCCGGAAGCTGATCTCATCCTTCTGCAGATGAGGTAAATAGCCCAGAAAGGACAAGTGACCTAAATTCTCCCAGCTCCATTAGCAGCAGAGATGAGGAGCAGCACAGGGAGGATCCTGGACTGAAAATCAGAGGTCCCTGGTTCAAATCTCACCTCTGACTCTGATGTCTGAGCCTAGGTTTCCTCAACTGTAAAAAGAAAATAAAGATACCTCTAGTACCTAAAATTCACTGTTAGTGTGCAGTTCAAATAACTTGAGTCAAGAAGCATTTATTAAGCACCTACAATGTGCCAGCACTGAGCTGAAAGTCACAAATAAAAGACAAGAATGCCCATTTAACTCAGGGCACTTAACGGAAACGTCACAAATATGACAGAAATGGTAGCTGATACGTCTCAGTTTCAGGACCCAGGACTTCAGCCTTACCACAACAACCAACAGAATCACACCTCAAGTTCCAAAAAAAAAGTTAGGGGGTGGGAGGCCAAGAAATGATCAAAAACATCAAATGTGGCCATTTTCCATCTAGACCTCAGGTGCCTGTAAAATTAGGGCCTTTGACTAAGACAATCGCTAAGGCCTCCACTAGCCCTTCTGTATTCAAGTAGAATCACAGGAGCAGAAATATGTCTATAGGTGCAAGTGAAAACGTCTATGTGTGTGTGTATGTATATACACATATACACATGCATATGTCTATGTGTACATATAGGTACACATGGATCTAGACACACATGTGTGAAGACATATAGGTATGTGATAAGTATTATATTCAAATACCGGTTCCGCCATTTTCATCATGACCTTGGTCAAGTGCCTTTCCCTTTCTGGGCCTGGATCAGTTTTCTTATCTATAAAATGGGTGGAGTGGGCTCCATGGCCTCTGTGGTCCCTTCTGGCTCTAAATCTAGAATTCTGGGATCTGAATCACATAAATGATTACACCTATTTCTCCAAGTGCCTGAGAAAACTCTATACCAAATCATTGTCTCTTCCCAGAATGCACAAATCCCTCGGATGGTAACTGTGTCTTTGGCAGTTTGAACAGCTATAAAAGGAAAGATCATTTCCTCATTGCTCTGGAAGGGTGCAGGCACTGGAAATAGTACTCTCTGAGAGCTCATTAGGAGGGCCCTGGGCCGCTGACATGGATTATTTACTACACTACCAGCCGTGTCTAGGATTAGGCACACTCTCTACTCCTTCGATACATCTGCAGGCCCCTCTAAAAAGCCAAGAGGAAGAGAGACCTGGACAGGAGAAAACTGTGCCAATTGTGCCCATAGTCAAGCGCTGCTGCCTTCCCTGAGATAAGTGGAAATCAAGGTTGAGACTAAATCTGGATTAGGTCACCTCTTGCTGATAATTTAGGAGAGTAATCTTCCTAGATGGAAACCAGGAAAGAAGCAGCCTCCACCTAGATCAGTAAGAAAACAAACCAGCCAATCAGGTATTTGGGGAAGAAGAGCTAAGAGATTCTTGTCAGGAAATTGCATTTTCCTCAACACCAAGAGTTTTGTGTTTTCTCATTGACCTGGAGCAATTCCCTCTTGCCTCTAGGATAAAATGCCAAGCTGAGGACTTGGCATTTAAAGCCCTCCCACCTCCCTTGCCAGCCTCATTTCATATCCCACACTCCGCCTTCCCTACCTCCACCTCCACTTCTTAGAATTCTTTCTTCCACCTTCCTAACTTTGACAGGCTGTGTCCAGTTCCTACAATTATCCTTCTTGGTCATTTGGTGGTTTGACTTGACTTTGAGGCTCAGCTTACATGCTACCTTCTATATGAGTCAACGCCCTTCATTTTGTTTGTGCCTGGAATCACCTTCAAGGCAGGCTCTAATTCATTTTCACCTTTGGTTTTCCCACATCTAGCATGATTACTGGCCCATAGTAGGTACTGAGTCATCACTTGGTTCTTGAATCCCTCAACAGTTAGCTCTTCCCCCCCACAACTATGACAATGGAGAAAATTCCTAACATGCCCTACCCCCCACTCCCAGAAAGGAGGGATCATAGGACTCAGCTACATGTAGTGTAGCCTCAAAACAATGGACAGAACCAAGGGAACAATCCATGTGTATTTGCTGAACATCTGTTTGTGCCCAGAACATAATGGAAAACATGGGCCTGTCCTCAAGGAGCTTACATCCTGGGCCATCTCCAGGCTGTCCTGATGAATAGCAGGTCACTGGACCCCAGATGGCTCAGGAGAAAAATGTGAGGTTGGTGACCTTGCACAGGCCTCCCTCACTCAAATCAAAGTCACCTGCAAGTCATGTCATCATCCTGATGTCATGGTCCTCTTCAAGAACAAAGGACAAACAAAATTCCCTCTTTATAGTTCTAAGATTTACCAAGAAGAACTGTGGCAAGGAAGGGAATGTAAGTAATATTATTTCTGTTTTACAGATAAGGAAAGAGAGGCACTGAGTGGCTCCAAAATTTAGGCAAGGTCACCCTGCTAGTGAATGCTCAAACCAGAATTCTTACCCTTCTAGGTCCAAGTCTAATTGCTTTTCTGGTTGGTCTCGGGGTTTTTGACCCCAGAGACCATCTACTTAATTACAGAAGGTTTACCATCTGCAAAGGTGGAGGAGGCCACCCAGAGGAAAGGCCCAAGAGCCTGGCTTACTCAAGTTTCAACAAGCAGGGAATTAAGAAATTAGTAAACTTGGAGAATTAGGGGGGGAATGCAATATCTTTTTATTACTCGAGTCTGTAAAGGGTAAATGGGAAATACTTTCATTCACACCTGAAAAATATGAGTGAGCATGTTGGGGATCCTAGGATATGCTTGTTATTGGGGGGATGATGGGGAACTATGGGGCAAGAACATGTGATGTACCATCACTCAACTGGATGAGGGCAATCTTCAGCCCCAACATCAGCAGGTGCTCCTGCCACGCCAACCAACTGTAAAAATGGTACCAGGAAAAGGCAAAAGACAAAAACTCTCAAGATGGCATCTACTTAGGAAGCTAAAGCCTCATATTCATTTGCCTGCTTCCTGAAACACACATACACACACACACACACACACACACACGCACACACACACTCTCTAAATCAATGGTTCCAAAATAATCATGTCCTTAGAAAGTGTGCGACAGTGTGGTTTCTGGGTTAACGCTAAGTGTTGAGTTACTCGAAGACCGGAGGTAAAGAGAGAGTCATTTCCTTCCTCCACTTCCTCCACTGCCCCACCATCACCCCGCCTTTGACCCATCCACCTCCTGCCTTGCCTTGGCTAAGTGACTGAACTCCATGGGTTCTATTACTGCTAGTACCTAGGGAAATGGGACCCTAGGTCTAGAACTGAAAGAGACCTCAGAGGTCACCTAGCTGAACCTTCTTATTTTACATAAGAGGAAACTAAAGCCTAGAAAGGGTTCTTGCCTTGTCCAAGATCATACAGGGAGTAGATGACAAAGTCGGGATTTGAACCCAGGCTCTCTGACTTTAAGACCAGGGTCCTATGATATCGAATAATGACACAGATAGAGTTTCCAATTACTCTTCCACACACTGAATGTGTTAATTAACACTTGCCCTTATGAACTGTCGGGTGTGATTTCTTACAGAGAGTGGAATGGCTGCAAAAGCTTAATGATTTCCTCTCTGCCTGCTCGAATAAATGTTCCGTACAATTCAGTCACTTCCCAGACACCTTCCGTCAGAGCCAATGCAATTTTTACAGGTCAAGGCTCAAAGTCATTAACAGCATCTAAAGCTTGTAAGCACTGAATGTAATTCCATTAAAAATGCTCTTTACAAATCAGCCCTTTTATTTCACGACATTTGCCAAGTCCAAAGCAAGCTCTATTTTCTGGGCAACCTCAACAAATTTAGGGGAAGAAAATAATCTAAGTCAGAGTACCTATAAGTCTTAAAAGGACTTTTTAAAAAATTGATGATAAAACTAATGAATAAACTTTCTATACATAGGAGATTATGGGCATAGAATCAGGCTCTGCACAATCTCCCCCACTCCCACCCTCCATGTCCGGGCCATTTTATTGACGATGTGGTTTGGAGAAGGTGGGATTCACCAAATGTATTCATTCTAGTAAGATAAGGGATCACCATACCTTACCATCAACCCTGCTACTGCCCCTAATGTCCTTCAGGACTCATCATGGAACCTTTTCTTAGCCATGAACTTGGTGTTTTAATATTTTGATACCTTTTCCCAATCTGGTTGGTCTCCTTCATAATTCTCTGAGTTTTATTTTGTACGTTTAAAAATATTCTTCTGAAGCCTCTCCTGACTGCCCAACGGGGCCAGGAAACAGCGAAGGTAAAGATCCCTAGTTCATGCCATTCAGCCCTCCTAGCATTATCTACCTGGAAAAGTAGATTCCCCAATGAAACTAGGAATACCTTGTGAGCAGGAACCTTCTCACTTTTTCTGTTTCTATCCCCAGCAGGTAGCACCCTGCTTGGCACATGCTAATCACTTACAAAAGGCTTTTTCATTCATGTATGTATCCACTCATGCATCCATTCATCCATTCACATTATGTTACTGTGATAACCAAGTTGGCCCTGGAGAAAAGGGGAGAAAATGAACCTCTCCATCCTTTGCAGAAGTGAGGGACTCTAGGTATGGAACACTGGATATACCATCACTCAACTGACATAGACTTGGCTCGATACTTTTTGCTTCTTTAAAAAAATCTTTGCTACAAGGGATGGATCTCTGATAAGGGGAGAGGGAAGGCATTCATTTGAAAAAAGTGATGTCACCAAAGATATTGATAAAAATATTTCTAATGAAAATAACCAGTGTTCCATTCCAGGGAGTGAGAAGGGCAAGGGAGGATAGAGAAGAGGAATACAAAACAGCCCCCTCCCCTGACCTGTTCCCTTCCTCCTCCCCTCTACCTAAATCTTTTATTTTTCTAGTCCCTTCAAAAACCAGGAAAGATCAGTTCTTCCTCTGACTTTTGTATGATGCTTCATTCCAAGTGAGTTTCCAAAAGCAAAACCCAATGGAATCTTACAGCGTGTCACCCTGGCTGTTTCTCAGAGCTCAGGCTGTCTTTCCAAGAGCACATGCCAAAGCCCATCTCTCCTGAGGATAAGGAGGGACACAATCTCTAAGCTGCACGGATGACTCATCTCATGCTAAATGAGGTCAAATGATTAAAAGTACAGAGGCAAGAGAGGCAGTGGGGGCACAGGAAGGAGGGAGGGAGGGAGGAAGAGGGGAAGGAGAGAGACAGAGAGAAAGGGAGAAAGACAGAAAGAGATAGAGGAGGGGGAGGGGGAGAGAGGAGCAAGAGCACTTGGCATTGAAAAACTTTGGGTTCAAGTCCTACCTCTCACAAATACTGGCCCTGGACAAATCATACGCCCCCAAGCAAATCTCTAAGATTATAAATTCAAACTAGTTAACGATTTGCTTTGTTAGAGGAATCGTCCTTCTCTGGAGCTCTTAATGTAGACAAAATCACAGGTCTGGAACTCCCCCCCCCCAAAAAAAATTAAATGAATGAACATATAAACAAAAGAGGAGAGAGAAGGCATAACAAGGAGTAACACAGGAAGGAAAGATGAGGAATTCCAAAACAGAAATGACCAATTTGCAAAAGTCCATGAATTACGGTGTTAAGTCACCATGAATGAATGACCATTTTCAAAATAATTCACAACATGTCAGACAATTAAAAGACAGTAACCCTCCCTCCCAGGAAGCTTCTTAGTCACTGCATGCCCCCAGTACAGGCTGACTCGGAAGAGGTTAGGTAGCTGAAACCCAGAATTTTGTAGATGAATGCAGCTATGGTAGCAAGGACCAATCCCATCAAGATGCCCATCACAGAAACACGATGTTCAACAGACAGCAGCAGAGACCAGCACAGTGGAATTTCCAGAAAGGGGAAGGAATTCACCTAAGATCACACAGCTAATGTGTGTGCCCAAGTAGGATTCAAGTCTGGGTCCTCTTGACTTCAATCACAGAGTTCTTTGCACAATCACCCACTAACTCCATGGACCCATCTGCTACCAACCACCTCCATACTACTGGGTAGGAGTTGGTTCCATTTGGATATGACCAGCAGATGGCAGCAGAGTGCAGCAGCCAACCTGGAGAGACTAAGATGGGTGATGCCAGGGAAAGATAATTCATTATAAACTGAATATCATGACATTCTTTGTAAATCCAGGTAGACCTTATGAGTGAAAAGTTCTATCAGGGTCAGGTGAAGGAGGCATCAAACACACCTTTTAAAAGAGCAAGAAGAAAAACGAGAAACAAGCATCCCAAATACCCAAAACGTCCAGAGATCCACCCGACATCTCCAGAGTTATTGTCTAACACACCAGATCACCGGGATCATTTCAGCCTGCTCCACTCCCCCAGCCACTACCATACCTAGGGCTCTTCTCACCTTGTGCCCAGACTTCTTCAGAGGCCTTCTCTTTGGTCTCCCTGTCTCAGGCCTTTCGCCTCTTCAAATCATCCTCCCCACAGCTCCCAGAGTGATGTTCCTAGTGCTTAACTCCAGTGATTTCTTCTTATTAGGGATCAGATATAATCTCTTCCATTTGGCATCTAAAGACCTTCACATCCCGATGCCCAACCTATCTTTCCAGTCTTACTGGACATTGCCCCTTATCACACTCCCTATGGTTCAGACCACTTGACCCACAGCTCATTTACAGCACTCCACCTGCCATCTCCGTGGGTGCCCAGCACTGGTTATATTAGCCATGTGAAGAATGGGCTCTACTCTTTTTTCCACCTCCCAGATCATTCAGTGGCCTCCTCTGAGACAGAGCTCAAGTTTCCCGATGTCCATCGACCCTGTCCTGATACCCTAAGTGCTGATGCTCTTCCATCATCCTGCATCTATCTAGTACATATCTATAGCTATCTATCTATCTATCTATCTATCTATCTATCTATCTATCTATCTATCTATCTATCTATCTTTCTTTCTTTCTTTCTTTCCTTTCATCCTTCCTTCCTTCCTTGCTTCCTTTCTTTCTACATGTTCTCTCCCTCAGTACAAGTTAAGCTCATTAAGGGGAGGGGCTTTTGCACATCTCTGTATCCACAGTGTCTAGCACAGCACCTGGTACTAGGCAGATGGCATAATCAGTATTTTTGATTGAATGCTATATCACTGTTTCTAAGATAAGAGAGATAATGAGGTAGCTCAGTGGAGGAAGTGCTAGATCTGAAAGGAAGACTACAGTTCAAATTCAGCCTCAGCCCCTTACTAGCTGTGCTATCCTTGACAAAACACCTGGACTCTCTCAGCCTCGGTTGCCTGACCTGAAAAATGGGGATAACAGCAGCGTCTGCCTCCTGGGTTGTTGAGAGGACTAAATGAGACGATATATGTAAAGGGCTTTGTAAATCTTGAAGCACTAGCTATAAGTATTATTATTGTTTCAAAGAGATGCACTATGGCCAGTTTGTGACCAAGGCCACATTCTGGAGGGTATACATGGGGCACATGGGGCAATCTGAAAACAAGTGCCAAGTTCTTAGCAGCCCACATTACACAGACCCCTTCATTTACAGAGCATTTCTTCAGTAGCTACTATAAGTCAGTCACTGCGCTTTGGGGATGTAGAGGATAAAGGCAATAGTAACTGCCCTCAAAAAATCTAATTCTATCTGAAGGCAATGATGTCAATGAAAAGAAGTAAATACATAAAATATGCAAAGTTATTTTCAGAGGGTGAGGTATTAATAACTGGGAGATGGAATGAGTGGCCCTTGAGCTGAGCCTTGGAGATTGTGAGAGGAGTTGGAAGTGAAGGGGAGTATATTCTAGGCACAGGGCAGACCTGTGCCAAGGCGGAGAGGGACAATGGAGAACCCCAACAAAATGGTGGGCTGTGCCCCCCCAAAAAACAATCCAGCGAGAAATGTCAATGGCTCTGTCTACCTCCTTCAAATTCATGGAGTTTGGAGGCAAAGACTGGCAAGGTCCTAACTGAGATCCCAGGCTGAGAGTAACAGACCTGTCTACAGACTGCCATAGCTGGCAAATGGGGAACAGCCATGCATAGGGAGATGTTTGGGCAGAAAATCAGGCTAGCCCCACTTAGAGCATGGCTGTGTTTGTTTGCAGTGACCAGCTGGAGAGAATGGGCTCCCCTTCCCCTACTATTGAACCAGATAGAGGGGAAGTTTGGGCTGAGTCAGACTAGCCAGGAAGGAGAGAGATTTTTCCGGCAGCCGCAAGTGAAATACCCCCCAGAAATCTGCTCCAGGTGTAGAGATCTGGGAGGGCTGGAGTTTGGGGAGGATCAAGCGCATCTACAGTGCATGTTAGGATCATAATCTCCACTTCCTTCCTCCCACATTCCTTTAAACATGCAGCCGGAAGGCTGAGTTCCATGGCTGCCAGTTGGCTGACAATGGATATCCTACCCAGAAGGCCTGGTTCTGGGCTTGAGTATGCCCTGCTGGGAACACAAAGGGTTCAGGTAGCCTTCAGAGGGGGAACCTTAAGCCACCTTTTTAACCTTTTTCCTGAAAAGAAAGCCCCAACAAATATCTTCCAGCCTCCCCTTAAACACCTCCAGGGAGCAGGGAAATTCCAATATCTGGGGGTGATGGAGATTTGGAGGAAGCTCCAATGAGGAAGGACATTCTTTCCACTATCAAGCCTAAAACTGCATCTTGGCAATTTCTATTGGCTGCTCCCAGCTCTTCACCCCACCCCACCCCATCACCCAAGGAAAACAGATGTAATCTCTTCTATTGGGGGGAGGGGGCTTTACATACTTAGAGACAGATGTCCTAGGGCCCTTAAGGGCTCTATTTTCCAGGGTTAAACAAACTTGTCATCTTCAACTGACCTTTCTATGGCATCACCTCTGAGCACCTTCATTATCCTAACTTCCCAACTTGAGGCTCAGCCCAAGTGCCTTCTCCTACAGGAAGTCTATCCTGAATAACCTCCTTACTCCCCACCCAGCACTGTTAGTGCCTTCCCCTCTCTGGAAATGACCTTCCATTCTGTACTGACCTTTCTGCATTTCTATGGTTTCACTCCAACAGAATATAAGCTCCTTAAGGTCAGGGTAGATAGACAGACAGACAGACAGACAGATAGATAGACAGACAGACAGAAAAACAGACAGAGACAGGCAGATATAGACAGACAGTGAGAAAGTAGAGAGTAGGCAGATAGTGAGAAAGAGACAGAGAGATAGGCAGATAGAGAAACAAAGATAGATAGATAGATAGATAGATAGACAGACAGATGGAGAGCTAGATAGTCTTTGAATTGCCACAGTGGGTACTTAATAACTCATTGCTGACTGAGTGACTAAGCCTTCAGGCCAAATGTGCCCTTTTCCTCCAAGAGGTTGGCTGTGGCTTGGTCTCTGCTTCCTTCCCTGCCCTGGTCAGCCTGTTCAGGCCACCCTCCAGCTCACTGACGTCCATGGATGTGGGCTGGTCAGGGCTCCTCCCTGCTTTCCCCTGACACTTTCTTAATGCAGCCTTGCCTAGGAAAGCCTTAGCTTTTCTTGGCTGCCACATATTTCCATCTGTAATACATACATGATACACTTAGCAAAATGGCAAAGAACTCTTGCCAAGATCAAGACTTCAACACAGACTTCCATGCAAAGATCTGAAGCTGCCTTGTGCTGGGGCTCTGAGTTCAGGATGAGGCAGCTGAGGAGAAGGAGACCTCAGGGGTGAGGTCCCCAGAGGAGAGTGACAAATCTGCCTAGACTCTGAGAGAGACATCAAGGCTTTGTGAACCACATGTAGACCACCCAATGGGGAGCAGGCTCATGACCTACAGTGTCAGAGAGATTCTGCATAAGACAGATTGTCTAGCACTCACAAGTCCTAGAACAAGGCCAGGGCTTGGCATCAGTGTTGCTGGCTAACAGATGCAAGGCAAACACCAGTAGTAGCCCCACCTTGAAAAACAAGGGGAAAAAGTGAGGTGATGAAGACAGAGGATGAATGATCTTTGGATTGTTTGTGGGAGAGAGTTGGAAGAGACCTCAGGGCCTGATGATGAGGGATCTGATCATGATTACAACAATAGTGAGCTCATTTTGAACCATTTATGAATTTGTATTTTTGCACATAATGTGTTCGTGTACATTACATAAACACTTACAGATGTTTATGTGACAGCTGGCTCACTCAGTGGATAGAGCACTGGACAAGTAGTCAGGGTGATCTAAGTCAAATCCTACCTCAGACACTCCCTTATGTGTGTGACCCCGGGCAAGTCACTTAACTTCTGTCTGCCTCACTTTCCTCATCTGTAAAAAAGTCCAATAACAGCAATTATCTCCTGTACTGAGGATCAGATGAGATAATATTTGTAACATGCTTTTCAAACCTTAAAGTGCTGGAGAAACTCACCCTGGCCCCAACCTCTGGTTTGAATGGAAGCTCCCTGAGGACAGGAAGGCTTTCACTTTGTTTTAGGAATAGAGCAGGAAACAAACAGTTAAATGCTATTGAGCGAAGCAAAGTATTTAATAAATAAGCCCAGCCAAAGTATTTAATAAATAAGCCCAGCCAAAGTATTTAATAAATAAGCCAAGCATCTTACTTGATCCGATAATGACAACAGCTAACAGTTCTGTAACACCTGAAGGTTTCCAAAGCACTTCACAAATGTTATCTTACCACAACCCTGGTGTTATTATCCCCATTTTACAGATAAGAAAAGTTTCCAAGTAAGGTAAAGTAACTTGCCCGGGGACACACAACTAATAAATTTCTGAAGAGGATTAGAACCCAGATTTTCCTTAAATATGGTTGGAAAGGTAGGTTAACACACTTTTGTGGAGAGAAGGCACTTCCGTTCCTGGGGAAGAAGTTTGTTTTATCCCAGAGCACTGGGGAACAAAGGGAGGTTTTTGAACTGGGGGGAGAGGGGAATGACAGAGTTGGACCTAAGCCTTAGGAAGACAACTGGAGCAGCTGATATTGTTGGAGCACATGGTGATGGCTGTTACTGATAGCTAGGCAGGGGGAACAATGGAAAAGACCTGAGAGGTAAAAGCTGGATTTCTGACCTATCACTGCACCTGGCCTTCCTTGTATCCCATCTATCTCCTCCTCTCCCTTTCCTCCTCCCTGTCTTCCTCCTCCTCCTTTCCTCCTTCTTCCTATTCTCCTCCTTCTTCCTATTCTCCTCCTTCTTCTTTCCCCCTCCTGGGTTATGAAGGGTTTTGAACACCAGACAGAGGGTTTTATACTTGATCCTGGAGACAACAGGAAGTCACTGGTGTAGAGAGTGGATACAACCAGTCTCATTGCCAGTTTTTTCATTCATAAAATGGGGTAATAAGAGTAACTATTTCACAGGTTGTTGTGAGAATAATGTTAAGGTGTCAGATGCTTAATGAGTCAATATATACATATAGATACATATACATATATATATGAATATAAATATATATGTGTGTGTGTGTGTGTGTGCGTATAGTCACAGTCTACACAGAACTGTGAAGTAGTCATTCTTTCAGGATCACAGCTGAAGGTGTTGGACATTCTATGGCTATGGCCAGTGTGGTGGTTGGCTCTGCCTGGCTCCAAATCTTTGCTCCCAGGGAGGGGTCTCTGGGCAGCAAGGAAGTGACAATGATGTAAGCAAAGAAAAGAGCATCGGTGGAAAAATTTAGAATAAAAGTAGTTGGAGAGAAAATTAGTCCTAGCAAAAAGCCAGGAAAGAGCTGAGATCTGCATGGGCGGAGGGGCCCACCTAGACCTGGAACCATCAAGGAAGCAGCCTTGGCGCCAGAACCCCAAATCCCCAGTAGAAAGCACTGGGACTGCAGGGTAAAAGGTTTCTATTCCCACCTAGTCTTCTGATCTGAAACACATTGTGCTAATCCAGTCTTCTTACTAGCCTAGCCCAGGGAGTGCTGGACTCGGGCTAAGAAAAATCTGGGTCCAAAAGCTGTCAAAAGCACTGCTTAGCTGCATGACCTTGGACAAGTCACTTCTTGAAAGAATCAATCAGCAATACCTACTAAGCACCTTCGATATACCTGTGTTAGGGATACAAAGAGAAATGAAACCTTCTTGCCTTCAGAGACAGTCTATTGCACAGAATGTCCTTACATGTGCCCATAAGTCTATATGAAAACTTATGCCTCAGTTTCCCCATCTGTAAAATGCTAATCAATAGTTCACAGAGGCAAGTAAGATCATGTGTATAAGAAACTTGGGAAACCTTAAAGCTTAACACAAAGGGACCAATAATTAGTGGGGCATCGCACAGAGAATGTTGGAACCAGGTCAGGAAGACCCCCCTCTGACATGACTAGCTGAGTGACTGAGCAAATCACTCAGCCTTGGATTCCTCATCTCTAAAGGGGAGATAATTACTGGTTCCCAGGCGTGTTGTGAGGATTATATCAGACATTTGTCAGAGGCTTCGCAGACCTCTAGAGAAACGTCACTATCATTTATATTTTTAAAGGATTATATTATATCCCAATATATTGTATATTGTGCATATAATAATAATTCCTCCTCTCCCAGACCCCTCGAACCCTCCCCAGAAAGCCCAGCAGGTGGTGAGGAGGTGACAAAGCTCAGAGATTCCCAGGTCTGGCGGGGGAAGGGACCTCATGGGACATCAAGGCTGAGCCCTGCCTTTTACAGAGGAGAAGACTGAGGCTTGGGGACACAAACAGTAAACAGTAGGGGCTGGGCTCCTTTTACTCTGTTGCATGACCCTGTCTGGGGAGGAAGTCAAGGCCTCATTTGCCACAGAATCAGAGAACCTCAGAGTTCAAAGGGCATCCTCAGCAAGGTCTTTAGTGACCACAGAGAAGTCTCCCAATCTCTCCTGAGGCAGTGAATCACCCAGGCTTGAAGGAGTTAATCCTGCTTCTCATTCATCTATTAGTGACTTTGTAGCGGGGGGCCTACCTGAGTTCTGGGGGGGGAGGGAGAGTAAAATGCTATATAAAATACCATATAGAAGTACTTCTCCTTGCAACTGGTGTGTCCAGTTTTATGTTAATATTAATTAATTAATTAACAATTCATTAATTATTAATTAATATTTATTTTAATAAAATTAAAATAAAAAGGCCAGCTCAGTCTTCTTTTGAAATATAAAAACAAAACCCAGCAGTGACTTGGGTGTCCGGGGACCTGGCTGTGAATTCCACCTTTCCTCTCTTAGCCTCAGTTGCCAAATCTGTAAAATGAGATGGATGGCCTCAGAGCTTCTTTTTAGCCCTAAATCTCAGCTTCTATAATCCCGTCTTTCACAGTATCCTTTCCCAAGGTTGAGATACAGTTCCCCAACCTCCGCTTGTTTCCCCCCAGGAAGAGGAGAAAGTCAAGTGAAAGAAGGTTGGGAGAAAGCAATACTAAGTGATAATAAAAGCCTTCCAACTTGAGGTCTTGAATGGAGTCTTCCAATTAATAAATATTCTAGCAGTTAAAGATGACGCCCGAACCAGAGGACAGACAGAACTGGGGGTCTGCAAGTTTAGGGGAAAATTAAAATGAAAAAACTTAACTGACCCCTAGTTCCACTGCCATGGCTTAATATCTTCAATGGGTCTGCCAAGAGCAACTTTGCAAACCGCCTGAAGTCCTCTGTGAAGACACAGTGTTGATATAATTGCTATGATCCCTCCCTGTCTGGACTCCTCAGCAGGGATCCTGGCTCCCTTTCTAAATACAACCCTTGGTCCTGGGCTCTGGAAACAGCCCCACAGTAACAAAGTGGCACTGGAGACCACAAAGGCAAAGGCAGCAGAGACCAAGGATGCTCTGGTGCTCATGTTTCCTTTCCTCCCCCTGCTGGCAGCCGCTGGAACTGAAGGCTCAGGAACTGCTCAGAAAGAAAGCTTACGGGATGTGATTCAATCCTTTCACTTTTCAGAGGGGGAAACTGAGGCTCAAGAAGATGGAGTGACTTGTCCAGGGTCACACAGTTAGCAAGTGGAACGGGCAGGATTTGAACCCCAAGACTCAGACCACCAAATGTCATCACCAAGCCGCCTTCTTGTCCTCCTCCTATGGAGTCCTGGGTGATGATATTCATTATCAGACTACCCACTAGTACTCTATCCACTGCACCAATTGTGGCATTTAATATCTAGGGCTTCAATTTCCTCTGTAAAACAAACAGGTTGGACTAGATACATGACTCTAAGGGTACTTGCAGCTTAAAAATCTAGGATCCAATCCTTGAAATAAGAACACAATGGCTGCACACGTCACTTAGGGGGGCCCCCTTCCTCCTGGAAGTCTTTTATCATTCCCTCTTAGAATCAGGTGAGAATTAGCCCCCTCCCCAAATTACATCCTATTCCCTTATTTATCTGTTTAAGCCTATATATCCACTCCCATGCACCAACAGAATATAAGTTCCTAGAAAGATGTCTAGGTCTTTTTTGCCTTTTGGGGGGCATGTGGTTGAATGGTGGCTGCCACAGAGTGGGCATTTCATAAACACCTGTGGAGTCAAATCATCACACACACATACACACACACACACACACATACACACACACACACACATACACACATACACACACACAAAGGTTGCAGGGAGTGAGGAGGCCACCATCTGAGTTAAAACACTCATCTGGCCTAAACCCTAAAGGATCAGTACGAAACGAAAAGCCATATTAGGACTTTGGTCCTGGAGGAAGCAAAGCAAACACCCAGGCTTCCCAAAAGGCATTTTCATGGCCTGTGGTTCCCAGTACATGCTGTAGATTCAGTTGTTAGCCGCTAATGTCAACATTTTTGGCCAAAGACTCAACAACGGAAAACTCCAAACAAGTTTCATGGGGTCCCCGAGGTTGGCTCTCGGTATCCCTGGACTACATTAAAATCCCTTTCCTGCATTCTTCCCTAATGAGCTGGTTTTTCTCTATCAGTAATGAAGATTTACTGTGTGAATTGAAGAAATAATGGCATTCTTTACAGACATAAATATGACCACATTTTTTTCCCCAGTAGAAATTAGCTTCTCTGTGCTAGGACTCTCTTGAAATAACCTCACCCACACGACCAACACAGAACAGGCATCCCTGTGAAGTGCTCACATTCCTCGCCTGCTTGAAGCCTTCTAATTAGGAGATACTCACTACCTTCTAAGGTCACTTATTAGCCATGTGGACCAACTCTCATTCTTAGCAAGTTGCTTTTCTTTTTAAATCCCCTTAGATGGAGTTGGCATCTTCCTCTCTGCAACCCTCCATCCTTGGGCACTGCAAACCAAGTCCAGGAGAGGACCCTTCAGATACTTGAAATCAGTAAACAAAGACACAAAAATAGAGCCATTCAGGAGAATTGAAGCCACCCTAGGAAACAGACATTTTATAGAGAAGTACAAAAAGATTTGTTGGACTCACCAAACCAAAGTTCAGATATTACCTGCATGACCTTGGTCAAGTCACTTAAGACTTCCTGGATCTCAGTTTCATCCTCTACGAAATGAAGGAGCCTCTGAGGTCCCTTTCACCTCTAAATTAATGATCTTAACTCACTTAGCCTCTCTGTGCATCAGTTTTCCCATCTGTAAAATGGGGGAGTTTAGTCTAGAGGCCTCTGGAGTTTTTTCTAGTTCAATACCATACTATAAAGTAAACAGAATCTTACATTTGGAAGAGAATTTAGAGGCCATCTACTATACAATATTCAGAATTGGCTTCCATACTTCTAGGGGCTGTAAACTCATATTCTTCCAAGGCAGCTCCACTGGATAGAAATGTCTCCTTATTTTGACTACATCTGCCAACCCCACCCTGCATCTACCATCCTGAGGAGTGTTCCTGATGCCCCCCTTTGTTAGCCACCCCCTCCCCATTTACTATATATTTATTTTGATTTTCTTGCATGCTTTTAGTAGAAGGAAGGCTGGGACTTGTTGTTGCTTAGTAAATGCATATTAATTAACTGACTGATTTGCCCATCTGGTCTCTGCTTCTGACATTCCGTTCATCAGGAAAGAGGTGGCTCTCTTAGAGGCATTAAGTCCTTAAACAGGATAGGAGGATGTTTTTCCTTCCACCTGGTCCATAAACCAGTTATCTTCCAAATCACATATGGCCCAGGAAGTGTCTCCTTAGAGAGGTCTATAATAACTCTGGTTACTAGGGCCATTCACCCCTGCTCAAGTCTCCATGACAAAGGATCCTGGCTTCTCAGTAAAGCCGTGTTTGCCAGTGGTGGTCTGGCCTGTACTGCCCACTAAATTTCCCACTGCCCTTTTGAAAGACAGATGCGAAGAAGGCATGTGTTGAGTAAGTGGGACCTTCCTGTATACAGCCTCTGGGGCAGTCAAGGTCTGCACCTAAGAATTCCTGGTCATAGTGAACTCCACCCACAAAGCAAACCTACAAATGCTGTGGAATATACAGTCATCACGCGTTGTATGGGGCACTGGCCAGGGTGTATCAGCCAGTCTGAGATGAAGGTAAGCCCAGGGCTCGCTCGTCAGACCATGACTTAGAGGATCACAGCATCCTACATGAGGGCTGGAAGAAGCTTCTGAAAGTCAACAAATCCAATCCTCTCATTTTACAGGTGAGGAAACTGAGGCAAATAGCAGAAACAAGAAAGAACCAGGGCCATCTGAAGCCCAAGTCATTGCTTCCCCCACACCACAGCATACAGAATTGTAATAAGATTATACATCAGTAAGAGAGAAATTTACCATTTGGATTTCAAAGCTGTCTTCTAAAAATCCTATTCAACAAACATTGATTAAGTGTGTATTCAGAATGGCAAACTCAGTAAACCATAGTCCTGCTCTCACTAAACATACCACCTAGTTGAGAATTTGATACATAAACCAATCACCATTATGCAAAACAACCTACAGTGAGTGATTTGGTCATCCCAGGTCTGCCATCATAATGAAACCATAGATGAAAGTTGGGAAAGAAATTCAAGGTTATCTTTTCCAAAATCCCTCATTTTAGAGTTAAGAAAATTGAGTCCCAGAAAGGACTTGCTCATAGGCATACCATCAGATTGGAACCCAAGTCCACTGATTCCCAAATCTATCTCTCATTGCCTCTGAGTAACAAAGTCCAAAACAATATTTCAGTAATATTGTAAAGTCTCACAGGGTTATCCAACACGACCCTTATCCATTTTGAGAGGGGGAAGGCTTAGGCTAGGACTGGAGAAGATGCAAATGAAAAAGAAACCAGGGTGCTGATTGGCTTCCCTTGCCCCCCACCCTCCCTCTCCCAGGGCAGACCAAGAAAATGTTGACAGTTCCATCGATGACCAGCAGGGGGAAGCATGTTAAAATCTATGCAGAAATTACAGTCATCTGTAGTAACTGGGCTCTGGCTGTATTTGAGTTTTGAAATTCTCGATCTCAGCTGGCTGTTATGTAACCAGAAGGCATCCATCCCCCTAGGTTCACTGTAGAGTCTTATTTCCTATTAACTAGTATGTCACGCAATTGTCAGTCAACAAACACTTACTAAGCACCTACTATGTGCTAAGTGCTGGGGATACATAGAAAGGCAAAAGAGAGTCCCCATGCTCAGGAAATTACAAAGGAGGACATTTACAGAATGCCGGGCCTGGAATCTGGAAGACCTGAGCTCCAATCTGGCCTCAGACACTTACTACTCTGGACAAGTCACCTAACCCCAACGGCCTCAGTTTCCTCATCTGTAAAATGAGCTGGAGAATGAAACATCAAACCACTCCAGTGTCTTTGCCAAGGAAACCCTCAACATGGTCATAGAAGGGCTGAATTTGACTGAAAAAGGACTACTAAACAATAACACTGTAATCGATGAATAGACTCTTATTAAGTTCCGACTGCATGCTAGAGGCTACGCTAAGCTCTGGGGATGCAAAATGAGGCAAATGATAGTCCTTGTCCCTGGGGAAATTATGAAGAGGCACACCATGATCAATTAATAAACTCTCACAAAGCACCTACTATGTGCCAGGCCACTGTGCTAAGGGCCAGGGATACCAAGAAAGTCACAGGACAGTCCCTGCCCTGAAGGAGCTCCCAACCTGGTGGGGGAGGGTAGGGAGAGACAACAGGGAAACAACTGTGCACCAACAAGCTTTGGGATAATGAAGTGGAGAGGGTCCAAGGTGGCTTGGCTCTAGAATTAAGCAGAAAAGGCTCCCCCGAAGGAGGCTCAGGATGAGGAGGAAAGAGAGCAAGGTCCTCCTCGGGGGCTACACCAGGACTGCTGCAGGGGGTGCCAGTCAAACACAAGCTCTAGCAGGTCCCATTGGGCTGAGGCACAGGAACAGACTGTATGTGTGTCCATCATTCCAAAGTGGCATGGTACCAGGGAGTGAGTGCCACACTCATTGTGGGCCCCTATGACTTGAGTCACATGAAGAATAATTTAACATCAAAGCTCAGCTATTCTACTCTCTACCTGAATACCCTTGGTTAATTCACCTACCTGAGTCTCAGTTTCCCTATCTGTAAGAGGAAAGGATTGACCCAGATGAAGCCCAGGGTCCTTTCCAGCTACACAGCACTTTTCTTGGGCTCCTGTAACCAGTCGATTTGGCCACAGGAAGAAGACTTTTTCAACCTGAGCATCTCCCAGATCTGCTGTCTGCACCTGCAGAAGGAGTATTCATCCTGACAGAAGTACGCTGGGAAGTAACATCACAGGGTGGTATTTGATTAAGGTCAGTGACAACTCCTGAGCCAGGTTTGGGCTGCATAGTTGTGTGCCTGCTCTTGTAGGTTGGTACCGGTGAGGTCCAAGGCGGTGAAGTCACTTAGGATCCCAGAGTCTCAGCTCTATAGCTAGAAGGGACTTTAGGAATCTTCAAGACCAACTTCCCCACTTTACAGATGAGAAAACTGAGGCCCAGAGAGACTAAGTGATTTGCCCAGGATCACACAGAATCTGTCCAAAGCAGAATTTGAGTTCAGGTCTTTCCAAAGCCAAGTCCAGGGCTCCATTCGCTGTACCACCTTTACTTCAGTCTTCACAACCCACTCTGACACCAGCTGTGTGCCTGTGGCTCCTGCATCTGTAACATAAAGGTGGTGCCACTTGGCCCACCTATGTCACTGCGTTACGGAAAGAAGCTTGTGAATGTCGAAATGTCACAGAAATGTGAGCTGCTAATATCTTTGTTATCGTTATTTTCATTGTATTCAGATCAGTGAATGGAAAGTAAATTTCAGGCTGAAGATGGAATTTTACCAGAGGCCTGGACTGCATTCAGAGCCTATCGATGGCCAGGAAGTCCAGGCTGTGGAGAAACTGGAGCAGCCGAGGGAGAAGCAAGGGGAAAGATGCTGCAAAAAGATGTGTCTGTGGTTACAGTGCTCATTGTCCTTGAGATGGAGGAGTTCTCTCTCTCCCTCACTCCCTTTCCTTCTCTCTTTCTCCCTCTCTCTCTCTCTCTCTCTCTCTCTCTCTCTCTCTCTCTCTCTCTCTCTCCCTCTCTCTCTCTCTCTCTCACACACACACACACACACACACACACATTCACTCACACATACTCATATATACACTCACTCACAAATGTTCACACACACATTCATACACACATACTCTCATACACACACTCACACATGCACACACACACACACACACACACACACACACACACACACACACTCCCAGGCTCAGCCAAGTAGGTAGACCTACCATTTCTGGGCCTCCTCATCGATAATGTAGATCAAGAGCCTTATTTGTATTGGAGGAGTCTCCAAGCAGTGCTTAGTTTTAACGCAGATATGACCTGGAACGTACCCAGGCTCACACAGACGCCCAAGAAATGGAGAGCACTCCTCTGGGGCTCAGTGGGCTTTAGGGAGTGGCCAGAGGAAGCACTGCTGTCTGGCTCCTGCAGCTCACTACTTGGAACCAGTTGGGGAAGGACAGATACTCTGGGAGCCCTGAGTGGGACTGGGGTCCGAGCAGTGTCTAAAGCAAAAGCCATCCTGGAGGGGCCTGGCCAAGCTGCAATGACCAGGAGGCCCCACTGAGGTAAGTTAGTAAACGTAGCTACACTAGTGTAGGCAGATCCATCAGGCCATGCTTGGTCATCATTTTCCTTCTTTCTTTTCTTTCAGATAAAGAGAGATCAAAGAAGAAAGAAAACACAAAACAGAAAGACATGGAGAGAAAGGGAAATAGGGATAATGATACATAGATAGATAGATAGATAGATAGATAGATAGATAGATAGATAGATAGATAGATAGACAGACAGACAGACAGATAGGTAAACACTATGGTAGAGAACGAGAGATAATTGGGGTGGTCATATAGGATGATGCATCAGAGAAACTAAGAGATTAGAGATAGGAAAAAAACATATGTGTTTGAGAGGGGAGAGGGAAGGAGGAAGGAAAGGAGATGGAGGGGGAGGAGGAGAGAGGGAAAGGGGGTAGGGAGGGGGTGAAACAAGGGACATGAGAGATGGAGAGATTAAAGAGTGATGGAAGATGATAGAGACATCAAGAGAGACTAGAAATAGAGACAGAGATTGGAGAGGAATGTGATTAAGGAGAGATCACACCTTGAGGATGATAAAGCTCAAAGTAGAGACAGCCAAGGAAAGGTAAGAGGTTAGGAATAGGAATGCAGAGAAAATTGCTAGAGATACATTAGAGGTAGAATGAAAGAGATGGAGAGGTAAAGAGAGCTGATGACATAGAGAGGAGGAGAGGGAGAGGAAAGGAGATAAATGGAAGGAAAGGGAGGAGAAGGAAGGGGAGGAGATATGGAGGAGAGGAAAAGGGAGGAGAAGGGAGGGAAAGGGGAAGCACAATATGGTAGATAAAGGGTCATCTTTGGAACAAGGAAGCCCTGCGTGCAGATCTCATGCTCACACAAACGAGCTGTATGATCCTAGGGAAATGATATAACCTCTAAGTGTCCCAGGCAACTCTCCCAAGATTATGAATTGCAGAGAAGTTGTCCACTTGCATCAGCAGAATCTTCCATACAAATGAAATCACAGATCTGAACCAAAAGAAATGCTCTGGAGTTTATAAAGGGAGCCCTGGCTGACCCCCTGGGAGCCTGTCTAGTTGATGTCAGAAGAGATCAAAGAAAATACTACCCTGACAGCTGAATAGGAAAAGTTTGGCTAGAAAGGACATGGCGGAAATTTTTTTCCCACTTTTTTCTTTCTTCTTTTTAAATCAGCTTTTGAGCTTTCAACTAGGTTCATAAAAGAAGTCACTTTGTAAGGGGAGGTAGCAGGGGCTGCATGGAAGGATCTTGGCTTTGCAGCCATAGTCTGACTGGGTCTACTTGAATCCATATAATCACGGGCCGAGTTTGAACCGTGCCCTGCAAGCTGAGGGTAGTGTTTACCACCAGTGATGCCCTGCTTGTGAGAAGGAGCGTCATCACCAGGAAAAAAGGCAGCCCCATCAAGTATCAGGAGAGGGAGGTATCAGAGGAGCAGCCTGGGTGCTGCCCTGATACCCTCAGAGTGGTGAAGGATCCAGATGAAGTTACCAATATGGCTCTTAGGTCATCTATGTGGAACTCTACAGAAAGATGTGGGCAAAAATCTCATGGAATAAGGAAGTAAGGATTTGTAGGAAACTGGGTGGGGAAGGAGATATGCATGACTCTAGAGAGTCTCAAATCAGTTAGATACTGGAGGATCTACTAAAGCACGCTTTGTGTTATAGATAGGCCTTTAATTTTCTCAATGTAGAATCAATCAGCAAACTTTTATCAGTTCTCTCCCATAAGCCAGGTACTAGACACTGAGAACTCAAGAGAAGAAAAATTCCTGCCATCACACACTCCAAATTTGGATCTTGGGGTTCAGATCTCAAATCCCATGCTTTTTCCGTGGCACCATGTTGTCTCCAACATATCAATGTGTGATTTCAGCCTGAACACTCCGGGCCATTTCATTCACATACAGTCTAACACACTGCATTCCTTCTGGCTCTGCCATTGGTGAAAACTGGAATTCCAGGTCTTCAAAGGCAGAACTGGTATTTAATTATTTCCATTTCTGAAATGAAGCAAGCCGTTTTTTTTTTTTAAGACGGAAAAGCTGTGGGATTAGAAGTTACTTCAGCTTCAACCCGACACACTTGCTCTAAGTCTATTCTTAGTCTAAGCTGATCTACTGGACTAATATCCCCAAACGGAAGATTAATGGGCACAGCTACAAAGGAATTACTCTACCCTCTAATAGCAAGATGGTATCAAACAAAATTCACCCTCTGACTATGACCGCACTGCTGAGAGTCAGTAAGTCTTTTTTCTTCTCAAAGAACTCTTGGAAAACTACAGTGAGACTGAGTAGGGGAGGAAGCCCTGAGGCCTCTACTGCTGGGTGACCTCTCTACCTGCCCCATCCAGCAGGAGGATTCTCTGTTGGCCCCGTCATTGTCATCACCAACAAATAAGCAGGTGAGATGGAGCAACGGCATCCCTAACAATAGGCAGCTAGGTGGCGCTGCAGGGGATAGAGCCCTGGTCTTGGAGTCTGGAGGACCTGAGGCCAAATCCGGAGCAGAGGCTTATTTGTTGTGTGACCCTGAGCAAGTCACTCTGTTTGCCCCAGTTTCCTCATCTGTAAAATGAGCTGGAAAAGGAAATGGCAAATCAGTCCAGTATCTTTGTCAAGAAAACCACAAATGGCATCACAAAGGGTCAGATAAAATTGAAATGACTGAACAAGTATCTATCCATCTATCCATTTATCTATCTATCTATCTATCCATCCACACATATGTATAATATATGCCATATATAACATAGATAATATATATGTATATGTATATGTACATTATATTATAAACTCCTTGGGGGTAATTGCCGTCTCACTTTTGCTCTTGCATCCCTCTTTCTTAGCATCATGCCTTACAGGTAATAAATGCTTGCTGATTGGCTAATTGGAAGAGTGAACATATAACATTGGACTGTGCATGACATCTGCTATGGGTGCTTGGGAAGTAGATTTTGATGCTGAACCAGAAACCCAGGAAAACAGGAAGTTGTAGCCAACCTGGCCACAAACTTCTCCAGTGAATCGTCCACTTTCCTGGAGTACAATACATCTAGGAGTCCAGTGCTTCTCAGGGCCTGATGCCAAGCACTCAGTCAGGGTCCAAGATGACGCACAAGCTTTCAGTGGAAAACAAAGCCAAACAATGTCCTTAAGAGCTGTTTCCATTGTACTAAATGTTGAACTATTACCAGATGAATCTCTAAGGACCCGAGTGTGACCTTTTCAGATGGACGGGGTCCCATGGCGGAGGGACTGTCAGTGCAGCACAGTGGAGAGTCAGGGTAGTATAGTAGTGAGGGTCTTGCATTGATAGTTAGGAGACAGCAGGTTTCCAAACCCAGGTCCCTAACTTCCTTGTGGGACCTTCATCATCCCTTAACTACTGTTCCTACATTAGCAAAAGAAGGATACAAGCATCTCTACAGAGCCTGGCTCACAAGTGCTTTGTAAACTATGAAATGTTGTAGACATGGGAGTTATTGGCATTATTTGGAGGGTTAGTTATTTATTTACAGCAGGCTCCCTATCTTCAGATGGGGAATGTGCCTGGCACTGCCTTAGGATCATAAAAGGCTCTATGAAGATCTGGGGATGAGAATTCTGATCCCCTAAGGGATTCTGAACACCTCTCTCAGGATTTGTCAAGAAGAAATTGGGTCCCATTTCTGAGCTGAACGCTGTGGCCACTGGGGATGGCCAGTCTTCTTGTTTTGTAAAGTTTTGAAGGAGCAGAACTATTTTGTTTGTTTGTTTTGAGAGCTGGTGGCTAAAGAGTTAGGAAAACATGAATTCCCATCATGCTTTCGGAAGTCTGTGTGATAAGGGGAATGTTTATTCACCTTTCTGGGCCATAGTTTCCTCTTGTGTCACTGCATGATCTCTAAGGCCCTTTCCTTCTCTAAATCCCTACATGACCTGCCCAAGGTCACAGCCAACAAGGAGCAAAGGGAGGATTCAAACCTTGATCTCCTGACTGCAAATGTGCTTTTCTTTCCACTGCTACAAAGATGAATTGAAAACCTATTGAGTTGATATAATATTAGCTTTGGTTGTTTGGTACTGGCATTATGGATGCTTGATTACTTACTTCCATACCACTTTCCAATCTAGAACTATAGATACTTTTTCCTCGTTAATTATTAGGGATTTTTGTTATTGAGTCGTTTCAATTGTGTCCAACTCTTCATGACTTCATTTGGGGTTTTCTTGGCAATGATACGTAAGTGGTTTGCTATTTTCTTCTCCAGCTCATTTTACAGATGAGAAAACAGAAGCAAACAGGGTGAAGGGACCTGCCCAGGGTCACACAGCTGCTAAGACCAAATTTAAACTCTGGTCATCCTGACTCCAGGGCCTAGACTCTATCCTCTGCAGCACCACCTAGCTGTCCTTGTGTGACTTTAAGCCACTCATTTAACTCTTAGGTCTTTAAAAAAACAGGTATCTGTGGTGCCTTTCAGCTGTTACAACCGATGATTCAATGAAAGCAGATACTGTCAACTTCTTAAATCAGAAAAGACACATCCTAGTAAAATCAGACTAATAATGTTTGTACTACCTTCCACACAGGACCACTGTGAAACTCAAATGAGATAATCTATCTATGGTGCTTTAACTGTAAAGCACCATACAAATGGGAATTACATATATTACACCACATAATAATAAAATTTGCAATTTTCCAATATAATTGTAAAAGACTGAAGAACAGAAGGCCAAGAGAGGATCAAAGATTGAGAGCTGGGAATTCATCTCATCCAGTGCTCTCATCATTTTTAAAAAAGTTTCGCTGATGCACATTGTTCTGGCACCTTTTTAATACATGTCCTATCTCCCCTGCTTGGAACAAATACTACTAAACAAAACAAAGTGATCCCATGGTGACACCAACAATGTATGTAACATTCCATATCCCTAGTCCACCACTTCCAAGGAAAAGAGGGCTATACTCATTTTCCAGGTGAGAAAACTGATGTCTAGATTTCTCCAAGGAAACACAGACATTAAGAAGCCAAGCTGGGCCTTGAGATGCCTCCCAAAGCATTTTACAGTAGACAAGAAAGTATGGTCCTATAGAGGTGAGAGGAGTTACTTAAAAGTACACCCTGGCCTGTTGTATCAAGTGGCAAAGTGAACACAGGTCCACTCTGACTTCAAATTAAGCAGACTGTGAAAGGTCCCAAGAAGCCAGGGGAAGATGTGGCACCTACTGCTCTCCTTGTGAAATCCAACAGCATTCAAGGTCATATTCCACACAGCTCAGATGTGAGGCCAACAGGGCATCTGGTCAGGGCCCACCAAACAGATAGAGGGCTCTGGCCTTGTGTGAGAAAGATCTCTTTCCAGACCTCTCCATGCCAGTGGAGAAACTTAACCCCTTTATGGGAAGGAAGGGCCCTGGCCCTGGCCCTGGGGAAGCTGAGCTTGGAAAAGGGTCTGTGCTCTTTGCCTTCTTGACCTGGTCACAGACCTAAGGAGCTTGGGTATCAGAAGATGTCAGGAGAGCCAGCTGCTTGCAATGCCTTCACAGCATTACCTGCTGTTGGCAACATCTGCATGCTTGAGATGGTTCTCCTTGGAGACATTTAATAGCTAGATTCCTGGCCTGTTGGAGCTGGAAGGGGTCTTCTTCTGACCTTCCCAATTCCCATTATTTCCCTCCTACCAAGCAAGCCTAAGAGCTGTCCCCAAACTCTGATGTTCATCTCCTTCCTCTTGGTCTTTGTACAACAGACTGTTGGCCATGCCTAGAATGCTCTCCTTCCTCATCTGCCCACTTTTGAACCACAAGCTTCTTTCAAGGTGTCCCACAGGCCCTCCCTCCTATAGGACCCCATTCAAGACCACCTGGGCCTAGAAAAAAGAGGAGGACTTGGATTCAGATCTTGCCCCTGCCAGTTGCTACCAGTGTGACCATCAGCCATGAGGGAAGGAAATCCCCAATTCCCTCCTCTGTGAAAGGAGCGGGTTGGGACTATAGCACTGTCAGGCCCACGTCAGATACAATGGACAGTTCAGAGCTCAAGATGCAAACAAACAGTTCCTTGCCTAAAAACATATTCCACAACCCCACCTCAGCCTCACTGAGGCAGCTTCAAGGCATTCCAGAGTGGATCAGGAAACAGCCACAGCAAAAGATAAAAATCTCTAGCAATAGGTTTAAAAGGCATCTACAAGGAGGTTCCCCCAAGGTTTCAGGAGACCCAGTCAAGGCTCTAAAAACACCAAGAGCCTAAACTGATCCACCGGGGGAAAAGTTGACCCTAAATGCCCCCAGGTCAGCACCAGAACTTCCTGACTTCCAAACAGCCCAGTGGATGTGACCCCTCAGCACCAGGGTCCAAGCCCACAGAAGACAGAAGGCTAGTTTGGAGCCAGAGAGCCTGGGTTCAAGTCATCTGACCCACCCTCAGTTTCCTTATCTCTAGAAAGAGGATGGCTTTCTCCCATTAACAGAGGATTCCTTTCCTCTCTTTCTCCTCCTCTGTAATGGGAGGGGGATAGGTAGGGTCTCATGAATTGCAATTCTACAGGAGAAGGTGTGTGTGTGTTCATCCTTCACTGCCGAAGTAGACCATGCCATCAGAGAAATGACGACACGACTTGCACTTGACTTTATTTTGAGTGAGGGAGGGCTGTTCAGGTCACTGGCCTCACTTCTTCTCCAGAGCCATCTGAATCCAGTGACCAGATATTCATCAGGATGACTGGAGATGACCCAGGATGAGACAACCAGGGTTAAGTGACTTGCCCAAGGTCACACAGCTAGTGAGTGTCAAGTATCTGAGGTGAGATTTGGACTCAGGTCCTCCTGACTCCTGCACTGGTGCTCTATCCACTGTACCACCTAGCTGCCCCTAGCCCCAGGATGATATGGAGAGAAGGAGAGAGGCTACAGTCCCCATGCTTGGCCCTGAGATAAAGTGGAGGATGGAGGATGGGCCACAGAGATAGAAGATGGGCCACAGAGATAGAGGATGGAGGATGGGAGGACAGGCCATGGAGATAGAGGATGGAGGATGGGCCATGGAGATAGAAGATGGGCCACAGAGATGGAGGATGGACCTCAGAGATGGAGGATAGGACACAGAGATGGAGGATGGAGGATGGGAGGATGGGCCACGGAGTTGGAGAATGGAACACAGAGATGCTCCACTCAAGAGTCCCTAGGCTCCTTTCTAGTTCTTTGCTCCTGTAAACATCCTCCTCTGAGCTAGGCTCTGCAGGGGTCATTAACACCTGTAAGGAGGCCTACCCACCACATACAAGCAGTGGACTGCACCTGGTTTGCACACTGAGCTCCTGCCAGTACCGATATTGCTAGAAGGAACAGTAGGACGGCTCCTCCAACGTTCATGCATTTTGCAAGCAGCACTGGCCCCACAATGTGGCAGCTTCCCTTTCTATCCAGATTCCTGGCAGGATTAGGGCGATACCATCACGGCTGGCCAGCCAGGCTGGTTGCGTCGTGCTTTGTCCCTTGTCACCCTATTCTTCCAGGTAGAGAGATTACAGGAGCGTGCACTGAAATCTAATCATGGGCTGGAGTAATCCTCCTCTTGCTTCAGATCCTGGAATGTGAGGGCTGGAAGCAGCCTAGATATCTTATTAGAGATTCGTCCCTTTAGGGCTGAGAAAACTGAGACCTAGAGAAAGGTGATCTGCCCAAGGTCATGCAAGGAAATAGTGAATGTAGAGAGCCTCCCCCTCCACGGCTAGATCCACCGTACAGAAAAGAAAGAAAAATCTATCTAAAAGCAGTTTTATTCTATTGGGTTTACTCAGATGCTGTAGCTTTTATGGCCTAAATAATGTTTGCTAAAGATGAATCTGAAGGATAAAAGTGAGTAAAATCCAACGGAGTCATTCCTGGGCATTCACAGCCCATCAAAGGTAGGGCAAGGTGCCCAGGACTTCAGATAAGAGGCACTGGGATATGAAAATGCCAGGAGCCTGCATCTTTCTACTTGAGACAGGATGACATTGTCCAAGTCATTTCATCTCTTCTACAGCATTTATTCGTGAACAAGTTGTACCCCCTCCCCCATCAGAGACTATCCCACAATGCACCAGTCTGTCTAATGAAAACACAAGACACATGGCTTCCACCCACAGCCAGTGGCCTTTTTAAAAAACTGTATCTTATGTCTTATTTTATTTTGCTTTTGGCCTCTAAGATAAACCAAAGAGGGAAGGACAGTATGGTGCCTGCTGGCCTGTCCCAGAAGCATTCACTCAATTCAAGAATGGGAAAAAGTCAGAAGTACTAGGTCAACAAAGACAGAAAGGAAAGTAGACTTTTCCTCAAGGGGCACTGAGGTGGCCCTGCAGAGTCTGAATCACTGGGCCTAGAGTCAGGAAGACCTGAGTTCAAATCCTACCTCAGACACTTACTAACTGTATGACTCCAGACAAGTCACTTCACCCTTTTTGCCTCAGTTTCCTCATCTGTAAAATGAGCTGAAGAAGAAAATGGCAAACGACCCCAATGTCTCTGCCAAGAAAATCCCAAATAGGGTCATGAAGAGTCTGACTCCAGTGAACTGAATGAACAACAAAAAAGTTTCTTGTGTACTGGGGGCCAGGAGGCACAAAATGGGCACATGGATGAGGACACTAGAAGTAGATACGGAGTAATACATGGCCATGTGAAGATGGGGGCAGGGAAGGAGATGGGAGACATAGAGACAGAAAGAAGAGAGAGGGAGGGGAAGAGAGGGGGTGGGACAGACAGACAGACAGAGAGGGAGTCATCTGAATCATGCCTGATGCTTCAGGATTCCATCTGGGGCATAAAGGTCTTCAGAGGAAGGTGGCACTTGAGCTGTGCCTTCAAGGAAGTCAGGGATTCTGTGTGGCAGAGGCAAGAAGGGAGAAAGTTCCAGGGTCCCATCATTCATTTCCCCCAGGACGAGGCCACCTCACCCCTACAGAACAGGGACCGTTCCAGAGGATGCTGGTTCAGAACATGCTTTGTTTATGAAAATTATATCCTGAACTGGGGGTTTAACACTGAGATGGGACAGCTAGCTCCTATGTGTACAGAAAGCATTCATATGGGAGCCAGTGCTGGCCAAGCCACTGCTGGGGTAGAGGACAGCAGGGTTTTTTCCCTCCCTCTCCCCTTGAGCTACCCCCCCCCCCCCCTTCCCACAGTTCCATCTCTGGTCTCCATGCAGAAGCATACCTCCCCAGTCAAGCTGTCCAGAATTCAGCTCAGGGCCATTTAGGGCTAGACAGCAGACCAAGAAAACCACAATGGCACTGTGCAATCTGAGTGAGGTGTGGAGAGCAAGCCACCATGGGCAGAGACCAAAAGCACAGGCAGCCCTAGGCGATTTGTGACTTAACAAAAGGGCTGGGGAGCTTCCCTCTACCCCTCTGCTCCTAACCCCTTTGTGCTTTCCGTGACCCATCTGTGCCTTTGTAGCTAAATCCCTGGTTCTCCAATCTGATCTTCCTCAGTCAGGATCTACTTTTAACATTCATTTAACCAAGAGGCAGGGTGGGGATGTGAAAGAAGCCTTGGGGGCAGTGAGAAAACCTACAAGTCCAGGCCCTGTTAATCACTACCCTATAACTTGCAGCAAGCAGAGCTTGGCCCTGTGGGCCTCTGTTTCCCCATCACACAATGGTGGGGAGGGGGGAGAGGAGGATGCTAGGTGATCTCTAACATTCTTTTCACCTCTAAATCCATTAGAGAATGACCAAATTGATGTCTCTCCAACCATAAGACAGGGAGCTAACTATTCTGCTTAAGAGTTTCAGCACCCATCTTACCACACCAATTTGAACTGGCTCATTCCTCCACCTAGCAATGGAGGGGTCTACGAGATTTGTCCTTCTGTTGGCCATTGACCAAGCCATAGAGAACCACAATGGTAAGGATGTAGAGAGCCAAAGGAAACAAGAATAAGCTCAGTGTCAAAATGTCATCTGCTGTCAAACACTAAAATCACCCAGAATGAGCAATCCCTGCCCCCACCCCAATGAGGCTTCTGCCTTTGAAGATGCTGGGGACCAGAAGCACTCACCTGAGGGCAAAGGTCAAATTTTGGATGCTTTCTGATGCTACTTGCAGGGTGTCCAAGATTGAGAGTGAGAGGGTTGGCACCCAAAGGATCCCAAGGCCAAAGTGGGTGCTGTGAAAAGCAGAGGACTGAGAGATGGCTAGAGCCTCAAATCAGCTGCTGACTGGCTAACCCAATGGCCTTGGGCACTACAGAACCATTTAACCTCTTCGATCATCAGGCACTCAACTGATGTCACTTTCCTGCTCCAGAATTTTCTGTGGCTCCCTACTGCCCTATGTTTCTGGCACAAATGGGAAGCAATTAATAGCACTCAATGAATAACAGGGAATGGGATTTCCTCCACTGTGAGACAGCAGTGAAGAGACTGCTATTTTGTGACTCTGGAGTTTTGGGAAGAAAATGAGAAGTTGAGCCGTAGCACTTTGTAAAAATAAAGTAACGTAAGCTACGGTTATCTTACCTGAAAAGAAGAGATTCCCTCTACTGTGAAGAAATCCAGTGACAAGGAGCAAGTATATGCCAGTAGGACCAGGTCACCCCTCTACTGGAAAATCTTCAATGGCTGCCTATTGCCTCTGCACAACATCTTTACTCTGGCATTGAAAATCCTGCTACAGTCTGGCTCCCACCTAACTTTTTTTTTTAGATTAAATGTTTTATTTACTTACAAATGAACAAAGCATGTTAGTGAATCGAAAGACATGAGGAAGGTTCATTTCATATGAGCCCTCAAATTACTTTTTAGGTATTTTCTTCTAAATTGACAGGTTTAAACATTAAGTCAGTATAACATAAGATAAACACAATGTACATTTACAAAGCCATAAATGTCCACTTTTTTCTTTCTTTATAAAAAGGAGATAATACTTTTTGTCTTCAGGATAGCTACTTGAGCAAAAATAATAGAGACTACAGTGAGAAAGTTCTGGCCATCTTGTTAAACATCCTGAGGTTTGTCTGCTCAAAAAAAAAAAAAAAGAATTTCCAGTATACAGTTTACTTGTCATTTATCACACTAAAACAGAAAAGTATTAATGTGTTATGTGCAAAAGCCACATTACAACATGCCAGTTGATTGCAGTTTTCCACAGGTTACTGGCAGGAGTCTTATCTTCCATTTGGCACACATTTTTATGAAACTCTCCATCGAAGCCCTCCTTGGGATGAACCACCAGCAGATAACTGTTTTTCTATTTTTTTCTCTCTGTTCTTCTTCTCTTCTACAGAATGCAGATTTAAAATTCCTCGAGATGAAGACTCCTTCTGTCTTCTTTCTGCTGCTTCTGCAAGTTTTAATCTTCTATCTTCTAGGTCCAGTGGGTCCTGGGACTGTTCCCCCAGGCAGGGCAGGCACAGTCCCATGTCCACTCCATGTGGCGCCCACCCAGGCCGCCGTCCACTTAGAAAGCTGGGGTGGGTGTGGCCCCGCTCAGGCTGGCATGCTCTCGCCAACCCCTCCTCCCAACTTTCCAGCCACACTAAGCTTCCTTAGGGTAGGGGCTTTTTTATAGGAACATAATAAATGCTTGTTGGTTGAGTGATTGATTCCCCACCCCCACCTCATTATTCCCTTTCATGTAATCTCTATTCTAATCTACTTGGTCAGCTCAGCTGTTGCTCATCCACGGCATCCAGTCTCTTGTTTCGGTGCATTGGTATCTATGGTCTCCTAGGTCTGAAATGCTTTCCCTTTTCCCTTTCACTTCAAACTTCTTTCAAAGCACAGCTCAGGTGCCAGCTATCTCCTCCAGGAAGCGTTCCCTGATTATTTTGTATCTGTCATCTGCCTCTTTTTGAATCCCTAGTGCCTAAAACAATGCCTGGCTAACAGTAGGCACTTAATAAATGCTGACTGATCTATTTGGTATTTATGTATTTATGCAGCAATGGATAGAAAGCTGGATCTGGAATCAGGGAGAGGTGAGTTCAAATCTAGCCTCAGACACTTACCACCCATATGACTCTGGGCAAGTGACTTAAACAATACCTACCTCAGTTTCCTCAGTGACAAAATGGGTATCATAACAGCACCTACCTCCCAGCGTTCTTGTGAGAATCAAATATTTGCAAAGTACTTGTCACCCAGTCTAGAACACAGTAGGTGCTAGTGCCCTCATTCCCCCTCATATACATATCATGCCCATCCACCCAGGGAGAGACCTGCAGAATGTAAGGTCCTTGAGGACAAGAATCAGATTTCACTTTTCAATGTCTCTTTCCATTACTCACCAGAAGGCCTGGAACCAAAGATGATCTTTTAGAAGTATTTGTTGCATTAAAATGATTGTTTGAGGCTGGTTCCTCTCCACCTTCAACAGCAAAGGCAATACTAGTGGACACTTGACTTTATTCCCAGTTATTTTTGCAATCAGACGAATTGTTGAGAGTGGGGAGTGGGGTTTACATCCCAGTAATGTTATGGTAGGTCCTACTGTAATGAACAGAGCAAGGTGAAGTAGATGATTTTCAAAGAATGGAAAAGATTTGTACCAAAAGTGAAGCCAAAAAAGATGAAAGTTTCTCTTAAATATGGACTTGCCCCTAAGCAAAGAAGATGCTGAACACTTAACCCTCCTGTACCTAGAGCATTTCCTGGTGTCAGTCATTCCATTCACCAATGGTCCCCATTATGAGCTGCCATGGCAGGTGTTCTGAAGTCCCTTCACATCCCCTGAAGTGGCTTTTCTGCCTAATCACTAAAAATAATAATAACAGCTAACAAAAGCCAAGTCTACCAAGAATTCCTCTTCTGGTGAAAGCCCTTCGTGGTAACATCTTAAAATAACTCACATTTGGAAGAACCAGTTTTTTTTAAAGGACAGTCATCATGACCACATTTTCTGTTGGGATTCCAGTGTAGTGGACTCAGCCCTTTATGTTGCCTGGTCATAATTCCATTTCCTGATTTTCTTTCCAAGAATGTTAAATTGGGAGCTTGCTTCCTTTGACCTTTAATGAATGACAGATTTAGTAGATCAAAAGGAATTGGGAAGAAACCATAGAAGTCAGCATGTGAACCATAGTTTATTTTTTTAAGTTCCCTGACGCTATTTTTTTTAAAATATTGAGATCACTATAACTTTGCAGTGAGATACCCCTCAAATAAAATCCTCTCATAACAAAGTGTCCCTAAGACCATGGCTGACCACCCGATTCATTCTGCACCCAGAGTGCATCTCTCTCTACCAAGTCAAGGGTGGTCACTGCTCTCAGCAGTGCTGGAGCCTTTCAGGGTCTTCCCTGCAGATTCTGGAAGCTGTCCCCCAAGAGGGCACTAAGAAAATCATGTATATTTTGTATTCTATTGATGTCCATTCTAGAATAATGGGAGGGAAAAGTGAGCCAGGTTGGTTTTCTTTCCAAACCAGATTCAGACATCTTCCTGTGTCTGCTTCCCGATAGGGCAATATTTACCTATTTGTGAACAGCAAGCCCGATGGAGCTCTATTATCCCTCCTACTATTAAATACTCAATTGGGCTAATTCCTGTTATGCTGCAGACTTGTCCTCAGAGGTTCCTCCCCCTCTCACCCCCCATACACACTCTGCAGAATGATCGTGAGGGTCAGACTTTCTCTGTCGGCTCCCCATTCTTCCCAATGTGACCCTTTCTAAACAGCCCTATTCAGCCTGGGTGTTGTTTTGTGCTATTTTTTTTAAACCAGTACAAAGACAATCTATCGGGGTCCAAGGCCCGCAGCCATGAGTCTTTTGTGCAGTTCTGAAAGAGTGATTAAATTTCTGGAATAGCAAACCTACACTCTTGCCTGGGGGAGGGCAGGGGAAAACCAGCTCCCTGGCATGTGAATGTCCTTTTTGTTTGCCAGCTGTGTGGAGCGCCATTGTGGTGGGACCAATGCTGCACTGGAGGGGGAAAAGCCTGCTAGGATTTAACTGGCTGGGAAAGGATCGTTCTAGGAGGTCAGAGCCAAGCATGGCCACTGGAGGCCTTCATAGAATTAGTAATAGAAGCTACTGACTCTAAGTGACTCTGAACAACTTAGCAAACTTGGCCAAGATTTGGAGAGCCACTCAGGAAGGCCACCTGGAGGCCATGTTCAACACAAGAGCAGGAGGAGAGGCAGACACAGGGGTACAAACAAAAGCCTTCGACAGAGTTACATGGAGATGACGGGCAAGAAAGCGGAAGAATTCAGGTCTCACGGAGTCATTCCCACCAACAGATTCCTGCTTGGTCAGGCATATTTCCATAGATACTCACTTCAAATCAATTTCAAAATGTATAAATGTCGATATTTGTTAAGCATGTTCTGCACATCCATCTAGCACTGCTGTGTCCATCTCCAGCCATAGAATCCATATAGAATAAGTACATGAGAGCACCAAAAGAACATGGTATCTGATGTTAGAGCACCTGAATTCAAATTCTAGTCTGGTCACTTTCTACCTATGGGACCTGGGATAATCACTTTACTTGGTGTGCCTCAGTTTCCTCATTTATAAGAGGGTTGGACTAAATGACCTCTAAATTTCCTTCCAGCTCAAAATCTATGACTCTGTGATATTCTCCAAGGCAACAGAGCTTATCCTCAAGAGATGAATAGAGCATAAACCCATAGACAAAGCAGCAGAGGGAAAACCAGAATGTTAATAAGAATAATTATAAGAATAATTAATAATAATTTTATGCCTTATAAGACATCAACACAAACCCTTCTCGCTTTAGCTCTTTCTTTCTCTCTCCCTTCCTTCCTTTCTTCTTTCCTCCCTCTCCTTCCTTCCTTCCTTTCCTCTTTGTCATTCCCTCATTCTTCTTCCTCTTCACCTTGGCCCCTTGGAATCACTGAATTCCTTAACACCTCAGTCCCAGCTTTCCCTTCCCCATGAAACTTTCCCTCTCTTTAACACCACTCTCTCTCCAGCTCCCTTCCAAATCTAGCCGGTATTCATTTTTAATATGGTCCGTATATGTGTATATGGTGTATATATATCATCTCCTCCATTGGAATGTAAGTCCCTGGAAGGTAAAGATTGTCTCACTTTTGTCTTTGTGTACTCAGTGCCCAGCAGAGGGCCTGATGTACCCCAAGTGCTTAAACACTAATCAATTGATCTTTTTAGCCCATTCTCTCTCCTCAAATTCCTCTGGCCTCCATCTTCACCTTCACCTGAAATGTCCCATCCTTGACATAGCCAGTCCAGGTCCTAACTGCCTGAATCAGAGTCCTTTTCTCAGTCTTTACGTTCCTTGACTTGTAGAAATTGAACCACCACCTCCTCTAACAAGGCTGCTGCTCACTCCAGTTAAAAACAATCTTGTCCCCTCCTATGTCCCCAGAGCCCTCCAAGCCTCTGCTTTGCCCCATCACACCCTTTTACTAGATCAGACTTATTAGAGTCTATGCCTTCTCCCTCCCAGAAGCTGCTGGGGAACAGTTACTGGACTGTTTTTCCCCATATATAGATATCCCTAGCATAGTGCTTTGGCACACAGTAGGCATATTTCTCAAATAGTCTTATGCCCTCCACATCCAGCACAATGCAAAGCTACATATAAGAAGGTCATAGGACATTTCTTCCCAGTGTGCTTATGCCAGGAGCCATTTTCCCAGAGTCAGGTTTGAATTTTGGAATTCAGGCTTGAATTCCCTATGCCTCCAATTCCTGGGAGGAAGCAGAGGGCTAGGGCTTGTTAAGCTAGGTCCCAGGAAAGCGATGCCATGAAAGAAACCTCAGGTTAGCGTCCCTGCATCAAGTGCAGGCATGTGGGCCAGCAGAAGATTTCAAGGACCTAGATGTGTTTCTCCCTATCTCCATCAGCAGCCTGAACAGAGCCCACTCACCTCATCCTAGTTATAATTTGGGCAGAGAGCCCTGAACATGATAGATGTTTAATAAATGAGGTACATTATAACCTCAACCCCTAGTAGTCATGGATATTTACAGAAATCAGGTTTGGATGCGGAGTGGTCTGATAATAGGTGGAAAAATTAAAAAAAAAAAGTGACAGACCTAGTGGCGGGAGGTGGGGGTGGTGGAAATCAGTCCTAGAGGAAGTGACTTGTCTAAGATCATGATGCTAATAAATGGCAGTGCCAACTTTTTAACTTCCCATCTCATTCTCATAGCTCCCTATATCAGGCTGTCCAGGGGTCAATAAAAATTTAACAGTCTGGCTATCACATATCCAAGGACAGCTTCTGAGGAGACTGGAATTCTATATCTCCTGGTGAAAAGGAAATTCTGCCCAGGACTTAGGGCTAGAGAAAGCTGTCCAATCAGGCGTAGGCAGGACAAGGTGGCCACAGAGGGTCTTTCCAGCTCTCAAGGTCTGTAACATAACTTCATTAGTGGAAAGAAACTCCCTTCTCAATCGGAAGACCTCCACTCCACTGTGGCAGGACATGTGTGTGCTTTAGGAACAGGCAAAGATCACACAAATTGGATTTTCCTTCTTCCGACTTTCCCATAGACACAAAGGCTCCAACAAAGCCAGAGAATTCCTGGAAATCACTAAACACTGGGACTTTAAACTGCATCTTTTTTTGTCACATATTGGGAGAATGTTTTTTTTTTTTCCCTCTCCTCTTTGGGACTACATCTCAGAGCATAATGAAATAAAACCCATGGGGAAGATGATTCAATACCCACATCTTCATTTTGTGGGCCACTTTCTAAGAAATGCCTTTCATGCATGAAGTGAGCCAAGCTCCATGAGACTGCAATATGGTAATATGCTCATTTGAAAGTTATTTGAAAACCTACATAGGAAAACAGAAGAGACTTAAGCATTTGGTTCTTAGAATCCTTGGGAAAGACAGACCTATAGAAGGATACTGAGGCAGTGTGGGCAACTAGAAAGAGCTGGGAACCAGGTGTCAGAGGACCAGGACTTCAAAGCAAAGACTGAGTGGGGGAGTTGGAGGGGAGAACTCAGAAGCCAATTGGGCCAACTCATACATGAAGGAAAGCCCTACATCTGGATCAAGTGGTTTGCTCCCCAGTTCTGCTCCCCAACACTTGTGTAAGCTTGGACAAGCCATCTTTCTAGGCTGCCATTTCATCTGTGACACGATGGGACTGGGCTCCCCCACCCCTGAAGTGCTCTTGAGCACTAAATCTGATGAGCCTTTCTCCTAGTTATATAAAGGGGTAATTTTTTTTAATCTGCTCATTACATAACTATTTATCCACAGGTTATTTATCTCTTTATCCACCCGTTATATAAGGCAGTGATGACTTTCATGGTAAGCCAGAAGGCTTTCTATTTTTTGCAGAGGCGAGGCAGGCAGCTTACTTCAGCGCTCAGACTTCCATGTTTCAATTCTCCCCGGTATCTTGCTGTCACAAGGAATGTCTTTGCATTCTGATAATCTGTACAGGATTAGATTCTTCTTTTCAAGGGGAAAAAAACCCCCACAACACATTTCCCTTGTGAGAACATCTGTGCTCAGAAGAACACCAGCCACAGGCAACCCTCTTGCTGTGTGCCAAGCCAGATAACTTTCAGGTGCAAAGCCCCTCCACCAGAGAGGAGCAGGCCACTGAAACTGGCATCTTTGGGCAGAGAGAAAGGGAGAGTGACCATGGACGGTCCTGGAGGCAGCCCTGCCTTTCATGCTGGCCTGCATTTAACTGAATTCAATTCCCTAATCATTTTCTAAGCATAATATCCCAAATTTAGAGGTAGAAAAGTCATGTAATCCAACTCTCTCATCCTACAGATGGGAAAACTGAGACCCAGGGAGGATATGATTAGAAAGGTCACAGCAGCTATGCAGTGGCATAGGCAGAATTTGAACCCAGGTCCTCTGACTAGATCTAGCCCTCTTTCCATTGGCACCTGTGTAGTAGACACTGTGCAGGAGGCTGAGAACCCAAAGGGGACAATGAAAGAATCTTTGTCCTCAAGTTTACATTCTAATGGTGAGGGAAAGGTGCAGTATTTACAGAGAGAGGTAAACATAACCAACCTCCAAGGTAAGTAGAATCAAGGGCAGTTGGAAACAAACACCTGGGCTTTAGGGATCGGGAAAGAGAGTGTCTAAGAGGCACGTGTGCTGAGCCTTCCACACAGGCAGGGATTCAAAGAGGCAGGTGAACGGGGAGAAGATTCCAGGCACTGAGGACCCCTGGGCAAAGGCAGCAGTGAGGAAGTGACCCTCTCCCCCAAGGCTTTGCACACGAAGGGAAGTGAAGTACCTGAGCCCGCTGGGGAAGGGGGGATGGTGACCTGTGATTTCCTAGGTCTAGGGGAACTCCTAGCGAGAAAAGTCCCTCTAGCCATGAAGAGTGGCCCCCTCTCTGCACTTTCCCATCTTGGAGCACTGAGACCACTGACTGGGGTCACACAGCCACGATGTGTCATGGTGGGACCTGAACTCAGGACTTTGGAAGTCTGATGTCAGCTCTCACCAACCTCCCCCCAACCCTGCCCAGATCTTATCTTCAGAAAACATTCAAAAGCCTCAAACCCAAACTTTTTCAGAATGTGAACAGCCATTTGCTTATTTGGAGTGGCTCCTCTCTGGGATCTCCGCACATGTACAATATTGACTCACAATGCAGGTGCCTCCTTCCATTCTTGGGGTCCCTGGTTCCCAGGCTCCACCTCCTCATCCTCCACCCCTCAGCCTCAGCAAGGAATGAGAGGGGATCGACTGGAGGGAGCCCTCCTCTGCCCCAGCCTACTTCCCAATCCTGTAGATGAAGTCTGAGGGGGAAAAGTGTGAGTTAATAAAATATTAAAAGCTCTGCAGAGGTCTGCAGACGTTTCCCCAAGCTTTGCCACTGACAAGACACACCAACGGTGTGTCCCTGATCACTTCATTCTAAAAACTTCTGCACCTCCACAATTCCAGCCCACTCTTCTTACCCCCATTCACTTGCATAAATTCACCACTCAGAAAAAAGAGCTTGGGCAAAGCCCTCCCTGGGGGAACAGAATAAAGCTATTTTCCTGCATGAAAGGGGGCTGTACTAATGGCCTGGGTCTAAGGCACCAAGGTCAATGTCAACCCCAGGGGGGCGCTCCCTAGGTTTGCAGGATCCTAGCTCTATCTAGAACCTGAAGGGAGCTTGGTGGTAATTTAGCCCACCCCCTCCATTTTACAGGGGAAGAAACTGAGACCCAGAGAGGGGCCATAACAATATCACAGGTCACAGATATGGAAGAAGAAGGAACCTTAAAAGTCAACCCAGGCTTAGGGTAATGAGGTCACACAGAGAGTAAGTAACAGAAGTGGATTTGAGCTCAGGTCCTGCGTCTCCAAGATTAGTGTTCATTCTACTGCCCACAGTGCTTCCTTAATGATAACATTTTACAATTCTATAGGATATTAAGGTTCACTATGAACCTTCACCACAATGACTGTTAGAAATAACAGAGTATTATTAGACCCATTTTACAGATATGTAAACTAATGCTCAGAGGGGCAATGATTTTTCAGGGTCCCATGGCTAGGAAGCTAAGGTGGCTTTTGAATACATGCCTCTTACCTCAGTCCTGCAATCCTCTCCCCACATCACTGCTAAGACCATCTCCACCATCTTTTTGCTCTTCCTCTCCTCTCCGTCTTCCCCCCTTATTTTCTGTTCTTCTCTCCTCATGTTTTTGACTCACTGGGGTCACCTGAGGTCTTGCTCAGCCCTGCTCCAGACTCTGGGCTGAAAGACCACTGACCCTCATCTTCAGCCAGATGGAACCATGGAAGGTTAGCACTGGGAGGACCCTCTAAGGTCATGGCATCTAACCCTCTCCTTCTGCAGCTATCTTATCTGGGCTCCAATTGACTAAGCCCTCAAGCCCAGCTCACTAGAGAAGCGGTCCATTCTTTGCCTTGGAACTAGTGCCAGGAGTTGACCAAGAATTCCTTTACAACATTTCAGGTAACTTCCACTACAAGACTGCCCAGTGAAGGAAATTCAGCCATTGCCCTCAAAAATAATAAGGATAATAGCCACTAATATTTATAGGATGCTTTAAGGTTGTGCAGAATTACATGGGGCCTCACAACACATCTGTGGGGTATATGTGTCGCTAACTTCTAGTTTACAAATGAAGAAACTGAGGCCTAGAGACAGGGGAGTGGGCACATGGCCAATAGGGAACCAAGGTGGGACTTGAACTGAGGTCCCCTCTTGGTCACCCAGGGGCCTCCTGTGGACTCACAAACATCTTCATCTGAGGTCTATCAGGGCCCACACTTCAACTAAATCAAAGAAATCTTAATTAAGTGCCTACTATGTACCAGGTGCTTGAGACACAAACACATGAAGGAGACCAGCAGGACTTCTGTCTCTAGCCTTGGTAACCTCTGCCTGCTCCGTCTTGTTCTGCCCCGGCGCTGCCTTAGGGCACCAGTAAGTTCTTCCACTGAGGAAAGGCCCCAACTGGTCCTAGGGTACTTTCCAGACTCTACCACCACACCCTCACGGGATCAGCCATGCCCCCTCCCTCAGCTCCAACTTCCTTTTAGGGGAGGTCCTCCCCGATTGGAATGTCCTCCTAGAAGACAGGGGTCATCTTTCTTTTTGTTAGTATTCATAACCTCAGCCCAGCATACAGTAAGTGCTTAATAAATGCTTGTAGACTTTCCCTCCAGGGAAGGCAGGGTAACAGAACTCCTACTCCTTTTCCAGCCCTTCCCCCCCCTCCCTCTGGACTTTACCACTGTGACCTGGAAATCCTCTCACCCTGGAGCATCTCTTTACCCCCTCAGCATCCTCCATTGGTGAATTCCTCCCTGAAATTTCACCCCGGAAGCATCCAGGCCAACCCTGCTCCTAACTCTCAGGACCTCTGACCCCATGCTCCAGCTTAGGGAGCCCTTCCCTCATCCCTGTTCAACTCCTTTTCCCCAGGTCCTCTTCCCTATTAGGATGTATTCACCTTGAGGACAGGGATAGCCTTGCTCTTTACTTTCAGTACTTAGCACAATGCCTCACATTTAACAAACACCTGTTTACTTATTGACTAGAAGTGTGCTAATACTCCAAAAAAAAAAAAAAAAAAGCCTCTCTGGTTATTTGGACCTGGCCTCCTTGGGGCAGGCTGTCTCTACTCAAGACATGTGGGTCTCACCCTGTCCTCCACCTATCTTTCTCTTGCCCTTTAATAGAATTTTCAATATCTGGAATCTTCCATGATGGAAACTCTCCTCTGCCCCATGGTTATACAACAGGGATCTCACCAACCAATTCCCAGAGTCTGCCTACCTGGAACATCAAAGATGGTGGGGAGGGTTTCAGGATGGAGGCAACTAGCTGTGCCTGAGTGAAAACCTATGCCTCCCTATTTTATTCCCAACCCCAATCACTGAGGCAAGTCCACTACTCAGTGACCATCAACTGGAGAACACCAGAGTGAACATTCTCTACCCAAGTTTGAGGGTGTTGGCAGCTGCCTGGCCCCATATCTAGGAAGGCAACATGGAGTAAGGGGAGGAAAATCTGGATGCAACTCCTTGTTCTGCTGCGTCTGCCCTGTGTGATCTTGAGCAAGTCACTTAGCCACGATCAAACAATCAGCAACCATTTGCTCAACAACTAACCATGTGCCAATCACTGTGCTGGGGCTCAAAGCACAAAAAAATGAAAAAAAAATACCACTCGAAAGAAATTTACAATCGAATGAGGGAAGATAAATACCTGTAAAAACATGTACCACATAAATGCAAAGCTAATAAAAACAAATACAGACCGAGTCATTTAAAATTGAACAGTCACAGAGGACACCAGCAGCAGAGGGAATGTGGACCAGCTTCATGTAAATGGAGGTACTGGGCTGCATGTAAAGGAAGGAGGGGAATGTATGAGGGAGTGCATTCCAGGCAGGGGAGCCAGCCAATGCAAAGATAGGAAGTGGAGGGTGTCCATGCATAGGGCCAGGTTGCCCACCTAAATAAAAAGGGGGCCAGACTCAGTGACCTCCAAGATTCCTTCCACCTCTCCAGTCAGCATCCTATGATCCTCTGATGCTCCCCACTTCTAGGAGCCTCTTGGAGACAATTCATCCTTGAGTCAGAAATGATTCACTACATTAGGGGCCTGGTTAATTGGTCCCTCTGATTCTTCCATAAAACTTTCATTAAGTCCTCAGACTCCTGCAATGAACTTGGACACACAGGATAGAGACAAAGGAGATTTCCAGACAAAGTTATCTGGGAAAATTTGTAGGGGGTTCATAGGGTTTTCACTTCATCTTGTGCTCATCTCACAGGGGTAACCTTGAAAAAGCCAATGAAAGCCATTGGAGCAGCCCCTCCCTTGGAGTAGGCTTTGGGAGAAACATAACCCCAAAAGAAAGTACATGGAGAGACTGTGGGATGGTGTTTGGAAAGAGAAGGTCCACAGCTTGACAGGCACAATGATAGAGAAGGGCACCTGCTCAGCCTTCCCTCAAAGTAGCTGGTGACAAGCGTTTTCTGCTTCCCAGACCTTCAAATCTGATCCTTCTTAAGAAACTCCCCAGGTCTCCCCGGCTGAAGCTCCCCAAGGCATCTGCCACTGCCGCAGGTACCCCTGGGAGATTCTGCTGCTGGCTATGCTCTAGGCAGGGGCTCAGCAAACTCTGGAAAGTGGTGATGGAGGGACTCAGCACTATGTGTCTGCCCTTCCCCTAAAGGGACTAAGAAGGGCTGACTCCAGCCACAGGGCCAAATGCATCAGTCAGACGTGGGCAGCACCAGAGGGGCCAATCAGAGAGTAGGTTAGGGGTTCAATGGGTCTGCTGGTATTAGAGTTAGGGATTAGATATAGGGTCCAGCAGGATTTCAGAAACTTCCTGATGTAGTAGTGGTCTAGTAAGTTAGGATCTTAATTCCATATCTACTGGATTCCTCACCTCCCAGACCCCTAACTGTGATCATAAACTCCCTATCTAATTCTACTCACCTCCCTCTCACCCACTGGTCAGGAGGAAGGGCCCAGAAACTCATCCTCCAAAATCACCAGTGGCTCATGCAGGGATCAGATGAGGAGGGGGAAGTGGGGAACCATGACATTAGTGGCCAGAGGAAGGAACACACCAGCCAACCAAGATGAATGCATTGTTTTCTAAGCCAACATCAGCCAGAATGAACACAAATCCCATCAGAAGGGACCTCCACACTTCCTCCAAGAAGGGGGTCATGTTCATCAAACTTGTTCATTAGCTTTACAAAATGCTAAAGAAAACCAGGCTTGGCACAGCCTCTTGCCTGGTATACCCCAAAGGGAGCCACAGGGCTCAGTCAGCATGGAGTCTGCCTGCCTGGATAATGGGGCATGGGGTACAGCTGTCAGGTCACCCAATTCCCAATCCACTTGGCTCGGCACAGGCCTAATTAAGTGTGTGTGTGTGTGTGTGTGTGTGTGTGTGTGTGTGTGTGTGTGTGTGTGTGAGAGAGAGAGAGAGAGAGAAAGAGAGAGAAAGAGAGAGAGAGAAGGAGAGAGAGAGAAAAATCAGAAATAATAATGCTAATAATAACAAATATTTATATGACACTTGGCTTATTATCTCATTTGATCTCTTTCTTAAAGTCACCTTGAGGGAGCTGGGGCCACTCTGCTCTGAGAGGGCCAGAATAATATTCAATCAATCAACAAGCCCTTTTTTAAGCCCCTACTATGTGCCAAGCACTGTGCTAAGCCCTGGGAAACACAATGAAAGTTAAAAACTCAGTCCCAGTTCTCAAGGTACTCGCCTGTGAAACTGTAGAGGGACAATGGTCTGCCCCTCTGCCTCTGCCTCTGCCTCCCCAGGCCCTGGGAGGCCTCATTTATTGGACACTATCACAAGCAGCACAGAAGGAAGTTGTCTAGATAACCCTGTCAAGGGCCAATTTAAAAAATGTCATTCTCCATGACAATCTATCTCAAACACGTTTTTCTAAGGCACTTTCTGCTGCCTTCTTGGAATATATTTTGGAAGATGAAAGGCTACTGAATCTCAGCATTGGAAGGGTCCTTAGTGGCCATCTAGTAAAACCCAAAGGAATAGGTGCCCACCACCACCTCCCTACCAGTGGACAGTTCCTTCTTGAAGCCTTCAAAGGATGGAGAGCCTCCCACCTCTGAGGTCAGCCCAGTGCTTGATGATAGGAAGTTTTCTGGACAGTTGCCTAACTTTGGCTCTCGGAAACTTCCTTCCTTCCGGCCCAGCTTCCCTACCCCCACCCCCACCCCTGTTGCCCCTGGCCCTCTGGGGCTATATAAGGATAAGTGGAATCCTTCTTCTCTATGACAGTTCTTTGGCTCCTCGAACATAGCAATGGCATTCATTCCCTCCCAAACACCTCCAATTCCTCCAACCCTTCCTTAGGTGACACAGCCTTGAGGTCTTTTACCACTTGACCGGCTTCCTCTGGACACTCTCTCAATGTATCAACATCCCTGAGATGTGATACCAAGAAGTGATAATGTGTAATGTGTCCCATCTATGCCTTGTCCCAAGTCTCCCACAAAAGATTTGTTCTTGTTGCATTTATCCTTCGTTCTCGAAGAGGACCATGACATCAGGATGATGACATAACTTACAGTTGACTTTGATTTGAGTGAGAGAGGACTGTGCAAGGTCACCAACCTCACTTTTTTCTCCTGAGTTAACTGGATCCAATGGCCTGATATTCATCAGGATGGCTGGAGATGGCCCAGGATATAATGTGAGGCTAAAAGAGCAAAGGACCAAGGACAGTTAGCCAGTGTCTGAGGGACTCCACTGAAGACTTCCTCCTACACAGTTGACATTGAACTTTTAATAACCACTCTTACTCTGTTACCAATGTCCAGACTTTCAATCAAGTCAAAATCCATATAACTGAATTTCCTCCAGCCCACTTCACTCTGTCTTTCTCTCAAAAATATTATGTGACACTTTATCAAATGCTTGCTAAGGTCTCAGCAGAGAGGGGGACTGTTTCATGCTCTGCTTTCTCATGCTTTATAGAGTTCCTAGCACACAGTAGGCACTTGATAAATGCTTGCTGACTGATTGAACATTTATATCCAAAAATAAAAAAAGACAGGGAAGGAAAAAACAACCAACAGATCTACTAAGAGTATATGAAATAATGAAATATGATAATTTAGACCCTAGTCCTCCACCTCCACAAGGAAAGGATAGAGGGAGATGTGTTTTTTGAACACTTCTCCAAATGTGGTCATTCATTACAAATTCATGCCATTCATTTTTGGATTTGTTATTGTTTCTTATTTCCATTTAATCTTTCTGTCTGTTGTTTACCTGGTTCTGCTCACTTCACCCCGCATCTGGTCAACTAACCCTTCCAACCCAGACTTTCATAAATGGAAGAAGCAATGGAGCTTTCCTCATCCTCAGCTGCTTATCCCAGACACATCAGAAGACAAACGGCACACCAGTCATAGTCTGGCTCCTCTTCTGCTGCTGCTTCCTTATTGTTCTGTTTTCTCTCCAGTGCTAGTGGCACCTCATCTCAGCTCTCAGGGAAAGGTATTTGGAAGACAAGAGGAGGCCACTCCCCACAAAGATTTGGTAGAACAGGTTCTTGCCTCCCAAGAAGGAAAAGAAAGGAAATGGATGACGACGACTCCTTTTTCTGAATGGCTGGATGAGAACTCTCAAATCAAGGAAACCCAAGACTTCGGCGAAGGAAAGCATTTAAAAAGATTTAAAGGTGCAATCTGATCATTCTTGCTACAATTAGAAGCTACCCAATCCTAATGGACTTTTTAGGGGGCAGGGAGCCATCATTATCTTGCGCTGTCTCCGGAATTTAATTTCTCACTCAAATAATGTGGGACAAAGACTAAGTCATGATATCCAGGCAGATTGTTTAGACCTGCTTTGAAAAGAAACCTACAAAACCTTCTTTAAAAAAAAGTTTTCTGTAATTGCTGCGCATTGTCTGTGACACAACAGATACTTCCCAATAAATCCCACCTCCCATCACCCACCAAAGTATATTCCCCCAGAAACACCTAACAAAGGGAGGGTCTGTGACAAGGTCAGTTTTCCACTTTCACAGTCCATTGACCTATTGCTACTTTCTGATAGACTTCATGAATCCCACCTACTTGGATGAGCCCTTGGAGATAAACCTGAGAGTGGAGGCTTCCTGTTTATCAAAGGTTTGTGCTTTAAGATTCTGGTCAGTTCAAAATATTTTCCATTGATCAGAAAGAGACATGCACCCCAGCAATGAGCTCTTCTGATCTCTCTCTGGGGCATTCTTGTATGACTTTTCCTCTCTTTTTTAACTAGTTATTTTTTGTTTAGAAAAGAAAACTACAATTTTCTAAAGGACAGAGCATTAGAACAGATCCAAGAATCCAAGAATTTAGCCCTGGAAGGGACCCCAGAATCCACCAAGTCCAACCCACTCAATTTACTGATGGAAAAACAGAAGCCCAGGAAAAGTGACTTACCCAAGGTCACAGATGGCTTCCTTTATCTCCAATGCCAATATTCTTTCCACTGCACTTGAGTTCAAATCCCAACTCATATACTTACTGGCTATGAGACACTATGATGAGTAGAAAAAGAATGTGGGGATGTTGGAATCATAGCACCTTAGTTTAAAATCAAACCCTATCATCACTTAATCCCTCTGGGCCTCAATTGTCTCACTTGTCTAATGAAGGGGCTGCACTAGATGACCTTTAAGGTCCCTTCTACCTCTGTATCTTCAACCTTAAGTCACCCTCTCAGTCTCAGTTTCCTCATCTGTAAAATGGTATATGAGAACAGCACCTACACCACAGAGCTGGTGAGGAGGACTCATGAGAAATTCATTTAAACATGTGAATTATTGTTTATTCCTCTCAAATGTCTCATCTTTCAATGTGATTTTCAAGTTGTCCTCAGACAATAGACTGAATCAGGACCAAGGATGGACCTAGACTTTAATTATCCCGCTGGATTCTTGGTTCAGTGACAAGAATCCCAGGTTTGGAGTCAGGGGACTCTGAGAAGAGTTGTGCAGGCCTGCCTCACTGGACTGCCAGATTGGTCCAGGATACAGATAGAGACAAGAATCCCTGCTCTAGATACAAGCCACGAGCTGGCCAACAAACAATCCATTTATCTTTCTTTAAAAAAAACAACGAAAGAATTCATTTATTTGTTTCTAACATTGTTTACACTGTGAGTTTCAAATTCTCTTCTTCCATCTCACCCTCCCACATCTAATGAGAAGTCAATCAATGTATCAATTATACATGTCATGTCAAGCAAAACATATTCCCATATTAGCCATGTTGTACCACGCTCCCCAAAGAACAGAAAAAAAAGAGAGAAAACCATGCTTCAGTCTGCACCCAGAATTTCTCAGTTCTCTCTCTGGAGGTGGACAGTAGCATTTCTCATCACGGATCTTTTGGAATGGTCTTGGGCCATTGTCTTGATCAGACTGGCCAAGTCTTTCACAGATGACCATCCTTACAATAGTGTTCTTACTGTGTGCGATGATCTCCTGGCTCTGCTCATTCACTCAGCATCAGTTCATTTAGGTCTTGCCATGTTGGTGGTGGTGTTTTTCTGAAACCACCCCCATGATCATTTCTTAGAACACAAGAGTTTTGCATCCCAATCATATACCACAACCTGATGATGGGCATCCCCTCGATGTCCAACTCTTTGCCACCACAAAAAGAGCTGCTGTGAATATTTTTGTCTGTTTGGTTGGATCTCATTGGGATACAGGCTTAGCAGTGGTATTGCCGGGTCAAAGGGTTTTTCAAAGATGGTTTTATAGTCCTTTGGGCATTGTTTTCAACAGGTCTTTATTAAGCACTTAATGTAAACCAGGCACTTGAGTAACCTGCCTGAAACAAAACAGGACGCAGATGTACGTAAACCTATGCTGTCTTCATCTGTCCAGGGCTGGGGACATCCGATACTTGGGAGCCTGGATTCCTGAGCTGACATGCCCATAAGACATCTCCTTCCAAAGACCTACCTCTCCCTTCAGCCTTCTTGTAAAGGAAGCCTTTTCAGATGATGCCCTCACCCACCTCTAGGAATTGTCGATGACTGGGGACAGTCTGTGGTTGTGTCTCTGCCCGACAGAAAGATTCTACAAGATCAAAGCGAAATAAAGCTGGGGAAGGATCTAGACACCCGGACATCTACCATAGGAACACAAGAGTGATACCTACCAGGTCCCAATCATTCTCACTTCTAGGATACAGGCTTAAAGCCACAAGAGGCTTAGAGTTCATCTAAGACTCTTATTTTACAGAAATAAGCAGAAACAGTGAAAGACATCAGAACTCTGATCAAGGAAGTGACCGACTGGGACTACCACAAGGTTTGACAAATAGTAGGCACTTATTAAATGTTTTTCCATGTACTGATTTGTGTAAAAAAAACCCCAATAAACATGTAAGAAGAAAATAATATCTATCAGCTTCCATATTTGTTCATTGAGTTCATCCCAATAACAGCGCTAGTCCACCACGAGTCCATCTCCAACCATCTTCTCCACTCTCTACATCTTCCCTAGACTGGACCAAATGGAGCTTGATCTGGCTCATGTTTCCATCCACATTAAGCAAGAAATGTGTTTGGCTTTGAATGTTCCTCCCAGGAATGCCCATTTCAAGTGATTCGAACAATACAGTCTTATCAGAGACTAATTTTAGACCAAGTTACAAAAGCAGCTCCATCTCCTGGTGTGCTTCAGGACAATGGGCTGGACTGGGCCCCAGCTGACCACAGCTGCCACTGGATGGATGGCCAAGGGACACTCACTGAGCAGGCGTCCCTGGGAGGAGCTGTAGCAAGCACACAGGTACCCTCACCCATTCCCCTCTTCTGTGGTCTGATCAAGAGGAGAACAGAAGCTTCTGGGAGTCAGCAAAAGCTGAGACTTGAAAACCTAGGCTCTCAAAAAGGAAAAGCCAGGACCCCTAGGAGCTAGGAGTCACTATTCAGCCTCTAACCAGGCTCCCAGTCACAGAAGCCAGAGGATGGCTGGGCCTAAAAGCACAGAGAAGTGAATGACAAATGCCAGCAAACAACCATGGGACAAGATGTACTTTTGCTGTGTGTTTGTGCTTTGTTCTCGAAGAGGACCACAACATCAGGGAGGTGATGACATGACTTGTACTTGACTTGGATTTGAGTGAGGGGGGCTGTGCAAGGTTACCAGACTCACTTTCTCCTCCAGAGCCATCTGGGTCCAGTGGTCAGATATTCATCAGGATGACTGGAGATGGCCCAGGATGCAGTGGGAGACCCTGGCCCTGTTAGGCTAAGGCCTTTTCAGGCCCTCACTTTGAGTGAGGCAAAACCTATTCAGTGAACAGGCCTCTTTTTTTAGTAACCACCACAATGGCAACAACAGCATTATATGGTTCAAGCCCCCACCTTTGATCCTCACAACAACCTGGAGAAGTAAAGGCTTCTCTTATACCCATTTTACAGTTGATAAAACTGAGAGTTTAAGTGACTTGCCTAGGGCCACTCAGTCAGTACATGGCTGAGGTAAGATTTGAACTCAGGTCTTCCTAAGCCCAAGTTCAGCACTTTATATATTCCACTGAAGTAATAAGGAACTACAATAATGACTTAGATTTGTTCATAATATTTTAACTTTAAGAACTTGTAACATTCTTTACAAAGCCAGTTAATAAGAGCTGATTAAACATTTACTATGTGCCTAAACAGGGCATCTAGGTGGTGTTAGAGTGCCAGGCCTGGAGTCAGGAAGACTCATCTTCCTGAGTTCAAATCCAGCCTCAGATACCTACTAGCTGTGTGACCCTGGGCAACTCACTTAACCCTACCTTAGAAATCTTACAGTGAAATGGAGGGTGGGGAGGCAGACAAGGGCTCTGGCCCTTCTACTCTAGCCGTGTAACCATGAGCCAGCCTCAGTTTCCTCCCTTATAAAATGGGGAGGGGTGATCCCTGCTGCCCAGCTGGCCTCAGAAGGTTGTTGAGAGAGCTAAAGGGGACAGGGGATGTGGAAGCATGTGGAAAATCATCACGTACATGCAGATGTAAGGTCATCAATAAAAATAACAACAAAGCTAACAGTGACTGACATCTGGGAGCGTGGAACAATAGCTCTGTATCTGGCAGTCAAAGGCCTGCCTGCCCCTTACTGGCTGCGTGACTTTGGACAAGTTGAGCTACCTCTCGGGCCCTCAGTCTCCTCATCTGTAAAATCTGAGGTCTGCACTGACCCCACTCTCTGAGGCTCCTCTCAGCTCCAAGTTTATGGTTTGAACAGTCTTGCTGACATAGATGAATTATGGGACCCTGAGTAGGGAGCTAATGAGGGGCAAGAGATCCTGGATCATGGCCCCCCTCTTCCCCTGGCCCCTGCTTAGGTTGGCCCAGATTGAGACTGAAAGAAAATTATGACAATGGGTCAACATTTAGGTCACTCCTCAAGGCTAGTCAAGGGTGTGACCTTCATTAACACAGGAACATGATGAGGCAGGTATAGCTAAGTGTCTAAAACCCCCACTCTTGCTACCAAGAGGACCATGTGGAGTCAGTAGGACTTAGTGCAATCTAGCTGAGTGACCTTAGGCCACTTCATCTCCCTTAGCCTCAGTTTTCTCTTCTCTATAATGGGAAGAATTATAGCACCTAACTGGTTAGGTCATAAATGCCTTACCATACATAAAGCCCTCTGCAAATGCTTTTATATACGCTAGTTTCCGTTCTACAGATGAGGAAAAGTAAAGGCCACACAATATGCATCAAAGATAGAATCTGAACCTGTTTCCTCCTGAGCCCAAGACGAGGGGTTTCTCCATTACTGCCCACTGTCATTTTCTTCACAAAATGTTCAAGCTCTTTGGACTGTCTCACCTTGTTTCCAGGATATAATAAAAAGTCCACTGTATGGCATTTAAGACCCTCCATGACTTAGCTCAGGTCCCCTATCTGCTGCCCCTCTGCTCCTTGGAATCCCCTACTTTCTTCAGTGCTCAGCTCAAGAGTTACCTCCTGTAGGCCTCTCCTGACACCCCGCTAGGTCCCTTGGGGTGGGTTCAAAAGAGCCAAGTGAACAAAGGGTTTTCCCTCCACCCTCCTCACATTTTATAAAATCACCAGGCTCCTAGAAAGAAAGAAGACAAGCAATTACTTCCCCCAGTCACAAGGACTGGCCCTAGGCCAAGCAGGCTGACTTCCGGCTTCTGCTCTCCCATACCTGGCCCAGCGGCAGGAGGTGACGTGTCCTGCTTCCCTGGTGTCCTCCACATTCTCTGGCTTAGAACAACAGCCGAGGTGGTCTGGCCCGGCTCCAAGAGGCCCATGACCATCTGTTCATTATTTAAATCCTGCCAGCCTGGTGGCCCCCAGGGAGGCAGCTCTCAGCCCCAAAGGCTCCTCCTTTGTTCTCAATTCCTGTGTCACACTGCTAGGCTCAACCCAATGACCTCGGAGCTCCCTGGCCACTTGAAGATGCCAGGGTTTGAGAAACAAAATGGAGTTCCAGCGTGAAACCTTGGCTCCCCACCCCAGCTGCCAACCCTGCCCTCTCCCCATAGACTGTGCTGTTTTGTATACAGCCAGCATCTACAGATGGCTGGCCTTCTGGTCTGACTGACTGGAACGTAAGCTCCCTGGGGGCAGGCAGTTTCTCCTCAATCTTTGTTACCCAAGCCTGAAAGGCACCCCATCCTACCTCCCACCAGCTTCTCAAATCTCCACCTACATCCATCCATCCCTCCTGGCCCCACACCATGGGGGGTGGGGAGCTCCTTTGGGAGAGTAACCCCCATTTCCTCGGCTATATCTTTTGTATCCATTCCTTTTCACAAGAGGCCTCCCCTGTTAGAATTTCAGCTCCTTGAGGACAGGGATCGTTCACCTTGTTTCATGTGATTTCCCTTGGCACCACAGGGGTTAACCAAAGAATAACGTGAGTCTTGGGGCAGCCAGGGTACAGGGGCCTGCCTGTAGGGTAGGGAGAATGGCTTATGGCTTGGGTCACTGGAGAAGGCCTCATGGGGTCACAGAATCATAGAATGCTAGAGCAGCCAGTTAAGAAGCAGTCCCCTACACCACTCATCCAGCCTCTCCTTGAATGCTTTCAACCAACATGGAACTCAGTCCCTTTCAAGGCAGCTCCAAATACTAGTGATTTTTTTCCCCCAACAGTCAGTCTCAGTCTGCCTTTCTTTGTACTTCCCACACAATTCTACCTGAAATTCTGGACTGGCACCAAGCCTGGTGAGCTCAATTCTCTCCCACAGGGTCATCTGATTCATGTCAGCTGCACTTTTAAATCTGGTAGAGGAAAAGGTCATTGAAAAGATGTGACCAAGGAAAAAATCCCAGGGTATTTATTATTCCGAGAATTCTTTTTGGTTTGTTTGTACCATATTAATGGAGTTCTATCTGACTGAATTGCCTGAGGAAATCAATGTCAGCCCCTCCTCTTGCTCCTCACTATGGGGAGAGCCTGTAGCAAAAAGGGAGCTCACCTGGGAGAGAGATGATCAAGGTTCAGATCCTAGCACAGGTACTGCCAAGTTGTGTGACCCCAGTGGGCAATGTCTCTTAAGTTTCTTCACCCATATAATGGGGGTGAGGGTTAACCTGTAAGGTTTCTTCTTGCTCTAGATCTACTGCCCTATAAATCCCTACCTATGTGACCCTGAGTAATTTGCCTTGCCTCTTTGCCTCAATTTCTTTCTCTATAAAATGGAGAGGAGGGCAGGGGATGAACTCACTGTCTTCCAAGGACCTTCTACCTCTATAGGATCCTATGAGTTACTTTCTGTGTGACTCTGAACAAATCACTTCATTTTTCCAGGCCTCAGTTTCCCCAGCTGTAAAATGGAGGGGTTGAACTGGAGAACCTTTGAGTTTCCTTCCACCCCTAGATCCTAAGTCTGATGCTCCAATGACACCTTGACTCTCTCCAGGATGGGAGTATTTAAAAAAACAAATAAAATAAAAAAACAAGACAAACTACCCTGCAGCATGAGGTAAGCACAAGACGCCAACAGAGAAGGTCCAGCCTTTCCTCAGCACCTCCTTCTAGCTCCTTCATGCATGTCCAAAGTACAGGAGGAAACATCGGGCGCTGGGCCAAGGCACCTTGAACCATCATCTTGTGACCTCATCAGCAACAGAAATATTTACCGTTTTGGCAAAGGGTTCCTATCCAAGCCTAAGGGGGCACCGCCGAGGACCACGGAACGGGTCTCTCTGCACTAACTCTGACATCTGGGGGTTGCTTCCTGGCCCGTAGGTCTCCACTTGGACATTCCTTAGAGGCATTTTCCATGGCCTTTTTATCGCCCTCACTGCTAAGAGCTGCTTGATATCTGAGCCTTCAGGAGACCAACTGATCATCTCGTGCCCTGTGCTCTCCTCTGAGGGCAGAAATGAGAGCAACTACTCCAGCATGGTGAAGATGGCAAAGGAAGCCAGCCACCTGCTGAACGAGTGGGAGCAAGATGGCTCCCCCTCTCCCGGCTGTAGCATCCTTCCTTGGAGTTTGTCCTCCCTTTCTCCTTCTGACTCCGGGCTTCCCATCCAGGATCCTCCCTTCCAACTGAGAGACCATCGGAGACTACAACCAACCAAACATCACCAGGGTAGCCTATGTTTCCCAACTCTCCAATGGCCCATGTCTGGCCTCCTTCCACCTGGCTAACATTTGAAGTGCCCCAGTATGCAGGACACCTAGCTAGAGAGTCTGGAGGGCCTCCAGGATTGCGGGATTGAATCAAATGCCTTCATTCCATAAACAGAGGAGGCTGAGGACCAGAGAGGGCAGATAATTTCCCCAACATCACACAGGCAGTGAGAAGGGGAAAGAAAAACCAGAATCTGAGCCCAGGGGCTCTGCCTCCAAATGGGGCGCTCCATCCTCTGGGTCAATGGTGAAAGTAACAGACATCGACACAGCAGTGAGAGGTTTGCAGAGTGCTTTTCACAGATGATCTCATGTGGTCATCATAACAACCCTATGAGGCAAGAGCTATTGTTATCCCCATTTTACAGAGAAGACTGAAATTCAGAGAGACTGAGGGCCTTGTCCAGGGCCACACAACTAATTAGTGTCAGAAGGAAAAATCTGAGTGACTCAAAACATACAATCAATAATCAGAATCAATGAACAAACATTTATTAAGCACCTACTATATGCCAGGCATTGCACTAAATATTGGGGATACAAAAAAAGCAAATCAATAGCCATTTAATAAGCTCCAACTGTATGCCAAGTGCTAGGGACGCAAGAGACAAGGAAAAGTTTCTGTTCTTAAGAAGTCTGCGTTGTATCAGAGGAAACACCACACATATACGCATACACACACTCACAAAATAGATTCTGAATGGATGCATGTTGATGGAGGGTGGGCAAGCGGTACACTAACAGCTAGAGGAATGAGGAGAGACCCCCATATAGAAGGTTGAGCTTGACTAGCATCCTAAAGGGAACTAGGGATTCTAAGATATCACATGCACCAGGCAGGGGGGAAAGCAGTAGCAAAGACTCAGAGATGGGAAATGGATGAAGCACTCCTTAAATAATCTTCCTCCTGGTTGCATAGATATAAAGAAAAGTCACTCAGTGAAATTCCAAACTCCTTTTCATCATGTGGGCCAAAAGTACTGGGTCCCCAAAGTCAGAGCACCCCATTGGAGCAGTGACTCTACTATCCCCCCAGGTTTAGATCTTCCATCTTGTGTTAATGGGGGGAGGAGAGAAGAAGGTGTTGCCATGGGATAGAGCCTGCACAAGGAGAACCTTCATCAAGGGACCTAATGTCTTATTCAGTATTTACAACAGTTTGTCCCTTTGTCTTTACAACAGAACACAAGGTCCTTAGAAGCAGGAGCCAGCCCACAGTTTTACTGTTCTCCTTCCCAGATGGAAGGCTCACCCTCATGAAACTAGGATCAAGTTTTGGTGACTTATACAGCCAGACTTGGCCATCTCTGCCAGCTCCAAACAACATCAGTGCAATTATCTAATCTAAGCAGATTGGCTGGGAGAACTCAAGAACAAAGGGATGAAATCCATCCAGGACAAAGCGCCAAAAACAGCTCCAAAAGTTTAATGGTCCCTTGAGGCTCAATCATTTTCCTCCCAGAAGTGGAAAGACCCCCCAAATGCAAGGGAGAAGGTGTTCCAGAATCTGAAAATCACTGATGGAGAACTGGGAGGACCTCGATATTCACCTCATCCTTCACTCTCTAAGAGAAGGAAAGGGGAGGGGAGGTATTAGAAAGGTTACCTAATCTAAAACTTCCCTTTTACCAAGGAGGACACTGAGACTCAGAGAGGGGAAGGAACTTGGCCAGCCAAGATCACCCAGGCAGAATCATGCATTTAGAGAGAGCTAGAGGGATCCTGGTGGTCAAGTCATCCAGTCTGGCCCCACTCTCATGGTCCCCTCCCCCCATCTAATTTTACAGCTAAGGAGTTAAGAACTCAGGAAGTTAAGTGACCTTCCCTAAGTGATACAGACTGGATCATAAGACCCCAGATCTTATGAAAGAGATGGGACCTTAGAGATCCATATTTAACTTCTCCTCAAATTCACAGGTAAAGAAAACGAAGCCTAAGAGGTGAGCTGCCTTGCCTGATGTCACAAAAAGATGAGCAGAGTAGGATTTCAAAATCAGGTCTTCCTACTCCACCCAAATTTTGCCTTCTTCCCACTGCTCCACAAAAGATCAAAGGAGAGCATAAAGTGAAACGCTTTGCCAACCTCGACACAAAGGCTTGCTCTAATAATATGGAAATGTCAGCTGTTGCGATGGTTGTTAATGTTATCAGTACGGAGCAGGACTGTGACTCCCTAATCCCAGGACAGAATCACAGAGTTGTTTCCCACAAGGTCAATGATGATACTTGCATATTATATGATGAGCATGCTTTCATTGTTATATCATAAGCGTTCTAAAAGAACCTTCAGGAAGTGAGATGGAAAGCAAGAAAATGTGGTCCCTAGACATTTTCACCTGCAAACCAGGTGAGTTAGACTTTGAACTTGGGCGATAAATGGTGTGACCATTGGCTCCAGCATTCGTGAGGTCTGCAAACCCAAAGGAGGCCAGCCAGCTTTTTCTGAGACCCTACAGCTGGAAGGACCTTAGAGGCAATCAAAATCAACCCCTTCCCCTTACAGATGAGGAAACTGAGATTTCACACCAGTGAAGGGACTTGTCTGAGTTCACCCAACAGCTAGTGTCCTGGGATCATAGATTTAAAGCTGGAAGGGACCTTAGAGGCAAACTAGTCCAACTATCTGATTTTACAGAGGAGAAAACTGAGGGCCAAGTGAAAGCCCACAGTCATATAAAGGTACAAAACACCCAGTACTTTGACAATCACATCTAAAAGGAAAAAACAAAAAGGGAAAAACAAGATTCACAGAGAATGACTTGGCTTGAAGCTCCTTGGGTATGTGTTCATAGGTTTCCATGGCAATCATCTTCTTCATAAAATGTTATGGTTTTTTTTAAACTTTGCAATTATACCACAGCTGTCTGAAAGGAGGTGATAGCCTTGCTATATTTTGCCTGGCACACAGTAGGTTCTTCATAAGAAATGCTTATGGATTGATTGGACAGACCACATCTGGGATATCATGCTCCTTTTCTGAATGGTCTATTTTAGGTAAGATACTGATAAGTGGGGGAGTCTGGAGGACAGTGAAGGCCTGGAGACTATGCCAAAAGTGGGTCAGCTGAAGGAACCTGGAATGTTCATCCTGGACAAGTGACGATTTAGGGAGGACACCCAAGCTGTCTTCAAGTATTTGAGGGGCTCCTGAAGACTTTTCTTATTTGTGCCCTAAGAGACTAGCTAGAAATGATGGATGGAAATTCCAGAGGCAAAGCAAAGCAGGAAAAGTTTCCTAACAGGGAGGGCTGTACCCACAGGGTCCAGGCTGCCTCAGTAGGGAGCAGGATTCTCTTCAAAAAAGGTCTTCTGGGAAAGGTTGGACAACCTTTACTCAAGGATTTAATAAGGAATTCTTGTTCAAGTATAGGTTAGACTGAGGTGCTTTCTAACTCTGAGGTTGTGTGTAGCTAAACGATGTAGTAGAGTGATGGATTTTGAGTCAGGAAAGCCTGAGTTCAAATCCTATCTCAGACATTTACTGACTGTGTGACCCTGGGCAAGTCGCTTCTTTTTTGTCAGCCTCTTTCTTCATTTGTAAAATGGGAATAAGAATGGGGCTGTTATGAAGATCATATAATTTACCGTATATAAAGCACTTTGCAAACTCTAAAGCCTTATAGCAGTGCTACCTATCATTATAATCATTGGCAGTCTCCAAATAGGTCATCAGCCTTTCCTGAGAAAGTCATTCAAACAGGGCTTTTCATAACAAAATACACGATACTTAGAGTCACATTGGGAGTTAGATTTCAACAAGCCACCTGTCATTTTTCACATAAGAAATCTGAAGCTACAAGAGGTTTGATAGGGAGGGGAGAGTGAGAAATACAAAGAAGTTGAGAAGGAAAGGTCACAAGTATCCAGGTTTATATCTGGAAGGAGCCTTAGAGATAACAGTCATTTAATAAGTGAAGAAAGTGAGACTCAGAAGGTCAAAAAACTTCGTTTACATTTTATGTTCATTTAGCAGTATAATGTTGCTTCCCCACCCACACAGAAAGGTAAGCTCTTAGAGGGTGAGGATCATTGTTTATTTTGTCTTGGCTTTGCCAGCCCTTAACCCATACATACTTCCAGGCATACAGTAAGCACTTAATAAATCCTCACTGAATGAATTGAATCAATAAGCATCGAACAGTCTTAGAATCCAGGTGTCTCCTGACTGAGTCTAGTGGTTTTTCTCCTAGACCAGAATATATTGGAGAACTTTCCCCATGATCTTTTCATTTCCCTTAAATAGTATTAGAGACTCAAACTTTGGTAGACCTGAGAGATATTGGCAAATATCTGGTCCTAAGTAGGATGGGTGGATATGGAAACCTGAAAACTTCAGGTCAGTTTAAAGACAAAGAGAAAGCCCCACTATCCCAATATGCCTTAGAAAGGACACCCTAATTCAGCTACAAGAGAATGCCAGTTTCTAAATGAACAGCTGAAGAAGTCCATTGAAATCCCATGTCCTGGTGGTGTTCACTAAGCAAAACAAACGACACAATCTTCCAACAAGTCCTCTTTCCTCACAGCCCTCTTTGCCTACTGTACATCAGATGAGATCCACTTCAATGAAAAATAATAGTTCCTGATGTTGCTGGCTTCCCCCAGAGACTGGAGTAATCCTGGAGGCTGTGATTTAAAAGTGGTTTATCGGTCCAAGAAAAACATCACCTGACAATCCATTTTAGTCATTAGTAGTTGGGTCACCTTAAGACATTAGGGACATGGGTCAGGTTCACAATCATACTGAGAAATCAAAAAGTTCTGGGGGAAGAAAACAACTGTCCAAAGGACAAAACATAATTTAATAGAAAACCTTATTGGTTTCTACCAAAGAGAATTCTCTCTAAATTGACAATACAATACTTCTTTAAAAAATCTGAACATCACTGGCACTTAGAGGATTTGAACTGACAACTGAAATACAGGAATGAAAGGGCATATATTGTCTGAAAGGATAACTAATAAAAGAAGCAAGGGCAGACTATATCATGAATTTTATATCATAAAAATATGAACCTGTTTGGGAAAACATGAATCTGGTTGGGAGAGGAGTGCTACAGACCACCGGGATGCAAATCAAACAGGAGAGAGCTAAAATGCTGTACTACAGACCATGTGGCCAGATGGAAGAAACGGATCATGAATTCTTGATGAAAGTCACAGAACTATTAAGACATATTAGTGATAGAACAGTTTCAACAACATGGTCATCTTTCAGAGGTCACAATCACTCTACCCAAAGAAAAGCATCCAATTCCTTAGTTGCTAACTATTTAACATCAGGATGTAGGAAAAATCAGTAATGGGAATTGTAAGCTTGGCCACAGTTCTGCCCAACAATGGGGACCTCTTTACCAAAACTGAGTTCATAGGAATCTTGATAAAAGGTGATCATCTAATCCCATGACTGACATGAGGAAGCATAGAGAGAATAGTTAACCAGGAACGTTAGCTTTCAGGAAAGATTTCTGGAAGATCAAGATTCACTGGATATAATCAAGCAAAAGCTGATTAGGAAACGTTGGAGAAGGAGTACTTGTATTTCTAACTCTGAGGTTGTGTATAGCTAAATGATGTAGTGGAGATGGATTTTGAGTTAGGAAGGCCTGAGTTTGAATCCTACTACATATGGTACTTGAAACTAGATAGCTTTTAAGGTTCCTTCCAATATCAAGACTCTCTGATTTCAAAGACTTTTTCTTTAAAAAAAAAATAATCAGTATATTTTGTTTTTACATCTCTCACATTTCCCACTATACCTATCTCTCTTTCTACCTCCTAGCTCTTATAATTAAAAGGTGGGGGTGGGGAGAGAGTGAGAAAAGAAAGGAAGATATGTTCAGCAAAACTCATCTCCATATGAAAAAAGTCTGATGTTCTAGTCTATATCTGATACCCTGGGTCCTCTACCTTTACAAGGAAGGGTAGTGTGGGGTAGGGGAAGGTATCTCCCATCTCTTCTGAAGATGCTTTCAGTGGGATCGTCACATGATCATCATGAGTGATCTTTCAGGAACTATGGATAAAAGGATAAGTGTTAGGGTTCTAAAGACAAGCAAATGCTATCCCAGTTTTCAAGAGGGGAGAAGATAGAATTAACCAAGTAACAGATGGTTGACTTTAACATTGATTCCCTGTAAAATGACAAGACATGATTAAACAGAGGGTTTGTAAGCATTTAGAAAGGGAAGTAGCAATCAGCACCAGTGAGCCTGGTTCACTATGTATAAACTAGAACAGACTAATTTCATTTCCTTTTGCAATAGGGTTACTAGACTGGTGGCCATAGTGCAGTGGGATTTCAGAAGGCATCCGGCAAATTCTCTCACATGGATGTTAGGACAGTGAGGTGGAGTCATAGCTCATTAGTGGCTCCTCATATCCCCAAACTAGTGAAATTACCAATAAAAAAAAAAGTGGCCAGACACTGAGATGCCTCTATCTGACCCTATCCTCTCCAACGTGTTCAGTGATGACTTCCGGAGATTTGTGAATGATCTGGTGGGGAATAGGGGGAGCCAGACATGGAGATAACAGGATCAAGATTTAGAAAAGATCTCAGTATCCTGGAACGATGGGCCAAAACCACAGAGATAATGTGTTCAAGTCCTATACATTTAAGCTAAATTAAATAAATAAATATCGGTTTCATAAATACAGAATACGGGAAATGAGGTTGGTTGTTGGTTTACAAGAAAAGATATCTCGGCATTTTTAGTTGACAGAAAATTTTGTCTTTAATTGATATGAATGTGATAAGGTAGGAAGGGTAATGTGGATAGCATGCTGGACTTGGCATCAAGAAAACCTGAAAAAACCTGAAAAGTCTTGAATGAACTGATGCTGAGTGAAGTGAGCAGAACCAGGAGAACACTTGTACACAGTAACAGCCACATTGAGCAATTATCAGCTTTGATAGACTTAGCTCTTCCCAGCAGTACAAGGGTCTAAAACAACTCCAAAAGACTCAGTCTGGAAAATGCTGTCCACATCCAGAGAAAAGAACTATGGAGTCCGACTACAGATTAAAGCCTACTATTTTCTCCTTTTTTGTTTTTGTTTTTTCTTTCTTGTGGCTTTCCCCTCTTGTTCTGAGTCTTCTTTCACAATATGACGAATGTGGAAATATATTTAATACTATTGTACATATTCAGCTTATATCAGATGGCTTGCCATCTTGTGGAAGAGGGAGAGAGCAGAGGGGAGGGGAATGACGAAGGGAGAAAAAAATGTGGAACTCAAAATCTTATAAAAGTGAATGTTGAAAACTATCTTTACATGTAATTGGGGGAAAAAACATTAAGTAGGGAGGAAAAAAAGACCTGAGTTCAAATTCTACCTCTTGACAATTATTATCTGAGGGACACAGAGAAGAACAGACACAAACAGACATAGATACAAAGAGGACAGAGCATTTATTAAGTACTTACTGTGTGCCAGACCACTAGGTGCCACAGTAGATAGAGCACTGGGCCTGGAGTCAGGAACACTTGAGTTCAAATCTTATCTCAGACACTTCCTAGCTGTGTGACCCTGGGCAAGTCACTTAACCCTACTTGCCTCAGTGTCCTCATTTGTCAAATGAGCTAGAGAAGGAAATGGTAAACCACTCTAGCATCTTTGCCAAGAAAACCCCAAATGGGGTCACTAAGACTCAGACACTATGGAAATAACTGAAGGATACCAACAAGAAATATGACAGGCACTGTGTTAAACATGGAGGATACAAATGAACGCCAGCAAGAAAGGCCCTGTCCTCAGGGAGCTTATAGTCCAGTAGAGGAAGACAATACTGTATCCCTACTGGGGAAGGTCATCTCCTGGAGAGCAGGGATCCTTTTATTTTTGTCATTGTACATAACATACAGACCTAGTAAGTATTTGTTGCACTGAATTTAATTTAAACGAAAAGAAGGAAAATCCCTAGAAGGCAGGCAAAGTTTAAGTGCCATCTTCACAAGAACAAAAGATAATGGTTTTTTTACCAGATTATTATTTTAATGACATCAAACTTTGACATGACCATCTTCTTTACTTCTGTTGATACCTTTTAGTTTTCCTTCACCTCCATTTACAATCATATCCCTCTTCCTCCCTTTCTTACATCTCCCCCAAGAGCCAGCTCTTTTAACAAATAAAAAAGAAGGAGGGGAGCAACAGATCAAAACCATCCTACGCATCAACCTTATCTGATAGTTTTGAGCAGTGTCAACGTTCCATATCTGTAGTCTCTTGTCTCTGCAAAGAAGGGAGGAAGGTCCATTTGCTCTCTCTCTTTGGGGGCCATACTTGATCTCAGTCACCACTTTTTATTCTTTCCATTTCCTTGTTCGAGTCACAGCTTTTACTGTTTTCCTGACTTTATTAACTATATCCTGCATCAGTTCATAAAGATCTTCCCACGATTCTCTGCATTTTTCACATTCACTTTTCCTCATAGTCCATTTCCTTCATGCAGCACAATTTCCTTAGACATTCTCCAGTCTGAGATATGCCTTAATTCTCCCTCCCCCCTCTCTGTTTTAAACAGTAGAAACAGCTTTCTGAAGAAATCCAACCCAATTAGTACAGCAATCTCCAACATTCCACAACACATATTTGCTTGTCATCTACCATTCACTCAGCCAATCATTAACATAGACTTTCTCATTGGTATTCCATATGGATGCCACTAGCAAAGTAGAAGAGTACATCACTAGTCAGCACAGGGGTTGTTGGTCCTGGGATGGGGGGAGGGAGGAACTGATGGCCAAGTGCAGTGAACCCATAAATTGAGCCAGTATCTTCTTTATGGTACCATCAACTCAGACTGGCTCCAGTCACAGATTTTATGGACATTCCCCCCAACAAATCATCATAGAAAGAAGAGGACAAAAGGATTATGTACCATATTTCACAGTCGCATCAATCCCCACATCTCCATTTCCATCACCTTGACACAAATTTTCCTAGTTCTGCTGAAAGAATGCAAGGAGGAAAGGGAAAAGCTTTTCCCCAATAAAAATATAACCCTTCCCCCAAACCACCTCTCTATTATCCTTGAATTTTGGTTTCTTCTGGTCAGTTTCCAAAGTGAAGGGCACTGCTTGAAGATCTAACATGGATGGTGGGAGAAGGACAATCACAACAAAATAAAGAGCCCTGTCACTGATGAGAAATCAAAAAAAAAAAAAAATAGAATAAAAATCTCATTTCAACTCTCTCCCCCATTCCCCACTTCTAAGGGTATGGAACCATCAACCTGAAACATAATCACTTGATTACAACAAGAATTTGTTGTGGTCTGACTACACTCAGCATTCATCAGAGTACATGAAAATAAAGGTACGGATTCAATTAGTCGTAATGTAATAGAGGGAGGAAGGAAAAAGCAGTCATTCCACAACTACAGAAAACTGTTTGGAAGGTTAATTAAACATTGTTTCCTTTTTCTTTCATTTTTTTTAAAGCTCACTTGAGATAATCTTTTACACTCAAAATTCAATATTGTGCATTCTGGATTAATTTCCAACTACACAGTCCAGACTCCAAGTTCAAGGGCTTTTTAATCATTTGTCCAAACTCCTGTTTCCTCTCATTTCAAGCTTGTCAAAGAGCTAAGGACGCATTCCTGACAGACAGACTTCACCAGAGCTGAGCCGTGTATCCACCAACTGAAATAAAATCCCTGATCCCCAGTGGTTACACACGACAGGACGGGACAGGACAGGACAGAGGACAAACTTTAGGACACGGGGAGAAAGGAAGTTGTGTTTCAACTTGACTCGAGAGCAGCTGCTTCTCCCAATAAACAGAGGAGGTACCGGAGAGCCCCAGCAAGTCCACATCTGTCGACAGCTGCCAAATGAAAAGCTTTAACTTCTGCCTTTAACAATAAGGTGATTACTCTATTACATGGGCAAAAGCTCTTCCACTTCCCTTTATTTAAATTCAAATGCACTCTCTAAATACTACAAGAGCTTTTAAATCCTCCCAGCATCCTTAAGAGGAAGATAGGAATGTCGGTGGAGGGGGTTTGGGATTTACACAAGGCTTCAGGCAGTAAGCTGGGGAGTCAGGGAGGCCTAACCCTCTGCTCCCAGAACCACTGAGTACCTCCCCTCCAGGCAAAGGTCCCACATTTGCCACCAAAGGAAAGACATTGAAGTTAAAGAATGCAATTAATTCCATTGAGAAGGGCATTGAGCTAAACCAGGGAAACAGACCACCCTGACAAGTACAGAACAGCCTTCTATGTCCAAATCAACTGTAAGACAGCACCAGATCTTTGAGAGAGACTCCTTCCAATCCCCCAGCCCCAACTCCAGCATTCACAGGGAGCATAACCAGCACCCAACCAGTCTCCTCACTCAGCTTCTCTCCTACCTCAATTCACAAGCTCAGAGAGATTAGAAGGGATGCTAGAGAAAATCTGCTCTAACCACCCTCATGTGAGGAAATGATCAGCACCAGCTTAGATCTAGAATTAAAAGGAACCTCTGAGATCATCCAATCTAATCCCCTCAGTTTTACAGAGAAAGACACTGAGGCCCACAAAGGTTAAGTGACACTGACAGGATGTGGAAGAGATGGAATTTGGGCTAGGGTCCTCTGAATTCAAGATCAATGCTCTTTCCATTGTACATTGACATCCTTTGTGTGATAGTAAAAAACTGGAAATATGGTGGGTCCCCATCAGTTTGGAGATGTTTGAACCAATGGTGCTCTAGGGATATAATGGAATGTCACTGACATGGAATAGGATATTATTGAGAATTATCAGACTCAAATGCTTAAAATAGGATCTGGGTTTTATGGAAGTGGGAGTTGCAACCAAAGATGTAGATCCCAACCCTCCATGCCCACCTATTCTGCTTGATTCTTGTCCTCAGCCACCTCAAAGTTCACCAAACAATATCTACCCAATGGGTCGGCAACCCATCATCCTACCATAAGTAACAACCAACATAAGAAATTCAGAGAAGTACAGTAGGAAGAGCATGAAATGATTTCAAGAAGAGAAAGCAGGAGCAGAAGAAATAGACTACACACTGACTACAACAATGGAACAGGAGAGTCCATTGGTCAACAAACACAAACACTATAAGTGAGGCATCAGGCTGCCATGCTCCCTGCCCTCAAGGAGCTCACATTCAAATTGGGGAGAATATATGCAAACACAGAGTAATGGAGAGTAACTTTAGAGAGGAAGCATAGGAAGGAACAGGAACTGGGATCTCACTGAGTACAAACAACCCCCAGGTGAGGAAATTCTCTCTTTCAGCGGAAGCCAGCACCTTCTTCCCCCCAGCTTCAGACCTTAGAGAGTTGCATGGAGGCACGGAGGGGTCAGAGGTGAATCCATATCTTACTGACTTTGAGGTTAGCTCTCCATCTACTCAAATGCCTCTAATATAAATAGGAACAAGGCAAAAGGCCACAGAAGACTCTGGAGAAATGCAATGAGTAACACAATGAATCCAAAGATCACACTGGCAGATGTACACAGACACCATGATTCATGTTGATCAGATGTGTGGCCATTGCCAGTCATCTTGACGTATGTCCTACCACTGGACTCCAATGACTCTGAAGGAGAGTGAGGCTAGTGACTGGGCATCTCTGCCTCACTTACATCCAATTCACACACAAGTCAAGATGTTGTCCTCCCATTGGTCCTCTGAGAATGAAGGGAAAACAACACTTTTTTCTTAGTTACAAGAACAGGTTCTGACGGGAGGTAAAGAAAGGAAGAAAAAGGAGAAATTAGGTGATATTTTTTAAAAGGACATTAATACTTTGTTAAAGTTGCTGTGGTAAAAAAAAAAATCAGGCTCTGACAAATTGAAGAATGAACTCAGATGTCAGGTAAACAAGGGCACTGTATTGCATGAAGTGCTTTATTGGCATTTATGTTTCAGTAGGCACTTACAGATAACAGGGAAAGAAAAGCAAGATTTTCTGACTCTCCCACCTTGGGGAGATAGCTCTAACATGTCAGTTTTCTAATGTATGACCCCAATCCTTCTCACAGTGGGCCCCCACATCGCTCATCCCTCCTGTCTCGATTCAGGACTCTCTGAGGACTCGATTCAGCTCTGTCTTTTCCACAACCCGCTCACCAAGTGTCAGGTAATTAGAGCTTGTCAAAAATCAATGAACCAAAGGCATACCTTCCTCTGTTTCTTCTTCATCAGGGTTTGGTTGGTTTTTTGTTTCTTTTTTTTTGTTTGTTTGTTTTTGGTTGTGTTCTTTTTTGTTTTTGGTTTTGTTCTTTTTGTGTCCCCTATTTCACCAAATGCAGTAGCCTGTGATGTTGTGGAACCTTCTGGAAATTCATGAGGCTCACTGGATAAAAACAGAATGATAGAGCCCTTATTCCTTTCCCTATAAACAATGATCTTAACTGTCCTTATTCATACAAGGGGAGTGTGACGCCCAGGGACATTTGAGAATGAGATGAGAAGGCAAAAGAAGGAAATCTTGGCCTCCTGGGTTTGAGGAGAGGCAACATGGAGACAAGAGTCCAAATTATACTTTAATGTGGCAAACCCAACATGTTTCTCTCCCTCTCAAAAGGCTGAGGAAGAGGCAGGAACCTACTAACTGAAGGAAACTCCCCCCTTTTCCTCCACTTTTCACCTCTCTTCATTGACAAAGAATCTAATGTTTTGACTTCTTTCACCCAAAGCCCTGACCCCATGACCCCTTCTAATTGCCCCCAAGCTCTGATTCATCCCTATGTGGTCAGCGAAGCTGAGAATGTCTACACAGGAAGAGTTAGACTGCCATGGCTCCCTCTTCTCCAGTAGCCATGTCAGCCTATTATAAATAAAAATGTGGTAGAAATGCCATCTTTTAGCATAAATTCATCTAGTAAATGTTAAGAGCAGGGAATGTCTCACAATTGTGTATATAGGACCATGCCTGGGATATGTGAGCACTTAATAAATGCTTGTCAATTGATTCAGGAGCTCAGTCTAGTAAAGAATACAGGAAGATCAAGTAAATGAGAAATACTGTATCTCAGATTATGCCATGGAGTTTGATGAGCAGCCAAAGGCAACGATCAGACCACATGATTTGGACAGTGCCTTTCATTTTCTCAGAGCAGTTTGCCTGGAACTATTCCTTTGCTCCCACTTCACCACATAACCCTTGTATCTTATTCTCTGTCTACCTATTGTCCTTCCCTCCTCATTGAAATGGAAGATCTTTAAAAGGCATAGGGGAAATGGCCTGGGCCCAGAACTGAATAGGAGGAAGAGATTGAGCTGGATGCCATAGGGAAAATTGCTAGTCCCTTTCCATGATCCCAAGTTGATTTTTTTTTCAACACTAACATTCTCCTAGTAATGGCAAATGGTTGTGAATCACTAACCACCTCTACTTCAATAGAATGAGAATTGTGGGCAAAGGAAAGGAATGTCGAGACATGTGCTTGTCATAAGCAGGGCCTGTAGTACATTCCACCAAAGACTGCTTCTGTATGATGAGTAGAGTGAAGGACACCAATCCGATGGGTCTGGAAGAAGGAAGAGGAGTGCTGAGCATGGGGCAAGAGGCAAGGACCCCAGAGGAACAATTCTTACTGCCTGTGTGACCTTGGACAGTCAATTAGTCTCTTACATTCCTCACCATAAAATGGGAGCAGGGAGTACACTAGATGGCTTCTAGGATCCCTTTCATTTCTAGATTTAAGGCAAAAAAATATATAAAGGTTGAAAAGGCACAGCTAGTTTGAATGGGTGTCCACACAAGCAATAGTGAGATGATCTCAAAGGTCCCTTCCATCTCTAAATCATAACCCAATAATCCTCCAGAAAAGAATATAGGTCCATGACCACAGACCCAACGAGATCATTAAAGGCATATAACCAAAATCCCCAATGGAGCTGGACTTCCTTCTGTCCTTCACATTAAAGAGGCAGAGGCAAAGCCTTAGAAAGCTAGTTTTTATAGGAGAGGGAGGAAAACAAAGACAGAATCTAGAGTCAGAGCCCAACTCAGGTTCCTACATATATAACATCTGCACAGTTACACCCAAGGAGAATGGGCCTTCAGAAGGAACCTGGGGTTCTACAGACAAAGGTGTCTAATGGCTGGATGGTGCTTTAGTTCTAAAAACTCTTCCAACCCAGGACCTCCCTTCCTCCCTCCTTGATAATCCAAGAGCAGTCGGCACATCGGGGTCTCCTTGGCTCCATCTCACCCTACCTTGCTTTATAGTGGAATATATACCCATTTCCTTTCCCTTTCCTGAAAGAATCAAATTCCATAAAGGCAGGGCTGCCACTTGGATGTTGTCCACCCATCTATCCCTAGTACCTTGCATTGTGCATGGCATCTAGTGGGTGCTTAATAAATGTTTGTGGCCATTGTTATACCACATAATACTGAGGGGAGGGAGAGAGGGGGCAGATGATTTTATACAGGATTTTGATAGCTCATTATGGCTAGAAAAAAGTGACTGTGTGAGCGGTGTGGTACAGTTCAGCATTTTCAAAAACAATTATACTATAACCTGACAAACAATAACACTGCCATATATGTATCAGAAGAGAAAATGAAGACTGACTATGCCACTGTGGATTTCGAGTGGGTGTCTGCCCCTACTGTGTGCCTGGCCCTTCTGAGCTCTGCTCTGTGCTCTGCTGGGAAGATTTCAGGTCCCACTAATGACCAAATGCTTCCGATCACGGCCTTGTTTTTATCAGCCATGGTTGTAGCAGCAACAAAAGGAGTTCTGTTGAATCTGAACCCAAACATATCTGTTCACCAGAAGGCTCTTTCCCAAGCAGCCTCATTCTTTGAAGTTTTACTGCATTGATTAAAACCAAGGACAGGCAGCAGGGTGGAATACGGAGTGGAGTGCAGGCTTGGAGTTAGGAAGACCTGGGTTCAAATCCTGCCACTGGCACATCCTGGCTCTGTGACCCTGGGTAAGTTAGTTCAGCTCTGTGCATCCCAGGCTCTAAGTTACCAAGGACCTGCCCCTTGGCATGGAGAGTCAGAAATGACTGAAAATGACTGAACGATAGTGGGTCTGGGGGTCCCTAAGACTGAGGAAATATGAGGGAGACAGAAGTTAAATTAGAGCCGCCATCTAACAAATGGGAAAGAGCTCTGGATTTGGGATCCAAGGGTCTGGGCCTGATCATATCTCTGCTGTTGCCCATAGGGGTGTGGAGAAGCCTAGGTGGGGCTCCATAGTCTCACATGTCTGATAAGCAGGTCACACGAGGTAAACTGACCTTGAAAAAGCAAGTTACCCTCTCTGGTTCTCAGTCTCCTTGTGGATAAAAGGAGGGGGTTGGGCTACATGACCTCTATGTCCCTCCAGCTCTAAATGGGTAATCTCATGAGATCCCAACTGTGGGGCTGAATCAGAGGATCTCTTTAAGGGAGGACCAAAAGAGGCTTCTCAATTTGGGGTTGGATTGCCAAGGCCAGGATAGTCATGTAACCCTCACTCACCCAGGAAGGGCCTGCCCAGCACTGGATGTTAGAGGGAGTCACCTCTGAAGACAACTGTGACCTAAGAAACTAGACTAGACTAGACACAACTGATGATATAAGTCTCCTCAGGTTGTAATCAGCCAGTGCTTGGGAGGGAGGCCAGAAAATGGGCCTGCTCTTCCAGTTTACAGACCCAATATACATGATGGCTGCCTTTCTCTTGCCCCCCTGTCTTTGCCTCCCCGCATGCCAGACACACAGAATTTACCAGTCTATCCCAGGGCCTGGGGCAGGGGACCAAGTGGAAAGCAAGTAAATGGGACCTGCCCGCTGAGCACCTTGGTCAGCACCAACTGAGTCAAGATGCCCATTGGGACCATTGAGGGAAATGCACAATTGCTCACACACACACACACACACACACACACACACAGCACTCTACACACACTCACATATACATATACTTACATACAGACACATCATACACATTCACAGATATGCACACACCACACATACATGTACACACACATATATATACTCATACACAGCACACTACACACATTCACACACATACATATAGATATACTAATATACAGACACACCATACACATTCATACACACACATGCATGCCACATATACATGTATACACATATATATACATACTATACACATTCACACACAGAAATACACACACCACACACACATATATGCACACACTCATACAGAGACACACTATGCATATGTACATATTCACACACACACACACACACACACACACACACACACACACACACACACACATAGATCTGGAATGAGAAAAAAAACTGGCCTGTGAATGTCACCTAGATTTACTATGATGAAAGTCTGATTTTGTCTCCCTTAAATATCAGCCATCTCTTACTCCTCCTCAGAGAGGTGACTTTTAGGTGTTTCCTGAGAGCAGGGCCTACTTTTGGTCTTTGCCGAAATCCTGCATCTAGCACAATATCGAGTATAGAGTAGGTGCTTAATCCATACTGGATGAATTGAACTAGGGTTGCTTCTGTTAACAACAATAACAAACACTCATTCACTTAGAAAAACTACTCACTTTCATAAGGCTTCATGGAGCCCCTGTAGTATTACGGAGGCAGTACTTGCCTCAGTGAGCGCACACCCTTCTTGGGGAGATACAAGAATCCAAAGTCTTTCAGCTTTGTCCAGTTGCACATGATATCTCCTTCAGACAGGGCCTCCAAGCAAACCACTCCCCATCCTCCTTCTCAAGCCCCTATCATTCTACTCAGACTTCTGGCTGTCCCCTCCTCCACCATTATGGGGTAAGAGAGTAGACAGGGGGCTGGCTTTTTCATCAGGAAGACCTGCCTCTGACTCACCCTTGCTGGTCACTCTCAGGGTCCCACATGGCTCTCTAACAAGAAGCACTTATCTGCATTGGTGGAGGGACCTTACCCTGTGAGAATTCCCTACCCTGATGAAAATGCAGATCTCCCTCCTCCCTTGTTCTTACTTTCCCCTCAATATCCTGACTTTCATAAACCATCTACTGGGGAAGTTAAACTAATTCAGGCACCTCCCTGCACCTCAGTTGGCTTCTCTATAAAATCAAGGCAATCATTGAGATCCCTTCTGTCTCCACACGCAGTATTCTGGAAAGCCGTTTAATTTCCATAGACCACAGTTTCTTCTCCAATAAAATGGGATTAGATAACCTCTGAAGGCCTATTTCTAATTTAATGATCCTAAACTGAAATTTCACTGATTTTTTTTAAAAAAGGTCTAAGTTATTTTCTATTTGATCCAACCACTGGTTCAGAGAAGTTTGCCGTTCCGCATGCCATTCAGAACATTCTAACCCAAACACCTTTTCTTCTCCCCTAGAAGATTAGATGTAGGGAGGCTCTTGATACTCACAGGACAGGAGCAGAGTTGGTGAGCTTAACAAAAAGTTCTCAAGAAAGGGCTTACAGAAGCTTGGATAGGTCACTTAGATTATATGGATCTCAGTTTCCTCATCTGTGAAATGGGAAGGAGAAAAAAATTATCTGCTTCCTCCCAGCTCTTAAAAAAAAAGACTTCTATTCTAAGTCTCTATCCAGGGTCTAAAACTAGACCAAGTTATTCCTGCTCTGAAAAATGAGGATAGCAAGTAATGGGTCCCAAGCACTCCACGCTCCACAAAAAGCATTGTCAGCTTTATGGTTTGACCGTGCTGGGCTTGGTCATGGAATTTTTCCACATCTTTCTCAAAGAACACTTTGTGTGTTACGTCCCATTCATCCGCCAGGAAGGCACTAGCACATCCTTGTCTTCATCAGTCCCTAAGGAAAAGCTCATGCTCACCCAGCTCCCAGGATGCAGATCAAGGACCACAGGAAGACAGGACTGCCGATTTCGATGGAAGGGAAGTTGGCCATCTCAACCAACTGTTGCCTAAAGTTACAGGTGAGGAGCTGAGGCCATGGAAGGGTGAAGATTAGTCACACAGGTAATGATGGTTAGAGTCATTCAAATCTACACATCCAATATTCTTCCCATAGCACCCACAGCCTCTCTAAAAGCTGCTTCCCAAATCCTTTGGGAGACCAGAGGCACCCACAGAACAATGCCACCTGGGTCTGTCCCCAGCTTTCAGTAGATGGCAACTGGAACAAATTCTCAGGAACCCAGCAAAGTTGCCCACAGGGTTTGCTTCTGGAAAAAGTCTCAACAGAATGGGACAGGGGCAGTCCAAGGGCTATAATTAAAATGAGATATTCCAGATTAGTATTTCTAATTACTGCCCAAATGAAAGCAATCTCTTCCAGGTTCTCACATGGACTTGGGCCACCCTTCCCCAGCCCACCTTCCCCCAGATTCTCAGCCTTCCATTGGGGAAGTTAATTCCCTCTAGACTTTCACACAAGTCTATTGTGCAGCGCCTTCATTAGTTATGAATAAGCTACAACTGAACTGTATGTTACTTGTGGAATGGTCTTAATAGATTTTTCTCTTGCCAAAAATAACTTTACAGAGTCGGTGTAAAACACTAGCCAACTGGCAATGTGCCTGAGGCCTGTGTCTGTGCCGAGACCTGACCTTGGCATCATGTGCTATCTACTGATGGGGTGGGCAGCCCAGTAATTCTCTACTTCCAATCATGATCCACCTTCCACTGCAAGTGCCCTTAAAAACAAACATACCCAAATAAATTGCTTCTAAAACACCTTTGCAACAAGCAAAACAAGCTACCCCTTGGTTGGTACAGATGGGTTCCAGTGCACTAATCTAGGAGCCTCGTTACCATTTGTTGCATTGTTTCTATAAGAAAATGAATTTCATGCTCCAGAACTGACATATAGTTAAAATCCGAAGCTCATCCCTTTAGTCTGGAAATAGCCCAAATGAGCCTCCGAGGTTTACCAAGGAGTGTCAATCCTGGAGCACCTAAAACTGGTTTTGATTCAAAGACATGGATGTGGGCAGGAAGGGGGCTTCCAGGGAAGGAATAATAGCTGCCAGTTATACAGAGTGTCTCCTTGCCCCCCTTGCTTCTCATCAGACTCTGAACTTTTTGAGAGTAGGGAGATCTTTCTTTGTATGCCCAGCACTTGGCACATTGCCCAACATACAGTAGGTACTTAAAGAAATGCTTCTTAGCTAACTGAGCCTCAGTCCTCATCTACAAAATGGGAACAATCATCCTTGTACCCCTCTCCCTCACTGCATCACATGTGTTATGCTTAACTTCAAGGAAAAGTCTCTGAGTGGTCTGAGAATTCAAAGCACCAAAAAGATCCCGTGTGTCTTTTTAAAAGAAATAAACGGCATACAGCAGGAAAACATTCCAAGCCACATTTTCTAAAATATTTCGAATTAAAGCTATCCCTTGACAGAAAATCTTGGCACCAACTTCTACTTCCATCCTGCCTATGATTCGTTAGAGATTCCCAACCCACAAGACACAAAGAAAGCCAGACATGGACACTGAGTCATTCCCTAATGGAAGGCGTAACTACCACCTGGCCAGAGGACCAGCTCAAACTCCTGCTCCAGCATCTCTGCATTTTTTAAAGGGTCCAAACAAAGCAAACTTGTGCAGTGGCCATGCATAAAGGCAGTGTTGTGTGCCCCACCCTGTCCTCTGGAGGATTCTGATGCTTCATTTTTCAGATACTGTCCCGTTCCATGATTTGATAGTGATGGTGACGGTGACGATAATGATGAAAGCTAACGTTTACATCATACTTTAGCTTTACAAGAGGAGACTATACATCGCAGACCATAGTGAACTGGCCCTGGAGCCGGAAAGACCTGAGTTCAAATCCTCTGACCCACATGGACTGACCCTGAGTAAATCACTTAACTTCTCGGATGTTCCTGGCAACCCTATAAAATTAGAAATTGGAGAAAGGTTGTGGCTCTGCATTGGTAGAGGGAGTTTCCTGGGAACTAATTCCCTCTACCAATAAAATCCCAGTCTAGTCCCTTTCCCTATTTGAAGCTTATAATGCACTTTAAATACATTATCCTGTTGGACATTAGAAGTCATACCTTCTGACCTTTGATTCAGGGTTGCTGAGAAAGAAGTATTTCTTTACCATGAGACAATTTGAAAGCAAGGTCCTGTGGGGCATGAGCAAGCAGGGGCCAGGAAGGGGAGCGCCAGGCCAAAGTTGACCTGTAGCCTCTCTCCCAGGAGGGGCATCCCTGGTCTTAGGCATGATGACCTTTGAGTTCCAAGAGGAGGAAGGCTGTAACTCCTTTGGATTGATCATACCCAGCACATTCCGCACTTGCACCCAGTCTCCCAGGTCAGCATCAGGGCACCTGGATTCTGTCCTTTACATAGCAGAGCAGGTCAGGTGTACCACAGAAGACCGGAGATTTGAAGGGGAGGAGACCTGAAAGAGACCTTACAAGGCGTCTAGCAAAACCTTCTGCATTTGCAGAGGAAAAGAGAGGGTCACACAGGGAACAATAGGCAGAAGCAGAATTTGAACTGAAATCCTCTGACCTCAAATCTCCCCCCTATCTTCCCAGCCCTTCCTTCTCAGCTGTGCCTGACTGATTTCCCATTTCTCATATCATAGCAAGAGATTCAGGGGAGAGAAGGGGATGAGCCTCAGCTGTCAATCTTGGGGCAAGGAGGAGCCTGGTAAAGCACAACCCTCACAGATGGCAGACAGACATTCCCAAGACAGCAAGTTTTCTTGGCTTCCTGCACACCACCAGAATCTAGCGAAGAGGAAGAGTGTAGGAACTTTCTCCATCTGCTTCCAGACCCACCAAAGACAATCTTCAAACACCTGAGGAAAGACTCAGGAACAGAGGCCATACTTGCCAATCCACCATCGCTGAGTTGTTTCTCAGGCACTAGAGGTCAATGGGACTGCCATGGGAGAGACGCTCAGTAAGGCAATTACTACTGAGTTTGGCCCTTAGTCATTAAAGCTTAAAAAATATTAGCGTCCTTGAAAAGAAGTAAAGAAAGTAGGGAGGAGAAGGCAAACATGGAAGAAAATAAGTGCTTTCTGGATTCCACCCAGAGCATGGAAACATAGGCAAGGAAAGTGAACCATGTCTTCTGCATACCGTGGACCCCATACAATCTTGTTTCTCTAGTAAAATACAAAACAGAAAAGTTGCCTAGAGTGAGTCTAAAAATAAAGATCAAAGATCACCAACTTGGGGTTGCTTATAAACACACTGGAGCTTCCTTCTAGAATGAGGGGGTTTCATGAGACCAACTCAGTCTAAACTTCCACTCTGCACAGCTCTGGAGACCCATCATCCCTAACTCCAATGAGACAGAAAGAAAGAACCCAAAACACTATGGAGCATTCCAAAGAAGGGTATGACTTCCTCCAGACCCATAGCAAAGGTCAATCACTGGTACATTCACTAAAAACATCTGGCCCAAGGCATTGTGCTAGTACCTGAGATATCATAGCTAGTTTTGAGCTTGGCGTCAGAAAGACCTGGGTGCAAATAAATCTGACCAGACACCTACTAGTTGTGTGACCTTGGCCAAGTCACCTGACCTCTCCATTTCAATCTCCTTATCAGTAAAACAGAGATAAGAACAGCACTTCTCTCACATGGTTGATGGGAGAATCAAAGGAGATAATGTATTAAAGGGACTTTGCAAAATTTAGAGCACTACCTAAGTGCTACTGTTCAGATTTGGTTTTTTTCTGTCATATTCAACTCTCTGTGACTCCATTTGGGGTTTTCATGGTAGAGATACTGAAGTGGTTTGCAATCTCCTTCTCCAGTTCATTTGACAGTGAGGAAACTGAGGCAAACAGGGTGAAGTGTTGCCCAGGGTCACACAGCTAGGAAGTGTCTGAGGCCAGGTTTGAACTCATGAAAATGAGTTCTACTCACTCCAGGCCCAGCGCTCTATCTACTGCACCACTAGCTTTTATTAGACAAAGAAGACAGGGTCTCTGCCCTTAAGGATTTTACTATCTAGTAGGGTGGATCCCCACCTCCCCCCTCCCCCCCCCAGAATTGGAGATTATAAATTTAGAATTTGAAAGGAACATAAGACATCATTTTCCTGAGGAAACAAGCCCAGAGGAAAAGGTCACATAGGGAAGATGTAGCACAGATGAGATTTGAACCCTGGTCCAAATGGAGGCTATTCCGCTATGCCACACTGATGCCCAACACAAAGCATACCATCAGCAGGAGAGCACAGACTGGCTACAGGAGAAGCCAAGGGCAGTCACATGCTGGACAAGGGATTCAGGAGAAGTGGAAAAGGAGCCCTAGGGTCAGCCCTGGATTCTAAAATGTAATCAATGACCACAGAGAAGCCACTCAGCTAGTTGGGCCTCAGCGTCTTTAGCTGTAAAAGAGGGTCAACCAGTAGTACTACCAAGCTCCCAGAGTCATGACAAGGGCATTGTGAGCCTCAAAGCACTAGGGGACTAGTATCATTACTGCTAAGCCAGCCTCCTCTGAGAGAGTACAAGCCTTGGAGAGTCAAGAGGACCTGACTCCTCCTGTCTCTCAGAGGAACAGTGCAAGTCACTGAACCTCTCAGAGCCTCAAGACTCTAAGCTAAGTTGGAGCTGCATACCTGCATGGTGGAGGGAAGTTCCACAACTGGGAGTTCCCCTACCCAAGGAAATCTAGGCCTGGACAAAATCAATAATTAAGTCTTTTCTGGACCTCTAAGAAGGAGTGTGCTGGGGCCAGCTCAAACTGTGACATGGTGAAATGTTCAGGGTGAGCATTTAAACATTGGCAGATGCTACTGATAAGGGCCTGATTTCTTGTTTTGTTGACTGTCTCAATTTTAAAAGCAATGGAAAAGATATTAATAATGCAACTTGAAAGTCAGTCAGGAATAGAGCCAGATGTCCAGCTTTCATCAGCATGGCCCTGGGAAACGAGAGAGTATTTGTAAGAAAGTCAGCATGGTGCCAGACACACAGTAGGGCTGTGGTAGATGACTGGTCCCTCTCTTCCCCCTGTCTCTTCTCACAAGGAACTTAGCCTTTTTCAATCTCCCTTTGGGATTTTTACCTGCTTCCTTATAGACTCAAAGCTCAATTGAAATGGGGAGGAGGGGAGGGAGCATTCCATCCTAGTTTTAGTGCAGCATCCACCCCCTGAAAGATGCTGAATAAATCACTTTGGATCCAAGAGAATCACATGAGAATTTCTAAATGAATCCTCCATCTCTGAGGCTAGAAGCTTCAGGAATGAGGAAGGGACTGAGCAAATATTGAGCACTTACTATGTGCCAGGTACTAGGAACAGGAACTTCGTGTCTCCTTCACCTCCCTATTCTCTGCATTATTTAATACACTGTATAATACATGGGAACCATGTACCAGTACCAGTGTTGACCTACGAGCCCAATTTATTTTGTCTAGAGTTTATTTGCACAGGGATTTGCGTGTTGTCTTCCCCATGAGATTGTGAGCAACCTGAGAGCAGGGACAAGCTATTTCTTTTGTTTTTGCTTTTCTTGGAATCCCAAGGCTTAGTGGAGTTGGCACATAATAAGTGCTTAATAAATGCTCGTTCCCCGACTGCCTCACTATAATGAAGTTGGTTTGCTTTTGATCTTTTTTAAAGGCCATTTTGGGCAAGACCCACCCACCTAGGCTTTGCCTTGGGAAAAGATTCCCCAAGGAAAAGCAGGTAAGCTGAGGATTTAGCTGACATTGATCATGGTCAGCATCTTTTCAAACAATTAAAAAAAAACAGACCACAAAAATGTCCTAGGCCTCTCTGACACTACTTTGGCGCTTCCATCAAGAACCTTCCTGAGAGCTCCCTCAGCACAGACTGGAGTCCAGCCATTCCTTTCATTCTGGGGTTGGTGGCAATCAGTGGTATGACTTTAATAAGAAGGTAATAGGATATATGTTCATGCAAGAAGAGTTTCAGCTTGACCAAAGGCAATTTTTCACTCATCAGAAGCCAGAAGCTAAAGATCTTCTTAAATTCTGAATCTGAGGAGCAACCAAAAGGATACAGTATATTTGCATATGCAAATCAGGACAGAAAAAAAGAGGGTTATATGCAAAAGCACAAGTCTTTGGCCCAGCCCACCTGGCCTTGTTAAAGGATAAGTGAAATCCAACATGTTGCTTTCAACGTGCTGGGCTAGCCTGTTTCTGGTTTCTGTGCGTTTTTATGGATACTTCCATGACTAATGATCTTATTTAAGCAGGAGAGAGGAGACCAGAAAAAGGTTTTGCCCATAGATAAGCTGGGGGAAGAGGGGAGATAAATGGGGTCTTAATTATGATGGAAGGTTGTTTGTTTTGTCCCACTTTACATATGAAGAAACTGAGACTCCTTCAGGATCAGTGACTTTAGCAGGGTCACACAGACAATAAGTTTCTAAGGTGTGATTTGATGATGGATGGGAGGAAGGAAGGAAGGAAGGAAGGAAGGAAGGAAGGAAGGAAGGAAGGAAGGAAGGAAGGAAGGAAGGAAGGAACAGAGGGAGAAAGGGATGGAGGGAGGGAGGGAGGGAGAGGAGGGAGACAGAGAGGGAGAGAAGGAGGAAGTCTCTGTCTTCATTCAGCCCATGGCAGGTGCTAACAAATGTCTATTGATTGATCTCAAACTGAAGATCCAGGACAGGGTTGTTCTATGGCTTAAATGAGAAGACTCTTAAAGCACTTACCAAGTCTTAAACTCTATAAATGTGAGCTAGTATGAGTATAAATATTTCTGAAATGGCTACACAGGCAAATGAAAATCAGTTCTCCAAGGACATTCTTGCTGACAAGACAGTCAGAGATCAGTGTGAGGCCTGCAAGATGCTTACAAGAAGAAGCCAGTCTTGCTTGCCATGGAGGAGGAATGGACCTGATAAACTGAGTCCTCCAAACTTGCTGAGGCTACTTTGACATGGACAAAGGAAAACAGATTCCTCATAGGAGGTGGTTAGGGCCAGGCTGGGACCACCTCGGAGGGCAACAGGAGAGTGTTTTCTGGGCCCAGTGGCAAATCACACACACACACACACACACACACACACACACACACACACACACCCTGGGGTCCTACACTAATTACAAAAGCCATGAAGACAAGCTTCTGCCTCTCAGCCAGGAGACCCTTAGGGACCATCAGAACACCTCTGAACAGTTCCCATAGCCCAAGCTCATTTGGCCACAGAATATCCTGGGTAAGATCTAAAAGAAAAGAATAAAACACCAAAGGCTAGGCTGGCCAGAGGAGCTGGGGGAAGCGGCAGTCCAAGCAAGGTAGTGACTGACAATGCCAATGAGGACAACCTTGTCAGATGGCATAGTCACTGCCGGCACTTAGAGTACTTACAAGTTTGTGAAGCACTTTCCAAATGCCAAACAGGAGGTAGGGAATCTCCAGAGCCCCTTTTTTGGCCAAGGTCGCCATGCAGAATAAGTACTTTGGGTAAGTACATAATTTCACATAGAATATTTCAGGCAGAAAAACACTGCCTATATATATATATATATTCACGTTCTCATGGGTCTGGCGCAGTGACCGGAACAGTCAAATCCCCTAGTGTGAGGCTGGAGTTCCCAGGAATCCCTTCTGCCAACTCCTAGGCTTCATCCCCTGTACTGATCATTCCTTCTCCCCTGGCAGGTTTCTTGAGTTGCTGGAGGGGCCAGAAAGGGGTTCTGTTCTCAGGAGTCTCTAGTGGGGGACAACACAGGCCCTGCTCTGATGAGGTCAGATCCTACAGAGACCCTGGAAACCAGACTGTCTTTCATAAATCAAAATGGGAGACACAGACCCCAACCACTCAAAGAAGATCAGGGTTCAGGTTCTGTCTCAGACACATCCTGGCCATGTGACCCTGGTCCATTTCCTGTCATTTACATGCTCTGGGCCATCATTTAGACAGAAGTGATTGCAACCTAAGGAAGGAGCTTTATCATAGGTCTGCATACGTATGTGCATAGAAATGGATAAAGAACTTATTATGTAACATGCATGTTACACACATGTGTATATATTTACACATGTATGTGCATGTGCGGGTTATTGTGGGTTATATACAAACATATGTGTACATACATAATACTTTCTACAGTGTCTCAAAGGTCTTAGCACTGGTTTTTAAATGACTCTAAGAGAGATGAATGACATACAGAGAGGCCGGGCTAGTAAGACCAAGGGTTATGGGATGGATATCATCAGTTTCACCAGCATCCTTGTGATGTCAAGAAAAAGCAACGAAGGCCCCAGGTTGTTCACCTTGTTAGGGGATCCTCTCCCGAGCCAGCAGGGCCCCTCGGGCCCCTCATTTTATAGATGAGATCATGAGGCCCAGAGGGGTTCAGAGTCCTGTCTATGATTATACACTGACAGGTAATAAAGGGAATTGCACCGATAAAAAGGAAGTTGTCTTGTGAGAAGTAATTTGAACCCAGACTTGCTTTTTAATTTGACAAGCACTTTATGTAAGGAAATGCCAAGGGGGCAGAGGCTGGGGATATAGATGCCAGGGGGCTTCCATCCTAGTGAGGAAATGCTACAGGTGAGGAAACAGTCAAAGGTAATGTGGCTGACTCCTGTTCCCACAGAATGAGCAAAGGTAAAGATGGATAAGAGGAACCATGATTCTGCCAAACTGGAAGCATCTTCAGGGGGAAGGGACTGTCTCCCAGGCACCTAGCTGGGCCATCTCCCCAGACCGGCACAGTGCCAGTCACAGAGCGGAGGCTGGTGAGGGGCACATAAACATAGAAGGGGCTTCAGCTATTCATGAGCAATTGGATGCTGGAAGGAGGGGTATTGAGCAGGGGATCCACAGAATTGAGGTGGCCAGAAGCAGGGCCCCAGTAGAGCTCATCAGCCATTCATTGGTACTGGCTAAAAGCCTGGGTTGCACAGGTTGTGTACAAGGGTCTGAATCTGTGGAGAAGGAATGAATTTCCTCAGGTCCTCTGTGAAGGCCTGGCTGAGAGGGAAGGCAGCCTATGGGGATGAGGGAGGGGATGAGGAGAAGGAAAGCCTGGGGCTCCTCGGTGTTGTCTCCACATCTCTAGGTGGCCCAGAAGCCTCCTGAGGGCATGGGGGAGCCAAGTTTCTACAGGATCCATGCCCAGAACCCTGGGGTGGGTCTGGAGCCAGAAGGAGAGATGGGATCTCCAGGAGGGAGCTGGGCAGCTGCCTCTGGCCCTGGCCTAGGTCACAGAACTCCATCCCAGGTCCCTCTTCGGTAGGGGCCTCCCTCTGCTTCCCCTTCTTTCTTGGCCTGCTTCTGCCCAAGATGCTCACACCAACAGGAGTGGAATTTTGCAAGGACACTCCTCTGTCAATTAAAGTTGATTCAATATATAGTTATTAAGAATGTAGTATGTGCTAGGCACTGTGCTAAGCACTGGAGACAAAAAAAAAATGAGAGACAAGACAGTCCCTGCCCTCAGGGGGCTCACAATCCAATGGGGAGACCACAGGCAAAGAGACATCCACAAAGCAAGCTCCCTACAGGATCAATAGGGAATAGTGAGCAGAGAGAGGCCTGGAATTAGGAGGGGCTGGAGGATAATTCCTGTAGCAAGGGACATTTCAGTTGGGTCTTAAAGGAAGCCAGAGAGGTCAGGAGTCAGAGGGTTGGCCAGAGGCTAGAGGTGGAGGGACTTGTCCATGAAACAGGCAGAAGACCCAGCAGGGACCCCAGAAGTCTAATCCAATCTCCTCATTTTACAAAGGCAGAAATGGAGGCTCTGAGAGATCAGAGATTTAAAAATCACAGATTTCATGCTGGAAAGAACTTTACTTTTTACACATGGGGAAAATGAGTTCCCAGAGGTCAACTGACCTGCCCAACGTCATACAGCTTGTCAGTCAGACAGCTGAGATTTCACCCTCTCCCACGACTCTCAAAGACTCCCTCTGATTCTCTCCTGAAGACAGACCCATTCTGAGAAGCCAAATTCCATTTGCTAAATCACATGCTTTCTTCTTTGTGCTGACCAGGGGGTCTTGGGCCCTTGGGGGATGCTCAGCATCACCACTGCCCTCACCAAGGGCAGCCAGGCGGCCCTAGTTTAGGCACAGTGAGAGTTTAGAGACAGATGGGGCTGCTTGTTCCTGCTCACTCTTCCACAGTTTGCTGAGAATGACAGGAACCTAGCTGATTCTAGCCCTTCTCACCTAAATGACATTAAACACACTCATTTCCATAACTTTCTAAATCGAGTCGATATTTCAAGGATCCATCTCTCAGGCACCATGCTCGGAACTTAGTCAGTGCTAGATAAATGCGTGTTTCCTTCCTTCAAGGTAGTGACTATGGGTGTTGTTATTAGGCTACTTTTACAGATGGGGAAATGAAGACTCAGGGAGGCAGAGTGACTGGCCCATAGTCACAGATTTTGTGGTTGATGGGGTTCCAATCATAGGGTTGTTCCTACCTTCCTGGTCCAGCCCTTCTCTTTTGAAATATAATGAAATCTATGGTTTCATAAATGGGTGTGTGTGTGTGTGTGTGTGTGTGTGTGTGTGTGTGTGTGTGTGTGTGTATGAGTGTTTTCTCCCTGATCCAGTTCAATTTTAAGTAACAGCATAGAACTGGAAGATGAGAATTGGAACAATAAAATCCCCATTAGCTTTGGGGATTTGTGGCTATTTAACAGATAATTATTGAATAAATGTTCCAATATGTGAACAAATGAGTAAATAAACGAGTGAATGAATGAGTGAATGAAGAAGTGATCCATCAAGGATCCTTGTGGTGAGGATGGAGTTGAACCCCCTCCCACTATTTGGGGAGAGAAAAGGTACATTAATATAAATTCTCAAACCTAAAGCCCCAAGCACTTTCCTACCTCAAGGCCAAAAGGCAAACATCTCCGGCACACTGTATTTCTTAATCCCCAGGGAGTAGAATACCTTGCTAGGTCTGAGATAAAGGGCCCAGCAGAGGCAGCCTTCTAGGAGGGTGGCAGATTTCCATGTTTCATAAACTGGAAATTCCAGTTTGCCAGTTATGTGCAGGGGAAGGTCAGGAGGGAGTTGCTTCTGATATGAGCAGGCTCAGTACTTGGGGTAACAATAACCAGAGATACCCCAAAGGGTTCTCAGACCTCCAGGAACGTGTCAAACTCCCCCCGCCCCATAAAGCCATCTGAACTGATCCTGACTTTAAATACACCCAGCAAACAGGAAGGCTGTCAGCATGCAAACCACAGCCCTAAATCTGAAGGGCTTCCCTAGTGGAGGAACATAACCTCAGGAGGGACCCGAGGACGGTCCTGGGATGGCTGATTCTACACAGAGTATGCCTTTCGCTGCTCCAGGCCACACTGCACAGAACCTCACAGCAAAGGAGGCCAAGATGTCTAATGGGAGAGCCCACAGGCAGGGGGAGGGGAGGGCCAGGATATTCTTCAGTTTTACTTCCTGATATTTTCACTGCAGTTAACAAGCAAGGACCTGGCAGGATCCTCCGCCCCGAGCATCTTTGTCCAATGTGAAGAGTGAGAAAGACGGGCTGAAAACATGAAAGCTTCATGAAGGTGGGCAGCCGTGGGAACAAGCTGACTGATCCCTCCTGACCACACCACCCAGAGCCACCAAGGTCCCCGGTCTTGATCCTCTAAGCCTAGGAGCCAATTCCAAGAGCATTCATTAAGTACCTACTATGTGAAAGGCAAAGATGTGGTGAACACCCTTACAGGGGGCATTGTTATGGGGAACTTTGTTACTGGAGGCATTGTTACAGGGTATTATTAAGGGGGGACAGTTAGTTCTGTGGCAGCACTTGTCAGAAGGTCATAAAAAAAAATGTTTCTTCTCTATGTTTCTTCATTTGTTTGGGTCAGTCTCCTTAAAGGTGAATGTTTAGAGGTAAGATTCTGCTGCCAGTTTTGTATGTTTGTTTAATTAATGACTTTTATTGTTGATTGTTAAGTTTACAATTAACTTAAATTATAACACATAATTATATAATATAAATATAATTAAATTTAAAAAGAAACACATACATGTTGGAATTCACTTCTATCAGATATTTATCTGAAAGTTCGGTACAAGGCACCATGGATGGGGTAGAGAAGCAAAGGCCACAGAGAAAAGAATAGGAACTGGATTACAATAGCCTAATGAAGTTATTAAAAGTCATAGAATCTGACGATCACTGTTATGTCCTTGGAGGCCACAAATTCATGGAATCGGGTCCAAGGAAGGCTCTTTGGGTCTAAGTTCTGGCACCCAGTGGGTGCCAGAGGCGAGCTCAGAGGCGAGCTAATCCAACACCCTCATTTTGTTGTGGTTCAGCCATTTTCAGTCACGTCCAACTCTTTGAGAGCCCATTTGGGGTGTTCTTGGTAAAGATACTGGAATGATTTGCCATTTCCTTCTCCAGCTCATTTGACAGAAGATGAAATGGAGGTAAATAGGATTAAGTGACTTGCCCAGGGTCACATAGCTACTAAGTGTCTGAGGTGAAATTTGAACTCAGGTCCTCCTGACTCCAGGCCTGACGCTCTATCTACTCCACTACCTAACTGCTCAGAGTCAGTTAAGAAAACTGAGACCCACCACCAAAATTGGTTTCTAGCTGGTAACCATCTATAAAGTGGTTATGGATGAGACAGTCTACATTTTCACTGGCCTAAGAATGTCTTCACTTTAAATGAACAATATAACTGTCTAGAGGTAGGAAAACAATGCACCAGTCCTTACGCCATGGACTTCCTTTAGGACCAGTTTTTTAATTCCTGGGTAGGGGTGGGTAAAGAAACTATGGGTATTAAGGCCAGGGGGTAGAAAGGTGAAATAACCAAGCATTCAGAAGACCAGTCATAGCCAATGACAGTGCCATCTCTACCATCTCCCTCTCCTGTTGTCTGCCAGTAACCTCTTTGCCCAACTGCCTGCTCAAAAGGGTCACTTTTTTCTCAGGAAGATGCTGCCCTACATCTGCAGGTCCCATTTCAGGAACATCACACCATGAGCATAGGGGCTTAGCCAAAACTTTAGAGCCAATGTGAAAAAGAAGCCAAGGACGAAAGCCAGGCATCAGTGGGGTGAGATGAGCAAGAATCTGCCGCCTCCTCCTCCTCCTCCTCCCATTCCCCCTCCCTCCTCTCAGATGCTCCCTTCACCCCATGCCGCCTGGGGCAAGCAGAGAGCACCTTCTTTGGCCCAGAGTAGCTGACCTATACAACTCTAACAGGGGATGAGGAAATCTTACTCAATTCTTGAACTCAGTTCCAATTAAGCCACTCTCGGTCTATAACCCAGGAAGATCAAACACAGTATTTACTAAAACTGAAGTACCAATGGGGCCTCCTCCTCTGCCCTGCCTACAATCATTCTGAATGCCTGCCAGGAAGCTATGGTATGGCCACATGGGCTCCAGCTGCTGCCCTTCAACTACCATTCAGACAGCAATTATTCTGCGTAGGAATGGCAACCACCCGCTAATGCTCGGGCGGCCAGATCCTATTAGAGGTGATCACAGATGTATGTTTGCTCAGAAATTCACCTTCTTTAAACCTTCTACCCCCAGCCCCTCCTGGATCTCACAGCACAATGTCATAACTACTTTTTCAGGAACGCTGATGAAAACGCTTGTAAAGAGAGAAGAAAGGTCTTTGGAATGTAAATTCAAAGTTTAACGAGCCAAGAGGTTCTCCATCTGAAAACTCCAGAAGGCCAAAACTGAGGAGGAAAACCCCAAGCCTGGCTTAAACCTCAGCACCTTGGTCCAGGTGGTGGGATGCACTTGGGGAAATGGCTATGAAGAATCTACAGGACACGCAGTCAGTACAGGCAGGGGGATGCTGCTAGATGAGAGGACAAGAGAGGAGGATAGAGGGGGTCTGTCCCCTGTCCCCCTCACTTTGTGGAATGCCTTGATCCCTTCAAAGCCTGAGCTCAGAGGCTACCTTGTAATGGGCCTCTCCAACCCAGTTCTGAGTGTTTTTCCTCTTCTAAAACTGTTTTGTATGTTCTTTGTACAAATGCTGTATATTGTACTGTAAACATGCCTACCCCTCTGAGACTGTAAGTTCCTAAGAGGAGGGGCTGTTTTTGTGGCGATAGTTTGGTTTTTGTATCCTCCTGCTCTACAACCTAAGTAGACGTGGCTGGAGGTGAAATAAATATTGATCATGCTCTGAATGTGTTTGTGATGAGAAGGTGTGTCCCTAAAGGATTGTGGAGGGGGGGGTCCCAGTGAGTAGAAATGCGTGCTGTGGTGGGGAGTCCAGATAAAGCAACAAGGAGGCACTGTCGGAGCCAGAAGGGACCCAACTCCAAATTCATTTGATGAACAGGGGAAGCCTAGTGTGGGCTTGGGTTTGGGGTACTGAAGGGAGATGCCACACAGAGCTGTGTCTGTGGAAGCCAAGAGTTCCCCAGAAGCTCATGCCCTGATCTCATGGGTCTACTTAAGAGAATCAGCAAATTGCTTCCCAATATTGGTACTGGTCCAGTTGGAGATGGAAAGGTCTAATAGGAAAGAGGAACAAAAGCCAGCAGTTAGCCAGTGATTGTGTGGGGAGAGAGTCTTCTCATTCATTGTGCATTGGCATAAATGATCTATCTGAGCATCATTGTCCTTAAAACGTGGGGGTTGGATGGAGCCTTGAGCGCCTTCACTGCTCTCAAATCTGCAATTCTTTCATCACCTAATGCCTTCTAGATCCCACTACATTATGCCCCATCTCCCACTGCTGAACCTGGTCACAGGTTGGTCCCCACTCCAGGAATGCTTGCCCTTCTGCCTTCCTCACTCCTACCCACAAAGACTGCCCAGGTACCACCTCCACCAGGAAGACTTCTTCGGTTCCCCCAGTAGGGGGTGCTACTCCTCCCCTCTCTGCCCCACTCTGACATTTGATTGATACTTACTTGGTATGGCAGTCTTAATACCTGTTGTCTCCCAAACTTTTCTTTGGAGCGTCCCAAACACAGAGCTAGCTCTGGCAATGTGTGCATCAACCTCATTGTCAACGTGTACATCCCTGGAAAGTAGTACACTACCAAGGTAAGTGAACTTATCCACAGCATTCAAAACTTCTCCATTTGTTCTAACTGATGGTTCCACATATGGATGCTGTGGTGGTGGCTGATGGAGCACCTGATCTACAGAGCCATTGCGCTGACCTCATTGTTGTACACCTGTGAAACATGGACAGTCTACCAGCACCATGCCGAGAAACTGAATCGCTTCCATTTGAATTGTCTTAGGAAGATTCTGAGGATCACCTGGCAGGAGAAGGTACCAGACACTGAAGTCCTTGCTCAAGCTGAACTGCCAAGCATTCAAACTGCTTCAGAGAACACAACTCCGATGGGCTTCACATTGTTCTAATGCAAAATGTACATTTGCCAAAAAGATTATTTTATGGAGAACTCGCATGGGGCAGGTGATCACATGGTGGTCAGAAGGAACGATACAAGGACACTCTCAAGGTCTCTCTCAAGAACTTTGGATTTGACTGTGCTACAGGGAGACACTGGCACAGGACCGCTGAGCATGGCATGCCCAAATCAGAAAGGGTGCTGTGCTCTGTGAGCAAAGCAGAATTGAGACAGCACAAAGTAAAGGTAGAATGTACAAATTTGGAGCATCCATCCCAAAAATTCATATAGACTGTCTGTGGCCAAACTGTGGTAGAGCATTCTCAGTTTGCATTGGTCTGATCAGCCACACTGAAATTTCACTTTATCATGGTGATGTCATTTTGGTCCTCTCCGAAGACAAAGGATAACAACCAATTTGGTATGGCATTTGTACTGTCTAAGCTGTGGATGCATTGTTTCTCCTTTCTGTCTTTGTAACAACAAGAACTATGGCATGCCTAGAACATAGTAAGGCAGCTCAGTCAACATTTAACTGAATTAAGTTTGAGCTGGTGTCAATGGTTATATGTAAAAACCGAGATGGCACAGGCCAGGACAAATACAGAGCCAGGGAACCCTGAGCAAACAAGAGACAGAACTTAAGGGGTCCTCTCCCCTGCCATCAGTCTGGGGCCAATCGACACCTCAAGAATTTAAGACACCAGGATATTCAAGAGCTGACAGACAAGAAGCCACCAGGATGCTGGCAGATGCCACTGAAAATATCTCCCTTCCATTACTCTTTGTCCCCATGAAGGGGAACCCACTTTGCTTAAAGAAAGCAGATGGCATTTCAGAAGCTAGAAGTAACCCTGGTTAACCAACAATAGGGATGAGGGGAGAGGGTGAGTCAGCACTCCAACAGTTGAAATAACCCTCCTTCTTTGCTTCCTCTCTCTCTCTCTCTCTCTCTCTCTCTCTCTCTCTCTCTCTCTCTCTCTCTCTCTCTTCCCTTTTCTCTCTCTCTCTTTCCTCCTTCCCTCCCCTACAGAACAACAAGGCCTATGTGTGAGGTCACTGAATTTGGTAGGTGCTAATAATCCTCGAAGTCTCACATTGGTACAGAAACAACAGATTGTGGAGTCTATTTTTAGCAATAGTAATTGGTTAAAATAGGAAACATGTCCTCCCCCACTCCCACCCCCACCCCTGTGGCTGCTAGGGTAAGCTCCTCCCCTCTCCCTTCCCCTCAAACAAGGGTGGTGCTTGCCCCTGGTGTAGACATTCCCAGCTATGGCTCTTACTCTCTCCTTTTCTCCCCTTTCCAGTCGGTAAAGAATTTAGCAGGCAGAGTTGGGAGCTCCCCAGTGCCCAGAGTTTCACATGGGCTTTGGGGGCATTTCTTCTGGATTCTAATGCTCCTCTGACTGTCCATAATTAGCAGTAGAAGCTTGGCCAAGTCACTTAGAAGCCTCCCTTTCTTTATAAGGGGCTTGGGCTAAATGCTCTCTCGAGTCTCTCACCATTTTTATGATTTGCTGCTTTAGTAGGCGAGTGAAGCCTTGAAAAATTGAAAGAAAAGGTGCAGCCCACTGTCAATCACTCTCGGACACCCACATGGTCTATTTAAAGTGACACATTCATCCACAGAAGCTTGACTGTAATTCCTTCATGAAGCATTCTTGCTCTAAGCAATGTTTCTCAGTAAAATAAATGAAGGAAACAGATGTGCAAAGCGATCGATTCTAATTAACTTTACTGTGATTGCTGTATAACTGGAGTCACTTTTCTTTAGTAACTGAGGAGTAGGAAGCTGGGAGAATAATAAATCATGACCTCGAACCAGCCTTAGAGTAAAAAATCGGAGGGCTAGACCAATGAGCAAGAGCCCCGAAACTGGCTGGCAGGCTGGCGACAGCCACTGACCTGGGCTTTCCCATAGCCTGGCCTCAGACTCCCCATTAGGAAAATGATCCTCTAAAGTCCACTCCAGTTTTTTAAAAAATCTCTAATTCTAGCATTTGGTTGGCATGCTCCTTCTCCCTGGCATGCTCCTTCCACACTTCAAAGTATGTCCCATGGTGAGAGCAGCACTTAGCTTTCCTGGCAAAACATGAATTTTCCTAATTCAGATGATGAAAGGGAGGCAGGAAATAAACATTGATTAAGCACCTACTATGTGTCAGGCCCTGAGCTAGGTATTTTACAAACATCTTATCTCCTGTGATCCTAAAAGACAGAAATACAAGCGAGGTAAACACTGTTGTTATCCCCATTTTATAGTTGAGGAATCTAGAGCAAATGAGGGCTAAGTGACTTCCTCAAGGTCCCACAACTAGTAAGTATATGAGGCAGGATTTGAACTCTAACCTTTCTGACTGTATCTATATCTATCTGACTATATCTATCTGTACCACCTAACACAAGCAGTTCCTGTTCTAGGTGACTTTGGAAAAAAAAATTTTTTTTAACAAATTTGAAGGTTTATTTTTTACTGACTTCTCTACTAATTCAAATAAAAGAACAATCTTTTCAGCAACAAAATTACAAGTCTTCCCAGGAAAGTAGAGTAAAAGAAATAAAGTCCTCTTCAGGCCTCCAGACACTTAGCCGAGCTTGGCCCAGGGGCCCAAACTGGAAAAACCACAGAGATGAGGAATCCTTCTTGTCCTGAGGGTGGCACAAAGCTGGAGGGGCAGCCTGGCTGCCTGGTGAGGACCAAGGCCAGCCAGCAAGGGGCCAGAACTGAACAGGGGAGAGATTCCCCTGATTCCAAGCTGTTTCCGCAAATCAGAGTCCCAACGGTTCACCTGGATACCTTCCTGGTGCTACCACAGGGCCATACATCACAAACCAAAAATCAGAAGGTCAGTGACTAACAGAAAGACTCATGGGAGGGTGGCAAGGGAAGATGAGGCAAAGATCTTCCCAGGTGTTTTGGAAAGGACTGGAGAGAAATTACAGGAGGAATACAAAGGTGGAGGGGGCACCAGTTCCATCTTTATCTGGATCTACAGGATTTGTTTTTGGAAAATTGAGCAGAAGTTAAGCACAATCTTTTATTAATGTGTAACATTATAACCATAGTCTGTTGGTAGTTGAAGTGAATTAATAGTGGGTAAAGTAGCCACCTAGCACAATAGTCAGCTACATTTCTTGGAAAAAAGGTTTCCACGTTGACACAATGCAAAAAAAATCATCCGAGTTCTTCTGATGGCTGGGGGGTGTAATACTGGTGATCATGGCTGGTGTCCATCCCCTTCAGAGCTATGTGAACAGGAACAGAGCTCTTTCTCCTCCAGGTGTCTCATGCTTACGGACCTCCTCCCTGCTGCCAAGGCCTCCACCCCCCCCCCCCCGAGGTAACATTCATAATTTCAATATCAGCAACAACTCACATTGATGGAGCCCTTTAAGATCTGTAAAGTGTGTTGCACATGGTATTTTACTGATTTTCACAAGAATTTAGTGAGGTAAGGACTATTACTTAGGCCCATTTTACAGAGGAGCATACTGAGACTGAGTGACACACAGGGATTTGTTCAGGGTTACATCAGAGGAGGGCTCATTCACTGCAGTCATCTGTACGAGTCTCATCTCCCCCTGCTCAATTCTAAGCTAAGGGAAGGCATGGACCATGACCCATTTAATATTTGTCTCTCTTCCTGACCCTCCTCCAAATACTTACTCAGTGCAGGATTCTGTATATAGTAAGTTTCTAATACATGTTTCAATAAATTTTAAAATCCTCAAGGTGCAGTGGGAAACAGCACTGGTTACACAGCAAGGCAGAGGATGTGGGTTCAATGTGGGCTTTATCACTTCCTACCTGTTATCTCAGGTAAGTCACTTGCCTCTGGGGCTCACTTTCCTTATCGGCAAAATGAGGGCATTGGACTACATGACCTCTAGGATCCCTGAAACTCGAAATTGCCTGTTCAATTCAATAACCTTTTATTAAGCATCTACTGTGTACCAGCCTAGTGGGCTTGATACTGGGGATACAAAAATTAAATAAACAATCCCTGCCTAGCACAAGCTTGCATCCTATTGGGAGAAACAAGGCATACAGAATAAAAGAGATCCCCTCCCAGAGTGGGAAAACTTTGCCAAGCAGAGGGAAAGGAGAGAGCTGAGCTAGGTGGAGGAAGCAGCACCTGCTTAAACTCTTAAAGCCAGGAATTTGAAAAGGCAGAGGTAAGCATGGAGAGCATCGAAGACCTGCCTAGGCAAAGGCCCTGAGGCTGGAGATGGAATATCAGGAAGAAGGTATAGCTAGCAGACCATTTTGCCTGGAATGGAAGAGAAAAAAAGAAGTAATAGAAAATAAAACTGGAAAGGCAGACAAGAACCAGTGTGTGGATGGCTTTAAAGATTAAGCTGAATAGCCTGTATTTTTAACCTTGAGGAAAATGGGAGTTACAGATTTTGAGACATGATCAGTTTCAAGCTCTGGGAATACCAATTTGGCAGCTGAGTGGAGAATGGGTCGGAGAAGAGCGAGGCTGGATGCAGGAGGCTGAAGTTATAGCCTCTTAGAATAGTCTACGCAGGAAATGATGAACTGGGGGAAGAGGCTGTGCAGAGAGAGAGGAGGAGAAGGGGAAAGAGGAGGAAGAAAAGGAAAAGAAGAGAAAGAGAAGGGGGTGATGTTATGGAGAGAGAATCAAAGAGATTCACTCCCTTGAATTTGTTGACTCTCTCTGATAACTGTATGTTCCACCGCTCACCCTTCATTCCCTCTCTATGTCATAGAGCAAGAGCTGGAAAGAATCAGAGTGGTCACTGAGTCCAACCCACTCATTTCACAGACAAGAAAATCAAGCCCTGGAGACTAGGGTCTGACCAAAGGCCATAATGGTAGCAAATGGTAGAGTCAGGATTGGCTCATGGATCTTCCGGCTCTCAGCTCCATGCTCTTTCCTGCTGCACCCACACTGATGTTTTTAAAGCAGTATTCCAGAGAGACCAGTCTTAGTTTCATTCCAATAAGGCTCATGCTGTTCTTCTACGCATGTGTGCCTCTACCTTCCTGGCTCTCTGAGTGCACTGGATTACATACACACACACACACACACACACACACACACACACACACACACACACACACACACACACACTTCGACTTATTAGGCATTGAAATCCACATGGATTTAAAAAGCAATGAAAAGCCTTTACTATCAAAGATGAAAGACACCTATTGTCCAGCAAAAGCATGAAAGAGGCGGCAGCAGCTTTCACGACAGGGCGGGTTTCTTCTCTGCGTTCACAGTCCCTGGGACCCTGGGCTCTTTGAGGACACCCTTCCCCAAGATCACATTCCTTACTACCTGCAGAGCAGAATAGAGAGGGAGGAGGAGAAAAGAGAACAAACCTTTCATTTTATGATGTTTTTTTAATACCAAATATGACTAAGATCCATTCATCCTAAGCTTTGACTGGGAAAATAAGAAGGCAGCAAGGATCTAATTTAATTTAGTAGTATCTGACATAATGAAGGTCAAAGCAAGCAATCTTCATACTCCCCTCCATGCACCAACCACCTCACAAAGAGCTTCCACTTCATTTTCTTTCATTCAATTGAATATTGGAGTTCCGACTGGAAGTATGTGCAGACAGAAACAGGCAAACTGAATGAACTGACTCACATGACAGGAGGCATGCCCCTAAAGGTACACCTGAGAACTTGCTCCATAACACCCTGGATATTTCTGTTGAAAAGGATGGGAAATCAGCTCTTTGGCAGAACCATGCAATGGAGCTGACCAGGACTGTCTTCTCCTCGATGCCCCAGGGGATGACATGGGTCAGATCATGGGAAGGGTGGCCAGTTGAGGTGAAAAAACAACTTCCATTCTATATTATTGCACAATTAATCAATCAGCAAGCATATATTAAGTGATGGAGACATAAAGACCAAAAACAGTCGCTGTCTGTAAAGAACTTATAATCTGTATGAGAGGAAAACAGGTCTAAATATATACAAAATAAGTAAAAATAAAGTAATTGGGGGGAGAGGGGATCAGGAAAGGTGTTGTGAGAAAGGTGACCCCACAGCTATGCTTTGAAGGCTGCTAGGACCTTCTCCTCCTCTTCTGGACTCCCAGAGCTCCTGGACTTTTCCCCAATGTTCACCTTCCTCCCTAGATTATACTGACGAGTGCATGACCTACTCCTCAACAAGACTGAACCCTACAGGGTCAGGAACCACATTTAACTTACCCTTGTATCTCTGGCTCCCAGAACCTCACAAGCAACTTACATGCTTGCTGAAGCAGGGAGAGGGTGCTTTCTGATGCGTTTCTTGCTTTTTTAAAAAATATATAAATAGAAATGATTGAAAAGGAAGAAAAGACAGATTCTGTCACACAATAATTTAATCTCTAGCAAAATCATACTTTTTTTCCCTAAAGTCAAAGCCAAATCATTGTTTTTGCCTAAAGCACCAAACGCTATCTAGTTTCTAATTATCTGAAAAGCTCCTATACACAGTGGCCAATTATATCATGGTAAATTAATGAGCGATAGACAATTCTCAACTTGTCTGACCCACTGAAGAATTAGTCATTTTAAGCAATTAAGCTTTTTTTAAAATCTCTTCCTATAAATAACCATAATTTCCCATAATATACTGCTGAATTTCTTTACACACACACACACACACACACACACACACACACACACACACAATTCTATGGCTTAATAATTTTTTTTCAATTCAACTCAACACTTCTCCTATTGGAACTTGGATGCCTATTGTTTGTAGTGAACTCAGGCATTTTTTAACTCTAAAGTAGAATTTCAAGAATTTACTTCTTAAGACAGAAAAACAAATGTGGTTGCTGACCAAAAGCAGGTTCTTACATACCTTAGTTATCATCAGTTCTTAGCATGACACTGTTCTGTAAGCCTTCTACTTGTCTATCCTTGAACAGTGAGCTCAAGGCTACATGTTCCACCAATTGCCAGATTAATCAGTTTGGGTTTTGGTTTTAATCATGGCCAGGAGTTGCTTAGACTCCTCACCAAGCAATGTTTTAAAAGATGTCCTAGGACCAAATGGAACCAAGGAAGGCAGAAGGTTCCCTAGTGAATTAGCCACCTGTACAAAAAGGAAAAGCACAAGAGGCTCTTCCTCTTTTCTCACCACTCACCAGAGGCAGCCCTGCACAGTGGTTGGAGAGCTCGCCTTGAGTCAGAAAGACCTAGATTCCATTCCTCTCTGGACACAGATTGGCTGAGGAGCCCAGGGTGAATTCCTCAAATTCTCATTGCCCCAGGCCACTGTCTAACAAAGGAAGAAGCAGAAGAGCTGAGATTTGCATTGGTGGGCTGAGTTCCTCCTACTGCAGTTCCCTTCATCAATAAAAACAGCCATAAATGAAACCCACTGAGTAAGTAAATTAATATTTGAATTTGAACCCTGGCTCTATGACTTACCACCTGTGTGACTATGGGCAAGTTTCTTAAAGGATTTTGGCCTCAATTTCTTCATTGGTAAAATAAGGAAGTTGAACCTGAAAACCTCTAAAGTCCCTTCTAGCTCTAAATCTATGACTCCATCTTTCATTCATTTTTGTTTCTAAAGGAGGGACTCTATCTAGGTCACCACCCTTTGGTTTGATGAGTGTGGCACCATGTTTACTATTGACTACATCACAACCTTTAAAACTCATATTCACTATTTATATCATGTCACATTCATCAACTCAGATGTCTATCCTTAGAAACAAAGTTTGACAAAAGCACAGAGACAACTTGAGGATCATAGTTCTCCCAGGAAAATAATAAAAACATGATAAATCAAAAATCCTGAATGCTGTAATACCCAAAATGCTACAAGAAAACCACCTGAAATTTCTGAATATGGGGGGAAGCAACAATGTAAAGAATTCGTAGATATCACCTCCAGAAATGGAGAGGAACCCTCTATTTCAAACTCCAAGACACACAGTGGTTAAATTTAACAACCTCAATAATAAATGACAAATTCTATAAGCAGCCAGGAGAAAGACCTTCAGCTAAAACCCAAGATCATTCTATACCCATTGGAAACCTCAGAAGGATATGAACAAATAGCATATTCTGAAAAGCAAAGTTCACATTGCCACCCAAAATGACATACCCTGAAAACCTGGGCCAAGTCATCACTGAAAAACGATGGGATATTAAATGAGGAAGCCATTTGAGGCATCTAGGGTGGGAATAGGGGGGAAGGGGGAGGATAAACTCTCTGAAGGCAGGGCCTCTTCTATTCTGGGTGTGTATCCTTAGTGGTTAGCACAAGGTCAGGCATGTAGAAAGTAGGTATCTAATAAATGCTTCCTAAACTCAATTGTTATCACATTGACTTGAACTGAAGTGCTGGTTCTGACATGCATCTATGGAATCCAAATAAATGTTAGAAACAGAAAAGTATTCAAGGAACCCTCAAAGTCCACTTCCTTGTTCTCATTCAGTGGCATTCTCTCTTTCTCTGTTTCTCTGTCTCTCTCTGTCTCTCTCTCTCTGTCTCTGTCTCTCTCTCTGTCTCTCCCTCCCTTCTCTCCTCTCTCTCTCTCTTTCTGTCTCTGTCTGTCTCTCTGTTGGTCTCTCTCTCTCTGTCTGTCTATCTCTCTCTCTCTCTCTGTCTGTCTCTATTTCTCTCTCTCCCTCCCCTCCTCTCTCTGTCTCTCTCTCTGTCTCTGTTTCTCCCTGTCTCTGTCTCTCTCTCTGTGTCTCTCTTTGCCTCTGTCTGTCTCCCTCTCTGTCTGTCTCTCTGTCTCTGTCTGTCTCTGTCTCTCTGTCTGTCTCTGTCTCTGTCTCTGTCTCTGTCTCTGTCTCTGTCTCTCTCTCTCTCTCTCTCTCTCTGTCTCCCTCCCTCTCCCCTCTCTCCACTAACTCATTTGAGAACTAACAAATGGATGTTGGGGGTTTGCTGAAGGTTAACCAAAGTCTTATCAACATCAAAGGGCAGTCATTTCAAAGGAAACAGAAAATCAGATAGGTGAGACACATGTCCCAGAGGCACAAACATGAGAGATTAAAGGAAAATGAGCTCTCCATATTCTGCCTAGTCATTCTGTTCCCCACACAGCATGATCACAGCATCTTAGGATCTCAAAGTCTGAAGGAGGCCTAGCCACCATCTGGCCCTACCTAGACATCCCTTCGATGGCCCACTCCCAAAGTGGTCCTCTACCCTACAATGCAAAATTTCCAGTGGGGAAAAAAAAGCCTACTCTCTTCTAAAGCAGCTCATTCTACTTTTGGACAGCTCCCATTGCTGGAATCATTAAACTGATTCCTCTGTTTCTATGCTAAATAAAAAAAAAACATTCAGAAATCAATTTCTACTTGTCCCATTCCATCTTCCAATCAGAAGCAGGGAGCAGCAAGGAAAAACAGTTTGGGATCTCAAAGGGAAGAACGATATGCAATATGTGGGTGCCCATCAAGCACTCTCTGTTGCCCTCATCATCATGTGTCTGCAATTACCTAAGGGACCTCCTATCCAAAGAGCTTCCTGGCACACATATACCAGGCTGGATGACATGAATATGGGGTTTAGTTCATATTAATGCCACTAGAAAAACCCTTCGAAGAGGTGCTTCCTCCTCCTCCAAGAGTAAGCAGTTGGTAAAGTTGAGATTCTTTGGAATTCACTTGAGATTCACTTTTGTCTTTCTATTGTCAATGGCTCAGACATGGTAGGCTTTTATGAGATGTCTGCCGGTTAATGTCATCATTAGTCAAAATGGAGAGCAAGGCCCTAGGTGAGGTACTGGGGCAGAAAAAGATGGTGTCCCTGCTCTCAGTGAGCTTCAGCTTAGACAGTCATATGTACCAAGAATAACCAGGTCTTGGTTCTTTTTCTCCATAAGTAAGCTCAACCAGGCATTGGGAAATTGGTGAACTAAAGACACCATTTTGGAGGATACAGTATTATGAGGGAACCATTCCATCAGAACAATGTTACAAGGACAACTGGCTGAACCATAGCATCCTATAGGTTTCTCCATTAGGGTTTGCTTAACGTAAATGGATGTTACAATGAAACACTGTGGGTGGAAGAATCTATCTGAATATGGCATCAGATATGTGATTCTCTCTAGTGAAAGGAAAGAATCCGCTGCTTTCGAAAGTTCCAAATTGCAAAATATTCTTGAGGAAAGGAATAAGAGAAAAGACTATCATGAGTAAGGCATACCAGAAGACTGGTTCTGCAAGCAGAGGATGTGGCTTCAAATTCTTATTCTTCTGCTTATTTACTGAGTGATCTTGGACAAATAACCCTAGTCTCTCTTGGACTCATCTTCCACATCTAGAAGATGAAGGAATAAGAAAAGATGGCCTTTGGAATTCCCCTTCCATCTCTCCAACCATCCTCAAACAAACAAACAAAAAAGGATTAATTGAACAGGCAAACCCCCAGAAAAACGAATTCATGGGCAAGATCAAGACATCATAGACTTCAGGTCCCCAGATTTGAGGAGCAGAGAGACCTTAGAGGTCATACAGCAGGGCTTGTGAAAAGGCAAAGTTTTCACTATTCCCTAGAAATTAAAGAAAATCTCCCAGGCATCTTTTCATCTCCAACTCAGACACCCACACTCATCTATTTTCATAGCACTTGAAAGCAGTTTTCTGTATCGCAGGCTTTACAGTTTCCAAAATACTTAGTGGGCCACAGTTTTCCATTGAGTGCGATGACTGGGACAGGAGAATGAATGCCAATGGCATTTAGCCAGAAGCCCTGTGGTTAGGACCTAACCTAACCATGGTCAGGCTTTCTCATCTGTAAGACCAGAGAATCTGACTTGATGGTATCTGAGGTCCCTGCCAGCTCTAAATCTGGGACCCTAAGTTACTTAGCCTCCCTTGGCTTCAGTTTCCTCATTTTTGGAATTCAGAGTTGGATTAAATGGTTGCTGGGGCCTCTTTCAGCTCTAGGCCCATGATCCTATGACCCCTCCCCACCTCCTTTTGTTTATTTCACTAAAACATGGCTACTACAAGCCATTTTATCGTTCAGTCACTTTTAGTCATTTCTGGCTTCATGACCTGATTTGGAGTTTTCTTGGCAAAGACGCTGGAGTGGTTTACCATTGCCTTCTCCTGTTCACTTTACAGATGAGGAAACTGAGGCAAACAGGGGTTAAGTAACTTGCCCAGTGTCACACAGCTAGTAAGTGTCTAAGGTCAGATTTGAACTCACCAAAATGAGTTTTCCTGCCTCCAGGCCTGGTGCTCCAACCACTGCACCACATAGTTGCCCTTCCAGCAACATGGTCACCCTTTTCATTTGTAGTTTGAATTTTGGCCCAAATGATTATCTTGATTTGCTGGATGCCCCTTCCTTGCACCAGAAAGAGAACATTTTGAATTCCAGGATTTCATCGGCTCTGCCTTTCATTTTCTAAGCTTTTAAAACATGATTAATGTAATGCAAGTAGGATCCATATCTACCACATAGTAATGCAAGACAAGTTCAAAGATCATCCATGGCTTGCTTTAGGAAAAGAGAAGACGTGGAGGTTTGATGTCCACTAGTTGTCTGGAGCTCATACTCAGCCAGCTAGACAAACACGAGGAGGTGAGCAAGGTCTAGCCAACGTCACTACAGACCACAGAGGTTGTGAGACATTTTCTATGCGGGGAGGGGAGGTAGAGAGGAGGCACAGACTGACCTCTAATTCAAGGCTTCCTAATCTAATCTTGGCGCTAGTTGACACTGGTTGACTTCTTTCGGTCATCACACCAGCCACAATAGGGAGGTCCCCCAAATATTTTTAAGATCATTTTACCGATGAGAAAATGAGGAGTCAGGAGCTGCTTCACTAGCCCAATGTCAGGTGTCTTTTAAATGTTGGAGGCCTCAGTCATTAGTTAGCTCTCTACCTTCTGCACCACACATTTAGATGAAAGAATAAACTGGAAGAGAGAGGCAGTATGAATGATCAGAATGTATGACTTGTAAGAAAAAAAACCTCTGCTCCAGCATTTGACATTAAGTAGGTACAGAATAAATGACTGTTGATTGGAGCAGACAGAAGGAAGAGAAATTCACAAAGGTGTACATGGGAACAGTTGAGTAGTATGACACAAGAAATCTAAAGATTGATGTTCCCTAATGATGAAACCTGGAACAAGTCCATTCATCTCTGAGCCTCAACTTTGCCCATCTGTAAAATGGAGGTCAAAATTTTATCACTGGCATGATCTCCCCTTGTGAGGAACTTATGATCAGAGCAAACTTATGAGCAATACAAAGCAAACCTTAAAGTATCACACAATGAGCTACTATCAGAATTAGATAATACATCATTATCAGAATTGTAAGCACCACAGGGGAAGGAGCAGTAACAATTTCATCTGTTATCTCCCCCGATGGAGTTGAATGGTGGAGTGTGCTCAGAACATGGTGGGTTACTGTCTATGACTACTCAACCAATGTTTTCATGATCACACTGAGCACATCCATGCCATTATCTGAGACAGTAGTAAAGCCTGGAGGGTGGGGGCTGTGTCTGGCTCCATCTCATGTTCTGCCCCACCCCCACCCTTTAGCACCCTGCCATCACACAGTGAGTATGTCACAAATGTTGATTTCTAAAGCTGGTTTTTCACCACCATTGCCTAGTTTAAATCTGCCTCACTATAATCTCAATCACAGATTAAGTATAGAAGGGACCTTTGAGGGCACAGAATCTGAGCTGAAAAGGACCTCAGAAACCTAGCCCAACCCACTCATTTTATAGAGGCAGACATAAGGTCCAAGCAAGGTCACACAGGAGGAGTCAAAAACAGAATTTGAACCCAGGCCCTCAAGCTCCAATTCCAATGTGCCCTCTACTGTCCCCATGCTAGCAAATCCTGTATTCACACAAAGCACAAAGGACTGAAAGTCTCTTTCCCACTTGCAAATTCTATGCTTCTCAAAAATTTGTCCCATAGACTCACAAATTCCAAATTAGTGAGGTCGGTACTAATAAGGGCTTGATTGTTATCCATAGGGAAATCCAACAGTGACTTTATGGAGTGTCCCAGAAATGCAAAAGGAATGAAAAAATCAGGCTGTGAGAGAAGCAAGATCAAAGAAGTATATTTTTAGTGGGTCTAATTCTCGAAAATAATTCCATCCTTCATGACCTTTGCTCATACCACACGCCCAACTGTTTGCAAGTTATCAACAAGTAAATGAAAGAGGAAGTCAGTCCCAAATCTGAGGTTAATCAAGTGAGATTTTGTAGAGGAGGCCTTTCCCAGCCTGGGATTTTCCCTTTGCCCTAACCAATGACTCCCTCTTCCCAACCCCCACATCATAAAAGTGGATGGGGGCTGTGGAAGACAAGGGGCAAAAAGCCATGAACTTGAAGACTCAGAGAATCAGTGGGAAAGACTGGATGGGAGACCTTGGAGGTTCCCTCCTCTTCTCAAAAATAACTCATCTGACAGAGGGATGGGCAACTAGTTATTCCTTTAAAAATACAAATTCCATTAGTCAAGTGTCACTCATTTATACCTTTGTGTGAATGAACCAGTGGAGAATTGAATGGTTGGTAAAGTCCAGTGCTTTGTACATGAATAAAGGTAAAGCAGAGAATCACCAAGCTAGGGCTAGATACACCCTCAGAAGTCATCTGATCCAACCATCTTTTTGACAGTTGGGGAAACTGAAGTGAAAGGGTTAAAGCCACATGCCCAAGACCCAAGGTCACACACACATCCTAAGTATCTGAGGCAGGATTTTACCCCTGGGCCCCTAACTAAAAGCTCATCACACTGAATTAGGACAGAGAAAGAAAAGAGGCAAGAAATCTTGGATTACAAGGCAATCTTCAGGTGAGGTACTCTAGACAGTAAAATTCAGCAGGGAGAACAGTGTTTGGAAAAATTAGCTCAACTATATGACGTCTGTGGTCCCTTTTAGCACTAATCTATGATCTTAAATCACTTTTAACTTCCTGGGCCTCAGCTTCCTTTTCTGAAAAATGAGGGGTTTGGATCAGTTGGCCTCCAAGATCCCTTCCTGTACTAGATCTCTGGTCCTGTGTGTGATGTTGAATGAAGCACTTCATCTGTCTCCAATCCAAATGCCTCATCTGCCAAATGAAGAAAGGTCAGAGGTCCCTGGAAGCTCTAGGATCATGTCAGTTTCTACCCTGCAGGTTCCTTCCAAACCTAGTTCTGTGGTGCTGTAACTAGTTTGCAGGGCTACTTTTCAAGGTAGCCTATGCTGGGCTAAGCCCTTTACCATTTCTGAGACATTCTATCACATGAAGGTCTAGCTCTAGTTAACCCACCCCTTGTCCCAATGGAAGTAGAAAGGAGAAAGAGAAGAAAAAAGGTAAAAAAATGAAAGGGAAAGGAGGGAACTTCAAGGAGGCAAAGCATTCCTGGGCCTCCTGCTTCCTTTATTTGTTATGATCTATACGGGAAAGGATGGTATCAGGGAGGGAAAGCATTCACCCAGAGCCTTTAGAAATCTTCCAAGCTGTTAGCAATGTTCTAGTCTCACTGGGCCTCAATTTCAAAGGACCTAGACAAAGTGATGTCTGAGGTCCTGCCCAGCACTGGGTTTATGATCCTCTGAGTCTAGTCTGCCAGTCTACAGAATATTCCTGAATCACAGACTTATTTCCACAGTTCTCCTGTCCCTGGAAGACTATTTAAGAAATCCATATCCCTGGTTTTCCACAATCCCAGACAATAAAAAGGAGAAGGTAGTTTTCCCTATAGCTGTGCAGGAGTTGATAACATGGCTGTTTTTTTTTCCCCAAAGCAGCTGGAAATCTTATCAGACAACCATGGGTGTGTCTCTGGGCAACTCCCCAGCACATGGCACTAGGGCAGATTTCTGGGCAGCAGAGTAGCAGACAAGGCAGCATGTTTTCCATTCCACACCACAGTAGGCATCAGTCCACACACTCACACACTATACACGACAAGTATCAGAGGCTAGTTATGAATCCAGTCAAGGCAAGAATATTAGTTGTGTTTGCACATACTCAAATCTAAGAAAAATGCTTGAAATCCCTCCTTCTCCCAAGAGCTATAGTGTCAGAAGAAGTGAGTCGATGTTGAGAAAGTGTGTGAAGCATCGTAGTTTTCCCAGTTCCTTGGAAATGACCATAATCTCCAGGCCTCTTCCCCTACCCACTTCACAAACCCTATCTACACCCCAGAGCTCAGCATGTAGTTGATGCTTAATAGATGTTTCTTGACTCACTGACTGGCATCCACACTTGCATTTTCACAGCACTGGAAAGCAATTTCCATCTAAGGAACTTCCTGGCATCCAAAGTACTGGTGAATCTTGGATCATCTTGGATTTGCTAAGAGAAGCCCAGAAAGATCCTAATAGCCAACAGCTACCGTGGGAAAGGCCCTCAGAAGCCATTAGGTCCACCTTCATTGTTTAGATGAAGAAACTGAAGTTGATGGAGGAGCAGTGACTTGTCTAAGGTCATACAGGAAATAAAATGTCAGAGGTGACGGGAAGGCCCTGCAAAGCAAGGGTAGTCATGACCCCACAACTAAATGCAGGCTGCAGCACTGAGGCAGAGGCAGCAGAGGACTCTAGATGGCTGGTCAAGGAGAAACTGGCCCCAGGTTCAGAGATCTCTTGTAGCCAGGCTGGGGAAGAGAGCACAGAGTGGAAGGAATGAATGGACCCCAACCTGCCTCACCTTAGGCGAGTAACTTAACTCACAGCTCATAGACATAACATGAAGGAATGAATGAAAGAGCATTTGTGAAGCTCTTACTGTGTTCCAGACACTGTGCTCTGTGGATACAAATGCTAAAAGCAAAACAACTCCTCTCCTTAGGGAGACTCAACTATCTCTGGTAACTGAGTTCATCAGTTAATACTTAATAAGCACCTACTATGTGCTAGAAGGCAAGGGGCAGCTGAGTTTCCTCTCCTTGGATTATCTTGTCTACCTGAGGCAGGCTGGCATGCCACCTCTGCAGGAGTAGAGGGGGAGGGTTGGAAAGGATCTGAGAAAGCACCCAAGTTTTCTTGGTGGTGATGGTGGGCTTTGGGCCACATGGTTAATAGGGAAATATGTTTTGCATGATTTCACATGTATAATTAATATCACTTGGCTTACCTTCTCAATGAGTAGTAGGGTAGGGGCTGAAGGGAGGGAGAGATTTTGGAACCTAAAATTTTAAAAAATGAATATCAAAAATAAATAGATATTAGATAATAGATAGTCAATGCATTTTTTTAAAGGATCCAATCCAACTTTGTGTTATAGAGGAGGAAATCATGTCCCAAGGAAGTGGAATGGCTTGCTCAAAGCTACATAGGTACTAAGTAGACACATATATGGGATGGATGACCAGGGAGGTGGCAGGGAAAGTAAACAGATTCATGGGGCAACTGCCTTCTCCTAGAATGGCAATGGTAATTTGATGGCTGGGGTGGAAGGCCGAGAGGCAGAACAGGAGAGATTCCAAGGAGGGGAGGGTCTAGCTATGGTGAACCATCTGAGTTAGAGCACAGGGTCCCAAGGCACCTGCTGGAGGGGACCCTCAGAAGCAGGATATGGAAGGAAGAGGGCAGAATAAAAGAATTACTTCAGACCCTCCATCTAGAAGTAGGAGAGGCCTTAGAGGCCCTTGAGGCCAACCTCATTTTACAGGGGAGGACATGAAAGGATGGATTCAGTGCCTTACCTATGGTCACATGGGCTAAAGGTCATGGAGGCCAGAAGTGAACTCGGGTCCTCTGCCTCCCAATCGGTGAACTTGAATCTCTCCTACTAGATTCACAAGGCTTTGGTCACCATCTTAACAGGGCTACCAGTGGACCTAGCTTTGAATCTGGTATACAACAGGGGCTCAATAAGTAGATTTCAAATGTTTATGTTCATTGCATTGACATCTTTGGTTTTCACACTACCTACATTTCCCAAAGCTTCCCTCCCTTCTCCTTCCCAGAATATTCCCTTAGAAAAGGACCCAAAGAAGGTGGGGGAGGGGAGCCTGTTCACTGAAATTAATCAATATAGCTAACAAGTCTGCCATGATATTCATTGTTCCACATCCAACAACATTATTTAATGAAAGAAACTTTTAAAATATTATCTATCTGTTCATTTTAAGCCATGTAGTAGATTAGCCTCTTCAGGCTAGACTATATTCAATAATTATGCAAAGACTTTCAATCTCTTTTCACTGTTATGAGTTATTACATAAGGTTGAAAACCTACCACAAATCCATTCCTTCCAAAAGAAAAAAAAAGACAAGATGATCTGTCCTCTACAAGTGAATTTCTCTATCTACATTTCCCTTTTTGAAATCTTCAGTCAGCACTTTAGGGGTGAAGACTTTCCAGTGCCAATGTCCTCAGTTTAATCCATACTTCTGTGTTTCCTGGGAGAAATTCATCTTTGCATCTACAGTCCCAGGGACTGCTACGGACCTGGCAGCCCACTTCTTGCTCATGGTCAAGTTTTCCCGAACAGATCTTTTTTTCCCTCATGGAATGGCATTCTAGCCTGTGGTTCCAACTGAACCCAGAATCCTTTTCTACCATATCCACGCGCCATTCCTCAGCTTCAATTTCCATTTGCTTTTTCTAAACATGCACGTGTGTCCTAGTCCCTACTGGCCTTCATTCCATTTGTCTCCATTATACAAGAAAGTACCAGGTTCAATTTGGTTGCAAAAACAGCTACCGTTTCCTGCTTGCTTGATTTAATTTCCCAGAAGTCCACGTTTGGCGGTCCTTCCATTTCAGAAGGAAAATTGGACTAAAGCTCCCCAGCCCCAAGGTCACAGACAAATGCTTCTCTGCATATCATAGCACGGTTGGCACCAGTGTTGGCATCTAGCAGGGAGCAGAATTTGGCTAGCTTCCTTTTGGACGGCATTAGCCCAAGTCACTTCCATCCACCCTAAAGTTGATCCTGTCCTCAAATTTCAACCTTTTTTCTATGCCACAATCATTTTTACCCTATGGAGCCAGGACCAAGTTGCTCAAACAACTGCCAAATATTGGACTGCAGTGAATTTTTTTCCGTTTCTAGGATGGAATTCACCTAATTGCTATGACTCATCTCACATCTTAATCTGCACCCCACATCTACGCCACATTGACCAACCTAAAAGAGAGGCACACAGCCCATCTTTGTAAAGTCCTTTTATTTGCCCATGAGCCAATCTACTCTTCCTTATCTGACTTGCTGTAGAGAGAACTCAATCTGCAACATGGATTGGGTGTGGGATATTTCAGTTTCTCAAATGGTACCACTCCATCTGAATGTGGCCAGCTCACATTTTCCAAAGGAATGATGATAGAATGAGCCAGGCTTGACAAATGCTGAAGGTTGCTTCCACTTTCAGGCATGTGACCTTTAAACATGTCACGCCAGGCACCATGGTTGGTCGACAGCAATTTTCATAGATCTGCTGAATGTTAAAGGGCAAGGGGACTTGAGAGATTTTAGTTATAAAATCATAGACTAGTGACTGGAAATCACCATTGTTGTTGTTGGGTAGTTCCACGATCCAGTGGACCACAGTATTCTAATACTGTCCATGGATTTTTCTTGGCAAAGATGCTAGATAATAGCCATTTCCTTCTCCAGTGCATGAAGGCAAACAGCAGTTAAGTGACTTGTCCAGGATCACACAATTAGTAAATATCTGAGACAGGATTTGAACTCAGGTCTTCCTGATGCTAAAACCAGTGCTCTATCCATGAGCTCCCCTCTTCAATATACCTTGCTTCCTTTCAAGTAGGGCATAATAATTTCCATAGGAAGTCAATCAATGAACATTTACTAAGTGCCTACTATGTTCCAGGCAATGTAGTAAGTGCTAGGGATACATGGAGAGGCAAAAGACAGTCTCTGTCCTCAAGGAACTCACAGGCAATCAGGAACAGAGCTGCCAGAAACTGAGACCCTGAGAGTGACCAGTCCAGGTCCCAGCAGTTCTGTAGAGATGAGATGAAACTTTAGAGCCACTAATCCTTCTCTCCCATTGAGAAGATGAGGAGACCAAAGCCTAGAGGGCTCAGAGGAAGATAGCAGAGATCTCAGAAGATATCTTCTCCATCTTCTTTTATAGAAAAGGAAACTGAGGCCCAGGCATGGAAAATGACTTAACCCCAGTCCTGGAATTCCTTCAGTGTCACAGGATGATAGACTTTGAGGTGGAAGGAATATCAGAGGGTACCTTGTCTGATCTCTGAGGCCTACAGAGGGCAGTAACCTGCCCAGATTCCAGAAGGGGAAGTCAGAAGGGCCACTCTCTCCCCTACACCATGACTGAAATGTGATTTGCCCTTTTGGGTCTCATATGCACCCAAATGGAACGACCATCCATTTTCCTCTGAATGAGTGGTGTTCGGTGGACCAGACAGATACACTCACCTTTCTAAAATGAGTCTCAAGGTCTCCCCATTTCCTAACAGGACACCTATGTTTGTATCCTGGGGCAAAGTTACCGAGCCCAAATGGGAAATCTTTGTTTCTAGATACAGTGCTTGGCACACAGCAAGGGTGTAAAAAATGATTGCTGACGAACTTTTCAGGAAACCCTGAGCGCTCCCAGTTAAAAGGAAATGAAATGGAAGTCAGCCACAGTGACCTTCTCCACTTTGCTGCTGCCAACCCAAGGCTCCTATCACCTTTCCATTCCTCACAAAAGTTACTTCCCAAACCTTCCCAAAGGGGCTTGACTTCTGCAGGTTAAAATTCCCAAGCTTTCCTTGATGTGTTTACACACCCATCAATGTGGCACTGGGCAATTCCATGTCACGGTGCTGTGGATGGAATCGGAGTTCTCAGCCAGCAAGTTTCCCTTATCCATCTGCTCAATGGGATAGCATGGGAAGATCACTTGACTGGGAATCAGGAGACCTAAGTCCAGGCCCTGGCTCTAGCCTTGGAAGGTCATTTGGACCTTTGTTTTCTCTTCCCTGTTTTCCATGTGACTTTGCTAGGAGAGCACTGAAATAGGAGTCAGGAAGACCTGGGTTCAAATCCTACAACTGGCTACATGGCTTACCTGTCTCATCTACAAACTGGGGATATGGACAGTACCTATCTCACAAGGCTCCTGTGAGGTTCAAATGATGTGAGAGATATAAAATGCTTTGCAAACCTAAATCACAAAAAAATCTAAGTTATTATTACCATCTATAAAATGGGAGTAAGAATATCTACCACAATAGACCCAAGACCCAGGATCCATTCCAAGGAGCATGCACTGGGGAGGTGTTACACGGCATCTGAAGGTGCAAGCCTGATGGCACAGAGTCTAAGGACCTGGCTTTGAACCCAAGATGGACCACTGGTGCCTTGGCCAACCTCCTGAGAGACATTGTCCCTCCCTACACCTCAGTTTCCACAGCTGTAAAATGAAGAGGGTTAGACTAGATGGTCTCTGAGGGTCCTTTCACTTCTTTGTGTGTGTGTGTGTGTGTGTGTGTGTATGTGTGTGTATTTGTGTGCACGTGTGTCTAGATAAGAATATGTGCATATCACGTACTAGTAAGAAAGGAATACACTAAGGACTTTCTGTGCTGTAAGACCAATGTCAGAGCTGCCTGGAGAAAAGGGCATTGTTTGTGAAAGGGATGTTCCCAGAGGAATGTGCTGGGCCCCCTGTGCTGGTATTGATAGACAGGTGATCCCAATCATGTGGCTGATCCTGACCACAGCATTTGTCACATGCCCCTCATTCAGCTGCACAGCCTGGGTGCCTCTTGTCCATGGCCTCCTGTGTCTCTTCCACTAGGGATTCCCTCACTCACTAATGGGGCTGGGCCCAGGGGTGGGGGTAGGGTGGTGGGTGGTGGAGTGGCCCAATGGCGCCTATAGAGCTTTCTATTTACTGTTCTTCACTCCTGCTGCATGACCAAAGAATCACAGATCCAGGACAGGAAAGGGCCTTAGAGGTCTTCAGGTTGGATCCCTTCCTTTTCCAGATAAAGAAACTGAGGCCCAGAAAGGTGAGCTAATTTGTCCAGGGTCCCATAGCAAGCAAGTGTCTGAGGCACATGCACCCCCAGCTCCTCCTGATTGAAGCCAATCCTATGGATCCCCTCAGTCATGCTGGTTCTCCAGTCTACCTTTTAACTTTTTATTCCTTAGTCACGCATTTTTTCTCTTTCAACATGTCTCCTTTCTGAGCACATCCCTGTACCTCCCTTGCCCAAGTGAGTCACCCCTTATAACAATGATTTGTTTCTAAAGAGGAAAACTAGTTCAGTCAAACTAACCAATCCATCTAGGGACCAGGTGTGGCAGGGTCTGCACTAGATCCCACCCACAGTCCTCACTTCATGCATAAGGGGACATTTTCTCACCTCTCCTGTGCCCAGCCTTCAGGGCAGGGTGGCATCCCTGAAAGGGCTTCTCCTGCACACATGAGGGTTCAGCCTACCCTGGGCCACCAGGCCTCTCTCTGCTTCACAGTGGTGCCAGTCAGGATGACTCCCTTTGCCAACAGAAGGAGCCTTAGCGGTATCTAGTCAAGCCCCTCATTTCAGAGAGGGGATTGAGGACACACAGACATAATCTTAGACTGGACAGCTTGCTCACTCCTGACTCACTGTTTTCTCCACTGTGCCATGATCTTTGGGAGTGAAAGTTGGTATGTGTAAAATAGCTGGCAGCATTTATTGTGGGGCAGAGTTATCAGGGCATGAAGGACCAAGGAGTGCCAGCACTGCAGTGTGAGAATCCTGAGTGTGAGTCCTACCTCTTAACCATGTAGACTCTGCCATGTAGCCACAAAGGTCCAAGTGAGCTACCTATGGGCATCAATTGAGCTGAAGTAACCCATTTGGGCCCTCAAAGGACCCCTGCCCAGGATCAGAGCTTTCCTCCCTCCCCATAAATGGGGATCCTTGCTACTGGGCTCCTAGCTGATAATAATAGTAATGTTAACATGTAAATAGCATATACTACACACCAGATACTCTGCTAGGAGCTTTATAATTATTATTTCCTTCAATCCTCACAAAATTCTGGGAGGTATGTGCTATTAATTAGTATCCCCATTGTACAGATTAGGAAACTGAGACAAGCAGAGGTCAAATGACTTGCCAGGGTCACAGAGCTAAGGAAATGTCTGAAGTTAGACTTGAATTCAGGTCTTCCTGACTCCAGGCCAGTGCTCTATCCACTGCAGCACCACCCAGCTACCCAGTCCTAGCTTTGTTCCAATTCTAACCCTAAAGGTATATCCCAGAGACCCTGGTGAAAGAAGGCAGCCCGCAGACACAGCCCTGTCCCTGATACTGATCCCAACACAGTCTTTCTCTTTATGGCACAGGACATCTTGATCACAAACCTGAGATAAATAAACCTTTTTCCCCCCTGCACCCATCTTTGGGAAAATGAAAACACATCTCTATTAGAAATGGCCTATCCAGCTTTAGTTCAATTCAGTAGCTGAGCCATCCTGCCAAACGGTAGCCTGGATTAAAAAAATGGGCCGAGTGGGAGCTGCGGGGTTAGCACAGCGCCATCCAGTAGATGTCATGCTATTTACAGAGCACAGGCTTTAATGGCAGCTTCTAACCATTGTGAGCTATGCACTGCACCCTCCTAACCCCTCTTCCCCTCACCCCTCCCACCCCCCCACAGAACACACTTGCATGTAGCTTGCTGCAAAAGAGGATGGAAGATGTATTATCTTATATAAGAAGAGAGACCACGTGCAGCCTCTCGGCAGGCATCCCCCTCAGGAGCTGAAGAAACGCTGTTTTTTATGAGGCTTGTGTTGTGTGGCGAGAGTGAGAGCAAGACATGGAGGAGTCAATAGCTAGGAAAAGGAGTAGGAATTAATGAGATGTTACATAGTATTTTTTCAAATGCTTCCTTATTCAACAGGAGCAGCCAAATCACCATTGTCCTAATGCAAGAGAGATTCTGCTGTGGGAAGGAGAGATTCTCCAGGGCTCTGGATCCCAGCTTGGGCCACCTACTAGGTGCCGGATCATGGATGGACAAGTCACTTATCTCCTCCAGGGTCTCAGTTCCTTCCAACAGAAAATCAGGGGGTTGGCCTGTGTGACTTCGAAGATCCCTTTCCCAGCTCTGAATTCATGATTCTATCAACTATGAATCTTATAAACTCTCCCCAACCAAATGAATCAGCTCCATTCAGGGACTGTGTGTATTTTATAGAATCAATGCTTCCTCCAACCTCTCACAGAAAGTAGGAAAGTGCTCCAAGTCCAGAGGTCTCAAAGCATGCTATGTGGAAAGCTGAAAGAGACCTTCTTATGGTGATGTAGAAAAACAATGTATTTTGATTCAAAGAACCTGGGTTCAAATCCTAACTCTCTTACCCATGTAACCTCAGGCAAGTCACCCTCCATGGACCTCAGTTCCTCATCTGTAAAATGAAAGGGGGTTGAATTACATGACATCAAAGGCCTTTCTGGTTCTCCATCTATGATCATGTAGCTTTGTCCCACTCCTCATTTTGCAGAGGAAAAAAACTAGAAACCCAAAGAGCTTAAAAGCTTAGAAGTTTTTAGAATTTTCAAATTTTAGATTTTTTTTTTAAACTTTAAAACCAGCTCATCTGACTCCAAAATTAGGTCTTCAAGAAAATATAGTTAACATTGTGACCTTAAACAAGACATACAAGTACTCAGCAGTTTTCAGTTACCCCCTCTGTAAAATAAGTAGATAGTACACTACATGACCTTTATAGTCTATTCCAGCAGGAACCTTTGAAACTCTATGGAAATTCACCATTGAAATGGTGGCCTTTTTCATCAAATTATCCAAAGAAAAACAATGAAAAGTTTCTACACACACACACACACACACACACACACACACACACACACACACACACACGCACGCACGCACACACACACAAAACATCTTTCATAAAACTTCCAGGCTAACAAAACGGAAATATTCTCTATTTCTGTCTGGTGGTTTCAGAACTTCCCTGAGGGCTTCTCATCCTTCTCTCACCATTTAGACAATAATGACAGTTTCCAAAATGGCAAGCATCTGGCCAATCCCTAACCTGCAAAGCTTGACAATTGCACATCTGGGCAGCACCTCCCGACAGGAACATTCCATGACCAACAGTTATAAAATAAGCCAAGAGAATACTGAAAACTTTGACCAAAGGAATATGGGGGGGAGGGGGGAAGAGGCAGGGAATGCCCACATGAAACTTAAACTCTCAGGTAGCAACACCTGATGCAAGAATGTCAGCCTTTACATGTTTCATGTCAGGGCACACTGCTCTGACTGTCACGTCAGCAATCGGTAACATTCTGGTGTCATGAACAAAAGCTTTCCTTGTCAGGTTTTAGAAAGTTATACCCAATGTAATATTCACATACAGATGGTATAAGCTAGAGTTCAAAGGGACCTTTCAAATGACCTGATCCAACCCCTCTCCTACTATAGAAAGGGAAACTGAGGCCTAATAGGATGCACAGATCTACTGAAAAGAATGATGGAGAGAAGGATGGAGGAGGGAAACTGCGGTGAATAAGAGGTGATATTTACAATAGGACCTCATGATCTCCAAAACATTTTGCACAGATAATGCCATTTGTGACTTGTGATGATGAGATGAATTGATACTAGCAGGATTACTACTCTTGACTGACAAATGAAGACGTGGGCAGAGTGCCAAAGCTAGGAAGTGATAGCTGACAGCAGAATTCAAGTTCAGAGAGGGCAGAGATCACCAGGGCCTTCTCCCCATCTGGTACACGAGCCTGTAGAAAGCACTTAATGTTGCAATGAGCTTCGTGGGTGTGGAGGTCAGATGCTAAAAACAAGTCTTACTGACTCCAAAGCTACTGGTTTTTGTACTCCATCAGGGCATCTCTCTTCTGCTTTCAGCTTTGAAAAAAGAGCACAATCCCTTGAGATGGCTTAGCTTCTGCGCCCCAGAAGGATGCAGCTGAGCAGCTTCCTAGGACCCTCCCTCCTATCTCCTAGCAGAACCCCAGTTCCCAACATGCAGCAACTCTCCCAGAACCCAAATGTCTTTAACAGTTTATACATGGAGACCATATCTGGACATCACTATGTCCAAAACAAACAGGCCAAATAAAGTTGTGCAACGGTAGTCAAGAAGTCTCCATGCAGATATTTATCAGGTTAGGAGGGCACCCAAAGAGCATGATTTCTCCACCTCTGGCTAATTTACAAATATGTGTGTGGATGTTTGCGTTTTTTCTTCTGAGGACAATAAACATATTAATATCCAGCACTTTCTATCTCAATTTAAAACCACACAGTCAGGTGGCACTGTAGGTAGAGTGCTAGGCTTGGAATTATACAACTGTGATTCCGGGGCAAATCACTTGTCTTCTGTTTACCTCACTTTCCTCAACTGTAAAATGGGGATAATAATAACGCCCACCTCACAGGGTTGTTGCAGGGATCTAAAGAGATATTTGTAAAGTGACTAGCACAGTACCTGGCACACAGTACCTGGCACACAGTAGGCACTATTTAAATGCTTATTCTCTCCCTGCCTTCATACAAGCAGGAGTTAAAGCCTGCAGTCTTCCTGCTCCTTTTGCCAGCATGAATTACTTGAATTGAGTAAATTTTCCTGCTCCTTGACAGAGCAAGCTGGTGGCTGCGCTGGTGAGGTTGCCCAATCTTGGGCCAAGTCTGTGTGCCCAGCCCAGATTCTAGTGTTCCTAAGGTCACAGGACAGAATGGAAGCTGAGACTAGATGAGAAGAAGAACAAGAAGTCAAGCTCCCCCAACACTTACCCCAAGATCCAAAGGCTGATAGGCCAGAGCTCCCTTTCCTTTCTTTAATGCTACCCATGAAGGAGCTTGGCAGGGCAGCAAGCCTCATTTGGCCTGTTGAGGCTTCCATAGCACTGTCCACAGGCTATGTCAGCCAATTCTAGTCAATCCAACCCCCTGTGCCAGCTCCCCCCAGCCAGAGCCACTAACCCCTGTGGCAACTCCCCCCAGCCAGAGCCCATGGCAGCTACCCCCAACTAGAGCCACCATACCAGGCAGCCAAGGGCATTGACAGGCCCTTTCCCATTTCCCAGACATTACTTCTTGGTACAATGGACATGATTGAAGAGTTCAGGACAATTGAGTGGTGGCCAGAGTGCTGGATGTGGGTTCAAAAAACCTCTCAGACATTTGGTTTCTGTGTGACCATGAGCAAAACACTTCCCCTTTCTCTGAGCCTCAGTTTCCTCATTTATCCAATGATGCCAATACCCATAGTTCTTCCCTCACAGGGTTTTGTGAAGCTCAAATAATGACTAGGGGGAATGCATCAACCAAGCATTCATTAACCATTGGATGGCATTCCAAGCACTCTGTAAACTTCAAAGCACTATAGGAATATGGGCATCTGTATCACCATAGCTACCATTTATGGAGAGTTTTCTATGTACCAGGCACTGTGCTGAGTAAGTATTTTATAATTAGTATCTAAGTCTCTGAACAACCCTGGTGGTGGTGGGGGGGGGGGGGGGTGTGTGCTATGGTTATCCCCATTGTACAGGTGAGAAAACTGAGGCAAGCAGAGTTTACAGGGTTACATAGCTAAGAAGCATCTGTGGCTTGATTTGAATTCAGGTCTTCGTGACTCCAGGCCTGGTTCTCTACCACTGAGCTACCACCTGCTTCTAAAAATAGTATTCCCCAAAACAAACCAACAAAACCAAGGAAAGATTAATGTCAGTGACTAAAGGACAGGAGAAACAGAACAGCGCTCATCTAAGACAATGATATTAATTGACTTCTTGACCACGAAATTTAAAAGCAAAGACAAAAATCCAGCAATAGTAACAAAACTTTCTAGATCAAAAGGGGACGGATGTGCAGAAAATAAATGCCTGTCACTACTGTCTGACCAGTCTGATTTTTCTTCTCTCCCTCTTCTCCCTCCCCTAAATGGAGACCCTTTGCCTTGAACAGCTCTACCTGAAGATGGAGGGGGGAGTTAGTTCATCTTCTAAGAGGAGATGGCAAACATCAGTAACTACAGGGATATATGTCAGGGACTTGTGATAATTAGGGGTTTATTTACATAAACACAAGCACATGTGTATTACACGTAGCGAAATCAAAATGTGGGAGGGAGGGAGGGAATACATTCTCTGCATAGCTTAATGAAAACCTCTTTCTGCAAACCCTGAGGGTTATCGAACTCACTAGACATCCAAGGCTAGGAAGAGGTTTATCACCACCAATCAATGGGAGTGTTCAGGAATCCTTAGCCAGATGGGGTGGGTTTTTGTTTTTAATTAGGAAGGAGCCGGCAAGCATGTTTTGCAAATAAATAACTTAGGCTGGCAAGGAAGCAGGGAGGAAAGAGAGAAATAGGAGGCAGGGCTTCAACTGACAAGGTCCCCATCCATGACACTCCATTATCCTGGTTCTGTGACTTTGTGTGGCTGTTGCTCATGTCTGAAGAGCCCTTCCTCTCTAAAATCCTCCATTTACTTCAAGAATTTGCTTCAATATTGCCTTCGATGCTGTCTCTCATGGTCCCAGAACTGCCCCTTTCCTGCCCCAACCTCGGTATTTATGTTGTATGCATTCTTTATAGACAGACATGTGTATGTACCTGTTGTCTCCTCTCCCCCATGCCCTTTGGACTATGAGCTCCCTGAGGGCAGGAACTGTCTTTACTGTGCCCTTCAGCACCCAGCACAGTGAATGACACACGGTAGGCACTTTGATGCTTGTGGATTAATTGGTTAGTTCTGCCTATTGTCTCTTGACAATTTTTTCATCCGTTCATTTAATATCTTTTTTAAAAATAGAGGCTGTGGGTTTAGATTGTAGATGGATGTAGAGAGCTTGTAGGTTTGGAGCATGTAGGACCCTCTCATAGCCCACCCAGTTCAATGCTCTCACTTTACACACCTGAGATTCAGAAAGGTGAAAGAATTTCGAATCATAAAAGCACTGACTTAGTGTGGGAGGTACCACCTAAGCCACCCTTAGAGAGAAGAACCAGGGCCCACAGAGGGTCAACGCACCTTGCCCAAGGTTCCCTTGCCAGTGAAAGGCACTGGGGGGACACAGAGAAATAAAACATTCCCTGACCTGAAGTTATCTCACATTCTACAAATGGTGAGGGGGAAGTGAGAGCCCCATAGATATTCCAAATAAACAAAGAAGAGCCTTAAACCTCAAGAAAGCTACAAACATAGCTTGGCAGGGCAGAGGAAGCCACTAGATCTTGGATTCTGGCTTGAAGCCCCGGCTTGCTGCTAGTATCTGTCTGACTCTGGGCTGCACAGCTGCTCTATCTCCTGGTTTCAGGTCTCTCATCTATAAAAATGAGGAGACTGTAATGGTTGAACAACCATTCCCAAATCTCTTTCAGTTTGAAATTCCACAATCTAGTAACTAACCCCCACCGCATACAGGGGAGTACCAGTGTTAAGGCTCTCTCCACCTGGAAGAGATGACTGGGAGTCTGGTTGCTAGGTTACATAAAGTGCCCTGGATTCTGGATCAACAGATTTGGGTTTGAATCTCAGCTGGGTCCGAAGACTTTCTCCTTATCTCCTGAGCATCTGGAAAACATGGCAGTTAGACTAGATGACCTCAAAGGTCTGTTTCCATCTATGATCTCAGGACTGGCATTCTAGAAACCAGACTTGCAGCTCAAGGTCCTGCAGGGATCACTCCTGGTAAATGGGTGCCTTGGCCAGTCACCAACATGAAGACTATAATTATGAAAGAAACATCAGCATTAACTAAGGAAAGGACAGGGGTGGGAAGAAGAAAGGGTAGTTACCATTCAGGTCTCTGCTTGGTTCTTTTATCACAATTATACAATTTCCATTTTAATTGAACTCCCTGTAAACAAAGACCATATGAACCACTATGTGTAAAGTGCTGATTTAAGATATGACTAGCATTTCCACCAGAAGTCCAAATATACAGTGATGGTGGAGTAACTAAAGTTATTGATAAAAATATCAGCAAATTAAAATGACACCAATATTCAAAAAACATTCCTTGAATGTAGGAACAATAACCAAAGGGCTGGGGATGCTGCATGCATTTTGTAAAATATGTCTTCTAAAGCTTTTCATAATTTCTTAGTCCTGAGAAGGCCAGCAAGCCCTGCCAACTCCCCAGCTTGCTGGGGGTGTCTAGGCAAGCTTCCTATGAAAGGAAGCAGGTGAGACAAAGCAATGGACGTGGGAGTCGGGGAAAACTGATTCTAATCTTTTTTTTTTGAGGAGGGGGGACACACTTGCTAGCTTAGTGACATGGGCAAGAGTTTTAGTTTCCTTATCTATAAAATAGGGATAAAAACCTTTGCAAGACCATCTCTTCCCTCTCCAAGTGGTTGTAAGAGTCAAATGAGAATGTGCGTACAAAGAGTTTTGCAAACTTGGAAGCCCTCCATGAATGCCAGCCATTGGGAGGTCACTCAATGCAGAGGATAGCAAGCTAGCCTCAGAGGGAGGAAGACCTGGGTTCAAGTTCCACTAGGATGTAGGCTGAGTGACCTTGGGCCAATAACTTAACTTCTCAGTTCCGTGGGCAACTCTCTAAGACTAACCGTTCCAGAGTAGGCATTGACAGAAGAAATTTTGTCATCCAGAATTCCCCATACAGGGCACTGGATTTAGAGTGAAGAAGACCTGGGTTCCGATTCTGCCTCAGACACTTACTAGCTCTGGGAATTCAGGCAAGTCATGTAAGATCTCAGTGCCTCAGTTCCTTCATATGTAAAATTCAAGGGTGGCACCATGGTATCAAAGATTCTTTCCAGCTCTAAATCAATGATACTGGATTTGAGATTTGAACCCAGGTTCAGCTCACTTCATGTCTGCAATCCTAGCTGTAAAATGGGTTGAACTCACTGGCTTTCAAGGTCCCTTCCAGAACTAACTCTATGATCCCATAAGAACACAAAGTCACCTCCACCACGCTAAAAGCAACTAATTTCAGGGAAGAATTTTCAGAGGTTCAAGCCCACCTCACCTCCCTCATTAGATTGTGAGCTCCCTGGGGGCAGGAACTAATTTTGTTTTCTCTTTATATCCTCAGCACAGAGCACAGTGCCTGGCACCTAGTAGGCACTTCAGAAATGCTGACTTAACATGACTCAATGCCTCAAGGAATAATTCTGGGAACTTGAACCCCTCCCCCCAGAAAAACATCCATTCCCTCCACCCCCACCCCATGGGGCTGGTGATGCTCTCAGAAGTCATCCCATCATGGAATTTCTTTTCTCAAAAGCTTCATGGAACTTCTCTCCTCTCCCTTCATGTGTTTGCACAGACAGACAGACATATACACACTGACCCATGAGCTCACTCAGCATTGTTGTTCAGTTGTTTTCAATTGTGTCCAGCTCTCCATGATCCCATTAGGAGTTTTCTTGGCAGAGCTACCAGAGTGGTTTGCCATTTCCTTCTCCAGCCCATTTCACAGATGAGGAAACTGAGGCAAGCAAGGTTAAGTGATTTGTCCAGTGTCACACAGCTATTAAGGTTTGAACTTAGGGCCAGTAACTTGATTTCAGGACCAGTGCTCTGTCTACTGTAACACCCAGCTGCCCCTCTGGCTAAGTGTACCCCCCCCCCCCACTTTGATCTCACTGCTTTGTGTTTATGGGTAATACCCAGCTCTCCTGGAAGCTCTGATGGCATCCCACTTCAACCAAGTCCTGGAGAGTGAAGTCTAGGGGAGGTACTACTGCTGTATCATTTTATAGCTGTGGGAAATTAAGTGTCTGTCAGTGGCCATACAAGAAGTCGGGACAGCTGGCCCACAACAAGACCACTGAAGATTACAGACCAAACAAATCTGGAACAAGACTGAAACCAAATCCCCTGGTTTACACTCGGAAAAATAGGCCCAGGGAGGAGAGGCAGTTTGGCTAAAATCACACCACAGGTGAGTGGAGAGTTGGGGGTTGGGAGTGGGGGGGTGCGGGGGGTGGGAGTCAGGATGGCCTGTGCCCTGATTTCTAGCTCATGCCTGTTTCCAGCAAGTCAAGGGCTCTGGTACAACCAACCAACAAGCATTTATTAAGTATCTACTGTATACCAGGCAGTATGCTAGATAATGGGACAGTTCTGAGACAGTCCCTACCCTTATGAACCTTCACTGTACTGACAAAGCTCCCCAGTTCAATCCTCCCTCCACCAGAACACCCAGTACAGAATTTAATAAGGGGTGACTAGGAATGAGGAAGGAAAGGTAGGGGATCTTTTCATTTGAGGGAGGAAGGGCAGGAAAGATGGTAATATTTCAGAATCTGAAGGGTTGTCATCCAGAAAAAGGATTGCCCTGGTTCTTCGTGGCCCTACAGGGCACACAGAGGAATGGGGGAGCAAGCTTGAACCCAACACGGTTGGACTCAATGTCTGGAAAATCGTTCTAACCAAGTGAGATCACCCATGGAAAACAAGTCAAAAACCTGAAAGCAGCACATAAATTGAGCTATTATTATGAACATAGCCATGAGAGTTGTCCCAAAGTGGAATGGCCTGACTCAGGTTATGAGATCCTAAATTTACCTACATACACATGCATGGAGACATGCACATGCCCACATGCCAAGCTTCAGGTGGATACCAGATCTGAGATATTGCCTCGAGGTCTCCTGAACAGATGCTTGTTACTCTGGAAGGCCTCTGGGATCCCCCAGAAAGAACAGTGGACTTGGAGTCCCAAGCCCTGAATTCAAATGCAGTTTTGTTTTTGATTACTTAGGTGACCCTCAGCAGGTCATCTAACTTCTCTGGGCTTTAGGTACTTGACAGCCACTGAGGCTCTATCTAGCTTTACATTTCTAATTCCCTCCAACCCGGGACATTCGACTAGGAATCCTGGTTAGATGGCTCGAGGCAAGACAATTCAGGTCTCTAAGCCTCAGTTTTCTCACCAGGAAAATGTATAACACTGATTTAACTGGGCAGGTGAGAGGAAAGAACTTTGTATACTTTAACCCTCTGGAAAAAAAAAAAGGAATTATACATCAGAAAAAAAAAATCTAAGCACCCACCTAGACAGTCTTCTCAAATACATAAACTGAGACATAGCCCTGATTTCACATGTGTTTTCTATGTGGCTGGCACAGAATGAGAAAAAAGCTTGGTTTCTGACTAAACACATTTAGAAACACTTAACTAGACTTCCAGGCAAGATGCCAGAAGAGGGGTAGAACCGGTATTCACCAGAATACAACTAACTAGATTGTAACTACATTTTTTACAAAGAAAAATATTGATGGTGTTGTTTTTACATCATTATTTCTAAATGTATCCCTCTCTCTTCCCTAACTCATCAATCTAACTCCTGTAATAATGAATAAAAAAGGGGTGGGAGGGGAAGCCCTCTGGCCACACTGATCAACCTGTCCAGAAATGATGACAGTACAGTCAAGGTTTCACACTCACTACCCTCCGTCCTGCAAAGAAGGCTCCTTTGGAGCTAAGTTTGATCATTATAATGGCACAGAGTTTAGCTGCTCCTTTTTTTGTCATTAGAATTAGGCAAGCTTCAACTCAACCTCGTTGACATCTTTCAGCTTTTTAAAAACTTTAATTAAATAAAACAAATAAAACCAAAAATCCTTCTAAATATAGAGTCACTCAATATGGGTCACTGTTTTGAGTCACTGGTGGGGAAGAATGTTGAAGAGAAATACAAAGATACATACTCCATGTAAGCTGCCCTCGTAAAGCTTCCAGTCTAGTAGAGAGGATGTGACAGATCCACTCACAGATAAGATGAGAACGCATCCCATTGGCATCACCAGTGCCTAGCCCAGTGCCTGACCCACAGGAGACCCTCATTAAATATTTGTTTAATTGAACTACTGAATCCATCTCAGTTAAGAGGCACTCAAGTAAGGAGTCCTTGAGGTCCCAGGTAATGAACAGAAGAGAATGACTTCTAATTAACAAATCAGTAAATGGGAGCTTCTCAAGTGATCTTAACAACAGTTTGTTCTGGGAAGCAGGTTTATTGTTCCTTTTAGAGCTCCCCCAGGTTTACACAGCAGTCATCAAAGAAAAGATTTTCTGGGGTGAAGGTAGGGGAACTCAGGAAAGAATCTTGGAAAGTCTCCAACTTCTCCCACCCCCATCCCAAGAACGCAGGCTGGACCTACTTTTCCTTCTTGGCTTAGCCCAGGATCTGTCATTTAGTATTTACTTCAGAAATGCTCACTGACTTGAATTGAACCAAATTCCCCAAGCACCAAGCAATGAGCTGCGACAAAGTCCTCTTCGAGGAAGCAGAAAGCTGTACTTGAATTGAGTCCTATCCCTTCGTCTCTGAAATTCCCCCATGATTCCTACCTCTCCACTAAGAACAAGCCAGTTGTTTCATTTCCCTGGGCAAAGGGAAAGTCAACAATGAGCTTTGGCAGCTTTGCCAAAATGAGCTCATACTGCCAGGTGGCTGAGCCGCCCAGAAAGGTCAGACAGCCTTGCCTGCCTCCTCAACTGGGACGAGCCTTTGGATAGTAAGACCTCAAGCAACACAGACCTGCTGCAGTTCAGTCCTAAGAACTCCAGGAAGAAAACAGTGAGGCAGGAACACTATCTCCTAACCCCTTTCCCCCAGAGTCAAGCATACAGTAGGTGCCTAATGAATAATTGGCAAATAGGCATTATAAAGCAAAGGCATTGTAGAATGGGGGAAGGACATAGATCACTGACTTTGGAGTCGAAAAGACTGGAGTTTAAGGCCTAAGTCTGATACTTACTAGTCGTACTCAAGTCATTTCATTCTCCCTGAGCCTCAGTTTCCTGATCTGTAAAATGAGGTTATTGGATCAAGTGGCTACTGATGTCCCCTCCCCCTCTATATCTATGAACCTACAAGCTCTACCACTTGTTACCTATGTGACCTTCAGAAAGCCACTTGGTTTCTCATCTTAAAAAAGTAAGAGGGTTGGCCCTCTAGAGCTACCTGCTTTTGAATTCCTCCCAAAATATTATTTACCATGTATGGACAGACTTCAGGTCTCGAGATGAAGACTTGGAAAAAGAAAGACCAGCTAGTAAGCCTACAGACCAAGCTGTTCATATTACAAAGATGCCACTGGGCACTCCAACACATGCCCAGTACAAGCCCCTTCCCCCAACTTAAGAAATGACTGTAATGGACAACTAGCTACCCAGTGAATGGCAAAGCCCTGGTTGCTTGGGCTCATCCTTCATCCTATCACAGGAGAAATATTGCCAGCTGACAAAGCACATTTCCCAACGTGGAAGTAGGTTTGCATGGCAATGAACAGAAGGGTGACATCAGTGATGTGTGTGTGTGGGGGGGGGGGGACGAGGACAGGGAAGGGGGGCAGGGGGGGACTCAACCAAAGGGCTGTAGTCAGTTTCACTCCTTCAGACTAGCTGGAGGAAATGGACTGAAATTCATGGGAAATCTTGCTGGGGAATACTTTCTTTCTAAGTCCTGTTTTCAGCGATCAAGCTCTTCTCTTTAGCAAAGTAGAGATGCACAGGTGCAGGGTCTTATGCACACTAAGAAGAATTATTTGTAAGAACCACATCTATTATTGAGGAGCACCTGGGAGCAGGTGAGGGAGCTAAGGGCAGCTGCACCACCAGGAAGCTTGGCTGAACTACTCATTTCCTCACCAAAACCTTTGTTCACAATGGTGGAGAGGGAAACTTCAGCCTAGCCCCAACGAAGAGGGGAATTCTAGATGAATAGCATCCTAGGGTTCACAGAATAAGCTGGCCAGAGAACTAACTGGCCTTTGAATCAGGAAGACTTTTATTCAGAGGCAGTGAGTACAGCAGAAAGAATGATGATGCTGGTGGGGGGATCTGGGTTCAAGTCCTACCTAGGAAGCTTACTGCTCATGTGACCTTGAGCAAGTCAGTGCACCCTCCCTGAACCTCAGTTTCCTCATAATGGAAACAGAAAGTCAGACTAGATGATGGCTGAGGTTTCCTCCAGTTCTGGAGCTATGAACACACTAGTCACTGGTGTGACCAAGGGTAAGTCACCTAACCTTGCAGTATCCCCACTGGAGTAATTAATTAAATTTAATTAAAAGTTACAGGTTTTCCAGTGTTCCTAAATGAAGCTCCCCATGACAATAAAAGCATACATCTGGATTACCCAACACCCCAAAATAAAATAAATACTCACTAACGTGAAAGTTCAAATTTTCCCTGTTTGGAGATTCATGCCCAAATTATACTGTAAAAGATCCAAATCTACTCATACCCTTTTGACCCAGTAGACTCATTACTGGAATGATGCACTAAGGAAGTTATGGGAGAGGATGGATAGAAAGGGGGTGGCAGGAAAGGCCTAGCCCTATAAAAATATTCTCTATTAGCTTTATTTTTAACAACCAAAAAAAGAAAAGAAAAACAACTGGAAACAGCCGTGTGTCTAATGAGTGGGAATTGACTGAATAAACCCTGGTATTCAAGTGTAAATGGAATATTTCTGTGCCACCAGAAACAACACATGTGAAGAATCCTCAGAAATATGGGAAGCCTTCTATGAAGCCATGCTAGAGGGGAGCAAACTGAGCCAGAGCCATGCACTTCCTGACCACAACCAGATAAATATTAGAAGTAGCAGCAGCAGCAACATTGAGAAACGTACCCAGAAGAAAGAGTTCAGAAGGGGTCAGAGAAACACAGAATAGTTTGGTCTCTACCTTGTTAAAGTGAATATATACTTAGGAAAAAAAAGATTTTTTTTGTATTCCTTCAGCCTTAGATTTTTTTTAGCAACTAACCACCAAGTTTAACATTGATTAAAAATAAGATTTTATTAATACACACACACACACACACATTAACCAAAGTCTCCCTGTTAGCCATTCTTCCTGGACAACCGTCCCTTGTAACAGAGAAACAAAGAATAAAAGGGGAATGAGGGTTGGAACACCAACAGCAACAATTACAAAAAAACAAAAACAAAAACCATGTATAATATGCATTTGGTTTAGTGGAGGCACAAGGGGAACAAAATGGACCTGTATAGGAAACGCCCTGGGATGAAATTCCCTCCACTAACAAAAATGACATTGGTACCTGCTCTTTAATTTATAATCTTACTGAGTTATCTGGGGAAGTAGGAGATTAAATGACTTGCTCAGGATTATACAGCCAGTATATGTAAGAGGTGGGGCTCCAACCCAGGGCTTCCTAATTCAAGGGTAATCTCTCTAGTATCCCACACAGCCTCCCATAATCATCAAGCAAAAGGAAAAAAATCATCTATGAGTCACTTTCCCCTTTCTTCTACAAACTTATAAAGCCTGTTGTCTACTGCTATGACTCCCTCCATTGCTCAACCTCTGGTCCTCAGTTTCCTCATCTGTAAAATGAAGTAGTTAAGATCACCTCTAAGGCTTTGATCAAATACACACATTGATTAGCTGGTCTCTAGATGGGGCCTATAACCTCCTGAGCACCAGGAAAACTAAACCAGAGTCCATCATACCTGTGTGACCTTGGGCAAGTCATTTCCTATCTCTAGGCCTGAGTTTTCTCAAGTATAAAATGAAGGGGTTAGATTCAATGCCCTCCAAAGTCTCTTTCAGCTCTAAATCATGTGTGAACTTAACTAATCTCTCTTTCTAGTTTCAGCCAGGATTTTGTGACCTCAGGCAAATCCCTCACATTCTTAGGGCATCCATTCCTCTCTATTAAATTAATTAACAGTTCAGAGGAGACTAACTTCTAAGTGTGAGTAAAATATGCTCCCCAGCAATCCATTATTAAAATGTCACATAATTCATGTGGTTTAGATTGAATAAAGTCCCACACTTTCAGATACCTAGAAGTAAATGTCAACATTTTCAGCAGGCCGGGAATGTTCAGAAGCCAGTGACTGGAAAATCCCCTGTTCTTTAAGGACATGAAATCTGCTATTGTGTACAAGAAACCTGCCATGTCTCCTCCTCCCCCTTGTCCTCTTCCTTCAGTTTCTACCATCACTAAGCAAACTGAGGCAGAAGGCCCCCATTCCAGCACCGTATTAGACAGACATCAAGGCAGTGTAATGGACATCACTGTAGTGTATTTGCATTCTGACAGTGTAATAGAAATCCTGGTAGTGTGACAGACATCCTGGCAGTCTGACAGACCTCAAAGTAGTGCAACAGATACTGTGGTCATGTAACAGACATGATCTTAGTGTAACAGACATCCTGGTAGTGTGATACATATCATGACAGTGTCATATAGACATCCTGGCAGTGTGATGGACACCATGGCAGTGTGATAGACATTCTAGCAGTGTGATAGACATCCTGGCAGTGTGATATACATCATGGCAGTGTGATAGACATCCTGATAGGGTGACAGACATCCTAGCAGTGTGATACATCTCATGGCAGTGTAATAGACACCATAGCAATGTAATAGACATCCTGGTAGTGTGATAGACATCCTGATAGTGTAACAGACATCATGGCAACATGCCAGACGTTGAAGCAGTGTAACAGACATTGTGGTAGTGTAATAGACATCCTGGCAGTGTGATATATATCATGGTAGTGTAATAGACACCATGGCAATATAATAGACATCCTGGTAGTGTAACAGACATCATGGCAATGTGCTAGACATTGAAGCAGTGTAACAGACATTGTGGTAATGTGGTAAACATAATGGCAGTGTAATAGACAACCTGGTAGTGTGATGTACATCCTGGTACTGTAATGGGTACCATGGCAATGTAACAGACATTCTGGCAACGATGCACAACTTACATTGTCTCTTTATCACTCTGGTACAAGAGTGTGAAAGAGTTAGTCTTATTCCATCACAAAGAGAAACGAACCAATAGGAAAGAAAGTGACAAATAGCGACTGTCTTTAATCAGAGATCATGGCAGCTATAGTTCTGAAAGGGAGATTTCAGAGTAAATTTCTTCGTGGAAGAAACAAACATTTAGTAACACAGAGTTGCCCCAAAAGGATTATAAACTATCTCATGGGGTATGTCTTGCCCCGCCCTGCCTCCCAGGTCTTTTAGCAAATGCCGGATGTCCACTTGTCTAAACTCAGTATACCTAGCCAAGGATAAAGCAGGGACTTAATAATTACCTGCTCATTGTTTGAGTTTGTAGAGCAGGTTCTTATTTATCAATGAATTGGTCTCTATGACTGAGATTCTGCAACTCTTCAGAGATGAATTCTCCAGCTAGTGGTGCTGTGATAGAATGCTGTCAAGAGTCAAGAACACCTGAGTTCAAATCTGACCTCAAATACTTACTATCTAAGTGACTCTGGGCAAGTCACTTAACCTTTGTGTGCCTCAGTTTCCTCAAATTTAAAATGGAGATAATAATAACATAGACTTTCTAAACCTGTTGTGAGGATCAAATAAGATATTTGTAGAGAACTTAGTATAGTGAATGGTACCTAGTGGTGCATAATAAATGATTATTCCCTAACTCTCTCCCTCCCTTTTAACATGGAGACCATGAATTTATATTTCAATATTTTGATAACTATTTCAATAAAACTAGTTTCCCTCTATTTCATGCATTTAAAAACTTTCTTCTGAGAATGAGTCTATAGGCTTCCCCAGACTGTCAAAAGGGTCCATGACATGCAAAAAAGGGTTAAGAACATTCTTCCTTAGAGGGACTTAATGTGCATCAAAATAAAAAGGTACAGCACTGATACTAGGGGGAAAAGGTTCCCTGAAACACAGAGTTTAGAAAATGTTGAAAGTATCCCTGTGTAATTGACAGTGGGTGACAGATCAAGAGCAGGAAGAAACCTTCAAGGTCATCTGATTCAACTCCTCCTCTGATGGCTGAAAGTACTGGAGGTAAAAGAGGGGAGAGGGATTTCCCAAAGTCACTTACAGCTAGAATTTTAATCCAGGGCTTCTCTCTCAAAACCCAGCAACCTTTCTATTATGCCATGCTGCTTACATGTAATCCAACATCCTCTGAGGCCAAAACAGAGATAGAACTGACAGCTCCATATTTTTGGTCCACTAAGTGCTAACCCAGTGACCTTTCCTCTAGCATACATGCCTCAGAATAAGCAATGCCTTGGAAACCTAGGTTACAGGAAGCTGTACATGGATAATTTGGGTGCAGAGAAGTGAACAAGACAGGGTTGCTCATGAATTTACAGCTACTTGGTTAATCCCAGCAGCTGGGCCATTTGGGGCTTGCTGCTATTTGCAGGGAGTGGGGGGTGGGGTGGGGAGTGTCATTTCGAATCTGGGACATTTATCTTATCAGAACACTATCATCATCATAAGGAGAAAGACCTAACAGACTATCTGCAGTCAGTTCTTGAATGCTGGGTCCGTTTCTGCTAGAACATGACTATCAAAGAGGCAAAGATGGCAGCTTTGCTGCTTTTAGGAGACACCATAACCAAGTGGATATAAGTGCTAAGAAAAAGACTGAGGCCCAGCCCCAAGAACTTGAGATGTGTGTCCAAGAAGGAGAAAGCAAGAAAGCATTGCACTCACTACTGTGGACTCTGCCAATGAAACTCTCCCATTTCCTCAACTTTACACCTTATTTAAAAAGTTATCCCACAGATGAAAATGGCATTTCAGGGAAAACACAAAGTTCCAAGACCTGGGTTCAAATCCCAGGCTTTGTATTTACAAACTGCATAACTTAAGTCAAGTCATTTCATCTCATAGAATCAGAGATTTAAAGCTTCAATTCCCTGAAGTCGCCTGGTCCAATCTTCTCATTTTACAGATAAATCAGCTAAGAAACAGAGAAGTTAAGTGAACAATCCAAGGTCTCCTCGGGGCGGGGTTCAGAATCAAGTCTAGAACTTGACGTCAGATGTGCTACTGCTAAAACTATCCAGCTTTCTACCATGCCACACAGGCAGCCTTCTTGGACCTCAGTCAACTCTTCTATAAATCGGCAACATCATACTTGGACAACCTACCTTGTATATTCATTTGGGCGTTAGCATTATAGAAATGGAATAATAGCTGACATTCAATCTGTGCATCAAGGTTTGCAAAGCACTCCACAAATATTCTCTCAACTGCTCCTCACAATAACCCAGGGAGACTCCTTGAAGATTCGACAAGAATTATTATTCCCATTTTACAGATTATGGGGTCCTAGACCTAGATCAAGAAGACAACTTAGAGACCATCTAGATTCTAGTCCAAACTTCTCATTTTTACAAATGAGGAAACTGAGGCTCAGAGAGGTAAAATGACCTAATACCGCAGGATCACAGATTTTATAATAATAACACCTACTTCCCAGAGTAGTAGTGAAGAAAAAAATGGGAAAATATCTATAAAGTGTCTTGCAAATTATATAAAAAGGTAACAATTATTATAGTTATTATTCTGAGGGAGAGGGACCTCAGAGGCCACCTCTTCTGACTTTGTCATTTTTACAGATGAGGAAACTGAGGTCCAGACAACTTAAGTAATTTAACATCAGAGGTTAATTGATTCAGAGCTGGAAGGGACCTCAGAGGCCCCTAGCCTTGCCCCTTGACTTTATAGATGAGACAATGGAGGGCCATTGAGATAAAGTGTTTTGCCAAAGACGGTACAGTTCCTGTTAGAGAAATTGTTCAGAAAGGCAGTTATGTTCATCATCACAGAGACTAAATGTTTGACACTTGGATTTGAACTCCAGACCCAACACTCTATCAGAGACTGCACAGAGTAAGTCAAAATAACAGTGGCCTGGCTTGAGCTTGTGAACCTTCGCTAGCTATTACAAAAGAAGAGTGCTTAGGTCTGCTTGTATAGGTGCAGAGACCTCAACCACCCGCTTTGTCTCCCTGGCTTAGACTCAGTCTTTGGAGATGGACCAGTAACGCATGCTCACTTTCTAATATAACCTTTCAACAACCAGCTGAAGGTTCCTTCCACTTTGCACCAAACCCAATGACAGAATCCTCATCAAAATAAACTCATCTTTCAACTGAAACATTTCAATCATTTCAGGAGCAGCTACTGGAAATAAACAACTTCCAGGAAAGGAGTGAGAGGTTCAAGACAGGCCCTGCTCTTGCTAGTTTTATAATCTAATTGGACAAGGTGAAGATAACCAAGACATAGGGGCAAATAAGAGACAGTCAAGGCATCTGCAAAGCACTTTGAGGAGAGAGAGACCACCATCACCTTCATGGAAAAGGTGGCTTCTGAGTGTGCTCTTGAAGCATTTATTTAGTATCTTCTGTGTACAAGGCCTGGGCTAGCAGGGCAGATTCAAAGTTAAAAATACAAATTACCACCCTTCCCTCCTCCCCCAGAAGTTTATATTCTGTCAGGGGGAAAATATGTAAATAGCTAAGTCAATACAAAATACTTTACAATTAAACACCAAGAAATTTCAGCAGAAGGCATTAGTAGCAGAGATGTTTAGAAAAAAAGGTGACCAATGAAGGGAAGGACTTCCCAGGGCTATAGAGCCAGGATCCTGCTCTAGGAAGAAGAGATAAGAGTGTGGGCAAAGGTCCAGGAGAAAAGGGAAGGAAGGATAAAAACAGGAAGTGGAGAGTTCTACTAACTTTACTACACCTAGAGTATATGCATGAGAAAAATATAACATAAAATGAGTCCATCAGAATAAGATATAAAGGGTTTTGTATTAGAAATATATCTTTTATTCAGACAGCAATAGGGAGCTACAGAATGTTTCTGAGTAAAGTAGTGACAATGTCATAGCAGTGCCTTACGAAAACAACTTACCCAGTAGTGTGCAAGGTAGGTGGGAGAAGAGGTAGTCAGCAGGCAGAAAGACTACTTAAATCAGTCTAGGTGAGGGAAGAGAAAGGATCTTGAACAAAAGTGGTCATGGTGTGAATGAGGTGGAAGGTCCAGATGAGAGAAGAGTAGTGGGTGTGGGAACAACAGGACATGAACATTTAAGAAGCTGGGGATTGGTTTTGTGTCTCCTGAATGCCCTGAAAAGCCCTCCTCTGTCCTAGCACAAACACCATTGTCTTAACCCTAGAATGCCTCACTGTCAAAATACTAGCGTCTTGGACAGGATCAATCCGCGATAAATAGACAAAGTAGCAGTAATCCCTTTGGAAAAGATTGTTCATCTATTACAAAGACTTCCATAAATGGTTACACACTCTGCAGTGCTACATTGTATTTACCAACAAAAGGCTCCAGAGAGATAGAGTCACAGACTCACAAATTCGCTACGTCAATAGAAGCTTTGGAAATAAACCTAGCAAGCAGTCCCGTTCATGATGATTCAAGATTACTTTTAAAATAGAGAGAAGCAAAAAAGTAATTTAAAAAAAATTGATACCTATCAATCCAGTGGAATCAGTGGGTGAATGAGCACATGATTTACTCTGACAGTCTTTGCTCACATTAGCCCCAAACCTAGAATTAATTTCAACGCAGTAAATATTTGGTGCCTGCACTATGACAGGTACTGTGCAAGGTATTAGGGGTACAAAAAGCAATGATTCTTACCCTCAAGGAGCCTAGACACATTCAATCAACAAGCATTTATTAAGCAACTACTGTGTGCCAAACACTGTGTTAGATACTGGGAATGCAGAGATGAAAATGCAAGTCCACTCCCTCAAGGGACTTTCTAGTCCTCCCAATCTCATAAACATCTATGAAGCACCTACTATGTGCTAGGTACTGTGCTAAGTGCTAGGGATACTTAAAATAAAAAGGAAAGAAAAGCCTTGGCCTCAAAACGTTTATAATCTAAAGGAAGACACAGCACACCAAAAAAGGCAGGAAAAGCTGAGAATGAAGAAAAAAAATAAAACTATTAGACCATGTAGAAGGGACGATATTTGGAAGGGAGGTTTTTAAAACCATCTCAAATTTGAGGAATACAATTTTTCACCCTGGATAGGCCACTTAACCTCAGTTTGCTGATCTGTTAAGAGTGGATAATAACACACCTGGGGCCTCCCTCACGAGGTTGTTGTAACAATTTAGTGAGATAATGCAGACCAAGGGCAATGTGTAAAATTAAAATCACAAAGTAGGTGGCAGCTTTCATTTTCATTCTTATTAGCCTGGCCTGCCCGGTGATTTCATAGGTGTAGGGAACACCCAGTGAGGACACACTTTCTGCTAAGGTGGTTATAACTATTGTGCAATTCTGACTTCTAGAGGTGCCCAGACATCGAGAGTGTAAGTAACCTGCATAGTGTCACACTGCCAGAATATGCAAAGGTAGCACTGGGGGTGCTGGTGGCTATTAATAAATAAAGCTTGGAGGAAGGGAAATGATTTGCCCAAGGTCACACAGATACTAAGCAGCAAAGCTCAGCTGGAAACTCAAGTCAGCTGACTCCAAGGACCACAGGTTTGTTCCACTCTCCAGACAGCTGCCTTAGTTAAGTAAAATACAGGTTGAAGGTCAGATAAACCAGTTAGAATCATTACAAAGGATATGCGAAAGGCTTTCACATCTGTATTTGCAACAAGTAAGCACCCAGAGGGCAGGGACTGCCCCATTTTTTTTTGTCTACCTGTTCTGGTAGCAGGCACACGACAGGAACAAAAGATCAACTAGGTCTAATTAGGTTTAAACAAATGGCTAACTAAATCTAAATGGGTTTCAAAAAGTGAAATTCACTAAGTTGAAGATAGAGAGGGGGAAATACATGTTGCTCTAAAATTAGATTCAACAAAAAACTCCTTTGGACCCGGAACAAAAAGTCAACCAGACATTCTAGTGATAATTACGAAAAGGAGGAATTCTGAGGTAGACTAGAGCATCGAGAAAATGTATGCTTTTGTTAGAGGCTTTTGCTTTTAAACATCTGGAATGACAAGGCCTTGATGTTAGACTCCAAGGCCTGGTGAGGAGGAGCCTGATATGGACAAGAAACAGAAGACTGCTCCCCAGTCTGCCTACGCCATAGGCTGGTCATGAGCTGTGGAGTCTGGGGAACTCAGGGGAGCTTGATTCTTAGAGCATGGTGGTGTCTCTGCTCTGATTTACACCATGTCTATGGGATCGAGGCTTACTTGTGGTTCTGCCCAATCCAAAAAAAAGTCACAGAAAATTCAATCCATTTGGCCCACAGTGGTGGGATAGTATGTCAAGTCTCAGATCAATGATTTTTTAAAAATCAAATATTTCTACATTGGCATAAAGTGGGCAAGAATTTTCATCCATCTCAACCTCAAAATTTCCCCAGAATTCAGGAGTCAGAGGAGACTTCAAGTTGAGTCTGCAAGTGTCCAGTGGCTAACAGCTGGCTTGATGTATGGAGTGGGTTGTCACTGTAAAAGAACCCTCACAACTGGCACTAATGGAATGTTATGGTTTGTAAAGGTCTTTATGGTCATCCTTTCATTTGAGCCTCCCAAACCTCTAGGGAAGTAAGTATTGTTACAGGGATTATTATATCCATTTTACAGATAAAGAAATAGAGGCTCAGAGAGACCAGCAAGTATTAGGGATAGTGCAATACCCCCCTCCACCTCCCTGTCCTAGAGTCCACTGAAGTAATTGTTCTGCAAATATTGAAGGTATACCTGTTACTAATTGCTGGCATACCACTTGAACCTGAAACTGGGCTTCTCTGGATTTCAAATACATCCAGTGGTGATATATGCTCTAGAAGAGCATAAACTCCTTAAGCACAGGGAGTGTCTCACTTTTTTCACTCTGTGTGACACAGAGTAGATGCTTAACAAAAGTTACAGACTTTTTGGTATGCATGTGGTAGAAGCATACATTGAGAGTTCTAACTCTTTCATTTTATGGAGGAGAAAACAGAAGTGGAGGAGGGGACAGTAAATGACTTGGCCAAGATCACACAGGTAGTAAGTATCAGGCAGGATTTGAACTCAGACCCTCTGGACTCTAAATCCAATACTTTTCCCCTGCCTCATGCCCTGTATGTGTCTACATGTTGTTTCCTCTGATAGAATGTAAATTTCTTGAAAGCAAGAATAGATTCATTCTTGCCTATGTATCCTCAGTACACCTAATATAAAATCTAGTGCTTTAAAAAGTATGTTGATTAATTCCTTGATTTCAGTGGTGTTGGGTTAATCCCATTTCCCAATCCTTGGAACAACTGGTGATCTTATTCAAGCTCTACTCTTAAGCTGGAGATTTACTATTACCAGGGACAAAAACTTATGAAGTTATTGTCATTGAAAATCTCTCCCCTTTGTGGAAAAATTGGAATATTAATATACTGTTGGTAGAGCTGTGAATTAGTCCAACCAATCAGGCGAACAATCTGACACTATGGCCAAAGGGCAGTATAATCAGGCATACCCTTTGAGCCAGCAATACCACAACTAGGTCTCTGTCCCAAAGAGATCACAGAAAAAGGAATGGGATCTATATGTACGAAAAATATTTATAGCAAAGATTTGGAAATTAAGGGGATAACCATCAATGAGGAAATGGCTGAACAAGTTTTGGGTTATGCTTGTGATGGAAGAAATTGTGCTATAAGAAATAAAGAGCAGGATGGTTTCTGAAAAACCTGAAAGACTTCTATCAACAGATGCTAAGTGAACTAAGCAGAATCAGGAGAATACTGTATATATGGTAACAATGCAGCAACATTGTAACAATGATCGGCTGTGAAACACTTAGCTACTTTGATCCAGACAATGATCCAAGATAATTCCAAAGGACCCATGATTTTAAAAAAAATGATATCCACCACCAGAAAGAGAACTGATGAATTCAGTGCAGATTGAAGTATACACACACATATAACACATATACATATATACACATATATGTACATGTATACATATATGTATGTATGTTTATTTTTCTTAGGGTTTTTTATTCTGTGTTTTCTTTTGTACATAGCTAAAATGGAAACATGTTTCGTATGACTTCACATGTACAATCAATATGAAATTGCTTGCACTCGATGAAGGAGGAGGGGCAGGAAAGGAGAGGTGAATTTCGGACTCAAAATTTTTTTTAAATTAATGTTAAGCTTTTTTTTACACATAATGGAGGAATATTTAATGAAATAAATAAATATGTGTAGGATTGGGGCGGGGGAGAGAATCCATTCCTTTACAGCCAACTTGGGGATCCACTTCTCCCAGTTTAGCCAGGCTTGACCTCAGACCTCACAGGTCATCTCTAGGTCTCTACTGGGAGCTTTTCCCACTTGGTAGGCACTGACAGAACTGAGGCTTCACTCACAAAATCTCTTGGGACCTTAGGATCATATCCATATCACAGTGCAACATCAGAGGAAGACTTCTGCCTAAGAAAAATTCACACATCACCGAATAAAAAGCACAACTTTTTCATTTATTTTAAAGGAAGTTATAAGAAAAGAGGGTAGCACCCATCCATGATGCTGACAAGAAAAAGGAGTGGTGAGTCAGAAGGTGTGACTCTAATTTGGAAAATTAGCCTGACTGCTAATCCACATTTCCTAAGAACAACCTGGCCTTGTGATTCCTGAGCAAACATACTCCTTTGTAGTAAGCAAGAGTAAGGTAAATAATAGCCCCATGATGCTTCCATTCTCTTGGAGTCAGTGCTCAGCTGTTAGCTCTCCCCCTCCCTTTCCCACTGGAGTCCTGGGGAAAATAAAGCACGTCTGCCCCAGGGGGCTACAGTCAACTGAGGGTGAGGCTGGTAACTGGGAGACACTAAAGAAGCCAGGATCCTTGGGCAAGGAGATGAGGCAATCCAGGTGGAAGAAAGCTCTGGAAATTTAAGCTCTTACCTTACACCTAGTTCAAATGAGAAACTGATGAACTGGCTGAGTATGTTGAAAGAAGGAGGGAGAAGGACAGAGGCAGGGAGGGAGAGGAGGGAGAAAGATCAAAAAAGAGATCCAGAGAGAAAAGGGGGAGAGAAAATGGAGGGGGAAAGAAGATGGAGGAGGGGAGAAAATGGAGAGGATGAGAGAAAAAAGGGAGAGAGGGAATAGAGAGGGAAAGAGAAGAAGGAAGAAGGGAAGAGAGATGCAGCGCCCCCCCCCGCCCATGTCCCCTGCACTACCCCCCCACACACAAAGCTATCATCAGGGAACAGAAGGCCTTGGGAAGGGGGAGGTGAGAGGCTCTGGGGATTTCTCTGTCTGTCTTTGCACTGATGACCGCTCATGCGAGGATTTTCGATTTTGTTTCCTCCCTCTTTTAATTCAATCTTCCCCTATGATATGGGAGCCAAGTCCCTCCAGTGATGGCAGGAGGGCACTGCCTGCATTGTTCCAAGTTCCCTACTAGCACACCCAGGTCCTCTGGGATACAAGGACCAAGAGAAACCAGGTGGAAACATTCTAGTTGAATGTGGGAACGGCTCGATGGTTGGAGATTCCATCCTGCCACAAGATGTGTCTTTGCCTACTTAAGTTAAAATGTGTATGGGGAGGAGGAGGAGGGGAGGAGGGAAGTGCCTGGAGATGCTTACTGGCAGCTGCAAGTTCTGCTATCTGTGACCTCAACTCTTTACAGTCAGAGCAGTCCTGGCTTCCCAGGCCTTGTAATACCCAAAGCCCAGAAAGCAGGGGCCAGAGTCTGGCTAATCTATTTAGCAAAGAGGGCTGAGACCAGGCCTGGATGAATTATCGATGTCTCTCCAAAACAAAGGAAATGGCAGTAATTTATAGCTCCTTTATCCCTTTGCCCCTCCTGTCACCTCACCCTCCACTCCCCACCTCCTTAGCAAATTCAATATCCTGGAAAGGAGAATGGCAGGATAGAAAATAAACATGATCTATATCCTTTCTTGGGAATAAATGGTGCTACTTAAAGGAATTTGAGCAGTGGGATTGGGTGCTGGAAGGGTTTGAGCCTTTTGTTTCTTTAAAAAATTGATTGACATTTTTCTTGTTTTAATCATGGCCATTTTTCAATCATGCCCCACCCCTTTGTAACAAATAAGTGCATTTAAATAAAATAAAATACTACATTGGTCACATCTGCAAATGTATGTATGCCTCGCTGTGCACCAACAGTTCACCACCTGCTTTCCAAGAAACAAAAGGTAAGCTTCTTCATCAATTGGAGGGGTTATTTCTACTATGTCTCTGGGATGGTTTGAAAACCTTATTCTCAAACTCAAATGATAGAAGATTCAGGGAGACAAATTGAGGCTCGATGTCTAGAAAAACTTCCTAATCCTGAGCACTCTTGCCAAGTGGAGTGTTCTGCCTCAGGCAGTGGTGGCAGCTCCCTCCTCAGTGAAGGTCTTAGAGCACCACCTGTCAGACATGTCAGACGTGAAGGGGATTCTTCTGGGAGCAGGGATTATACTATATAATCTCTGAAGTCTCTTCTCATTTTTAAATCTTATGACTCTTTTTTGAAAATAGAACAGAGAATGCAGGTCAAATCCCTGCCTCATATCCTGTCTATGTGACCTTAGGCAAGTCATCATCTTGGACTGTAAGTTGGCAGAAGGGCTTTCCTCTTGGGAATTCCCTATATTAGTGAAACCAAAGGTCTACTTCCAATCCCTATTATAGTAGGTTAGCCTATAGATCTGCAACTGGAAAGGAAATCCCCCATACTGGGAGGTCCTAAAACTCAGGCATTCTCCAAATGTTTGAGGAATCCTTTGGGTGAAAAGAACAGTTATAGATGTGCATTAATATTAGCAGTTTCCTCACTGTGGCCTCCCATTCTGATGAAATTCCGGGTCTGATCCAAAAGAGAAAGTGAGCCGAGCTAGTCCCAGCCACATGTATAATTCATGGACACTTGGAAGGACTGGAGGAGAATGGAGACCCCAGCACATCCCCGCCCATCATAGGCTCTTCTCCCCTTTGTCCTTTTCCCAGTCCTTCCAGAGCCTGCACTCAATGTGTTGTTGGCATGGCATGATCGTAGCCAGACTCCTTATTGTTTCCTACCTATAAAATGCTACCCCAGGCTTCACACCTTTGCCTAGGTTGTCCCCATTTGTCAGGAATGTGCTCCCTCCTCACCCCAACGATGCAGCTATGGTCAGAAAACTGGAAATGGGGAAGGAATTTCCATCTGTCTCTGCACTGATGAATGCTCATGTAAAGGTACTGTTTTGTTTTGGTGTTTGTCTCTTTTGGCAAGGAATGGGCATTTAAGCAAGGGGGAAGAACGTGTCGATTCTTGCTGTTAAGGAAGTAAGAACAGGTAGGTCAATTACCCCAAGCTCCTCAGTTTGGGGAGTATCTGAAAGGAACCTCTCCTTTCCTGTACCTGCAGCTGACCTTGGCTCCTAGTTCCTGGTGCATGGGGAAGACCTTCTGAACGTTGGCTGGTGATATCTAGCTCACAGAGGCCTGGAATTACAATTCATAATACTGCAGCTAACTCTAAACCTGCCTCAGCCTTTCAATCTAAAGCCAATTCCCACCCTCTGAGCTCCTGGGCTACGCAAGGTCAAAGGATAGGTAGGGTACCACCATGTCCTGGAGCAGTGAGCTACGAAATGGGCACAATGCATTACACAAAGCTACAATTTCCAGGAAGGGGGCAAAAAAGAGCTCTGGGACTTCAGAGAAAGGGGGCAAACTCTCCTTGGTTGGGGACGCCAGAGGGAGGTATTGGGGCTAGGCCAGGAAAGGTGGAGAGGATTTCTGCAAGGTGGAAATGTGGCTGTGTGATAGGGAACCAATGTGAACAAGGGCACAGAGGGATAACACACCAATCAACAAACAGCTATTAAGCACCTACTATGTGCTAAGTACTAAGGATACAAAGAGAGAAGTGAAGCAGCCCCTCTCCTCAAAGATATTACATCCTACTAAGATACAACATAGTCACAGAGAAACAAGTAAGAACATATACAAAACATACATCTTTATCAGTGATTTGAATGAAGGCATTGATAGCATGTTCATCGAAAGTATTAATAACACAATTTAGGAGGAAGAGGATACACACATTCAGTTGTATCAAACTCAAATAGAAACAGATTCCTGAGGGCAGCAGGTTGACTTAGAAAACCACAAATTACATTATCTATGTTGTATTGTATTTTAATTTCTTTTGTTCAACTTTTCTCAATTACGTTTTAATCTGGGTGGGCAGGATGCCACTCTCAGGCAGTGAGTCTGACACCTCTGTACTAAATGAAAGCAATCGAGATCCAGAAAAGGCCTTGACAGGATAGAACATCGAGCCAAATCTACTAGGATGAGACTTCATGTGGATAAATATAAAGTCTTATGTGGCTCAAGAAATCAGTGGGACAACATACAAGATGAAAGCAAAATGACAAGATAGTTCATCAAAAAAACAATTTGTATGTTTTAGTGGCCTCAAGCTCAGCGTGTCACCAGTGTGATATTAGCAGCCAAGAACATGAATTCAATATCAAACTGAATTAAGAGAAGCTCAGTGTTCAGGACTGGGGGGGCAGGGTTGATGGTCCCAGTTGTTTGTCCCTCTCAGAGCACATCTGGAGTGCTGTGCTCACTGCTGCTTTAAGAAGGACATCGATAAGCTGGACAAAGTCCATGGGAGGGTAGCCAGGAGGATGAGGGACCATGAGTCCCTGTCAGTAGAAGCAGCTGAAGGAATGAGGGAACGTGTAGCTTGGAGAAAACAAAGACTCTGGGCAGAAGCTTTGGGGCTGTGTCCAGGGATGCAAAGGACTCTCCCATGAAAGAGAGATGAGACTTTAACTATTTACCCCAGATGGCAGAACCAGGTGCAAAGGGCTACATGTCCATCCATGTAAAGAAACCCTCGCCAATGATTAAAAGTAACCAAAGGTGAGGAATGTGATGAAAGCGGGGAAATATGGAAAGATCTACAGGACCCGGAGCAGAGTGAAGTGAGCTGAGCCAAGAACACAAAGTGTCCAATGACCACCACGGAAACAGAAGGAACTATGATGGGGACAAAAGGAAAATGCTTCCAATTTGAAGCTACAAAATGATAAACATGACTTGGAGCAGATATGAGGAGACATGCCCTCCCATGCCTCCCCCAGGGGTCATACATATGTGCACACATTTTTAGACCTTTTTTTTCTTATTCTTTTTGTCTTTAAAAATCCTATTTGTTGTGTAGGATGACTTTTTGGGAAGGAGGAGATACAGGGGAAGTTGTGATGACATAAGAAAAAAATCCAGGAAGTGAATGGATAAGACAGAGTAAGCAAGCAGGATAGCAAGACTGAGAACCAGGGTGCCTACAAAGAAGATGGCACCCTAGATAGAAGAGCAAAGATAATGTCCAAAGACCTGCAATACAAACCACTGTCAGTCCATGTCACTTGTCCTTTGAAACATATTCTGTCCCATTGGAAATAAAAGCGAGGTGGCAGGGGACTTTTGCTCATCAGTTGCCTGGTACCTGGCAACTACTCCATCCACATGGTGGTGGAAGTGGGGAGAAGGGAGTGGGAATGGTGGGGGGGATGAACTGGAATATTTGCCTACTGTACCTGCTGGGGGTGACAGAGTATTCCCCACAAATAGTCATGGAAGGCCATGATTGAGGGGGTCAGAGAGGAGGAGTGCTGAGCCCAAAGAGTTGATGGGAAACAAGCTAGCACACAGCCCATCTTGCTACCCTACCAATGGTTGATAAATCATCCCATGGGCTCATGTCCCAGCTCCCACCATGGAAACCACTGCTCTAGAAAGTCAGCATGTTTCCCCAGAGGGCAGGACCTGGAGTCAGAGGACCTACATTCAAATTCTGAATCTGCTACTTAATATCTGTTTTGACTTTGGGCAAGTCACTTGGTCTGAGTGCATTCATTCATTCACTCATTCATTCATTCATTCATTCTGGGCTTCAGATTCCTCAGCTGCAAAATTAGACTGTTGGCCTAGATCAGTGTGGTCAAACTCAAATAGAAATGGGGCCATACATAAAGATTCCTGCTGGCAGCCCACAGACTTAGAAAACTACTTTTTGACATTATGTTATATTAAAAGACAGCTAGGTGGTGCAGTGGATAGAGAACCAGCCCTTGAGTCAAGACACCTCCTCTTCCTGGGTTTAAATCTGGCCCCAGACACTCACTAGCTGTGTGACCCTGGGCAAGTTACTTAACCTATTTGTCTCAGTTTCCTCATCTGTGAAATGAGCTAGAGAAGGAAATGACAAAAAGATCTTTGCCAAGAAAACCCCCAAAGAGGTCATGAAGCTGGGCATGAGTGAAAAATGGCTAAAGTTGTATTGGATTTGTACATTTTGATACCTCTGGTCCAGAGGACCTCCTAGGTCCCTTCTAACTCTGGATCTGTGATCCTCATATTCCTTAATCAAAAATAAGTTCACCCCTAATAAATGAATGAACAATCTCATTCATACAAGAAGTTATACATATATGAAGACACCTAAACAAAAGCCCATGCCCACATATTCATCTCTTTACTGTAGTCATTAGAAAAAAAACAAACCAAAAACAATATACCAGATCAGAGCAGAATCTCCTCTTCCCCAAAGCTCAGCTTCTCCTGGTTGACTTTCTCCTTAGACAGCGTAGGCACTTAATAATTAGAACTAGGTTTGAAGTCAGAAGACTTGGGTTCAGATTCTGTCTGTGATGCTTAGACTTATGTGGCCTACGCAACCAAAGCCTCCTCCTCTGTCCAATGGTGGGGGGGGAGGGGGAGAAGAGGGGGACATAGACTAGATAGTCTCTGAAATCCCTTCCAAGCTCTGAATTTGTGATGGACCTGGACCCCTGGGCTCCCATCAAATTCTAAATCTGTATATAAGTCTATGAGCCTAGAAATTACAAATTAATTAGTAATCTCTTTCTGGGGAAAGAGTTTCCACAGTGGGAATCCCAACATATATAAAATCATAGGTCCAGATACCAACCCCACAAACACCAAAAGAGAGGAGAGCAGTGAAATATACATAGCACCTTAGCACACAGTAGGTGCTTGCAGTCTGTAAAATGAATGGAGATGACCATAACACAAGATACCAACTGCTAATGTGAGAAGTCACAGGTTAATTCTGAATAGAAAGGGAGGGGAAAAATGGGGAGGATGGAGAAAGGACGGGAGGGAAGGAGAGATGGAGAGAGGGGAAGAGAGAGAGAGAGAGAGAGAGAGAGAGAGAGAGAGAGAGAGAGAGAGAGAGAGAGAGAGAGAGAGAGAGAGGAGATTCTCTCTCTCTCACACACACACACACACACACACACACACATCCCATGAAGTCTAACATTTTCAAGGCCACACTAGAAGTCACTTGTGAGCGTGCTTGAGAATGTAAGCAGAATTCTTCTCCCAAAACAATGAGATTAAAATGTTTCCCATCCTTTTTTTTGCTGTTGTTTTGGTTTATTGAAACTACTGACCGCCACAGTAATTACAAACAGCCTGTCAGGGCCACTTCAATAGAGCCAGGGCTGTCTGAATAAACAAGCTGGCCAAATGAAGGCAGGGGGCTGCAGGAAGGGGCGGACTCTGCCCAGTTCCCACACCCGTTGGTTTGCTCCCCTGTTTGTGAAGGATGGTGAGAGATGATTGGGGTTGCCCTGGAATGAACAACACTGGGTGCTATCAGCTCCCTATCCCAAGCCTTGTTCCATCCCCTCAGCCCTATTTTTAGTGGGCGCAGCATGGAAAAAGCTGGGGCCCCTGTATGCAAACAGTTTGCTTTGGGGGTTATTCAGTGCTTCCATTAACAATTGATTGTGACAGGGTGTGGGTATTTGTAGCTTCTGGCTCCAGTCCTCCATCTCCAGAGCACTACACAGATGCCAACATCTGGAGCTGGTGAAGAAGCCTGGGAGCAGGGAGCTCTAGCCTGGAGACCCCAGTTCCATAGCTAACCCCGCTCTGTCAAGGATTCATCAGTCATCACAGGCTGCAAAAGTCACTTAACCCCTAGAAGCCTCCAGATCCTCAAATGTAAAGGGTCAGAGTTAAACATTAAAGCATCTCAAGTCTCATCCAGTTCTAAATCTATGATGGAATGATAATCACTTCTCTGGCTGGGCCTCAGTTTCCTCATCTGAAAGACTTTGCTTCCATGGTCTCCAAGATCTCTTCCAGCTCTACAGCTCTGATTCTATGATCCTAAAACAAGATTATTTCCAAGACCACCTACAAATCCAAGCCTGTGAGCCTATGATATTCATGTTTCAGACTGGAATGAAGCAAATATGCCCTTTTCAATTCACTGCCAATTCCAGAAGCATTGATTGAGCACCTATTCTGCACTCTACTCTGACTTCAAACCTCCCTGGCTTCCATTAAGTCCCAAATAAAGTTGGCCTTCCTTCAGGAAGCCTTCCCTAAACCTTCTTTATTTCATTGCTTTCCCTCTGTGAATTATTTCCTATTTATTCTGTATATAGCTTGATTTGTGTATGTATGTTTGCATGTTGTTCCCCCCTCCCATTAGATTGTAATCTTCTTGAGGACAGGGACTTTCCTTTGCCTCTTTTTGTATCCTCAGTGCTCAGTACAGGGTCAGGCACATAGTAGGCACTTAATAAATGAATAGGTGCTGTATATACAAAGAAATAAACCATAGCAGTCCCTACAATCAAAGAGCATACATTCTACACAAAACAAAACCAATTCTTGATAATTTTAGATCATAACATTTGAGAATTGGGTGGGGCCTCTGTAGCTATCTAGTCCAAGCATGACATGAGAGGAGAATTCATTATAACACACCCAGTAAGTGGTCATTCTGCCTCTGCTTGAAGACCTCCAAGAAGGGGCAAAGCATTTCTTCCATCACTTTAAGGAAGTCCATTTCTCTTTGGGACAGCTCTAATTCTTGGGAAGTTTTTGTGGACAGTCTAAATTGGCCTCTCTAACTCCTCTCCCCCACCCCACTGTTCTGAGACCAAGCAGAGTAAGTCCATTCCTTTTTTCAGTTCCTTCAACTGATGCTATGTCATGGACTTCAGGCCCTCTGAACATTATGACTATCATCTGTCAATGTCCTCCTTACACCATGTCACCCAGACTTAGACCGGTGTTTTGAGCAGTTCTGAGTGAACTGGTGTAGGAGGACACTTGCACTGATCCGTCATAATGTCTCCGCAGGTGAAGTCCATGAATAGCATTAAGGCTGGAGGGGGGCTGCAGGAGAATGAGGAGTGATGAGGGAAAGTTGCAGAGAGGCAAATTTAGAGTTCAGATCAGGAAAAAAGTTACTAACAATTTGAGTTCTCTGAGAATGGAATGGGTTGCTGGCTGTTCTTCAAGTATAATTTGGACTAGATGCCTACCGAGGTCTTTTCCAGCTCAGAAATTCTGTAATTGTGGACATTTGTATTTTATTGGGAAGTCACTAGGGAGCCATGGAAGACTGTTGAGCAGGAGAGTAACAGAATGAGAGCAGACCATTAGAAAATTGACTTGAGTTGTGTTAAGTAGTAGGAAACAGAAGCTCCCATTGCCCAATAGAGATCATGTTTTAGAAACAACTGAGAGTCATCTGTTTTGTCAAGCCTGATCATTTCACCTGGGGTTCCTAAGAATGGAGAAAGGGAAAATAAGTGAGTAGGTAGTGAAAACAAGTCAGAGCAAGTTCCACAAAAGCCAAATGTGGGATGTGTACCGCAAAGCAGGGAAAACTCTTATTGGGTTTTTAGCTTTACATAAAAAGCACTGGAAAATCTGCTTTGGAACCATAACTAAGACAATATCAGTCTCAATTTGGAGAGAGCTCTGCAAGGCTGCTCTGGCTGCAGTGGCTTGTTTCCCCATTCTGAGTCATTTCCTCTCTTCTCCTTGAATCTCTTCAAGTTTTTGAGGTACCTGGAGCCCTTCTCTGGTTAGCACAGCACTTTCCATATGTTATCTCACTGGATCCTCACAACAGTTTTAAGAGGGTAGGTGTTCCAATTATCATGCCCATTTTACAGATGAGGAGACTGAGGTTGAGAGGTTAAGTGAAGTGTGTAAGATCATGACAGAAGGGCATTTTGAGGTCATTGCATTCAACCTTATTTTACAGATGAGGAGATTGAGTCTGAGAGGTTAAACCGTTTATCTATGGTTATGCAGCTAGCATCAGGAGGGAGATCTTAGACCCCTCTTCTTTCTGACTTCCAAACCCAGCATGTTATCCACCACATCATACTGTTCCTCAATGGTGGACATGGCTCCAGACAGATACAAGATAATCTCAAAACCATTCCAACACTTCTAAAACCACTGCAAGAAATAGAAAGTCTGAACTCTCCAGGATGGGAAGTATCCTGTGAATGCTGGTCACCCACTCAAGGCAGATTCCCTGTAACAGTGAGACTCAGTGGGCTCCTGAGGCTTTCTGCTTGGATGATGACAAAGGGCTGAGCTATCTCAACAAAGCAATGCCTTCCATTTGGGGGCAGCTCAATTGGTTAAAAAGTCCCCCCTTCCTCAAAGATATATGTCCAACGTTTCTGGCATTCTGCCAATCTTATCCCAGACTGCACCTTGCAACCCAAGGCAATCTAGCCACACCCGTGTATTCAACAGCCATCAGGAAGGTCTTTATCCTTTAAGGGAAAAAATCATCATATAATTTTAGATTTGGAACTATAAGGGACCTGAGAGGTCAACTCGTCCAGTGCTGTCAATTTTACAGCTGAGGAAATGGAGGCGAGGTCTAAAGAGGTCACTGCCTAGGGAAAGAAGGGAAGAATTAGAGAAGGTAGGATTTGAACCCAGATCCTCCAACTTTAATTCCAGTCCCTTTTCCAGTGTTCTGTGTGTCTCCTCCATCAGTACTGCAGCCTGACTTCTGTTCTGACTCAGTTCACATCCCACCTTCTACTACTGCTCATTCTGGTCACCAGTATCTTCCCTCTGGGATCATGTTCCACTGACACAGGACTTACACATCTATTTGCATGTTATCTCCTCCACTAGGGAGGGAGCCATAGAGACTCCTTGAGGTCAAGGACCATGTTCTTGTCTTTCTCTGTATCCCCAATGCTTAGCATAGTCTCTAGCTCTGTAAGGTGCTTAGTAAAGGCTTGTTGAGGGATTGATTGATTTATTTCAGATGTACACTCAACATAATATTTCTTTCACACCCAAACTCAGCCACCAAACCCAAGAGGTTGGAGGTAAATGTGATGCCCATGCTGTTCAGTGGTGAATATCAACTTTTCAGCCCTCCCAGAAGGGACCATTGCGAGAATTCACCTTAAGGCAATGGTGCAGGGGAGCTAAGCTTTTGAAGTCTGGTCAGAGGCCATTGAGTTAGACCCCCTCCAAGTATGGAGGAGGCAATGGAGGCGTGCAGAAGAGATGACGAAGATCACTCAAAAGGCAGAGACCAAATCGCAACCCAGGTTATTGGAGCTCACCCTCTCAATGCAAACAGTTAAGATGGTGATTTCCTGCCCAAATGAAGTGGGAATGACAGCCAGGAAAACTAACTGGAGGGGTGGGATAGCACATGGAGAGAATGCTGGACATGGGGAGGGCAGCTCTTCCACATGAAACCTGTGTCCTTGGGCAAATGATGAAATCCTTCTGACCCTCAATTTCCTCATCTATAAATGAGCGATTTCTAAAATGGCTTCTCATGCACCCTCTGCCTGTAAATTGGGGACCCTGTGAATTACTTTTCATCAGAGGAGGGACAGGAAATGTTTTCTACCCCCAAAGTAACCACACACACAAATGCACATCATATACATACATACATATATAATACCCACATATATAGATGTATGTTCATATATATACTCATGTGCATATATATCCACATGTATATACATATATAACATATGTATAATGAATAGTAAAAAATTTCTCAAAAGCCAAGACACTCATAGATCCACTTTCATTTCTGCATATTAATTTTTCTGAGTAACTTCATTACATCAAATTAAAAGAGTTCTCATTCTGAGTTTACTTCAACCTCCCACTTTGAAATCTGCAATACATCCTGGTAACAGACAGGGTAGGTCAGTCTTACTCTCAAGAAAGAAACCAAGATCTGCCCCATCCATGTTCCCATTTAGCCCTTGACACAGTAGGTGCTTAGCAGATGCTTACTGGTAAACTGAAAAGTCAAATCCCTATGTCATCAGGCCGGGAAGATAATATTTTTGTCACTAGTCATAGGAACAATATTCCATTAAAACGTAACAACAACTTTTACCATAGACGCTGGCACGTCAAATGCTCATAATATTAAGATGACATGAAACCTTCACATAGAAAGAGAGAGAACTCTTGTGGCCGAAGTCACAAAGTCATGGGCCAGGCTGAAGCCTAAGTCACTCCTTCGTCTGTCCGTTCCCAGAGAGGCCCTGCTGTTTTCAGGGAGCTGCTCCCCACTACCCATACTTGGTCTGATGCAACAAGCAGTCATTTACTTTATCTACTTTTATAAGAGTCCACAGAACTTCCCAGCTCAGTGACTAAGAGCAGGATAGTGACTTGGGCAAGCCCTGCTCCTACCTGACTCCATCGTGAAAAGCTGAGAATAAGATGGAGAACAAACAGAATTCAAAATTTGGGATTTTCTTGTTCCACATAGACAGCCGGCCAGCCAGCTGGAAACACCGACTTTTTCTCCAAGCCCTGGTTCTTAGTCTACTCCCAAACCAAATCAGTTAAAAGACTATCTATTCAACATAACTGTTCATATCTTAGGCAAGTCAACAAGCATTTATTAAACTCCCACCATGTGCTATAAAAAAACTGCATTAGAAAAAAATGGCTAGTTTTATCTTTGCCATAATACACTTCTTGAAAAAGCTGTCTATCCCAGATGCCTCTGTTTCTTCCTCAGCCTCACCCCCTTCGACCCCTTGCATGCAGGCTCCCGCCCCCATCATTCTTCTGAATCTGCTCCCTCCAAGGTCACCATTGACCTAATTGCTATCTAAACCCAGTTGTTTCCTCTAAGTTTGTCCATATCTTCCAAATCTCTGCAATTTCAACGGTGTTGGCCCCTCCCCATACTACTAGATACCTTCTCCCATGGCTTAGAAGATTTCAGGCCTTTCTAATTCTCCTTCCAAGGCCTCTTTGTCTCCTCACCCTCTCCTTAAAGGGACTATTCTCATGGCATCGTAGATCTAGAGTTGGAAGGGGCCTCAGAAGCATGCTAGGACAATCCTTTCATTTTACAGAAGAGGAAACTGAGCCCCAAAGTGTTGAAGCGACTTGTCCAAGTTCACATTGGCAGGAAGTGACAGGACTAAATTTGGAACCTCCTTCACCATCTCCTATCTCTTTCCAGTCCAGCATCCTCAGCGATCTCCACGGCTTCCATCATCAACTCAGTGCAAACAACTCCCAAACTGAAACCCCCAGCCTTGCCTTTAGGACCAACCACTGAATGTCCCAGTCATACCTCAAACTCAATATGTCAAAATTTCTTGTTCCTCCCTAAATGCCATCACTCACATCTGTCCCCTCCTTTCAACCCATCCACCACAGCCTTAGCCCAACCCCCAACCACCTCCAGTCTAGAGCAGGGCTTCTTAAACTGGGGGTCACAACCTTGGCAACAAGACAAGGGTTCTGAATGGGCAACGACCAAAAATTAATTAAAAATCCAATTTGTAACGAATCCGAGGGCTTCCTGGCAGCACTTGCATGCATGACATGAGCACCTTCCCTGCAGCCTGGCTTCTGAACATAGAGCATGCACACTTTGTACTGCACATGCCCTCAGGCCATACAAAGGGACCTAGAGTGGAAAAAGTTTAAGAAGTCCTGGTCTAAACTATTACAATCACCTCCTAATTGACCTTCTTTCTTCCACCTTCTCTCCTCTCCAATACACCCTCCACACAGCTGCCAAAGTGATATGCCTAGAATGTAGATCAGATCAGGTCATTCCTCTGTTCAAACTAAACTGCAACAGCTCCTTATTACCTGTAGGCTCAAATATAATCCTAAACTTAGGTCCTCTGACTCAGTATCCTTTCTACTCCTGTCCATTGCTTTGAACATAGTAGGGAGAAAATAAGCCTGAGTCCAAAGCACAGTGAAAGATTCTGGGGGCCTAGGTTTAAATGCTGCCTCTGCTACTGACTACCTATGTGACCAAAAGCAAACTATTTCCCCTTTCAGCACCTTCATTCCTCACTTCTAAAATGAAAGGAGTGGGCCAGATGATTGCCAGGATGCTTTCTGACTTTAGATCTGAGATCACTTAGGTAGCTCTAGGTTCAAATCCTGTTCCTCACACTTACTGGCTATGTGACCCTGAGTAAGTCACTGTTAATTCTCAGTTTCCTTGGCAACTCTCAAAGGCTGGATAGAAGTTGCAGAGCAGATGCTGATCTCCATTGGTAGAAGTCTCCTCCCACCTCACCCCTTACCAATGAAATCACAAACACTGAAAAAAAAATTAATGACATAGCTTCATAGCTAAGACTTAATGTAGCAAAGGGAAAATGGGTCAGAGTATTTTTTTTAAGCTCCTTGACACCCCCCACCCCTTACACACACACACACACACACACACACACACACACACACACACACACACACAATGATTAAATACTTTTCCTTATGCTGAGCAGACAAACTGCTCATATTTGTTTCCTGAAATAAAAGATTGCTGTCACCTCCACCCCCTACTCTCCTCTGGTTCACAAGAAGCTGGGTCCCTGACTCAGAAGCCAACAGCCCTTCCACAGTGAGAAGGCACTCTTAGATATGTTTGCTTATCACCAAGCAACAGCTTTCTAAGCATTTCATCAGCCATCCTGGGTCTTCATGGAGACAGCCAGATGGAAAGAGGAAAATCAAAATTTAAGAAGTATACACTTGCCCACACAACCCACCTCCCCAGTTAGGAAAACCGGGAGCTCTGACTGAACATTCTCCCGAGATCACAAATTGATGGGAGATCAATATTCTTGAAAGTCTCTGCTAACTAAAAGTCTGTCTGCAGGAACAAACTGATGCTGGCATCTCCCAGGAACTGAGAAGAATCTGATATTAACAAGTCCACGTTAGGTCAGTTTCCTGTGGGCAAGTCAATGCTGTGCTATGGAAAGTGACACTCTAACCCTTGAGGAGAAAATAATAATAACAGCACATGAGGTGGGAAGAAAAACCTCTCAAACTAACTTTTAAAACAAAACCAGTTTTTAAGGTATGGAATGAGGACACTCCAACAGGAAGACTATTCTCCCCTCTCATCTGATAGAAGGTGCAAAGGAGAGAAAATGTGTCTATAAGTCCAGAAGACTGGTAATATCCCTGATGTCCCAAACAGCTAAGACTCTAACTGGATACCCCAGGGTTATCTCTGGAAAACCTGGGAGTTCCAGGGACCCCTGGAAAACAGAGTGGGCTTTATCAAAATACTAGCACATGCATCCATGATGCCAGTGTCTTGCTTAAGTTCCTAAAATGCTGACTAAAAAATGCAACAGTCCATCCATCTTTGCAGGGCAAACGAACCAATATTGCAGAGACAAAGCAAAATTCCTTGGAGAATTCTTGGACCCTCCAGTGCCAACAGTGGAATCTACCTCCCTATCTCTGGCCCAAAGTATCCCCATGGAGCCAGAAAGGCTGGTAAGCCAAAGCCATGAGCAGTGAGCCATCCAATCCCCAAAACATTTTCTATATGGCTTTAAGATGCAGTTATTAGTTTTCAAAAGGCTCAGACTTCTCTTAGGCTTCTGATATTGTGCTGGACTAGGGCTTCTGTCAAAAAAAGAGTTCATACTCCCAGAGCACATGCTGTTAAATCAAGTGCAGGTGTTCAGAAGGGGCAGAAAACATTGCTGTCTGATCAGTGGGGATGAACCCAAGAGCTGAGCAGTGAGGTCAGCTCAGCCCAGCTCTGTGAGAGGATGATCAAGCTGACAGTCTTCTCCTAAAGCAATTGAATAGGAAGTGGGAAGGCAGATAAATCCTCAATGATTTAATCCAAGTGGGAAAACCAGGCACAGCCAGGCAAGGCTTTTACCTGGGAGGTTTCATCTCCACTTGGGGCTTTAGTTTGGGAAAGTGTTGTCTCCAGGTGAGCAGGAAACTCTCATAGTCAAGTGTTTTGGAAACTGGAGAGGGGCAAGGATGGAGATGTTTGTAGCCTGCAAATGTTCTGAGCCAATGATGCCCAAACATCCTGGCAAGTGTGTTGGCCCACCACATGGGACAATTCACTCTACCAGGAGTAGCAGTAACCCTGAGGAGGCCAACCTGGAGAGCTGCTCTGGTGATAGTTTTCTGAGAAGGGAACACTCAGTGAGAGGTCAGGCAGGCTCCAGTCCCATTCACTGTCTTGAGTGAGTCTTCCCAGAACAAAGATTCAGACAATCAAATCTGGCACCACACCAAATCCGGCCCAACACAAGAGAGGTTGAACTGCTGTCCTAACCTTAGATGCCCCTGAAATGAACACATTCTTGATTTGGTCCACTCCGCTGATCCAAAAGCCGGCTTAGCATTGCTTCAAGCAAAATGGGGGGGGGCTTAGGATTTATAGTAGTACCCCTGGCAAGTCAAAGCAACTGTCATTTCCATAAAGAGCTAAAGAAGACTTATTTTCATAAACACAGAGGACAAAGACAGTCATTTCCATAAACACCCAGGTCAAAGATACTCCTTTCCAAAACACCCAGGTCACAGAAACTAATTTCCATACCCCACCCCCCATCATGGATTCCAGGGGATGCACAGCACACATGGTGCAATCTCTGAAATACAAAGAGAAGGGGCTTTTACACTGCAGGAGGACCCCTAAATGTCCATTGAATACAACTTTTTGGAAGTGGAGAAACTATAGACACTATTCAACGAAGTCTCCGAATTGTTCTTTTCTGACAGGCTCTCAGCTCGCCGAACACTTTTCTCTCCCTCTTCTTTCTATAAAAGAGATCGCTGCCTACCCGCAGTCTGGCCATCCATCCATCTAACCTCTATCCCATCCACCCATCCCGCACTCTCTGACTTGGGTTTTCCCTGGGTCATGCCCAGAAAGAATACGAGCCCTGATTTCTGGGATCCAGAGGAAAGAAAAAATACATTTTACGTGCCTCGAAATGCATCCTTTCTGGAAGTGTCTCCTCATGAGCAACTAAGCAACTGGGACCAGGAATGCCACCACCCTGCCTGGGGGAGCCTGGGCTGTCCCACAACACGCACCGGCGGCCTGGCGCATTTCAGGACCCCCAGTCCTAGACCGCTCTCCCCCACCCCCCGACTGGGGCTGGGCTATGCCAGCTGGCTTACCCTCGATGGCTATGACATGCTCCCGGATCTGGCTCTGCAGTACGGGCTCCTCCACGCGCTCCAGCAGCTCATAGATGGAGTAGATGTTGGGGTGCACGGACTCGAAGCGCTGGATCTCGGCCCGGATGGCAGCCGAGTTGGCCAGCTGCTGCTGGTAGTTCATGGTGCAGTAGCGCCGGGCCCCGCGGTCCCGCCGGCCGACAGTCAGCCCGTCCGTCCGCCCGCACGCCGTGCCCTCCTCCTCGTTCTCCTCCTTCGGCGGCCCAGGTGGGCTGCGGAGCGCGGGGGGCTCGGTCAGCGGGCGCTCGGGGGGCACCGAACCGCCATGCAGCGACGGAGACAGGCCAGGGCCAGGGGCAGCAGCAGCTCTCGCTCCCTCCAAGGCTTGGAGACCCCCGCGATGTCCACGGCTCAGCCTCCGCCTCCCGCTCTCCTCCCCGCTGGGTCGGCGCTGGCGGGAGCGTCGTCCTCCTCGACTCCCGCGGCTGCTGCTCGCTCCTCACCCCGCTGGCTCGGGCTCCCGCGTAGCTGCCGCTGCCCCGGCCCCGGCCCCGGCCGCCCGCGTGGCCGCCTGCCCCGGCAGCCTAGGCGCTTGGCCGCCGCGGCGCAGCCATGGAGCGGCCGCGGGACGCGCGGCGCGGGGCCGGCTCCGGGAGCCGGCTCCCCCCGCGCGGGGCTCCGGGCGCCTCGGCCGGACGGAGGAGGGGATGGAGGAGGAGACCACGCGATCCGGGCTGCTCCGGCCGCCGGGGCCACTCGGAGAGGCTGAGCCCCGGCGGTGGCGGTGGCGGTGGCGGCGCCTGCTCTGGCCCAGCCCCGGCCGGCAGCCCCCGGGCCCCGCGGCCGCCGCTGCCGCTGCAGTCCTCTCTCTCCTGCCGCCGGTGCTCCTGCTCCGGGCTCCCGCCGGGGCTCCGGGCCCACGTCCCCCAGCCGTCCTCCCGCTCGGGCTCGGGCTCCGGCTCGGGCTCCGGCTCCTGCCCCAGCAACACCAGAAGCCTCCTCCGCCTCCTCCGCCTCCTCCTCCGCCTCCCCCTCCGCCGCCGCCGCCGCAGCCGCCGCCGCGATGCCCCCGCCCCCGAGCCCGGGCCCCTCCCCCTCCGGGCCCCTCCCCCTCCTCCTGGGCCCAGGCCGGATCCTGGGAATTCGGGACGAGACTCCACCCCGCTCCTTCCTCTGCGCTTCTTGGGACTTGTAGTTCTGGGCACGTCTTCCTGCCCAGGGACCCGCCAGTCCGTCCTCCTGCCCTCCGCCCACTCCTCCCAGGCCCGCCAGCGAGCCCGCGGCGCGGGGCCCCCTGGGAATATCCCCGGGGCCAAGATGTTGAGGGCTAAGGGCATCCCATGTGGCCGCGGGACGTCCTCCCCTCTTTGGTTCGCCGTGTCCTGCAGCTTCTCTGAACCGAGCTGCCCCCCAGCTTTTCGGGCAGGGGGCAAGGAGAAAGGGGGGGCGGTTTGGGTCGAGGAAGACTGATCAGTTTCTTGTTATTTCTCATTTTTTGGAGGCTAACTGAGGATGCAGATGTAGAAAGAGGAATAGGAGGAGTCGTGGTTTACAGGAAAATCTTTTCCCTCTCCCTTGGCCACTCTGCTAGCTTTTCATTTTTATTTTAGGATAGTCTCTGATTTCCTCTATGAAATCGAACTAGTAACGAAGAAATTCCTTCCGCTGGCTTTCAGTTATAAAGCTGCCTAGGACTTGCCCAGGGTCGCATAATCAGTACGTGTCAGGACTGGAGCCCAGGTCTTTTTGATTCCAAGACGGCCTCTCCATCCTGTGCCCCATACTGGTCTTAACAATAACACCACACATTTTTTAGTCCTTTTATTAATGATAATAGCTGCCATTTATATCAGACTTTAAGGTTTGCAAAGTACTTTAAATACAATATCTCTGGAGTTTACATGGGACCCTGGTGCTCATCATTGAGAACAGTGCTTTCTTCAGGTGTGGTCCAGCCAGAATAGGACTCTCAGCTCTGCATTCCCAGAAGATAGGCCTTTCCTAAGGCAGCTCAAGATAAAATCACCCATTGGCCAAGTGCAGCTTCTGGTGTTATGAGTTAGTTCTAGCTTTTCCAAAACAATTTGCAATTATACAGTGAATACCAGAATGTTCATGCTCTTGGATTCAGTGACCCTCCTCCTAGAACAGCGCCCTAAGCTTCCTGAAATGAACTCCCACAACTTCCTCTACTATGGGGAAGAACTGTCAGGGAGAGACATAGCTGGATAAACTATTCCTAACAGTACTGTTTGTAAAAGCAAAACAACACAAAAATTTAACCAGTCTGTATGTCAATAGTTTGGTAGGTGGCTAGACATCTTATGAAATCTGAATATAATGGAATATACCCAAAGTCCTGATGAATATGCAGAATACAAAGACATATGGATAGACTGCTCTGAAATGGCACAGGGAAAAAGCAGAAGCCCAGCCCAGCCCATTGTCACCCTGCAGTTGAGACAGACAAGTTCTATTTATTACTCCTTGGGGGAGGAAGAGGATGTAGAGTACCAGGATCTCTGGGGCTCTCTGAGTTGTCAAAAATAGGTGCAGCACCTGGTGTGTTCTCCCTTCCCCCCTCCCATTGTGGGCCAGTCCAAAATCTTCCTGCCTCCCTCCAGAAATAAATCAAAATCAAAATCAGCTAAAGGGCAGACTTATGTAGTGGTGGGAGTGGTGGTGGGTAATGGAGAAAATACCACTAACTTGGGAATCAAAGGACTTAGGTTAAAATCTTTCACCATCAATGTGATTTTCAGCAAGTCTTCATGTCTTTGAGCTTTGGTTCCCTCATCTTTAAAATGAAAATGTTGAACCAGATGTCCTATGGGGGACTTTTGAGCACTAGAGACCCACGAGAGTCTAGGACCCATGTCCAAGTCATATCTCAGTCATTTTATCGACTTGTGACCTCACATATGCCTTAATTCTCTGAACTTTTGAAACAACAACGAAAGTGTTTAGGTGGCAGCTAGATGATAGAACACCAGACCTGGAGTCAGGAACATCTGAGTTCAAATCTGGTCTCAGACATTTATTAGCAGTGTGAGCCTGGGCAAACCACTTAACTCTGTCTATCTCAGTTTCTTCATCAGTTAAATGAACTGGAGAAGGAAATGGCAAACCACTCCAGAATCTTTGCCGAGAAAACCCCAAATAGGATCACTAACAATAAAGATGACTGAAATGACTGAACAACAACAAGTGTAGTTGGCTTGTGATATGAAGTCACAGCTTTCCTTGAAGAATTGATAGAGAAATATATCCCTCTGGAATCGCCTTACTTGCACTACACTAGCAGGATACGTTTTCCAAGGGGAGAATACCACTGCTCCCCTTCAGGGCTCTAGAGCTAACCCTGAGAGGTGTAGTTTCTAATACAATTTTTTATGGTCCCCCCACCTGCTCTGCTCTCCAATATCCATCAACCAGTTGATATCAATTAGTATTTGCTGAGAATGTATAGGAATAACAGAAAGAACAAAACATTCTTCCAACTAGAGTTTGTCTCCTCTCTGAACATTCACAAAGTCCCTGGGGATGGAGGGACTAAATTTAAAGCACAGAAATGGTGAGGGCCACACGTAAGGAAGACATGGGGCCAAGGGTTATCTAGATCAACCTGGCCATGGGAGTTCTTTTCTCTTTTCCAGGAGTCCCCACTCCCCAGCAGGAGAGCCCCACTTTGGGGCAAGTCTCCACTAGTGGACAAGCTTCTTCCTTACTCAGCTTTCCTGGCTGCGTGCAGGCTAAGGTGTCTCATCTGGGTCAGTCTACTACTAGATTAGTGGAGTCTTTTAAATGACTCTGATGGATTTCCCCATCTCACTATTTACTGGAGTGATTCCCTTTCAGAAGACCCTTTCACCTAAGATCAGGAAAAAATAAATACAAATGAAATAAATATATCAGGAAAAAATAAATACAAATGCTCTTGGATTCAGTGACCCTCCTCCTAGAACAGTGACCTAAGCTTCCTGAAATGAACTCCCATAACTTCCTCTATTATGGGGAAGAACTGTCAGGGAGAGACATGGCTGGATAAACTATTCCTAACAGTACTGTTTGTAAAAGCAAAACAACACAAAAACTCAACCAGTCTGTATGCCAATAGTTTGGTAGGTGGCTAAACATCTTATGAAATCTGAATATAATGGAATATACCCAAAGTCCTGATGAATATGCAGAATACAAAGACATATGGATAGACTGCTCTGAAATGGCACAGGGAAAAAGCAGAAGCCCAGCCCAGCCCATTGTCACCCTGCAGTTGAGACAGACAAGTTCTATTTATTACTCCTTGGGGGAGGAAGAGGATGTAGAGTACCAGGATCTCTGGGGCTCTCTGAGTTGTGACATCATACACTCAGGGACACAGAGTATCCAGGTGAGATATAGGTCAACTGGTGCCTCTTCCTTACCCTGTGGCTCACAGTAATTCTCCTGACTCAAAAGCTGTTGAGAAAGAGAGGATAGTATCATCTACTTGATCCTTTACATATGCATACTTAGTTCTGGCTAAGCCACCATGAGTCCTTCTGCCTCCAGAGCCAATTTGGAGACTTTGCATCCCAGAGATTGGATTGGAACCAAGCAAGAGTGTTTGCCTGTCATCCAAGGACTGGCCCATCAATGACCAGTCCCCTCCATTATCCATCAAAGAATACTGAGTGAGTAGGGCTGAAAATGAGCTTAACTGACTACAAGGCTAAGGAGTTAGTATGTTATGGTGGCCCCAAACTTGCCCTAACTCTTGACTCCTCTCATGTATCATTTTAAAACTTTAGTCATTTACCCCTGAAACAGAACTCACCCTTCAGGAATGGCACCATGTAACCTAAGTTCCACGCACACTGAACATCTCTATCTAGGCTGTCTCCTTTGTCTAGAATGCTAATGCTATCAATAATAATAGCTAGTATTTACATAGTGCTCTAAGTTGGGCAAAACAAGTTACAAATGGTTTCTTTTCTTCTCAGAATAACCCTGGGCAGTAGATGTTTTTATTTTTTCCCAGTTTACAGAAAGGGGAAACTGAGGCAGACAGCAGCTTATGTGGTTTGCTCAGAGTTAAGGGCTAGCAAGAATCTGAGGCTGGTTCGGACTCAGGTCTTCTTGATTCCATGCTCTATCGACAGCATCACATGGCTGTGGTCATCCCCCTTACCTCCATGCTTAGAATCCTTCATGCTCATCAAGGCTTTCAAGTACCAACTCCTACAAGAATCTCTCTTGATTTACCTCCCTCCTCCCCCAGCTGTTAGTGCTTCTTCCCCCTCCCCTCAAAATTACTTTTTGTTTAACTCATACTTACTTACCCACCACGTACATCCTGGGAGCCCCTAGTAAAATGGAAGCAAGCTCCCTGAGGGTAGGCACTGCTTTATCTTTGTTGTGGTGTGCCCAGCATCTAGCAGAGCGTCTGGCGTACTGAATGGGATCGACCAGCCCACGTCTTCCCACTGAACTCATACTGGAATTTTTTTTCACCAACTCAGATATCTCCAAGTTGACTCATCTTGACCAAAGGATGCAGTTTGTGCACTTTTGGCTACATTTCAGCAACACATAACAAATGCTAGAGTTCACCCCAGTGATCCACTGCAGAGGGTAGAGCTTTTTGGTGACCTGATGTCTTTATATGGAATGCAGCAAAGATGCCAAGCCATCAGCATTGTTCCTTCTACCTTTTCCCCACAATTGAAAGTAGGTAATATGCTAAGAACTGCTAAAGACTAAATGCACTCAAGGGCCTAACATTGTAACCAAATAAAACCTAAAACAAAGCTAATCTAATAGTTCAGTGAGGCTCCTAAGACAACCACAACTCACTGGAACACAACCATAAACCTGTGAGAAAACTGAAAAAGATCTGTGAGCTCTTGAAATAGCTCCCACAAAACAATTGAATTTAATCCAAGCCCTCAGGCTTCCACTCAGGGCTTTCCTGATTTATTTCATATATACGTAGTATATGGGACCCCAAAAGATGAACCTACATTCAACATTTGCAACACCAGCACTCCCAAGCCCCCAGCAACATATTTACTTTTACTTATGTACCAAAGGGCACATTTTGTTTAAAGTTAAGGCATTCATGAAAAAGTGCAGTAAAAAAAAAATAACAATGAAACATTTCTCCCACAGCCCTGGATACACACTTTTCCACAGAGAGGTAAGTCGGTTCAAAGAGGAGGTGTGCATCACAGCCCCTTTGAGGGTCTTCTCTCAGTCTGCACTCACATTGCTATGGTGAGCACCCAGAAGATGACTGCTATGCCCAGATTCTAGAAGAGCATGTGGGTCTCCTATGACACTAGCTACAAGTATGGCTGGAGGGCTTCTTCTTAACAAATTGCCAAGAGTCATAATTATATCAAAGCAAAGACACTGAATAAGAATACTAAGGAACGTTACCCTCACCTGCACCTTCCATAAATCTGTTACTCAGCATCACAAATACTTAAAGCTTTGGTGGGAAGACTGCTTAAAATGAAAGTACAACAGGGAGGTGCACACACATATATGGAGTGAAACCACATGGCCCAGGCAACACAACCCCAGTCCTTCAGGGCTCTTCTGTCCTCTGGAGACTTCTCAGGAAGAGGTCTCCTAGGGGAGTCTTCAGGAAGCCACCTTACTCCCAAGTACAGATCCCTTACCAGGATTCTCAGCATCCTCTTCTCTTCATAGAGTGACTCTTGATAGCTGGGGCCAAGCATTCCAGTTCTATAATTGAATTTTATACTCTGAAGCTGCTCCTGGCCTCTAGTGTAACCATTTCAGTCTGAACTATGTGTGTGTGCCAATTTCTCTTTTTCCTTAGCTGTGCCTAGAACTTTCTCAGGTTGACTCTCCAACTGCTGAAGGATTTGTTCCCTACTGAACAAATAGCTTTGCTTTTAGATGCCAAGGTCAGGGCAGGTAGAATGAGAGATCCTCAATGAGAGATCCTTCCTTCCTTCCCCCAATGTACCCTGGTAAATACACAGGGGTCACATTTCATAAATTTGCACTGAGCCTAGATTCTGTGGAACTCTTAATCTATCCAGACTGAGATTCCAGGGCTTCCAGGCCATACAAAGGCTGCCAGGAGTGTCGCTAATTTCTAGTGGCCATCTCTTAGCTCCTATTTTAGTTCAATGACACATGTTCACACTTTGTAAGAGGACACAGACCTACCTTTACAGTTGTTTTAATAGCTCATTAAGAAATCTTATTACCTCTGATGTCTTATTTGTGTTTTCTATCACTGCATCAGCTACCATGATGTTAGAGATAGAGTGGGAAAAGGAGGGAAAAGTTAAATGGTGAAAGACCAACTACCCCCCTATCTAAACATGTGGATTATATGTGAAAGCACACACAGAAAACATATGAGGTTGAGGAACATGCAGAGTAAGACAACTTGTACCGCAACAATGCAGGGCTGGTAAGGCAGCTAGTGATGCATTGGATAGAGCCCTGGGCTTGCAGTCAGGAAAACCTTAGTCCTAAAGCCAGCTTCAGGCACTTATTCAATGTGTGATCTGGGGCAAGTCATCTAACCTCTATTTGCCTCAGTTTCCTTATCTGAAAAAAATGATGCTAATAATAGCAACTACCTTACAAGTTCATTGTGAGGAACAAATGAGCTTAAAATAGTGCCTAACACATAGTAAGTGCTACATAAATGTTAATTATTATTATTAATGATGATGGTGATATCTTCTGGTGCCATTGTCAGGTTGTCTTCTCTAGTCTACACCTGATCACCCTGCTGTATTTCTTTTCTTTGCTGAACTTTCATGTTATCGTCTAAGTAATCTCCATTCTAGCATGGGCTTTTTTTTACTATCAGTTGGACACATAACTGTGCTGATTTCTTGGTTCCTGTTGGGTAATATTCCGTCATTAGTTTCTTGCCTTCTACTTGTCAGGACAATATGGCAGCAACCTCAGTCTGCTAAAAGTGCAGTGCCTAAGAAGCCTCTCTCTAATAATGAAAAACTGACTGACAAAAGCCAGACAGGGTGAGACCAGGCTGAGATCAGGTCTTTTCTTCTTAATCATCTATCTAGGGATATTTGTTCTAGTCTGAGTCAAAGTTTACTTGGGGTAAAAATGGAAATTGAGGAGGTACTCATTAACTGGGGATTGGCTAAACAAATCATGGCATATAAATGTGATTGAAAATTATTGTGCAAAAGACAAAAAAAAAGGAAAAGGACTCGTGGGTACAAAAATATTTATAGCAGTGTTTTTAGTGGTGTCAAAGAATTGGAGATTGAGGGGATGTCCATCAACTGGAGAATGGCTGGACAAGTTGTGGTTTATAATTGTGATGGAATTCCTTGGAGCTTTAAGAAGTAACAAACAGGATGCTCTCAGAAAAACCTGGAAAGATTTACATGAACTGATGCAAAGTGAAATGAGCAGAACCAGGAGAATGTTGTACACAGTAGCAGGAATATTGTAAGATGATCTGCTGTGAATAATTTAGCAATACAATGATCTAAGACAATTCTAAAGGACTTATGATGGCAGGTACTGTGAATGCAGATTGAAGATACCTTTTCTTTATTTTTCTTGAGGGGCTTTTTATCTGTGTTTTCTTTGACTTACATGGAAATGTGTCTTGCATAACTATACTTGTATAACCTATGTGAAATTGCTTGCCTTCTCAGTGAGGGGGTAGGTGAGAATTTGGAACTCACAATTTGAAAAATAATGTTAACATTTGTTTTTACATGTAATTACAGAAAAATAAAATATTAAATGAAAAATGTGAAGAAAGGAAAAAGTATTGTACAGTAAAAGAAATTATGAAGAGGGTGGTTTCAGAGAAACCTGCGAAGACTTGTATGAACTGATGCAAAATGAAGTGAGAAGACAAGGAGAAAAAAATATACAATGGCAACAATTTTCTACAAGGAAGATTTTTGAAAGACTTCAGAAATCTGGGAGATGCTTGTGACAGCAGTAACAGCAGCAGCTTCAGGAGCTCTAAGTCAGAGACAATAAGGGGGTCAAACATCTGGTTAGAAAGAAATTATAGGGGACACTTTGTCAGCACTGAGTATAGTTGGTGCTGATTGGCAACTCTATTGCCCATAAGCACAGTTCCAGGGCAGAGAGGACCACTTGTGGTCAATCATAAGGGAGATGGTCACAGTTCCAAGGCAAAGAACACTAGTGCTTGAGACTGCAGGGGAGCAGTGCCCAGGTAAAGAGCAGAGTACAGACCAGTAGATCAGTGACCATGACCATACTTCTTCCTGGATCATACCACCTTGGAAGCACTGAAAACTTGCAGACTCCCAGACTAGCTCTAAAAAGCAACTCAGAAAAGCCTGAAGGTTAGAGAAATGTCTACCCCCACCCCAAGTGATCCAAGTCCAACTTTAATATAAAGTTCAAAGTCAATAAATTGGCTGGAAAAGTGATCAAACAACAACAAAAAGAATTTGACCATAAAAAAATAAAGCTACTTTGGTGGCAAGACATAAAGTCAGAAGAAAACAGCAATGCGAAAATAGCCGCAAGCAAAGCCTCAATGAAAAATGTTTATAAGACCTAAGCCCAACAAGAACTTTTGAAAGAGTTAAACAAGAGATGAGTGGTAGAAGAAAACTAGAGAAAAATTAGAGTGATGCAAGAAAATTATGAAAAGTGAATTAACAGTTTGGTAAAAGAGGCACAAAAATAACACCTTATAAAACGGAATTGCTCAAATGGCAAAAGAGACAGGAACATTTGCTGAAAAAAAGAACCCTTAAAAAGCAGAAGAGGCATGCTATGAGAAATGATGAGCAATATTCTCTCAGAAAAACCTGAAGAGACTTGGCTGAACTGATGCAAAGTGAAATGAGAAAAACCAAGAGAGCATTGTTCACAGTTACAGCGTTATTGTATGATGATGTGACTAACTTAGTTATTCTCAGCAATACCTTCATCCAAGATACTTCTGAAGGACTTATGATGAAAACTGCTTCCCTTCTCCCAAGAAAGAACTAATGAAGTCTGAATGTAGATAGAAGCATACTTTAAAAGACCTTTAAGATTTTTTTTCTTTACTTTTTGGCCTGTGTTTTCTTCTACAACATGACTAGTGGAAATATGTTTTGCATGACTGTACATGTACAATCTAAATTAAATTTCTGGCCTTCTCAATGAGGAGGGAGGTGAGGAAGGGAAGGAGAGAATTTGGTGCTTAAAATTAAAAAAAAATAATGTTCAAATTTGTTTTTGCATGTAATTGGGGGAATATAAGATACAAAATAAATCCTCCTCCCACTCCAAGCAGAATAGGCCAAATGGAAAAGGAAGTACAAAAGCTCACTGAAGAAAAGAATTCCTTAAAAATTAGAATTTGGCAAGTGGGAACTAATGACTCCATGAGGCATCAAGAAGCAAGAAAAAAAGTCAAAAGAATGAAAAAGTAGAAGAAAATATGTAATACCTGATCATAAAAACAACAGACAGAAAACAGATCAAGGAGAAATAATTGAAGAATTGTAAGACTACTTGAAGGTCATGATAAAAAGAAATTATCAAGGGAAACTTCCCCAATAGCTTACATCCAGCGGGCAGAATAGAGGAAATCACCAATCACTTCCTGAAAGAGATATCAAAATGAAAACTGCCAAGAATATAATAGCCAAATTCCAGAGCAACCTGGTCAGGGAGAAAATATTGCAAGCAGCCAGAAAGCAACAATTCAAATATTGTGCAGCCATAGTCAGGATGGCACATTAAAGGAATGGAGGGCTTGGAAATATGATATTCAGGAGGGCAAAGGAGCTAGGGTTACAACCAAGCATAACCTACCCAGAAAAAAACTGCATAATCCTTCAGGGGGAAAAAAATGGATATTTAATGAAGTGGAGGATGTCCAAGCATTGCTGATGAAAAGACCAGTGCTCAATAGGACATTTGACATTTAAACAGAAGATTTAAGAGAAGTATAAAAAGGTAAACATGAAAAATAATCATAAGAGCTCAATGGAATAAATTGTTTACATTTCTACAAGGGAAGATGACACAAAACTCCTAAGAACTGTATCATTATTAGGGCAGTTAGAGTTTACAGAGACAGACGGCATAAGTGTGAGTTAATCATGCTGTGATGATCTTCTAATGAAAAAAAATGAAGAGGTAAGAAAGAGGGATGAACTGGGAGAAGGAGGAAGGGACAGGTAGAATGGGGGGGAGTTTTTTCACACAAAAGATGAGCAAAAGGAAGAGCTTTTATTGTGGAGGGGGAAATGGGGATATGGGCAGTGCTTGGACCTCTCTCTTATTGGAATTGGTTCAAAGAGGAAAGAATATGCATATTTATACTCAGTTAGCTGTAAAAATCTATCTTACCCAGTAAAGAAATAGTAGGCAAAGGGAACAAGGGAAATGGCATGGATGGAATGATAAAAAGGTGGGTGGATTAAGGGAGACAGTGGCCAGAAGCAAAATAGACTTTTGAGAAGGAGCAGCTAGGTGGTGCAAGAGATAGAATGCCATCTCTGGAGTCAGGAAGACGTGAGTTAAGATCTGACCTCAGACACTTCCTAGCAATGATCTTGGACAAGTCACTAAATCTTGTTTGCCTCAGTTTCCTCATCTGTAAAATGAGCTGGAGAAGGAAATGGCAAGCCACTCCAAAGTCTTGTCAAGAAAATCCCAAATGGAATCACAGAGAATCAGACATGACTAATAGGGCATAATGACAACAAAAGGATGAAAACAGAGGATAAACAGGAAAAAAAAAGGATAGAGGGAGATATGTAATTAGTAATCACAACTGGGAATGTGAATGGAATGAGCTCACCCATAAAATGGAAGTGAATTTGCAGAATGTGTTGGAAACCAGAATCCAACAATATATTGTTAATAATTTATAAGAGAAACACTTGAAACAAAAACACACACATACACAGAGTTAAAATAAAGGGTTAGAGCAGAATTTATTATGTATCAATTGAAGTAAAAGAGCAAGGGTAGCAATCAAGGTCTTAGACAAAACAAAGGCAAAAGTAGACCAAATTGAAAGAAAGAATCAGAGAAATTATATCTTGCTAAAAGGAACCATACATAATGAAGTAATATTGAAAATTTTGCAGCAAGATCTCATTTCTCAAATATGTAGGTACCTGAGTCAAATAAAAAAAAATAAAAGCTATTTCCCAATTGATAAATGATCAAGGGATATGAATGCAGTTTTCAAAAAATTAACAATCAAAACAATAAAAAGATCAGAAATCTAAGCTATCTATAATCATATGAAAAAATGCTCTAAATCACTACTGATTAGAGAAATACAAATCAAAACAACTTCAAGGTACCACTTCATACCTATCAGAAATGACAAATGCTAGAAGGGATGAGGGAAAATAAGCACACTAATAGCCTGTTGGTGGAGTTGTGAAGTGATCCAATCATTCTGGAGAACAATTTGGAATTATGCCCAAAGGTCTATAAAACTGTACATACCCTTTGACCCAGGAATACCATCACAAGGTATGTTCCAAAAAGAGGTCAAAGAAAAAAGAAAAGAATCTATTTGTGCAAAGATAGCTTATTTTATCCTCACCACAAGCCTGTGAAATGGGTAACATGACATGGCAGATAGAGTATTGGACCTAATGATCTGGAAGACCTATGTTCAAATTCTGCCTTAGGTTTTAACTAGCTGTTTGACCTTAGTCAAGTCACTTAATTTTTCTATGAATCAATTTCCTCATCTGTAAAATGAGAGGGTTGGGTTCAATGACCACTAACATCATTTCTGTCTCTAAATCTATGATCTTATCCTTATAAAAAATTGGTGCCTTCCCTCCTTTTCTTTGTCTCTCTCCCTCTCCCTCTCCCCTTTTCTCATTTCCTTTCTTCCCCTTCATCTTGGAAAAGTCCTAGAAATAGAGCCAGGAGATATCTGGGTTTAAATCATTTCAAATACCATGATCCTTAGGCAGTTGAACTTTTAAATGGAGACAATAATACTCAAGGTATCGACTTATCATATGCTGGTAGTTAGTTTGGCCTTAAAAAAAAACCCAAGCAAACAAAGAAATAAACAAAAATCAACAATGACCCTTAAAATGTCCATAGAATGTTAGAGGTTGAAGCAGCCTTAGAAATCACCCAATCTAAAACCTTTACTTTACAGATGAAAAAACTGAAACTGAGAAAGGAGAAATGATTTCTCCTAGGTCATTCACATAATAAATAGAAAAAAGTTAGGAGTACAATAATAATTGCTCATACCCCAGTTAGGAGAATTATTTACATATAGGCAGAGGTTTGCTTCTCTCAATTGAAATGTGTATTTATCTCTAGTTCAGTTACATGCTTTTTATGGTTGATGTAAATTTCAGGTTCACAAGTAAAGGAGCAAACAGAATATATTATAGTTTCTGTTAAAAGACAGGAAGAGAAGTAGGGGAAAGAGCAATTCCTTGGCATTTTCCTCAATCCTCCAAGAAGTAGGTAGAACTCGTGGTTTCAGTCTAGTCTAGTGCTCTGAAATGTCCATATGGCCACTGGTCTTCCATGATCTCTCCTTCTTCTCTGCTTCAGATCATCCTTACTTCCCTTCCCCCTCCTTTTGCTTGTTTTCTGTGCTGCTGATTCTTTCTCATTCAACTCAAGACTAACTGACTAATTAATGCCTATTTCATGTCTCTCACTTTCCAACTTTTTGTGTAACTCTTTTCATCATTTCCATCTCCAGAGAGATTTAAATCTCTTAATCTAGTAGAACTTTGCCCTCAAGTTCCAATCCTATAGTAGTGTCTATTCTTCCTAAGATGGCAAAAAATATGACTTTAAGGGTCTCTATCAATTAGTTCACATCCCCACCCACTCCTTATAAAGATCCCAATCCAATCTTTGCTAGAATGATTGTTACAGAGATTTTATTTGTTCAGGTTAGAGTATAAACCTAAGTACTACTACTGACTTAACACCTCCCTTACATGGAAAGCACCTTCTTCTTTGTGGTGTGAAAATATCAAAATGTCTTCTGGGGACACAACAATGGATTGATTTTGAAGGTCAGCAAAATGTCATTAATGAAATGTTGAAAGGTGGCTGGGCCATTAACCTATCCAAAGGGCATACACTATTCCCAGTCACAGAATTAGAGACTCAGAGCTAGAAGGGACCTGAGGCCATCTGTTCTAACCCTTTGCTAATAACAAATCAGCTCTACAACCTCTCCCACAGGTGAGCATTTGGTTTCCACTCCAAAACCTCAGGGAATGTGACATGCACAACCTCTTGAGGCATCTCATGTCACCTTGTTCAGCTACAATTGTTTGGGAAGTCTTTCCTATATTAATCTTAAATGTGTACCTCAGAAACTTCCACCCATTCCTCCTGATTTAACAAGCCTAATAATTCTTATACATATAATTCTTATATATGACAGCCTATTTGAAACTTAAAGACAGCTAACATGCTTCCACTGAATTTTTCTAATAATGTTGCCAGGTCACCATAATAAGACAGCCTGTCACTAACCAAGCCAAAAAAAGAAAAGAAAAGAAAAACCTATTCAATGGCTTTTCCTTCTTGAGATAGAAGAGCAGACTCCAATCTAATCAACATTTATGAAATACCTATTACAAGCAAGCCACTGGGGGATGCAAAGATGAAAAAAATACTCCCTTCACATGAGGAACTTATATTTTACTGTTAGAAAAATACATAAAAATAAATGTATAAATGATCACTTGATGAGGAAGATGAAGTGACTATTTCAGGGAAGAGTACATAGATAAGTTAGTCTGGTATAGAGAGTGTCTGGAGGGGAACAATAGAAGAAATGGAGAGGAGAGGGAAGGGGAAACAGAAGAGGAGAGCAGAGAGGAGGGGAGAGAGAGAGGAGAGTGGAAGGGAGACAGAAGAGGAGAGAGGATGAGTAGAGAGAAGAAGAGAGAGGAGAGGGGAGGGGAAGGTTTGGGGGAATGTACACAACTAGGAAGTGGGATCTGGATAATGATGTAGAAAAGTTGGCTGAGAAAGTACAATGAGACAAGCAGGAAGAGAATCAAGCATCACAAAACCTCAGGTAGGAAGGAGTATTCCCATAATTTGTTGAAGCTTAATAATTCCAAGATAGTGAGTGATATTACCCAGAGTTTGATGTGAAAAAAATGGGAGGTAAACAAATAAACAAACACCTGAGTTTGTGGGAGAAGATTGGTTTTTAATGATAACTTCATACATAAGATGGTATAATATAGACTAGGCGATAGTACCAGTCTCTAGTGCAGTATCTCAAGGCTCTGTCCTTGGTCCTAGTCTTATCAACAAGTTGAGCAACAAACATTAATTAACATTCTATTTGCCCAGAATTTCAAAGACTCACACTGTCTCAGGGGAAGCAATTGGATACATCTTTTCTAAGGAAACATCCATATAAAAGTAGCTACAAAATACAAAGTAAATACAAGGTAATTTTCTTCAGGAAACCATGCAAAAAGGTCTCTTCTTGGAGGTGTTTGAACTGAGTTGGAAGGCATGCGAAGCTTTCTAGGAGTCAGAGGTGAGGGGAGAGTGCACTCCAGGCCCAAGGTGAAGCTAAGGAGGAGTGCTGGTTGGTTGTCCAGGTTGATTTCTTCTCCAGGAACTCCTTCACTCCTCTGACATTGCTAATCTGCTGAGCTCATCCCTGAGGTCTAGAGGTCTCCTGGGCAGAAGAAGAACCATTGCTGTGGAGAGGAAGGAGTCATTACTGACAACATAGAGTTCTTGAGACAAGCAGAGTAGTTCCAGGACATCACACATGTCTGGAGCTGACTGAGTTATGAATTAAAGAAGCCAATCTGGACTCTGCCCTTTACTGAAACTGTGAGTGGGGTAGACTGTACGAGTCCAGGAAGAGTAAATGAATGCATGATAAGATATTCACTAAGCACTTGGTATATGTCAGGCACCATGCTTGATATTCAGAAAATAACTACAAAAGTGACATATATTTAGTGCTTTTTGCCAAGTTCTGTGCTAAGTGCTAGAGATTGAAAAACCCAAGTCAAACATAGTCCCTGGCTTCAAAGAGCTTATATTTTAACTGGGGAATGCAATACACACAAGGAACCAGCAGCCAACTAGGGGAACTCTGGTCCAGACAGTTACAGGTATGTTGAATCAGATGTCACAACATTTCCAAAGAAAAATGTCCGAGCTGATAGAGGTGAGAAACTCTGTGAAGACTTAAAGTTTTAGTTCTGGGCTATGGGTTATGATATAAATGTTTTAAGGGTCATATATTCCACGTCTAATCATGGCAAATTCTGAATCCATGTATTGAGTTATTGAATTTTAACTGTTTGAAAAAGTGAGTTGTAGCATTTTTAAAAGAAAGAATGACTGCATTACAGTAGGTGGAAGACAGGAACTTTAGTCAAGGATATGGTATGGGAGAGGGATGACTGCCTTTTGACTATGATCACCAAGATGGCTGCTCAACTTTACCATAGAGCAGGTGAGAGTGAGAAACCTAGATCATGGCTTTGGAAGGAGCTTCCCCAGCAAAGAAGGTAGCTTCCTTCCTCAGGCTACTGAAAGAAACATGCATGCAAGCAATAAACATTTCTCAGTGCCCTCTATGTATGGAGCATATATTAGATTCTGAGGATATGAAGACAAAAGTGAAATATCTACCCTTGAGCTGATAGGGAAATAATCTGTACACATATTAGCTATATACAGAATAGGTGTGATTTTGACAGGAGGCTCTAGCAGCTGGGGAATAGGGATGGATAGGCTGCATGGAGAAGGTAGAGCTTGAGCCAAGTCTTGAAGAAAGCAAGGTTGAGGAGCTAGAGAATTCTTCCTGGCAATAGGAGCCAGAGAAAAGGCACAGAGATGGAAGATGGAGTGAACAGTGTGAATCTAGTCTCAGTACCTTCCTCCAAAGAGACCTTTCCTTCCAATGAGACACAAAGGTCAGTCTGGCCCATGTGGTCCAACTTCCCATCAAAATGAAGTAGATTGTCACATGATACATTATCTTTACTGTTTCTTTACCTGTTTCTGTATTTTCTGCCCTTGAATGTTTGACTTCCTGTTCTCTCTGGGTTGGAAGTGGCTGTCTACCTTGGTGGTATCCCTTGTTGATCTTGGCCATGCTTTGATATCTGCTCCTGCAGCTTCACTTGTCTTTGGGATATCTGGGAAAACCCTGACCCTAGCTTCCCTTTTCCTGTTTCAACTTCTGAAACCTTAACCATCTTTTCATCAGAATATGTTATTATTTCTATTTTATTCATACAAAATGTTGTGGTTATGTTATTTTTATATGACAGTCATTTCTAGATATGCCACTTCCCTCTTTGCTCACAGTGAGCTTTCCTTTTTCCACAAAAAACCTCCCAATAATTAAAAAATCTAATCAATAGAACCACCATGTCTGTCTGCAGATGCAATGTCCCTCACATAGTCCTGTAGGTCCCTATGGAAAGGATAAACATTTACTTTTCTCTTCTCCTAGACCCACTAGATTTTGAGCTCCTTGAGGTCAGAAACTGTCTTTTGCCTCTCCAGGTATCCCCAGCACTTAGTACAATGCCTGGCACTCAGTAGGCACTTAATAAAGTTTTATCGAATCATTGATTATTGACCAAGATTACAATTGCACAACATTTAGCATTTTTTATTGTCTTTTCATTTTCATCATTGTGGTCATTAAACACACTCCTCTCTCTGTTCTATTTTCTTTACTGTGCATATAGGTCTCCTCACAGTTATATATTCATCACATCCATTGTTTCTTCTAGAAGAATAATATTCCATTATATTTATGGACCACAACTTGTTTACGTATTTCATGATCAATGAGCATTACTTTATTTTCTGTTCTTTTCAATTACCAAAGTGCTGCTATCAATATTTTCTACCACTTCTGTTTTAAAAAAGGGGAAACTGATCCCCAATGGAGTTAAAGTTAATATATTTGCATAGGTCCTAAACAAAATATTTTCCATCTGTTCTCTCATTTGAGCCTTGCAGCTACCCCCATGAGACTTGGAAACCAGGAGTTGATGTGCATTTTATAGATGAGGAAGCTGAGACTCAGAGAGGTTAGGGGAACACAGCTAAAACTTGAGGCAAGTTTGAGGAACCCCTCTGTAGGGCTGGTAAATTGACTTGTATATAGAACAACCACAACCACAAAACAAAAACCAAAGCCAACCCCAGAGAGGTGTTAACGACAGATATAACCAAGCACAGAAGGAAAGCCTGAAGAAAGAATGAGAGAAATGGTGAAACGCCCCGGATCTTTGGAAATTCCATGTTTTGTTTTGTTTTGAATCTCAAACAAATCCTACGACATGAGAACTAGCTCCCTAGAAAGGGTCAGCTAAGAAAAACCATACTAAGGCACTTTTACCTCTGGAAAGCAAAGGTGAAAGGCATGTAGCTTACAGAAAGAGCAGTCTCTCAAGGGCATCTTCTGCAGGACACAACTGCCAGTTGCCTGAAAGTTTTTATCATTGGCTATACCAATTTGTACAAGAGTAGACCCCCCCCCCCCCCAGATCTCCAGCCTTGTTCCTCACGTTGGTCTGGCTACATCTTGAGTGTGGTCATTTATGGGCACCCACAACATCTCCATAAAAATCACCTTCTCCATGAATCAACGGTGGCTAATTCCAAGTTTATGCAGCCTTCCCTCATAAATGGAAAGATTAATTTGCTTACACACGCACTGTGAACTGATTAAAAAACTTGTTTGATACACACAGCCTTTGCTGATGAACAAATTAGACATTGAGAAATCAGATGCAAATGAGGAGTTTACATACACTATGTAAATTATGTCATCTCCCTATTCCACTGAGGATGCACATCTTGGCTAGGTTTCAGCGCTGGAGCATTCAGCCAGCTCTGAGGAGAGGAGGAGAGTCTCCCAATTCCTTTCCCTGCTCCTTCCTCTCATTGTTTCTTATCCCCAGTGGTGACAAGCCTGCTTGAACTTTACCGGCACACTTCTCTTCCATCAGAAAGTTGTAGCTGCTGTAACTTCTGCTCAGGTATGTTTAGGTATGTATATATATATATATATATATATATATATATATATATATATATATATATATATATATATATATATATATACATATATGTATTCATGTACACAAGCAGGCATATATATTATATATACACACAATATGTATATATGTAATATATTTATATAATAACATATGTATACACAAACAGTCCAACTTGTGATCACATAAGTCTAGGGATCTCCTCTGGAGGATACTTACTCTCTTTGTCTGAGCAGGCTGGTACCTGCTCTGTAACATAACTGTCTTAGAAGGTTGCCTGAGGAGCTGAGAATTAAGTTACCTAAGCAGAGTCACATGATCACTATATATCAGGGGCAGGGCAGGTCTTCCTGACTCCAAGGTTGACTTTCTCTACTGTGTCACCCTACCTTTCACGTTTGAGCACTCATCACAATCTTTATTATCCCTTCATCACATCATTACCACTCATGTTTAAGTAACTCTTTTAGATTTGGAAAACATTTGCTTAGTTAGCTCCACGCAGACTTGAATAAGAAGTGTCTCTCTAATGTACCCAGTAATTGACCATCCAATCTTTGCTTGAAGACCCCAAAGCAGGGGAAACCACTGCCTCCTGAGAGAGTCCTACTGGACTTTTGGAAAGTTGCGATTCCTAGGAAGCTTTTCCTGACATCTAGCATAAATTGACCTCTCTGTAGCCTCCATTCATTGTTCCTAGTACTTCCTTTTGGAACCAAGCAGAAAAGAAAGTTTAACCCAGATAACATATCCACCCCCTACTCCTAATCCGTTCTTCTCAGGGCTGTGTTTCTAGTTTCTTCAAGAGCTTTTTATGTGGCAAGCTCTCCACTCTCTTTACCAATCTGGCTGCCTCCTCTGCTCATCCTGTAATTTATCCATCTCTTTCCTAAACTGTGGCACCAAACGCTAGAGTCTAAACCACAGTGTGTTGGGACCTATCACGTCCCTAGCTTTGGACACCAGGTCTCCTTCCATACAGCCTTAGATGATATTAGCTTTTGTCTTTTCCTGACTGCAATGTCATCCTTTTAACGCATAGTAAGTTTGCAGTTCACTACCTTCTACCACGCCCCTCCCACCAATCTTCCACACAAACTGTTGTCTAGACACGCCTCCCCCATTCTGTATTTGTGAAGAGGAATTTCTGAGACCAGTGTAGGCTGGTGCATAGCTTATATCCCAGTGCACAGTGTTCTCTGCAGGCCCTTCTGCCAGCACTGTGGGCCATGTCCAAGCCTTGCTTTTCTGGCTTTGAGAGATGCCTACCGCTCCACATTCCCAGCTGGCTTTCTCTGTAACAGAAGGCCACCTCCCCTCGGGACAATTTCAGCTATTCTAACAATCCCTGACAACCTCTCCATTTTCCCTTTGCAGCTCCTGAGCTCCCCTTTTGTTAATAAGAAATCTCTGGGAAGGACTGAGCCTCAGCCCCCTCTGTTACTCCCTGTCATCTTCCTGGTTAGTGGCTAACCTTTCACTGGCAGACTGCATGGCTTGTCCTGGCTGTCAAAGATCTTTGGCATGAAATCAGCCTCTGAGTCAGAGCTGGATGTGATCACAGAGCATTCAATAGTCTCAATTCCTTATATTCTGAGCCACTTAAAAATTGTACCATGGCTAAAGGCCTCCCAAAGCTTCCATGAGTGACCTGGTATCTCAGACAACAGCTTTAGCATTTATGGTTTGTATATACCTTTAATGCAGACAGGGCTGTACAGGGAATGGAGTGCTAGAATGGGAAACAAAAGACCTGACTGTAAGTCTTGGCTCCACCAGTATCTGCTCATGCAATCCTGGGCAGCTCATTTCACCTCTCTGGGCCTCAGTTTCCTCATCTGAAAAATGAAGGGATTTGTCTAGATGGCCTTGGGGTACCTCTCACTTCTAGCTCAATGACTATGATTGTGGAAGGAATTTTCACACTGGGGTCATCCCAAGATAGAAAAAATCATAGTTCTGAACACCCCCCCTGGAAAAACAAAATGAAACAAACAAAAACCACATCCAAGCATCTACTGTAGTCTCTTGCACATAGTAGGCATGTTTTGTAAATACAATCTTTCATGGTCTTTCTGGTCCCTTGCAGCTTTGACAGTTTTTGACTTTTATTGCGTTGGGGGCTGTCTCAAAGGAAGCCTGAGTTTCTATCAATGCCTGCCTTGTGTGTCTTCTTTAGCAGGAAACCTTGCCTGATGTCTTCAAAGCTGTTAAAGCTCTATTCTCCTTCCTCAAATTTTTGTTAAAATTCTATTTCCCACATATCCTCTCTACATTTATCTGAGAGCATATTATACCCAATAGAAGATAAACTTTTGGAGGATAGAGATATTTAATTTTTGTCTTCATATCTCCAGTGCTAAACACAACACCTGCCCACTGTTAAGTGCCTAATCAATGCTTGTTGGTTATCTGTTTTGGTGTTCTATCCCCTTCTCCCTCCACCCCTACCCCAGGTAGAATGGAAGCAACTGAAGGGAAAGAACTGACCTGGTATTTTTTTTGTTTTGTTTTTGTATCCCCGGCACCCAACAAAATGTCTTCTTTTTACTTTTAAAATTTTCTGTGTTGTTCTTGGTTTTTAAAATTTATTTATTTATTTTTAGTTTTCAACATTCATTTCCACAAGATTTTGAATTCCAGATTTTCTCCCCATATCTCCCCTCCCCCACCCCAAGACACTGTGCATTCTGATTACCCCTTCCCCCAATCTGCTCTCCCTTCTATCACACTCTCCCTTTTCTTATCCCCATTCCCTCTATTTCTTGTAGGGTAAGAAAGATTTCTATAGTATATTTCTATACTATTTCTATACCTTATGTATATGTTATTTCTCAGTTGCATGTAAAATCAATTTTTGACATTTGTTTTTAAAACTTTGAGTTCCAACTTCTCTCCTTTCCTCTCTTTCCACCCATCCCCACTGAGAAGGTAAGCAATTCAATATAGGGTATACTTGTGTAGTTATGCAAAAGATTTCCATAACAGTCATGTTGTGTAAGACTAACTATATTTCCCTCCATCTTATCCTGCCCCCATTTACTCTATTCTCTCTTTTGACCTTGTCCCAAAAGAGTTTGCTTCTAATTATCCCCTCCTCCCATTTGTCCTCCCTTCCATCATCCTCCTACACCCAACTTATCCCCTTCTCTCCTACTTTCCTGTAGTGTACGACAGATTTTCATATCAAATTGGGTGTGTATGTTATTCCCTCCTTAAGCCAAATGTGATAAGAGTAAGCTTCGCTCTTTCTCTCTTCATCTCCCCTCTTTTTCTCTCCATTGAAAAAGCTTTTTCTTGCCTCTTTTATGAGAGAAAATTTACCCCTTTCTCTTCCCAATATATTCCTCTCTCACCCCTTAATTTTATTTTTTTAGATATCATCCCTTCCTTTTCAAGTCACTCTGTGCCTTCTGTCTATATTTTATAATCCCAAGTACTGAGAAAAGTCTCAAGAGTTACAAATATTATCTTTCCATGTAGGAATGTAAACAGTTCAACTTTATTAAGGCCTTTATCATTTCTCTTTCCTGTTTACCTTTTCATGCTTCTCTTGATTCTTGTGTTTGAAAGTCAAATTTTCTTTTCAGCTCTGGTCTTTTCATCAAGAATACTTGCAAGTCCTCTATCTCATTGAATGACCATTTTTTCCCCCTGAAGTATTATACTCAGTTTTGCTGGGTAGGTGATTCTTGGTTTTAATCTTAGCTCCTTTGACTTCTGGAATATCATATTCCAAGCCCTTTGATCCCTTAATGTAGAAGCTGATAGATCTTGTGTTATCCTGATTGTATTTTCACAGTACTCAAATTTTTTTTTCTAGCTGCTTGCAGTATTTTCTCCTTGACCTGGGAACTCTGGAATTTGGCTACAATATTCCTAGAAGTTTCTCTTTTTTGGATCTCTTTCAGGAGGTGATTGGTGGATTTTTTCAATATTTATTTTACCCTCTGGTTCTAGAATATCAGGGCACTTTTCCTTGATAATTTCATGAAAGATGATGTCTAGACTCTTTTTTTGATTGTGGCTTTCAAGTAGTACCATAATTTTTAAATTATCTCTCCTGGATCTATTTTCCAGGTCAGTTGTTTTTCCAGTGAGATATTTCACATTGTCTGCTATGTTTCATTCCTTTGCTTTTGTTTTATAATTTCTTGATTTTTCATAAAGTCAATGGCTTCCATCTGCTCCGTTCTAATCTTTAAGGAATTATTTTCTTCAGTGGGCTTTTGGATCTCCTTTTCCATCTGGTCAGTTCTGCTTTTTAGGGCATTCTTCTCCTCATTGGTTTTTTTGAATCTCTTTTGCCAATTGAGTTAGCCTATTTTTCAAGGTGTTATTTTCTTCAGCATTTTTTGGGGTCTCCTTTAGCAGGGAGCTGATCTGCTGTTCATGCTTTACCTGCATGTCTCTCATTTCTCTTCCCAGCTTTTCCTCCACCTCTCTAACTTGATTTTCAAAATCCTTTTTGAGTTCTTCCATGGCCTGAGCCCATTGAGTGGGCTGGGATACAGAAGCCTTGACTTCTGTGTCTTTCCCTGATGGTAAGCCTTGTTCTTCTTCATCAGAAAGGAAGGGAGGAAATGCCTGTTCACCAAGAAAGTAACCTTCTATAGTCTTATTTTTTTCCCCCTTTTCTGGACATTTTCCCAGCCAGGGCCTTGACTTCTGAATATTCACTTCACACCCACTTGGCCTCCAGATCTGCCCAGCCAGAAATTGGGGTCTGAGATTCAAATGCTGCTTCCCAGCCTCAGGGCTTTGGGCTGGGGCAGGGCTGCTATTCAGTGTGAGATCAAGTTCAGGTGCTCAGGTGGGGGCAGGGCCACCTCACGGGCTCAGTTCCCTCAGGGGGTTTATGCAGAGAACTACAACAATGGATCCTGGCTCCCACCTGCTTGGGGAGCCCTGGTCTGCTCCTGCCTCCGCTGCTACCTCCCGAGGGGGCCCGAGCCACGGGGACACCCCACTCCCCTGTCGGCCACCCAAAAAGACTCTCTCACCAACCCTTGTCACCTGTGGGTGGAGGGACCTGCATGGCTGCTGGAGATTCTGTCCCTGAAGCCTGCTGGGATCTGCTCCTTTTGGTGCCGCGTGGTCACGGCAGAGTTGGGCTCGGCTCCCGGTCCAGGGCACCACGGACCTTTCGTGTCAGGTCTCTCTGGAACAGAAATCTCGTCTGCTCCATTTTTCTGTGGCTTCTGCTGCTCCAGAATTTGTTGTTCCAGAATCTTTTTTACAGATATTTTATGGGCTGTGGGTTCGGAGCTAGCGTATGTGCATCTTTCTACTCTGCCATCTTGTGCTTTAAGTCTAATTTAATATTTTGACTTCCTATCCTAGAATCAGCTGTGCTACAGTGGCAAAAATCTCTGGATTCTGAGTCAAAACAACTGGGTTCAGATTCTGGTTCTGTGGCTCATTACTAAGGCAAGTCACTTTGCCTCTATGGGACTCAATTTCCAGGTCTGCATAGCAAAAACTAGTGTGAGGCAGCTGGGGCTTTGCCTCAGTATGTCAAAGTTTAAAGGGCACTGATAACATGTCCCTTAAGCTGACTAAAATGAATGAAGTGTATCAGATAGTTAGGCTTCTTTTAAATTGGTGGGGTTATAATGAGGAACCTCTGTCTGTCAAGGCAGAATAGTCTTAGATACTTGCTGAAGGCATTTTGCCAGAAAAGGTCAGAGGCAGCACTTGAACCCAAGCCTTTCTGACTCATGGCATAGCTCTCTCCACTATGCCACATTGCCACTCAGACTTGCCAGTTAGAAATAATTATTAGCTAAAAGAGGAAACCACCAGTTGCAGTTCTTTCTCTCCTGGAGACCACTCAACCCTCACAGATAAGCCTCTCTTTAGCTTGGCCTTCTTGGCTCTTCTTTCCAGCAGTAAACTGGCTCTATCCCAGGCTCTCTCCTCTCACAAGACCTTGTGTTCCAAGGTCTGAGGCTCCTCTTCCCTTGCAAACTTGCCTTGGGGCCTACATAGCTGCTGACCCTGACTCTGGGCACCTGAGGTCCTAATTCTAGATTCATTTGACTTTAAATGACCAGAGGACATCCAAGACCTTTTTCAGTTTCAAATCCTATAATCTCTGAGCTAGAGATGCAGGGGATGGGACAGGAAAGGGCTAAAGCCTGGAACTGTGCTACCTACAGCATTTTTAAACTATACTTTTATCAACTTATTAGTGGATTTTCCAAGTACTTCAGGTTTGTTATAAGTGGTTTGTCGTTCACACCCCCAACCTCACCTTTCATTTCTAATTGCTGCCTTCCCTAACTAACCCCTTCTTAAAGTTCAGAGTCTCCAAGCTCCCTTCTCTACCCTACTTTTCCTTCCCTTCCCTAAGTCCTAAGTCCTAAGTCCTCACATTCCTGGGTCCAGATTGAACTGGAACGTTTGAATCGGTGAACTTGACACTGCAATATGCCGGATAATGTGCCGGATAAGGCTTAATGAAAGTCTTGCTTCTTTTCACAGGTATTTTCATTTCAAGTGAGGGAAAAAAACTCAAGTCAAGCTTCTGAGGGGTTTTTTCACCTCAGGTCAAAAGAGTTTCAGGAAAGTAATGGATCATAGGATCTCAGATTTAGAGCTGAAAGGCACCTCAAAGGACATTGACTTCAATTCTCTCATTTTCCAGATGAAGAAACTGAGGCCCAGGAATTTGAACAAAGTGATACAGGTAATAGGTGTCAGAGATGGGACTTGAACCTAGGGATCCTCACTCTAGAATCATCACTTTTCCCAATATGTCACATTTTCTCACTGTCAATATGCCCTGTGGGATAAAGGATATTTCTGGCTATGGTTGTTTTAGGAAAGAAGCCAGTACAAAAGCAACCCTTCCCTTGAAGTGTAGGGGAAAATGTGTCTCAGCAGAGGGGTGAAGGGATCCTGGGGGTTTTGGCTTGGGAATGGTTATAGCATGTGATTGGATGGGCTACCAGTGGTGTGGGAGTGGTGATTGCCTTGGGGAGAAACTGACCCTTTCCTGGGAAGATACATATCCCCTTTAGATGCTGGAACCCTGAGAGAGGACTCTCTTTGCCCCATGCTTGTTATGGTTCTGCTAATACAAGTTTTAATCGAGGAACTCTGAGTAGCAGCCAGCCAGCCTGGTGAGAAGGTATTTTTGTGTGTGGGATTTTCTGGAGCTTCTGAAATCACACCATCTAGAAACAATTTTCTTCCTCCTACACCTAAGACTAGCTCTCATTTCAGGTGTGGAAACAGAGATCATCAAGCAAACATTGAACTGTTTTTTCTTCAGCTCAGGCTGCATTGGGCTCAGCTTACAAGGCAGCCCCTGCTAGCAGGGTGATGTTCCTTCCCTGACTGAGTCAGCAATGACCTCACCGCATTACTCTAGGCTGATCTCGTGACAGCTGGCATCCAAGTAGGCTGGAATTGTAGAAGGGAGGCACACACCCAAGGTTTCCAGGTAAAGAGGATGGAGAAGACCCAGTGGATGAGTCTTGGCACAACCGGATGAGCCAGGAGACTCTACATTTGTTAGAAATTGTGATCTTGATCAGCGGAATATAATTAATAAGGATAAAGGAGAAGAGCCAATCTACATTCCATGGTGAGCCTATCACAGAGATCAGCCACTGACTGACCATGTAGTCTTTTACTGAAAATTTACAGAGACTCATAATAAGAGAAATTGCTTCTACAAATTAGAGAAAAAGATGTTTTTTGCTGCCAATATTGGATTCTGAAAAGCCAAGTTGAGACCTTCCAGTCTCTCATTTAAGTGCCCATCATAAAGATTCTGCCTTGGGAGTCTGGCTGACGCCTCGATTGATATACGGATGTAGGAGTAAGGCTCCAGTTTACGATCAATTGACTGCAAATGCTTACCTCAGCACTTTTGTTCTAGTCAGCTCCTTGTCTGAGTCTCTCTACCCTTCCCCCCACTTTGGGGCAGTCCAGTCAGCTTGGGCAGCAGAGAGAGGATGATAATGAAGAATTATCCAGAACAAAGATGCTGATGAACCTAGGTGTGCATGGAGTGAGGGTCAGGTGGGTGTGGGCTACATAAACGATTTACACTAAATGCATATATATGCTGATGGACCACTGGCCCTGCTTCCAACCTAGCCCCTCATCCAGGGGATGAAAAGGAGAAAGGGTCAATCATCCCCACCAACTGCTACCCACAGAGGAAGTGAGCCTGAAGCAGCCAGGCACCCAGAGTGGGAGACACATGCCAGGCAAGTCAATCCAACTCTATGACCATCCTAACTTTTATTTCCCCTCAGACTGAGATGAAGGCAGCCCAGGATCCTGAACTCAAGTCCTTGGAGTAGCAGGAATCCTAGATCACCTGTGGTACTTCTAGCCCAGCCCCCACAGCCATCATCCATGGAAGATGTGTGGAGATGCCACCTAGCAACTGCCTCTGCAGGGGCTGCAAGCTTTCTCTTCTCAGCAGCCATACAGCTGCAGGGGCTGAAGACCTAGGGAACGAAGTTCTCAACTTCCCATCCTGTCAAATGGCTCAGCATCAGAAATCGATGTGGTTTTATCAATGGAAACAACACTAAGGAAGAGTCCTTTCCATCTGTCCTGCTGCAGCACCCTAAGGACCATAGGACCTCTTCAGCTACCCTGAAGCTACAACCTCCTCTAGGTGTGGTCAGCCCTGGTGTAATATAAGCTCCTGGGGTGGGGGGACGGTACTCTCTCACTTGATTAATTAGAATCTTCAGCACTTACCACAGTGGTTTTGTACATAGGAAACACCTAATAAATGCTCATTCATTCATTCATTCCTTGAGATGCCATTTCAGCTCTTTTCCATTCACAGGATCATCAGTGGAGAACCTGAATGAACTCAGAGACTTCCATGCCCTCATCATGAAAGGTGAGACCCAGAGAAATAACTTGCCCAGACACACAGCCAACAGGTGCCTGAGCCAGAATGTGAATGGAAGCTGTCTGGCTCCACCTCCAGTGTGCTTTCTAGTCCACTATGCACTTCTCTCCCTCCCATCCCTGAAAGAAGGAATAGAAAAGCCCAGAGGTGTTCCATCAGATCCCAGGTCAATGCCACTGGCTCCAGCACAAGGAAGGGCACAGAGCCATGACAGTCCAGGAGATGCTGGTCTCTGAATCTTTCCTCCTTGCCATCACCCCTAATGGATATCCCATCTGTCACCCACGTCTCCAATCCATCCTCCACAAAATGCCCAACTGATATTCCTAAAGCCCAAGTCTGACCATGGGACTCCCTTTCTTACGAGACTTCAGTGGCTTCCTCCTGTCTCTAAGACCTCTACTGGGTGTTTAAAGCCCTTCACAACCTGGTTCCAAGTTCTCTTTCTAGATTAACTTCCCATAATTCCACCTTATGCATCTTACGCTGCAGTCAAACCACTCAAATTATCATTAGCTATGTTGGAAATTCTAAATATTCCTTCCATGTCTTTGCATAGGCTGTTTCCCATATCTGGAATCCAATTTTCACCTCTTCCTCTTCTTGGGGTGCTCTTACCTCCCTTACCTCAAGGCTTAGTTCATGCAACTAATAATTATCGTCATAATAGTTAACATTTACATAATGCATACTATATGCCAGGCACTGTGCCATGTGCTTTACAAATATCTCATTTGATCCTTCAGACAACTCTGGGTGGCAGAGGTTATTGTCATTCTCATTTTACAGATGAGGAAATGAAGACAAAGTTTCAAGGACTCACTCAAGGTCACACAGCTGTTAAATGTGTGATGCTGTATTTGAACTCAGGTCTTTTGACTCCAGGCCCAGAGTTCTATTCCCTGGCCTATCTAGCTGCCTCAAGAGGCCTTTCTAGATTTCCCCAGTGTTAGTTCTGTCTCAACTCCAAAAATTGTTTTGTGTATATTTTGTATTCATTTCAACAGTGGTCCATCTCTCCCTGCAGCAGAATGTTAGTTCTTTTAAGATGGGGAGAGGGTTTTCTTTTTTTTTGTTGTTTATTACCAGAACTTAACATAATGTTTAGCGCATAGTGGGAGCTTGGTGAATTGAATTGGATTTCCTTTGCATCTCTTCCTGGGAAGCTGTGGAAATTTCATCTAGCTTTCAGGCTATAACCCCTCTTTTCTGTTTCACTAACTCCATAGTTTTTTTCTTTCTTTCTGATGCCTTTAAATTCAACATGTGAAGAAATAAATTCTCCATTTTTCCTTTGGAATCTGTGTGTCTCTGATATCCCCTATCACCCTACTCATGTTGTATCCTCTGCAACAGGATACAACTTGTTCTTGCCTAAAGGAGGGACCACAAGATCTCTCTTTTTTTTCCACCCTGGGTCTTTCCTGTTTATTCTCAAAGGATGGTCCCTGGTTTTTATCTCACAGGTCCAAATCTTCAGTATGCCTAACCTCTTTCTCTACCAGTCCAGGGCCATGACAAGAGCTGTAGCCAGGCTATCTCTGAATAGGTGTAGTAGTGGTGGACAGGTCAGGAATGGGGGAAAGGAGAAGACCCAAGGGAAATCCCACTGGATGCTTTTTCATTCTGATTTTTGTAGAGGAGAAAAATCGAGTTTTTCATTTTACCTCTGCATCCTGGAGGCAGTATAGTGTAGTGGATCTGGAACTCAAAAAACCCTGAGATCAAGCCCTGGCTATGTGACCCTGGGCAAGTCACTTAACCTCCTAGAGCCCTAGGAAACTCTTTAAGACTACAAGTTCCAAAGAAGGTTCTCATCTGATTCTATCTTTGACACTTACTACCTCAGTAACTGTGGGCAAGTCAATTCATTTCCTGGGCCTCATTTTCCTCATCTGTAAAATAGTGCAGTTAAACTAGAGAGCCTTCAAAGTCCCTTCCACTGTCTATAAGGTGCATCAGTGAAGGGAATTTCCATACTGTTTGATTCCCAATAACCCTCTCCCTCGCAAAAAAGTTCTATCACCTTGGATATTGCCTTGCACATAGTAGGTATGTAATAAATGCTTTCCTTCTTTCAGAGTTAAGAGAAACATTCAGGACAGCTTTGAAGGGAAAAAGAGCCTTCCCACTGAGCTAATACCTATAGAGTGCAATAGTACACTACAGAGTGCTCTGGACATGTGCCACTTAAATGTAATTATTATTATCATTACCAGTATCACATAGTATTAATCATAATAAATCATACATATAATCATATATGATTAACACAAGTGCAAACACTCATAATGACAACTGCTTGAGCAGCAAAAGTGATCAGCTGATTATCCTTATGTGTGTGTGTGTGTGTGTGTGTCTGTGTGTGTACCTGCACATTTTATATATGAATACATGTGTATGTATGTATGAGCATTGGGGTGGTGCAGTGGATAGAGTGCCCACCCAGGGATCAGGAGGAATTGTATTTAAATTTAAATTAAATAAAACCTCTAGGCAAATCACTTAACCCTGTTTGCCTCAGTTTCCTCATCTGTAAAATGAGCTGGAGAAGGAAAGGGCAAATCGCTCCAGGATCTTTGTCAAGAAAACCCCAAATTGGGTCATGAAGAGTTGGACATGACTGAAGTGGCATACAACAAAAATGTCTAAGTATATGTATGTAAGCATGAGTATACATGTAAATGTCCATGTATATGTACCTGTGTATCTCTGCTTCAGGTCTTTAAGCTCTTGGACTCCTGAGCTGGAGAGATTTCTACTCTTCCCTTATTCTTTTAGTCACTATTGTATGTCAATTTAATGATGGCATGTTGGCATAGGTTCTGGATAATGGACAAAGCTCTCATGTCTTCACAGTCACCAGTGTAGTGAAACAGGGCTCTGTGCTTGCTCCCATGCTTTTTGCCATGTTGTTTTCAGCCATGTTGTCAAATACTTTCAGTGAGGATGAACATGGCATCAAGGTCAACTACCATGCTGATGGTAAGTTCTTCAGTTTGCAAAGGCTCCAAGCCAAGACCAAAGTGGAGGGAGTGTTGGTGCATGATTTTCTGTTTGCAGATGATTGTGCATTCAATGCAGTCTCTGAAGCTGAGATGCAACGAAGTATGGATCAATTCTCTGCTGCCTGTGCTAATTTTGGCCTAATAATTAACACCAAGAAAACACAGGTGCTCCATCAGCCACCACCACATTATCCATATGTGGAACCATCATTTATAACAAATGGAGAAATTTGGAATGTTGTGGATAAATTCATTTATCTTGGTAGTGTACTTTCCAGGGATGTACACTTCGACAATGAGGTTGATGCATGCATTTCCAGAGGTAGCTCAGTGTTTGGGAGGCTCAAAAAAAAAAAGTTTAGGAGAGAAGAGGTATTAGACTGACTACCAAACTGAAGGTCTACAGAGCCCTTATGCTGACCTCATTGTTGTATGCCTGTGAAACATGGACAGTCTACATGCCAGGAAACAGAATTGCTTCCATTTGAACTGTCTTAGGAAGATTCTGAGGATCACCTGGCAGGATAAGGCAAGAGACACTGAAGTCCTTGTTCGAGCTGAACTGCTAGGTATTCAAACTATGCTTCAGAGAGTGCAACTTCAATGGGCTGATCATGTTGTTTGAACGCAAAATGTATGCTTCCAAAAGACTATTGTATGGAGAACTCGCATGGGGCAGGTGATCACATGGTGGCCAGAAGAAATGATACAAGAACACTCTTCAGAACTTTGGCTTTGACTGTGCAACATGGTAGACACTGGCACAGGACTGCTCAGCATGGCGTGCCCACATCAGAAAGGGTGCTGTGCTCTATGGGCAAAGCAGAATTGAGACAGCACAAAGTAAACGTAGGATGTGCAAATTTGGGATATCCACCCCAAATATTCACATGGACTATCTGTGCCCAACCTGTGGTAGAGCATTCCGAGCTCGTATTGGTCTGATCAGTCATAGTTGGACACACTAAAATTTCACTTTATCACGGTAACGTCATTTTGGTCCTCTTCGAAGATGGACAATAACCAACCAACCAACGAACCAGTCACTACTGCAATTATCAAAGTTCTGGGCCTTAGGCATTCACTCCAATAATAAGCATAATAATAGCAATAAGTTTAACCTAGTTCACTGTTTACAAAGTACTTTGATATCCCAGTGCCAAATCACAGAGTGACAAGAGTCTGAAAGTTGGAAGGGACCTTGGCTGCCTCTGCTCCAACTTATGAAATATGAATTAGAGTTATATTATAACTGTAATATACCAGAGATGTGACTGGTCACCCATTCTCTGCTCAAAGACCTCCAAGGCAGGGAACCTCTCCCCCTAAGAGAGCCATTCTATTTATGGACAGCCCTAACCATTTGGAAGTTCTTCCTGACATCAAACTCAATGAGACCTCTTTGCAGCCAACCCTTCATTGTTCCTGGTTTTGTCCTGTGGGGCCAAGCAGAAGAGAGCCAGTCACTCCAATCATGCCAGTCATGCTAATCACACCAGTCACACCATGCCAACCACGTCAATGTGGGGCAGTCCTTCAGATATTTGAAGAGGACCATCACGTCCCCTCTGAATATTCTCTTCTCTAGATTAAGCATGCCCTTCAGCTGATTTTCATATGTCATGGTCTCAGCTCCAAACCCACCCTCCTCAGGAGGCCTTTTCTTTTTCCCCTCACTGCTGGTGCCTTCCTTCTTAGGTTACCTCCCATCAATGTGCTCCCTTCATATGTGTATGTGTATGTATATGTGTATGTTTGTATACATGTATGTATATATCAGACACTATGAAAAGAACCATGGGCATAATATATAAGACAATGATATTATTATAAATGACATAATAATGTTAAATAATACTATAATATGGTATCCTATTATAATATATAATATCTATTATGCCTATGTCTGTATTCATGTTGTCTGCCCCATTAGACTGTGACCTCCTTGAGAGCTGAGACTCATTTGCCCCTTTTGTATGCCCCCAGATCTTCACGCAAAATCTGGCACACAATAGGCATTTACTAACATACTATGGACAGATTAAAATGCATAATTTTTGGTGCTCATTACCATCCTGCAAGGGAGATAGGGCAGGAATGACAGAGGCTCAAGGTCACTGGCTAAAACCCCACCTTTCTTAATTCCTGGTCACTGCCCCTTTCCTTCCCCATCCTTCAGACTTCTGGGGCTGGCTCTGCAAATGTTTTTTATGGTCATTGCTAAAGCATATTTGAATTTTAAATTAGTTTTCTAGCTTTGAAAAAAAAAGGAACCAAACTGAGCAATGTGAGATGCCTCCTGGTACAGTGGAAATTCCAAGTTCAAAGCCTACCTCTGACAAATATTGACGGGGTGACCCTGGGCAAGTCATTAATTTTTCAATGGTTCAGGAAACTTCTAAAACTCTTAGTTATAGAGCAGGTGCTGCTTTCCTTTGGGAGTTCCTAGACCAACAGAATCCCAGCTCTGGGCCAAAAAAGATTAGTTACAATAATACCTACCATACATCTTTAACAGAAGTCACCCAGCAAGCTCTTGCACCCCTTGACTTGGGCCTGAAGGAGAGAATGAATGATGGAGCAGGTGATTTTTAGGGCTCTCTGCCCTTGGGACATGGTGGCACTCTCAGCTGAATTTTTCAGGCATTCTGTGCCTGAGTCCTCAGGCCATTTGTAGCACCTGGCAGAAAACTTTCCCATAAACACACAGCTAAAGAGGATTTGACCCAAGAGCAGTAGCCTCCAGAGCCTCCATGGTCTCCTCAACAGAGGTCCCATCTGACTCCTTTGTCTTTCCTTCATCCAACACTCACTCTTAGGTTACTGTAGAATCATGGGTCAGTCTAGACCCAGTGATTGCTTGAATCACCACTATGCCACTGTATGAGGGTTAGGCTCAGAGGATTGTAGATTTAGACTTGAAATGAGCCACTCCCCTCATTTTATTGTAACAGGTCTCAAGCATGGCTCATGCATATGTGACCTTCTTCATTGGTGGAAAGAGTGATTACTCAATGCTATATGTCTTCATGAGGGTTGGCTTAAGAGATCAGGATCAGAGACATTCTTTTTACCCAATTTGAGAGAACACATATGGTTCCATATTCTCATTGGGGAGAAACATGGACAGAAAGAGAACAGACTTTGATGGGCAGACATGTAGGGAAACTTGGCTTCCAAACCTGTCCCTCAACTCCAGCTAGCCTCTCTAGAGATTGGAAATTTCCCCATGGAAGAGATCAGGAGGTCTTTCTTATTTGGACTGAGATATCTCCCTCCTAGTAGAAGTGCTCATTCGCTGTGTATATAGTCTGGTACATTCTAATCTTTATAACTTCTCTGATTTCTGTTTGCTATTTGATTGCAAAAAATGGATGTATTGCTCTTCAGTTTAAGATAGTATTTTCTGTAACTAGCATTTGGTGGGAGGGGTCAGACTTTCCGACATAAGCTTGGGGCACTCTTTGCTCTTCAAGGCATCATGAACAGGAAAACAGATTGAACCTAAGTGGGGGAGGGGCCACAATCATTACCCTAGACTAGCAATGTTTTTTGGGTGGTAGATGGATATAAATCTATTCTAGTTGTCATCTTGTAGGAGATGAGCATGCTCAGCCTTATATTCCCTTCTGCTCCTGCCCAAGTAGAAATCAAAGTCTCTTCTGTTGGCAAGTGGACAGAATTCCCAAGACATCTACCAGAGCTTTCTCCAAATCTGCATTGAGACAGCCCATGTGAACCTACATTGCCTACACAGGCAACACATATCCTAAGGAAATGGGAGGAGGAAGAAATTGAAACACTGAAAGAAATGACTTGTCTAAGATCACACCTGTAGTAAGGTGGAAAACAAAGTGCTTTCTTCCCAACAACACATTGAGGTAGACATTGGAGATCTCATTCTCCTTCAGAGATATCAAGTGACTGATCCAGGGATACATGTATGTATCAAAGCCATTGTTCAAATCCAAGTTCTTGTGGTCTTCTGATCCTGTGTCTTTTCCACTATGCCCTGCCTCCCTGTCCTCTCACCCCATCTCTTTTTTGTTCTTTCCTCTCCCTGCATATAATCTTAGAGGAGGAACATATGTTCCTTAGAGATAATGGTAGCAGCTTTCTTCCCTTATTATCAGCTGCCTTTCTTCCAGGATTAAAATAAGCCACAGTATAAGGCCTTTTCCAAAGCTTGGCGAAATCAGCCACTGTATCTCATGTACGTCAGTTGAGGACCATCACAGTTTGACTATAAAAGCTAGGCTATAAAAGCCTAGCTCTGCTCAAACAAGGTCTCCTGGTGACATGGAGGCAATTCTGGGGTCTCCAAAGCTGGACCAGTAGAACCCAACTGATCTATGTAGTCTTTGAGGATGGGTTGTGGGTCTGGGCTGTATAATGGACTGTGGGGCTACCATCTTGGGTCTGGCTGAATGAACTTGGGAGATGGGAGGGGAAGGAATATACTACTTTGACTCTCCTAGACCATCTATTATGTATTGCATAGTGATCACAAGCAGTGGGAGGAAGGAGTACCTGCACCAAGGAAACCACAGCTCCTTGAAAATATTGAAGTGGGTGGAAATTGCAGAGAGGAGATTTTGGCTTTATGTCAAGAAAAACTTCCTAGCAATTGGAGCTAAACACAAGAAGAATGGTGGCCTCAGGAAGAGGTGGGGCCCTTCTCCCTTAGAATCAAAAGGGACTTTAAAGGTCATTGAGTCCAATTCCCTCAGTTTCTGGATGAAGAAACTGACGAGAGAAGTGTCAAGCCTAGCACTGCACAGCTGTTCATTATCTGAGGTGGGACTCAAGCCCACATCTTACTGGCTCCAAATCCAGTGCTCTCTCTGTCCTGACTCTTCAAGCAGAGCCTGGATAGTTGCACTTGTTGGGTATGTTACAGAAAGAATTCTTGTAGAATTGGACTCCACGAAGTCTAAGGGGCAAATTCAGGTTTGATTCTGAACAAATTTCCCAACAGTGAGTCAGATTCCTGTCATGAGAGCTGACCAGGACTTCTGTGACCATCTTGTCAAAAGCACATGGCAAAGGAATCCCCACTATACCATCCATGACAAGTGGCCATCCCGCCTTTGCTTGAAGATCCCCAAGAAGGGGAAACCACAACTCCTGGAGGCAGCTTTGGAACAGCTCGTCTTGTTAGAAAGCTTTCTGGATATGAAGCCTTGATTGGCAGCCTGATCCACACCAATGTTGTTCTGACTTCTGGGACCAAAGAGCACAGGCCCAGCATCTCCTCCACATGACATCCCTTCAAATACTCATCCTCCCCTCCTTCCGAGGCTTCTCTTCTTCAAACTAAACATGTTCAGTTCTTTGAATCAATTATCATGGACTCAAGTTCCTTAATCATCCTAGTGGGGACATTCTCCAGTTTATCAGTCTCTTAAACTATGGTACCTAGAAACGAACACTAAACTCTAGACAGGGACTAAAGAGGGTGGGTGTGTTCATCCTTTGTTGCCAAAGAAGACTATGCCATTAGAGAAATGATGACATGACTTGGACTTGACTTTGTTTTGAGTGAGGGAGGGCTGTGCAGGTCACCAGCCTCACTTCTTCTCCAGAGGCATCTGAATCCAGTGACCAGATATTCATCAGGATGACTGGAGGTGACCCAGGATGAGGCAATTGGGGTTAAGTGACTTGCCCAAGGTCTCACAGCTAGTGAGTGTCAAGTGTCTAAGGTGAGATTTGAACTCAGGTCCTCTTGACTCCTGTGCTGGTGCTATATCCACTGCACCACCTAGTTGCCCCAACTGAAGAGGATGGAGTACTGTGAGACTACCACTTCCCTCTTAATTCAGCCCAAGATCCTGATGACTTCTATTGAGCTTGTGGTCCACTAATAGCCCCATATCTGTTCAGAACAACTGCTGTCTCTAGGTATCTTCTATTTTATTTTCATGATGCTGATTTTTTGGTGCCCACATGCTAGATTTGACATTTATCCCTGTTGAATTTCACTTTAATAAAACGGCCAGCACTCAAATATGTCAAGACCCTTGTGGATCTTCTCAGGTCTTGCCTCTGTCATCCAGTAAGTTTGCTATGCTTTCTGGATGGGTGTTGCTTCCAAGTATGATGACCTTGTCACATAGACTTTTATTTAATTCATCCACAAAAATGTTAAATAGCCCAAGCCAAGCACTGTACCCAGGGGTACTTCCACTGGAGACCTCCTGTTGCATGGACATTGATCCTACTACTTTTTAAGTCCTGTTCAAAAGTAGAATGATCTGACTTGGAAGAGGTAGGCATCCCCATCTCTGTTGGTGATCTTAAGGAACCTTGTTTATCAAACTGCCATACTTGTTAGTGCCTCTTCCACTGCATTCCACCCCCCCATCTCCATGTCTTCGACAGAGAGAAACTGAGATCTGGGAAAGACCTTATCTTAAAGAGGTCAAGGTTTCCCACTACATCTAGGGTCCTTTCCAGTCACCCTGACCTATGTTTTACCATGGCATTCTGATGACTCTGGAGGAGTGAGACTGATGACTACACAGCCCTCCCTCACTTAAATCCAGTGCACCTGCAAATCAAGAGATCACCCTCCTGATGCCACTGGTCCTCTTTGAAAACAAAAGATAACAGCTGTCATTGTACTCCCTTTCCCATGTGCCTGGAAGGCCACTGTACCACCTAGCTGCCCTGATGTATTATCTATCCATAGAATATATGGATAGGCATCTAGCATAGTGTCCAGCACATAGCAAGCACTTAGAACAGCTAAGCTTGTTGGGTTGAATTGAATCAAACAAAGGCTTTCTTCTTTGATAAGCTTAGCATTGATTTCTGATTTTGCATAAATGTAATTGATCATTACTCCTTATCTATAGTTCTTCACATAATTTAGGTCTTTTGGGTACTCAGTCTCATCCCCTTTCAATTTCTCAAGTCCCATGAGTTTTGGATACTTGGGTGTAAAATTCCAATATTTATAATTAGGTCCAAAATTGGAAAAGGAATTCCAATCCCAGCCAATGAATGGTCCCCATTAGTTTATTTCCTAAGGAACCATAGCTACTCAGTACAGGTGACAGAGTTAGCCCTCCACACTGTGAAAGCTTGTAGATTTGTCACTGGTTGAGTGCATTTCTTGGGATCTCAGACTTAGAGATGGATAAGTTATCTAAGTTTATTTCATAAGTAATTTAAAATAATAGGAAAATATGAAGTCATAGAGCCTAGAGTTGGACTCATTTCCTCAAACTGCAAATTGAATTCAATTCAACATTTGCTAAATGCCCTACTGTATGCCGGGCACTGTGCTAGGTACAGAGGACACAAAATAAAAATGAAATATTCCCTGCCTTCGTGGGGCATGCTGACACCTGGGTTCCCTGAGAAAGGTCTTTTATGAGAGTTAGCAACCGAGCTAAGCCTTGAAGGAAGATCAGAATTCCAAGGGGTTGAGGAGAGGTAGGAGATCCTTGGGCAGGGGGGAGGAAGAAGGGTCTGCAAAAAAGTTGGAAGGTGGACATGGAATGTCATGGGCAGTACTAGGAAGCAAGCCACTGGGCCTGGAATACAGAGTTATGAAGACCCATAGTAGGAGGGCATGCAATATGAAATTAGTCTGAAAAGATTGGCTGGAGACAGAATGTGAAGGATTTTACGTGACTAGCATGCATAGGGATTTGTATTTAGCCCAAAGGGGCCTCTCATATGCCTTTGCATCAGCTCTCCTGCATGCCTGGAATGCATTGCCTTGTCCTCCCTCTTTCCCCTCCCCCAACTAAGATCCCAGGTTGCCTTCCAGGGTCTGCCCAAGAGCCACCTTTTACTTGAATTCTGTCCTTATTCCCCAGCATACCAGAGCTGGCCAATCATTATACTTCTTTGAATCCATTCTTGTAATAGTGAACCCTAACAAGATGTCAGCAAGGCTGAAAAAGAAAAAGGGACAGGCCAAATACACTTGCCTTTCCTGTTTGTGTGACCATACTGATTCCTCCATGATATCACCTTTCTGTAAGACTTCCTGGCCATCTATCAGTTAAGAGGGAGTTAGCAGGCTTAAGTGCTAGAGTTGGACACAGAAATAAAATTTGGGATGACCCAAGGATCTTAATCATTTGAATCTTCACCAGGTGTGGCATTCATCCACTGAGCTCCCAAATGCAGGAGGCATGAAAATAAAATTTGATAAAATAATTTCTCATTATTGTCTACAATCAAATGGGAGATTGTAGAAGGCACATTCAGTCTCACTCATTTGCAGGATCCTCTGCTGCTAAAAATTGGAAATTTAGTGGAGAATGAATAGGGCATGTCAGGAGATAGATGCGCTCTTACAAATTGGGTAATTGACTTTGAAACCCAATATTTGCTGGTAAATAGATAAAATGCTTGTGAGAGCACATTTGACAAGTAAATTGTGTGGCCTTAAACCCTTTCAGGAAGCAGGCAAGATATAAATAAATGAAACAATCAATTAACCAACTAAATAAATTGCTAAACAGCAATGTTATTTGCAAATAGGCAATACTATATGAAACACCACTAGTTTTTTCTGCCTTGTAATTTGTAACAATTTCCCACTGCAAATGAGAGCTTCTATTAGTAACAAAGAGTCCTGGAGAGAAGGACAATAGAGGGTTTAAATCCCTCTCTCTGTATGACCTGGGACATAATTTTACCTTTCATTGCCTCAGTTTCTTCATGAAAAAAATGGAGAGAACAGTACTTACAGAGACGCATGCCCATGGAGTTGTTGTGACAAAAGGCTTTTGTAACATTAAAATGCTATAGGAATGGAGGCTTCCACTACTAGATAATGGATTGGGGCAAGATGGCCAAGTCTCGTTCATTTCAGTCTCAATTGCCAAGTACATGGATTCATGATAGTGTGTTCAAGTTTCTTATGCAGAACATTCTTTTCTTTTCTTTTCTTCTCTTCTCTTTTCTTTTCTTTTCTTTCCTTCTCTTCTCTTCTCTTCTCTTCTCTTTTCTTTTCTTTTCTCTTTTCTTTTCTCTTCTCTTCTCTTCTCTTCTCTTCTCTTCTCTTCTCTTCTCTTCTCTTCTCTTCTCTTCTCTCTTCTCTTCTCTTTTCTCTTTTCTCTTCTCTTCTCTTCTCTTCTCTTCTCTTCTCTTCTCTTCTCTTCTCTTCTCTTCTCTTCTCTTCTCTTCTCTTCTCTTCTCTTCTTTTCTTTGGGACCACTTTCCATGAGGCACTTTACCTGAATACTTTCCCTCCCCCACTCACTTCACTAGTCTTCTCTCCCCCTTGTAATAACTTCATATTACTTTGTGTCTATGCACATAAACACGTATCTCCCAGTCAAACATAAGCCCCTTGAGGGTAGGGACTGACTTTTGTTTCAGATTTTGGATCCCTCGAGCCTAGCAGAGCGCCTAGAACACAGCAGCAGCTAATTAACAGTGTGCTGAATTTTTTTTTTGAACTTCTCATCTGAAGGAAGTTTGTCCTGAGTTTATTTATTTTTCTCCTAACAGTTTCTTCAGGAAGCTGTTTCTAGGTAAGAGTCAGAATACGAAACAATGGACAGAAGAAGTGAAAGATGGATAGAAGCTATCGGTCCTGGAAAATATCTGTTCTTTACAAAATTCATGAAGCAATTGTTAATCTAATCTAGACAGAGAGAAGTTAAGTGACTTATCCAAAATCACAGAGCTAAAAAGTAAGTGTCATAGAGAGGATTTGAACTCAGGTTCCAAATCTTCAAATCTAAGATTCTCTCCATCAGACTCTGCTGGTTCCCAAACAATCAACAAGTATCTATTAGCACCTATTCTGTGCCAGACCCTGGCACTCTGTCGGGTGCTGGGGTTATCAGGATAAAAATGAACCAGTGCCTGTCCTCAAGGAACTTACATTCTCCTGAAGAGGAAACAATAGGCACTCAGATGAATAAATACAAAATACATACAAAGAAAATTCAAAGTGATAGCAATGGAGGGTCAGGCAGAGGTATCAGGAAAGCTTCTTGAAGGGACTATTTTTTTCTTTTGACTTTGGGTTCCCAGTGCCTAGCAGAGTACTTGGCATGCAATAGGAGGTTAATAAATATTTGTTGAAATTGATTTTTTCTGAACTATCATTACAAAGGATATTTTCCCCAAATTTCTCTTTTCCCATTAAGAGTTTCTGTGGGAAACCTTGGAGATAGAACTTGAATGGAGATGAATGAGTTCCATATTCTCTCCTCATCTCTGCCTCTCAAAGTCTTTGTCACAGATTTCACAGAACTTCAGAACTGGAAAATTATTGGTCCAGAGGCATCTGATCTTATTCTAAGATTAGAGTTGTCTACCCTGGAAGGGATTTTCCAATCACAGTTGAGGTCACTTGGCGGGAGAGGGTTGGATTAGTCTGGTCTTACTGTGTGCTGGTGCTCAAGGAGCCATGGTCAGTGGGAACAGTAGAGTGCCAGAATGGATGACTCAGGGAGAAGAGACCTAAGATCAAATACCATAGACATGGTGGCTTACTTGTTGTTCTACATCCCTTAGACCTGGCTTATCTCTTACCCTTCACATATTCCATTTCCTCCCCAAATGCTCTATTACCATCCAGGATGGCCTCCTTCTTGCTCTCATTCCATATCACTAGATGGTCATCGTACCCTGTTCCCAACCACTCATGCTCCAGTATCCTTCCTATTTCCTTAACCTCCTAAATACCCTGACTGAAATGTCAATATGGTCAACACAATATGACATCAACACAAGACGTCACCACGATGGAGACCACTGTGGGGAGAAGTCTTCCTCATTCAAAGAAGTCCTCATACTAATGCTCTCCCTCAGCCCCTTAAAACTTGGCCCCAACCTCCCTTTCCAGCCTTATCATGGCTACACACATTGTAGTCTAGCTAAGTTGAATTTCTTGCACATTTCTTGCACAATTTTCATACACAATTCATCTCTTCCAATTTTCCTACTTTCCATTGGCTCTCCTGTATGCCTGGAATATAGGTATGCAGACATACCTACATATATATGTGTAGCAATGCTTCCAGTCCAATAAATACACGTATACATACCCAGATATCTATAGCAATGCTTCTAGACCAATATCTACATCCATACACATGCATACACATGTACACACACACAAACACACATACGTGCACACTCACACATTGGACAGTCAAATCAGTCTACTAAAAACATCAAGGCACCCTCAGGAAAAGACAGATCCTAAGCATGTCCTGAGCAAATCAAATCACTACTACCTTAACTACCATCTCCCCTCAGAACATGATGAGACAGCACAGGGCTCTAAACCTAACAGCCTTAGGAAAAGCAATGCTTTCAGTCTAGTATCATCCTGGGAAGCAGATCCAGTGGAAATCCTTCCTGGGAAGTAATGGCTCCTGTAATATCCATAGCTACGGACGACTAGAAAGGAAAATTCTTACCACCAAGTCTTTGGTAGTCACTGCCCATAATTTTCAGAAATTCCATCAGAAATTTTATCAGTGGAAATGAAATTAAAGAAGAGACATCACCATCCACTTTGCCAATGCACACTAAAGACCATGGGACCTTTCCATCTTACCTAGAGCTGCAACCTTCCATCTGTGTTTTTTCCTCCATTAGAATATGATTTCCTTGAGAGCAGAGATTGTCTTACATTTCTGTTTTCCTTGCACACAGTAAGTGCTGAATACATGCTCTGTTCACATATCTGTGCATTTATATGTGGTCTGTACCGGCCAGACTATAAGCTCCTTGAGGATAGGAGCTATTATTGCTTTGGTTTTATATCTGTCTGGCTTAGCATCAAGTTTGACACATATTAGGAACAGGATACATGCTTGTTGATTGATTGAAGATGTTGACTCAGGAACCCCATCAACTGCCTTATTTCCCTAAGTTTTCATGCATTTATTCAGTCAACAAACATTAATTGAAAATCCATTATATGCCAGGTATTACACAAGGTGCTGTGGGCAGGGCAAAGAAACATATGATCTAATACTTGCCCTCGGAGCGTTTGGAACCTAGTATGGATGGTAAAACTCAAATAGTATCTGTATCACAATCTAGAATGCGATAAGCACCCAAAGAGATTTTGAAAAAAATATTCTAGAAATTCAGAGACAGACATGCCAGGTCTTTTAGCATCTCACTTAAGCCTTTTTCGAGACGTGTGTGTGTGTGTGTGTGTGTGTGTGTGTGTGTGTGTGTGTGTGTGTGTGTGTGTAAATTTAGTTAGTTATACTTTTTTATAGCAATTAACTTGCTTTTAGTCTAGGGGCCATATAATGGCCCTTTGGTACTTGGGAACCTTTCCTCTGCTTTTTTTTAATGGAGTTTGTTGGTCCAAAAATTATTAATACAATCTCAGTAATTCAGATCACCTAGTTAAGTAAATTCATTACATTCAGTCAGAAGTTTGATTCTCTGCCTTAATTTAAATTTCCTGTATTTCTAGATAACCCAAGACTTTTTCTATATTTTCAGCAAAATCAGTATAAAAGATACAGTTAAGCAAAAGAAATGAACAGAATGTGTTACAGTGCTTATTACTGGATAGGTGTGAAAAACTGGGGGAATGTTCCTCAAGGAGGTCATTACAAACAACTGGTAATTTCATTTGGAGTCAGTCGTCTGTTCCAACATGCCTACAGGGTTCTGATGGCTCCCGTCAGTCTTTCCTTTATCTGCTATGGCTCCTTTCACTTCTCCCTTTCACTAGTTGGCTCTGTATTAAGGATCCTGCACTGAAAAGTGCAGCTTGTGAGTATGGGTGGGGCTGGGGAGGATCTCATGGCTGTTTCTGTTGCTCAGGTCCATTAGTCTCTACTACTTCCGCTTAATTTGCTCTCTTGCAGGTAGTGTATTTTAAAAAAAATTTTGAAAATGACGACCCAATTCCAGCTCACAGATTGCAATAGTCCAAATTACACTCAGGACTTTGTGGGAATGCTTGACCTTCTGAACTACAAATTCCAGAATGTCACTCAGTTCTCAAACCCTTATTAAATACATATTAAATAAATGGTTGTTGGCTGTTGTCCTTCGTCACCGAAGAGGATCAAAATGACATCACCATGATAAAGTAAAGTTTCAGTGTGTCCGACTGTGGCTGATTGGACCAATACAAACTCAGAATGGTCTACCACAGGTTGGGTATAGATAGTTCATGTGAATATGTGGGGTGGATATCCCAAATCTGCGCATCCTGCGTTTACTTTGTGCTGTCTCAATTCTGCTTTGCTCAAAGAACACAGCACCCTTTCTGATCAGGGCACGCCATGCTCAGTGGTCCTGTGCCAGTGTCTTCCATGTTGCACAGTCACATCCAAAGTTCTTGAGAGAGACCTTGAGAGTGTCCTTGTATCATTTCTTCTGGCCACCATGTGATCGCCTGTCTCATGCAAGTTCTCCATACAATAGTCTTTTTGGCAAGCATACATTTTGCATTCCAACAATGTGACTAGCCTATTGAAGTTGCACTTTCTGAAGCAGAGTTGGAATGCTTGGCAGTTCAACTCAAAGAAAGACTTGAGTACCTGATAAGTTATCCTGCCAGGTGATCCTCAAAATCTTCCTAAGACAGTTCAAATAGAAGCAGTGCAGTTTCCTGACATGGCGCTGATAGACTGTCCATGTTTCATATAAACATAACATAACATAAGCATATAACAATGAGGTCAGCACAAGGGCTCTGTAGACCTTCAGTCTGGTAGTCAGTCTAATACCTCTTCTCTCCCAAACTTTTCTTTGGAGCCTCCCAAACACTGAGCTAACTCTGGCAATGCGTTCATCAACCTCATTGTCAATGTGTATATCCCTGGAAAGTATACTACCAAGGTAAGTGAACATATCCACAGCATTCTGAACTGCTCCATTTGTTGTAACCAGTGGTTCCACATATGGATGATCTGGTGGTGGCTGATGGAGCACCTGTGTTTTCTTGGTGTTAATTATTAGGCCAAAATTAGCACAAAATGGACAAAATGTACGAAAACATCTGCAAAGATGATTCCACTCACTATTGGCACATGGAACGTGTGCACACTAATAGACAACATGAAATCCAGTAGACCTGAAAGAAGAACTGCTCTTGTTGCTAGAGAACTCAACAGGTATTGCATCTAAATAGTAACCCTGAGTGAAACAAGGTTGGCAAATGAAGGCCAGCTTACTGAGATGGAACTGCATACACCTTTTTCTGGAGTGGGTGCAGTGAAGCGGAGCACTGTAAAACTGGTGTGAGTTTTGTAATCAAAAATAATCTAATCAGCAAGCTGTTATGCCTGTCAAAAGGAGTGAATGACAGGCTCATGACAATACAATTGCCACACTCAGGAAAACCCCATGCCACCATCATCAGTGCCTATGCTCCCACCATGATAAATTCTGATGAAGTCAAAGAAAAATTTTATGAAGACCTAGAGACCTTTACTGTCAATGTGCCAAAACAAAACAAGCTTATAATTTTGGGAGACTTTAATGCTAGAGTAGGCTCAGACTACCAGACATAGGGAGTCCTAGGGAGGAATGGAGTTGGAAGCAGCAACAGCAATGGTCATTTACTGCTGAAGACTTGTGCATCACATGACCTTCTTATCACCAACACTATCTTCCATTTATCTAAACACAATAAAACTTCATGGATGCACTCTCACAGAAAACATTGGCATCTAATAGACTATGTGATTGTAAGGAGAAGAGACAGACAAGATGTGAGAGTGACAAAGGTAATATGTGGTGCAGAGCGCTGGACTGATCATAGACTTATCCTTTCCAAGCTAAATATTCACATTCATCAAAAGCGCTGCCCCCAAGGCAAAATGACTACCAGAATAATTAATGTCAACAAATTAGAGCTCTTCTCTGAGCATGAACAGTTTGTTGTTAACTTGGAGGGAAAGTTGAGCCAACACAGTTGGCAATAGTTTAGCAGAAAAGCAGTGGGCAGCTTTCAGAGATTTGGTGTATGGTATTACATTTGCTTTTCTGGGTCAGAACACTTGCAAACATCAAGACTGGTTTGATGAAAATGATGGGGAAATTCAGAAGCTGCTAAATGAAAAATGGGAACTCCTCAGGATTTACCAACAGGATAGTTCATCCACCTCTAAGCATTTAAGGCAGCATTTAATTCCATCAAGAACAAAGTACCAGAAAAACTCAGAGAGATGCAGAATTCCTGGCTCAGTAAGAAGGCAGATGAAATTCAGTTTTATGATGGTAGGAACCATCCAAAGTGCTTTTATGATTCCCTGAAAGCTATTTGTGGATCAAAATCCTATGGTGCATCAGAACTACTCAGTGCTGATGGAGCCACGTTGATTAGTGATAAGGACATGATTCTAGAGAGATGGGCTGAACACTTCCATAGTATTCTCAACAGACCATCATTCAATCAATGCTAAGGTCATTGACCTTTTACCTCAGGTTGAAGTCAATCTCTCCTTAGCTGAACTTCCAACTGAAGAGGAGGTTTGGGAGCCATTAGGCTCCTTTCATGTGGCAAAGAACCTGGTATTGACTATTGCAGCTGAGATTTACAAGGTATGGGGACTACTGCTCATACAAAAGCTGACTGAAATTTTCCAGGTTATATGGCAAGAGGAGGTTATCCCCCAGGAATTCAAGGATGCCTCCATTGTCCATCTCTATAAAGGTAAAGGGAATAGATTGTCCTGCAACAACCACAGGGGCATCTCTCTCTTAGTTATTGCTGGCAAAATTCTTGTTAAAGTCCTCCTTAATAGATTTCTCCTTCACCTGGAAGATGGTTGTATACCTAAGAGCCAGTATGGCTTCAGAAAGGACTGAGGAACAGTTGATATGGCATTTGAATTAAGAAGAGTATTGTGGCAGTGTGCAGGAAATATAAGAGGGGGAGAGCAAACCAATTTGGAAGCTACTTCAGGAGTTGAGGTAAGAGCTACTGAAGGTCTGAACTAAGTTAGCAGCAACCACAAAGGCAAGGAGAGATGTGTGAGATATTTCACAGGAAAATTTCAAATGGCTTGACAATTGATTGGATATGGAAGATGAGAGAAATGAAGGAAGAAAAAGGCAAAATTAACAGTATTTTATAAATAATAGAGATGAAAGGACTAAAAGATAATCTACTCTAATTGTATCGGTGAGGAAACTGATGTTAAATGTGGCTTAGTAGATTGCTTAAGGTACTATGTCAGAAATACCAGATCCAGGATTACAATCAAGATGTTTTGACTTTAACCACTGTGTTTTTCTCAATGATCCTGGCTGGGAGTGATGAGGAGGGGGGGAGAAGTTTGGTTTATGCTGGTCTGTAATCACTAGTGACTACCCCTCTTATATAGATTTTGGACTCCAATGTTTCATCTCTGAGTATAGATCTTAACTTCATATGTACATGATTGTGTAGCTTGTCCTTTGTTTTTGAAGGGGATCATGACATCAGAAAAATGATGCTATGACTTGCAAATGAATTGCATTTAAGTGAGGAAGGGCTGTGCCAAGTCACCAACCTCACTCTCTCCTTCAGAGCCATCAGGGTCCAGTGGCCAAATATAAATCACAATGATTGGAGATGGCCTAGGAGACTTTAATTTTTTTAAATTAAAATCTTTCTGAGTTCTCACTTTGATTGAGGCAAGACCCATTCAGTGATTAGAGCTGTTTAAGAAGAGAGCCAAAGGATGAGCCCAGAGGTCAAAATAATAGATGTATAATGGAAATTGAATAGATATGAGCAATGAATCATAGCATCCTTTTAAAAAAAACTTTGTTTCTGCTTTTTGTTTTTATGTCATGATCATTTCACCTTAAATCCATCCTTCACCCTCCTCTCCTGCTTCAACCTAAATTGTGCCACTATTGACTTTGACAAGAAAACTAAACTTCAGCAGACTGAAAAGCATCTGAGAGGATGTGAACACATTGATCAACACATGATCATGAAGAAAATTTCTATAGAGAAAATCAGCCAGAGAAGAAAAAATAAGCATGTTCTCTCCGGAAGGCATCGAGGTGCCAGACTCGTATTTCACCCCTCTGGGGAAAGAGCCACTTTGCCAAACGCCAGCACTTCGTTGAGTGCCAGGAATGAAAGTAACAGAAGCAAACTGTCTGAAAAGGAGATTTTCAGAAATGTACAAAGGACCCTCAAAAATATTTTCTTAGTCACTTTTTTATGTAATAAAAAATAAAACATATTTTTTTATGTCATCATTGCCTCACCCATTGTTTTAATTTAGAATTTAAACACCTATGGCCTAAAAATTAAAAGTAGCGTGTGGCTATAAATGGGCATTGCTTTTGAATTGGTCCTGTGTGTATGCCTCTGTGTGTGAAGGTGTGTGTCTGTGTGTCTGTGTAGAGGGCATGGCAGAAAAATAATAAAAATAATCATAATTAACATGTGTACAGCACTTGCCATGTGCCAGGCATTGTGCTAGTTGCTCAGCATGTCCACGGACCAGCAGGTGATGCTTGACTGGCTCTAGCTCACTTCCATTGTGCATGCGTGAACAACTCCTGCATTCCAGTCTTAAGGAATCTGTTCCTCATCAACTGATCTATCTTGTGTAGTTGGGACCTCCTTGGTCCCTTCAATTCCTAGGTTCTCCCCTAAGTATCTCCAAGATTCCTACTCAATCTAAGGGTATGAATTTTCCCAATAATAATTCATAGCTTATTAAATGGCTAGAGCCCCCACTCCCCAAAGAGCTTCATGTCTTTCAATTTTGTGTGACTCCCAAAAGGATCGCCCGATCATAGGTAGATTAAAGTATATTTACTAAGCAGAGTCACAGTTAACAAGATATAGGGGCAAAATTCTGGAATAACAAACCTATTTTTGGGTAGGGTCTGAATTCTTAACACTTCCTTTCTTCTTCTGTGTCTTGTTTTCCCATAGACACACTTGAAATATTTTGTTTTTATTGATTTGGTTTTCGCATCCTGGTCTTAAGATTATGTAGGGGAAAGAAAGTGGGAAATTGTCTCTTCTAGTGTCTGTTCTTTCCTGTGCCTTTCTCAAATAACAAGAGTTATTTCTAGACCTTTCCTAACAAATCTAGAGGAAGTATCACACTATCACTGTTTCCTGATGTCCAGGACTTCGGGTCTGAAGTCACCTGGGTTGCTTGGTGTCCTAGGCATCTTTTCCTAATGTTCCCTTGGAACCCAGGCAGGGTGAAAATTTCTGAAGTGGAACCAGAGGGGCCATCAAGTCTATTAATCAAGAGAGAATATCACTATATGAAGAGAAAGAGAGATGTAGAAGTGCAAAGCTTTTTCTTTCTTTTCATAATCCTTGGGCTAGTGACTCTCCAGATACCTTGTGATGTATTATATAGGTCTTTATATGACCTTTTACACAAAATGTTTTGAGAATCATTTCTATCTTTTGTCCAGTTACTGTACTGAAGATTTTAAAAACACCTGCCCACATTGATTGAGTGTCGCCCCTAGATTCTCTATGGCAGCTGTGCCCAGAGCTTGGAAAGGAGACAATAGCTACTTCAAGTCTGAATCCTAGGGCAGAGGACTATGCATAGCAAAGAAGTAAATGAAGGAGGAAAGGAATCTTTACTTAAAAACATCCAAACAGCACACATCAACAATGATAACAATGGCACTTTAAGGTTGGTAAGTGCTTTACATGTATTATATGATCCTCACAACAACAATAGGACATAGATGATCCTCATTTTACAGATGAGGAAATTAAGGCTAAGAAGTGACTAGCCTCATGTCACCCAGCTGCTCTCTAAGGCAGGATGAAACTTGTGTCTGCCTGATCCAAATCCACTGCTCCTTGCATTGTGCCACACAGGTGTTTAATTAAGCTCCTACTATGTGCAAGATACCATGCTTAGTACAGGAGCTGCGAAGATCACATTGGATAATAGAATTTGAGCAGGAAGGAACCTTAGAAGCCATCGAGTTCAACCCTTCAGTTTGCATTTGAGGAAACTGAGGTTCAGATTGGTAAAGTGAGAAGCCCAAGGTCACATATAGCAATTCTCAGAGCTAGGATATGAACCCAGATCCATTGTGCCTGCCAGTACATTATGCTGACTCACAGCTTTTAAAGATGGTAAAGCTTCTACCTTCAAGGAGACTATTGGGAAATTAAAGGATGTGACGTAGACAACGTATACATGAAGCATGGGATGCACTTGGCCTTATGATTCTTTTGTGCAGAACTTCTAGTGAGAAAACTCTTTCTATCAGTGTAGATCTCTTACTGTAGTGGAATTGCAGAGAGTTGTCTGGGCCATGGAGAGATTAAATGATTTTCCCAGAGTTATAGACAATACATGTCAGAAGAGAGATTCAGTTCTAGGTCTTTTCAGCTTTGAGGCCTCATCTCCATCTATTCTGCTACACTCTTTTTTCTGAAGTATAATACACATTGATTGAATACCTCTCATTTCCTGGGCTTCTACCCTTGGCAGTCTGGTCACATTGGCTATTTACGTTTACATAGTTTCTTCTAGCTTCTCCATCCCTTGTTCAGCTTTGGAAATCACGAGTTTCCACAACAGTGATGCCCCTGCCACAACTGCAGAATCATAGATTCAGAGTGGGGAAAGTTCTGCTCAGTGACCACCTAGTTGGATCCATACATGAAAGGATTCCCCACTACACTGTTCTCATCAAGTTTTCATCTAGACTTATATAGAAAACTTCTGGGTGGGGGGAGGGGAGATTCCATTGTCTCTTCCCTATTGATCCAATCACCAGCCTACCTATTTGAGTTACAAGTCACGCTTCCAATTTCTTCATCCTTTCTGGGGGAAAAAGTGAACATATCTACAACTCCATGGCAATTCAATTTCTTTCCATTCAGATTGACTTGGAGGTTCACAATGATCTTGGGCAATGCAGCATTGAGGAGGAGAATTGCAAAGTATAATTCTGCCACTGAAATCTTTAAGAAAAGAGTGATTAATTAGAAATCCCACACAAGTCTTCTAAAAGGCTTACTCATAAACTCATTCTATAAAAAGAGGATCTGATATTTTCTGTGTGGGGTATTTCCACAAAACCTCTCCAAGGGACTTGAAACTCCAGTATTGTCCAGAATCAGAGAATTTCAGAGCCCATTAAAGGGCCTCAGCAGGAGTCAGTCTAACCTATGCCTGCACAAGGATCTCCTTCCAACTCATCAGCTCAATGGGCATCCAACCTCTGCTATGGGTCAGCAAACATGAAGTATTACCTCCCCGTCAGCTAATCCCACTTTGGATGAGCTTTAACTATGGGAAGACTTTCTCCAACACCAGTTTTAAATCATCCTCTCTACAATATACAGCCACTGTTCCTAGTCTGCTTTCTCAGGATTTGCAGTCTGCCTCACAAACCCCAAAGTCTGGTAAGGATGACTGTCACTTCTACATAAAGAAATCATTCTAGAAGAGATCCCAGACAAAATAAGATGGTAGGTTTAGAATGGAAAGAGATATTAGAGGTCATTTGGTTTAGCTCTTCTCGCTTTATCAGTGGGAAACCAAGGTTCTGAAAAGTAAAATAGTTTGTGTGAAATAAAAAAGGGAGTAAGTAAGAGTGGTAGGATTTGAATTCATGTCCATGCCTCCAGATCTAGCATTCTTTATACTGCATGGCATTGCCATTTGTTCATTCACTCATACAACAAATGTTTAAGACTACGCATAGTGTAACATATGTGTTCACATATGTGCATGCATACATACATATATTCACAGCTAAGTGACCTGTCTATGGTCACAGGAATACTATACTTTAAAAGCAGGGCTCTGTGCTGAGTCTTCCTGACTCCAGGGCTAGCTGTCTTTCACTGTGCTAAAGTGGATCTCTTTTCTCCAGGAAATACTCAGCCTGGAAGTTACAAACAAGCTGCTCATCTGCATTAGTGGGAGGAGTTTGTACACCAGGAATACTCCCTATTCCTCTCATCATTGGTCTGATTAAAGGCAACAAAACATAGACCCAAAGCAAAGACTCCAAGCCCGGGCACTGTTAGGCACTATAGGATGACCAGACATGAAACTTTTACTCTCAAGGGACTCACAATCTAGTGGGGAAGGATGGAACATGCACAAATAATGGTGATGCAAGGTTGTATTGATAAGGTTCATAAGCATGTTTCATACACAGTGCTTGGGAGACCCATACTAAGGGGACTGGGCAATTGTGATTTCAGCAAAAATCAGAGCGGAAGCCTGCAGGTCCCCAGGATTGCTTACAGAGCTCTGTGCATGGGAATGCTGGCTGGTGATGAAGGGTGGAGAGCTAGAGCTTGCCGCTTTCCCGGCTTACATCCAAAAAAGCAACGTGTGTGACAGCTTGCTGAACGGAGAGCTCTGTTGAAAGTCAGGGATGGCAGATGGGTTGGAGGCAGCTAAGAGTGTTTAGAGTTGCTAAGCAGGTCACATAGCAGGGATGAAGGACAACAGATGGGCCATGTGACTCTTAGACTAGATTCTATTGGTCCTAAAATGGCCAACCAGGAGACTAAAATCTCAAAAAGTGGAGCAAATCATTGGACAGGGTGTTTAGACAGAGATGGAAACAATGAACTTGAAATGCTGGGTTCTTGAGTTTGGCAAACTGTGGCCTCATCGTCACCTGAATGATGATGGATCTGAATGAATAAATGAATAAATCTCAATAATTAACTTAGGGATGTGAGGGAAGAGGAGAAATCTTGTAAGAGGGAAGGGAAACTTATTGGAAAATGTCAAAACAAGACAGAACATTTTTGAAGGAAAGAGTTGACAGGCTATGAGAAATAATGGGATTAAGAACTCAGATGGATGACTGAGGAATGGTTAAACAAATTGTAGTTCACTCATATAATTGAATATTATTTTGCCATATGAAATAACAAATCTGAAGAATTTAGAAAAGCATCCTATGGCTCAGTCATCTTTTTTTTTTTTTTACTATTTTTTCCAACATGACACTGCATTTCCTGTCTCTATACACTGGCTATCTTCCATCCTAGGAATTCCTTTTCCTCTTCACTTCTGCTACTTCCAATTTCTATTTACTTTCAAAACTCAACTCCAGTTCTGCTTTTACCTGATCCCTCTCCCCAGTTGCTACTGCTTTTTTCCCCTTTTTTGCTTATGCTCATAAGCATACATGTTGTCTCCCCCATTAGAACATAAGCTCCCTGAGGACAGAGACTGTCTCACTTTTATCTTTGTATCCACAGTTCTAAGTTCAGTCCCTGAAACAGAGGAGGTGCTTACAAATGCTTACTGATTGCCTAGTGTAAAGACATAAGGACTCCTGTAGAACAGAGTAAGAACCAGAAATATGATAAAATAGTGACTACAACAATGTGAAGAGAAAGAAGAAAAGAAGGAAGACTAGAACTCTTTGTAATTAGAGAAACCAATTTGGACACTATTGAAGAATTGAGAAATTGAAGAGAATCCCTTCATTTGACAGATGGGGGACTACAGGTGTAGAATATCACATACATTGTCAAGCAAGTTTGATGGGCTAGTCTGACTGAGCAATTTTTTAAATCTTTCTTTTTAAAACATTATTCAAAAAGGTAGTTTGCTGCATAAGGGAGGGTAACGACGTGAATATGATGTTAAAAGAAAGAGAGAGATTTTATCACCATTACTGACGATGACAGTGATGCTGATAACAACAGCACAATGGAATGCTTAGCTTTGGAAAGCAGAAAGTTTCCATCTAAATAAAGGAGGAAAAACACTTCTTTCCCAGAGTTGTGAAAAAGAATGAGTAAATGAATGCAGAAATGATGGATAAAGCTCTTTCTGTTTCTAATATGAATAAAGAATAATCAGAGGGCAATGAGAGTGGCAGATATTCTAAAGAAAAGAAAAGAAGGTACTCCTGTTGTTGATGAAAATCAAGCTATACTCCACTGGGTCTTCTAGTGTGTGCTCTGTCCAGTCCTATAGACTAGCTTAAAAAAACCTCAGCCTATAGAAATCTTCCCACCTGGCAGATTCCCTTTCTTCATCTTTAGCAATAGGTAACAAATAAGATCTAAGTAAGGCTAACTTAGGTGGGTTTCTTTCTCAGCTTCCCCAATTGTGCTCTCTCTCTCTGTCTCTCTCTGTCTGTCTGTCTGTCTCTCTCTGTCTGTCTCTGTCTTTCTGTCTCTCTTTCTTTTCTCCCTTTCCTTACTCTCCCCACCTCAAGTTTCATTTTTTCTATCACCTACATCTTCCAATGTATTCTTCTATGCCACTCCTTTCAAAGGATATCCCTTGAGCCATCACTTAAACAAATAATAACAAGGAGGGAGAAAACAACAGTCTGGCAAAGCTATACATTTATATATACACATATACATTATGTATATGTATTACACTCATATACATACATAATATACCTATTTCTATACATACACACACATATACACACATGTAGTCTGATTTTCTTGGGAGTGTTCAACAGCCATAGCTCTCCCCACCTCCATGATTCTGTGTCCTTCTGCTCAGAACACTGGGATTTGTTGACATTCTGCTAAAGGCATTCAATTTAACACACATTTATAAGTATGTTGTACATTGTGCTAGGTACTGGAGACACAAACCAAAGTTTTATCTGTCCCTGTCTCCAAGGAGCTCACATCTCTATCTCAGTGGCTAGTACCTGTGTGAATCCCCAGAGGCTGGCAAGCTTTGCCAATTTTTGTCCTTTATTTGTCCTTGTGGTTTGCCTTGAATTCATTCCTCTGGTGTTAACCTGCCTCCTCAAGTGGGAAACAAGGCTTCCATTTTCAATTCCTTCCCCATTTTGGACTCTACTTCTGGCTCTACTCTAAAAGTTCTCTCAAGAAAGAGAGAAGGGAAGCAAAACAGTCCGCAGAGTATAAACATGGATCAGGTATGGATCAGGTAATTTTATTCCCACCTAGAAAAAGGAATGCTAAGTCATTCAGGAACATACAGTGATTGTGACAGAATTCAATAACTTACTAGTACAGTCAGTTAGGAGGCTAATATTCAAGCTTCATTGGGGTGTTGTAAACAGATTCTTTGGCATTTGTATTTTACTACTTCAGCCTGATGGAAACTGCGTAGTCTTTTTCTCCAGTGATCTCTCTCTGCAGGCAAGTCTTTCCCTTTCACTGGTCTTGATGCTACAAAGGCTTTACTGGCCACTGGTCTCAAATGGCTCCGGAGGAGAAAGTGAGGCTCGTGACTTGACATCCCTGGCTCACTTAAATCCAATTCACTTGCATGTCATGTCATCACTTCCCTGAGGTCACAGTTATCTTCAAGAATGAAAAACAAACAACTAGCCACTGTCCTGTTGCTTAATTAACCAGAAAATGCAAGATGTTGGTTGACTTTTGTTATTACATAAAGCTTTCTACCAAAAGAAAGAGGATGCAAATGGGAGGCGGCCCCATCCCAGACATAGACTTGTGGCCTGGTGGAAGAAAATGAGACCTGACCAGATTCTCTGGACAGTTTAAAAGAGTCATTCTTGTTCTTTAAGGATGGAAGAGGAGGCCTGAAGGATGGGCTTGGCCCCTTTAGTATTCCCATGGAGTTCTGACTCAACAACAAATTAAAAGACCTTCTGTCATCACATAATAGGAAGCCCTGAGTCACCAGGCTGAGGATACCTGTAGGTGCTCTGAAGGGGGTGGGGTAGAGCAACACACATGTTAACATGTTGGCTTAGCTTATCCCTGGGTGGTAATATGTAGTCCACAGTAGGAAGTCAATGTGTTTGCAGATAAGTATTTGCAAATCATATAGAATCATAATCCTACAGCTGGAAGGGACCTCAAAGGCCATCAAAATCAAACCTTTCATATTACAGATAAGGAAACTGAGGCCCATAAAAGTTATATGACTTCTCAAGGTCACTCAGGAAATGTGTCAGAGGTGGATTATGAACTGAGGTCCTCTAATTCTGGAGGTAACTTAAAAGAAAAGTCATTTGAAGGAGGTCATTACCACATGGTTTTCCATCCAGGACTGGTGACCTGCAATTCAAGTTATTTGCAGAATTGTAGCAGGAACCAAATAAATACTATGAACCATGAATAGCACTCCCTTCTGAAGTACCCACGTTGACACTGCCTCCCATGAAAGGTGTGGAATTCGGACTAGCTGAAGTACTTAAAAGCCAGGTTTTCTTCACTCTATTTGGGGGAGCTGATGGCCCATTTTAACCCCTTTATTCCACTGTCAGGCTGAAAGTTGAGATTCTGGCAGGGCTCCAGACTCCAGGGCTCCAGGACCAAGTGGGAACAGAGTTTCCTGACTTAAATTTCTGGACTAACTTGAAGCCCAGTTAATGGCAGCTGGTGAGGAGAGCATCTACAAATTCCACGTTGGGAACAGAGCCATTCTCATTTGCAGTCAATATCAGGAGGGCGACTTGGATACCGAAGCTACTTGAAATATAACAAATTCCAGTCCATTGCTCCCCCTTTACAAAGAAATCTGTTCAGTCTTTGCAGGCAAATAGCAACATATTGCCTGTTCTTAAGCAGGATCATATGCTGCCATATTTCTGAGACTCAGAAAGAAGCAATGTTTCAAAACACATGGATGATTTTCAACCCAATCTTGCCTCTTATTGAGTTGGGGAGGGGCCCCTAGTCCCCTTGGTCTCTTGGTCCCAGAAACTTTCTTGGAAAAAAAAGATGCTTTAAAGTTCCATCCAGAATGAGGTCAAGGAAGGAAAACAGAGAAATTTGGAATGCTTGTGGAGACTCTCCTTCACCCAGCAAATTGAGCACTTAAAGTCAGTGGAACAGAGGAGATACTGAAAAGGTGTTGGTATTGTAAACAGCACCTGTGGGCAGCCTGGTCCCTAAGGCTTCCATGGATTATCTGACTCCCACCTGCCTTTCCATTCTTATTTTATATTGTTTTTCTCCAGAGCCTTGGATAGTGCATAGCACATATACAGGCTTGTTGATGGATAGATTCATGAATTTATTTATGCATTCTCTGTTCCATTCTAGCTGTTCTCCTTGCGTGACATTCCACCTCCCTCTTCCTGCCTCTATGTCGAGAATGTTTTCCCTCCTCCCCTCTGCCTCTTGGAATTCCTCACATCATTCAAAGTACAGCCTAGGTAATAGCTCCACGCAGCCTTTCCCAGTTCCCTAATTGCTAATGCTCTCCCTCTTGAATTTTCTTTGTGTCATTTTGCATAAAGTTTGCAGCGTAGTACTTATGTAGTGTCCTTTTGGGGCTCACTCCCTTAACCTCAGCTCTACCACTGAGCTAGGTAACCCTGAAGGTTGTACTAATTTTTAATACTGTCATTCATGAGCCCCCATATGGTTTCCTCCCCAACACTGATCAACCCATGCTGTTCCATTAGCTTTCTACAAAGGGCTTTCCTGAGAGAGTAGAGCAAGAGTACTAGTTACACAAATAAACTCAGATCTAAATAAGTGAAGTAATATTTATTGTTCATGTGTAGGTAAAGCCAATATAATTTTTAAAATGACCAATTAACCTAACTAATTCAATGTCATCTCAATTAAATTACTTAAATTTATCTTACTGAATTAGAAAAAAATAATTACAAAGTTCATTTGGAAGAACAAAGGGTCAGGAACTTCAAAGAAACCAAGGGGAAAAAAAGATGTAAAGGAAGTAGATTTAGCAGTATCAGATCTTGATTATTTTAAAAGAAAATTTTCTTGTATAAATAAAACCTATGTACTCAAGAGCAGAAGGAATGTAGAAAATGTCTCAGATAGCTTGGAAATGGTTTAGAATATTACTGTGGTGTAGAAAATGATGATCTGGTTGATTTAGAAAAACATGAAAAGACTCGACTTATAAACGAAGATGCTATCCACTTTCAGAGAAACAGATGGTAAGAGGAAATAAGAATAGCAAGGTCTTACATATATGTGTTTGAGTGTATATGTATGTATGTGCTTATAGATATCTATGTACCTATATGGATGTGTGTACATATGTATATATCTATGTATGTGTATGTGTATACATGTATATGCATCCACACTTAATTGTAGCCTTCTTTAGAGTGGGGGAGGAAGGGAAAAATAAAATAAAAAGTATGCAGCAGAGAACAAAGGGAAACCCCCAAGGAAGCAAAGAAAAGCTGGGAGGTTTTGAAAACAATGTGTAGGATCTATTATATAGGTTTTCTTGAAATGGAAAGTTATTGTTTAATACTGAATCCTTTCTTATTGTCTGTTGTGTACATGACGATTTTTTTTCTTTTTCATTTTGTATTTAAGTTTAAAATAAAAAATTCACAAAAAAAAAGAACAGTTACAAAAGAATTCCTCCAAAGCAGGGCATACTTTCCCCTTGTGCACTAAAGGTCCATAGGGAGAGTGGTGTCAACCTTCTGGTACAATTGCAGTAAGACACACATATAGAGAAATGTATGGCCAAGAGATACTTCCCAAACTTGGCCCTGGAAGGTCCCCCCCCCTTTTTTTTTGTAGAATCTTTCTGCAATACACCCTAAGCACAGCTCTCTGCTGTGAGTCGAGAGCCAGCATTGCTCTCTGCCATTAGAATTCATGGTACTGGAAGCTCAAGTTACCATTTTTTGGGAACTAATCGTCTTCGCACTTGGTCTGCTGATGCTTCCTCTATGATCAGGTGTATTCTGCTCCTGCTTTTAATGGCCAATGGGATGTTTCTCAGCTCTCATAGACTTTTCAGTCACCCTCAGACTTTCTTCTCAACATACTAGTTCATCTGTTGGGGCAGCTAGGTGGTGCAGTGGATAGAGCACCAGTGCCGGAGTCAGAAGGATCTGAGTTCAAATCTCACCTCAGACACTAGACACTCACTAGCTGTGTGACCTTGGGCAAGTCACTTAACCCCAATTGCCTCATCCTGTGTCATCTCCAGTCATCCTGATGAACATCTGGTCACTGGATTCAGATAACTCTGGAGTAGAAGTGAGGCTGGTGACCTGCACAGCCCTCCCTCGCTTAAAACGAAGTCATGTCATTATTTCTCTGATGGCATGGTCTTCTTCAGCAACAAAGGATGAACACATACTAATTCACCTGATATCACCCATGACCAAAAGAAGCAGAAGGGTTGATTGATGGGTTGGTGGGTGAGTGGAGAAGCAAGCTAGCTATTGCTCTCCTCGCATTGGATCTTGTAACATTTCTCCTTCTCTGGACTCCTGGGAAGGGAATAATGCAATGACCAGTACATAAGTGACTCTTCCCTTTGGAAAGCACATTTGGTTTTGACTCCTGCTTCATCAGTTCTTCTGATGGATACTCAGCCAACCAGAGAAGCCCCCAAGCTTCACAAAGCATCAGCCCAGCCCACCATAACCACCTCAATCTCTCCTGGATGGAGAGTGCTAAGTGCCCTCATGAAACTGAATTGGAAGTAGAAAGAGAATATCTACACATATTCTAAGGGCTGAAAGTAGGCAGGGAATATTGACATCTGCTTTAAGGTCAGTCACATCTGTTCTCCTCCCCCTCTCCACCCCACTTGCCCCCTCATTGGACAATTCTCCATTCAATTTATCTGTATCCATGTTCCTCCAACCACAAGATAATTTCCTTGAGGAAAGAGAGTTTCTTTTCACAGTTTCTGGCATATAGTAAAAGTTTAATAAAGGTTTCCTCAATTGATGCAAATTGAACTGTTCAGGGCAACATTTATTCAAGGTTTCTTGGGTACAAGGGCACAATAATGCAAATAGGAGAAATAGAAAAAATTCTCAGGAAATTCATAGAAAGGAAAATTCTTCAAAATAAAGAGTCTATCAGTTATGCCACCCTATCTTAGAACTCTGTCTGCCTCACAGGGAAAGAAACCATTTCTGAGCCTCAAGCTGCATTTCCAACACAAAGCACCCATAGGGTCTATCTTCATTCATGGAACTGAACTTAATGACTTGAGACTTGTGTTTTAGCCCACTGAGATAAATAAAAGAGAACTACAAGCTGGCTGAAATAAAGGCTAATACCAGTGGGAAGGGAGAAGATGTAGAGATTCGAAAGGGATTCTTTCCATAGTTTGCTCTAGTGACATTATCTGTTGTTATGGATCTACATGGACACAGTAGCAGAAAATTAGTCATCATGAAAGACTCCAAAGTTGCTTCTTTCTGAGGAAGAGGATCCAGCTATAGATTAGGTCTATTTGGTCATGGTTTAATGGCCAGATAAATATGGTGCTCATTAATTGTTCATTGTCAACCGAGAACCCGATTATTCTATTGTGTAGCTCACATCTTCATCTTTTCCACAAGCTTGAAATGAAAAAACTGTTCAATGCTTTGCTAAAATTTAGGTCAGTTACATCCATAGTATTTTGTTCATCCATGTTTTTAGCAATCATGTCAACAGAGAAAATAAGGTTGTTCTGGTCCTATGTGCTCTTGAAGAAGCCAGGCTGACTCTTTGTCACCATGTCTTTCATTTTTAGATATTCACTAACCATCTCTTTAATAAGGCATTCTAGAATTTTGCCCAGGTTTGAAGTCAGGGTCACTGGCCCATAATGAGCAGATTCTGTTCTCTTCTCTTTTTTGAAAATCAGGACGTTTGCTCTTCTTCAGTCTTGGAGCATGTCTCCCTCTCCTTATGATCTTTCTTTTAAAATTTGCATTTTAAAATGATTTTTGCATCTATCTTTCATTTTCAGGTGACCTATATTACCCAATGCATTACAACCCCCGCCATACAAGAACCTTACGATAAAGTACCAAAAAAGTAAAAAAGAAAAGTTAATCAAAATGAAGTAGCATATTAAATAAAGTCTGGCACGATCTACTGTATTCCATTCTCATGATCCCTCTACTTCTTCAAAGGGGTTGGGGAGAAGTGTCTGTTTATAGCACTTCTTTGGGACCAAGCTTAGTCATTATAATGTTACTATGTGCCATTTCAAATATTAGGGTGTTATTCATTCCATTTACATTTTTGGTAATCATATATGTATATGTTTTACATGTGTGTATACATACATATGTATATATGTGTTCATACACATATATGTTTTGCTTATGTTGTTTTGCACCAGTTCTTATAAGTTTTCCTCTGCTTCTCTGTATTCATCAGACATCCTTGACTGGCTCTGCAGGAACAATTACCAAAAATACTTAAGGATGCTGTTTGTCTGAACCAGGTGATTTGAGCTGCTCAGAAGCTGGGTGATCTCTTCCTCTCTCCTTACTCACCTTGAATATCAAACTCTCTATGAATCCTTGCTCTATCCTGTTCATTTCCACATCTCACTCTTTTTGCAGAGAAAGTATCAGCAAAGCAAGACTTGCGTAGCTCAGTCTTGCCTCTGGTGTTCATTATAATTGTTCCATTTGCTCTAAAGAGCAGCCCTGGGCTTTGATCTTCCTCTTTGCCCAACATAATGAAATGAGACCTCTTCTCCTTATCATTAGCTTCTCTCCCCAACTCCAGATCTAGAGCTGTGGTGCCCCCACAATTATTCTTAGAGAACTTTATTACCCACTCCCATTATTTGCCCTTCCTCCCCTCTTCTACTCCTTTCAAACAATTTACCTTTTCCCTCTTCATCTAGTTGTAGAAGGTCTTGAGAATTTCCCAAACCTCCTGAGGTTGACTTCCTCTGGAGAATCTGAGTCCATTAGGATTGGAACTATCCTTTCTCTGAATCCAGTGGAATTTGCTCTCTCAAAAAGCTAGGGCACACATTAGATGGTACCTTCCTCTCCTCTTCTTCTATGTAATAAACTCTAGGATGGAGCATTCTCTCCTTCATTATCCCCTGCCCAAGGTCACATCATGTTTTATCACTATACATGCTATTCACTTGTGAGAATCAGAACCAGAGGAGGATTTTTCCTTGTTGATTCTTCTACATTTTCCAAGGTGAAATGACCATTCTAGCAAGTTAGTAAATGGTTAGCTGCTCTGTTTTCATCCCAGTTCTGGATAATTGACCCATCCTTCACAATTATACCTTTATAGTGTGCCAGGCTTAGGATCTGTTTCCCAAATGCCTCAGCTATTTCTGGTAATCCAATATTTTTGGTAATCATTGTATATGTATAATATTTTCTCATAACAATATTCTACCTCCTTCCTTACCCAAATGCCATTCATCATGCTTTCCCCCTCTTGTTTCATGATTTCCTTATGTGAGCATATTGTCTTAATAGGCAGGGCTACTTTGGGTTAGCACTAACTTATACCATATTCCTTGGGAGAAAGGACATACTTATAATATTTGTGATTGGAGATTAGTTGTTATTGTCTCTGTCCTTATATGAGCCTAGCACAGTGTTTGGCACACAGCAAACACTTAATAAATGATTTTTGATTGATCAGTAATATGTATTTTAATATTATCCCCCCAAATTTCATGTTATAAACAATTTTTAATATTATTTTTTGAATTCCAAATTCTATCTCTCTCTCCCTTTCCTCCTCCCTCCCTAAAGCAGTAAACAATCTGACATAGGTTATATATATGCAATCATGTAAAACATTTCCATATTAATCATTTCAGCAATATGTTTTTAAAAGAAACAGAAGTCAGACTAATGTGTTTTTATGTTTTTACACTTCCTTTTTATCATGTCCCTTTGTCAGATAAATGATTATCCACATAACCTTAGTTTCAGAATTTTTAGGTAGCTTCAAAATGGTTATACGTGTCAGAGATTCACTGTTCAATTCATGTGCCCAAGAGCTTCCCCTTAAGGAGTGGTGCTTTGGAATCCACGCACTTCTACTTGTCTACCATTTTGAATTTTCTGTTATTGTGCTCGAAGAAATGACAAGCAGGCTAATTTCAGAAAAGTCTGGAAATACTTACATGAACTGATGCAAAGTGAAGTGAACAGAGCCAGGAGAACATTGTACACAGTAACAGCAGCAGTATATCATGATCAACTGTGGATGACTTAGCTATTCTCAGTGATACAATCATCCCAGACAATTCAAAAAGACTCTTCATGAAAAATGCTTTTTACCTCCAGAGAAAGAACTGATGGAGGCTGAATGAAGATTTAAGCATACTATTTTTCATTTAAAATTTTTTTGGTTATTTTTTCCCTTTGGATCTTTGTCTTCTTTCACAGCATTACCAATATGAACATATGTTTTATATGATTACACATGTATAACCTATATAAAATTGTTTTCTCTCTCAGAAAAGGGGCAGTTGAGGGAGGAAGAAAATCTAGGATTCAAAATTTTTTAAAAAAGGAATGTTAAAAATTATCTTTACATGTAGACGAGGAAAATAAAATATTATTTAAAAAAACGATACCACCATTAGGGTGCTTATCTCATCCATCATTATTAGCACCAACCATCCAAGTGTGAGATTCTGTGAAAATCCATTCTTAATTAGCAAATTGGTAATGCTAATATATTTACTCAAGGTCCCTGTTTTGTGAATTGAGATAATGCACACAAAATTTTGAAATCAATGTGGAAAAAGACATTATAAGAAGTGTAGCTCTACAGGACAGAGATGGATATCTAGGTATATCCTCTTGCCTTCTAGTAGGATCTTACAGAATATTATTATGGATTTCTACAAAATGAATGACTGGCACTATCATTTAAGTGATTTTGGATGCTTCTTTCATCAAGTAACAAGATGAAGGAAATTCATAAGTCTTATGAATCCTAAATCATCTTAGCTTTAGGACTTGAAGGGGCATTAGAGACCATTATAGTTCAACCCCTTTGTTTAACATATGAGGAAACTGAGGTGCAGGAATGTTAAATGACTTGTCTAAGGCCGCACAAATAGTAAATATGAGAGGTAGGATTGGAATTCAGGTCCTTTGACTTCAGAACTTCTGGTACTTCCATTGTACCACACTAACTTCTTGGTACTTTCTTTGTTTCCCGTTTTGTGATGAATCGATCAATCCATAAACGTCTATTAAGCACTTCCTGTATGTCAGGGAATGTACCAAACACTGGGGATACAAAAGACAAAGTGAAATAATGTTCACCCTCCTGGAGTTTGCATACTAAATGGGGAGGGGGAAGAGGAAAAATTCACGTACTGGAATATAATACATGTGCTGAGTCTGGAAGGGAACCAATGATGCTAAGGGGAAAAGGTAAGGAGAGAGAGCTAGTCAGGCCCAGGGGACAGACTATTCAAAGGTGTGGAGATGGGAAACAGACGTTCACTAAGGCCTTGGTCTCCTCACTAGAGCTCTGTGGCTTCCACTGCAGAATGACTACAAGACATAGATCTGGGCCCTGCAAAGAAACCAGGAATGTTGAGTAGGCTTAGTACCATATTGTTTAATTGCCTCTGGCTGGCTGCCTTTGCTTTGATGATTAAATGTCTAATTTTTAAAGTGTTCCTGTGGTGGTAAAATCAACCTTTTACATTCATTAGAATAGAAAATTATAACCTCTTCATTTGATCCAGCTGTTAAGTTGTCATTTCACAGTCATACTTTCTAAAGGGGTCTGCAATGATTGTTATGCTATATGAGCACCATCTGTGCCACTTTCCCTTCTGGATCCTCAAGGAGTAACAGTTTCCTCTCTTGAAGAGAAAATTTGCTTTCCAGAAGCAGCCAAGGCCAGACCACAAGCCACGGAGTCCTTGAGTTGAACTGGACCTGAGGAGTCATTCAATTCCATCCTCCACTCAATGCAATAGCCAATCCTACCTCATTCCTGCCATGTGGCCACTAACCATTTCTAGGGATAGTAAGTCCATTTTCTAAGGCAACTGCCATTGTTGGATGACTCTGGTAGTTATAAAGTCCATTGTGTTGAGCTAAAATTCCTTCCTTCCTTCCTTCCTTCCTTCCTTCCTTCCTTCCTTCCTTCCTTCCTTCCTTCCTTTTCCTCTATTTCATTTAGTCAACAAGCATTTGTTAAGCACCTATGATGTTCCAGGCACTGGAGATACAAAAAGAAAAAAAAGAATGTCTTCTGTCTTCAAGAAGTTTACATTCTGTTGGATGTATGCATGGTGCAGGAAAGTCAGTATACAAAGTAATTTCTGATGGGAGGGTACTAGAAACTGATAGAACCAGGCTAGGTCTCATAAAGGTGATGGTGACTAAAGTGGATTCTGAGGAGTCTGGCCCTGGTGGAGGGGGCCTCAAGTCCTTGCTATTTCAGAATCAGTGGGAGGAATTGGACATGTATCCAAGACCAGATTCAAACTCAGGGCTGGTGCTCTATTATGCCACCCAGCTAGAGAAGTTTGACAATTGTGAAAGAAGATTCAGACTCCTCTGAGATGTATGTACTCATTTTCTGCCTCTAGTCCTTTTGATGCAAACATACACATATACACACCATCCTCTGTCAGTGGTTTGTATTTTAGGGCAGCTAGGTGATACAGTGGATAGAGCGCCAAGCCTGGAGTCAAGAAGACTCATCTTCCTGAGTTCTAATCTAGCTTCAGGCACTTATTACCTATAAACCTGGGCAAGTCACCTCAGTTTCCTCATTTGTAAAATGAGCTGGAGAAGGAAATGACAAACCACTTCAGTATCTTTGTTAAGGAAAAACCCAAATGGGGTCATGAATAGTTGGACATGATTAAAATGACTGAACATCATATACATGTATAATAAAGAAATACACATGTATATCTATTATATATATCTATTGTATGAACATATGTATTTTTCAATCATTTCAGTCATGTCTTACTCTTTGAGACTCACTCCTTTTGTGATCTTAGGTGAATCTTGCATTTTTCCTGTAGTGGAATGGAATGAAATAACATTCCTTAGTGTTGGGTGAAGGTTGGTCCATCCTGGGTCTTTTGATGCTCTCTCTTAAGAATGGATTCATGATAGTTACGGGGGAGACTCCTAAGTAGTCTGTACACATTTGGCATCTACTTTGTCCTGGATCAAATTCTAAGACATACTTGCACTGTCTTCCTTGTGCCCACCTTTGTGTTAGAAACACCCAACAGCAAGGTGTGTATGTTGTGTTTACACCCCCCCCAACCACATACACTATATACATAGGTGTATATATACATACATACACACACATACATACACATACATGTATGCATATATTTTATATGTAGATATGCATGCATGTAAAGAAATTCTACATACACATGCATACATACAAATCTGAGGTGTTTAACAGGTCCTTGTTTGACTGAAGCAATGCCCATTTAGTGATTAAAGCTTAATAAGAAATGAGGCAGAGAATGACCTCTTTGCCTAATTAAAAAACATCTATCTGGGAGGGAAAGACCCTCAGAGTTTCTGGCCAAAACAGAAACAACTGCTATTTACATTCATTTTGAGCCTATCATGGCTGAAACAATGACAAAGTGGAACTTGGCCTGGGACCTATTGTTGACCAATCAATGAGATCCAGAGTGATTCTGGATTAAGGCTGGTCTTTAAGAAAGAAAATTCACTGAATGAGTGTTGCCTCAGTCAAACTGAGACCTGTTAAAGATCTTACTGTATCTTGGGCCATCTCTAGTCATTCTGATCTACATCTGCCCAATAGACCCAAATGGCTCCAGAGGAGAGAGTGAGGCTGGTGACTTTGCACATTCTTCCCTCGCTTAAATCCAATTCACTTGCATGTTATGGCATCATCTCCCTGACGTCATGGTCCTCTTTGAGAATGAAGGACAAATAACCACCTCTGTGAGTAAAAAAGGGAACTGTCCACTGGAGATCAAACTGGAACTGGCCATTTTCCCTTCCTTCCTTCCTTCCTCCCTTCCTTCCTTCCTTCCTTCCTTCCTTCCTTCCTTCCTTCCTTCCTTCCTTCCTTCCTTCCTTCCTTCCTTCCTTCTTTGCTTCCTTCTTCCCTCCCTCTCCCTCTTCCTCTCCCTCCCCCCTCTCTTTCTTTCTTTCCCTCTGTCCATGTAGAGTATCACTCCTTACCTGTAGGTGCTCTGCCCAAAGGGAATGTAAATTTTAATCTCATATGTACATGCCTTTCATGTGGAGGTCCCTCTAAAGCCACTGAAGACTCATTTGCCCTCAAGTTAATCAGGAACTTTCCCCTCAACCCACCTTACACAAGGAGAATAGATAAGTGATGGAGGAGGATCAAGTCTGGATATGCAAAATAGAGTACAGTGAGATAAAATGCCCAGTATCGACATGGCCTGTGTTTTATGAGGAATTTTCTAAAATGATCAATGTGAAAAGACCAATGCTAACAAAAAGCACGAAAAGTATCCAGGGTGCGTGGCTGAGAACATCCTGCCCAAGATGGTTAATAGATACGGGCATCAGGTCACATGCACAGAGCTGCTTGAAGTCTTAATTGCTGTGAAAGAAGATCCAAGCAAAACTTGTTTCATGAAGACAGAAGATGTTGCTGAGGGGTTTTGCCAAGGAAAGCTGTTCTTTTTATGTATGTTTTTATTTGGGAATGATTTCTGAGGAAACAGTCTGCTTATCCACTCAGTCAGCTTGGCGCAGTGGAAGAAGCACCAGACTCAGTGTCAGAGGATGTGGCTTCATTTCCTGGCACTGCCGCTCATGACCTGGGGAAAGTTACCTTCCCCCTCTGCCTGTCAGCTTCCTCATCTGCTAAATGCCTGGCTGGACAAGATAACTTCCAAGTCTAGGATCTGATAGTGATGTTTCTTGGTCTGCAGTGGGCCTTGCTTCCCCTTTAACACTCCTTCTTCCTAGAACAGTTGTGGATTTGGGGCAGGAGATCAAGAGACGAAATGATAAAAGACACAATTGAAGGAGGAGAATATATTCACAGCTGGAGAGACAGATGCCATGGCCAGGTGTTGTCCTTCCTTCTTGAAGAGGACCAAAATGACATCACTATATTGGGGTCAAGGAGAGTATGTCCAACTGTGTCTGATCAGACTAGTATGAGCTAGGAAGGCTTTGCCACAAGTTGGGCACAGAGTCAGTATGAACACTTGGAATAGAAATGTCTCTAAATTTGCACATCTCATGTTTCCTTTGAGCTACTGCTGTTCTACTTTGCTCATTCTTTGATGAGAGCACACCATGCTGGGTGGTCCTGTCCCAGAGTCTCCCATGTCTCACAATCTAATTCAAAGTTCTTTGGAGAGACCTTCAGAGTGTCCTTGTCTCTGATCTCCATGTGAGCAGTTGTCTTGTGGGAGTTTTCCATAAAATAGTCCCATATAGTTTTATTTGGGACTTCTTGAAATACAGCATTGGAGGTTCAGGCTTTGATAAACAGGCTTTGATAAAGGATTGATAAAGGATTCAAATGAAGTTGATTGACTATGCCTTAAGCCCAAATAACTCTGGCTCTCCTGTATTAGACAACAATAGGTCCCAACCCAAGTCTCACTCTGTCATTATTTGGGTTTTGTCCACTCAGAGTGAACGTAAGGAGAAGAAAGTGATGTTGGTGACCTTGCACAGCCCTCCCTCACTCAAATCAAAGTCAACTGCAAATCAGTCATCATCTTGATGTCATGGTCCTCTTCAAGAATGAAGGGCAAACACAACCTGTGAGTGAGTGGCAGTTCTTCTCCTCTCCCCTCCCCTCCCCTCTCCTCTCCCCTCTCCTCTCCTCTCCCCAGGGTAAGGTAAATTCCATGACAAAACACTGCCTTTTTTCTTTTGGGTTTACTGGCTATATTTCTTGCTCAAAGATCAAGCCTTAAACCCAATTCACTCTGGAGTTCATAGACTGGACTAGTCCCCACCCACCTAGCATAGAGTGGATGTAATAACTAAATAGTAATTGTTTCTTTTACCCAGGAAACCTGATGGTCTTCCCCTCCCAGCTGGATTTTTTTTAATTAAAGGGGCCATCCCTTGAGTAACTTAAAGAAATCTATTCATTGAATGGGTGCATCTTACTCAAAAGTGAGAATGTGACAAGACCTTAGCCTGAAAGGGCCAGGACCTAATATTGCATCCTGGGCTATCTCCAGTTGTCCTGATGAATATCATGTCACTGGACCCATATGGCTCAGGAGAAGAAAGTGAGGTTGGTGACCTTGCACAGTCCTCTCTCAAGGTCAACTGCAAGTCATGTCATCATCTTGATGTCATGGTCCTCTTCAAGAATGAAGGACAAACACAACAAATAGCAATTGTTTCTGTTTTGGTCATAAACCCTGAGGGGCTTTGCCTCTCAGACTGATTTTTTTTGACTGGATAAGAGTCCATTTTTGCCTCATTTCTTACCTAACTTTAATCACTTATTGAGCATTGCTTCAGACAAACTGAGACCTAGGAAAGACCTTAGCTTAAAAAGGCCAAAGTCTCCCGCTGAATTCCAGCACCATCTCCAGTCATCCTGATCTATTTCTTGCCACTATGTCCAGATGGATCTAGAGAAGAGAGTGAAGTTGGTGATTTTGCACGGTCCTGCCTCACTTAAATCCAGTTCACTTGCAAGTCAGGCCATCACTTTCCTGATATCATCAGTCTTCTTGAGAACAAGGAACAAATGACAACAGCAAACAAAATGTTTGGCATTCCAACAATGTGGCTAGCCCATCTGAGTTTCTGCTCTCTGCAGTAGAGTTTGAATGTGAAACAGAAGCTACTCAGTTTCCTTCCATGGTGCTGGTATACTGTCCAGGTTTCGTAGACGTACAACAATGGTAGGATAATGACAAAATGACTCATTGCCAAGGATGGCTTCTGAGATCTCTCACCTTGTTTCATGAAGGATTGGCTGAGGCTGTAAGTAGTCAACAGTCCTAGCAAGTGATAGGAGAAGGGGAATTATGCCAGTACCAATCATTATGAGATCTGATTCATAGAGGAAGCTGGCTTTCACACTCCAGGCTGAGCTGAGAGTCTGCATCCAGAATTGCTTCATCTTTGCTTGATGACTGGTCCTGTTGAATGCATGATTAAATGTCCCATGGTGTCTTTGTTGTTTATATTCAAGCTGGACATTTCCTAGAACTCCCAAGTTGTAATTGAGCCTTCATCTGGGGCATATTTATTATTCATTATTCTCTTATAATAATGATAATATTTTCTGAATAATTCACTGTTAATTTACTTATCAATTCTATGCCAAAAAGGTAAGAAAACCACAACTGGTCACAGTTCCCAAAGCATTATTATTTACTTTCATTGAGAGTCAGCTTCATGATGACAGGGCAACATTTCTCAGGGTCATTGAAACATAGCCAGTTCAAGGAGGTTGGGTTTCTCTAGTGGGGTAAGGCTTGAGAGCTGAATTTTGATTTAATAAAATTCACAAATCTGCAAACCCATTGACAAAGAATCAATGAGGGAGGAAGCCAAGCTGAATGACAGAAGATCAATGTTCCTCTGAGAACTATAGAAAGCCTAGCACTTACTCGGGGCTTATATCACATGCAGATTTCCAAGGTGGGTATGGGACTTCCAAGAACCTAGATCCTCAGATCAGGAAAGGGGCTCACATTGTCATCCAGTGGCTAAATAGCAATCCTACAAGAGACTTTGCTGTTTGTACATCATGGTTAGTGAGTAGACACTAGGTCTTCAGATACTATGAATCACGATAAGATTGGCTTGAAGCTTCTCCCATCTTCAATACTTACTGAAAGTTTGATCATCCTCCTCACCTCTCAGAACCTCAGTTTTCTCATCTGTAAAATGAGAAAACTGCAGCACCTAAATCATATGTTTAACCCTCACATCCTATCCAACTACCCACTCAAACCACCTCATTATCTTCCTGCTGACACTAGGTCCACTTCTTCTCATCTGAAGTTGCACATTTCATGTGAAAGTTGGACTTTGGTATCCTGCACCTTCATAACCCAGGATCTCAGGCCCTGGGGAAGTTAATATACTCATCTTTGGAGCTCCCACCCTAAGGCCCAGCCCAGGTGGTGGGTCACTCCTTCTGCAACTTCCACTATCCTCTTCTTGCTCTGGTCACAATAAACAAATCGGTAGTGCCATTACTTCTAGAAAGGGCATGCCAAGGCATTTCCCTATACCTTATCTCATCATTCCTGTGACTCCCCAGACCCCAACTCCCTTTCCTGACTGCCACTCCCCTATATGTGTTCTCTTTTTATTTTAATGTAAACTCCTTGAACACAGGGGCTGTCTCTCTTTTTATTTTTATTTTTTTTGCCCTTTTGGCATAGTAAGTGATTACTTGGCACATAGTAAGTAAAAATTCTTTTTGTTTATTCATTCAATGACATGGAATCAAATCAACTAATGAAAGTAAAGAGTTTTGCAAACTAGAAAACACTAAATGTCAGCTGTTTTCCTCTTCTTCCTCCTTTTCCTTCTCCTTCCTTCCCTTGACTGGTCATGGTTAAGAGCACTTGCTTAATTAAACTGTAAAACAATGTGGTGTGAGAATATATATGAATGATCTCATTTTCAAAGAGTAGATGTTACCTTGTCATCCACTCTTGTCAAGTTCCCAAGAAACTGAGTTTTATTCTTTATATGAAAAAAATATGCTTATAAGACTCTTTGGAGTTCACTGACAGCATTTTGCACAGCCTTGTCTGCAGTGCAAAAAGAAGATTTTCCCAGAGAACACAATTCCAATTTAGCCTCCTATTTCTGCAAAACTGGGGTGGGAAAACATCATGGAAACCGTAGGCATCCAAATAATTCAAGGGCAAGGCAAGGGAGCTTCCTCTTTGTCACTGATTTTTCAAGCTCCTTGGAGATGATTGCTAGAGACTGGACTATGTTTTCCCCCTATTAGAATGTCAGCTTCTTCAGGCAGGGGCTCCTTCATTTTTGCCTTTGTCTTTCTGCACAGAGTTTGGTACATAGTAGGTGCTTAATAAATGACTGTTGTTTTTTTCCACCAAGGTCCTCCTATGGTATATCTTGGTGATATGGAGATGACCCTGCATCTCCTTGGAACACAGGCCTTATGATCAGCTGTGTCCTGGCTATCTGAGGGTCAGCCTTGCAAAGTCCAGAGATTCTCAACAGGGTCAAAGGGTGACATTTTTATTTTTTGTCAGAGTAACTCTAGAACATTTTATAATTCAGAGAGGGGTTGTGAAATATGTAAAGATCGGAATCAGGGACCCTGGAGAGATTCATACATACATGCATATGTACACACACCCACACATTCCCATCCCTCCACATATGTATATACATATATATGTATATATACACATGTATATATACACACACATATATAAATACACATACGTACATGTTGATACATAGCATTTGTTACTTTCTATTTTACCTTAAAGACCCCTAGCAACAAGGTTCAGGGAAGCACCTTAGCCCTGCAGGGTCACTTTTTTTTTTAACAGGTTAATTGTAGGTTCTTATAAAATTTGCCAAGTGGACAGAGGTTCCTGCCTCTTTTTACCAAAGGTTACAGATTCTCTTGAACTCAGATTTGAACCCTCCTCCTCCCCCATACACAGAGTCCCCATGTGTTAACTGGAAGTCAGGAGCCCCATCTAAGTGTCAAGTAGTTGCAAATGGGGCCATATGGAAAAGAAACAATGAGGACCTTGGGGAGTGTGAACTGGCTGGCATGATGAAGATGACAAATAGAAAATCAGGAATGATCTGAGGTGCCTGGAGATGATGGGACAGAGAGAGATCGCTGAATATGTATCTGGAGGGAGTGACAAGTCTCCTAAGGGAAGAAATAATTGCATTATCTGGAGACAGAAAATAGGCAGGATCACCAGCTTTTGTGTTTTCTCATTGATAACACTGGTTACTTTCTGAAGCTTGGGCTTAAGCTACCTTTGGATCATTTGAACAACAACATTCAACAACATAACTGTTGTAGGGGTCTGGGGAACCTGAGATTCTCATCTTCTCCCAGTCTCACTAAGGGGATTCTCTCTTTGGACCCAGACATGTGCAGACTGGGTTTAGTCCTGGGGAGAGACTGTTCTCTGAAAAAAGTTTAGGCTCTTTTTCTTGAACTTTGGCTTTCCACACCCCCAGCCCAGAGTCCTATCATTTAAAGCTTAGGCTTTAATTAGCTTAGACTTGGTTCATTTCAATATTCTTCCCAAAAAGAAGTATGTAGTAGAAAGATACTCAATATTCAATTGGATGTGGGATGGCTATTTATTCCCTTTACACAAAAGAAATGGTCAAAACACAAGACCCGCAAGGATGCTTTAATAAAAATTTAAAGAAACAACAGTGTCTTAGAATTACTATTATATTCTCCTGGAGACTTAAAATATCAAATTAAGAAGCACTGTAGAGGGCTGCTGAACCAGCCTTGAACCTTTGACGTGATTCTGTACTGTCTCCTTCTTGGCAGGAATTAGACTCCTCTGACTCTTGGTGGTTGTCTTTTGTCTTTTCTTCCTAGAAGGATACTAACTGTAGGAACTGTCTCTACTAGTGCAACCAGAACCAACTGAAGGAACCCAGGAGATCCCAAACTCCTGAGTTCACAATGACATCTTTAGGATGGGAAATATCCAACTCAAGATTATCACTCAGTTGTCTATGCTCAGGAAAGAAATATAAAGCAGCAGTGGTAGTCAGGGCTTGGAGATCCATTCTGAAGCTTACCTAGTCCAGAACTTCTGTTGGCTTCCATGTGTGATGTTTACATGTTTTACCAGAGAGAGTGTCAAATATGCTAGATAATTGAGAGAGAGAGAGAGAGAGAGAGAGAGAGAGAGAGAGAGAGAGAGAGAGAGAGAGAGAGAGAGACTGACAGACAGAGACAGAGATAAAGAAACAGATTGGAGATAGAGACAAAGAAAGATAGAGACAAAGAGATAGAATAGAGAAGAGACAAAGTAGATGCTGTCTCTGCTTTTAGTTTGATGTAGCATCCTACCCCTTCTACCCTCAGAGTGGGTACCAAGGGGCCACCTAGGGTTTGCTGTGTCATTCCGAGGCACCAAGACTTTCACAGCTGAGTCCGTTTCCCTAAGAATTGGCCAGGGAGAGTACTCAGCACTATGTAGGTATATGCTCTAGTTTGAGCAGACTAGGGGGCGGGGACTGCTCTTTACCCCCATTACAATTATATCCAGAAGGATCATAGGATAACCAGTTTTGAGCTGGAAGGGCCATTAGAGACCCCCTTGTCCAAACCCTCTCATTTTTCAGATGAGAAAACTGACAGATAAGGAGGTTCAACAACTTGCTCAGGGTGACAAAGGTATGATTTGAACCTAGGTCTTCCCAGCCCCAAGTCCAATATTTTGTCCATTACTCCATGAGATCTCTCCAGAGTTTAATATTTCTAAATATTATCCTGCTTGGTGGAAACTCTACTGTCTGGGTTTTCTTGAAGAACTCAGAAAAGAAGTCCTCTCATTGGACCTAAAGGCATAAGCTCAGCCTCAGTTTGAGGGAATGGAGGCACCATTGGGCTGAAGGGCATCAGGTATTAGAGTATGGCTGCTTGGGAGGCTGTAACACAGACTGTTTATGAAGGCAAGCAGAGATTTATAGTCATGAGCCTTGGGTTACTCACAGCTTCTCTCCCATGAGTAGGAACCAGCAGCAATAGTACATTTCTATGACATTTACACACATTCACTCAGAGCTAGGTGATGTTATTTTCCCCATTCTATAGATGAGGAAACCAAGGCTTACTGAACTAGAGTCATTTATTTACCCAGGAGTATGAACTGATGAGTACCTGAGGCTGCATTCAGATCCAGCACTTCATTTCCTGCCTCTGGTCTTTGTACTTAGAATGCCTTCCCTTCTCACCCCTTGCTCCTTAGAACCTGTCTTCCTTTGAGATTCAGCTCCACTGCTCCTTTCTGCAGGAGCCCCCAACCACTGCGCCTCCTCTCTCAGCCTGCCTTCCATCTACTTGGTCCAAATCTTGGATGTATCCAATGACCTTCTTGGTGGTCATACCTCCAAGGCTTAGAACGGTGCCTGGTACATAGTGACTGCTTAGTCATGCTTCACTGCTTGTTGGGTGATTGTTTACCATCTTCAGTCAAACACTCACTGACATCAATAACCAACATTTATCCAGTGCCCACTGTGTGCACAGGAGGTCTACAATTCTGCCCTGCTAGTATTGCCTTTACCGATTCCTTGTTTTTGGTTCTGAAGTATAAAAATAAAAATATAACAGTCATTTGACTCAGTGGGATATGACATCTGCACAGTAAGCTGACTATAATGCAAGCCCTGGTGTGATGGAGGTGATGGAGAGATCTGGACAAAGCACAGTAGGGAAATTGGAGGAAGGGGGAGAAAGCTCTTAGCTGATAAAGGAGGAGTAATCTGGGGAGGATTTTGAGAGGAGGAAAGTGAAGGGATCTGAGAAACAGAGATGAAGTTAGATGGAAAAGAAGCTTGGCTTTGTTTTGTTCTGTTTGAATGTAAGAAGGAAGTGGTCAGACTGAACAGGCAAAAAAAATGCATGGCTCGGTGAATTTGGTGCATCCAGCTGCCAGTGGAGACGCCGCAGGAGAGAGCGCAGATTTTCTGTTGATCATTTTGTTATTCTCCATAGAGATGCCGGAGAGGGAGGTGGTTAAGCACAGTGGGTTAGATGGGAGTCCTTTCCAATCCATCACTAGCCTTCCTTGATCATGGATTTACTTTAACCACAGAGGACGGTCAATTTCTGTTCTTAAAGACTGATAGCCTTTTCACTAGCTCTCTGGGCCCATGAGATAGTAAGGGAAAATGTCATGCCTTGACCTCATGTAAAGATTAATTGGCAAACCCTCAGACTCAAAGGAAATATGGAGAGAACAGAGGGAATGGGAGAGGGAGGGGGGAGGAGGAGAACGGGGAGGAGGAGGGAAGGGCACAGGAGGGAGAGGAAGGGAGGATGGGAGATGAAGTGGTGGGAGGGGTGAGAAGGGGAGGAAAAGAGAGGAAAAGTGAGTAAGAACACTTTGTCCATACTCTCATCATTAAGGATAATGAACTTCTGTATTTACTCCTTAGTTTAACATTTAAAAAGGCAGCAGCCAACGGATAGCACATGGGACTAGCGGCTCACAAGGCTGGGTTCCAATGCCAACCATCTCGGTTGCCCAGTAGCTGTGGTCCAGAGCAGTGGTCTCCATACTTTCTTGACTATGTATCCATCAGTGAAAAAACTGTTTAATCATACATCTATAACCTGTGGTTATTTACTTATTATAAATTCTGTAAGTTACATTATAAAATGCATACAAAGTAGACATTTACAAAGGATGGGATCAATAGGAAATAATCTTTGATTTTTGAATCAATCCAGAACCAGTGGAGTTTATTAAACCATGCTCACCTCTGCTTTGGGCAAATGCCTCTGGAAGCTGTGTGGATGGATTGGAGATGGGGCAGACTGCACCCTGGGAGACCCATTTGAGAGCTATTCTCATTCCTCTTTTTCCTTTCTTAAAAAATATCCTTTGTTATAAGCTGTGGTGAAGATGTGGGAGTGGAGGGGGGGAGGGATATGGCGGAAATCTGAGAGATGAAAGAAAAAAATAGCAACAGCAATTTCTTTCAAAAGTTGATGACCTGGCAAGACCATGAGGGTCTGAATTAGGATGGCGGCTGTGTGAGTAGAGAGAAGGGGAGGATGTTGTGGAAATAGAAATGGTAAGAATTGGCACAAGATTGGATGGAGGTGGTGATGAATGGAAGGTACTTGGGGAACCTGGCTGATGGGTGGGCTGATGGTGCCTGGACAGAAACAGCAAAGTTCAGCAGAGGAAGGAGTTCTGGAGGTGAAGCGAACACAATAAGAACTGACATGAAAATCATGGTCCATTCATGCCTACTCATCCTGTGTGATTCACTCTGTTCCATCCAAAAGGGGGAAAGGGGGAGGAGATGGAGATTTGCCATTCACTTTTCCAGAGCAAAGAGCCCATCTCGTGTGAGGGACACCTGCTACAGCTATGAGGTGATCTGAAGGATAGGGATGCATGTGCTGATGAGTGGGGTTCAGGCTCCACTGGCACCTATGCAGCTGTTGTTGTGGGTACCTAGGTTGGGGGTTAGGTTAAAACCACCCTGAGAGGCCCACACAATAGCCAGGAATGGAGATATTAAGAGCTTGTACAAGGGAGGGAGAATGTTGAGTAGGGGAGCATTGGGGGATGAAAGTTGGTGTGACTGTATTCGACACAAGCCATAGAATCAGAATTCACATGCATACTCTTTGGATAAACTTCCCTGGGGGAAGGCCATGCCTTAAAGGGAGTGCTAGTTCACACTTGGAGACTATTGGAGTAACATTGAACTTGGGTTGAAGGCACTTCAGACTCTTACAGACCATGTGACTCTGGGTAAATTACTTACCTTAGTGCCTCCAGGCATCTCTCTATATGTCCTATTTACAGAGAAAGGTCCCATATGGTTTCTCAGAGGAATCTTGGCTTCAGGAGCTCCTTGTATCTGTGAAAACACAGATTTGGTGTAGAAAACAAAACAAACAAAAAGCTAAAACCTGAGTTCAAATCCTGCCCCATTTACTAGTAGTGTGACCCCAAGCAAATCACATAACCTTTCTCAGCCTCAGTTTCTTCATCTGTAAAATGGGGATAATACCAGGTTGCAAGGATCAATTGAGATAATATTTAGAAAATGCTCCATAAATTATAGTTAATAAAGATAGCTAGCATTTATACAACAAGTTCAGTCTATGAAGCCATTTTTTCAAATATCATTTCATTTTATTCTTACAACAAACCTGAGAGGTAGGTGCTGCTACTATTCCCACTTTACAGATGAGGAAAACGAGATACAACAAAGTCCAGTGACTTGCTCAAGGTCTTACATCCAGTAAATGTATAAGATTGGATTTGAACTCAAGTTTTCCTGACTCCAGCTCTAACATTCTATTCACTGTATTATCTAGCTGCCTTCCTCCTCTTTTTATTATTAATCCCACAGGTAATAGGGAGCCACTGGCATCTCTTGAGCAGTGGAGTGACACTGGGCTTTAGCAATCTTACTTTGGAATCTCCAAAGTAAGGATGGTTTGGAGAATGAAGGAAGGAAACAAATGTTTATTAAGCAATTTTTATGTGTTTAATACTGTGCTTAACACTTTCACAAATCTCTCCTTTGATCCCCATAACAACTCTTGGAAAGGAGGTGCTATCATTCTCATTTTATAGCTGAGGAAACTGAGGCAGGCAGCGAGTAAGTGAACTACCCAGGGGCACACAGCTAATGAGTGTCTGACATTTTCTGGACTGAAGATTGCAGACAGGGAGATTCAGAGGCTATTGCACCTGAATATGCATTATGCATATGTTTGTATTACAGACAGTAATCATCACTGGTAAAGAACATACAGAAATGATGTCGGCTCAGACAGAAACAGGGGCCACTGAATACTACATGAAGATTCCTGTAGGCAGACTTAGAAAACCACAAATTAATATCATCTATGTTGTATTATATTGTTAATTATTTTGTCAAACATTTCTCAATTATATTTTAATCAGGTTTAGGCTGCTCTTGGGCCCTGATGACACCTCTGGCTGCCTTTTTGAGGAGGGTCCATGTTCTGTCCTCCCAATAGGTTTCCCTCTTCCTGCAGGGCTGCCTTCCCACTACAAGCCCAGGAGATAATAACAAGGCTTCTTTGTGGGAGAAAGCAAGGGGATAAGACCATTCTGGTGGGGCCCCTTTTGCATTGTCTCTTGGATGACCAAGTTTCTTCTAGTTCTTAGTCCTAAGAACTGTGAGAATTTCCCTTTAGCTCTCTTCCTTTCCATGAGCTCCATCCACTGGAGCCTGATTTTCCCCAGGCTTCCTGATGAGTTTCCAGGAGCAGCTTTCCAGAGTGACTTTAATTTGTACAATCTGTACAGTGGAGAGAGTCTTTGTTCTACAGTTGGAGACTGGGTTCAAATTTGTCTTTTGACCCAATGCAACCAAAATTCGGAGAGATGTATTATATTGGAAAAGAATTTTTATAGCTTATCTCGAGGATAAAGGCCTCATTTCTAGAATATATAGAGAACTGAGTCAAATGCACAACAATACAAGGCATTCCCCAATTGATAAATGGTCAAAGGATATGAACAGGCAATTTTCAGAGGAAGAAATTAAAGATATCTATAATCGTATGAAAAAATGCTCTAAATCACTATTAATTAGAGAGATGCAAATCAAAACAACTCTGAGGTACCACATCACATCTGTTAGATTGGCAAACATGACAGAACAGGAAAATGATAAATGTTGGAGAGGATGTGGGAGAGTTGGAACACTAACTCATTGTTGGTGGAGCTGTGAGCTCATCCAACCATTCTGGAGAGGTGTTTGGAACTACGCCTAAAGGGCTACAAAAATGTGCATACCCTTTGACCTAGCAATATTGTTTCTAGGACTGTATCCACAAGAGATCATAAAAATGGGAAAGGGTCCCACATGTACAAAAATATTTATAGTAGCACTCTTTGTAGTGGCCAAAAACTGGAAATCAAGGGGATGCCCATCAATTGGGGAATGGCTGAGTAAATTATGGTAAATGAATGTAATGGAATACTATTGCACCATAAGAAATGATGAACAAGAAGACTTCAGAGAGGCCTGGAAAGACTTATATGATCTGATGCTGAGCGAAAGGAGCAGAATCAGGAGAACTTTGTGCACAGCCACGACAACAGTGTGTGAGAGTTTTTTCTGGTAGACTTGGATCTTCATAGCATTGCAAGGGCATAAAAAAAAAAATTCCCAATGGTCTTCTAAGGCAAAATGCCTTCCACATTCAGAGAAAGAACTATGGAATTCAATGGCAGAATATAGCAGATCATTGTGTGTGTGTGTGTGTGTGTGTGTGTGTATGTGTGTATTATGTTTTAGTTTGTTTTATGAGTTCTCCCATTTATTTTAGTTCTTCTACACAGTACGAATATAATGAAAATGTATTCAATAGGAACGTATGTGTAGATCCCATATAGAATTGTATGCCATCTTGGGGAGGGAGGGGGGATAGGTAAGGGGAAAAAAATCTAAGTTCTATGGTAGTGATTGTAGAACATTAAAAATAAATAAAATGAATATATTTTTAAAAAATTGTCTTTTGCTATTTACTACCAAGGCAGTCTTTGCCATCTCTTTTGGGGTCCAAACTTCTTTGGGCCTCAGTTTCCTCATCTGAAAAACGCAAGAATTGGATGAGATGACCTCCAAAGTTCTTCCTGGATCCCATGATCCAGTTGGAGAAGGTCAGTGAGAAACTGAGAAGTGTCCAAAGGGGCAACCAGGTCAGTAAGTGGATGTATCTATTCTAAAGGAGGAGCTGCTAAAGGAACTTAGAGAAGAGAAAGTCAGGAGGAGCATGGTCACCGTCTTCAAGCATCTGAAAGGCTCTTCCAAACTGTGTTCTGATTGGTGCTCGTGGGCAGGACACAAGCAATGGGTCCAAGTCACAAAGTGGTTGATTTAGGCTTGATGTCATCTTCAAAGGTGTCCAAAGTCAGAATGGGCAGCCTCCAGCATGACAGGGTTCCTTTTCACTGGGTGACCAAATTAAGAAGAGCTTAAATCACAAACTGGATAACTGTTTGTCAGGGATATTACAGGGGCACAGAATGCTGGATTTGGAAACAGGAAGACCTGAATTCAAATCCTGCTTCAGACATTTACCAGATATGCAAGTCACAACCTCTCTCAGCTTCAATTATTTATTTACTTTTAGTTTTCAACATTGGATTCCACAAAATTTTGAGTTCCAAATTTTCTCCCCATCTCTCATCTCCCCCACCCTGTAACATCTTGCATTCTGATTACTGCTTCCCTCAATATGCCCTCCTTTTCTATCACCTCCCTCCCTTCCCTTATACCCATCTTCTCTCTTTTCTTGTACGGCAAAATAGATTCCTATACCTCATTACCTGTATTTCTTTTTTTTCTTTTTTCTTTTAATTTTTATTATTAATTTATTTGTTTTCAGCTTTCTACAATCACTTTCTTTTTCTTTTTTCATTTTAATTTATTTATTTAACTTTTAACATTCATTTTCACAAAATTTTGGGTTCCAAATTTTCTCCCCATTTGTCCCCTCTCCCCATCCCCAAACACCAAACATTCTAATTGCCCCTATCACCAATCTGCCCTCTCTTCTATCATTCCTCCCTTCCCTTGTCCCCATCTTCTCTTTTGTCCTGTAGGGCCAGATAACTTTCTATACCCCATTACCTCTATTTCTTATTTTCCAGTAGCAAGAACAGTACTCGACGGTTGTTCCTAAAACTTTGAGTTCCAACTTCTCTTCATCCCTCCCTCCCCACCCATTCCCTTTGGGAAGGCAAGCAATTCAATATAGGCTATATCTGTGTAGTTTTGCAAATGACTTCCATAATAGTCGTATTGTGTAAGACTAATTATATTTCCCTCCATCTTATCCTGCCCCCCATTGCTTCTATTCTCTCTTTTGATCCTGTCCCTCCCCAAGTGTTGACTTCAAATTGCTCCCTCCTCCCATTGTCCTCCCTTCCATCATCCCCCCCCCACCCTGCTTATCCCCTTCTCCCCCACTTTCCTGTATTGTAAGATAGGTTTTCATACCAAAATGATTGTGCATTTTATTCTTTCCTTTAGTTGAATGTGATGAGAGTAAGCTTCATGTTTTTTTTCTCACCTCCCCTCTTTTTCCCTCCACTGAAAAGTCTTTTGCTTGCCTCTTTCATGAGAGATAATTGGCCCCATTCCATTTCTCCCTTTCTCCTCCCAATATATTTCTCTCTCACCACTTAATTTCATTTTTTAAGATGTGATCCCATCCTATTCAATTCACTCTGTGCTCTGTGTGTGTGTGTGTGTGTGTGTAATCCCACCAACAACCCAGATACTGAAAAGTTTCAAGAGTTACAAATGTTGTCTTTCCATGTAGGAATGTAAACAATTCAACTTTAGTAAGTCCCTTATGACTTCTCTTTGCTGTTCACCTTTTCATGGTTCTCTTCATTCTTGTGTTTGAAAGTCAAATTTTCTCTTCAGCTCTGGTCTTTTCATCAAGAATGCTTGAAAGTTCTCTATTTCATTGAAAGACCATTTTTTTTCCCTTGAAGTATTATACTCGGTTTTTCTGGGTAGGTTATTCTTGGTTTTAGTCCTAGTTCCTTTGACTTCTAGAATATCCTATTCCACACCCTTCAGTCCCATAATGTAGAAGCTGCTAGATCTTGTGTTATCCTGATTGTATTTCCACAATACTTGAATTGTTTCTTTCTAGCTGCTTGCAATATTTTCTCATTGACCTGGGAACTCCGGAATTTGGCCACAATGTTCCTAGGAGTTTCTCTTTTTGGATCTCTTTCAGGTGGTGATCTATGGATTCCTTGAATACTTATTTTGCCCTCTGGTTCTAAAATATGAGGGCAGTTTTCCTTGATAATTTCATGAAAGATGATGTCTAGGCTCTTTTTTTATCATGGTTTTCAGGTAGTCTCATAATTTTTAAATTGTCTCTCCTGGATTTTTCAGGTCAGTCTTTTTTCCAATGAGATATTTCACATTATCTTCTATTTTTTTATTCTTTTGGTTTTGTTTTGTAATTTCTTGGTTTCTCATAAAGTCATTAGCTTCCATATGCTCCATTCTCATTTTTAAACAACTATTTTCTTCAGTGAGATTTTGAACCTCCTTTTCCATTTGGCTGATTCTGCTCTTTAAAGCATTCCTTTCCTCCTTAGCTTTTTGGGCCTCTTTTCCCATTTGAGTTAGTCTATTTCTTAAGGTGTTAACTTCTTCAGCATTTTTTGAGTCTCCTTTTGCAAGCTGTTGACTCACTTTTCATGATTTTCTTGCATTGTTCTCATTTATCTTCCCAATTTTTCCTCCACCTCTTTTATTTGATTTTCAAAATCCTTTCTGAGCTCTTCCATGACCTGAGACCATTGCATATTTATTTTGGAGGTTTTGCATGCAGAAGCCTTGACTTTTAGATCTTCCTCTGAAGACCTAAATTGTTCCTCCTCATCTGAAAGGATAGAGGAAAATACCTGCTCTCCAAGAAAGTAAACTTCTATTGTCTTATTCTTTTTTCCCCTTTTTTCAGCATTTTCCCATCCAGTTACTTGACTTTTGAGTTCTTTGTCAGGGCCAAGTTCAGGGCTGAAATTCAGATCAGCTGCTCCGTTCCCCCAGGGGTTTTAGGCAGAGGTCTCCCAGGTTTGCGATTCAGATCAGCCACTCAGTTCTCCCAGGGACTCTGGGGATGGGGTGTGTACAAAAATGTAAGCTGCCACTGCAGCAGCTGTTGCCAGGGTCCAGACTATCCTCCCCTCTCCTGGATGACAGAGCCCTCCCACTGACCTTTGAAGCTGTCTGTGGCATTTGTGGGTTGAGAGGTCTGGGAACTGCTGCTGCTGGTGCTTCCCTGAAGTCTGTTCAGGGTCCTGTCCATGCCATAGTCAGGCTGCACTCCATGCTTCCTGGGCTGCGCTGGGTGCCCTCCCAATGATTTCTTGTTCAGTCATTTTTCAGTCATGTCCAACTCTTCATGACTCTATTTGGTCTTTTCTTGGCAAAGATACTGGAGTGGCTTGCCATGTCCTTTGTGCTCAGAGAAAGCCAAAATGATATCACTGTGTTGGAGTCAATGTCAATGTGTCCAATTGTGGCTGATCAGACTGATGCAAGCTCAGAAGAATCTATCATGGGTCAGGCACAAATAGTTCACGTGAACATCAGGAGTGGAGATGACTCTAAATTTCAGGATCTCATGTTCATTTTGAGCAGTAATTCTGCTTTGCTCATAGAGTACAATACCTTCTCTGATGTGGGCATGTCATACTGAGTGGTCCTGTGCCAGTGTCTCCCATGTCTCCCAATCAATTCCAAAGTTTTTCAGCGAGACCTTGAGAGTGTCCTTGTATCAGTTTTTCCGATTTCCCTGTGAGTGTTTGCCTTGTGTGATTTCTCTGTAAAATAGTCTTTTAGGCAAATCTACATTTAGCATTGGAACAATGTGGCCAGCCCATTGGAGTTGCTCTCTGCAGTAGAGTTTGAATGCTTAGCAGTTTGGCTCAAAAAAAACCCAAAAACAAAAACAAGAAACCTCAGTGTCTGCTGCCTTCTTTTGCCAGGTGATCTTCAGAAACTTCTAAGACAATTCAGATGAAAGCAGTTTTGTTTCCTGGCATGTTACTGGTAGACTGTCCAGGTTTCACAGACATACAATGAGGTCAGCACGACAGATTTGTAGACCTTCAGTTTATTAGGTAGCCAAATACCTCTTCTCTCCAATGCTTTATTTCAAAGCCTATGGAACACTGAGATAGTTCTGGCAATGCCTGAATCAACCTCATTATCTATGCACATATCTCTGGAAAACATATTGCCAAGGCAAGTGAACATGTCCACAGTGAATTTCTCCATTTGTTGTAACCAATAGTCCTACATATAGATGGCCAGTGCTGGTTGGTGGAGAACCTCTGTGTTCTTGGTGTTAATAGTAAGGCCAAAATTAGCACAAGAAGGAAAGAATAGATCTATGCTTTGTTGCATCTCAGTCTCAGAGAGTGCATTGAATACACAGTCATCTGTTAACGAAAAGGTCATCATCAATTCTCCCTCCATTTTAGTTTTGGCTTGTAGTCTTTTAAAATTAAATAATTTATTGTCCTTGGTGCCATTTTTGTCCTCATTGGAGGCATCAAAAAGCATAGTAATAAGCAGACAGTCCTGCTTCACTCTATTGGTGACTGGAAAAGTGCAAGAGCATCATCTATCATCCAGAACCTATGTAAGCATGGCACATCATGACACTGGTGAACAATACTGTTAAACTTCTCTGGGCAATCAAATTTTGCCATGATCTTCCGCAAGCTTTTATGACTGACAGTACCAACACAGTGTACAGACCTCTCTTCTGCTCCTGGAATTTCTCCTGGGATTATCAGACCACATATTATACTGGCTCTTAAGTAGATAGCCTTCCAGGTAAGTCTATTAAGGAGGACTCTGGCAAGAGTCATTGCTGGTGATGACTAAGAAAAAGACTTCTCCATGATTGTCTCAGGGCAATCTATTTCTTTTTCCTTTGGAGAGATGGACAATGGAAGCATCCTTGAACTCATGGGGGATAACTGCCTCTTGACATATAACCTGAAATATTTCAGTCAGCTTTTATATGAGCAGTGGACTTCCTGCCTTGTAAATCTCTGCTGAAATAAAATCAGCACCAGGCTGGGCTAGAGAGTCCCTGAGGTTCTTTCCCACTGAGAGAGTCTGTGATGTAGAATTTGCCCCAAATGGACAGGCAACTCCTAATTAATCATGGAAATGGGAACCTTCTTCCCCAGTGACCCTCACAAACAGCTGGATCATCTGTCACACACTTGACACATTTTGTGCTGGTAGAGTCAAGAATTGCCTGCTCGTCTCAAGCTGCCACTTGGTCCAGTCCTATTTGAGGGGAAATTGAGCAAGACGCAGATGCCAATGTCCCTCCTTCAGTCCTGCTGTCAGTGCTAGAGATGCTGTCTCTGGGAACCTTTGGCCTCCTCTGGACTACCTTGTCAGAACTTGATTTTTTGGGGAGAGCAAAGGGCCAATGTTTGGAAATTCCTCCATCATCGTCTGAGTGAGTTTCCTGAGCATGCATAAGTCTGGGTCCAATACAATACTCTGGAGTTTTCACTTTGACCAAAAACTTAACCCACCACCTGTGAAGTACAGAGTTCAAATTACCTTGGACAAATCACATTACTGAATATTTGTGTCCTCATTTGATGGCCTTCAAGGATCCTTCTGCCCCTGCATCAATGATCTCATGACCTTTGAAGAATCATTTCCTTTTATGGGTCTCAGTTTCTTCTTCTGAAAAAAGAGGAGGTCAGATAAGATGTCTACAGTCTGGAAGTTGTGATCTCAAGTATGATCTTCCATATTATGCAGATGGATAAACTGAAGCTCCAAGGGATCCCTGGAGCAGAGGGAGAGGGGGTTTCAGTGGCCATTGAGTCTCATTTTCTTGTTTTACAGATGAGGAGCCTGAGGCACAGAGAGGTCACACAGGCAATAACAAAAGAACTAGGGTTTGAACCCAGAGCAAGGTACTTTCCACTATAACACACACTGCCTCAGCAGGATGCTTCAAATCACAGACGTGTGTCAGAGTCAGGATGCAAAATTGTGAGGGGTTACACAATTAATGTCTGGCTTGGGGTTTTTTAACTGACTAAAACAATGTTTTTTCTCTCAAATTCATGTTGCTGGGGATCATCTTGGCAGGGACCTGGCAGCTCCCCTTGGGCAGAGCCCAGGGCCCAGAGGTTGACTTGAACCTCTGTCTGGTGGAAAGTCACCAGCAGCTGTGGTGGCAGCAGCAACATCAGACTGAGGACTTTCTCACTGAAGAACCCCAATACTTGCAGCATGATTTGTCATTTCATAGTACAAACTTTATCAGCATCGAAAACTAACAATCATCAAACACATACAATAAGTGATAAAATCTAACATGAAACATAACTTTTAGTCAAGTTGAACCAACTGAACCAGTAAACAGGAAAGGATGGAGTAAAACGTGTATTTTTTTCTTTTCCTTCACTTCCCTTTCTCCTTCCCTTTCTCCTCCTTTCCTGTCTTCTACTGTCCTTCCTTTCATTTCCTCTTCCTTCTCTTCAGTCCTGTTTTCCTTTCCTTCTTCCTTCTTTTCTCCCTTCTTACATTCCTCTTTCTCATTCATTCCTTTCTCTCCTTCCCTCCATTCCTCTCTTTCCTTCCTTTCTCCTCCCCATTATAGCAGACAATTCTACTGCTACTAATCTCTCTGTCATATTGTAGTGGTCTGCTCATATTTTTCTGCATTCTTCATGTGTGTCTTTTCTAATGGCATCATAATATTCAGTTACATTAATATACTATAATCTATTTTCAGATTCAACTGAGTGAAAGAACACACTCATTTTGTGCAGATCCTTATAAGGAGGGGGGAATTATTACACACTCATTTTACAGATGGAGAAAATGAGGTTCTGGAAGCTAAGGGACTCAGAGAATCAGTGAAACTAGACCTCAATCTATTCTCAGAGCCTGCTTATGGTCAATTCAATACAAATGCTGCTCCATCTCTGTCTTCCTGCATAGGCAAGAAGCAATTAGAGAGAGGGAACAATTCTGAACTCTTCTAGAGGGTGTGTGGATGAGATAAGCCATTATCATTTCCATTTTCAGTTACTACCATTCAGAATTTCCTTCAGGTCAGATGGCAGCCTGACTACATTCAGATGCCAAAGATCCTGAGTGCATTTTCTTGTATAATAGATTACTGAGAAATAAGGATTAGCTTTCCTCTCATGTTTATTCACCCTAGGGTCTGTCCTGTGACTACAATACAGTTTAGTAAGCTGGGTGATTTTCACTGTATTTTTTCCATGATGCATTCAGTATCATTCATCTTTCATTTAGACCTATACCCATGAATAAATTGTGGGTGATAGGTACAAAATTGAGGGGAGGGAAAGAGGAGGAGATACAGAGAGAAGAGAGGTAAGTAACAGAGAGGAGTGGAAGTGGGAGAGGGAGAAAGGCAGAAATGGAGACTCCTAATGCTTAGGCAAATAAAAAAAATAACAGGGACCGACATATACTGTTAGGACAGTACTTGAACACAATCAAATGTTCAGGAAACTTTTTTTTTAAATATAATGATATTCATTTAAACATTCATTGACTCTTCCTGTGCTCCAAGCACTGGGGAAGATAGATAATTTGGATAAGTCTCTCTCTTAAAGAAACTTATAGCTTAGTCTCCAGAAATAGCTTAGAGTTCCTAGGGGAGGGGACTGTGGTGGAGGGATTCCTAGTGTGGGAACTCTCTCCAGTAATACAAATTAACACAAATTGCCACCCATTCATGACTAAATAGTTTCATCCTAGGGAGGACCATGAGGAAAAGAGAGGCTCATGAATTTCCTGGTGTCAAACAGTCAGCAAAAGTCAAGAACTCGGATTTGGACCTGTCATCTAGCCCCCAAGCCCATCATTCCATCTGCTGCACCATGGACTTTTCAAAATTTAGAAAGGGGGAAAACCAATTCATATTTTATACAGTACTTCAAACTTTACAAAGTGCTTTGATCACTCCAGCACTGTGAGGTAAGTAGTACAAGGATGATTATGCCCATTTTAGAGGTGAGGAAATTGAGGTTCAGCAAAATGGGTCACATGACTCATCTATGCTGGACCTGGGACATTGAATGCAGAGTTACCAATGCAATTTTAAATTCATTGTCATCTGTGTGTGTTTAGAAAGCTTAAACCTTTCTCTAATCACAACAGTAAATGATATCCTCTTGAAGTGCCTTTAACCATTTTTTTAAATAAATAGTTGAAGATTTCATTTTAAAAATCTATTTACCAATGTCATAGTTTCATGTGACCTCTCACCCATCTCTCCCTTCCCATGACTCTGGGGCCACAGGTGATAGGAGACAGATGTCCTCTAATTAAATATTTTCCTAGGTCCCTGTGATCTGGCTGTTTCTCTGTGTAAAGGCTGTAAAATGAGAGTCCCTCTCAGGAGGAGACAGTCCAACTCACTAATAGAGAACCAGAGCTCCCAAGATCAGAGACTGGCCACAGCACCTGTCTGGGCAAAGCTTTTTATTTGATGTGATAGTGAGGCTGAAGATGAGGCAGGGGAGTGACTACCCATGGTCACACAACTGATAGGCAGGGACTTGAGACACCATCTAGTCTAATGCTTTCATTTTACCAATGAGGAGCTGAAGATCATAGTTGTTAAATGACATATCTAAGGTCACACTAGTAGCAATTGGGAGAACTGGGACTTGAACTCAACTCTGTGGACTGCTAGTCAGCTATATTTCCACTGTATTCCCCTATGAATACCCTTTTCTATTCACAATGTTCCCCACAGTCAAAATGAAACTTGCCTAAACCCTGGACATGTTATTCTTTTTGGCAACACAGTATACATTTATCATTGAGAAATACTCATTGATGTTCCTTTGTGGAAGTGTCAAAAATCACTTAGCCATCTGGTCAGGGGTTTTGCTTTGAGGAAGAAATGGGGTCAGAAGGTAGAGGATGAGGTCTCTTGGGAGAGATGGATCAGGGAGGAGAAGTGGGGGCTGAGAGTTGGAAAAGTTATTGAAGAGAGACAAGAGCAAGGTTGCTTAGTTGGGGAAGAAGGCTCATGGGATGAGTCCGGACTGGGTAGAAAGACAGAACAGGGTGGGGAGGCAGAGCATAGACTTAGAGACTTAAGCTAGGGGGGATCTTGGATCTGATCCCCACTTGTGTAATCCCCACATTTTACAGGTGAGGAAACTGAGACCCTAGAAGGGGAAGTGATTTGCTCAGTCACATGAGCAGTAACAGAGGCAAAGTTTGAACCCAGATCCTTCCCCTTACTCTGCCCCCCCTTCCCTGCCAGTACTCCATGCTGATGGAGGGCATTGAAATCAGCACTAACTTCTGCAAGCAGATAGGCAGCTATCAGGAACAGAAATGGCCTGGCATGGACCATACTGCCCATAATGATGGCCTCCTCATTATCCCCTCTTAGTATGTGCCACTAAGCCTGGATTTCTTATGTCAGTGCTCCCAGCCAGGTATATCATGATACTGCTGCTGATGTGGGTAGGGAGGGCATGTCTCAGCACACTCAGTCTGCCTTCCTTGGGATTTTTTCCTTCAGTCTTATTTAATCTTCTGAATTGACAAACCCAGAACCACAGCATGGCACAGTGGAAACTGTCATATTTTGAGTCAAAGAACGTATCTATGTTTAAGGCACTGAATCCTGGATGTGCATCTGGAAGGGATCTTGGAGTTGAACCTCTCATTTTATAGAGGGGAAACTGAGGCTCAGGGAGGTTGTGCCATAGGGTCATCACTCTAGAGCTAGAGTCCAAATCCCTTATTTTTATAGAGGAGGCAGATGAAGCTCAGAGAGGTAAGTGACTTGTTTAAGGTCATACATGTAGGAAATGAAAGAAGCCGGATTTCAGCCTAGTTCCTCTGCCTTTAAAGTCGTGGTCTGTCATTTACTCCTCATATAACCTGCCTACAATTTAGGGTTATGGATTTAGAAATGGAAGGAAAATCAGGGACCATTTTGCAGATGAGAAAACTGAGGTCAAGGTGGGTTACAATCATGGAAGAACTTGGGATTTAGAGGTTTTGGGTTCAAATTCTATCTCTTCCACTTCTATACACGTATGAGTGATAAACTCATGCCTCACTGGGCCTCATTTTCCTCCTCTGTATAAAGAATATATTGGTCTTGAAGACCTCTAAGGTCCCTTTCGCCTCTGTATCTATGCTGTTATGAAATCCTTAACAGAGTCTTTATCACATGCATGCACTCTGTATGTGATGTGTCCAAACACACAGGAATACTACGAGAGTTTGTACAGTCTCGGAGTTGGAAGGGTCTTTGGCAGCCATAGATTCCGCCCCATCCCTGGGAGGAGCCCTGACTATAACACAGCTGACAAGTGGCATCCTAGGAGAAGGAGCCCATCATTTAATCAGGAGTAGGAAACATGATGGCCACCCAATGGCTTTGCTTTGTTTATGATCTAACATTAAACCAAATCAGACTAGAATCAATTTTTAACTGCTAAAAGGAATTTCGTTTCTGCAACTCATCAACATATGTGATGATGTAATTGCCTGGGGACAGTGGCTTCCTGATGTTTTCCTTGCCAAGCATCTTCTTTAAAATCCTCTATTCCCCCCGCCCCACATAAGTTAATTACGTCTCAGAATCCCTTCTCCCTTCCTGATTGTGATTGTTACAGCTGACAACATGGCCTCTCGTTAGGCCTTCATGCTGGTTTTCAGCTCTTCATTCATCACTCATGCCTCATGACTGTCAGGGGGATTTAGCCTCTATTCCCAGTGGGGATGTTAATCCAATTGAAGCCCACAGACTCACGAAGACAGGCTGATTTCATTTCTTGGGCCACCCTCTTGGGCTCTTCCAGCCTAACCAAACAGGGGAGGGCCAGGACAGTAAAGCCCAGGAAGATGGGAAGAGGGAGACAGCAGATGTCAGATTAGGAAAAGAGGTAATGGAATAGCTCTTTGTTTCTCAGAGATAGAAGGAAATGATCAAAATAGATCAAATCCAGAAGTAAGTTCTAATATCAGCAGGAAGTAGGAGGCTCAGGCCTACAGGACTGTCCCCTGGAAACCTCCTGTGTGAATAACTGGGGGGAGCTTGCCTCAAAAGTCACTGGATTCCAGACAGAACATTGGTCTGGGTGTTCAGAGAGCTCCCTGTGGCCACCTTTGCATGTTTGAAGATATTATTAGAACTGAAGGCACATGGAAATAGTTTGGTCTCTAGCTGACTGTAGTCTGTTGGGGAGGGTAGAATGGGCAGAAGAGTTTGCTACTGATGTTGATCCTAACCCTTGGAGAAACAATCCCCCATGCAAGATCCAGAAACTGCCCTACTTCTTAGGCAGGGAATTTGTAGCTTGTTCAGAGGAGGGGTGCCTTCAGGCTATATGGCAATTGAGACCAGGGGCCTTATTGCTTTGACTGATCATATTATTTTTAAAATGGCCACTTAAATGGACAATTGACTGTTTAAAGATGAAAATCTCAAGGATGTTTCATAAGCATGGAACCAGGTAAAATGCGAAGGTTCATTATTACTTGCACTACTTTTTCTTCTAATTCTTCTAACTCAGCTCTTAATTTCTAATTTAGTTCTAATTAATTAATTAATTAATTCTAATTTAATTTCTTAAATTCAATATACAGAGAAATCTGGCTGATGTCTGTATATGTGCTTATTAACATAGAAGTATTCACTGCTCATGGTCTCAGAGCTGTCCAGTAGCATGTAAACCCCTGAAGGCAGGAATTGGGTCATTTGAAATGATTTTATCCTAAATAACATTCATTGTGGCCTAGGGTCTAGAGCAGGGGTGGGGAACCTTCAGTCTTGAGGCCACATGTAACCCTCTCAGTCTTCAAGTGCAGCCCTTTGACTGAATCCAAGTTTTACAGAACAAATCTCCTTAATAAAAGGATTTGTTCTGTAAAACTTGGACTCAGTCAAAGGGCAGCATCCAAGGATCTATAAGGCCATGTCTGGCCTTGGGGATGCAGATTCCCCATCCCTGGCCTACAGGGTTAGTCTTTGAAGTAGAAAGCTCTGGGTTCATGTCTTGCTTCTGACACATCCTGTCTGTGTGACACTGGGCAAGTTACGCAACCTCTCTGTGTCTCAGGCAGCTCTTTTTTTCTTTCTTTTTAAAAAAATTTTATTTGTTTTCAGTCTTCTACAATCACTTCCATTTATCTTAGATTTTTTTCCTCCTTCCCACTTCCTCCCCCCTACCTCCCCACTCCCTCCCTGAGATGGCATACAATTTTATATACATACATTCCTATTAAATACATTTTCACCTTAGTCATGTTGCATAGAAGAGTTAAAATAAATGGAAGAAATTATAAAACAAACCAAAGTGTAATACAAAAGAAAATGATCTGCTACGTTCTGCTATCAAATTCCATTGTTCTTTCTCTGCATGTGAAAGGCATTTTGCCTTAAGAGACCATTGGGAATTTTTTAAGTCCTTGCATTGCAATGAAGTTCTAAGTCTACCAGAAAAAATCCTCATATACTGTGGTTATTACTGTGTATAAAGTTCTCCTGGTTCTGCTCCTTTCACTCAGCATCAGGTCATATAAGTCTTTCCAGGCCTCTCTGAAGTCTTCCTGTTCATCATTTTTTACAGCACCATAGTATTCCATTACATTCATATACCACAATTTATTCAGCCATTCCCTAATTGATGGGCATCCCCTTGATTTCTAGTTTTTTGCCACCACAAAGAGTGCTGCTATAAATATTTTTGTCCATGTGGGACCCTTTCCCATTTTTATGATCCCTTGGGGATACAGTCCCAGAAGCAATATTGCTAGGTCAAAAGGTATGCACATTTTTGTAGCCCTTTGGGCATAGTTCCAATTGCTCTCCAGAATGGTTGGATCAGTTCACAGTTCCACCAACAATGAATTAATGTTCCAACTCTCCCACATCTTCTCCAGCATTTGTCATCATCCTGTTTTGTCATGTTAGGCAATCTGATAGGTGTGATGTGGTATCTCAGAGTTGTTTTGATTTGCATCTCTCTAATCAAAAGTGATTTAGAGCATTTTTTCATATGACTAGAGATAGTTTTGATTTCTTCCTCTGAAAACTGCCTGTTTATATCCTTTGACCATTTATCAATTGGGGAATGACTTGTATTCTTGTACATTTGACTCATTTCTCTGTATATTTTAGAAATGAGGCCTTTATCACAGACTCTAGTTGCAAAAATTCTTTCCCAGTTTTCTGCTTCCCTCTTAATTTTGGTTGCATTGTGTTTGTTTGTGCAAAAACTTTTCAATTTAATGTAATCAAAATTCTCTATTTTGCACTTTATAATGTTTTCTATCTTTTGGTTAGTCAAAAATTCTTCCCTTCTCCATAAATCTGATAAATACACTATTCCTTGCTCCACTAAATTGTTTATAGTATCAGTCTTTATACCTAGATCATGTACCCGTTTGGGCTTTATTCTTGTGTACAGTGTCAGGCATTGGTCTATACCTATTTTCCATCATACTGTTATGCAGTTTTCTCAGCAATTTTTGTCAAACAATGAGTTCTTATCCCAGAATCTGGGGCCCATGAGTCTATCAAACAGTAGGATGTTATATTCATTGACTACTGTGTCTTGGGTACCCAACCTATTCCACTTCTCTATCCTTCTGTTTCTTAGCCAGTACCAAGTTGTTTTGATTATTGCTGCTTTATAATACAATTTGAGATCTGGTAGAGCTAGGCCTCCTTCCCTAGCATTTTTTTCTATTAGTTCCCTTGATATTCTGGACCTTTTGTTCTTCCAGATGAATTTTGATATTATTTTTTCTAGCTCTACACAATAATTATCTGATAGTTTGAGTGATATGGCACTGAATAAGTAAATTAATTTAGGTAGAATTGTCATTTTTATTATATTAGTTTGGCCCACCCATGAGCGACTGATGGTTTTCCACTTACTTAGATGATGTTATTTGTGTGAAAAGTGTTTTGTAATTGTGTTCATATAGTCCCTCCCAGGAAGCTTTTGAAGTTGGTGGTAGCATCCTACCTAGGTCAGATTGAAGACCTGGACCAAAACTCCAAACCCAAACTCACTAAGCCTACGTGGCTCACAGTAAAAGCTGACAAGGGTAAGGCAGTGTGGCGCATGGAAGAGAAGCTGAATTTAGAATGAAAAGTCCTAGGTTCAAATCCTACCTATTCCATGAGTGACTTTGGGCAAGTCACTTTATCTCTCAAGACCCTGGCTTCCTCCTCTGTAAAAAAAGAGGGTGGGAAAAGATCCCTTTGAGGGCTCTTCCTATTCTAGATGCCTCTGATGGCCCTTCCTCTTCTAGTGCTTGAGTCAAATGATAATTCAACAATCCAACAACAACCCCCCCCCCAAAAAAAAAAAAACCTCCACTACATACATAATGCAGACATAGGATTATCAATTTATAGCTGGAAGGAAACTTGGAAATCATCCAGTCCAACTCTGTCATTTTATAGATGAGGAAACTGAGACTCAGAGTGTCCTAATGACTGGGACAAGGGAGCTGCCAAGTAGGAGTCTTTCTGGAGGTTCACATAAGAGGTGTCATCCCAGAGAAGATGGAATTGGAATTGCAGTCCAGGGATGGAAGACATGGCAGAAAGGAGGGCCCTTGAGTGAGGAGCTGCTTCACTTTTGTCTTTATATCACAGTGACTGGCACAACACCTAATAGTGCTTACTAAATGCTCACTGAACAAACAAACGTGTTTCTCCCCTCCAGGATAATACAAACTCCTTGAGGGTAGGGATGATACGTTGCGTCATTGTATAAGACAGAGCCCAGTAAATATTTGTGGAACTGAATTGAACTGAGAGTAGGGGAAATCAGGGGAAATGTTGTGTGCCCTGGACCATGCTGAGCAGGAACTTGGTCAGTAAGTTGGGGGATCCCAGGGAGAGCCAGCCAATGGGGGGTGCAGGAGGCAGGGGACAGAGGGTTTAGATTTGAGAAATGCCAGGGTGTCTGAAATGGAGAGTCTCAACTGTTCATTCAACTGACCTGAGGGTCTATATTTTTAACGAATTATTGGCCTCAGCCCTTTGATAGACATGTGTACCTGTGTGACCTTCCGCACAGAAATTAAGTGACTTACATAGAGTCAGACAATGAGAGTGAGACTTCATTTACTTGGTCATGTACTAGTATCGATGAGGGTGAGGCTGTTCATTTTTATCCTTGTATACACTGGCATTCAGGTACTTAATAATGCTGAGTGATCACATGTTGGAGTCTCCAGTTAAGTGATTAATGTCTTTCACTACCCCTTCTAAGGAGAATTCATTGAACCCTCCCTCATCATTGGTAGGGATACCTTTGTGCAGCCTGGACCATCCATCTGTTTTCTCTCCCTCTCCCTCCATGACTGGCCCACCTTGCTTTTCAATCATTCATGTGTTTGCTTCTATCGCTAATACCTCTTGTCATATACAATGCAACCATTACTTGCATATATCATGTTCGTAGACATGCTTTATGCATCGACATTTTCTGAATGTTTTAATGAAATGTACTAACTGTTATGATCACAAGTTGGCTTTAGTGTTCAGGTTTTAGTATTATTTTTTGAAGGGAATAGGAGGCATTCTATACAACAGACTCACTTAGGACATTTCATCATGTGACCCAAGTGACAAGAGTTTGAAAAGGGATCTTTCTTCACTTCTCTGCAGCTTCTGACATTATTCATCACCATCTCCTCTTGGATTCTCTCTCCTTTCTATACTCTTGTGACATTGCCCTCCCCACATTCTCTTTCTACCTATCTAATGTTCCTTTCCCATCTCTTTTGCTGAATCTTCATCCAGGTCATGCCCACTATTCCCTAAGGCTCTGTCCTGGGCCCTCTGCTTTGTACCCTAGATACTTTTTTTTTTTGATGACATCACCAGCTCCCATGGGTTCAGGGAATGTAAATGATGACCAGCTCTATCTATTCAGCCCCAATCTCTTTCCTAAGATCTATCCCTGCATCACCCACTGTCTTTGCAATTGCCCATTGTCTCGCAACTCCCATTTTTCTTTTTATTTTAATTTAATTAATTTATTTAACTTTTAACATTCATTTACACAAAATTTTGGGTTCCAAATTTTCTCCCCCCTTGTCCCCTCTCCCCACCCCAAAACACTGAGCATTCCAATTGCCCCCATCACCAATCTGCTTTCTCCTCTATCATCCCTCTCTGCCCTTGTCTCCATCCTCTCCTCTGTCCTGTAGGGCCATATAACTTTCTATACCCCTTTACCTGTATTTCTTATTTCCTAGTGGCAAGAGTAGTACTCGACAGTTGTTCATAAAACTTTGAGTTCCAACTTCTTTTCCTCCCTCCCCCCCCACTCCCTTCTTTTGGAAGGCAAGCAATTCAATATAGGCCAAATCTGTGTAGTTTTGCACATGACTTCCATAATAGTCATGTTGTATAAGACTAACTATATTTCCCTCCATCCTATCCTGCTCCCAATTACTTCTATTCTCTCTTTTGATCCTGTCCCTCCCTATGAGTGTCAACCTCAAATTGCTCCCTCCTCCCCATGCCCTCCCTTCCTTCATCCCCCCCACCTTGCTGATCCCCTTACCCCCCACTTTCCTGTATTGTAAGATAGGTTTTCATACCAAAATGAGTGTGCATTTTATTCCTTCCTTTAGTCAAATGTGATGAGAGTAAGCTTCATGTTTTTCTCTCACCTCCCCTCTTTATCCCTCCTCTAATAAGTCTTTTGCCTATCTCTTTTATGAGAGATAATTTGCCCCATTCCATTTCTCCCTTTCTCCTCCCATATATTTCTCTCTCACTGCTTGATTTCATTTTTTTAAGATATGATCCCATCCTCTTCAATTCACTCTGTGCATTCTGTCTTTATGTGTGTGTGCGTGTGCGTGTGCATGTGTGTGTGTGTAATCCCACCCAGTACCCAGATACTGAAAAATTTCAAGAGTTACAAATACTGTCTTTCCATGTAGGAATGTAAACAGTTCAACTTTTATAAGTCCCTAATGACTCTCTTTGCTGTTTACCTTTTCATGCTTCTCTCTTCATTCTTGTGTTTGAAAGTCAAATTTTCTTTTCAGCTCTGGTTTTTTCAACAAGAATGCTTGAAAGTTCTCTATTTCATTGAAAGACCAATTTTTCCCCTGAAGTATTTTACTTAGTTTTGCTGGGTAGGTGATTCTTGGTTTTAGTCCTAGTTCCTTTGACTTCTGGAATATCCTATTCCATGCCCTTCGATCCCTTAATGTAGAAGCTGCTAGATCTTGTGTTATCCTGATTGTATTTCCACAATACTTGAATTGTTTCTTTCTAGCTGCTTGCAATATTTTCTCCTTGACCTGGGAACTCTGGAATTTGGCCACAATGTTCCTAGGAGTTTCTCTTTTTGGATCTCTTTCAGGTGGTGATCTATGGATTCCTTGAATACTTATGTTGCCCTCTGGTTCTAAAATATGAGGGCAGTTTTCCTTGATAATTTCATGAAAGATGATGTCTAGGCTCTTTTTTTGATCATGGCTTTCAGGTAGTCCCATAATTTTTAAATTGTGTCTCCTGGATCTATTTTCCAGGTCAGTCTTTTTTCCAATGAGATATTTCACATTTTTTCATTCTTTTGGTTTTGTTTTGTGATTTCTTGGTTTCTCATAAAGTCATTAGCCTTCATCTGTTCCATTCTAATTTTGAAAGAACTATTTTCTTCAGTGAGCTTTTGAATCTCATTTTCCATTTGGCTAATTCTGTTTTTGAAAACATTCTTCTCCTCCTTGGCTTTTTGACCCTCTTTTGCCAATTGAGTTAGCCTATTTTTCAAGGTGTTATTTTCTTCAGCATTTTTTTGGTTCTCCTTTAGCAGGGTGCTGACCGGCTGTTCATGCTTTACCTGCATGTCTCTCATTGCTCTTCCCAGTTTTTCCTCCACCTCTCTAACTTGATTTTCAAACTCCTTTTTGAGCTCTTCCATGGCCTGAGCCCATTGAGTGGGCTGGGATACAGAAGCCTTGACTTCTGTGTCTTTGCCTGATGGTAAGCATTGTTCTTCCTCATCAGAAAGGAAGGGAGGAAATGCCTGTTCACCAAGAAAGTAACCTTCTATAGTCTTATTTTTTTTCCCTTTTCTGGGCATTTTCCCAGCCAGTGACTTGCCTTCTGAATATTCACTTCACACCCACTTGGCCTCCAGATCCTCCCAGGCAGCACTTGGGGTCTGAGATTCAAATGCAGCTCCCCAGCCTCAGGGCTTGGGACAGGGGCAGGGCTGCTATTCAGTGTGAGATCAAGTTCAGGTGCTCAGGTGGGGGCAGGGCCGCCTCACAGGCTCAGTTCCCTCAGGGGGTTTATGCAGAGACCTTCAACAATGGATCCAGGCTCCTGCCAGCTTGGGGAGCCCTGGTCCTCCCCTGCCTCCACTGCTACCTCCTGAGGGGGCCCGAGCCACGGGGGCACCCCACTCCCCTCTCGACCCGCCAAAGAGACCCTCTTACCAACTCTTGCCACCTGTGGGTGGAGGGACCTGCGTGGGTGCTGGAGATTCCATCCCTGAAGCCTGCTCGGATCTGCTCCTCTTGGTGCCGTGGGGCCAAGGCAGGGCTGTGCTCAGCTCCTGGTCTGCAGCGTGAAGGACCTTTTGCAAGAGGTTTTCAGGCTCTCTGGAACAGAAATCTCGTCCACTCAGTTGTTCTGTGGTTTCTGCTGCTCCAGAATTTGTTGCTCCAGAATCTTTTTTACAGATATTTTATGGGCTGTGGGATCGGAGCTAGCGTATGTGCGTCTGTCTTCTCTGCCATCGTGGCTCCACAACTCCCATTTCAATGGACGGACCTAGACCAGCTCAAATCTTCATTGCTCTTCAGGTTCTACTATGGGCTTTCCTCGGTCTGGAAGCTCCATCCACCCCTTGACTTCTTGCACTGAAAGTACACTTCCTCCATGCCACCCTTTTCTCCTATTGGCTGGTTCCTCCCCAACCTCCATTTTAAGCAAAGTCCCCAGGCCAATCAGGTTTTCATTCCTCTCCAGACCCCATTCCTTCCTTTCTGGACTTTTTCCACCTTGCCCCTGCATGGGTAACTCTTCCTCCTGACATCCCCCCTCATACCCTGGACCCTTTAGTTTTTAGCTTCTTTTTTTGTGTCCCATTCCCCAATTAGATTGTTACTTCCCTAAGGGTACACTGTTTTGCTGGCATTTGTATTCTCAGACTTTAGCACAGAGTCTGGCACATAGATAGGGATAATAAATGTCTGTTGGCCACTTGTTGTAATTGGATTGCCTCCAGGCATCTCCAACTGAAAACACCAGTCATTTTCTTCCTCCACTCCCCTTCTTCCCACTTAGTAGTTACTGTGGAGGACATTTGTCTTCCCCTGCCCGCAGATTCACAAACTTGCCACCTTGGACTCCTCTCTCTCACCCATCACACATATTTACTTTGTCTTTGAATTGCATCATTTCTCCCTTCACCCCTTGTCTTGTCTTATCTCCACCCACAGCCCTTATCCCCTCTCATCTAGACTGATACAAAAGCCTTCTCATCAGGCTCCCTGCCTCAGGGCTCAGAGAGTTTGTCCTCTCCGATGTCAGTGATTTTTCTAAAGTACAGGTCTGACCATGTCAACTCCCATGTGAAGGCCCTCCAGTGACCCTGATTGAACATGAGCTCATTTGTCTGACTTTTAAAACCATCCAGTTTCTTCATTCCTTTCCAGTCTTCTTATGTAGCACTCCCCTCCAGATGCCACCCTGATCTGTTTGCTGTTCCACACTCAGAACACCATCCCTTACTCCATGCTCCATGGCTTTGTCCTCCAGGACTGATGTTTTCCTTACAAACCTCTAACTTCCAGCTTCCTTTCCATCTTAGCTCAAATGCCATCAGCCTTCCATGGCCCTCCAGCTGCTATAATCTGTGATACTTCCGTGCCTTCCCTCTGAGATTGCTTTCCCTCTCCATGGTCTATGTCTTGCATGTTTACATTATCTGCATGTTGTCTTCCCCATTAGACTGTGAGTCCTTTGATGACAGGAACTGAGTTTGCCTTTCTTCATATCCCTAGTTGTTAGTCCAGTGCCTGGCTCATGGGAGGTGCCTAATAAATGCTTATTGCCTAATTGCCTGCCTGAAAAGGGGGTTCAGCTGTGTGCTTGAGGCTACGAGGGAGTGCTCAGCTGCCTCCACCTGATAACTGTCTCCCAAGCTCCTTGAGAGACATAGAGATGTGTTCTTGAGGCTTGTGTTGGAGGAGAAGTGGAAACAGAAATGAGTCTATGAGCATGTGAGTCAGTGTCAGAGGAAAGTGTGAGTCAGGAAGATTGAGTTGGTTTGGAGAACAGCATGATGAAAGGGAGGGAGGGAGGGGAAGAAAGAGAGGGAGAGAGGGGAGAGAGAGAAGTGAGAGAGAGGAAAGAGAGAGAGACACAGAGAGAGACACAGAGACAGAGACAGAGAATATGAGAACGACTGATGTGAGATGAGGAGTAGCACATGGGAGTGAGGAGCTTTGGCATCTCGGTGCATGGGAAGTCTAGATTTGAAGGACTGAGGCTAGAGGGAGTATATGGAGCCCTGAGGTTGTTACTGTGCCTGATGTCCTCTGCCCTGAGTGGCAACATGAAAGGGAGTGTGGGTAGTGATCTGAGTCCTAATGCTTTCCTCAAGAATGGTGTACTGGTATGCTGGAGAACATTGAAATGGATGTCTGACCAAATTACATGCATATATGTGTATACACACATATATACAAATAAAATTTATATATGATATATTCCTATGTATATTAATTAAATATATAATATATTTATATAACACATAAATATATGAAAATTGGATTAAGTATTTACCCGTAAGCATGGTGGATATATACACACATATACATAAATACAAGTATACACAATATTTTATACACATCGAGTGTATGCGTATATATGCATATCTCTGTATATCTACATACACACAGACATGCATGTATTTGAAAAGCAAATTCTCAAGCCCCCAACAGCTCCAGATGGGGAAGAGAGCAGCTCGGATGCACCAGGGAGCCAGAGATCAGAGTCTGAGCCTGGACCATGGCTACATGAGCACATCGGTGACACCAAGTACTTCTTGACACCCTGCTGGAAAACTGGAAATGATACTGCAGTCCAAAGAAGAGAAGAGAGAGGGGGTGAGGGGGAGGCAGCTGTCCTCAAGTATTTAAAGGGCTGTCCCTGCTTGGACCAGGGGGTGAACTAGGAGCCATGAAGCTGAAACTTCCCAACCAATACTGGACATGCTTTCTGAGCCAAGCAATAACGCCTGGGGTTATCTGGACCCTCCCTGGGGTAGGCACAGGTGACCGGCATCAGACTGGAAAGTAGGAAGAAGAGTCAGAGGTGACTATTGTGCCTTCTCCCTGTGCAAGTTGGAAATGTTCTCTGACTGCATGTCAGAGTGATACATGGCGCACAAAAGTACTTACATGTTTTATTGAAATGCTTGGACGCAGGTAGATCATTTGTACCCAGTCTCTGGGCAGCCTGGTCTTGGAGAACTCACTGGCATAGGAGAAGCCCAGCTATTTGTGTCTGCCCCACCCAGCAGGGGCTCCTGCAGCTGTCAGTCTTGGGAAGTCACTGCAAAGAGCTGTGTGCTTATTACCCAAAGCCTGGTCCTGCCTTGCTGGAGGGTGCATGTCCTTCCTTCTTTCTCCACTTGTCTTTCCACTGACCTGACTAAGGAGGACCTGGGAGTTCAGGAAAACTGGCAGCAATCATTCTCAGGCCCTTTGGATGTTTTTGGACTCAGGCTCAGCACCCAGAAATTGAAGGAGCTTAGGCTAGACAATCTTCCTGTGAAAAGAATCTGGGGGTTTCAGTGGACAAGCTTAGCATGACTCAGTGTTGTGATAAGACAACTACCAGAGCCACTGAGATAAAATCCTGCCTCAGACACTTCCTAGCTGTAGGCCCCTGTGTTGAAATCCTAACAAAGCTGCTGCAGCCCCAGTATTTTAACTTCCTTATAGGCCCACTACTCCTACCTAGCCAACCCCCCCAATATCCTAACTTCCCTATATATGCCTCATTGCTCGCTAGAACAACAGGTGTGTCCATGAACTCATATTTGTCCCAGAAACAGCAGACATGTCCACATGATGGAATCCCAGCCACTGCCTCTAGCTAGCCACTGCCCCAAGACTCATTCCTCATATTTCCCACAGAAACAGTGGGTATGTCCATGCACTCAACTACAACCATATCCATCTAGGCTCAGACAGGACCACACTACTCAGCCAATCAGAAGGCCGAACCACCAAGATTCCTGAGACCCTCAAACAATAGAAGGGATGTTCCCTAAGTAGGCACCTGTGCAGTAATAGCAAAAGCTGGCCTTTAGGCGAACTTGTGACTTAAAGAGACTCATTATAATATCATCACCATACATGTATACCCCATCAAAGGTGTTTTTCTGTATGTATTGTGGGTAACCGCATGTGCAGTTCCACTGTGACTGGGACCCCTCCCTTATGACCTAATCCCTTAACAGACCCCTCCTGCTAGGAATGTTTGGACTTTTTGGAGGCTGGCTCTGAGAGGGAGGGAGGGGTTCCTTTCCCCCAGTGACCATGGTGACTGCCTGCCCAAGACAGTGAGGGAGAATGTTGCTCAGAGGAGCCTGACCATGGACTCTGGACTGCTGGCTGTAGTTTCTGTTTTGTCTTTTTTTCCCCTAAGCATAGATGCCCAAATAGCAGTTATGGGATTAGTGTTTTCAGCAATTCCCAGCTTTGATGGCATGCTCATGAGTGAGAAGCTATGAGCTCCTGAGTTTGAATTGCCCAGAAGTCCCAGCAGGAGCTTTCCACAGCGACACCCTTTTCAGAGAGGGCGATTATCACTAGGACCAAGAGCTCAAATAATGCCCTAGCTGACCAGAAGATCTTGAGAAAGATGCTTGGACATACAGGCAAGGTGAAGGGGAAATGCTAATTCAGCAGTCCCACTAAGTGCTCCATGTTTTAATATTTTAGGTAGTGACCACCAGGGGAGACATAATAGGGGTTTTAGATTATGGTATGGTCATTTAAGTCTTTTTCAAAGCATGCATATGCATTTCCTTGTTTTAAGTCTATCTTTCATAGAGGCAGCTAGGTAAGAGAATAGAGCACTAAATCTAGAATCAGAAAGACCTGAGTTCAAATGCAAGCCCAGACCCCACCCGTGTGACCCTGGGCAAGTCACTTAACCCTGTTTGCCTTACTTGTCTCGTCTGTAAAATGAGCTAGAGAAGGAAGTGTCAAACTACTCTAGTAACTTTGTCAAGAAAAACCCCAATGAGGTCATTAAGAGTCAGATTAATGAAACAAGTGAATAACTACAATCCTGTGCCATGCTGTTATGGTGGGAGGGAAGATGTAAAATACTGGCAAGTATTCTTCTTGTATGCTTTGCTCCTTGCAAGCAAGTCCTGTGCGTACAAAAAGGGACCTATCCAAAATTCGTTCAACAAGCTTTTATTCAATATCCACAGTGGGATAGATGCTATACCAAGTGTGTGAATCAAAACCCCAAAATGAAACAATTCTTGCCCTCATACTGGAGGTGGTATAGAAGCCACATAGATAGTTAATTGCAAAATAGATATGAATTAATTTTTTTTTTGAGAGGAGGACGGGAGTACCAGCAACTAGGAGGATCAGGAAATGCTTCATTTAGGAGGCAGCAGCTGTATTTGCCTTGAAGAAAGCAAGTGGTTTCGAGAGGGGAGGTAATGCCTTATAAGAAATCAATATACTGTCTGATGCCTGCCTTAGCAATTCTGTTCTCGATATTTGGAAGTTCTTTTAAAAATTTCCATGGTCATTACCTGGCAGCCATGTTTAATGTCTTTCTAATGGAGTGTGACATCCTCTGAAGGTTGTTCACCAGAGTGGCCTGTCAGCCTCATGGCATCAAAGGTGAGCAGGAGGGACGAAACAGAACATCTTCCTCATGGCCTTCATTTGGTCTAATCTAAAGCAGCTGTCCTCATTCTTCGTAATAAACCGCTGGTGAGGCAGGAGAGACATCCAAAGAAAGCGTTATCGTTTTTTTGTTGGTGAAGTTTTATTCTCGACTCTTTTATGTTGATGTCATTTCTCCCTTAGTTCCATGTCCTTGAAGGAACTTTTCCTTATAATAAAGAGAAAAATTTTCCTTGTGGTAAAGAACAACATTCCCTTGTAAGAAACAAAAAGAAATCACAGACAGTGACCACACTCGATGTGGTTGCCTCATCTCACTTCCACCTGCCCACCTCTCCACCAATAGTCTTGGGCAGGAACTTTTCATCAACAGTAGTCCAGGAGTGATATCAGTGCTTGTAAGGACTCCAGGTACAACTGTCCTTCAGCATTTCTTTTGTTTGCATTATCACAGTAATTGTGTATATTGTTTTCTAGGTTCTGCTTACTTCACTCTGCAGCAGTGCATGTAATGCATGTTAATCTTCTCCGAGTTCTTACTATTTGTTGTGTATCACAATCCAACACACTCCTCTCACTGAGGCACCAAAATTTGTTTAACCATTTTTCAATCAATGGAAACTCACTTGATTTCTGTTTTATTGTCCCCCCTATAAAAAGTGATGCTATAAATATTCCATTATATATCAGCTCTTACTTTAAAGATGCTTTTCATTTAGTTCCAGAACCTCACCATCAATACCATCATCAGTAAGCACAATTACTGAGCATCCCCTTGGCTAAACTCTAAAGTTAGGGAAGGATGTGCAATGTCTCTATGCACTAGTGTGAACCATGTCTAAAGCAAAACAAAGCATCCATTCCAGTTTTTTCGATAGCTTATTTTTTTTTTTCAGAGAATGAACCAATTCGTTCCTCTAAATCTCTTTAAAATTCTAAGGAGGTAAATCAATTTATTGTTAATTAATTGCCTCCCTAATGACTGTTATTGCTAGAATGATTGCTTCAGGTCAGGGTCACAAGACTGTAGAGTGGTGTTTTGTCCATATTGTGTTTTTATTTTATGCTATGTTGAGTTTGCTTGTGTGACCTATTCATGTAGTGAATTTATGCTTCCATAGGGCTCAAGACATCATCTTCCCATTTTTAAATTGCTGTGCAGGTTTTGAGCTAGTGTAGCTTTGATTTTATGACTCATCCTTGGACATATCTTGGATTAACTTGATGCAGCATCTAGGATAAAAACTTTGGATCATTTTGTCTCTGTGAACTTCCTGGTCTCCTCCAATTCCATGGTGGAATGAATTCACCCTGGAATGCAGAAGAAAAGTGATCTGTCTCCATGAGAGCACAATGAGATACAGGGAAAAGAGTGGTATCTGTGGTATTATGAAAGACTTAGTTTCAAATCCCACCTCTCATGTGAATGATAGGCAATGTCTTGACTTGCTGCTCATGAATCAGATTTGAGTGAGGCAGAATTGTTGCCAAGTCATCAGCCTCACTGTGTTGCCCTTTCATTCTCTAAATCTGTTTCCTCACTTGTAAGACAGAGTAGTGAGGCTCATAAGAGACTGTATGGTAAAGAGATGTTTCAAATTGGCTATTATTATTGTCGATGTTGGGAATGATGTGACTTCTCTTGTTTCAGGTAACATTCTGTTGTTTCACTAGTGGTCTCTAAGAACAAAATAATGTTCATTTAGCACATCCCTCCTGCTCTTGCATCTGTGAGTACTGAGACATTTCATTTCCCCTTTAGGATTTCCCCCCTGCCCAGCCTAGATTGTTTGATCACTATGTTATTGTGTAACTACTGGTTCTGCTTTTCTGTGACCTGAGGTATGGAAGCACTGAAGGAGGGAAAGAGAGTCAGCTGACCTTTTCCCAAAGCAGTGTTGTGAGAGACATACCTGGGTGCTGAGTAGAGGCCAGGATCCTGCCTTGACAGTTTTTAGAAGGTCATGGCTTCTTGACCAATCAGATGATTTAGAGTTTAGTTTCTCTCTTGTCATTTTCACTCAAGTCTCTTTCATCATTTGAATGGGATATGGTCAATCAAACATTTTTCTTCCATAATAAACAAAGAGGGCCATTAATTTCAGGGCAAACACCTAGTATTTTCCTAGGAAGATTTCACTTTTAGTTATAATTCTTACTCTGCTCTGGAAAAAGCATTACTCCATGCTAGGCTGGCTTTCTGCATAGTTTGTGCAAGTTTAGGAAGGGAGGTACAAAAGTCTCTTACCTTTAGGAATAGGACAGAGGATGAAGTCATAGGAGACATTTGGAGAGTAGGATATTTATGATTACGGCCTGAGTCTAGGGCTTATGGGCCGAACTGTCAAAAATGTTCTGAACAGTTGCCATTGACCTGAACTGGCAAGGTGCCTGTGGACTTCTTATTGGTGCCACCTTTGATCTGTGAAGAAGAGATACTTTGATGTGCAGAAGTCATGGAGTGTTGACTCAGCTGTGGTCCTGGATGATATTTTAGGGCTCACTTGGGCAAAATTTTAGACACAGGCAATATATTTGCAAAAATGTCCAAGTGCAGCATAGTCTGGTGAGAGGCAGTGTGGGGGTACCAGAGAGACAGGTCCAGTGTCAGAGGTTCTTGGTTCAAACGCCAGCTCTGCTACTCACCAGCTATATGTCCTCAGGAAAGCTGCTTTTCCTCTTTAGACCATAGTTTTCTCATCTTTAAAGGAAGTGGTTGGATTAGGTGATCTTTCTCTTGGACCTGAGTTCAAAGGGTTCATCTGACACAATGGAACAAACTTTGGGCAGTTGTTTTGCTGACCCAACCTTTACTATACATAGAGACAGAGAATAATTAGTGATCTCTGCATAGTCCTAAATAGTCTTGGTTACTTCCCTTTAGTCAGCACTAGACATGGAAATGCACCCACTGGTGCTGAGGGTCTGCTCTCCACAGATGAAAACTTCTGTTAGAGCTGTGTAAAGCACCCTCTTGGAAGTAGGGAGAGCATCTGGCATCATTAGAGAAAAGATTTTATAAAAAGAGGCCTCAAACTTAGTCTGGCCCAAGTGACTGGCGCTTGTTTTCTTCTGATGGTCAAAATACTTTAATTCTCTCAAAATGATCAAATATTCATAGGAAAATTCCTGATGACTTAGTATTCTGTTGATTGATTGAATTCAGGTGTCTAGGTTATTACATTAATTATGGTAGAGGTGGAGCCTCCATTATTAAATACTTAGTGATCTGATTAATGAAGACTATTTAATAAGGAGCCTAAATCAGTTGCTTCATGCTTATTCTGTTCATTTTAACGAAATCTCAAGCCAATTTGGCACAATGACTAAGATATACAAAGCTCTTTCTTTGAAAGGTACTTTACACATAATGTCTCATTTTATCCTCCCAACAATCCTGTGCAAAGACAGTTTGGCAAAGCAGCCAGAGCCAGCCTTTGAGTAGGCAGGAGAATAGGGATTCAGGTTCTGCCCCTGACACTGATGGTCGTGTGACCATCACCTCTCAGTGCCTCAGGCATCTCTAACACTATTAGCTCCAGAGAGATTATGATCTGCTTGGGATGAGTGGAAACTAAATCCTGTGAAAGGCCCACAGGGGGCTGAAAGGCTGGAAAGAAGCAATCAGAGGATCATCTATTTAAGGCTGGACAAGCCCTTGGAGATCCACCAGATAGGAGTTCCTAATCTGGGGGCCATGAACTTCTTTTTTAAAAATAGTTTTCTGTATTTCCATATATACTTGGTTCCTTTGCTGTCCTGTGAGTTTTACTTTATATTTTAAAATATTATTCCAAGAAATAGTTTAGGGGATTCGCCAGACTTCCCAAAAGCTGAAAACCCCCTCCTTTAGGTCAGTGTCCTTTAAGGGAGGACCAAACAGAAGCTTGTAGGTCTCTAGGCTTTTCCCTACAGGAGCATGAGGAAGGGATCAGACGGTGTTGAGGCATACCACTGAAACTGTGAACAAATCGTAATCTGAGACCTACCAAGAAGGCACATTGAGAAACATATTCTGACAGCTATTCAGGTAAAGTCCTTGAATGCAGCTTGCCCCTTTGAGTTAGTGGAAGTTGAAAACAATTTTCTTTTTTAGGAGAAAAAAAGTCTTCATCTGGTCCCAAAGGAAGACCCACGATACTCAAAGCTCAGACCATCTAAACTCCATCAGAACCCCAGGCATCTCCTGGATATCATGGACAAGATTTATTGGGATGAGCTTGTAAGTGTTGGCTACCTTGGAAAACCACGGACTCCAAAGTTCTGGTTCAACCCAGCAGAGGTGCCTTCCACTGAACTCCACAAGGAAAAGGTAAGGTTTTCCAAGTGATGCTTACTTGTTCTGCACAGCTCTTCCCTAGTAGAGAGAGGACTTAGCAGCTCTAAAGAGGAGGAACAGCTCTCTCCCATGTTAACCGAATCATAGGATTGCTCTGCAGAGGCAGAGGCAGCCCATCCCATCCCATGGCCCTCTTCCAATCTCTGACTCTTTTAGCTTCACTGGGTCCTACTGATGTGTGACCAAGTCGAAGGCACTTCTAATCCATTCTTTGTCACCTCAGAACATGCCTTTTCCTTTTTATTTACTCATCCCGCTGGTGGCCATTCCTCCTTCCCAGATGTCTCGCCTCCTCATTCCCTCTTTTCTCCATTTATCTCTGCCTTCTAAAATGTGTGCTAATTCCAAATTCAATTTCACCTGTAGGCATGAGCTTTGATCTCTAAATCAGTCCATTAACAAGCATTTAACAAGTGACTGCCTAGATGGGAGGCACCAGGGAGAGAGCACTCAAGTGATAATCCCTGCCCTCTAGGAACTCTCCTGGGGTGTGGGGGTGGGGAGGGAATGGTGCATATATGAGTAGAATCTGTGAGCAAAATCAATTCAAGATAATTTTGAGAGAGGGAGGGAAGGGCTCCAACCAGTGTGGGATCAGGGACATACACTATAAAAATCTGCGGAAGAACAACTTTGGTTTGGACCTGGGGACTCTATTGGGGTAGTCCAGAGAGTACCATGAATTTAGATTCAGGGAGACCTGATCCTTCCTCAGATACTTATTAGTGGTGTGACCCTGGACAAGTCATTTCTCAACCTCAGTTACTTCATATATAAAATGGGGATGCTATATTACCTATCTCCCAGGGCTGTTGTGAAGATCACATATGTTACCCTGTAAATCACTTTGCAAAACTTCAAGTGCTCTTAGATACTTTGTGAGATCCTACCCAGCTCTGGGATGCTAGGATTCTTCGAGTGCACTCGTGTTCATCATTAGTGACTTTGTAATGGTTAGTTACTTACTCGGACATCATAGGATTGCTAACTGAAAAGTACTTTGTACTTCCTTGACAGAAAGTCTGGAATAGGTCCTTTCCTGATGATTGCTGTGGCCACACTAAGGAGTACTAGACTTAGTCCTAGCTGTAAGCTGGTCCTCAGTTCTTTATGTGTTTTGGAGGTGAAGTCATTTGAAAGAGTTTTATCGCTGCCTTTCATGTTTGCATCACATTCATTTCAAGATGTATCATTTCCTCTCCCTACACACACACACACACACACACACACACACACACACACACACACCCAAATGCCCCTCTCCTGTAACAAAATATTCCACAAAACAACTTTCACAGTCTCAGGGGCTGAGGGTCAGTAATGTTGCTCACATTCGGTGGGTTTCCTGGATCTACCAGTTGAATGAGGTGCAGGAGGATCGTCCATTCTTCCAGCCAACACTGGTTAGTTTAATCTCTCAGCACTCAGTTTCCTTTCTGTGGTTTTCTCTTCCATTCTTCAGTCCCTTGTAGATTGCTGTCTTGGTTCTGCTTCCTTCACTTTGTAACAGACTCCTCCTGTCCCTGAATTCTTCATATTCCTCACTTCCTTCATATTCCATTCCACTCAAACGCCACAGTTGGTTTAGCCATTCCCTACTTGTCAGACCCCCATTTTGCTTCCAATTCTTTTTATTCCCCCCAAAAATTCTTCTACAGCTATTTCATATAGAGAGTGCCCAGTGAATTCATTTAAAAGACATGTTAAGGCACTGTTGCTATTATAGAGAATAAAAGATGTTTTAGCATGCTAACTAGATGAACACGTTGAATAATTTGGGGACTGCTTCAACACTTACTTGTGTTTTATGACCAGCATGCTGAAAAACATGGCAGAAGTTGGCCAAAGTCACACGGCGTGTTAAGGAATGATAGGAGACAGGAGTGGGTCTGGGCATGTGATTTCATCATTGTGGTGACTTTCTGGTGAGGAATGTCCTCTACCAGTGGCTTTGGTATCTTTACTGCAACTTTAGAAGCTTAGAGACCAGTGTTTGGTCTAGAGTTTCCTGCTCCTTGGTCAGGGATGGGCTAACTATGGCCCAAGGGCAAAAGCTGCTTAACAGCCTATTTTTGTATGGACCAAGATCTAGGAATGATTTTGCCATTTTAAAATAACATACAAAACCAGGTGGTGGGCTGAAGTGGATGGTCCTACAAGATGGTGGCAAAAGCAGGACTCAGCTTTCTATGGACTATTCCCCTCTACCTCCAACAAGAACAATGAGTGTCTGGTTCATTGAGGTCCCACATCTGGGTTCTTGAAATAGCGGATCAGAGAATCTCAGAGTTGGAAGCAAGTTCAGAGACCAGATCTGAAGTTCAACCCAGATCTGAATGGGGAATCTCTCCTTCACATGCTAAGGACAATGAGGCAGAACTTTCAGGACAAGTGCTGGGTCAGAGGCTGGAGCTGTCTCAGAAAGGCCTTCTGGTTACACACTCCACCCTCCCTGAACACAAACCCCCTTATCACATGGGGATAGTATACTGAGTGATGCCACAAGATACCCAGCAATCAAGAGAAGGCCTGAGGCAAATACATACTCCTTTTCTACTGATTCTCTGTGGTTACCACAGTGGGACAAAGGCACAGAAATGTATTCAGACCAGAGAAAACTTTCTAGAGACAAAACACAGTGCCACAGAGTCTTACCATCCCTCCCCTGGAGGCTCATTTTGGCTCACTCTTATTCTATGAATAACTTAGAGCAGCAAAACATGAAAGTGGACTCCTAATTAAATCCACTGCACCTGATAATAGTTGTCTCATCTAAGTATTCTCTGTGATGCTAAATTTCTAACAAATGGTTGTAATTCATAACATCTCAATGTACAAAAGGCTCTTAGACTACTGTCTCAAATCCCCAATTTGTCCACTAGGTTGGGTCCCCAAAGGGTAGCTAACTGCCTCTCCTCTCAGTTTTCTGGGGGGTAACCCTGTGGAATTTGGTGTCACATTCTAGCAATATTTCTTATGCTACCCTATCAATGTTCTCCCTCAATCATTACACACTGATATCAAATTGCCAGTCAGACTAAATTAACTTTTAGAAATGGGTAATTACTAAGAAGGTGTGGTCCAAAACGCACTGTGATGGAGCCACTCTCTTTCATAAGTTCAGAAGGATCCAAGGGAAAGTGAGACCAAGTCTAGAGATTCAGGAGTTGATGTTCTTTCTGGGTACTCATGGCCACATGTCCCAACTTTGCTGACCTCTGTGACTATCAGTAAGGAGCAGCTTGACTACTTTCCCCTTGCCACAAGTTCCAGTCCCAATGTTGTTGTACACGTGTTTGTTTTGTTTTGTCATTTGGGGGCAGAAATGGCAAGGAGACCAAAATGGGAATCTAGTTATAAATATGGAGGGATCTGGGGGCAACCCTGAATCGCAGAATGTCCAAATTGGAAAGGACCTCAGAGGCCAGTGGGTTCAGCCCAGGCCTCTGTAACAAACCTGAAAAGTGGCATCCAGCAAACTTGGCAACAGAGTACACCATGGAGCCTGTGACCTTCCTTGGAAACCCATGTCACTTTTGCAGATCTCTAACTGTAAGATGCTACAGTTCCATGGATAGAGCTTTGGGCTTGGAGTCAGGGAGACTCATCTTCCTGAGTTCAAAATCAGCCTCAGACACTTACTAGTTGTGTGAACCTGGGCAAGTCACTTAACCCTGCTTACCTCAGCTTCCTCATCTGTAAAATGACCTGGAGAAGGAAATGACACTGTGTTCCCCCCCCCTTCCCCTAGTTTTTTCTCCAGAATTGAACATCCTCAGTTCCTTCAGCTGATCCACACATGACACACTCTCAAGGCTGCAGTTTGAGGTAGACAAGAGTAAGGTCTAGGAGGATGAGATAGGGCTGAGAGATGCCAGCAGGCGGGTACTATTCATAAGGTGGGGGTGGAGCTCAGAGGGGAGAGCAGTTGTGTTCCTTTGGATCTGGGTCTGCCAGTTCTGCTCCCGGAGTAGATGTTCTGAGCTCAGAGAGGTTGACTTCTTGGATGTCACACAGGGATTAAGTCAGAGGAAGATTTTGAGGTCATGTTTTGTGTCTCAATGCTCCTCTAGCTTAGGGGAGCTGAGCTATGCTAGGTAAGGGGCCTGATGTGGAGGCCAGATTCTAAGAGGATCAGCATTTCCCCAACTGACAGTCAGGGAGGATAGCAAAGGAACAACACACAGTCTGAGGAATATTATCTGTAATGCCTCGTGCATGAGAAGTGGGGGCAGGTCATTGTCCATAGGAGATGAGACTGGAAAAGGAGTGGGGTAGGCTGTCAAGCCCACAGAGGAGAGCAGCTGGACTTCTCAAGGGTTGAATTGGTATCCAGGAAACTGATCAATCAGCATGAATCTATTAAGTACAGGCTAAGTCCTTAGCTCTGGGCCAGTCATTGGATGTACTAAGACACAAGGGAGGCATTTTCTGCCTAGAAGGCTGTTCCATTCTGAAACCTTAAAAGACCTAGAGGAGGTGGGGGTGGGGGCAGATTCTTTGTGGAGGAGAAAGTTAATCAACAAATACACATTAAACCTCTACTATTTTCCAGGAATGTCAGGGCTACAAAAACAGAAATGAAACATTCTCTGCTTTCAAAGAGCTTATGGGGGAAGGACATAAGGAAAGACATAGAGACATAAAAGTAAACATCAAATACATTTTAAAAATGTAAATACTATCCAGTGGGGTGGATACTAACAAGTGGGGGAAGCAGGACAGGCTTCTTGCAGGAAGTAGCACTTAAGTTAAGCTGTTAAGGAAACTAAGGATGCTAAGGGTCAGAGGTGAGAAGAGATGGAATTTCAAGCAAGGGATACTGGTTATTCAAAGGCTCAGAGGTGGGAGACTGAATGTCTGAAGGGAACAACAGCATATAGGTCAGTGTGGCTGGAATACAACCATCTGTGAAAGGATACAGGACAGAATCATGCTGAGCGATAAGCTTTGGTTGGATTCTGATCAATAATAGGAGATGGGGTGCCAATATTTATGAGAACATAGATATTTCTGAGTGATTCTCTAAAGGGGCTGGAGCAGGGGTGGGGAACTTGAAACCTTGGGGCTACATAGGTTCTTGAGTGTGGCCTTTTGACTGAATCCAGGTTTTACAGAACAAATCCTTTCATTAAGGGGATTTGTTCCCTGAAGTTTGGATTCCCTCAAAGGGTTGAACTTGAGGACCTAGAGGGCCACATGTGGCCTTGAGGCTTCTGTTCCCTATCCTTAAGTAAACAAATGAAGGGAGTAAAGGAGAAATTTCAATATTCGAAGCTATAACAGTACAGTCTGGAGCTGGAGAGCAGGCTTAAATTATATTTTAGGGAGAGGAAGAAGAGATCCCTCCCCCCAAAAAAAGGAAATGGGAAGAAATGAATCAGAAGAGGAAGTAACCATAATGATTTGAACAAACATTAACATCAGAGAGCAAGATGTTACTTCTCAAGCAATTTTTGGTGCCCAGTGAGCTGTACCTTAATTAAGCATGTTTCCCAAAACAAAGTGTGTGGTCTCACTGATGGGAATCTTTCTCTGTCAACAGAAGGGCACTCTCAGGGGGTAGGCGGAGGACTATGTAGAGGAAAAGGCAGAGCAAGGTCCTATTGGAAGTTTTGGGGATCAGTGTTAAGAAGGCTGATGAGAAGAACCCAACTGTTGGTGAGTTGGAAAGTCAACTGACCCATGATGGGAAGCCTGGTGGATAGAGAATCCTCTAGTGAAGAGGCAAGATTGTTCAAATTAAAAAGAAAAATGAATTAAAAAAATTAAAGAGGAGAGGCAAAATAATTATGTACTAAAGACAATCAGAAGAAGACAATCCCATGAAATGGAGAGGGATGTATCCAACCCTTGATGCTTACTATTAGTGTGACCTTTGACAAGTTGTCAGACCTCTTTGGACTGCAGATTGTTTATCTGTATGATGAAGCTGTTGGACTAGCTGGCCTCTGAGGTACCTTTCTGCCATCTAGATTTAGGATCCTATGTATGTTTTTGGGTCAGTGTCTTCACTTCTCTGGAACTATTTCCTTATCTGTAAAATGAAGGGGTTGGACTAGCTGACCTTTGGGGTTCCTCTTGGCATAGAATATCACTGGCACAGGCCAGTGTTAAAAAAATGTGTTTAAAAAAAATCAGGAAGCATCTGGAGATCATGAGATTTAAGAATTCCTTCTCAGGATAGAGGAGAATTTGAAGAAAGCAAAGCTGTCAAGTACACTGCCTTTCATCAGCACTGTTTACTAAATCTCTCTTTTTAAAATTTTAAAAAAATTTTTACGAATTTATTTGTTTTCAGTTTTGTACAATCACTTTCATAAGTCTTAGATTTTCTCCCTCTCCCTCCCTCCCCAGATGGCATGCAATCTTATATGGGTTCTACACATACGTTCTTATTAAACCATTTTCACATTATTCATGTTGCATAGAAGAATTAAAATGAATGGGAGAAACCATGAGAAAAACTCAAACAAAACAAAACATAACACAAGAGAAAATATTCTGTTTCATTCTGCTTTCCAATTCCATAGTTCTTTCTCTGGATGTGGATGGCATTTTGCCTCGAGTCCTTTGTGAATTTTTATGTCCTTGCATTCTTGTGAAGGGCTAAGTCTACCAGAAAAATTCCTTGCACACTGTGGTTGTTACTGTGTACAATGATCTCCTGCTTCTGCTCCTTTCCCTCAGCATCAGTTCATATAAGTCTTCCTGTTCATCATTTCTTATAACACAATAGTATTCCATCACATTCACATACCACAACTTGTTCAGCCATTCCCCAATTGATAGACATCCCTTTGATTTCCAGTTCTTGGCCACTACAAAGAGAGCTGCTATATTTTTGTGCATGTGGCACCCTTTCCCATTTTTATGATCTCTTTGGGTCACAGTCCCAGAAGCGATATTGCTGGGTCAAAGGGTATACACATTTTTGTAGCCCTTTGGGCATAGTTCCAAATTGCTCTTCAGAATGGTTGGATCAGCTCAGAGCTCCACCAACAATGAATTAGTGTCCCAACTCTCCCACATCTTCTCCAACATTTATCATCTTCCAGTTTTGTCATGTTAGCCAATCTGAAAGGTGTGATGTGGTACCTTAGAATTATTTTGATTTGTATCTCTCTAATCAACAGTGATTTAGAGCATTTTTTTCATATGACTATAGATAGCTTTATTTTTTTCCTCTGAAAACTCCCCATTCACATCCTTTGACCATTTATCAATTGGGGATGTTTACTAAATCTCTTAAACCATTTTAGGGCAGGCTGGACAACCTCTGTCCTCCAGAAGAGGGTGGGGTTGCTGAAAAGTGGCAACCCTTGGGATATTCACCCAGGAGCCCAAAGACTTAGAGTTTTTTTTTTTTTTTTTTAGCAAAAGTATGGTGGGAGAAGAGCAATTGGATTATGACTCCAGAAAAAGAGACTGGTTTTATTTAAAGGAGCAGAGGAAAAAGAAGAACAACAAAAAGAAACCTAAGATTACATGGTAACTGGCATCTAGGTTAACAACTGGCAAAGCCTCACATTGTTCCAACATCCAGGTCATCAGGACCACAGATTTAAAGATGGAAGAGACCTTAGAGGTTATCTGGCCCCCAAACTCCATTTTATAGAAGGGGAAAATGGAGGCTTATCTGAGGTCCAGTGACACAAGTAAGCTAGGATTCAAACTCAGGTTCCATCAGTTCAAATCTAGGGACATTTTCACTGTATCATGATGCTTCATTATTAAAAAGATTAGCAATGGACAACAGCCAAGATGGTAGAGTAGCAGAAAGAGATACAGTCAACATATTCCCCACAACTGCTCCACAAAGATTTAGATGATGTACTAGACCAAATACTGATGGGGAAATGCTGAGAAAAGTTAAGGTCAGCATTGAGAGGTAGATGGAGAGGTCTGTGAACACAAAGGTCAAGATCTTGCCAAAAGCCTTTGAGCACTGGTACTTACTCCCAGCAGTACAGCATGGGAAGAACTCATCTCAGATCTGGCACAGAAGGGACTGATGTTAGGTAGGGAGCATGAACAGGTGGCAAATGTAAATTCTAACACTTATTACTCAAGACTGGATCACAGATCTGGTGCTGCAGGGCCCTGTGCTTAAGGGTTATCTTTAGGGCAAGGAGAAGACTCTAAGTCTGAGTATTGTGGAGACAGGGATGCTCAAGACACAAACTCAGGAGAAAGACTTTAAAATACCTACAAGGAAAGCCTCAAAGGAAAAACACAGCTTGGGCACAGGATCAGTTAGAAGGTCAGGAAGAGGTGTAGCAAGATTAAAAAAGAGAGAAAGTTAAAAGAATTTTATAAACAAAATTAGAAAACTAAGCCAAAAAATGGAAAAGAAATGAGAGCCATGAAAGGAAGAATTATCAGCTACAAAGCCTTATCCAAGCAAAGGACTCCTTTAAAAATCAAATGGCCCAAATAGAAGTAAATTACTGTATCAGGCAATAAAAAAATATTAAAACAAAGTCAAATGACTTTAAAGAACTAGAAGAAAATGTAAGGTCTCTCATATATAACAACAAGTGATCCGGGAAACAGATGAAGCAGAGATAATTTAAGAATCATCGGACTATCTAAATGCAATAATTCCTCCCCCGCCCCCAAAAGAGAGAAATATTATAGTTCAAGACATCATTAAAGAAAAGTGAGTGAATCTCTTAGAACTAGAAAGAAAAGTGAAAAATAAGAAAAAAATCCTAGTCAAAGTTAGAAGGAAAGCAGGAAACTGGAAAAAAATAGCAAGTTTCTCTGATAAAGGCCTCATTTCTCAAATATATAGAGAACTGAGTCAAATTTATAAGAATATATGTTATTACCCAACTGATAAATGGTCAAAAGATAAGAATAGGCAGTTTTCAGATAAAGAAATCAAAGCTATCTGTAGTCATATTGAAAAAAATCTCTAAATCACTGTTGATTAGAGAAATGCAAATTAAAACAATTATGAGGTATCACATCACACCTATGAGATTAGCTAGTATGACAGAAAAGGGAAAATGACAGATGTTGGTGAGAATGTGGAAAAATGTGTTGTTGGTGGAGTTGTAAACTGATTCAACTCTTCTGGAAAGCAATATGGAACTATGCCCAAAAGGCTATAAAACCCTTTCACCCAGTACTACTACTACAAGGTCTGTACCCCAATGAGATTTAAAAAAGTAAAGGAAAGGAAAAGGATCTATACATGCAAAAATATTTATGGCAGCTCTTTTTTTGTGGTGGCAAAGAATTGGAGACTGAAGGGATGCCCATCAATTGGGGAATGGCTGAACAAGTTGTGGTATACATATTGTGATGGAATACTATGGTTCCATAAGAAATGATAAGGAGGAAGTTTCAGAAAAATCTGGAAAGACTTATATGAACTGATGTAAAGTGAAGTGAGCAGAACCAGGAGAACACTGAACATAGTAGCAATTGTATGATGAGCAACTGTGAATGACTTATCTATTCTCAGCAATACAGAGCAATGCAAAGGGCCAAGACAATTCCAAAGGACCATAAAAAATGCCATCAACTTCCAGATAAAAATCTGATGGAGTCTGAATGTGGATTGAAGCCTACTTTTTTTAAAACTTTTTTTGTAGGTTTTTTTGTTGGTTTTTTTGTTTGTGTTTTCAATTACATGAGTATTATGGAAATATTATTATGTTTTGCATGATTGCACATGTATAACCCATATCAAATTGCTAGTCTTCTCAATGAGGGGGAGAAGAGGGAAGAAGAGAATGTGGAACTTAAAATAAAAACAAGTTAAAAATGATTTTTACATGTTAATGAAAGAAATAAAATATTTAAAAACACACAAAAATCCATTGGTCACATCCTAAAAGAAAACCCAAAATGAACATTTCCACAAATGCCATAGCCAAAATTTACAGCTTCCACATTAAAGGAGAAATACTATAAGTAGTCAGAAAGAGTTCAAGCACGAAGGAGTCATATTCTTGAAACACTCATAATTTAGCAACCACCACTATAACGGAGAGCTTGGAATATAATATTCTCAAAGGCAAAATGTGTAGTTTGACAATCAAGAATTACTTACCCAGAAAAATTAAGTAAAATTACCTATAGGGGAAAATTACTTTTAATGAAATAGAGGACTTCCAAGAATTCCTGATGAAAAGACCAGAGCTGTAAAGAAACTTTGAAATGCAAAGACAAGAGGCAAGCAAAACATAAAAATGGTAAATATGAGCAAGTGATCATAAGGGACTTAACAAAGATGAACTGTTTATATTCTTATACAAGGACATGAGGCAGTAATTCTCTTAGAAGTCTAACATCGTCATGGGACATAGAGACAGTCTAATGAGACAGAAGTTTTTTTTTTAATGTCTTGATGATCTTCAAAGAAGACAAGGAAAGGTACAGTGAAAGAAATACACTGAAGGGGGAAGGGAAGAAGAAGGGTGTGGGAAATTTTTTTTACATATTTCCAGGGAGTAGTCAGAAGATTATTTAATCCAGGAAGAAAGGGCAGGAGAGTGAGCAATATATATCTCATTTTCATGTGAACTGGTCAAAGGAGGAAAGAATACCCACACAGAATTGCGTACAGAAATATATTTCACTCAGTGAAGGGAAAGGGGAGCAGGAAGAAGGGAAAAATTAGAGGCTGGACAGATTAAGGAAGGAATTCATCTTTAGCAAAACAAACTTTAACTCCAGAGGGTAGTACATGAAAGTAAGTTTAAAAAGAAAGGATAAAGATATGCCATTGGATCTGGGATAGCAAAAAAGAATAAAAAGCAGAGGAGCAGAAGTGGATTGAACCAGACCTAGAACAATGGTGCTGAGCACACTTCTCTATACTTATTCTCATCGTCTTTGTAAAGAGGTTCAGGAATCTTGGATCAACACAAAACACAATGGCTAACCACAATTCCAAAAGACTCAAGATGAAAGATGCTACCTATTCCTGACAGAAAGGTCATGGACTCAAGGTGCAGACTGAGACTTGTCTTGCTTGACTATGTACATTTGTTGCAAGTGTTTCATTTTTCTTTCTTTTTCAATCTTAGTGGGGTTGGGGGGGAGGTGGAAAGGGTAGGTGGTGGGATTTTCAATGATTGAAAAAATAAAATTGTTTAATAAAAAGGATGTCATTGAATGTAGCTAAGATTAGAAGGGAAATGGGAAAAAAATCTTTGCAGTGAATTTCTCTGATAAAGCTCTCATTTCCAGACTATGTAAAGAATGGAGTCAAATTTAGAAGAATAGTAGCTATTTCTCAATTGATTAATGATCAAAGGCTATAAACAGGAAAAATTAACTTAAAAAATTAATGAAAAACACACTTGTACGAGATGATTTTGCTAAATCCTATTAGATAAAAAATTTAGATTAGGCACTGCGTCTGCCATTATGGAACTTGCACCTAGTTCAAAGGACGCTAAACAATAATAATAGCAAATAGCATTTATATAGTGCCTACTATGTGCCAGGTACTGTACCATGTACTTTAAAAAATTATGTCACTTCAATCTCACAACAACCCTGAGAAGTAGTTCTTATTATTATCCCCATTTTACAGTTGAGGAAACTACTATGGGTAATTTTTTTGAAATTAAGAAAAATATTAGTTTCCTTAAACTTCTTTCCAAATCAGCACCCTCCCTGAGCAGGGGAGAAATCCCCCATTTATTTTTTTTTAATTTTTAAGCTTTTATTTAGTGTTTTTAAATAGGCAGTTTTCAAAGGAAAAAAATCCAAGCTATCAATAGCCATATAAAAATATTTCAAATATCCCCAACTGATAAAAGATCAAAAGTTATAAAGGCAATTTTCAGATAAAAAAATCAGAGCTATCTATAGTCATATGAAAAAATGTCCTAAATTAAATCACTATTGATCAGAGAAATGCAAATTAAAACAACTCTGAGGCACCACCTCACACCTGTTGGAGTTGCTAAGATGACATAAAAGAAAAATGATGAGTATTGGAGGGGGTGTGGGAAAACTGAAACACTAATGTACTATTGGTGGAGATGTGAACTGATCCAACCATTCTGGAGAGCAATTTGGAACTATATTCAAGGGGCTCTAAAACTGTGCATACCCTTTATTTCAGCAAAACCACTGCTATATACAAAAAGACATCCAAAAAGAAGGGAAAAATGTCTGTACAAAAATATTCATAGTAGTTTTTTTGTGGTGCCTAAGAATTGGAAATCAAAGGAATGTCCATCAATTTGGGATTGGCTAAACAAGCTATGGTATATGATTGTAATGGAATATTATTGTGCTATAAGAAATGACAAGCAGGATGATTTCAGAAAAACCTTAGAAGACTTACATGAACTTGCACAATGAAGTGGAGAAAACCAGGAGAACATCGTACACAGTAACAGCAATATTGTTCAACGAAAAATTGTAAATGATTTAGTAGTTCTCAGCTATACAATGATCCAAAATAATCCCAAAGGACTAATGAAGAAATGTACTATCTGCCTACAGAAAAAGAACTGATATTTATTGGATACCAATTGAAACATGACATTTTTCTTTTCTTTCTTTTTCTTCTTTTATTCAAGTCTTCTTGTGCAAAATGACCAATATGGAAATATTTTACATAATTGCATATATGTAACCTATATGTGATTGCTTACTGTCTCAGAGAGGCAGGGAGAGGTAGAATTTGGAACTCAAAACTTAAGATAAAAATGTTAGAAATTTTTAAAAAATGTTAAAAATTTATTTCAAAGAAGTAATAATTATAGAATTGAAAATTTAAGCATCTCTAAGGTTTCTTTTCACACCCCTTAGAATGACAAAGTTGCCAAAAAAGGAAAATGATAAATATTGAAGGAGCCATAAAAAAAATTAAATGTCATGTTGGTATGTCAAGCCATCCTAGAAATCACTTTAGAATTATACCCCCCAAATCTACTAAAATGTGTTTACTCTTTCACATAAGGATACAACATTAGACCTATACCCCAAAAAGATTAAAGAAAGAATAACAGGACCCATATGTAAAGGATATTTATAGCAACTCTTTTTGTAGTGGCAAAGATTTAGAAACCTAGCAGGGTGCCATCAACTGAGGAAAGGATGAAAAAAATTGTGTTATGTGAAAGTAATGGAACATCACTGTATCTTAAGAAATTTTAAAAAAAAGGTATGGGTTCAGAGTAACCTGGGAAGACTTGTTTGAACTGATGCAGAGTTAAGTGAGAAGAACCTGGAGAACAAGTTTTTGGGGTAGTTAAATAATTAAATATTTGAATTTCTATAATAAATCATACATTTTTTTACATCTTTAAAAATGTAACACGTAATTAGTCCTTTTGCTATAATCATTTGTTTTATTTGATTTTTCATTGTGTTTGCAAGACTCTGGGTTTTAGTTTTTAATCCTTCATCATGAACCCACATGTCACATTGGATCTTCAGCAAACCTTGGAGGAACTGTCCAATTTTCCAAATGTAACTTTGATTCTAGTCTACAAATTTTCCATGGGGTTTAAATTAGGCAAGTTTCCAGACCTGGGATGATTATTTGTCTCCAATTCTTGGGTAAAAATGGGAATACCAACCCTAATGGGTTGGGGGTTGGCATGATGCAAGATCATATTTTAGTATTTGAACACCATTTGTGGAATTTCTGTCATTCTGGAACACTCCCTCTGCTCAGTATTCCAATATATCTATTAGCCATCATCATTCCCTCAAGAGAGATAATGCTTTCAGATCTACTGGAAGTAAAAAAATGGTTTTGGAGAGTGGTTATTTTACTGTCTGATGAAGAACTAGATTTTACTTAGACTTCTGATAGTGCTTTTGATAGAGCTTTGAATTAAACTGCAATTCTTCAGCAAAAATTGCTTTTTAAAAAATGACCATTACTACAGTCTTTGTATTTTCTTGCCCATGACAAACATTTTTTCTTCATAGAAATGGTCAGCAGTCATTTTGATTTTTTTTCTCAGTCTTCTTGCTATTTTTTCCTCACCTGGGTTCTGCATAATGTTGGACAGAGAAAGAAGGATTTCCAGATCAGGCACTGTGAGTTAAACTTTGTCACACATATTTCTTAAATGTGGGTCTCACAAAGTTTAAGTTTACTCCTCTCATGGAAGCTGTATTTGTGGGAAGGAGTGAATAGGTTCTTAGAAGAACATTTTGTATTAACTGTTTTTACCATGTTATCTGAAAGCAGTAGTTACTGCCCTATAGAGACTCAACCTGTCAATTTGGGCAAAAGTTGGAGACTGCTACTATTTATTTTCCTCCTTTATTTTTTTATTCATTTGTTCATTTATTTTTATTTGTTTTTTTCAAGAAGCTGGGGCAATTTACTTTTGTTTTGTGTGGTTTTCATTTTTGATTTCTTGAAATACAGCTCTGGAAAGACAGACTTAAAAAACTCATTGGGTTTTAAATGGAGCTGCTTGACTCCACCTTAAAACCCAAATCACTGTGGCTTAAATAACTAATAATACTCCTAGTCCATGTGATGATAAGTTGAACCATCCTTTGTCTGAAGTCTTACCCAGCCCTCCATCACTGAATAGATGTGACCTCAGACAAATTTAGAGCTGGGAGAGGCCTTAATTTAGAAAGGCCAAGGTCATTTCTTGCATCCTAGGTCATCCCCGCTCCCCTTAATGTTTGTCTTGCCACTGGACTTTGATGATTCTGGAGGACAGAATAAGGCTGACAACTTTCCTGCTGTGCCTCACTCATATCCAATGAGCAAGTCAAGACATCATTCTCATGATGTCATTTGTTCTCTTTGAGAACAAAAGACAAACAGTAGCAGTAATAGGAACAACAACATGCCTGTACCTCACTGCTGGGGAATCTTTACACACTCCAGTCTGAGGCATTGCCAGGCTTCCTGATTTATATCTGGCCACTGGACCCAGTTTACTCTCAAGGAAAGAGAGAGGCTGGTGACCTTGCCCAGTTCTGCCTCACTTAAATTCAATTCACTTGTAAGTCGTGACCTTACCTCCCTGATGTCATGTTCCTCTTTGAGAATGAAGGACAAACAACAAACACCAGTTCCCTTAGCTGCCAGGTCTCTTTCAAGGTCTTGTTTTCTGAGAATTAATTAAGATATTTTTAGTAATAGTTTGTCATTCTTTGATATTCTCTTCTCTTTTGGATCACAAATTCTTTTACATTTTGGTGCAAACAATCCTGTTACAGCATGGCTCGTTTTCTGAGATCCAGCTTAGCTGATCTCAGGAAAGCTGTAAATTAACAAAATCACTGAACTTGGGAATTATAAGGGATCTCATTGGCTATCTGATACAAACCCCACCTGAAACAATTCCTCATCTTCACACATCTGGGAAGTGATTTACTCTCTTTTTGCTTCCTGGAATCATAAAATCTTAAAATTGAAGGAGACTGATAGTAAACTCCTTCAAACATCTTTCTATGGTTGCCTTTTGTCAGTCCCAGAGAAGTAATTGTCTAATATTTGCTTAAAGACCTCCAGTGAGAGGCAATTCGTCACCTCAAGAGAAAGCCTCTTCCACTTTTGGAAAGAAGGTTGGCCACCACGCTATCAGAATTTGGGGGGGGGGGGGTCATGACAGTTCCAGATGATCCTCTAGGAAAGATTAGAAGGACTGAAAATGGCATCAGTGGAGAGATAGTGTGATGAAGTAATGATCTCATATTTTCTGAGGATTGTCTAAAGAAAAGGTGCTCAGTTAGAATGAGCAAATCATAGCATGTTGCCAATTCACTGAAAAATGTAAAGGAGATTATCAAAGAGATAAACAAACAAAAGATCCACAAGGAAGAGTGAGCAAAAGCCAATGGATGATCCATAACCTCTGTTGGCAGCCACACAAGAGAATATCCATAGGGTGGACCCCTTTGGACAGCCTTCTGGGAAGACATGGACAAAACCCCTGGGATGGGCAGATACAAATGCATTGTGATCTGTATTTGTACAGAATGAGATAAAAGTCACCAAACAGTTGAATAATAAGAATTGAGTCCAGTTCCTACATTTAGTTACAAGAAATTTCTCTTATTTTAATTTAGGTTTCAATTTTTCTGGCATTTGTCAGTGTGTAACTGCAAGGAGAGTTTAGCTAAATTCCCCAATTTAATTCCTATTTGCTCGCTTTCTAAAAGAGTCATGAAAAAACCAACCATGAAAAAACTGAGACAGTCTGAAGCTGCAGCACTGCAGATTCTCAAACATATCAGCTCAGGATGGAAGTCCAGTGGAAGTGTGAGAGAGAGAACCCCAGGTAATTGCAGCAGCCACTCCTGAGGCCATCAGCCTGCAGATTAAATGCCTGCAAATCACCTGCTTGAACTTCTGGGAGCTAACATCATGGAGTGATCGGTAAATGCTATCTTTCTCCCCTTCTTGACCTTGAAAAACCCAGAGAATGTATCCCCAGGAAAAAAACCTGGAACAGTGGGATCAGCCGAAGAGGTAAACAGTATCTTAGCCTGTGAGGCTAGGAAAATTGCAAAGGAGGGGTCACTCTTGCTGTGGCTGAAGGGAACCAGTGCAGGACCAGAATTGTTCCAGATAGCCTCACCTCAGCAAACCAGAGAAGACCCTGAGCTACAGGGGGGTGGAGCCTGCAATCACCAGCATCAGGTCCCCAGGTGTGCCTCAGCACCCCAGGGGAATCAGGAAGACACTATCACAGATGGGGTTTACTAACCACTGAGTTTGCCTATGCTCTAGCTCAGCAGAGGAGGCATCCTGTGGTCAGATCACCCCTCCCCCATACTTAATGCAGATAGTTCCAGGGTAACTCTGGGGAAACCCAGAAAAACTTCACCTGGTCTCTGCTTTGGCACACCAGCCAGCTCAGTACTAGGTAAACTGCAACATTTTAGCTTCTAACTGAAAGAACCAGAGGTCACAACACACAAAGCCTCAAGTTCTAAGCACAATAACAATGGGACAGAGCCACCTCTGCCCCTGAAGCAGAGATCCATTTTAAAAGCCAGGAAAATGGTGATCATTATGAGCAAGAAGCAAACCACAAAAGACCATAGAATCTTTTTATGGGAACAAGGACCAAAACACAAATACCAAAGAGGTCAGCACTGAAACTTTTGGGGGTTGTCCTTCATTCTCATTTTTTATTTAGCTTTTAACATTCATTTTCACAAAATTTTGGGTTACAAATTTTCTCCCCTTTTCTCCCCTCCCCCCCCAAACGCCAAGCATTCTAATTGCCCCTATGACCAATCTGCTCTCTCTTCTATCATCCCTCTCTGCCCTTGTCTCTGTCTTCTCTTTTGTCCTGTAGGGCCAGATAGCTTTCTATACCCCTTTACCTGTATTTCTTATTTCCTAGTGGTAAGAACATTACAGTTGATCCTAACACTTTGAGTTCCAACTTCTTTAGCTCCCTCCCTCTCCACCCCTTCCCTTTGGAAGACAAGCAATTCAATATAGGCCAAATCTGTGTAGTTTTGCAAATGACTTCCATAATAGTTGTGTTGTATAGGACTAACTATATTTCCCTCCATCCTATCCTGTCCCCCATTACTTCTATTCTCTTTTGATCCTATCCCTCCCCATGAGTGTTGACCTCAAATTGCACTCTCCTCCCCATGCCCTCCCTTCTATCATCCCCCCCCCCACTCTGCTTATCCCCTTATCCTCCACTTTCCTGTATTGTAAGATAGGTTTTCATACCAAAATGAGTAGGCATTTTATTCTTTCCTTTAGTGGAATGTGATGAGAGTAGACTTCATGTTTTTCTCTCACCTCCCCTCTTTATCCCTCCACTAATGAGTCTTTTGCTTGCCTCTTTTATGAGAGATAATTTGCCCCATTCAATTCTCCCTTTCTCCTCCCAATATCTTTCTCTCTCACTGCTTGATTTCATTTTTTTTAAGATATGATCCCGTCCTCTTCAATTCACTCTGTGCACTCTGTCTCTATGTGTGTGTGCGTGTGTGCATGTGTGTGTGTGAAATCCCACCCAGTACCCAGATACTGAAATGTTTCAAGAGTTACAAATATTGTCTTTCCATGTAGGAATGTAAACAGTTCAACTTTAGTAAGTCCCTTATGACTTCTCTTTGCTGTTCACCTTTTCATGCTTCTCTTCATTCTTGTGTTTGGAAGTCAAATTTTCTTTTCAGCTCTGGTCTTTTCATCAAGAATGCTTGAAAATCCTCTATTTCATTGAAAGACCAATTTTTCCCCTGAAGTATTATACTCAGTTTTGCTGGGTAGGTGATTCTTGGTTTTAGTCCTAGTTCCTTTGGCTTCTGGAATATCCTATTCCACGCCCTTCGATCCCTTAATGTAGAAGCTGCTAGATCTTGTGTTATCCTGATTGTATTTCCACAATACTTGAATTGTTTCTTTCTAGCTGCTTGCAATATTTTCTCTTTCACCTGGGAGTTCTGGAATTTGGCCACAATGTTCCTAGGAGTTTCTCTTTTTGGATCTCTTTCAGGCGGTGTTCTGTGGATTCCTTGAATATTTATTTTGCCCTCTGGTTCTAGAATCTCAGGGCAGTTTTCCTTGATAATTTCATGAAAGATGATGTCTAGGCTCTTCTTTTGATCATGGCTTTCAGGTAGGCCCATAATTTTTAAATTGTCTCTCCTGGATCTATTTTCAAGGTCAGTTGTTTTTCCAATGAGATATTTCACATTAACTTCCATTTTTCCATTCCTCTGGCTTTGTTCTGTGATTTCTTGCTTTCTCATAAAGTCCTTAGCCTCCATCTGTGCCATTCTAATTTTGAAAGAACTATTTTCTTCAGTGAGCTTTTGAATCTCCTTTTCCATTTGGCTAATTCTGCTTTTGAAAGCATTCTTCTCCTCATTGGCTTTTTGAACCTCTTTTGCCAATTGAGTTAGGCTAGTTTTCAAGGTGTTATTTTCTTCAACATTTTTTTGGGTCTCCTTTAGCAGGGAGCTGATTTGCTGTTCATGCTTTGACTGCATGTCTCTCATTTCTCTTCCCAGCTTTTCCTCCACCTCTCTAACTTGATTTTCAAAATTCTTTTTGAGCTCTTCCATGGCCTGAGCCCATTGGGTGGGCTGGGACACAGAAGCCTTGATTTCTGTGTCTTTGCCTGATGGTAAGCATTGTTCTTCCTCATCAGAAAGGAAGGGAGGAAATGCCTGTTCACCAAGAAAGTAACCTTCTATAGTCTTATTTCTTTTCCCTTTTCTGGGCATTTTCCCAGCCAGTGACTTGACCTCTGAATATTTTCCTCACACCCACCTCACCTCCTGATCCTCCCAGCCAGTGTTTGGGGTCTGAGATTCAGATGCTACTTCCAGCCTCAGGGCTTTGGGCGGGGGCAGGGCTGCTATTCAGTGTGAGATTAAATTCAGATGCTCAGGTGAGGGCAGGGCTGCCTCTCAGGCTCAGTTCCCTCAGGGAGTTTATGCACAGACCTTCAACAATGGATCCAGGCTCCTGCCTGCTTGGAGAGCCCTGGTCTGCCGCTGCCCCTCAGCTTCTGTCTCCCGAGGGGGCCCGAGCCATGGGGGCACCCCACTCCCCGCTCGACCCGCCAAAGGGACTCTCTCACCAACACCCGTCACCTGTGGGTGGAGGTACTTGTGCGGCCGCTGGAGATCCCGTCCCTGAAGCCCGCTCGGATCTGTTCCTCTCGGTGCTGTGGCCACGGCAGGGCTGTACTCAGCTCCCAGTCCCGGCGCCCAGTCCGCAGCACGAAGGACCTTTTACGAGAGGTTTGCAGGTCTCTCCGGAACAGAAATCTCCCTCGCTCCAATGTTCTGTGGCCTCTGGGTGCAGAATTCGCAGTGAGTTACTTCTTTGTAGTTGTTCTATGGGTTGTGGGTTCGGAGCTATGTGTATGTGCGTCTTTCTAATACGCCATCTTGGCTCCGCCTCCCCCTTCATTCTCAAAGAGAATCAAAATAACATCACCATGATAAAGTAAAATTTCAGTGTGTCTCACTGTGGCTGATCAGACCAATACAAGCTTGGAATGCTCTACCGTAGGTTGGGCACAGATAGTCTGTGTGAATATTTGGGATGGATACTCCAAATTTGTGCATCCTTCATTTACTTTGTGCTGGTTCAATTCTGCTTTGGAGCATACCACTCTTTCTGATGTGGGCACACCATGCTGAGCAGTCCTGTGTCAGTGTTTCCCATGTTGTACAGTGAAGTCCAAAGTTCTTGAGAGAGACCTTGAGAGTGTCCTTGTATCGTTTCTTCTGACCACCATGTGATCACCTGCCCCATGTGAGTTTTTTATAAAATAGTCTTTTCAGCAAGCATATATTTTGCAATGTGGCAAGCCCATTGGAGTTGTACTCTCTGAGGCATAGTTTAAATTCTTGGTGGTTCAGCTCGAGCAAAGACTTCAGAGTCTGGTACCTTATCCTGTCAGGTGATCCTCAGAATATTCCTAAGACAGTACAAATGGAAGCAATTCAGTTTCCTGGCATGGCGCTGACAGACTGTTCATGTTTCACAGGCATACAACAATGAGATCAGCACAACAGCTTTGTAGACCTTCAGTTTGGTAGTCAGTCTAATACCTCTTCTCTCCCAAACTTTTTTTTGGAGCCTCTCAAACACTGAGTTAGCTCTGGCAATGCGTGCATCAACCTCATTGTCAATGTGTACATCCCTGGAAAGTACACTACCAGGGTAAGTGAACTTATCCACAGCATGCAAAACTTCTCCATTTGCTGTAATTGATGGTTCCTTGAATGGATGGTATGGTGTTTGAGCCTGTACTCACATATGAAATTTCAGAAGAGAATATGAAAAGAGCTTTCTTGAAAGAGCTCAAGAAGGATTTTAAAAGTCAAATTAGAGAAATAAAAGAAAACTGGCCAAAGATTTTAAAAATATGAAAAAAGAAATTAAGCCAAAAAACACACCAAGGAATATTGTTGCCAAATTCCAAAACTGTCAAGTGAAGGAGAAAATACTGCAGTTAGCCAGAAAGAAAGAATTCAAATATCAAGGAGCTACAGTCAGGATCACACAGGACCTTGAAGCTTCTACATTAAAAGATTGGAGGGATTGAAATATGACATTCCATAAGGCAAAGGAGCTGGGATTACCACCAAGGATCAATTACTCAGCAAAATTGAGCATTATATTTCAGGCAAGGAGGTGGACATTCAATGAAATAAAGGATTTCCAGACTTTCCTGATGAAAACACCAGATCTCAATAAAAAATTAGATCTTTGAACACAAGTCTCAAGAGAGGCATAAAAAGGTAAACAGGGAAAAAAACTTGTTATTCCATATGAGGAAACTGTTTACATACCTATAAGGGTAGATTATACTTGTTAATCTTCAGAACTGTGTGCTTATTATGATATTTAAAAAGGATATACATAGATAGAGGGAGTGGGTATAAATTAAATGATGTGATGATAAAAAAGTGATTTAAGGGTGTGAAGGGATTGCAATAGGAAATGCAAAAAGGAGAAGACAGGAAAAGGTAAATTATAACAGGAAGAGGCACGAAGTGGAGGAAGAGAAATGAGGGAGATGAGCATCATTTGAGATTTACTCTCATCTGATTTGGTTCAAGGAGGGAATAACAAACTCAGTTAAGTATAGAAATCTACCTAGCTCTATAGGCAGTAGGAGGGGAAAGGGGAAAGAAAAGGGAGGGGAGGCTAAAAGGAGGGAAGAAGTAGTAAGAGAAAAGGGGAGTAAAAGGGAAGGGGCCAAAGAAGGGAGGGAAGACTGAAGAAGGCTGTGGTCAAAAATTAAAACTCTATTGTGGAGGGGAAGGGAGAATTAAAATCATAAAAGGGGGAAAGAGGATGGAGGGAAAGGTAGAGATAATGATTATAACTGTGAATATGAATGGAATGAACTCTCCCATAAAACAGAGATAGATAGCAGAATGGCTTAAGAAGCGTGATCTAACAGTATGTTGTTTACAAGAAACATATGTGAAATGGGGGAATACACACAGGGCAAAAGAGAGAGGTTGGAGGAGAATATATTGTGCTTCAGCTGATGTAAAAAAATCAGGGGTAGCAATCCTAATCTCAGACAAAGCAAAAGCAGAAATAGATCTAATCAAAAGAGAAAAGGAAGGAAAATATATCCTGTCAAAAGGCACCATAGATAATGAAGCAATATCATTACTAAACATGTATGCTCCAAGTGGCATTGCATCCAGATTCTTAGAGGAGAAGTTAAGGGAGTTACAGGAAGAAATAGACAGCAAAACTATACAAGTGGGGGACCTCAACCTCCCCCTTTCTGAATGTAATAAATATAACCTCAAAATAAACAAGAAAGAAGATAAGGAGGTGAATAAAACTCTGGATAAGGTAGATATGATAGATCTCTGAAGAAAATTGAATGGGGATAGAAAGGAATTACTTTTTTCTCAGTGGTACATGGCACATATACAAAAATTGACCATGTACTAGGGCATGAAAACCTCATAATCCAGTGCAGAAAGGCAGAGATAGTCAATGCATCCTTTTCAGGTCATAATGCAATAAAAATTCCATGTAAGAAAAAGCCATGGAAAGATAAGCCAAAAATTAATTGGAAACTAAATAATCTAATCCTAAAGAATGAGTGAGTTAAACAACAAATCATAGAAACAATCAACAACTTCATTCAAGATAATGACAATAATCAGACAACTTACCAAAACTTATGGGACACTGCAAAAGCAGTTCTTAGGGGAAGTTTCACATCATTGAATGCCTACCTGAATAAAATAGAGAAAAAGGAGGTAAATGAACTGGACATGCAGCTGAAAAAAGCTAAAAAAAGAACAAACTGAAAATCCCCAAGTAGGCACCAAATTAGAAATACTGAAAACCAAAGGAGAGATTAATAAAACTGAAATTAAAAAAACTGTTGAACTAATAAATAAAACTAAGAGTTGGTTTTATGAAAAAACCAACAAAATTGATAAACCTTTGGTCAATTTGATTTAAAAAAGAAAGAAGAAAACCAAATTACCAATATCAAAAATGAAAAGGGTGAACTCACCTCCAATGAGGAGGAAATTAAAACAATAATTAGAAATTGCTTTGCCCAACTGTATGCCCATAAATTTGACAATCTAAATGAGATGGATGAATGTTTTAAAAAAATACAAATTACCCAGATTAACAGAAGAGGAAGTTGAATACTAGCATAATCCCATCTCAGAAAAAGAAATTGAATAACCATCAATGAACTCCCTAGCAAAAAATCTCCAGGCCCAGATGGATGTGCAAGTGAATTATTTCAAAGATTTAAAGAACAGTTAATTCCAAAACTATATAGACTATTTGGGAAAATTGGTGAAGAAGGAGTCCTACCAAATTACCTATATGATATAAATATGGTTTTTGATACCTAAACCAGGAAGAGCCAAAGCAGAGAAAGAAAATTATAGACCAATTTTTCTAATGAATATAGATGCAAAAATTTTAAATAAAATATTAGCAAAAAAAGTAAAACCACTTATCATGAGAATAATACATTATGATCAGGTGGGATTTATACCAGGAATTCAGGGCTGGTTCAATATTAGGAAAACTATTAGCATTATTGATCTTATCAACAACAAAGCTAACAGAAACGACATGATTATCTCAATAGATCCAGAAAAAGTTTTTGACAAAATTCAACACCCATTCCTATTGAAAACACTGTAGAGCATAGGAATAAATGGAGCCTTCCATAAAATAATAAGCAGTATCTACATAAAACCATCAGTAAGCATTATATGTAATAGGGATAAACGAGATGCAATTCCAATAAGATCAGGGGTGAAGAAAAGGATGTTCACTATCACCACTGTTATTCAATATGGTACTAGAAATGTTAGCTTTAGCAATAAGAGAAGAAAAATAAATAGAAGGAATTAGAATAGGCAAAGATGAAACTAAGTTATCACTCTTTGCAGATGATATGATGATATACTTAGAGAATCCCAGAGATTCAAGTAAAAAACTGTTTGAAATAATAAACAACTTTAACAAAGTTTCATGTTACAAAATAAATCCAGATAAATCATCTTCATTTCTATATATTACTGACAAAGCCCAAAGAAAAATCCCATTTAAAGTTACAGTAGACACTCTCAAATATCTGGGAGTCTACCTGCCACAACAAACTAAGGGACTATATGAACACAATTACCAAACGTTTTTCACACAAATAAAGTCAGATACAAGTAAGCAGAAAAACATCAGTTGCTTGTGGGTAGGCCAAGCTACTATAATAAAAATAACAATTCTACCTAAATTAATTTACTCATTCAGTGCCATACCATTTGAAATACCAGATAATTATTTTCTAGATTTAGAAAAAATAATATCAGAAATTATATGGAAGAACAAAAGGTTTAGAATATCAAGGGAACTAATGAAAAGAAATGCTAGGGAAAGTAGCCTAGCCCTACCAGATCTCAAATGGTATTATAAAGCAGCAATTATCAAAACCACTTGCTACTGGTTAAGAAACAGAAAGATAGACCAGTGGAATAGGTTAGATACTCAACACACAGTAGTCAAAGAATATAGCAACCTACTGTTTGATAAACCCAAGGACCCCAGCTTCTGGGATAAGAACTCACTGTTTGACAAAAATTGCTAAGAAAACTGCATAACAGTGTGACAGAAAGGGGGCATGGTCCAACAGACACAGTACACAAACATAAAGTCCAAATGTATGCTTGATCAATATATAAAGACTGATACTACAAACAAATTAGGGGAGCAAGGAATAGTGTATTTGTCAGATTTATGGAGAATGGAGAAATTTTTGACCAAACAAGAGATAAAGAACACTATGAAGTACAAAATGTGTAATTTTGATTACATTAAATTGAAAAGTTTTTGCACAAACAAACCCAATGCAACCAAGATTAGGAGGGAAGCAGAAAACTGAGAAAGAAGTTTTGCAACTAGTGTCTCTAATAAAGGCCTCATTTCTGAAATATTTGGAAAACTCAGTAAAATGTACAAGAATACAAGTCATTCCCCAATTGATAAATGGTCAAAGAATATGAAAAGGCAGTTTTCAGAGGAAGAAATGAAAGGTCTCTATGGTCATATGAAAAAATGCTCTAAATCACTATGGATTAGAGAGAAGCAAATCAAAACAACTCCGAGGCATCACATCACACCTATCAGATTGGCTAACATGACAAAACAGGAAGATGATAAATGTTGGATAAGATGTGGGAGAGTTGGAGCACTAATTCATTGTTTGTGGGACTGAGAGCTGATCCAACTATTCTGGAGAGCAATTTGGAACTAGGCCAAAAGGGCTACAAAAATGTGCATACCCTTTGACCCAGCAATATCACTTCTAGAACTGAATCCCAAAGAGATGATAGAAATGGGAAAAGATCTCATATGTACAGAAATATTTATAGCAGCTCTCTTTGTGGTGGCCAATAACTGGAAATCAAGGGAATGCCCATCAACTGGGGAATGGCAGAACAAGTTGTGGTATGCATTTGTGCTATGAGAAATGATGAGCAGAAAGACTTCAGAGAAGCCTGGAAAGACTCATATGAACTGATGCTGAGTGAAAGGAGCAGAATCAGAAGAATTTTGTACACAGCAACAACCCTAGGGTATGAGGAATTTTTCTGGTAGACTTAGTCCTTCACAGTAATGTAAGGACCTAAAAAATTCCCAATGGACTCTTGAGGCAAAATGCCATCTACATCCAGAGAAAGACCTATGGAATTGGATGTCAGAATGGAGCAGACCATTTTCTTTTGTGTTATACTTTGTTTTGTTTTGTTTCATGGTTTCTCCCATTCATTTTTAACTCTTCTATGCAACATGACTAAGGTGAAAATGTATTTAATAAGAATGTGTTTGTAGAACCTATATAAGATTGCATGACACCTTGCCAAGGGAGGGGGACCCAGGGGGAAAGGAGGGAGAGGGAGGGGGAAAAATCTAAGATATATGGAAGTGATTGTAGAAAACTGAAAACAAATAAAATAATTAAAAAAAATAAAAGAATCATGAAAGGATACAGGATGAAGAGAGAATGGTGTGGAATGATGGAAAGAGAACTGGATTTGGAAACCATCACTCTTGAGTTCCAAACCTTGTTCTTTCACTAACTACCCATGTGATTTTCGGCAAATCACTCAATCTCTTTCAGTTTTCTCATATATAATTTTTGGGATAGTTTGGACCAGTGGCCTCTGATGCCCCATCTAGCTCTAAATCTATGAACATGTGAGTGACTGTTATAGACTGACCTCTTCATCATTGAAGTAGTTCCCCTAATTCCTCAATGCTTCAAAGCAACTATAAAAGAAAAAGTCATTAAAAGAATTTCAAGGTGAATGGGAACCCAAGACTTGGTATGAAAAGGATAATGGACCCCAACATGGTTTAAGCAGAGGTTGGGGGATGCTACCCTTTTCCCAATCTAAATCTAACTTAGATGAGCCAGGAAAGAGACTTCAGAAAGAATTGCTTTTGTCACATAGAGAGTTAAGTACCTCAACTTGAACCTAGCTCTTCTGACTGCAAGGACAGTGCTCTGGGTATCATGTCATGATGCTAGAATTAGTGACCTACTTTTTGAAAAAAGAAATACTTTGAAAGATTTGGAACCTGAGGAGAGTAGAGATCACTTCTTGATAGGTACTACTTTTAAAAATATAGCATTGCATTAGAGGCAGTGTGGTGTAGTGGATTGTGTGCTAGGCCTGGAATCAAGAAGACTCAGGTTCAAATCTCTCCTAATATACTTGCTATTTGTGTAGCTCTGAGCCAATCACTTAGGCTACAGTTCCCTCATCTGAAAATAAAGGATGACCTTTATAACCTCAAGGTCCCTTCTAGTTGTGAAAAGGCATGGGGGAGGGGGGGAAGAGTCAAGATGGTGGAGTAGAATGATGGACCTGTAGAAGCTCCCCCCCCCATAGCCCATAAAATACATGTAAAAAATGATTCTAAACAAATTCTAGAGCAGCAGAAGCCACAAAACAAAAGAGTGAAAGAGATTTCCAGCCCAAGGTAGCCTGGAAGGCTGACAGGAAATGTCTATCACACCAGGCATGGAGCACAGCCCAGCCTTGGCAGTGCTGTGGCAGGAACAGGACTGGAACAGGCTTAAGGGTGTGGAATCACAGGCAGCAGATGCAGTTCCCAGATTACTCAACCCACAAATGCCAAAGGCAGCTTCAAAGGTCAGTGAGAAAGTGCTTTCACCTATATGAGAAGGAACTTGGTCTGGCCCTGGCGACCCCAGGGTGGCAGCAGTTGCTGTGGCACAGCATGCATTTTAGGGGCCCTCAGCCTAAGGCCCCTGGGGGAATTGCACAGCTGATCTGAATCTCAGCCCTGCATGGTGGCCCTGGGGTGAGGAGGAGCTCTGGCTGGCTTGGTGGAGCTGGTGAAGGCTCTAGAGAAGGCATTCTACTCACAGATCCTAGGCAGAAAAGACTGTTTGTGGTTGCTCCCAGACCAGAAAGCAGGCCAGGAGAGGTGATTGTGCCACCTTGGAGGAACTGAGAACTTACAGGTCCCCAGAGTATAACCTCCTCTCAACAAAGGACTCAAAAATCAAGTAAATGGCTAGGAAAATGCCCCAAAAAGGGAAAAAACAAGACTATAGAAGGCTACTTTCTTGGTGAACAGGTATTTTCTTCCATTCTTTTGGATGAGTAAGAACAATGCATACCATCTGAGGAAGACCTAAAAGTCAAGGTTTCTGCATCCAAAACCTCCAAAATAAATATGCAATGGTCTCAGGCCATGGAAAAGCTCGAAAAGGATTTTGAAAATCAAGTAAGAGAGATGGAGGAAAAATTGGAAAGAGAAATGAGAGCAATGCAAGAAAATCATGAAAAGTGAGTCAACAGCTTGCTAAAAGGAGACCCAAAACATGCTGAAGAAAATAACACCTGTAAAAATAGGCTAACTCAATTGGCAAAAGAGGTCCAAAAAGCCAATGAGGAGAAGAATGCTTTAAAAAGCAGAATTAGCCAAATGGAAAAGGAGGTTCAAAAGCTCACTGAAGAAAATAGTACTTTAAAAATTTATAGTGGAGCAGATGAAAGCTAATGACTTCATGAGAAACCAAGAAATTATAAAACAAAACCAAAGGAATGAAAAAATAGAAGACAATGTGAAATATCTCATTGGAAAAACTACTGACCTGGAAAATAGATCCAGGAGAGAAAATTTAAAAATTATGGGATTACCTGAAAGCCATGATCAAAAAGAGAGCCAAGATATCATCTTTCATGAAATTATCAAGGAAAACTGCCGTGATATTTTAAAACCAAAGGGTAAAATAAATATTGAAAGGATCCACCAATCACCTTCTGAAAGAGTTCTGAAAAGAGGAACTGCTAGGAATATTGTAGCCAAATTCCAGATTTCCCAGGTCAAGGAGAAAATATTGCAAGCAGCTAGAAAGAAACAATTCGAATATTGTGGAAATACAATCAAGATAACACAAAATCTAGCAGCTTCTACAGTAGGGGATTGAAGGGCTTGGAATATGATATTCTAGTAGTCAGTGGAAATAGGATTAAAACCAAGAATCACCTACCCAGCAAAACTGAGTATAATACTTCAGGGGGAAAAAATTATCATTCAATGAAATAGAGGACTTTCAAGCATTCTTGATGAAAAGACCACAGCTGAATAGAACATTTGACTTTCAAACACAAGAATCAAGAGAAACATGAAAAGGCAAACAGGAAAGAGAAATCATAAGAGACTTACTAAAGTTGAACTGTTTACGTTCCTACATGGAAGGATAATATTTGAAACTTGGAAACTTTTCTCAGTATTTGGGTAGTTGAAGGGATTACACAAACACACATACACACATGCACACACACATGTAGTAGTAGTAGTAGTAGTAGTAGTAGTAGTAGTAGTAGTAGTAGTAGTAGTAGTAGCAGCAGTTATCCTTCACCTTCAAAGAGGACCAAAATGACATCATCATTGTGAAGTGAAATTTCAGTGTGTCTGACTGTGGTTGATCAGACCAATATGAGCTCAGAATGCTCTACCACAGGTTGGGCACAGATAGTCCATGTGAATATGTGGGATGGATATCCCAAATTTGTGCATCTTGCATTTACTTTGTGCTATCTCAATTCTGCTTTGGTCATAGAGCATACCACCCTTTCTGATGATGACTGCCATGCTGAACAGTCTTGTGCCAGTGTTGAGCAGCCAAATCCAAAGTTCTTGAGAGAGACCTTGAGAGTGTCCTTGTATTGCTTCTTCTGGCCATCATGTGATTGCCTGCCCCATGCGAGTTCTCCATAATATAGTCTTTTTGGCAAGTGTACATTTTGCATTTGAACAACATGACCAGCCCATTGGAATTGCATTCTCTGAAGCATAGTTTGAATACCTGGCAGTTCAGCTCGAGCAAGGACTTCAGTATCTGGTAACTTATCCTGCCAGGTGAACCTCAAAATCTTCCTAAGACAGTTCAAATGGAAACAATTCAGTTTCCTGGAATGGTGCTGGTAGATTGTCCATTTTTCACAACATATAACAATGAGATCAGCACAACAGCTTTGTAGACCTTCAGTTTGGTAGTTAGTCTAATACCTCTTCTCTCCTAAACCTTCCTTTAGAGTCTCCCAAACACTGAGCTAGCTCTGGAAATGCGTGCATCAACCTCATTGTCAATGTGTACATCGCTGGAAAGTACACTACCAAAGTAAGCGAACTTATCCACAACCTTCAAAACTTTTCCATTTGTTGTAACCAATGGTTCCACGTATGGATGGTGTGGTGGTAGCTGATGGAGCATCTGTCTTTTTTTTGTATGTATGTATGCATGTACACACACACACACATATACATAGACAGAGAGCACAAGGTGAGTTGAATAGGAAGGGATGACATCTAAAAAAATAAAATTAAGGGGTGAGAGAGGAATATATTGGGAGGAGAAAGGGAGAAATGTAATTGGGCAAATTATCTCTCATAAAAAAGGCAAGAAAAAGCTTTTTCAATGGAGGGGAAAAGGGTAGAGGTGAGAGGGAAAAAGTGATGGTTACTCTCATCACATTTGGCTTAAGGAGGGCATAATATGCATATTCAATATGGTATGAAAATCTCTTTTACCCTATAGGAAAGTAGGGGAGAAGTGGGTAAATGCAGTGGGGGGTGATGATAGAAGGGAGAGCAAATGGGATGAGGGAGTAATTAGAAGTAAACACTTTTAAAGGACAAGGTTAAAAGAGAGAATAGAATAAATGGGGGGCAGGATAGGATGGAGGGAAATGTAGTTAGTCTTACACAACTTGACTATTATGAAGTCTTTTGGAAAACTACACATATATAGCCTATATTGAATTGCTTGCCTTCTCAGTGGGGATGTGTGTGAAGGGAGGAAGGGAGAAAATTTGGAACTCAAAGTTTTAGGAATGAATATTGAGAATTGTTTTTACATTCAACTGGGAAATAAGAAATACAGGTAATGGGATATAGAAATCTATCTTGCCCTACAACAAAAGAGAAAAGATGGGGATAAGGGAAGAAAGGGGTGTGATAGAAGGGAGGGCAGATTGGGTAAAGGAGTAATCAGAATGCATGATGTTTTGGAGTGGGGGAGGGGAGGGATAGGGAGAAAATTTGGAACTCAAAATTTTGTAGAAATGATTGTTGAAAACTAAAAATAAATAAATAAACATTTTTAAAAAGGCAAAAATAAATAAGAGAATAAGAAAAAAAATTAAAAAAACCCACACTACACCAAATGCTGAATTGAAGGGCAAAAAAAAAAAAAAAAGACACCAGGAACTAAGCTAAATCTCATCTTGCTTCCATGGCTGCACTTTCCCCATAACAGAGCACTTTAAAGGATCTCCAGAGTAGCCAGTAATTGTCCTTTTGTGCCTGCCTAAGCAGTAATATATCATTCAAGACTATAGAGTATCATAGGATATTCATCTGGGATTTTTAGGAGTCATTATAGATTGTTAAAGGGCAGTTTTGTCATTGGAGCTGGAAAAAGTTCATAATTTTGGTTCAATCTATTTTTCTTGGTCCTTTCCTCCTTCCTTGCCTTTATATATTGCATGCTAGTCAAGCTGACCCACCTGTGTCCCTCATTCACTACACTCAATCTGGTTTCCATTTTTTTTTTTTGCCCAGACTGTTCCTTATACCTGGAATGCTGTCCATCTTCCCTTCTGCCACTTCCCAGCTCCCTTCAAAACCCAGCTAGGGAGCCATCACCTCCATAAGGCTTCTCCAAATCCTTCCTCCTTGGTTGTGAGAATCTGCTTTCTTTTACTGTATTCTTCACATACATTGTATTTTCTTAGGTGGCCATGCTTTGTCTTCTCACTAGAATGTGAACTGGAACAGTTAGTTTGGAGGTTTTGCAACCCTAGTACCAAGCATAGAGTGTGGCACATTGCAGCTACTTAATAAAAAAGCCTATTGTGTAGAATTGGACAAATATGAGTAAGCCACCTACTCTGTACAAGTTTTCTATCCTCATTCAAATAAAGCAATCAGTAAGCATTTATTAAGTTTATTAAACCACAGTGTGGAGCACTGAGGACACCAAACCCCAAATCAGTCTGACCCTGCCCTAGAGGAGCTAATATATCGGATCCTCTCCTCCTTGCTCCAAACAGCTCCCTTTGGCAATTCAAGGAGACAGTGGCAAGTAGAGTGTTGAAACTGTATCCCTGGCTATTCAATACCTAAGGTCCTTTCCAGCTCCTTTAATCCTCACGATCCCATGCTGCCTCTAGTGAAATGTGTAATATCAAGACTGCAGTTTCTTCCTTTCCCAGTTCTTGCCTCATTGCATCATTAACTAAATCAACTTGTTAAGGTGCATGAATGAGCCAATTAATCCACAAAGTGCTGTGCCAGTGCTCAAAGATACTATTTAGAGTTGTTGGGAAATGAAGACTGTATGTCAGCGTGTATGGAAGAAGCCAGCTAGAGTTAGTAACTTCTGGGAGACCTAAGGTTCCTCTGCTCAGACACAGAAGAGAGGATTGAATCAGACTGCAGTCAGTTCTGAGTTTTTTTTTCCTGAATTCAGGTCTTCACTGTCTCTACCTCTCCTTCCTCTCTGACTGTTTCTTTGTTGTTGCTGTTGAGTCAAGTTAGTTGTCTGACTCTTTATGACCGTATTTGGTGTTTTCTTGGCAGAGATCCTAGAGTGGTTTGTCAATTCCTTCTTCATCTCATTTTTACAGATGAGGAAATTGAGGAAAATGGGGTGAAGGGACAAGCAAGATCAAACAGCTAGTAAGTGTTGGAGGCTGGATTTGAACTCATGAAGAGGAATCTTTCTAATTCCAAACCCAGTGGTCAGTGCCAACTAACTGCCACCTAAGGGGTCCTAATTATAGCTGATGTTTCCATAGAGCATTCAGGTTTATGTCTCTGGAACAGACATGACCACATTTGATCCTCATAACAACCTATGAGGTAGACACTACATGTGTCATTACCCATTGATGAGGAAACTGGGACTGAGACATTGGCTACGCAGTCAGTGTCAAGAGGTATTTGAACCCAGGACTCTTCTGATTCCATGGGCACTGTGCTCTTGTTACTTACCCATGCGAATGCCAATACTTAAAAAAAAAAAGCTATCCTTTTGTTCTTAGGAGAGAGGGCTACTAAGGAAAGTAAAGCCCATCAAGTTCCACTCTGGTCCAATGTCAGTGAGACATTGAACCCAGGTCCTGAGGCTCCCCAAATGATATTCTTTTCCATTGACTCTGCTATATGTCTTCCATGGAGATACTTGACTCTCTTTCCTTATCATCCAGAGTGGGAAAAACAGCTCAGCACCAGATCACATAACAAGGAATAAAAAAGTTGGACAGAATTGAAAAAGAGATTGATGAGCCTCAAAGGATGAAAATTGTATTTGGAAGAAACTACTAGTTGGTGTTCCTCTGCATGAGGCAGTTTGCTTTGTTGGTGGCAGGTTGTCCCGACTCACCACTGTGCCATCCTTCTCTGGGGGCAGGAACTGGGAACAAGGTCATCCTTGTGATAATTCAGCTCTCATATCACAACAACAACATTCTCACTTGTCCCCAGCAGGGGTGCCAGCTCTTTCTTTTTTCCTTGTGATGAAGGAGGGCTCACTGGAAACATATTTGGAAATGAAGATAATGGGAAGATAAAAGAGATCCCCAACAATTAAAAAAATTAAGGCATAAAACAATGTCAAAATTGAAATGACATGATTTGGAAACCAAGAGAGTCTTGCGTTGTTGTGCATTAGGACAAAGACTTTGTAGAGAATGACAAAACACTAGAAAGAGGACTTTCACTCAAATCTTGACTCTGCCAGGGACTACTTGGGAGACACTGAAAAAATCTCTTCTTCTCTTTGGGCCTCAGTTTGCATTTTTGCACAATGCAAGGACTGGACTAGGTGACTCTAGGGTCTGTTTCAGCCCTAAATCCATTAATCTATGATTCTGTGAAAACTGAAATCACTAAATACCAAATACTGATTAATGGTCAAGGGCTGGTCTAGATCAAGGGCTGCCAATATAGATTTCTGAAACTGAGAGAATTACTTGGGTCTTTTGGGGGGTGATTAAATGCTGTATCAGCACTGTCCAATATGGCAGCATTGTTTCAGAGTTTTTGTTGTTAGTGGAAATGCCAGCAGAGGACCTGAATTTGCTAAAGAATATTTACACTAGGAAAAGTGTTAAGAATTGCCTCCCTCTCCCAGAATCCTAAAATCAGTCATGTACAGACAGAAGGGACTTCAGAGGCCAGCTAGTACATTCCCCTTGTTTTACAAATAAGACTGTCCTTTCTCTGCTTAGTCAATCCTAAATTGATAGAAGCCAATATATTTGATTCATAAGATCATAGCTTTAGAACTGAAGAGGACTTCAGAGGCCATGAAGTACAATCAGATGAGGAAACTGAGGCTTAGGGAGGCTAAGTACTTATAGTATAATAGATACAAAGGTGGAAGAGATCTCAGATTCTATCTAGTCCAAATTCCTCTTTGTATAGAAAAGGAAACTGGGGTCCAGAGAGGAAAAGTGATTTAATGAGAGCTGGGAGGGACATCTAGCTAGGTCCCTTCATTTCACAAGTAGGGAAACTGAGCTCCTGGGATTTTAAGTGACTCAGAATCATAGGCTTATAGAGCCTTAGCTGGAAGGGATCTCAGAAGACATGATCTCTTCACTTTACAGGAGGAAGGACACCAAGGCAAAAGGAGTCTAAATGGTTCATAGCAGAGGGGTTGAATACACCGCTGGCTCCTGAGTGTTGCCTGAATCAGGTTAAAATGTCATTGGGGAATGCTTAACAAAATAAACACAAATATAATGACAGATTTGTTAATGTGTAGTATCCTACAATATGTTAATATGGGGAAATACGACCCCCTCATTTTAGAGGGGAGCAATCCAAGGCCCAGGAAGCTTCTTTCATAAGCAGGGAACAAAGCCTTGCAAAGAAAGAGCCTATGATCAGGCTGTCCCAACATGCCTGGAGGAGTGCATTTAGAGCAAAAGAAACATTTCCATTTGAGTGAGGGTGACTTCACGTGCAAATGAGACATATGCCAATGAGGAAACACGCCAGAATCATTTCCAGTGGAATGAACCCCTTGTCTCTCTCTTCCAGTGCCTGAGAAACAAGAAGAAAAAGACAATTTTTCCACCTAACTGCAGTCATGTGGATCTCCAGGGCACAGCAGAACCAGTGGGAGACTTTCCAGTAAGGCATAATTATACTGATGTATATTTCCAAGGCCTCTAGTCTTTATCTTCCCATAACTTTACCAGAGGGGATTCAACCGCCATGATGCAGACCCTCCTCTGGTTCCCTTGACTGGGAGTGGATATCAGTGGTGCCCATTGGCCATTCATTGGTTATTACTCATTCTCTTCTCACTGTGAGACCCACTCATTTTTTCGTCTGGCACCATAATACACAGCAACATAAAAATAAAAGAGCTTATATCACAGTGGACAAAGCACTAGTTCTGGAGGTGGAAGACTTGGGTTCAAAGTCCATCTCTGATGATTACTTCCTGTGTCACCTTGTACCAGTTCTTTCACCACCTTTGTGAAGTGAGGGGCTGAACAGACTAATAATTATTGATAGCTTTTAAATAGTGCTTTCAAGTTTGCAAAGTCCTTTGCATATTTCACCTCATTCACTCCCAGGAAGCCCTTGCTGATCCTACCTGCTCAAGATCTGTGAAGGAAAAAGCATTAATCATGTCTTACTGTGTGCCAGATACTGGGGGCACAAATCCGAAAGCAAAGGAAGCCCCCGAGCTCATGGAGCACACACATACTATGACAGGGAGACCCCTTGACCAACAGATTGTGTCTACATAGATCTGAAAGGCTTTGGAAGGGCTCTCTCCATAATCCCCACTCCATAGGCTGAGTAAGTCCCCCTCATCCTCTATTTCACACATGCAGAAGTACAGCCTGAGAGTAGGGGAGTAGTTTTGCAAGGTTCTAACAAACAGCAGAGTTGGCCTGATCCAGCGTCTTAGGATCGTAGAATGTAGTGCAGAATGGTCCTAGAGGTTACCCAGTTCAAACTCCATTTGGCTAAATAGGAAACTGAGGCTGAGGGAAATTAAGTAACTGTTGACACACACACACACACACACACACACAGCTAGTAAACAATAGGACCCTAGTTACAGATTTAGAGGTGAATGGGACTTCAGAGGTCATCTAGGCTAATATCCTCATTTTTCAGAGCAGTGAAGTCAGCCTCTGCATTGGGCTTTGAAGGAAGCTGTAGATGTTAAGAGTTAAAGATGAGGACACAGGGAACAGCCTAGGTAAAGATACCTACCAAGGCAGGAGATCAATGTCCCCCATATGAGGGGAATAGCTGGTTAGCCATTGGGTGTGTCTAGAAAGGAAAGTTTCTGAAGAATAGGAATGTGTGACCAGGCTGGAATGGTCACCAGGAAGCATATTGTGAAGGATGTTAAATGACAGTTCGAGCTTTTACCCTAGAGTCAGGAAGGAGCCACAAATGACTGAATGTGTGCTAGACAGATGAGGAAGAGTTTGGAGCAGATGGGGGCTTGCCTAGGGCTTGGTTTGCAGGATCAGAAAGATACTCTTGTCATCTAGAAGGTGATACAAAAGTAGTACTGGCTAAGAAAGTGCCTCATGCACTATGCATGTGTGCCCATACCAGTACCCTCCCAATTAATAAAGACATGGCTCGCAGCATCTTCTCATTGGCAGGAGCACCAGGCTCAGTTGCCATCCAGAGTCAGATATTACAGCACTGAACAAAGATGATGCAGGAGAGAGCTCTCATCTAACCAAGTGTGATAATGGCAGTCCAGCGATAACTCCCAGAATCACAGAATTGGGAATGTCTTCAACCCTAGCCTGGTTCAACCCATACCTACAGGAAACTCCCCTCCCCTACTACAAAATACCCAGTGAGTACTCATGCTACCTCTGCTGGAAGGTCTTAGAGTAGGGAGAATTCCCCACAGCCCAAGGTAGACCATCACATTGCTTGTTTTTTCCATCATGTTCAACTCTTCTTGACCCCATTTGGGGTTTTCTTGGCAGACATACTGGAGTGCTTTGCCATTTCCTTCGCCAGCCCACTTTACAGATGAGGAAACTGAGGACAACAGAGCCTTGCTCGAGGTCACACAGCTAGACAGTATTAAATATTAGGAGGCTTTTTGTGACATCCCCTGACATTTTTACCAATTACCTCCATCACCCACTATAAATATATTTTCTATTTATTCATCTAAGTCCATATGGCATTTTCCCCCCAGTGGAATGTTAAATAAGCTTCTTTTGTTTTTTGGCTTATTTCCTCAACCCCCGGGGCTGTACACTTTTTAAAATATGTTGAATTCATCACTACCCTGTATGACCACATGTGTGAATCAGCTCACCACTGTGGACCTCAATTTGCTCATCTGTAAAATGTAAAATAAAGGGCTTGGATCCAATACACTTTAAAGACACTTTCATCTCTAAATCGATCATCCTATGAGTTGAATTATGGATGGAGACCTAGAGAGGGCTTGGGACTTCCTCGGGTTTGTTGTGACTTAAGCTTATTATTGTCTTCACCTTGATATGGAATGGTGAAGTTGTAGTCTACTAAGGGAGAGGGTGAGGACCAGGTAACTGTTCATTGGGCAGGCCATAGCAGGCCTTCCTTTTGTGTTTGGTTTGGATCAATGCCCCTTCCACATCTCAGACACTGATTCTGAGGCTACTGCAAGGGACCTCTGAAGTCATCACTCTCATTTGATAGTGGAGGAAACTGAGTCCCAAAGGGATGAATTGACTTGCCCAAGGTCACTCTTACAGTAAGTGGAAGATCTTGGATTTAAACCCATATTTTCTGACTCCAGTACCTGTGTGCCACCCACTATACCATGCAGGCACCCTGGCAACACAGGGAAATTGATAGGTGTCCCCTAAAGCAATTTTAATCGCTGAAAATATCAGCAGCAGGAAATATGAAAGAAAGCTTTGTTTAATGGAAAGACATGAATATTCATACACAAAGCTCTGAAATCTTTTTGAGGTTGTTTCTAGGTGAGGAGATGTAATGCTTATTAGCTTCTCTCCCTCCCAAAATGATTTTCTCCTCCCTGAAAACCAGCTTGTGATTAAGTTATTAAGATGGTTTAGGCAGGGACTAGATGCAAAGCTTATTCCTTTCAGCTATCCATACCCAGACCTCCTTTATGATCTAGGGCTTTACTCAGATTTATTGGGGTGGGGGTGGGGAGGTGGGGGGAGACTCCTCAGCACAGTTGTCTCTTTTCAGGGGCTGCCTGGTGAATTCCAGACCCCAGGACTGTACTGGGTAAGTTTGTATTCTCCTTAACAGAATCAATTAAGCACTTATTATGTACCTGGGATACACAGACAGTTTCTGCCCTCACAGAATTTCCATTTGACTGGGAGAAATGACATGCATATATATAAGTAAATGTGCAGTATGTATACATACATACAAACATACTTACATACATGCATAGTAATTTGAAGGAAAAGAGTGAGGCACTGAGTGATGCTTAGTCTTAACCTGGGACTACCAATTGATTTTCTTTTTAAAAATATTTTGATAACTATTTCAATTTGCACCCTCAGCTTTGCCTAGTTTTAGCTCCATAGATGAAGCTTCCCAATCCAGAAGAAGCTCATTCCTTCTAAATGTACCCCTGTGCTGATAAGTCAGGCCTTGACTAAGCCCACATCCCCCAGCCTCCCTCCTCTCTGATTGCCGGACTGCGGGGTGGAAAGCTAGATGCCTTCCCTTCCTTTAGAGAAGGCAGCAGCTGCAGTGCCAGCTCATGCCACTTTTCATCCACAGCACCATCTGGTTTCAGCTCCGCTGAAGGAACAAGATGCAGTCCCTCCCTTGCCTCTCCGCCTTCCCCTTTCCAGCAGCCTCTTCATGTGTTGTCTTCCCCTCTTAGATTATAAGTTCCTGGAGGGCAGGAGCTTCTTTTTTACATTTTTATCCCAACACTTAACACAGTACCTGGCACATAGTAGATAATCAGTAAACGTTTATTGAATTGAATTGAAAAGATTGTCCCCAAAGTCTTATACTATGTGTAATTTACCAAGGACAGTTCATAACATAAAACTACCCCAAGACCTTCCAAATACCCAGCAGAATTGATTTTCTTCAAATCTTATGTATTTCATATTTTGCTTTTGAAAACATTGTTCTGAGAAGGGCTCCGGAGGTTTCCCTGGCCTCCTGCCAAAGGGTCCATGGTAAGGCCAAGAAACCATGGTCTACATGGTTTCTATCCGGCAGTGACTGAGGAAGGATCTTAAGAGACAACATGGCATGTTGGATGACCAACTTAATAATCAGGAAGAGTATTCTCATTGCTGCATCCTGTGTGACCCTGGGTAGGTCACTGGAACTCTCAGAGACCCAGTGAATTATTTAAGACTACAAGGCACAGAACAGGCAAGCTAGAGACTCTGCATCGATGGGGAGGGTTTCTACAATGAGAAGACCCTACAGTAATGACCCCTACAGATTCGCGCTGTAAAGGGAGGGGCTGGATTTTGAATTTTGAAAACAAGTAAAGGGGGAGGAGGAGACAGGAATATTAGCAGGGAAAAGTCAGAAAGTTGAAGTGTTCTTTTCCTGCACATGAGATCCTTGATGCAGTGACCATATTAAGATGAACATAGAACCCAGAACTCTGGCCACTTGGTCAGGAACCCAGAATTTGGGCCCTTTCTCACCCCTTCCTTTCAGGGTCCAGAGTAAGGACCTCATGGTCTCCAAAGTCTCTTGTGGTCCACATTCTCTCCTCTCCCCTTTACTCTATCACCCCCTTATTGTGCAGATTTATCTGTGTAGACATCATACTCTACCCCTTCCCCCATCTAGCATATGTTTCTTGAGGGCAAAGAGCTTTCTGTCTCTGACTTTGTATCCCCACCACCTGGCATCACTCCTTAATATATGTTCATTAACCTGAATTATGAAGAATAATGATGACAAGCTTGGACAGGAATAGTTCCAAGGAAACTCACCCTCATTCCTTCACAAGCCAGGGAATAGTTCAGATCTGTTTTCAGTCTCTTGCCTCAGAGAAGCTATGGTGTCATATAGCCAGAGGTTATACCAAGGACCAAGCACATGCGCTGGGTGAGTGCCCAGGAACCAAAGCTGGCAGATGGCAGCCCTTTATCTGCCTGGAGCAGCCAAAGAGGCATTTCCCTGGTACACATGTGTATGGCTGACGTGAAACTTCCTGGCAGGTTTGCCTGCTCTCCAGAAGGAATTCTAGTGTTGGAACTGGGACAGAACATCATGAAAATCATCCCGTTAGTCAGCAAGGAATGGGACCATCCGAGGACACGGGAGGTCGCCCTCCCAGCATAGGGAGGTCACCGTGTTTGTGTTCTCACGCTGTCTGCTCCTGGAGCAGGGCACTGACATTGGCAGGCTTACTCATCAAACATCCTACTCCTGAGCACTTTGTAGTGGCATCAGGCCTGTTCCTTTCAGGAGCAACTATAATGGAAGGCACTAGACTTTCTAGATATACAGGGAGTCCTGAAAGTCAGTGAAGTTTGTAGCTTTAGCTGAAATAGTTGAAAACAGCACAAAGACTTTTGGGATAACCCATATTTATCTTATTTGTAGGGCAATAGGTTTGGAACTAAAAAGGAGCTTACAGATCAGTTATTTCAACTCCTTAAATTGATGATAAGGAGACTGAGGTCCAGAGAGGTCAGAAAACTCAAATTAGTGGAGCCAGGATTTGAGCCCAGGTCCTTCAGATCCAAATTCATTACACTATCATCACCTGAGTAAACAAAAACTTTTGATTCCTTTACATTTCATAAAATTTTAAAGTTGAAAGGAGCTTCCAACTCATCTATTCTAAACATTTCCTTTCATTAAATTCCCTGATTTTTGCCAAACATCAACAACTCATTTTAATAGCTTGAGTTCATCTGACCACCATCTCTTCTTCTGCTTCTTCTATTCTTCTAATTTGGTACAAAGGTAAGGGGCACCATAGTGTAATAGATAGGAAGTGGACATGAAACAAGGAAAAATGGAATTTGAATTGTGCCTCAGACACTTTTTAACAATATCACCCTGGGAAAAGTCACTTAATCTCTCTTGGCCTCAGGTTCCTTACTTGTAAAAGTAGATATTTGGAGTCAATAATCTCTAAAGTTCCTTCACACTCTAAATCTATAACCTATGAGCTACCTCATTGAAGGTATGACTTCACACAGTCAGTCAATCTGTAGATGGACTTGAGGTCAGGAATCCTACTCCATCATCTCTTAAGGGGAAGTCAATTTCATTTTTTTAAAATGTTGTTTGAGCTCACAATGTCCAGCACTTTTTGACTCTCTTCCTGGCGAAATTATTTGGTTTATCCGGGTCTGATGCTTCCGAGGCATCCACAAGTCTTTGGACTCTTGTTTCTTCATCCAGAACCAGCATTTCCAGGATGTTTTTCACTGTCTTCCATTCTACCTTCCTCAACTTTGAAATGGCCAAGTTCAAGTCTGACTTGGTTTTGTGTATCTTGTGAAGTTCTTCACTCAACTTCCCTTGACTTAAGTATTGATTAGAAAATGAGATCCTATTTCTAGAGCACTTCACAAACCCTTTAAAGCATTTACAAATGCTGGCTATTATTATTATAGCAATTAACTATACCCTTTCTAGAATTTCTTGGCTTGTTCCTATGTAGTGATTAACCTAAGGTTTTGTAGTTAATTAGTGGCAGAGCAGGACTAAAACTCATCTTTAACAATGAGTATGTATTTATAGCAGTTTGGCTGGGGTCATACAATGGAGGGGAGAACCAGGGGCTCCTCCATGATTCAGAAGCTATTCAATCCATCTTCACATGACCTCCAAGGCTGCTGTGCCCTGGCAAGGCTGGTCTTCCACTTTGGGGAGTTAAGACACATTGGATGAGAGAAGTAAGAAAGCAGAAACTTTCAGTGGCCTGGCTCAAAATGTCTAGGGATTTTACCTTCTATCTACTCTCATGGAATTGTGCACCTCTGGTCGCTATCTTGAGGAAAGACAAGAATGGATGAATGACCATCTCTTGACCACTTACTCTCAATCAGACTGACTGTACTGGTGGCACAGGACATATCAGTTAGAAATTCATGTGGAGGGTCTGTCTTTCCTTGAGAAAATGAGATTTCTTTCTCCTTTTCTTTGAACGGTAATAATAATATACAATGGAATCACAAGGCAGTGGAAGATATGTGCTCATCTGGGTGAGTCTGAGACAGGAATTCCTAGATCTGATGACACTCCCTACCTTCTTTGCCTTCCTATTTCCTCTCCCTTGTATGGATCAATAACTAGAGATCCTGAGAAATGATTTATTTGAGTGTTGGTGGTTACTTCATGGGTAACCTTGAATTCCCAAGTTTCTGAGTTGAATGGTGGTTGCCCTGAAAGAGATTTTCTTTCACAGAATGCTTCTTGGAGGAAAGAACAAGCCACAGGATAGCTCAGAAGGTGAAGGACTAAAGCTGTGTGAGGGGTAAGAAGATATGGTCCTTGCTAAGCCTCCGTGATGCTTCTTACAAGGTGCTCAGATGGTAAATGTCAGAGGCAAATGCAAATGAGCTGTTCAAAAGTCTCACAAGAGGGTTCTTAACCCTTTGGGGGGAAGTATAATAAGGATAAGGTGACACTTGATTGTTTTAGGGTGATTCATTAAATACATGGGAGTTCCTTATACCATGAAGTTTATAGGATATAGGCCCTATATTATTTCTTATTCTTATCCCTAGGTTTCCTGGATTTGTTCATTCATGTATGTGAAGCCTTTGTCTTTTATGTAGTAGAGAGAACAAATATAAGTCTCAAACCTTACACTCACATGGAAGACCTTTGTAAAAAGAGGACCTGTTACCCATATTGGGGAGATCAAGATGTGAGCCATGCCTAAGCTTTGAAATACAAATTTCCCTGACATTTTACTCCAGAGTAGAAGCAAATCCACAGTGAGACCATTTTGAACTCAGAGAGATCTGGGTCCATGTAAGCCTAAACTTCCTCATTGGGAGTAGGCTGCCTAGGTCACAAGGTCCATGACTAAGAGGCAATCCAGCACTTTGGGCTCTGATTGTATATCTGATCCCTCCTGACCTAGCTCAGGTTCCCAGGCCTGGGGAATGTTGCTCAGGGGTGGGCAGACTTTGTGACAATCTGGGACATCCACCAGTGTTTGCAGTGCCACGCTTCAGTGACCTCCCTCACCTATACCTGCTTGTTAGTCCTGCATCTAAAGGCAAATATGTCTCAATTCTTTTGTGCTTGAATCACAGGATTATGAAATCAAAAAATGATAGCTTTATGCTTGAATTTTTCAATTCACCTCATTTTAACAAGGAAGAACTCAGGTTCTGTGAAATTCAATCATTCTCTGGACTCTTCCACATTAAAAAGTGGTGGTATGATCAAAGCTATGACTTTAGGAGCATTGTTTCATGAGGATACAAGAATAGATAAATTACTCAGAGTCTTCAGATACAGAGATTAAACAGAGAGGGTAGACACCAATTTTCCTTCAAGGAGATTTAAAAAAAAGACTTAAGTATTCAACTAGTCCAAAGGATCTGTGATTTCTTAGATTTTAGACATTCCCTAGAATGATGCAGATGGTGGCCCATCAATGTGTGCCCATCATGGGCGACTCTTGTCCATGCTCTCCTGTGAGTTCACCAATCATGCTGGAGGTCTTCCTCACTTTCTTTAGACGTCACTAGGTTACTAAATGGAGCACTTGAGCTCTCCCTCAGTTGCCTCTCATTATCAGCATTTGACCAGCTTATCTCATTCACTTCCTTCACAGCATCCTTTACTTTGTTCAGTTGCAGTTCTGGCTACAAGAATATTGTTCATGCCCACCATGCATCTTTGCATTACCCTTTGAGTGAGTCGATTTTCGGTTCTTCAGAGACTGTAGAGTTCCATAACTGTCAACTATACAGCAATAACAATAAAACACGTTGCCAAATCAACTTGCCAAAGAGATATATAGTATGCCTATAGTTTCTTTCAAAACACTTGAAAATATCAACATAGATGAGACGTACAGACCTTGGAATTCTTAAGCTATACAGAGATGTGCACATAGATGTATACCACATACATAAAGATAGAGAGAGAAATTAGACCTGTAATTTTTCAGTACAGGCAAGTCTGAAATGAGGAAACCCCTTTTGTCAGGGCAGATCAACACCTGCTCTGGGATTCATAGTCTCTGAGTATGGCCTAGGGCAATGAGAGATTAACTAAGTTACCAAGATCACATACCCAGGCAAAATTTGGACCCAGGTCTTCTTGACTCTGAGACTAGTTCCCTCTCCACCACATAACACTACTTCTGCCTGCATCTCTAATGCGTCTCTCTATTCAGAACTTTCCCAGAATAGCAATGAGTAGTATATCATAAATCCATCCCTCTGACAGCTGGATTCAAAGTTAGGGAGAAACAAAAGTGAGTTTCTAATCCATTTTTAGAGGCTGAGGGCTTGGACCCAAAGGGATTTATCTTTCCACAGTGAGGTAATGGGATCATGCTTTCTGGAGTAATGGTTAAAAGAATCCCATTCTGGGGATTCAGAAAGCCCAGCTCATCTCTCTAGAGATTGGAAATGCAATCTAGGAATTGGGTTTAGGCTCACATATGTTCAATGCAGTTCAGCCCAATTTAACCCAGACCTTTTGTTTTGCTTCCAAATTTCCCATTCCTAGGGCATGGGGGAGAGCAGGGTATGGAGATTTCAAGTCCTTTTCTCATCTTGGACTTGAGGTGATCATTCTGGGTTTTTGAAACCTATGTCAGTTGAATAAAATCTTCCATATTTCAGGAGAGGATCAAAAGGCTGACAGTCAGAAGGTTTCTTTGGGGTCATCTACTTCAATTCCCCCGTTTAATGAACAAGAAACCCAAGATTCAGTGATAAAGTGACTTGCCTAAAATCATACAGTGAATAAGTCAGGGTTTGAATTTTTGCCCTTTGGTTCCCCGTCCACCTCTCTCTCCATTGTTCTATACTGCCGCTAAAGATGGCAGTTAGAGAGGGGGAAGATGACTGTGCCATTGCAGCTGGTGGAGTAACAGAAGCAGCATGGTTCCCAAATGGACCAGCTGAAGAGATTATGACAAGGGTCTGGAGTCATATGGATCAGTTTAAAATCCTAGAAAAGAGAAAGGTACAAATCCCATCTCATTTCCACTGTGGTGTGGGGTAGCTCCAGAGGCAAAAGAGAGACATAGTGTAGATGGCATCCAAAAGACTCTTAGGCTACAATAAGACAGGTCTTGGGAATGAGGAAAGTAATAATAAGTAAACATAATAATAATAATAGAATTTATTATTAAGAGCTTTAAGGTCCACAAGCCATTTTACAAATGGTATCTCATTGTATCCTCAAAAATGACCCTGAGAGGTAGGTGCTATTATTATCCTCATTTTACAGATGAGGAAACTGAGATAGGCAAAGGGTAAGTGACTTTCCTAGGATCACATAGCTAGTAAGTGCCTAAGGTCAGATTTGAACTCAGGTCTTCCTCACGCCAAGTGCTGCCCTCTATCTTCCCCACAGCTGCCTAGGTAGCTCTTCATGTTCTCATCTCTGTTCAGACCCCAAATGGATTATTGTGTTCAGTGATGTACATAGTTCAGTGGACTATTGTAAAGCCAGGTCATTCCCACCTAAACTGCTTTTTGAACCTAATACAGGTCCCTATACTCATTCTTCTAAAATATCTTCTCATTACATATATAAAAACTGACCATGTACTAGGGCATAAAAACCTCTCAATCCAATGCAGAAAGATAGAGATGCATCCTTCTCAGATCATAATGCAGTAAAAATTATATGTAATAAAAGGCCATGGAAAGATAGACCAAAAATTAATTAGAAACAAAATAATTTAATCCTAAAGAATGAGTGAGTTAAACAACAAACCATAGAAACAATCAACAACTTCATTCAAGAGAATGACAATAATGAGACCTAAAAACTGCAAAAGCATTTCTTAGAGGAAGTTTCATAGCATTGAATGCCTACATGAATAAAACAGAGAAAGAGAAGATCAATTAATTGGGTATGCAGCTGAAAAAGCTAGAGAAAGAACAAATTGAAAATCCTCAAGTAAATACCAAATTAGAAATACTGAAAACCAAAGGAGAGATTATTAAAATTGAAATTAAGAAAACTGTTGAACTAATGAATTAAACTAAGAATTGGTTTTATGGAAAAACTAATAAAATTGATAAACCTTTGGTCAATTTGATTAAAAAAGAAAGAAGAATACAAAATTACTAATATCAAAAATGAAAAGAGTGAACTCATCTCCAATAAGGAGGAAATTAAAACAATAATTAGAAATTACTTTGTCCAACTGTATGCTCATAAATTTGACAATCTGAGTGAGATGGATGAATATTTTTTAAAAATATAAATTGCCCAGATTAACAGAAGAGGAAGTTGAATACTTGCATAACCCCATCTCAGAAAAAGAAATTGAACAAGCCATCAATGAACTCCCTAGGAAAAAATATCCAGGGCCAGATGGATTTACAAGTGAATTATATCAAACATTTAAAGAACAGTTAATTCCAAAACTATATAGACTATTTGGGAAAACTGGAGAGAGAGTCCTACCAAATTGTTTTTATGATACAAATATGGTTCTGATACCTAAACCAGGAAGAGCCAAAACAGAGAAAGAAAATTATAGACCAATTTCTCTAATGAACATAGATGTAAAAATTTTAAATAAGATATTAGCAAAAAAGAATAAAACAACTTATCATGAGAATAATACATTATGGTCAGGTAGGATTTATATCAGGAATGCAGGGCTGGTTCAATATTAGGAAAACTAATTGGCATTATTGATCATATCAACAACAAAACTACCAGAAACCATATGATTATCTCAACAGATGGAGAAAACGCTTTTGACTAAATACAACACCCATTCCTATTGAAAACACTGGAGAGCATAGGAATAAATGGAGCCTTCCATAACATAATAAGTAGTATTTACCTAAAACCATCAGCAAGCATTATATGTAATAGGGATAAACGAGATGAATTTCCAATAACATCAGAGTGAAGCAAGGATGTCCATTATCACCCTTGTTATTCAATATGGCACCAGAAATGTTAGCTTTAACAATAAGAGAAGAAAAAGAAATTTAAGAAATTAGACTAGGCAAAGAAGAAACTAAGTTATCACTCTTTGCAGATGATATGATGATATACTTAGAGAATCCCAGAGATTCAAGTAAAAAACTGTTTGAAATAATAAACAATTTTGGAAAAGTTTCAGGTTGCAAAATAAACCCAGATAAATCATCTGCATTTCTATATATTACTAACAAAGCCCAACCACAAAAGATAGAAAGAGAAATCCCATTTAAACCTATGGTAGACATTATAAAATATCTGGGAATCTACCTGCCAAAACAAACCCAGGGACTATATGAACACAATTACAAAACACTTTTCACACAAATAAATTCAGATCAAAGTAAGGGGAAAAACATCAGTTGCTCATGGGTAGGCCAAGACAATAAAACAAAAATGACAATTCTACCTAAATTAATTTACTTATTCAGTGCCATACCTTTCAATTCAATTAAAAAAAATCACAGGATCTTTGAGCTGTAAGAGATCCCAATAATCTATTCCAATGCATTCCTGAAAACCAAACCTTAATATACACAACTAAATAGTCATTTAGCCGTAAGACTTGTCTAAGTCATTTTATTTCTCTGCATCTCAGTTTTTCAACTGTAAACCAAGGAAGTTATGTTAGGTGATCTCTAAGGTTCTATTCAACTCTAAAATTTATGATCTTATGAGCTCCAATGAGGGGAAAAACCATCTCCTCCTGAGGTTGCCCTTTACACTTATTAGTGGCTTTAATAGGAAGATTTTTCTGACATCTAGCCTATTAAGTATCTTCTGGGTGGCAGGTACTGGTGAGACACAGTGCTGGTGGGAGGGGGCAGGAGATGGCAAAAGCCCTGTATTCACGAAACTTGTTTTACTGGAGTGAAGGAAACATGTACCGAGATCATTTGGTTACAAGGTAGGGCATGATGAGGGCACAGGAGAGATCCACACGGTGTTCTAGAGAAATGTGAGATAAGGTAGAAAGTTGAAGAATGGGCCAGTTAGTATTAAAAAAAAAAAAAGCAATACAGTAGCAGCAGAGAGGCTTTGGCCGCACATTTAAAAGCTTTTAACTTAATGATAGAGCTATATTCACTGCAGGAATGCAGAGTTGGTTTTAATATTAAAAAAACAAACAAAGTATAAACACAACAGACAACATTAGAAACAAATTTAAAATCACAGGATTATGTCAAAGATGTAGAACTTTATGAATAACCACACATTTACGTTTAAAAACTTAAAAAATCATAGGAATAAATGAACACTTCTTTAATATGGTAAACAAGAGTCACCAAAAAACAAGAGTCAGCATCATTTCAAATAGAAAAAATCCTGCCAGACTTTTCAATAGGATCAGAAGACTTGAAATAATAAACAACTCTGGAAATGTTTCAGGTTACAAAATCAACCCAAATAAATCATCTGCATTTCTATATATTACTAACAAAGCCCGACAGCAAGAGATAGAAAGAGAAATTCCATTTAAAGCTACAGTAGACACTATAAAATATCTGAAAGTCTATCTGCCAAAACAAACCCAGGGACTATATGAACACAATTACAAAACACATTTCACATAAATAAAGTCAGATCTAAGTGAGCGGAAAAACATTGTCACCACCATTGTAGTGTTCGAAATGCTGGTTATAGCAATGACATAAAAAGAAATTGAGAGATTAAGCATAGATAAGAGAGAAACCCAATTATTGCTTTTTACAGATGATGTGACAATTTACTTAGAGATTCTAACTAAACTACAAATTAATTGAAATGATTAAAAATTAGTAAAGCAGCAGGATATAAAATAAACTCACAAATGATCTGTATGTATATTACCAGCTGAAATCAACAGAAAGTGACAGAAAATGAAATTTTATCCAGAAAAACCACAGAAAGCAGAAGATATTGCAAAATCCAACTACTAAGTCACACACAAGAGTTAGAGGAACACAACTCTGAGACATGGTATACAGAAATAAAGACAGAATTCAATAATTGGAGGGATGCTAATTAACTGTTCATGGTTGGCTTGTACCAATGTAATAAAAACAGAAATTACTCAATTTATAAATTCAGCTCCATATTAAACTATGAGAGAGTTAATCTATAGAATTAGAAAACATAACAAAATTCATTTATATGAACAGAAAATTAAATCTCAAGGAAAATAATGGGGAAAAATGAAAAAGAGGAAGGCCTGTCAGGGCTAGTTCTTAAAGCATATTGTGAAGCAGTACTCATCAAAATTCTGTGGTACTGGTTAAGTAGTAGAAAAACTGATCAGTGGAACAGTTTAAAGCAACTGAACATAGTAATCATTATTTCTGAAAAAGGATACTAACCACTAGGGTTATTGTTCACTTGTTTTAGTCATGTCCAATATTTTGCGACCCCATTTGGGGTTTTCTTGGCAGAAATACTGGGGAGGCATGCTGTTTCGTCCTCCAGATCATTCGACAACTAAGGAACTGAGACAAATAGGATTAAGTGACTTGCCCATGGTCACACAGTTACTAAGTGTCTAAGGCTGGATTTGAATCTTCCTAATTGCAAGTCCAGTGCTCTATCTACTGCACCAACTAGCTGCCCATAACCTCTAGGGTAATGAGACCCTATTTTACCAACAAATAAAGGGAAAACTGGAAAGCAGTCTGGAAGAACTTAGGTTAAGAGCAATATTCCATATTACGTACGCAAACTACAAATTGAGATTGATCTAAAAGGATCGCATCAAAAATGATTAGAGAAGATAGGAAGAGGTATTTTTATTGCTATAGAGAGAGTAAGAATTAATGAGTAAAAAAGTTTAACAAAGAAAGTTGATCGTAAGAGATAAATGAGAATTTTGGTTACATAAAACTAAGACGTTATTGCATGAATAAAACCAATGCCATGAGAATTCAAAGGGAAACAGTGGCCCAGGAACAAAACCTTTACAGCAAGATTCATGGCTAAATATATGATATCCAAGATGAATAGGGAATTGATATGAATACATAAAGACAACACGAGTCATTCTTTTATGGATAAAATACATCAACATTACTCATAAAAGACATGAAGTAAAACAGTTCTGATGTTTGAATTAATTCTCATGATGTTGGGAAAGATATTGAAAAAAGAAAATTATAATTGTTCAATGGGTGGTGGGTGAAGAGACACATTAATATGCCCTTAGTAGAGTTATGGCTTGGTCCAAATATTCTAGAAAATGATTTTTATCTAGACATATTATGGATGTCCTTTGACCAAGTGATAACTCCTGTTAGATCTGTACCCCAAAGAACTCAAAGAAAAGAGGAAAGAACCTATCTGTTTAAAAATATTTATACATTTTAATTTTATTTAATGTTTACATTTATATATTTATAAAGCTCTTTGTTGTTACAGAGAACTAGGAAAAATCACCCCCTTTTGGAATAGAGGAACAAATTATTTACATAAATGTATGGAATATTATTGTACTGTAAGAATTGATGGAAAGGTAGGATTCAGAGAAATCTGGGAAAGTATAAAAACTGCCATGGTTAAGTGAGCAGAAATGGGGAAAAAATTTAAGTAATATAAGGAAAATATAAATATAGTGAAAAGAACTCTAAAAGACTTAAAAGTTTTTATTAACACAATGGCCAATCATGACTCTAGAAGACGTACATGGAAATATGCCTCCTACCCCTTAGCAGAGAGGTGATGGATTACATGGAAAGAATGAGATATACATTTTTGTCGTGACCAAAGCATGAATGTGTTTTGCTTAATTGTAATTGTTTGTTACAAGAGAGGAATTTTATTTCATTTGGTGTAGGGGAGGATAGTAAGTAGGTAGTGACAATAATGCAAAATAAAAAGAAGAAAAATAATATTAATGAAATGTGTGTGTGTGTATGTGTGTGTGTGTGTGTGTGTGTGTGTGTGTATGCCTAGAAGAGAGAAGATGAAAATTTAGAGGAGGAAAGAAACAGGGCAATGTTTTCATCAGTGTCCAATTTCACCTGTATGTAGTAAAGATTCTTAGTTTTCTATGCAATCCCTTTTTCTATTCATTATACATGGAGATGTTGATGTTTATCAAGTTCATAATAATAAAAAAAGAATATTTGGGAAGCTTTTGAACAAAATAAAGGGTCAATACCTGACTTGAAGGTCATTACTGACCTATACACACCGTTGTTTGTGGGCCAGTCACCAAATGAGCAATGGCTTCTTGGACTGACTTGCCACCTGGTTGACTTTTCCTTCAGATGCTATGCGAAATGACAGGCCAGCTAGCAGTGGCCGTGTGAGTCTCCACAGTTCAAGCTCATCTGTAATGAGATGAGATGGAATTCTGGGAATCTGATGACTCTTCAATTAACCCATGAGGGGGAAAGCTGAGGTGGACCCATCCCTCATCCCAAAGCCATGAGGAGCTGCCTGAGAGGCAGCAGGCAGGTGGCAACAAAGTAGGAGAAAAGCCAAGGTGAGGTTCAAAGGAAAAGTTTCAGGGCACATCTGACCAAACTGGGAAGATCGCTTTGATCAGACGGGACAGACGTGCAGCACATTAAGATCAACCAGCACCCTAGACTTCCACTGGAAAGAGACATTGATAACATCTGGATTTTCTGCTATTTAATTATTGCTGTGGCTGGCTGGACCTTCTGTTTGGAATCCAATAGACTTCTAAATATAAGGATACAAGGAATCCCACCAGAAAACTTAAAACAAAAAGCATTTTCCACTTACACTGAATGAAATGAAATGAAAAGGGAGGAATAGTAACAGAAAACTAGGGCAGCCAAGGCTGGATGCTTACTTCAGTGATGGGAGGGCGGGGGGTTGACAAGAGAAATATGGCTGGGTAAGTGACAGAAGAGGAAGGAATAAATGTTGAACCAGCCATTCTTTTGGTCTCTGAATGACTCAGATAGGTTGTGTTTCTATAAGTCATCTAGAAGAGGCACAATTTTCCAGAGAAAATTAACTTAATTTTCTAAATCATGCAAGCAAGCACAAGATTCCCATGTGCGTTCAATTTATCTTCAAATATTTGAAGACAGCGATCATGTCCCACCCTTGATAAAGTTTTTTTCCTTTCCAGGATAAAAATACCCCCAACAAACCATACTGTGGCAAAAACTTAACACTCTGCACCTTTCTGGTTTCTATGATAATAGCTAGTATCTATCTATCTATCTATCTATCTATCTATCTATCTATCTATCTATCTATCATCTATCTCTCTCTCTCTCTCTCTCTATCTGTGTGTATGTATAGATATATGTATGTATATATGTATATGTGCATGTATATACATATATGTATATATGTGTATGTATAAGTATAAATACTCTCCCACATACACACATATATAATATTATACATATATATTTAAGATTTGCAAAGAGCTTTATAAATGTAATTTCCCTTTATCATCACAACAACCCTGAGAGATAGGTGCTATTATTATCCCCATTTGACAGATAAGAAGCTGAGGCAAAACAGAGATCAAGTAACTTTCCCAGACCTAAGAAGTGTCTGAGGTCAGATTTGAACTTCAATCTTCTTGGCTTCACATCCATCACTCTGTCCACTGTGCCACCTAGCTGCTTCTCCCTCCCTAGTTGTTTAGTCATTTCCAGCTGTGTTTGACTCTTCATAACCCCTTTTGTATTTTTCTTGGCAAAGATACCATTGCCATTTCCTTCTCCAGATCATTTTACAGATGAATAAACTGAGGCAAACAGGGTTAAGTGGCTTGCCCAAGGTCACACAGCTAGGAAGTGTCTGAAGCCAGTCTTGAATCCAGGTATTCTTGAAGCCAGACCCATTACCGTATCTACTTCGCCACCTAACTGCTCTCTCTCTCCTTAGGTAAAATGCTAAAGACTGGTTCGTTTCCTAACTGTAATCTCCTGCTGTCTTAATAACCCACTATTTCTGAACAGATTTCCAACAATATATTGACATACTGTTATTTCCTTCACACATGGTATCATTAGGCATCTGGAGTCTTTTTTGAAGGAAGATGCTTTGGAATTTGAGTGACATAACATACAAATGTCGCCCCTTTAACCCACCTCGAAGGGTCACATGGATAGGCTGGGAATAAAGTTCACTTGGCTAGGATAGAAACACACTAGCCTCTTATTAGCCATGGACACAAGAGGGCTTGCATCTTAAAAGGACAAGGCTGTTTTGTGCTTGACTTGGAGAAGAAACTTTCATGAGACATGGGGATGGAGACACGGGGATGAAGATGGTCAGGATGTGATTTAGAGTTTGGGTGAAAGGGGAGAGAGAGAGAGAGACAGGGAGAGGGAGAGGGAGAGGGAGAGGGAGAGAGAAAAGAGGAGGAACTTAGAAAGATGTTCAATAACTCATATGCTGTTATACTTTTTAGGATCTTCAGCTGCATTTGGTCAGTTACAATGGCCAAGTTAGCTTTTCATTATTTTCCATTCTCCACTCCCCATTTGAACTTCCTTTAAATTAGGGCACCAAGAATGCTTACCTGACAAAGAATATTCATCAAGGAGAATGTCATCCATGTGGATGTGGGTAGAAAATCGCCAGGCGTCTTCAATGGCATTAGCAAGGTCAGAACCCAGAATTCAAGAACCCTCTCTTTGCTTCCTCTCCTGGAGGCCCTAAGCAGGCTGCCTCAGGTCAAAGACAGAAAGGCAGTTAAAAGATTTTGTCTTGGAAAGCCGCTCCCCTTTTCTCTTCAGACTTGATCCTCCAGTGGGCTAGAGGAACAACCAATGTGTGGTCATGATAGAGGCAGGGTCATCCATGTAGGATCGGAAGGAGCCTTTGCAGCCAACTAGAGTTGTGTCTAGCCTTTCTGTCACTCATGCAGAAAATGAGGACTAGGGAAGTCGAGTGACTTGCCCAAAGTCACACAGGCATTGAGTTGGAGTCAGAAGACCATGGATACAGAGCTAGAAAAGACCTCAGAGTCCATCTAGCTTAATTCCCTCATTTTACAGTTGGGGAAATTGAAAGCTGGAGAGGTTAGGGGACTTGCCCCAGATCATACACGTTCAGGGTTTGAACCATGGCTTCTAATTCTGGGCTCTTCTCAGGGGACTCTACTTCCTCCCAGTTCATGGATTGCATGCAGGTAAAGCCCTTGATTCATCAGAGGAAAGGAAATGGACACATCCCAGTCCCTGGGAATCTTCAAAGTCAGGAAACCATCTGCTGCCATTTGAATGAACATAAATACACCAAACAGGTGTGGGAGCCAGGTGGGAAGAGAAAAAGTCTAATTACCTCAGTTTAACCTATGATCACTGAGTACAATGATGGAATTTGTCTGGTTAAAAAACAACCTAAACAAAACACAAAATGAAATTTGACAAATAAATAAAAGCAAGCAGAGGCAAGTCCACATCCTGTCCTTTGTGCAAACACATGGGGCTCCTCTCAACCTTTTCCTCGGATCTCCCTTGGCCTGCTTTTCCAATTAAGTATGAAAAGGAAGTTTTGAGTTAAAAAGATGAAAATTAACTTGATTTTTGACACAAGGCAATAGATTTAGACATGGGGAGGATGCTCAAAGTCATCTAGACTAACCTCTTCATTTTAGGGATGAGCAGACCCAGAGGGGACTTACATTTTTCATACATAACATTTAATCTCCCACCTTTGAGTCTTTGAATGGGCTATACCCCATGCCTGAAATGATTTTCTTCCTCACCTCTGCCTCTTGGAATTCTTAATTCCTTTCAAGGCTCACTCATTTGCCACCTCCTATTAGCATCCTTCGTGGTGCCCCCAGTTGTTTCCTGTGCCCAGCCTTGAATTTACTCGTATTTACTCATTTGCACATTCTTTGCTTCCTCTGAGTGGAATGTAATCCTCATGAGAGCAGGGACTGTTTCATTTCTGCATTTGTATCCCAGAGTCTAACTAAGGGTCTAGCAATTAATAAATCAATAAGCATTTATGAAATGCCCACTATCTGCCAGCCACTGGGCTAAATGTTGTCACATAGCAGGAGCCTAATAAATGTGTGTTAGATTAAATGGTCTTTCTCAATGCCTTAGAGGCTGTGCATAGAAAACCTAGGTCCTCTGGATCCAAATCCTGAGCCTACTGATGCGATACCACCTGTGACTGCCCTCCTTTACTGACCCTGCTGATGTGAGCCTGGAGCAGGGCTAGGCCAGTTTGCTTTGGGTGGGGCTCTGGGAGGCAAGGGCATCATAGAGTGAGGGATGCTTTCTGATGGGACTCTAGGCTTCTAATGCCAGGATGCCTTGAGTCATGGGATTTATTGAGTGACATCAAATTATTTTTTGATGTCACGTGATACATGTTACAGTAAAGGTTCCAGGCTTCCAGGAGGCAGTAGCACAGAGAGGGGGTATCACTTTCTTTTCTTTTTTTTTTTTTAATTAAATTTTTACATTTATTTTCACACAATTTTGGGTTACAAATTTTCTCCCCTTTTATCCCCTCCCCCCCCAAACCCGAGCTTTCTAATTGCCCCTGTGACCTATCTGCTCTCTCCTCTATCTTCCCTCCCTGCCCTTGTCTCCGTCTTCTTTTTTGTCTTGTAGGACCAGATAGCTTTCTTGACCCCTTAACCTGTATTTCTTGTTACCCAGTGGTAAGAACATTACATTTGGTCCTCACACTTTGAGTTCTAACCTCCTTAGCTCCCTCCCTCTCCACCCCTTCCCCTTGAAAGACAGGCAATTCAATATAGGCCATATCTGTTTAGTTTTGCAAATGATTTCCATACTAGTTGTGTTGTATAGGACTAATTATATTTCCCTCCATCCTATCCTGTCCCCCTTCACTTCTATTTTCTTATGGTCCTTTCCCTCCCCATGAGTGTCGACCTCATATTGCATTCTCCTCCCCATGCCCTCCCCTCCATCCTCCCCCCCCACCCTGCTTGTGCCCCTGTCCCCCACTCTCCTGTATAATGAGATAGGTTTTCCTATCAAAATGAGTGTGCATTATATTCTTTCCTTTAGTGGAATGTGATGAGAGTAGACCTCATGCTTTTCTCTTGCCTCCCCTCTTTATCCCTCCACTAATAAGTCTTTTGCTTGCCTCTTTTATGAGAGATAATTTGCCCCATATAACTTCTCCCTTTCTCCTCCCAATATTTCTCTCTCACTGCTTGATTTCATTTTTTTTTAATATATGATCCCATCCTCTTCAATTCACTCTGTGCACTCTGTCTCTATGTATGTGTGCGTGTGTGCATGTGTGTGTGTGTGTACTCCCACCCAGTGCCCAGATACTGAAATGTTTCAAGAGTTATAAATATTGTCTTTCCATGTAGGAATATAAACAGTTCAACTTTAGTAAGTCCCTTATGATTTCTCTTTGCTGTTTGCCTTTTCATGGTTCTCTTCATTCTTGTGTTAGAAAGTCAAATTTTCTTTCCAGTTCTGGTCTTTTCATCAGGAAAATTTGAAAGTCTTCTATTTCATTGAAAGACCATTTTTTCTCCTGAAGTATTATACTCAGTTTTGCTGGGTAGGTGATTCTTGGCTTCAGTCCTAGTTCCTTTGACTTCTGGAATATCCTATTCCATTCCCTTCTATCCCTCAATGTAGAGGGTGCTAGATCTTGTGTTATCCTGATTGTATTTCCACCATACTTGAATTGTTTCTTTCTAGCTGCTTGCAATATTTTCTCTTTCACCTGGGAATTCTGGAATTTGGCCACAATGCTCCTAGGAGTTTCTCTTTTTGGATCTCTTTCATGCGGTGTTCTGCGGATTCCTTGAATATTTATTTTGCCTTCTGGTTCTAGAATCTCAGGGCAGTTTTCCTTGATAATTTCATGGAAGATGATGTCTAGGCTCTTCTTTTGATCATGGTTTTCAGGTAGTCCCAGAATTTTTACATTGTCTCTCCTGATTCTATTTTCCAGGTCAGTTGTTTTTCCAATAAGATATTTCACATTATCTTCCATTTTTCGAATCTGCGCGGTATGTTCTGAGATATCTGTCTTTCTCGAAAAGTCCTTAGCGTCCATCTGTACCATTCCAGTTTTGAAAGATCTGTTTTCTTCAGTGAGCTTTTGAATCTCCTTTTCCATTTGGTTAATTCTGCTTTTGAAAGCATTCTTCTCCTCATTGGCCCCTTGCACCTCCCTTGCCAGCTGAGTTAGGCTAGTTCTCAAGGTGCCAATTTCTTCAAGATTTTTTTGGTTCTCCTTTAGCAGGGAGCTGATCTGCTTTTCATGCTTCTCCCTCATCCCTCTCATTTCCCTTCCCAGTCTTTCCTCCACCTCTCTAACTTGATTTTCAAAATTCCTCTTGAGCTCTTCCATGGCTCGAGCCCATTGGGTGGGCTGGGACACAGAATCCTTGATTTCTGTGTCTTTGCCTGATGGCAAGCATTGTTCCTCCCCATCAGAAAGGAAGGGAGGAAGTGTCTTTTCTCCGATAAAGTACCCTTTAATAGTTTTATTTCTTTTCCCTTTTCTTGGCATTTTCTCCAACCAGTGGCCTGACCTCTGAATGTTCTCCTCTCACCCACCTCGCCTCCTGGTCCTCCCAGCCAGCGTTTGGGGACTGAGATTCAAATGCTGCTTCCTGCCTTAGGATTTTTGGCGGGGGCAGGGCTGCTTTTCAGTGTGAGAATTAAGTTCAGGTGGTCAGGGGCAGGGCCGCCTCTCAGGCATAGTTCCCTCTGGGGGTTTATGCACAGACCTTCCACAATGGATCCAGGCTCCTGCCCATTTGCGGAGCCCCTGTCCGCAGCCGCCTCTCAGCCCCCACCTCCGGGGGGGGCCCGAGCCTTGGGGGCACCCCACTCCCCTCTCAACCCGCCAAAGAGACTCTCTCACCCACCCCTGTCAGTCACCTGTTGGTGCGGGGGCCCGTGCTGCCGCTGAAGATCCCACCTCCAGAGCCCTCTCAGATCTGTGCCTCTCGGAGCTGTGGCCGCTGCAGCCGCCGCAGGTCCGGGCTGGGCTCCGCGTCTGCAGCGCGACGGACCTTTTGTGAGAGGTTTGCAGGTCCCTCTGTGGGTGGGGGGACCTGCGTGGCCGCTGGAGATCCCGTCCCCGTAGCCCTCTCGGATCTCCTCCCCTCAGTGTTGTGGCTGCGGCAGGGCCGCACTCTGCTCCCCGTCCCGGCGCCCAGTCCGTGGCGCGAAGGACTCCCCGCGAGAGGTCCGCAGGTCTCTCCGGAGCAGAAATCTCCCTCGCTCCAATACTGCGTGGTCTCTGGGTGCAGAATTCGCCCTGGCTTCGTCCCCTCTAGCCGTTCTGTGGTTTGTGTGTTCAGAGCTATGTGTATGTGCGTCTTTCTACTTCGCCATCTTGGCTCTGCCTCCCGGGGGTATCACTTTCAAACCTTGCCTTGGGTGCCCCAATTCCCTGATGCTGGTGCTCACCTGCTGCCACTAGGCTGGATGTTAGGGCGTGTTTTCCATTAGTGAGGCTGGATTTAAAGGTCTGTGTGGTATAGCAAATGGAAGCCTAGACTTAGAGTGAGAAAGACCTAGGTTCAAGTTCCTGGTACATACTGACTGTGTAACCCTGGGAAGCCAATTAATATCTCCATGTTCCAGGATGCTCTCTAAGAATCTGAGGCTTGGAAACCTATCTGCCTAGGGTGGATTTATGCTGAGTCTTTGGAAATTGTGGACAACCCTAAATAGGACCATGTGTATGGATGGTTCTAGGCCAGAATTTGAAGTCCTAGAGAAGGACAACACTGGACTCAGAGTAGGGAAGAGCTGCATTTGAACCCTGACTTAGAGACTTATTAGCTGTGTAAAAAATGTTTACTTCTCTGTGGCTCAGCTTCCTCACCTGCAAGATGAAAGATTGGAGTATCTGAGCTCTAAGGCCATTTCCACCTCTAAATTTATAATTCTAGGATTCCATGACACATGGACTCAAACTCACAACATTAACCTCCTTTGGGCCATGTACTCATTTAACTCCAGTTGCCAAGAACATTTGGAACTAAGAACATTTGGAACTTCTGAATGAAATCTCTACTAGGTACTCATTATCTGACTCACTTCACTGTCACTAGAATGAAAGCAAACTCTTAGTATGGTGACAAAGTGAAGGACTAGGAAGCTTACCTTTTCATGCTCTTGTCTTATTTCCTTAAAAAAAACTGGGGAGAGCCAGCATGGCAGAGTACATGCTGGGACCCAGCTGAACTCTCCAAGTATTCCCTTCCAAATAACTTTAAAATAATGCCTCAAATCAAATTTTGGAACAATAGAGAGTCAATGAAAGGTCAAAGGGAGACATTTTTTCAGCCTAAGACAACTTAGGAGGTTTGTAGGACAGGTCTATGACACCTGGTGGGTGCAGGTCTAGAAAAAAATAGATTGAGGAGAGAAAGTTAAGGAAATGTTGGACTACCTAAGAGTCTACACATCACATTTCAAGAAACTATAAAGGAAAATGCCCCAATACCTTAGATACAGAGGGTAAAATAGAAATGGAAAGAATTTACTGATCACTACCTAAAAGAGATTTCTAAATGAAAACTCCCAGGAATATTTTAGCTAAATTCCAGAGCTCCAAGGTCAAAGAGAAAATATTGAAAGCAGCCAGAAAGGAACAATGCAAGTATCATGGGACCACAGTCAGGATCACACAAGATTTAGCATCTTCCGTGGTAAGGGGGTAGAAAGCTTAAAATATGATTCAGGAATATTTCATTTTGTTGTACTTTGCTTTACTGAGCCTCATAGATGATTGCATTTTTTATAAATTGAAAGTTTGTGGCAACCCTGTGTTGAGCAAATCTATCAGTGCCATTTGTCCATCAGAACGTGATCATATCACATCCTGTGTCACATTTTGGTAATTCTCACAATATTTCAAATTTTTTCATTATTTTATCTGTTACAGCAATCTGTGATCAGTGATCTTTGGTGTTACCTTTGTAATTGTTTTTGGGGCACTGTGAATCCCCCTCACATAAGATGATGCACTTAATTGATAAATGTTATGTGTATTCTAATTACTTCACTGATCTGCTGTTGCCCCATCCTCCTCCTTCTCTTCAGACCTCCCTATTCTTTGATACACAATAATATTGGAATTAGGCCAATTAATAACTCTAAAACAGCTCCTAAGTATTCAAGCAAAAAGAAGAGGCAATAGATGTGGCAACATTAATCATATCTTATTTTAAGAAATTGCCACAGCCACCCCAAGCTTTAGCAACCACCACCCTGATCAATCAGTTGCCATCAACATCATGGTAAGACCCTCCACCAGCAAAAAGATGATGACTTACTGAAGGCTTAGATGATGGTATTTTTTTTATAAATAAAGTATTTTTAATTAATATATATACGTTATTTTTTGAGACAGGATACTATTAAACACTTAATAGATTACAATACAGTGTAAACATAATTTTTACATGCACTGGGAAACAAAAAAAAGTGTGTGACTCACTTTATTGCAATATTTGCTTTATTGCTGTGGTCTGGAATAAACCTGCAATATTTCTGAGGTATGCCTGGATTCTGGAGGGCAAAGGAGGATTACAACTAACAATCACCTACCCAGCAAAACTGAATATAATTATTAAAGGGAAAATACATATTTAATGAAATAGAAGACTTCCAAGCATTCCAGATGAAAGGATCAGAGGTGAATAGAAAATTTGCCATTCAAACACAAGACTCAAGAGAAGCATTAAAAAAAGATAAACAGGAAAGAGTACTTATAAGGGACTCAATGGAGTTAAACTATTTACATTCCTCCATGGGAAGATGACACATGTAACTCTTAGTTATTTAGGTTTTAGGGTAATTAAAGGAAGTCTGTGTAGACAGAGGGCACGGGTATGAGTTGATTATGTTGGGATGGTTTCCAAAAAATAAAGTAGGGGTGAGAAAGAAGGATGTGCTGGGAGAAGGGGGAAGGGAGAGGTAGAATGGGGACATTTTTTTCACATAAAGAAGGCACACAGGGAAGAGCTTTTTATAGTGGAGGGGAGAATGGAAGGGTGGCAGGAAATGTTTGAACTTTAGTTTCATTGAAATTTGTTTAAATACAAAAGAATATTTATACACACTAAGTTGGGTATAGAAATTTGTCTTACCCAAAAGAGAGATACGAAGGGGATAAGAAATATGAGGAGGGGGAATAATAAGGGAGAAAGTGGAGTGGGGAAGACAGTGGTTGGAAGCAAGACAGACTTTTGAGGAGGGACAGGATATAAAAAGAGAGAAGGATAAACAGGGGAAATGGGATGGAAAGAAATCCATAGTTAATGATCATAACTGTGAATGTGAATGGGATGAACTAACCCATAGAATGGAAATGAGTAGCAGAATGGATTGGAAACCAGAATCCAACAACACGTTGTGTACAAGGGCCATGATTGGGACAAAAAGACACCCACAGCATTCAAATGAAGGGCTGGAACAGAGTCTCTTATGCTTCAGCTGAAGTGAGGAGGTGGCAATAATGATCTCAGACAAAGCAAAAGCAAAAATAGATCTAATTGAAAGAGGTAATCAGGGAAACTGCATTTTGCTCAATGGTACCATAGACAATAAAGCAATACCAAAAAACTGTCCAAAAAGTTGCTCTGATGAAGCTTTATTTCTAAAATAAAATAAAATGAAGGAACTGGGTCAAATTTATTAAAATAAGAGCCATTCCCCAACTGACAAATGGTCAAAGTATATGAATGTGCAGTTTTCAGAAGAAATCAAAGCTGTATATAATCATATGAAAAAATGTTCTAAATGTTCCAAATCACTATTGATAAGAAAAAGTCAAATTAACTCTAACAAATTATCAAATTAACAAGTTGTCAAATTAACAATTCTAAGGTACCACATCATACCTATCAGAAATGACAAATGCTGGAGGGGATGAGAGAAAAATAGCCACATTAATGAATTGTTGGTGGAGTAGTGAACTGACCCAACCATTCTGGAGAACAATTTGGAACTATGCCCACAGGGCTATAAAACTATGCATACTCAGCAATTCCACTATGAGATTTGTATACAAAAGAAAATGAAAAAGAACCTATATACATAAAATATTTATAGTAGCTCTTTTTGTGATAGCAAAGAATTGGAAATGAAGGGGAAGCTCAATTCTGGAATGGCAACTTGTGGCATATGATTGTGATGGAGCATCATTGTTCTATAAGTATTGATGGGGGAGTGGTCTCAGAAAAAAAAACAAAACATGACAAGACATATATGAACTGATGTACAATTAAGTGAGCAGAACCAGAAGATCATTATGCACAGTGTGTTCATCCTTCATTGCCGAAGAAGACCATGCCATCAGAGAAATGATGACATAACTTGGACTTGACTTTGTTTTGAGTGAGGGAGGGCTGTGCAGGTCACCAGCCTTATTCCTCCTCCAGAGCCATCTGAATCCAGAGAGCATATATTCATCAGAATGATTGGAGATGACCCAGGATGAGGCAATTGGGGTTAAGTGACTTGCCCAAGGTCACACAGCTAGTAAGTGTCAAATGTCTGAGGTGAGATTTGAACTCAGGTCCTCCTGACTCCTGTACTGGTGCTCTATCCACTGCACCACCTAGCTGCCCCATGCACAGTAATGTAATGACAATTAACCGTGAAAGATTTGATTACTCTGATCAATACAATGATCTAAGACAATTCCAAAGGAGTCATGATGAAAAAATGCTATCCATTTTCAGAGAGAGAACTGATAAACTCTGAGTGCAAATTGAAGTATAATTTTCTTTCTTTCTTTCCTTTTTTTTTTGCAATATGGTTAATTTGGAAACATGTTTTACATAATTTCACTTTATAATTAATATATTTTTTGCCTTCTCAGGGAGTAGGGGGAGGGGTAGGAGGGTTAGAAGGGGTAAGAGGGAGAGAATCAGAAACTCCAAAATTTTAAAAAGAACAGATTGTTAAAAGAAATAAATAATTAAAGAATTTGAAATGAAATGAAAGCTTTATTGATCACCTTTTGTTTTTATGTCACCATAGTTTCAGAATAGAGCTTTCTGCCACCTCCTACCTCTTGTAACAAATATAACAAAGAAAGCAGTTAAATAAACCAATTGATAAAATGACTGATAGAGTGTTTGATTTTCTGCATCTGTATTCCCTCTACCTCTCTGCTAAGAGGGGGTGCTGTGTTTCATGCATTGTTCTCTGAGGCCAAGACTGATCATCACAACTGCCTTGATTTCACCTTTTGAAGGTCAATTTCATGGTCATTCTCTTGATTCTGTTTATTTCACTTGGCCTCAATGTTTCTCTGAATTCCTCATATCCATTACTTCTTAAGGCACCACAATATCCCACGACATTCATATATCATAATTTGTTTAGGCAACCAGTGAGTGGCTGCTTTATTTCCAGTTCTTTTTGACAACCAAAAAAGATTCATTTATATGTTGATGTATGTGTGTATATAAGTATATGCATGTGTGAATATATGTGTGTGTATCAGCATATGTGTTTGAGTATATGCATGCATATGTGAGATTTGTGTGCATGTTTGAGCATATGTCTGTGTTTATGTATGTGAATGTGTATATGTGTGTTCCCCGTGTATGTGAGCCTATGAGCGTACGTATATGTTAGTACATCTGTCTGTCTTCCTTGAGAGGCATATAGGCTCATAGGTCACCTTATTACCTCTTTAAATGAATGGCTAGGATTTGCCTTCTCTTATGCAGTCTTCCAACCAGTGAGCTTTGGAGCAGGGTGAATACGTTACAAAGCTAATTTGCATTAGAATCCTCAGGGAAAGGAGCCTCAGATACTCACAGGCAGTAATCCGATTTTCCCATATTTTGAGTTCTAGTTAGACTCGCTTTCATTTCAACTGTGCAGACCTTTTCCATCTCCAGTAATAAACAATCAGTGTCAGAAGTCTAGGCCTGCCCAGATCTGAACAGGTTGTGGTTCTGTTCAAGCCCTGAGGCTCAAATGATAAATCTATAACTGGCATAACGCTATGTCCTTTCCTGTTCCTCCCTGGCATTTAATTAATTAATTACTTATTTAAATTATTCTAATAAAAATGACACTAGATTCCTTCAAGAGGACATGTCTTTCCTGATGCTGGCAACTCACCAGGATGTATTTGGAGTTGTCTGGAACCAATTTGTCAAGTCTCTTTGACTTCCCACTGTCAGGAACAGTGCTTCCAGGCTGCCTCCCACTACAACTGAGGCCAGAGCTGGAATATGTCTGCCTAGGGGACACCATTGGGAAGGTTGATTATCACAAGAGAAACTAAAATGATGCCATATCATCAAGACAAACACACACTCCTTTTGGATCATGCCTTCTTTCAGATAATAGGTAGCCTAGAATGGTGGCTAGAGTTGATCTCAGACTCAGGGAAACCTGGGTTTGAATTCTTCCTCTGATCTATCCTGACTGTGTGACCCTGGCCTAGGTAACTCTCTGTAAGTTTCACAGAAGTTGATGATCTTCATTACTAGGAGATTCCTATTCAGGGATTTTCCAAATATTAATGTTCATAGTTTCCAGGTTTTCAGCTGAAAGGACTGGGAGTATTTCACATGCAGAAGAAGATTTAGAAGCTATCATCCCCATCTTTTCTCTCATTTTTCGAGGTCCATGCTTCCGGATGGAAGTAACCAAAAGGAGATGGTGCACCCAAGCTGGAGCACACACTAAGGATAAGCAGGGTCACCCACAGAGAAGATAGTCCTCTGAGGTGGGAAGAAGCTCTGCCCCTTAGTGAGGGAGAGAATGTCAGCTATGGATTCGGGAAAGAGACGAATCTTCAGAGGACTACACACAATGGCAACTTTACAAGGACTCCTCAAAGGGAGGAAAGAAATCCTTATGTCTACACTCACACAATACCACTTGAATACAACTGCCGAAATAGCTTTGGGCTTTGGAGTTCATGTCCATTCTCACTTAGGTGTGCATGGAAAGAATGGATACCCAGTTTGGTGTGTGTGTGTGTATGTGTGTGTGCATGTGTGTGTGTATGTGTGCATGTGTGTGTACTGTTTCGTATCAACTGCTTTTACCATACTGCTTAGTAAACTTCATTTCTAAAATAAGTGGAAAGCTAATTCTAGCTATTTTTAAAATAAATGGGGGTTTATGAAGGATAGTATTATTCTCATCATTTTACAGATGAGGAAACTGAGCCCAAGGGAGATTAAGTGACTTGTTCAAGGTTCCACAGTTAGCGAGTGACTGAGATTCATACCGTGGACTGGAGTTTAACAAAGCTTTTCTGACTCTAAATCCAAAATCCCTAACATGGCAGCATGCTGATCAGATATTTTCTCCTTGACCCCAAAGGGTGGAGCCAGGAGCAAAGGTGGAAGATGTTAAATTTAATAGAAAGAGAAAGGTCCTCTCAGTGAGGGTTATCTTCAAATGGAATGATTTGCATTGGAGGTCTCTTACTGGACATCTCCAAATAAAGGTTGGATTTGGAAAGCATTGTAGGGAGAATTCTCATTTAGATGTGGGTTGAACTAGATGTTTCTGAGTTCTGAGATTCTGTAGGATCAAATAAGTGTATTCTTTGGGCTTGAAATCAAGTTATTTCCAATTCTGGCCTGGAACAAAATAGCAGACCTAGTTAATGCTGCATTTGAATCTATCAAAAACATCCCTTTCCTTGGAAAAAAAAAAGAGTAATACACCTTTTGGAAACTATGAGATTATAAACTCCAAGTGGATGGGATTGATTGACAATCCCCCCTTTCCCTCCTCCCCCAGCCCTAGTCTAGTCTTTGAACACAATAGGAGCTTAGCAAGGGCTGCTGATTAGTCCCTGCTCTTAGTCAGACATCTGGCTTGCCATATTGTTGACTGAGAAATCTTCCTGCTTTGGGGATGCTCCCTGGAGTCTTTCTTCTTCCCTTTGTCCCCTTTCTGTCATGAATTCAAATACACCAATGCAGTAGTGAATGTAGAAGGCAGTTCAAGGCCCTGGTTATAATCTTGTCCATGACCTCCTTATTGTTGGCTGACCACCATTCTATTGTCACATGACAACCCAACTGGGGAAGGAGTCACCAAATTAGACTAGGCTGATAGAATGATAAGAGCTAAATGATCACGAAGAGCTCAGGGTGCAGCTTTGTGACTGGAAACAAGTTGTAGAATCCTAGATGTGGAGTGGATGACCCTTAGAAGCCAAATAATTCAACCTCCTCAGTTCACATATGGGGAAACTGAGAACCAGCAAAGGAAAATGAGTTGTCCAAGGTTACTCAGGTAATAAGTATCAAAGGCACAGTTGACACCCAGACCCTCCGAATGCAAATCTAGGACTTTTCTGTCCATAGAGCTGCATTTATGGTCAAGTAACATTGCCCCAAAAGGCCAAAGATTAGAGTATTTAAACATGGTTACCCAAAAGTGTGATCCTGACCCTCCATTATAACATAATATGGCAATAAGTCAAGGATGCATGAATCTATCAGTTTGGGAATAGACACACATTGCCACCTAGCAGTAGGTAATTGTAGTGTGGCCAGACAGTGGGTGAGTGACTTGTCCAGGGCCACACACCTACTAAGTTCATAGACACGTAAACTGAAAGCTAGAGAAGACTCCAGTTGAGTTGTCACTGTCCAGGCCTCCTTAGTCAATTTCTGAGTCAAGAAGGCTGACCAAATTCCTTACTTTTTTGTTTTGAGCCTTCTGGGTTAACTGTACACCTCCCCCAAAGAAATGTTAGCTCCAGATTTCACTCTGTCCTGTACACACCTGAATTAAACCTAAGCAGAGTCCTTCTGGGACCTAATTACAGCTTTCTCTATGAAATGAGATCCTTAAATTTGGTTTAAAAAATCAAGGCAATAAAAAAATAAATTCATTAACTAAAGCTTGCTGGGGACATGACAGTCTGGGCAGCATAATCATTTCAGAATTTATATCTTTTTCCCATGAAAATAAGCCCCAAGTTTTATATCTGGGCTCATGTTCTTTTCCTATCCAAAGCTGAGCTAATAAGCCAGGGTGGTGATGAGACCATCCTCAGCGTGGCTTGGCTATAATAGCAGCCATAAGCACGGGGGAGGGGTGAATCACTTCCATCATCAGAGGATTTGTTGGTTAATGAATTCGTAGGGTTATTTATAGATCTTGAAGTAGAGGCCTACTTATTGAATCACTCACTTTAAAAGGAAGGCAGCTTGGCCTGAAACACAATTGGTTCCAATTCTAAATATACCTAAAGTGACTACAACATTTTATTTTGATCGATTTTTCATTTTTTTGTGATATCTTTTGCTTTTCTATCGTCCTTATTTCCAGATCTATCCATCTTCTCTCAAGTTAAGCCACCTTTGGAAAGAAAAAAGAAAGAAAAATCCAAATCAGTGAAACTAATACATTCATGGAACCTAGTCATTTATGCAACATTCCACACGCATGGACTCCCACCACTTCAAAAAAGGGAGGGAAGTAGCTCGAGATGTGCTGATAAATGCTTATCAGCTAATTCTCTGACACCCTCTCAACATTCTGCATTATTAACGTTCTATCACTGAAGTCTAGGCATTCAGCAAATCAATCCATCAAGCCCTAGTTTATAGTGATGCCTATTTCCAATGATCCCACTGAAGAGTCTCTCTTCATCCTGCTTCTCTCATCACAGTGGCAAATATTCTTGGCAAGTATAACTCTTCCTGATTTATGCCTCATCTAGCATATATTATCAAAGAGTTATTGAGTAGGATTATTTTATTGGTATACCTTCCAAAGACCTGAATAATCTCAATGTATTGGTAAGACCCTAGTCATTTGCTGAGATATTTTCTGGATTCTTCTGGTCTCCTTGTGGCAATTCATTGATACCAGTTAACCCTTCAGAATGAAATTATTTATAGCTGGTATTCATTTCATGTTGATTGCCCATTTACTAATTTTTGATTTGTTTTATCACTAATGTTGTGCGAAAAACAAGATTGTATCATAGGGGAGAGGGAGAACCAAGAGACATGTAGCCTCAGGCCATGACAACTGTTTTTGGATAATTGCCCATATGATCTCTGGGCCAGTGTGACATATAGAATTCTGGGGAATGAAGACAAATTAAGAAAAGGAGAATTCTTACATTTTTCACCTGATGACAGCTGTTGGATTTGTGATGCTGTTTTCAGGTTTCAGGATGAACCTCTTTGAGGGATCAAGAAAGGTAAGAAGATCCATGCTTGATTACGACTCCTATGGACTCTGACTTTTCATCATGTACCCTTAATTGCTGCTATTTGTATATCCTTAGATACTTAGTAAAGGTCTATTTAGTCCTATTGTCATGTGAGAATGTTCATTTAAGCCAAAGTCAGAACTTTGGCTGAATGCCCCTCAGAGTTAATTCATATATAAAAAGAGAAGAGAGACTGTCTAAGCTCCTTTGTGCCACTCAGAGGAGTAGGGTGTGTTCAGGAAAGACCAGGACTTTTGGTATGAGAGCTGCTTTCCACCTTTGGTGTCTACTTGATTCATCCAACTCTCACCCATGGCTCCAAGAAGGTATAGCATGCACAGTGGCCATATCCCCATAAGCCATTTTGATAGGCAGACCAAACTAGGGAATTGAGGTCTCTCAAATTCTTCGGTGAGTTAAGGGGGTGTCTACCCCAAGCATGTGAAGACTTCCCCCAGTAGAATGGGAAGATGGGAACAATTTATTCCAGTGGCCATGAAGGCAACCAAAGCAGGCTCTGGGAAGCGCTTAGAGCTTGGTTATACTTCAATGATATCAAGGTCATCCTCTGCATCTTGAGCCATCACAAGTCATCTTGAGTTGCCACTGGACTTTGATGGCTCTGAAGGAGAAAGCGAGGTCAATGATTTTGAGCACCTTTTTCTCACTTAAATCCAGTTTATTCATGAATCACATTTGGCACTGTAGTCGCAACCCTGCACATAAGTGGCCCGGGCTGTAGGGTCTTCTCATTGGGCTGAAGCAGCAGTGGGATTCAACAGTCCCCCAGATGTGTGAGCAGCCTTATTTAAGGACCACACTGCTTACCTCATGACATGAGGAGGGGAATAGAAAAGGTGTCCTAAAACTTGTCCACTTTGCCCAAACCTGGCTTGTTTGCTGTGGTAGGCAGGGGTCATGTGTTGAAGTCAAAATACACAAAATCCCTATACAAGCTTCAGACCTTTCTCTTCCTCCTATTCAGTTTTAGGCTCGGATCATTGTTCATCTGCAGAACCATTTTAAGTTAGACTTCCATCATACAACTACATGTTATAATTTAAGCAATATATATTATGAACTTGGTTTTTCCTATGTGTATTGAAAGGACAATATGTTTTGAGTTGTCATGGATCTTGGAGGGAGGATACCTCTAAGAACAAAGTACCTGAAATATTCCATAAATCCCTTAGATCATTCCACAGATCATTCTTTCTCTTTTTTCTGTCTCATGTAATTTGGCCTTCAGGAGGTTCAAAGAGACCCTCTTTATCCAAGACAGAGACATTCTTGTGAGCTATCTGATTCAACTCTCATTCCAGTTATGGCCTATGCTTCCCCACAGCTAGCCAGGTAGCACGTTGGATAGAATGGACCTAGAATCAGGAAGACCTGAGTTCAAAGCAAGTCTCAGACACTTCATTAGTTGTGTGACCCTGGGAAAATCATTTAATCCTATTTGCCTCAGTTTTCTCATCAGTAAAATGTACTGGAGAAGGAAATGGAAAACCACTCCAGTATCTTTGCCAAGGAAACCCCAAACGGGGTCATGAGGAGTCAGATATGAGTCAACAGTAACAACACACTTCTCCACAACCACTTCCATCTATTTCTCTCTTCTCTCCCCACTCAAATTACTTTGTATTTACTTAACTGCAAACATATTAGACCACAGTTATTCTGGCATGTAAGCCCCCTTGAGGGTAGAGCCTGCTTAATTTTTTTTCTTTTTACCTCAAACACATAGCCCAGAGCTTTGTGCACAACAAACATTTCAAATGTTTAACTAAACCATAATAAAATAGGTGAAATTAACATGAGTAACTTCTGATTGTCGGGTCTTTCATGAATCAATTAACAAGCATTTATTAGGTATAGAAAGTACATTAGGTATTGGGGTAGAGAGAAAACAAAAAGAAAAACAATCCAAGCTTGCAAAGAGCTAGCTTATCGTCAACAGAGGGGAGAAAAGGAATATTTGAAAAGAGATGGGAAACTATAAAAGCTACCAAGCTAGTTTCCCCTTTTTTTCAGACCGAACCCATTCAAATTAAATAACCATTCATTTCAACTTGGAGTATTTTGATATTTCAAGTCAACAGATTTTTAGAAAACTATCCTTATCCCTTTTTTTGGTCCCATATCTCTGCTCTCTTTCATGGTTTAACTCTTTGTGAAAACCACCTACAATCTATGCCCCTACTTGCTTTTCTCTCATTCTCTTGTGAAGTCAGCTCTCAGCAACTTGTCTTCCAACCTCATCATTCAACTGAAACTGCCACTAGATTGAACAATTAAGTGATTAGTGAGAGCTTTGGAGAGAGCACTTATTATGAGTATATTTCAATGGACACAATTGATATATTCATGAAAAATTGTGGGTGAATCATTTTTTTGTAACTCAAATTAGAGTTTAAATGCAAAAGCAGAGCAGTGTTGGCTAGTTACAAGTTACATTATCCATAATGATACTGTTATCAAATGTTCTTCAGCAGAGTTGTGGATCCAAGTGTGGTTGCTGTGAGGTAGCGGAAAGAACTCCAATGCTACAGTTGACTCATCTGGGCTCAAATCCCAGGGTGGTAATTCAGTCTCTGTATGAATGGGCAAGTACCTTCACTTCTTAGGGCTTCAACCGTACCATCTGTAAAATAAGAGAGTTCATAGGATTGGAACTGGAAGAGACCTCAAAGGTCATTTAGCTAAATCCCTTTATTCTGTAGATGGAAAAACCTGACATTTATGTGCTTGCATGACCAAGGTCACATATGGAAAAAGTAGAAGAGTAAGTATTTGAACCCATATCCTTTGTCTTCAAATACATCACTCCACAAGTATCACACAGCCCATCTTATTGAGGTCCTGTCCAGTTTTAGAGTCTATGATCTGGAAGAGTCACCTGTGAGCCAGAACTTGACAAAACCTCTGTGTGTCTATCTTTTCATCTGTGAAATGGGTTTGAATGATCCCTATCTTGTCTACTTCTACAGGAAGATGAGGAACAGGTGAGATAATGGATATGAAAATTATATTGGAATATGGGTGAAAATATGGTGACAGCTGGAATGTCCTTCATCAAAGTAAGTGGTACATTGTTCCAGATCCATGATTTCAATAATGTAGCTTCCAATAAGGCACTTCTCTACCAATTCAGGTGCACACCATATTGCTGCTTATATTATAGGCTCAGAAAATTGCTTAGAGGAAAAAGATTTTCCCAGGTTCATACAGAAAGTATGGTTCAGAAGTAGAACTTGAGTCCAGGTCTTTCTGGCTCCAAGGTCCTCTCTCCATTTACTGAAGCACACTGCCTCTCCTCATTAGTTCCTTCGATTAAATTGTTGCTCACTATAAAGTATATATTATTCATTTAGAGCCTCAGGGCTTTTTGCAGAGCTCTTGGTATAGGTCATCTCAACTGATCTTCACAACAGCCCTGTCAGGTAGGTGCTATGATTATTCCCATTTTATAGATGAGGAAATTGAGACTCAATGAGATTATGAGACTCTTAGGATCACTTAACTGATCACTAATCTGAGTTACAAGGATCACTTATCTAGGCAGGACCCAAACTCAAGTCTTCCTGACAACCAAGGTGAGTACTTTATCCACTCCAATACACTGCCTCAATGCCTTAGTTTATTCTGAGTTAAAGAGCTCTTCAATATAAATCTCCCTAACATATATCTGAATAGGACAATAATAGAAGTTAATCCTATCATTTGGGTCACTATGACTTAGCACATGACTGGCACATAGTAGGTCCTTCATAAAGGCTTGCTAACTGAAAGGTAGGATATTGTATCATAGTGACTGGTGTAGGGGAAAGAGCACTCATCTTGGAATGAGGGAAGATTGGAATTTGAATCCTACTTCTAGCATTTTCTAGTTGTAAGATGCTGGAAAACTCAAGAAAGTACAGAGAGGCAATTCACTTAAAGTCATAGGGCCCATAGGTGTCAAGGGCAGGACTTGAACCCAGGGCAGGTCTTCCTGCCTTGGAATCTGGCTCCCTCTGCATCAGGTTACTTTATCTGGTTATCATCTGTTTGGTACATATTGCTTCTGATTTATTTCACAATGCTCCATTTTCTTAGAGAGATGCTCATGTTTATTTAAAGAATTTCCTTGTTCTGTAAGCATGACCTCCCTCCTTTTGCCCAGATACCAGCCTGCGGCAACCTAAACCCCAAGGCAGCATTGCTGCCTGCAGTCCTTGTCTCCAAGGCCTCCTTGTGGGAAGGCTGGCTGTAGGAGGGTGCCAGCTTTTGCAGCTGGCTTGGTGGGCAGTGCAATCCTGGGGGATACTTCCTCTCCCCATTGTATGCACATTTATAAATAGATTGAGGCACATTACACTGAATGCCATTCCCCAAGGTGGGAGGGAGTGCTCCTTCCACTGAACCAGAGACAGGTGTGGATGACAGAGGTCAACTCTCAGGAATCCACAAAGCTTTTGAAATGGCTGTTTCCCCAAGGGACACCACCTCTGATGGGATCCTCAGGTCAGGGCTCATGTGCAGTATCTCCTACAGAGAATTTTTTGATGACCAAGAAATGAGATACTTCAGTTTGGCAAAATGCTTCTTTTAGATCATTTGGGGGAGGGAGTGATGTAAAATCATAGCTTGAGAGTGGTCATCTAAAGCAACCCCTTCATTCTACACATGAGGAGGCTGTGACTGGTACCTTCTAAAGATGTATCAGGGGCAATACAGGAGAAGTTGATGAGAGTGGGGTGTCACATAAAGAGCACTAAAATGGGAAGTCAGGAGGACAAAGTTTATGTCTTGGCACCTCTACTAACTTGTAAACCTCACCACTCTGGATTTCGGTTTTCTTCTCTGGAAAATAGGGTGAAGCTACTAGAGTGGAGTTGTTTCAATTGCTTCTGACTCTTTGTGACCTCATTTGGGGTCAAAGATACTGGAGTGGTTTGTCATTTCCTTTTCCAGTTTATTTTACAAATGAGGAAACTGAGGCAAATGGGGTTAAGTGATTTTCCTAGGGGCACACAGCTAGTAAGTGTCTGAAGTTGGATTTGAACATAGGTCCTCCAGAGTTCAGAACTGGCACTCCACCCACTGCACTACCTACCTGCCCCGCTGTAATAACAGACCTTTAGACCTTTAGAATTAAGAGCCCAACATACTCCAAGACCTTCAATAACAGCAAAGGCTAAATTTTCTTCTTGTTACTAAGGCAGGAATTCATTCAACTAACTAATATTTTCTTCAGCACTTTTTGGGTCTCCTTTCACAAGGTGTTGACCTGCTTTTCATGCTTTTCTTGCATCTCTCTCATTTCCTTTCCCAGTTTTTCCTCCACCTCTCTAACTTGATTTTCAAAATCTTTTTTGAGCTCTTCCATGACCTGAGCCCACTGAATATTTATTTTGGGTGTTTGGGATACAGAAGCTTTGACTTTTATGTCTTTCCCTGATGGTAAGTATTGTTCTTCCTCATCAGAAAGGATGGGAGGAGATATCTGTTCACCAAGAAAGTAGCCTTCTATGGTCTTACTTTTTTTCCCCTTTTTTGGGCATTTTCCCAAAGTTATTTGGCTTTTGGGTCCTTTGTCAAGAGTAGGGTATACTCTGGGGATCTGTAAGATCTCAGTTCCTCCAAGATGGCACAATCAAACGTGTACTGGTCTGGATGCAGAGAGGGATTTTTGTGCCCAGAATCTTAGCAGATACCTCTCCACAGCCACTTGGCCTCCAGTTCCCAAGTCAGCACTGGGGGCTGATTTTCAGATAAGCTGAATGGGCAGGGCCACCATTCAGTGTGAGACAAAGACCAGCTCTCCCAGGGCCTCCACCCAGGGTGGAGGTAAGACTCAGCTTTTCAATGCCCCTAGGGGTTTTTACGCTCCAACAATGGAGCTTCCATAGGGCTGCTGTACAGGTTCTCTGGCCACTGCCTGCTGCTGGAGCTATGGGAAGGCACTTCTCCCTTCCTGGCCTGCTGATAAAACCCTGTCATTGACCTTTGGCGCCTGTGGGCCTAGGGATCTGAGGATCCACTACTGCAACTGGAGATTCTGCCCCTGTGGTGTCCTCTCCCAGAGTCTCCTCATGCAGCACCACTGCATGGCCAAGGCTGGGCTGGGCTCCATGCTCAGCTCCGTGTCCAGCGCAACCAACGTTTCCATAGGCCTTTCAGGTCACTGTGGGTTGGAAATCTCCTCTACTCTGTTGTTCTCCACTTCTGCTGCTCCAAAATTTGTTGAGAGTCCCTCTCTACAGGTATTTTATGGGCTGTGGGGAGGACCCTGCGGAAGTGTGTCTTTCTAGTCTGCCATCTTGGCTCTGCCCCCATTCAATTAACTAATAAGCATTTACTATTCTCCTACTAGGAGCCAGTTGTTTGCCAGGTAGTAGGAATACAAAGACAAAAATGAAATGATGCCTGCCTTTGAGGAATTTGCACTGTAACAGGAGAGACAACATGTTCCTACCTAAGTATATACAAGCTAGGGGCAAAATAAATCAAAGATAATTTGTAGGTGAAAGATCAGAGCTACTGAGAAGAGAGCAAAGGCGTCATGCAGAAGAGAGCACCTTTACTGACAACCAAGGAAAGTAGAAATTCTAAGTCAGAGGTGAGGAAGAGTTCATTCTGGGCATAGGATATAATTTGTGCAAAGACACAGAGATGTAAGATGGAATATGAGGAGCAACAAAGAAACTGTAGAATTGGGAAGGGAAGCTATCTGTAACAAGGTTGTAGTGATAGGTGGGAGCATGACTGGGAGCCAGGAAAGTGGGCTAATGGTTTTTATTTTTTTGATCAATGTTTTATTAGTACCATTTATTTCTACATCACCATTAGTTCCAGAGATACCCCCAATGCTAACCCTAGTGAGACTTCATCGAAAAACACTTAAACAAAACTGTCCACCTTCATCAAATTGCACTGCAGCACTCTGTATAGTTCTCTCTCTCTCTCTCTCTCTCTCTCTCTCTCTCTCTCTCTCTCTCTCTCTCTCTCTCTCTATATATATATATATATATATATATAGTCCATAGTCCTCTGCTTCTCTAAGGATTAGAGGTGTATGTCATTATCATTTCCCTATGGTTATGATTGGTCATTACAATTATACAGTGTTAGCCTTTGCTTTGGTGCTCTTGTCTTTTACCTTTACTGCAATCATTATTTTGTTACTTTCCTGGTTGTGCTTACTTTACTGTCTGTCAGTTAATACGTCTTCCCTTGTTTCTCTGAACATCTCCTATTCACAGAATCAAGAATTGGCCATTCCCCCATGGCCATCTGGCCCAATTCATACATGAAAAGACTCCCCACTATAACATAGGACAGATGGTTATCCAGCCTCTGCATGAAGACCTCCAAAGAGAGGGAACCCATCACCTCTCAAGGCAGCCCACTGTATTTTGGTTCCCATGGTTAGGAAGTTGTTCCTGACATTAAACTCACGTTTTCCTCTTCAATATTCCTCTCTTGTTTTTGCCCAATGGGGTCAATTCAAAGAAGCCTAATCCCTCCTCTAGAGACAACCCTTCATACTTAAGCAAGGTTTTTCTGCTACTCTTCCCCCCACCTCAGTCTACTTTTCTCCTGGCTAAATATACTCAGTTCTTTCAAAGAATCTTTGCCTGGCATAGAATGATTCAAGACTCTTCACCACCCTGCTTTTCCATCGCTGGATGTTAACCAGCTGATTTTTAGTTTTCTTCAGTTTCTTCTTTATTTGAGCATCCTTTTACTCCCAATAAAGCTGTGCCCTTAACCTCCTCCTTGTTTGTTGTCTTTATCTTATCTCCCTAATCTCAGGTCATTCTGAACCTTAATGTTTCTGACACTGTTTTTATAGGATGGAGCCCCAGTCTTTTATTCATCCTCTGTTACTTGATTTTGTTTCTGTCTTCTGTATATTTCTTCTTAAAATCAGAGTTGGTTGGTGAGTTTCCTTCACGTCCACAAATTCATCATTTCTGAAGGTACTGTTACATACATGTATGACCATTTATCGATCAAGAGGCATCCACCATTTTGTTACCATAGAAAGTGTACCTATGAATATTTTTGCATATATGGAAACTATTTCTTCCCTTGTCATCTTTGAAATATATATTCAATAATAGAATTTCTGGGTCAAAGGGTAAGAACAGTTTGAAGATTTTCTCTACAGAATTGTTCTATAGAATGTTGGACTACTTCACAACTCCACCAAAAGGATGTGCATGAGTCTTTATTCTTGCAGGACTTCCAACAATGATTTTCTCATTTTATTTTTATGTTTGCCAATTTGCTCAAGGGGTAATTTCAGAATTTGTTTTAATTTACATTTTATTTGTTATTAGCGATTTGAAATAATCTTTTATATGGTTGCTAATAGTTTGTAATTCTTTTTTTGAAATTCTTGGTTTATACCATTAGACTCCTCATTTATTAAGAATAGGTTACTAGTTTATAGAAAGGCTTCCTAGGAAAAGGGGTTTGCCTTGAGAGCTTTGGGATGAAACAGATGGGATGTCTAGTTGATTCTGATTTTACCTCAAATCCCAATAAATTAGAAAACCTCCATTACTCAATCACAGTAACAGATGGAAGGAAGATATTATTTGAACAGAGTCAATGTCCTATTTTAATCTAGGATCCAATTTGAGAGACTAATGATTGGCTGTCTGCTTTCAAAATGAAGAATCTTGGCAAATGGGCTAAGACTCAAATGATATTAGACTTCCCTATTTAATTTGGTTCAGTTCTTTTTAAATCAATGAATTCTGGGGATAAAAGGCAAAAAATAAAATGAAAATTAAAAAACCCCAATCCTTGCCATCAAAGATCTTGCCTTCTGCTGGTGTGTATGTGTATGTGTATGTGTGTGTGTGTGATGTGTGTGTGTGTGTGTGTTGTGGGAAGAAAAGGGATAGTATAAAGGGTCATTTTTAGGAGGTAAATGTCTTATTTTCCTAAGCCATTGCATTTGTGAACTGAGTTGTATCAGCATTCTTTTTTCTTAATGCATTCATTCTTAGCTTAAATTTTTCATTTTTGCCTCCAGCTAGAAAGCAATGAGCTAAAAGCAGTATATCAAATGTGCAGTACTTATTACAAGGTATTCATTTCACTTTGTCAATGGTGGCCATTAAAACTGAGAAAAAAGAATTGGTAATGGATTGAGCTATAGAACCACCACTCAATTCTAATTTTTTTTTAAGGGAGTGAAATTCATTCAAGTGATTTAGAAATATTTCTCCTGAATTAAAAACCAGAAAGACTAAAAACTTTCTCATGGAACATAACAAGAAGTCCCATGAGTTCCATCTTTGGTATCCTGGGCTCCATAGGATGCTGCCCATTGGACATGGTGCCAATGTCTTTCCCCACTGTGATAAAATCCACTTGTGCCGAGAAGAATGAGAAAGAAGCAACCTAGAGCAGGGCAGTGAGGCTTGGATTTGGAATTCTACAGCAGCACGATGCAATCAGAGTTTCTGGGTTCGAACTTTGACTTTGCAGCAGACTTCTAGAGAGACCCTGGGCAAGCCATTTCTACTCTCTTGACCTCAGCACTTACCCCCTCTATAAAATAAAGGGGGTGTGCTAGATGCCTCTGAGGTACCTTCCAACTCTGAACCACTGTGATCCTCCAAAGATGCTTATTTTTGTGCTCCCCATTAGGAGCCATTCAATTCTAGATTCCATGTGCTGTGTTAGTGTCTATACAAAAAGAAAACACAAAAATTAATCAGGATTCTCTTTTCCCATTGGAGATCCAGAAAAAGCCAGGCTGAGTTGCAGATATGCAGGCTGCCTTCCTCAGATCTTTGGATAGTGGTCAGCAGATGATCAATACTGGTATGGTCAACCAAGTTTTAAGATGGGGTTTGGGGATACACTGGGGATTTCTAAGAATGTAAATGCTGTGGTCTGGCCAGACCAGTTACAATTACTATCATTTATCATTATGTTTATAAAAGGTTTGGCAACCATTTTTATTCATTGCCACTTTAAACAACAAATGTGATGATTCACATTTACAGAAAGCTCGAAGGTATACAAATATTTATAGCATGTTCTTCTTTCATAAATCACCATGTCTTAATGGCCAGGCAGCATGGTACTGGTGAAAGCTTGCTGGATCTGGTGTTAGAAGACTTAAGTTTGAATCCTGTCTTTGCCTCTTTCCTGGGTGACTTTGGGCAAATCAATTGACTTCTTTGGGACTTATTTTCCTCACTTGCGAAATGGGAGATAATCACCCTTCCTTGCCCTACCCTGCAGGGGTGGTATCTGTGACACATTGTCTCACAAATACATTCAGAGTCCAGAGGAAAGTGCATTCAAGCTTAGAGAGCCCATAAGGCAAAGAGTGGCTTGGAGCTCCTGGTAGTTCCTTCATGGTCCTCATGAAGTTCCCTTTAGTCATAGGAGAGCCTGGTCTCTTGGTATAGTCCTGAAACTGCCTCTCAGTGCATCTTTTGAGTAGATCTTCAGCTCTCATTTGCTCTTAGATCAGGATGCAGATGGTTCTGCCAGTGAAGGCTGTTTCTGGGACATTGCTAGGACAAGGACACTGATTCTCCAGCCCCTGATACTCATGAAGTTGTCTTTTGGTTAGGGTCAGGGAGAGAGGTGGCAGACATTCCACCCCTTCCCCCCAAGCTGGATTAGATTGTTCTCTCTTCTGAATCGCCAGATACTTGGATCCCAGGTTTCAAGCTGGCCTGCTATTTTATGCAGGATTCATGGAACATGACTGAGTCTCCCTATTCAATACCAACATATCTCTGTCATATCCTATTGAAATGTCTGTTGATGGGTTGATTCTACCACCAGAGGTGTCAAACTCAAACAGAAATGGAAGTGACTAAACCATAGCCATGGATGTTGACTGAGAAAACCACATATTAACTTTAGCTATGTTTTATTGATTCTATTTCATTAAGTATTTCCCAATTACATTGGGAGTGTTGTGGGCCTCTTGAGGCCCTTAGGAAGGGTCTTTGACACCTCTGGTCTATGCTTTGTCCACACCTGGTTTTGATCTCTTGTTGGTTTATTCAATCTAGAAGTCCATTATAATAGGATCATAGAGAGGTTGGGTGACTTATCTAAGAGCACACAGGTAGTAAAAATGAGGAGCAAGATTTGAACATAGGCCCTCTGGTTCAATCCAGTATTCTTTCCACTCTATCAAACTGCCTTAAATATTGGTCATCTAGCCTTGTCCATCCTTTGTCAAGGACACTGCTTCTAATCCTCCAAAGTCCCTATTTATTTAAGCAGCTGCCTGCCTACTGAGCCAAGCATCCCTTGTCTGTCCATCTCTTCAGCTACTCACCAACCCAGTCCATTGGGCCTCCCTCTCAGTATCAATAATATAATTGCAAGTTCTCTTCCTAGGGGCTAGCCTTTAACCCTGCTCACCCTCATGAGGTTGGTAAATCTTATTTCTACCTCATTATCCGGGCCTCCTTAAATTGAACATCATTTCAAAGCATGAGACTAACAGTAGGGAGAACAGACCTGGAGGATGTTTCTTAATCCAGCTCACAAGATCTGGTCTTAATAGTGGCAGTAGTTTAGTTGACCTGAACAGTGAGCTTGTGAAGTGATAGCTTTGCCTCTTGTTTCCTGTTCTGAAAAGCCCTCATTGACTGTGTAGGATCCATAGGCAAGCTTTCCCCCCTCCTTATTAAATACTTCCTCTGGCATCACAACCAATCCTTTCAAAAGTGAATATTGATCCTTACAACCCTTCCCACCTTGCTGGAGGCCTTGAGTCACAGGCCCTGACAGAGTCAGAAAGGAGTGAGTCATATTCCTCAGAGAGCGGTTTTGATCAGGATTTACATGGGAAAGGAGAATAATTTTCAGGAAAAAAAATCAACCAAACTAACCACCCCAGGAAGGGGCAAAAACTTTGGTTTTTGAAGTGATTTGTTACAGGAAGTGAGGTTCTAGTTAGAAAAACACCTTGGCTTCCAAAAAGACCAGTAAACCTCCCAGTTCATTACCTCCCAGACCAGCCCTTTGAAGGAGGTCGCTTACATTGCGGTCACCCTCTGGACTACAATCAAAGGATGAACAATTGGTTTTCCAGATGGTTCTACCCATGAGCTTGACCCAGAACGAAGAGACCTTTCTGGGTACAGATTCTTTTACAGGTCATGAGAACTCATCCTCACTGACGCTGTTGAAGAGACTAGTCATTGACTCAGCTAAACAATCTGTGCCCCTGTGACTTAAAAATGAACATTAAAATGTTTGATTAATGCCATTTGTTTTTATACCACAGTGGTTTATACTTAAACAGCCACTACACCACACTCATACCCCCAATCGAAACTTTCTCTGTAATAAAGAAAACCAGAGAACAAAACTGATAGATATTGGGACCACTTCTGACCATGGCTCCCACTTTCCTAGAGGAGAAATCCGATTGTATCACGGCCCTCCTCAAGAAGCTTGTTTTGTTTCCTGTCTGCTTAGCCTCCCAATGGTGCTTGAATCATTTTCCAGTTGACAAATGGTCAAAGAATGTGAATAGGCAATTTTAGAGGAAAAAAATTCAAACTGTTGTTGAGTCATTTCAGTCACGTTTGGCTGTTTGTGATACAGTTTGGGATTTTCTTGGCCAAGATATTACAGTGGTTTGCCATTTCCTTCTCAAGCTTATTTGACAGATGAGGAACATGAGGCAAACAGGGTGAAATGACTTTGCCCAGGATCACACAGCAGTAAGTATCTGAGGTCACATTTGAACTCAGGTCTTCCTAGGTTGGGCACTCTACTACATGACCTAGCTACCCCAATCTGTTAAGATCCATATGCAAAAATGCTCCAAAGTTCTAATAATTAGGGAAACTAAAGAAACTCTGAGGTTTCACCTCACTCCCAATATGTTGTCAAACTGCAAAAAAGGAAAGTGAACAATGCTGGAGGGGCTGTGGGAAAACAGGCACATTTATGCAATGTTAGGAGAGCTGTTCGAGAAAGCAATTTGAAAGAGGTCCCTGAAGTTACTAAACTGTGCCTGCCCTTTGACTTAGTGATACCACTACAAAGCCTGTGCCCCAAAAAGATCAAGAAAAGAGGAAAAGGACCCTCATGTGCACAAATACTTATGGCATTTCCTTCTGTGATGGCAAAGAACTAGAAACTAAGGAGGTATCCATCTACTGGGAAATGGCTGAATAAATGATGACATGCACAGGTAATCAGATATTCCTGTGCTGTAAGAAATGAGGGAAAGGACAATTTTAGAGAAGCCTGAGAAGATTGTATGAGCTGATGTAAAGGGAAATAAGAAAAGTCAACAAGCATTTAGTAAGCACTTACTGTATGCCTGACACCATTGCTAAGTATTGTGGATATAACGAAAGGCAAAAACAGACCCTAACCTCAGGGAGCTCATGTTCTAAGGAGGGAGACAACATTTCAAGAATTAATTAGAAGAGAAATTTATATTACAGCAATAACATTGTAAAAATGAGCAATTTTGAATGACTTATGAACTCTTATTAACACCATGGCAAACCATGATTACAGAGGCCAGAGAACGACATGTACTACTCACCTTGTGAGAGAGAAGCGATCAACCAAATGTGCAGAATGAGACACATGTTTCTGACATGGCCAATGTGGGAATTTGTTTTGCTTATCTATGCATATTTTTAAAAGTGTTTTATTTTTTTCTCCTCATGCTTGCCACTGCAGTGGGACATAGGGGAGGAAGAAGGGAAAGTTATTAGCTGAAAAAAAAATAAGGTAATGAAAGAAGGTTTTGCTTCAGTTGTGACATGAAGGAAGCCAGAGATTCTGAAAGTGAAAAAGGAACAGGGAGAACCTTCCAGTCATGGGAGACAAGCAGTACAAAGGTACAGACAGGGGAGGTGAAGCATTGTGTGTATGCAACAAGTGGACCAGTACGGCTGGAGTGCAGAGTACGTGGAAATCTCCTCCATGTAGAAGAAGACTGGAAAGGTGGGAAAGGGTCAGACTAGAAAGAGAAATTTCTAGGACAACAGTGGGCCTGAAAGGATGTTTAGTAACAAGGTTTACAGACCAAGGGGCACATCAATACCCAGACCCATCCATAAAACTGAGATCAGAGGCAAAGACCCCAAAGATGGAGGGGGGTGCCTGTTACTTAGGATCAACCTGAAGGGAAGGAAATAATTCAGGAGTAGTCAGCCTATGATTATTTTGTACCAAAATAGAGGGGATTAAAAGGTAGAGAAAACAAAGAATAGGAAATGTGAAGCGAGGGTGCCATTTTCTTTGGTCATTGGACAGAGCAGGACTGAGAAAACTTGTGGGGACTCAATTTCGTGCGTATACTGGAGTGGTGGCTGACTATGAGCAGAAATGGATTGGCATTGGGAGACCTTGAGTATGTTAATAGCAAGGTCTGGAGCTGAGGAGGATGAAGCATCTGAATCTACATATTGGAATATATTCTATTCATCAGCTACACCATAACCTGAAATCATGGTATCATAGATTTTAAACTGGAAGGGACCTTTTAGACCACTGAGTTCAATCCCCTAATTAGACAAATGTAGAACCTGAGGCTCAGAGAGGTGGAACTACAGTTGGCCAGAAGTGGCTGTGGACTTGGCCATGGTCACAAAGTTAGCAAATATCTAAGATGGGATTTGAACTTGGATCTTTCTGACTCCAAGAAACACTCTACCTCAAATATCATACCCCATACTTCCAAACTTTCTTGTCTCTCAGTCCAAGTCTGGTCTTCTCCCTCTTCACAGCCTTAACCTTGGGGTTAACCAGTATAACCACACTATCCACTATTCTTGCCATCTTGTCTGCTCATCAATCATGCCTTGCCAGTTCCTAGCCATCTTCCACATCTACTCACAAAATGCTCAGTGCTCCTGGAGGAAGTCACACAACAGATCTACCTGAGTTTACTACAAATTTCTATTACCCAATCTTAACTAGACCCTCTCTGTTTTTATAAGCAATTCTCTTCTTCCTCATCATCATTACCATCCTCATCCTATACCATTATCACCATTATCATCACCAGTATCATTACCATCCTCATCCTCATCACTATCACATGGTCATTACCATCTTCATCCTCATCCTCATCATCACCATCACCATCATTGCATCATCATTATTGCTATTATTAATTATATTATTCCTCCATGCACATATTGTTCCTCCTATAAACTCCAAGGGAGCAGGGATTGTCTCACTTTTGACTTAATCCTCAGTACCTAGGACAGGGCCTAACACAGAATAGGCCCCACAAAAATGTGTGTGGTGTTGGAATTATTTGAACTGGAGTCAAAAGAGGTGCATTTGCTTCCAGCTGACACCTTCTAGCTCAAAGACTTTTGGGCAAGTCATGGAAACACTCCAGGACTCTGTTTCCTGATCTGTAAATTAAGTGTGAGCCACCTTTTATGCAGACCTGTTGTGAGGAAAGTACTTTGGAAACCTTGAAACCTTTGAGAAATGTGGCCTGAGACATCATTTAATGAAATGCCTTTCACTCTCCCAGGCAACAATGACATCCAAACAGTTCCCTTCAATTACAGAACTGGAGGTAATGACTCCTAGGTGGGCATTGCAGTCTTGGCCAGAGCCTTCCTCACATCACCCTGGAGACCCTTGACCTCCCTTATTTGGAGAGGCCAGTCCTGTCCCTAGTCTTGGCTTCCTTCCTTCCTTGTTTACTCTTCAATCCTAATAGACTCCCTTGTTTTCACCCCTAAACCAACCTCCCTATCCTTATCTCTTTTAACCCCTATTTCTCAACTATGAAGCTAGGATATAAAACATGCATCTGACTCTTTTGTGGTAAGTCAGTTAACCTTTCTGAGCCTCTGTTTCCTCATTTGTAAAATGAAGAGTTTGGACTAAGTGGCCTCTGAGGTGGTGACTACATTGTGTAGTGATAAAGCTCTATACTTGGGACCAGGAAGACTGGCGTTTAAATCCTACCACAGACATTTTACTTACTGTGTGACCCCCAGGCAAATCTCTTAGCCTCCCTGGGCTTTGATTTCCTCATCTGTAAAATGGAGACTGGGGCAATTAGGTGGCACAATAGTGCACAGAGTACTGGGCCTGTAGTCAGGAAGACTCATCTTTCGTGGGTTTGAATCTGGACTTCTCAATGATCTTTATGACTCTAACTTCTGGAAAAGGTGCTGACCTGCATTGGTGGAAGGAGACTCCTCACTTGGGGAATGTGGGTACTACAGAAATGCCAGAACCTATCTCTGTCTTTAGCCAGATGATCCTTTGCTTAGAATCCTGCTTGCCCACTGAGGACATGGACATCAGCTGGCACCTTGACTGGAAGAGCAAAGACGATGGTTAATTATAACTGTGACTGGGGCTACCATAGGATGACCCTGCTGGTTGGAGGGTCAGAGTTTCAGTGACAGAAATGGGTTTACTCCCTGCCTATGGAGGATGGAGTCTTCTGGGAAGAATCACCCTTTCTTCTGGGCTCAGCTACTTGGAACCCTTTTCCCCTTTTCCTTTTCACTTTCTCCCCAGAGAGTTAGAGAGCAGAATCCTGGGGGTGGAGCTTCTTCAGGCTCAACTCTTTTCGTTCCCACAATGCTCTCCCTAACCAAGTCATTATTGGCAGCCTCTGGGGAGGGGCTGGAGGTTGGAAGTTAATCTGACCTGGTAGACAAGACTGAGAACAGGTTCTGTTTGCATTAAAGCTTTAGCAGGAACCTTTTAATTGCTCATCTAAAGCAGCTGAGTTAACATCCTAGCCAGAGAAAACAAAAGGAGGAACAACCACTCTAAATAAAATGTGTTGGAGACCTGTAGTAACTGAGCTGGCAGACAGGTTCTGATCTAGCCATGCCTCTTTGCCACTTGACTGACAGAGATGTAGTTAAGATCTCCCATTCTGCAGGGATGCAACAAGTGCATAATTTGGCTAGAAAACAGGAACCCAAACTACATCCTGGCTGTTCTGTTGGGAGAGATTGCAGGAAGGCCGAAGGTGGCAGGAGGCTCAGGGAACCATTCATAGGAAAAACTCAATTTCACAGAGCTTGGAGGAACCAGAGGAGAACATTTAACCTAGAAGAGGGAGGCATTCTTAGGTCAGAGATTTAGACCCGGGAGGGGCCTCTCCATTTTACCTAAAGTGACTTGCTCAAACTCACAGTCAGACCAAGAAGCATTTATGGGACACCTACTGGGTGCCAGGCACTGTGCTAAGGGTTGAGGATGCAAAGAGAGGCAAAAAGCCAATCCCTATCTTGGAGCTCACAGTCCAATAGGAGAGATAACATTCAGGCAACACCGAAAATCATCAATCCAGGGAAAGTATTAGGATTAGTGGAGGGTGGAGGAGTTGGGAAAAGCTTTTGTTAGCAGTTGGGGTTTGGACTGGGAGCTGAGGGAAGCCAAGGGGTTGGATAGGGAGGGAAACGGTTATAAGAGTCAAGTACAAAAGTATTTTTATTGTGAGCTGAACCTCTAAGCTTTGCCTTCAAAGCCACTCAGAGTAGCAGAAAGATTGGTCCTGTTCTCCTTGGTCTCAGCAAGCAAAGCTAAGATTGGTGGGGGGAGGGTAAGAAGAGGCAGATTTAAGTTCATTATAAGGAAGCTCTTTCTAACAATTGGAGCTTTCACATATGGAATAGGCTGCCTTGGGAGACAGTGCCTTCCCTTCCTTTGCATTGATCCCATCCCCAGAGGTGATATTGCAGTTTCCTAATCTCTGGGGAAATCATTCATTTTGGGATGTGAAATGCTCTGTTATAACACCGGCAATCTCATCAGTTCCAGAGTAATTGCTGTGAACGTTTTAGCATTCAGTTGTTTTGACAGAGCGTTGTCCAAGGTAACATGCACGAGCCCTGTAAGGTGTCTTTGGAAAAGGGCCTCACCATTGAGTTAGAGACAGACAGGGAAAGCTTCAAGTTGCAAAGGAGCTTTGAGGAGCTCTCAACACATCAGAAATCAGAGTTTCAATGGAATTGTGCCTTTGTTCAGGCACTGGCCATGACATTGACTGTGTGGGGACAGATCCCCTACCCCCCCACTTTCTTACCTCGTGTTTCCTAGTTTGGCCCTTTGCCATAACAGGAAATGAGATTCTCCATCTCAGTCCCAAGGGCTCTTTCACTGTTTGTTTGCATTCTATTGAGAGGAAGATGAACAATGGGAAAGCTTAGGGAAGCTGGCAGCTGATAGTGAATTCTCTATGAATGAAAAACTATACAATCATTTTGGACAGACAAGAGTATGACTCCATCCTGTGTTTGCAAACGGACTGAGATGCCTGTCAACACTTTTTTTTAAGCAGCCACAGTTTTGCTTGGGAGGGTATTGGAGATGGGGTGGGGGGAGGAAATGAGAAAGGGAAGGGAGGAGGGAAGGATGCCAAAGTGTCAGAACTGAAATGGTCCTACAGGCACCTTAGTGCTGATTTTCTAGTTCAGGCCCTTAGCACCTCTTGTCTGAACCACTGCAGCTGCCTTTTAATTGGTGTTTCTGTTTCTTGCCTCTCTCCTCTCCCCTTCGTCCTCCGTACAGCTGCCAAAGTAATGTTCCTAAAACACTGGTCTGACTGTGTTACTTCAAATGCTCAAAGCTCTTCAGTGACTCCCCTTTGCCATGGAACAAAAACCAGTGTGACTTCCTACAATCTGGTTCCCACTCTTTCACTTGCCAGCTTTATTTCACACTCCTCCCTTTTATTAACTCTATCTTCTAGCGGGGGGCCATCTCCAGTTGTTCTGATGGATATATTGCCACTGGACCCAGATGGTTCCAGTGGAGAGCATGAAGTGACTTCGCATAGCCCTCCCTCACTTAAATCCAATTCACTTTCAAGTCATAACATCACCTTCCTAATGCCATGGTCCTCTTCAAGAATGAAGAATAAACAACAACCAGTGGGGTAGTCATAGCTGCCCCACTGGGGACCCAATTGGCTAGTTCCAGTTGGACAATGCAGCTACCCCTCCCTCCCTCCTTCCTTCCTTCTCTCCCTCTTTCTCACCTCCCTCCTCTCCTCCATCCACATAGGAAATCATATCCTTACCTGTAGGTGTTCTACCCAAAGGAATATGAATTGTGATCTCTGAAACCTATCAAAGTGTCTGAGTTTACAGGCTAGATTTCTTTTTTATGGACTACGTGTTAAGCTCTCTGTCTTGATTGCCCAACAACAGTTTCCACCCAGCTCAAGCCGCACCTGATGGCTCAGAGTGAGTGTAAATAGCAATTGTTTCTGTCCTGCTTCTCCTCAAGACCCTCCCTAAACCCCTCCTCCCATCATCCTAGACTACCAGACCACCCCCAGATCCCTCCTATAGTCTTTTGTGTATTTAAGTTTCATCTTGCCTCCATGAAGGCGCTCAGATTCAATCCATCTCAGACTCTATCTAGCTGAGATTCTATCTGGCCTGCTTGTGAGTACAAGCATTACAAATGCTTAGGTTCCTTAAAAGCAAACCCAAGATGGCGAATCTTCAATAAACTTTGTCTTTCTTTGGCTTTAAAAAAAATTGTTTCTGTCCTGGTCAGAAGCTCTAAGGGTTTTCCCTTCTCAGATTTATTTATTTATTTGACTAGGTAAAAGAGACCATTCTTTGGCTCATTTCTTACCTAGCTTTAATCACTGAATGGGCATTGCCTCAGACAAACTGAGACCTGGGAAAGACCAAAAAGACCAAACTCTCCCACTGCATCTGGGGTCATCTCCAGTCTTGCTGATCTACATCTTGCCACTGGACTCAGATGGCACTGGAGGAGAAAATGAGGCGGGTGACTTTGCACAGCCCTGCCTCATTTAAACCCAATTCATTTGCAAGTCATGACATCACCTTGCTGATGTCACAGTTCTCTTTGAGAATGAAGAAACAAGAACATCTTCTAGCCATACCAGCCATTCCTCCTACTCTCCATTCTGTCTCTTGCCTCCATTTCTTTGCTCAGGTGGCCCTCCATGGTTTAAATGCAATCATTTCACACTTCATTTGTACCTTCTGAAATTCTTTTCTTCCTTCAAGGATTAATGCGGGAGTCATCTTCCCTGGAAACCTTTCCTGACCTGCTCTTTCCTCCTCACTCCAGTTGTGGACACTCTCATGTTATTAGCTCCCATGTTGTATTCCTTTCCTTCTTCAGTAAACTTTCTGACATCAGAGACCTTTTCTTCTTTGCCTCTCCATCATTTGAAAACAATCCCTTGGCACACAGTAGGTGCTTAAAACATTTTTTTTTTGAATTGCTTGGTTGTGTTGAATTGAATAGAAGGGGCCTCTAAGGCCATGGTATCATCCCAAAGTGGATCCATGTGCTGGGAAAGTAAGCCGATTCCTCCTCAGCAGACTGCTTCAAGCAGAGACTAGATGGCCATTTGTTGGGGGTGTTTTAGAGGGGATTCCTATGTCACATCTTTCTTGTATCTTTGTTTTCTTATCCGTAAAATGAAGTAGACCAGAAGGCTTTCCACATCTATCATTTTATGATCCTATGGATTTATTTTTGTTTTTTATAGTAGTAATGCCCCAGCCAATAAAAATAGGTAAAGGTGTCAGTGATAGAATTGGTGATTCCACTGATACAGTAAAGTCTTTGATGGGATCATAACTAAAACTTGTTGTCTTAGAGAATGTCCCAGCGGGTTGAGAAGTTAAAGCACTTGCCTTTCAGGTCACATAGTTAGTAGGTTTCAGAGGCAAGACTTGAACCATATCTTCCTGTCTCCAAGCAAGACCTGCTCTGACTTCCCCATGCTGTTAATGGCTGCTAGCATGAACTGTAATTTGAAGCTGCCACTTTAAGATGGGCAAGGCACTTTATAGAAATCTGAGACACTACACCTAGGGAGGGAGGTATTATTGGCATTTGTTTCACTTTTACAAATGAGGAAACTAAGACTCTGAGTTTCAGTGAAACACCACATAGCAAGGAAGAGTTAGAGGTGACTCTTGAACTATGGTCTCTTCTGACTCCTGACCCAGCACTCTTTCCATTATGTAATGCTGTGAGACCCTTTGCTCCCAGGAGTACTTTCAGAAACTCATAGTTCCATTCACTTCTATATTTTGGAATGCCAGGCAGGTCCTCTCAAGTTCTGAAATCCTGAGATTCTGGGACCACCATGTGGACAGTTTGCTTTGTCCAGGGTTAAGGGGCTCTGGAGGGGTGGTTTGGCTTTTGTGGGACTTCTGTGTCTCTGTTTGGATGAGGGGGAGGACATTTCAAACAGGCAGCTTTAATTTCCTTTGAAATTTATAGCTCCCGGACATTGTTTTCAGGGACCCGGAGATGACCCAAAAGTACATTTTAACCCCTAGACATGGCTTTCTGGATGCCTTATTGTCCAAAGTCTTGGAGCAGGCAGATTTTTGAAATATTTCCCCTTGAGGTCAGCCCTCTACTGGACAAAAATAGTCCTATGTTTGTCTTTTTCTTCCATCTACCCATCCATCTGCTCATCTGTCCTTTCTTCCTTCCTTGATTCCTCTTTTTTCTTTCTTTCTTTTTCTTTTTCTTTTTCTCTTTCTTTTTCTCTTTCTTTCTTTCTTTCTTTCTTTCTTTCTTTCTTTCTTTCTTTCTTTCTTTCTTTCTTTCTTTCTTTCTTTCTTTCTTTCTTTCTTTCCTTCCTTCCTTCCTTCCTTCCTTCCTTCCTTCCTTCCTTCCTTCCTTCCTTCCTTCCTTCCTTCCTTCCTTCCTTCTTTCTTCCTTCATTTTCTCTCTCTGTCTCTCTCTGTCTCTGTCTCTCTGTCTGTCTCTCTGTCTCTGTCTCTCTCTCTCCTTTCTGTATAAATCTTGCAAAGGAACAGAATGAAATAATCTGTGTATTATACATTGCAAACCTTAAAGTGCTATGTAAATATGAGTATTAATTTGGAATCTGCAGCACAGTGACGAGGTCAGGGATTTCTGCTCAATCTGGCCAGGGAGGCAGAACCTCTCTGGGGCTCTAGTCCTGCAACTTGGGCTCACAGGATCATAGTTAGAGGTCAGAGGGTATCTAATTTGACTCTCTCATTTTTCAAAGGAATAGATAGAGGCTCAGAAAGCTGATGCCACTTGTTCAAGGTAAGTATCAGAGGTGAGGAAGTGAACCAAAATTCACAGTCTCAGATTTGGTATTGAAAGGGACCTTAGGAGTCGTTGAGTCCAACCCTTTCATTTTACAAATTAGAAACCTGAGGATCAGAGAGGATAAGTGACTTTCCTGACTTTGCAGAGATAATAAGTCAGAATTTGAACCCAGGTCTTTTGCCTCCAAATCTAGCACCTTTACCACTCTGCTACATTTCATGTCCGTGTTGGCCTCTTTTACATGTTAATAGGCCGATGATTTTTCCAACTTTGTAATCGGGCATAGTGGAAAAGTGAGTGTAGAAGCAGGCAAGACATAGAGTTTCAAGTTCATTTCTCCCACTATCCAGCTGTGGGATCTTGAACAAATCATCTAACTTTGCTGAAACTCAATTTTCTCATTTTTGAATTGACAGAGTTAGAATAGAAGATTTCAAAGATGCACCCCCATTCTCACAATTCTAGGTGTCTAACAGTGGAAGGGCCAGGCAGTGAGATGGTGCAGTGGATATAGCTGGGGCTTGAAGTCAGGGAGACTCATTTTCATGAGTTCAAATCTGACTTCAGACACTTACTAGGTGGGTGACCCTGAGTGAGTCCCTTAACCTTGCTTCTTCAGTCATAAAATGAGAAAAAGCTGGGGAGAGAAATGATAAATCACTCAGTGTCTTTGCCAAGAAAATCTCAGATGGGGTCATGAAGATGAGAACATGACTGAAATGACTGAACAACCACATAGTAGAGTGGGCTGCCGGGGATGACATGAAGATCTTTCTTCAGAGCTGGAATGAGCAGGTGCCAGGGATGTTGTAGGGTCTACACCTTCCTAGGAGGTCTGAACCAGGTGGCTACTGAGGTCTCCTCCAACTCCAATCCGGTGATTGTGTGGTTACATCATCTGAGTCTAGGAGGTAGCTTAGCTTAAAACCAGGTTATTGAGAATGCCATTCTTCCAGGGATGCTCATGAAAATTCTAGATAGTAGAATAAAAGAAAGTTGTCTAAATGGATGTACTAATGCCAGTCTAAGATCTTCTGATTTCCTCATAAATTCCAGGGCTTTAGGGAGTCATGTTAGAATATTGATCATTTGTAACTGGGGCCATGCTCAGGTCTTTCTGTCTAGATGTACCATGAATTTCTAGGCAGTGGGTCAATCAATCATGTTGACAATTGACAAACATTTACTAAAGTACTTACTGTGTGTCCTTACTTTGTATATTTGTGAGAATAAGACTTGAAAATGGGAAGATCTGAGTTCAGGTTCTGACTCAGACACTGTCCTGAAGTATTTATTAAGTTTCTGTCCCACATCATGTACTGAGAACACAAATGCATTCAATTCAATTTAACAAGTACTTATTAAGTACTTATTAAGTACTTAACAAGTTAAATTAAAACAAGTACTTATTAAGTACCTACCATGTATTAGACTTTGGAGAGAGAAAGAGAGAGAGAGAGAGAGAGAGAGAGAGAGAGAGAGAGAGAGAAGAAGAAGAAGAAGAAGAAGAAGAAGAAGAAGAAGAAGAAGAAGAAGAAGAAGAAGGAAGCAAAGAAGGAAGGAAGTTCATGGAGTGTGCATTCTGTTAGGAAAGGCAACATGTACATTTATTACATATATATATATATATAATATAGCAAATAAATAGAAGGTAATTGTGAGCAGGAGGAAGGGTGATGGGAAGGTGATGGCTAGGGGAATTAGGGAAGGCTTCATGTAGAAGTAAATGCTTGATCTGAGCCTTGAAGGAAACTCAAGTCTCACTTTCTTCCTCTCCCCACCCCCACCCCCCACTTCTACCATCAAATCCTGAATCTCCAGTTTGAAAGAAATTCTTAGAGGTTAAAAACTGAAAGGACAAGGAGTAGGAGGGGGAGGATTTGTTTACAACAATATGGGTGGGGGGCATCCTGGAGGAATGAAGATGAGAAATACTGCTAAGAAGGGAAGACATGGTTATAGTGTTAGAGTGTTTCATCTTTCTCAATAATATTACTTTTAGACCCACAACCCATAGAATGGCTACAGGGAAGTAACTCACGGCGAATTCTGCACCCAGAGGCCACGGAACATTGGAGCGAGGGAGATTTCTGTTCCAGAGAGACCTGCAAACCTCTCGCGGGGGGGGGGTCCTTCGCGCTGCGGACTGGGCGCCGGGACTGGGAGCTGAGTGCAGCCCTGCCGCGGCCGCGGCACGGAGAGGAAAAGATCCGAGCAGGCTTCACAGACAGGATCTCCAGCGGCCACGCGGGTCCCTCCACCCACAGAGGGATCTGCAAACCTCTCGCAAAAGGTCCGTCGCGCTGCAGACACAAAGCCCAGCCCAGACCTGCTGCGGCCACGGCTGCGGCACCGAGAGAAACAGATCCGAGCAGGCTTCAGGGACGGGATCTCCAGCGGCCGCACAAGTACCTCCACCCACAGGTGACAGGGGTGGGTGAGAGAGTCTCTTTGGCGGGTCGAGAGGGGAGTGGGGTACCCCCATAATTCAGGCCCCCCCGGGAGGTAGAAGCTGAGAGGCGGCTGCAGACAGGGGCTCCCCAAGCGGGCGGGAGCCTGAATCCATTGCGGAAGGTCTGTGCATAAACCCCCTGAGGGAACTGAGCCTGAGAGGTGGCCCTGCCCCGACCTCAGCACCAGAACATAATCTCATACTGAATAGCAGCCCTGCCCCCGCCAAAAGCCCTGAGGCTGGAAGCAGCATTTGAATCTCAGACCACAAACACGGGCTGGGAGGATCAGGAGGTGAGGTGGGTGTGAGGAAAATATTCAGAGGTCAAGTCACTGGCTGGGAAAATGCCCAGAAAAGGGAAAAGAAATAAGACTATAGAAGGTTACTTTCTTGGCGAACAGGCATTTCCTCCCTTCCTTTCTGATGAGGAAGAACAATGCTTACCATCAGGCAAAGACACAGAAATCAAGGATTCTGTGTCCCAGCCCACCCAATGGGCTCAGGCCATGGAAGAGCTCAAAAAGAATTTTGAAAATCAAGTTAGAGAGGTGGAGGAAAAGCTGGGAAGAGAAATGAGAGACATGAAGTCAAAGCATGAACAGCAGATCAGCTCCCTGCTAAGGGAGACCCAAAAAAATGTTGAAGAAATTAACACCTTGAAAACTAGCCTAACTCAATTGGCAAAAGAGGTTCAAAAAGCCAATGAGGAGAAGAATGCTTTCAAAAGCAGAATTAGCCAAATGGAAAAGGAGATTCAAAAGCTCACTGAAGAAAATAGTTCTTTCAAAATTAGAATGGCACAGATGGAGGCTAATGACTTTATGCAAAACCAAGAAATCACAGAACAAAGAGAGAAGAATGGAAAAATGGAAGATAATGTGAAATATCTCATTGGAAAAACAACAGACCTGGAAAATAGATCCAGGAGAGACAATTTAAAAATTATGGGACTACCTGAAAGCCATGATCAAAAGAAGAGCCTAGACATCATCTTTCATGAAATTATCAAGGAAAACTGCCCTGAGATTCTAGAACCAGAGGGCAAAATAAATATTCAAGGAATCCACAGAACACCGCCTGAAAGAGATCCAAAAAGAGAAACTCCTAGGAACATTGTGGCCAAATTCCAGAGTTCCCAGGTCAAGGAGAAAATACTGCAGGCAGCTAGAAAGAAACAATTCAAGTATTGTGGAAATACAATCAGGATAACACAAGATCTAGCAGCCTCTACATTAAGGGATCGAAGGGCATGGAACAGTATATTCCAGAAGTCAAAGGAACTAGGACTAAAACCAAGAATCAGCTACCCAGCAAAACTGACTATAATACTTCAGGGGAAAAAATGGTCTTTCAATGAAATAGAGGATTTTCAAGTATTCCTGATGAAAAGACCAGAGCTTAAAAGAAAATTTGACTTTCAAACACAAGAATGAAGAGAACCATGAAAAGGTGAACAGCAAAGTGAAGTCATAAGGGACTTACTAAAGCTGAACTGTTTACATTCCTACATGGAAAGACAATATTTGTAACTCTTGAAACATTTCAGTATCTGGGTACTGGGTGGGATTACACATGCACACACGCTCACATACATAGAGACAGAGTGCACAGAGTGAATTGAATAGGATGGGATCATATCTTTAAAACAAAATGAAATCAAGCAGTGAGAGAGAAATATATTGGGAAGAGAAAGGGAGAAATTGAATGGGGCAAATTATCTCTCATAAAAGAGGCAATCAAAAGACTCATTAGTGGAGGGATAAAGAGGGGAGGTGAGAGAAAAACATGAAGTCTACTCTCATCACATTCCACTAAAGAAAAGAATAAAGTGCACACTCATTTTGATAGGAAAACCTATCTCACAATACAGGAAAGTGGGGGACAAGGGGACAAGCAGGGTGGGGGGGATGATAGAAGGGAGGGCATGGGGAGGAGAATGCAATTCGAGGTCGACACTCATGGGGAGGGATAGGATCAAAAGAGAATAGAAGTAATGGGGGACAGGATAGGATGGAGGGAAATATAGTTAGTCCTATACAACACAACTATTATGGAAGTCATTTGCAAAACTACACAGATATGGCCTATATTGAATTGCTTGCCTTCCAAAGGGAAGGGGTGGAGAGGGAGGGAGGAAGAGAAGTTGGAACTCAAAGTGTTAGGATCAACTGTCGAGTAATGTTCTTGCCACTAGGAAATAAGAAAAACAGGTAAAGGGGTATAGAAAGCTATCTGCCCCTACAGGACAAAAGAGAAGATGGAGACAAGGGCAGAGAGGGATGATAGAAGAGAGAGCAGATTGGTGATAGGGGCAATTAGAATGCTTGGTGTTTGGGGGGGGAGGGGATAAAAGGGGAGAAAATTTGTAACTCAAAATTTTGTGAAAATGAATGTTAAAAGTTAAATAAATAAATTTAATAATAATAAAAAAATAATAATATTACTTTTATTTATGGATCCTTCATGGGGATGAATGGATTTGGTTACCATTAAAGGGAGGAAAGCTCTCTTCTTTGACTAAGACGATTGGTTTTAATTAGCAGCGTGATGGAAGCCTGTGAGGAGCTCTTCATTAGCCTGAACTCTTGCTTCATAATTCCTAGCATTCTTCTGGGCCCTCCCTAGGGATGGGGTGCGCAGCTGTGGACATTCTTGACCAGAAGATTGCGTAGGGTTCCCACTGTTGCCTCAGCATCTCAGCTCTTCATTGGCCAAACTCACATGATTGACAAATGTCTGAAATAGGAGCTGTCTCCTTAGTAGAAAGAATGCTATTTATTTATTCTAATTGCTTTGTCCCTAGGATGTAGGTTAGGAGGTAAAATTGTTACAAAATGTGCTGAGAGTGGGCATTAACCATCCAAGACCCCTTGGAGGACCCCACCTCTCCAAACTGGGCAGACAGGCAGGAAGGGCCTGGTTGGCTTGGACAGGCGAGAGAAATGGCTTTGGAGTCAGTGGACATGGGTTCAAAGGCTGCTTCTGACTCTCACCGCCACCACTCTGGTGTGGGGCAAGTTGCTTAGTTTCCTGGGATCCAGTTTCCTCAGTGAAAAGGAGAAGGTTAGACTTGCTAGCCTCTGAGATCTCTAGATCTTTAGATTTGTACCTGTCTTGGTTCTGATAGGAGAAGCTGACTCCAACCAGATCCTCACTCTCACCTCCGTGCCTTTGCCCAGGCTGCCTCCCATTCCTGGAATGCCCCCTTCTTCAACTCTGCCTCCTAGAATTCCTGGCTCCCTTAACTCTTCCATAAACGTTTTCCTGATTCCCCCACCAAAAAGGCCTTTTCTTTATTTTGCATGGATTTGCATGTGAATATCATTTAGTGTGCATATATGTGTGATTGATGTAATCGCAGAAGGCCCAGCTGCACCTTAATTGACTCACTCACTCAACCAACAGAATAAACTAGGTATTAAGGAATTCTCCCATCACCCCAACAGCAACGTGCAGTCACTCCTGTGGTCAGTCTCAAAGGACCATGGGATGTGGGGCCACTGGAAGAAAGGCCAATGATGTCAAACAGGAGAGCTGACTGGTTGAGAAGATCAAGGCAGCCCCATGGGCATGGCCCCTTCCTACGCAAGCCTGGTAGCAGAAGATTTCCAACCAGGCCCCCAAGAAGGAATCTACTGGACTGGAGACTCAGGGCTGGGGCTTGGGGGGAGAGTTCACTTAGTGCACCCTGAAATGGAATCAGCTTTGATATTTCTTCAATGTGACCTTACCTGAAGTACCTCATGAATCACAGGGATTCATGAGGGCAGGGAAGGTCATTTGGGAAGTTTCAGGAGTGACTGTGCCTTTACTGAATGGCTGAGGGAAAAGCCATAAAACCTCCAGGTGTCCCTGCATCCACCAGCTACTTTCCAACAGACCAACTTAATGAAACCTTGTGTCTGGTCTGAAAATAGAGAGGTAAAAGTAGCGACTGGGGCAGGAAGTCTGTGTGACTCTTCATTGCAGACATTTGATGACATCAACCTGTCATTTGTCTGAAACCTTTGGGGCAGGGACTACATTTTATGCCGCATTTGTCCTTCACATGGTGCCCAGCACATACTGCCAGGAACCGAGGGTGTGCACTTTCCACAATCCAGCAGCACCTGCCCTATGTGGGACTCTGCTTAGGGTGAAGTCATAATCTGATGTATCCTTTTACAAAAATTCTAAATTTAGCAACCGCCAACAAAAAACAAGCAGCGAAATACACAAACAAGTAATAAAATCCAATCATGGCATGAAATGGTAAGTTTCAATTATTTATAGGTCATTTTAAAACCTTTATATGGAAGCAAACATTAATGAGAAAATGACCGAACTGTCCTGTTTATTCAGATATACCTGCTGAACTCTGTATTCTGTATTTTTATTTAGACTTTGTTTAGTTGTTGTCACTTTCTCATTTGTATTCAGGGCTCTGATTCTTCTCCCATCCCGTCATGTCACTTCATGTGACATGTCTTTGCATTTTCATATTCATCTTTCTTATTATGCAATGATATCCTATAACAGCTGTATAATGCCATAAATTGTTCAGATGCTCCCTCCTCATTTCACATGGGTCATTTCCAGTTGTTTAGCTATGATGAATAATGTTGCCTGGAATATTATTGTACAGATTAGCCTTTTTTCTACTGGAGTGAAAACTATGGTTGTATGGACAGCATTTTGCCCCAGGGTGCTAAAATTCAGAAGACTTTGGCAGTTCTTATTATCAATCTTTCAGCAGTGTGGCAATAACTGAGTTAAGCATCTAGTAAGTAAGAATAATTTGTTAGAATAGAGAGCTTATGCCAGTTCACAGAAGGGTATTAGAATGGCTGTTTCTCCACAGCCCTATCAGAATTTAATTCTATTTATTTTTGCCAATAAAATGAATTGGGGGTAGAATCTCAGTTATTTTAGTTTGCATTTCTTTAATTTTGTTGACTTGAAACACAGGACAGATAACTTCTGCCCACAAAGCACCTGGAGTCAAGATCACCTGTTGCTTAGTTACTATTATCACTGCCTGCTTCTTTTGATTGTCAGATACTCTTGATTTCATTTTGTTGTTGTTGTCATCTTGTTTTTGGATTTTGGAATTATACAGATTTGACACTGTTTGCTCTGAACACAAGAAAGGAGGTGAAGTCTGTGAAGAGAGAGTCAGAAAAATGAGGATCCTGTGAAGACTGGAGGGGAGAAGGAGCAGGTCTTCTGAGCCATGTGGGACCCTTGCCAGGTTGGAGATTGGCATGGATAGCAAGAGGAGGGATGGAGTCTCCTGAGGTAGAAGGAAGAAGGCACCTGATGAACGTGATTGGATTAGGAAAGAGGTAGTGAGGAGCAATGGTGAGAGCAGTGGGCTGGGAGTTTGCAGGCCTGAGTTCCTTTCCACTCATGATACTCATTAAAGGTGTGATTATGGATGAGTCACTGTCTCTGGGCCTCAATATTTAGTCAGTCCCCTAGCATTTATTAAGTGCCTACTATGTGTCAGACATTGCACTCTCAAAAATTGTGTTAAAATAAGATGGTTGGCCTGAATTATTTCCAAGGTCATTGCCAACTCTGACAATTTAGAGAAGTTAAGGAGAAAGATGGAGAACATACTATAGCAACAGAAAGAAATACAGATCTAAGAGTCAGAAGGGCCCTCTGAAGTGATGCACAGCTCTGAGTTTAAATGTTACCCCTTACAAAAGGAGATGCAGCATGAGGCAATTTGGGAGGCATTCAAGATACCCTCTGACCCTCTGACAGTTCTGACCAGAGCCACTCCCACTTCTTTCTGCCCGGCAATAGCCTTCACAACACCTAAGAAAGATGAGCACGCTTATTTCAGAGTCAGAACGGACCTTGGGGGCCATCATGTTCCAGCCAGACCTGGACAATAAAGCCCTCAATAAAACATGCATGCCAAGTGGCCAACTGGCTTAATGATCTTTAGTGTGCAGGAACCTACCATCCGTCAAGGACTCCATTCTATTTTGGGAATAACTTTATTTTAGGCTTTAGGTTAAGCCTCCAAAGGGCTGAGGGACTTTTGCAGAAGTATCAGGAATGTGGGGCTAAGTAAGGTCTCCAGCTCTGTAATCCCTCTCTCCTGCCCCTGTTGAGTGCTTCCTTGAGGTAATTTATGTCATCTATACACCAGTGGACAGGGAGAGGCATGATGGCATTTGCACGGAATCTGCTGGCTGTAAGTCACTAAGAGGAAGGAGTGGGGGACTTTCACTTCAGGGAGGGACAATTAAAATTGTGAGGTTTGTGACAGCTATCCAGAGGCTTTTTTGTGTCTATGAATGTGGAACTGACTTGAAAAAAAGGTTGACAATATGATGATTAGTCCCAGGCATGTTGACCTGCCCACAATCTCACCAAAGAGTGGACACTTCCTGCCTCCAATGATGCCTAGATTTTCACCATGCTCCTTTCCAATCTCCAGTACAATATCTTTTGTATCTTTCCCTTCTTTTCATTTACTTTTCAGGCCCTCCATGAGTCTACTTGTTTCTAGGCTCCCACCACTTCAATCCATTCTACACTCAGCTGCCAAAAGACTTTCCTTAAGGCACAATCTGACAATCACTCCCCTTCTCAGGGAGCATCAGCACTTTCCTATTGACTCCAGGTTAAATATATATCCTGTATGGCATCTAAAGTTTTTACAATGTAATTCCAGTCTATCTCCTCTTACTGGCTTCACATTATTCCCCCTTCGTAAACTCTATACTGCTAAACTGGTCTACTTGTGGTTCCATATACCCAATATTTTCTGCTTGGCAAACTTTGCCTCATGAGCTCTTTCTTGGATTCCTGAGTTCTCAACAAGGCTCATCTCACACGCCATTTCCTAAATGTGCTCTCAGCCTTTCCTAACCTGTCTAGTGGGTAATGATCCCCCTACATTCCTGAGATTACTTTGTGTTTACTTTGTATGCATTTTAATTATCTGCAAACATGTTTCCTTCCTATAGAATATAGTCTCTATGTATACGTATCTACCTTAGCAAATAATAGGTGCCTGATGAATGCTTGTGGAATTGAACACTTCCTTTGAGTACAAAGAGGTATCAGCACCTGATGATGTCTATGACAGATGGTGGCTGGCAACATCACCCAAGACAGCAGCTTGAAGTTCGAAGATTTTTGCTGTATTCATCCTTTGTTGCTGAAAAAGACCATGCTATCAGAGAAATTACGACATGACTTGCACTGGACTTTGTTTTGAGTGAGGGAGAGCTGTGCAAGGTCATCAGCCTCACTTCTTTCACAGAGCCATCTGAATCCAGTGACCAGATATTCATCAGGATGAGTGGAGATGGCCCAGGATGCAATGGGAGACCTTGGCCCCTTTAGCAAAGTTTGAAGAAGAAATAGATGGTAGCCTTAGAGTAAAAGAGTAGCAGCCACAGAGGTGGACCGAGACAGCAATGAGTCATGCTTGCATACAAGCACACAAAGGTGCAAGATCCATGCATTCATCACTCAGGTGTTTGTTATCATATATAAGGATTTAAGTGTGTGGAAGGCTATATACCATTACGGACAATGGCAAGAGAACAATTCAATTACTTGTTATTCCATCATAACTGAGCACTTTGTTATTTAACTTATGGATAGAGAATTGGGACTTGAGCCTTCATAATTATGATTACCCTACGTTGTTTGTCCTTCATTTTTTGAAATGGATCACTGATATCGTAGGGAAATGTCTTGTGTGTGAATTAGATTTAAGTGAGACAGTTACATACACATCCTTGAAGTCCATGATGAGACAAAAGTCAAGATGACCATATATGGCCCAGGATGCAGTGGGTGACTGTGGTGTCCTCAGTGTCTGATCAAGGTCTAAGTGCTCCATAGATACTGCTTCATCTGCCTTCATAGCCATTTGGAACAAATTATTCTCATCTGCCCATCAGAGGAAGTCTTCACATGCCTGAAGTAGACATCTTCCTAACTCACTGGTGGGTTTGAAGCCTGTCAGTTACCCTTTATCTCAACATCTACCAAAATGATTTTACTGGGGTGTGCCCACTGCACATGCTACAGTTTCTTGGGGCCACAGGTAACAGGTGGACACCAAAGGTAGATGAGTAGCCCTGGAAAGGGCTTAGCAAACTGTGGCATCAGAAGTACTAGTTTTTCCTGAACATACCATCACCACAAATACCCTACACTTGGAATTATCGAGAGATTCCAGAATCATAGAGAACTCGGGCTACAGCAGAATGCCTTGACAAGGGACAAAGTCCTGAGCTCACCAGTGGAAATTAGCCATTTTCCCTCTTCCTTTATAATAGACTAAGTAATTTTGTTGCTAGGTGTGTGCTTGGAATCCACTTACAGAAATAGTGTGATGCAACACCTGGTTTAGTGACTGCAAAGCCCATGGGAGATGTGGTCTGCATCATGCACATGTATGCACCCACCTGAACCCCTTACATGATGATACAGGAGCTTATGACTCACTGATTCCAACACTGCCAGTTAGGGCTGGGCTTTAAACAATGGGAAGGCAAAGAAAGAAAAGGTCAAAAATGATAGATGATTTATTCTCCTCTTTTCCCTGGTGCCTACATTCTCCTAACACAATTCTGGTAGGTGCTGGGGATATAGATCAAAGACCATGCAAACCAAAACCAAAACAAACAAACAAACAAAGAAATCAATAGTCAGCACTATGAAGGATCTTAAATTCTCTAGCAGATATGATAGATACACAAATACTTTTATGTGACCACAGAGGAGTTGTGGGAAAGGAGGTAGAAGGGACAGCATCATTTTAGACTCTTGCAGACTCTACTTTCCAGTCAAGCTGACCCACTAGCTCTCTTCCAGCTTTGGGATTCTATCTTCCATGTCTTTCCATGGGCAGTGCCCTATGTCACCCTTCTCATCTCCAGCTGGTAGAATCTCTGACTCATTTTAAAGTTTATCTCAGGTGTCACCTCCTAGAGGAAGTCTCCCTGATTCCCCCCGTTGTAGGCACTGTTTCAGATGTTTCAGAATCTGACCACAGATTCAGCATTGATGTCTCCGACTATCAGTTTGTTCGTTTGTTAACATCATAGGACCTGAGTTCAAATCAACATTTTTTTCACTTAGTGCCAGTGTGACCATGGACACATCGTTTATCCTCTCTGGTTCTGAGTCACCTCATTTATCAAAGGAGGAGGTTCAACCAGATGGCTGCTAAGGCCCTTTCCAGCTGTAGACCTATGATCCTATGATTTTATGACCTATGCAGGTCTGCACCCTAGAAACATGAGTTTAAGAACTGTACCAGGGAACCTACATCCTCAAGGAAACATGTGGTCTTCTAGGTCCTTGGGTGTGGTCTTTTTTCTGAGTTCCAGTTTTACAGAACAAATCTTTTTATTGAGAAGTTTTGTTCTGTGAAGTTTGGATTCCACCAAAGAGCCACACTTGATGACCTAGACCACATGTGGTCTGGAGGCCACAGGTTCCCCACTCCTAGTACAGAGGATGGATTGAAAAGAAGGCAGACCAATTAGAAGACTAATTCAATGGTCCAGACAAGAAATGATATAGGTCTGAACAACAGAGGTGACCATTTGTGTGAAGAGGAAAGGACAGAAGAGGTATTGGAAGAGGGGCCCAGCAAATGGTGGGGGTGTTGGGTGGGGAGTGTCACAGCAGAGATGAAGAACATGTTTCCTAGGCTTGTGCTGCCAATAGGCCATTGCTTATGCTTCAGTAAGACAGGGGATCTATGGTCTCTTAAAGGTGTGTCTTCCCTCCATTGGTCCATTGGTTTGTGACATCCCATCTATACCTATTCATCCTGTGTGACTCTGGTCCAGGACATCCCATGATTCCTCCACAGGGGCATTTATTTAACAGGCCCAAGGTCTTCTTTTAGGCTTTTTTACATTTCATGAGTATAACAGCTCCTAGACTGTTATCCTTCACTCTTACTTTATGACTGGTCTAGCCCTTTTCCTAATAACTCTGAAAGCGATGATATCAGACTCAATCCTGGCAGGAACATATTCCCTCCTTAGTCACTGCAAGTGATCTCATTTGTCAAGACCCACCCTTAATAGCTAGCATTTATATAACTCTTAAAGATTTGCAAAGCACAACAATGCTGGGAAGTAGGTAATATCATTATCCCCAGTTTACAGTTGAGAAAACTGAGGCAGACAGAGGATAAGTGACTTTCCTAGAGTCACACGGCTAGTATCTGAGGCCAAATTTGAACTCAGGTCTTCCTGATTCCATGACCAACACACTAACCACTGTTCCTTTTAACTACCAGTTAAATTAACATTCCCCAAACCCCTGCAGATAGATTTATCTCTCCCACAATTCCACTGCAATCACTTTTGGAAATGGAAGGGGTCCCCTGAAGGGATTTTCACAAATGACCCCAGCCAAAGACATGGAGGTCACACTTTGGTGGCCAGCTGGTTGGGGATGAGCCCCTCTGTACTTAATTAGACTGGTCTTTGGGCTCCAAATAGTCTGTCCCCAGGGCCATCCTCCAAGCTTGTTCAGCTTTGTAAAATCTCCCACAGTCTAAGCTCTGCTGGGATAACCTTTGAGAATTCAAGAGCATTTCCATGCTTTGAGGGCATTTGGGAATAAGTCACTTCTGGAGGCTCATGGGGCATTACTTACTTTTTTCCCCACGGACAGGGCAACAATTTGTTTCCTCCATATACACACAAAGATAAAAACCAGAAACTTATAAGGGACATATTGATAAAAATCTTTAACATGAAGCAGCAACTTTTAACTACGATTATACTTAAAACATCAAAGCATGAGACATTGTGTGATTCCTGTATCAGCATCTGACCTTTGACTTGGCTCCACATTGTCTCCTCCGAGATCCACATTTCCTGGAAAACTGAGGGCAAAGTTATACCGTTCATCCTGTCATCTTTTCCTTCTAGTGGTACTCTAGGAGGTAGAGGGCATCCTCCCAAGATACAGTCAGCACCATCTAAAGGACTCTGGACCTGCTGAGCTCTTGAGGGCACGCAGTTGTCTCCAAGTACATCTCAAAACCAACGTTCATTCAGCCCCACTCAAGGAAATGAATGCCAAGCAGAAGAGGTGGCTAGGACCATGTCTAAGTCCATTCAGCTGGAGCTGATGGACCAGCAGTGATCAGAAAGTTCTAGAGGCAAACAGCCTTTAGGACAGTCACCAAACTCCTTTTATCATCAAAGGCCAACATGTCCTGACTCTAACCCACCTTGACAAGTTCATTACAAATCACTTGTTCATGCATTCTTCAGTCCAGCTATACTGTTCTACTGGTTCTTCTCCCCCCACAACATTCCATCTCCCATCTGCAATGCTCTCCCCTCTTCCTGAAATTCCCTCCTTCAAATTCTACAAAGAGGGAAGTAAAAGACTATCCCCCCAATCCTTATATTTTCCTCCATAACACAAGGAATTCCAAAGAAGGCACCATCCTATGATCTATCCATGCAAATATGAGCAGGCCCAGGGGTTCTTCCTCCTTGCCCCCCCATTATTACAGGCTCCTTTCAACTGCCACAGATGAACACCCCGCACCATCCTGGGAGATTGGCTTGGCTTCCAAGCTCTTTGGCACATGCCCTGTGGTTCTTGGAGCATATCCCAAGCTTGATGTTGAGGTCAAGGGGAATGTATCATCAGGATCATTGTATAGAGCACAAGATTGTTCAATCCCCAAGCATTTATTATGTATCTACTGTGGGCTAGACGCTAGGCGAGCTATACACATGATCCACACACAAAATTGAAACAAGCCCTTTTCTCAAAAAGCTGACATTGTGACTAAGGAGATGTGTTCTCATATAAAGTCTCAAAGGGACCTCAGAGGCTTAGTTCAACCTCCTCATTTTTAAAGGGGAAGAAACTGATGAAGAGCTATATAAAGGAGAAATAACTTACCTCAGGTCAAACTGAATACAAATGGGAGAGCCAGATTTTGAATGCAGATGTTCTTTAATCTCTAAATCTGGTGATCTGTCCACTACTCCATTCTGCCTCTGTCATGAAGCTTGAGGAAAAATGGTAGGGTTGATAGGGATCAAATAACAAACAGAGAGAATTATCCCTCAAATAGAGCCAAAAATTTGTTGTTTTCCCCACTCCAAAGAGAGTTCTGTTGGAGATTTGATACTAGAATCCAAACAACTTGGACTGTGTGAAATTGGAATGGTTTGGCCTGGAAGGTACTAGGTTGGCCCATCTCATACACTTATTACCTGTGTGATTTTAAGTTACTCTCTTAACCCTCTTTATCTCAGTTTCCTTTTCTATAAAATGAGGGGGTTGGACCTTGGTCACTTCCTTTCATACCTTTCTGAGTTTCAGTTTCCTCATCTGCAAAATTGGGGGTTGGACCTGCTGGGCTCTTAGTCCTTTTACCTCTAAAACTATGATCATTTATCCCTAAAAGGTGGATGTTGGATTGGATGGGGTTGGGTCTCTAACATCCCATCTGGCTCCATATCTTATGATACCATGCATAATCCATCCAAGTAGAGATAGGTACTGGGATATCCCCAATGCTCTTCTCTACAGCCTAAGTTTCACCAGGTCCTTGAGTTGAATTTTCCTTAAATACCCAGAAAAACAAACTGACAACATAATTGAAGGACTGGTAAAGTCCCAGCCAGAGAGGGAAGACATATGAGAGTCCTAGTTCTAGATAGGATCTCTTGCTCCGCCAGCAAGCTGCTCTTCATCTGTCATCATTAATTGACCTTTACGAATCAGCAAACTCCATCAGAGAGAAGATGCTGCCAGGCCCATGAGTCACTGTTAACCTTCTTCCATCTTCCCTGCCATGGAGCTATCACTCCTGCTCCTTCAGTCATTTTCTTGCCTTTCACAAGAGCCTGCATTTTGAAACTGTTGATTACTGAAAATTCTTTCCTTTAAAGCAAACACACAAATAAAAACACCCACCCTGCCTCCAAGCTTATACTTTGAAACTTCTATGTGCCTGGGATCATCTCAGGGTGGGGAACTCCTCCCAGTGATACACTACTCAACCATACTCTTGCGCTCCTGGGAAACGTCCAAAAAGATGGATGGCCTAAGATCCTGAGGACTTTCCTCTAGATCTCTTCACATTATCTAAGTACAGCAGCAACTGCCCATGTGGGCTATCTATCAACTGTTCTCTGATGTTTTGAAATCATCGGCAGTTCACATCAGTGTCTCACCTTGTATATCTGATGATAGATTTCCAACATGCCTGGCTATGACTGTTAACACTCAGCAGCATATTAATGGCCACCAACCCCTTCTCCATCACCTCAGAGATGATCTACAATCACAACTAACTCTGCACAGTGGTGGTAGTCCATGTTTTACAGCCAGCCAATATCATTGAAAGAAGAACTAGATTCAATAGAAGGATCTTTGTTTCAGGGAGAAGCTTAGGATCATCCCAGGCACTGCTTCACTTCTCAAACACAATCCACTACATTATTTTCTTCCTGTTCCATGCTGGGCTACTTCATTTTTCATTCTCAGTATCTGTCCATGGATTGACAGGCTGGCTGTATGGACCCACCATCCAAGTGCTAGCTACTGTCTTTGCCATGAGCATTCTTCATCCCCTTGTAGCATTATTGAATTGTGTTTAGCCTAGAAAACTATACCTCAAGGGAAACAGGACAGCTGTCTTCAAATATTTAAAGGTCTGTCATAGAGTAGAGATCTAGAATGGGAAGGATCCTAGAAAACATCTAGCCTGACTCCCTCATTTTATAAAGGAGGAAACTGAGACCTAGAGAGCTGAAGTTACTTGCCCAAGGTCATACAGAAAGCAAATGGCATCATTTGACTTTGGTCTTGGGTTCTCTGCTTTCAAATTCAGGATTTTCCCCATTGCTTCACAGTAACTAGGGTGACCCATAGAGGCAAGGATGTGACCATATTTCTGGATGGGGAGGATGCATAGATTTGAGTGCAGTGGTCTTGAGACCCAGCAGGGAGAGGAAGCAAATTGATCTAGCTCAGAGGGATCCTCTTGACCCAGCACTGTGGTTGTACCAGGCTCTACTACTTCCTTGGTACAAGGTATCTGGGTGGTCTTAACAAGCAGGATGATGTAAAAGAAGTCTGGTGTTTAATAAGGAAGGGCTGGGCTTGGCCCAGAGTCACCCAAATAGTTTTTGCTTCTGATGTTCCAGGCAGGTGGGCACCAATGAACTAGGAAGCTAGGAGTTTCTTTGTGGGAACATCTGTAAATGAAGGGGCTAGACAAGATGATATTGCACATCCGCTCCAGCTCTTATCCTCTGATCCTCTGTGGCTTTCCTTTCCACAGGAGAAGGTGAGGTTTCATATGCTTCCTGCCCATCCTATGCATGATCATGTTTGGGGAGTTGAATCAGATGTCACAGGCACCATATAAAATGAGTTTAGGGAGGAGTCCAACCCTTTTGGTGATCGTTAATCTCCATTAGGCTCATAATTGAGCTTTTAGTCTCATCCCTACTGCATTACACAGTCCAAGTTAACCTCACTATAGCCTAATGGAGTGGGTTTAATGCTGGCAGGATCAATATCACAATATTTAACAAGAAAAGTCTCTAATTATACTGGCAAAACAGACCCATACTGTCTGATCCGGAGCTGGTCTAATAAACTTAGTCAAACAACACTTTTCCCTAGGGCGTTTCAATCCAGAAGTGCTTAAAAAATTGATTCCTTTAGATACCTTATTTAGCTTTTTCAGTGACTCAGCCTTAGGTTGCTTTTTGTTTACTTTCTTGTAATAGCTCACTCCAGTGGAGGGGTCCTGATGCCAGGAAAGAAAGCTGCATTGCAACCAAGCACATCTCCCAGTTTGGGGCCTGACTTGATCATTCATCAGACCATCCTACAAAAGGTTGCCTCTGTGGCTGCCTCTCTTAAGGAATCTTGCATGTCCATGCATGGATAACTCTGTGCTAGAAGAATCTTCTGGGTCACATGTTTCTCATCTTGACCATAGAATTATAGATTGAGTACTACAAAGGACTTTAAAACCCTCTTTCAGGGTGGGGAACCTGTAGCCTTGAGGTCACATTCTAGGTCCTCAAGTGAGGCCCTTTGATTGAATCCAAACTTCAAAAAACAAATCCTCTTAATAAAAGGATTATTTAATAATTTAATAAAATCCTTAATAAAAAGAATTCTAGTATAACCCTTTATTTTACAGATGAGGAAAACGAGACTCAGAGAATGGAAATGATTTGTTGAAGGTCAGAAAGTCTGTAAGTGTCATGGTAAGGATTCCAGCCCAGATTATCCAACTCCAAATCCAGTGTATTTCCCATTGTACCATACTGAAGTGAATGCTTTAAAGGAAAAATCAATTTATTGGGAAACAGGATTCTCTGTGCCTTTCAGTCAACCATGTGATAGTGGAGATAAAGTCTTATTGGGCAAAAGTCTATTGTCTTCTTATGTTTTCATCTAAGTTACTAACCTTTGATATGCTTGTCAATCATTGTCATATTTTATAGAACTTAAGAGTAGCCAAATGAGTTGAAAGTCAGAGTCTATCAAGAATTATGACAATAGTACTATTAATATTAGTAGCTGACATCTGTGTAGAACTGTAATATTTGCCACATCTGTTATTTGTTTTGACCCCACAACAACTCTGCAAGGCCCCTATGACACATATAATTATTGAGATTTTACAGATGAGGAAGAGGACTCTTAGTTCAAGTGATTCATCCATGGTCATACAACTCTTTATTGATCGACAATTTTTGGTAAATAATACCATCCATATTCCATTCACACTTTGCCCCCAATCTTTTGGCACTTTCCAAAATTCTAGATTACAAGTTGATTACTGTATACCTCTAACATTGGCATGATTTTCCTTCCTGATATACTTGATTTGCTACAGCCCTATCACCTATCTGCTTCTTTTTAAACATCATTTCCATTTTTGCCTGTGGTGCATTGAGAACTGAGAGGTTAGAGGCCAAATATGGAGGTTTTACTATGCTGAAAATAAGACAGAATAGGAATGTTGGCAAATCTTTACTGTTTTAAATCCATTTACTGTCCTATTTTCAGGTTCAACTATTAACTTTTTTTTGGAATGGTGTGGCTTTGGTCTTTTGTCAAGTTTTTCGCAGGATCATTCACTGCTTCTTTCCATCTCTGGAGCTAAGCTAATCATAATCTTTTGCCATCTTCCTTTTTAACTGTTTACCATTGAACTTTGATTCTAAATTAAAATTGCCCCAAAATACCATGTCTCTCTTCTTGTCAAGGAGATAAATTATTTGCTGACTGAGGGGGTTGGACTCTTTGGACTCCTTCATTCTAACAGTTGCCTTATATCAATTAAACTTTCCTAAAATATGCCAATAATCAAATCTGGTGTCTTTACGTTTGTCCATTTCCCATTTTTAAGTATCGGTTGAGTCTAGCTTAGGTTGAAAGTGTGCTCCTGGAGAAGAGAGGTTATTTCATTCTTTGTTCTTGCATCCTCAGCACTTAGCACTGTCCCTGGCACATAGTGACACTTAATAAATGTTCACTGATTGGTTCTCATCTTTATTACTTCTAATTGGTACTGATTTCAGTTTGGGCTTGAATTAGCTGATCACCTGACTGCCCAAAGACAGCTGACATTGCTGGCAGGATTGCCAATCCACGGAACTTGAGCATTTATTTCATCAAGAAATACCAGCTACATGATAGGGCACAAAGTCAGCATGGTGCTTTATTCTCATGTCATTGGAATGTGAGGCCCCATGGATGCCGTTAATATATTTTCCTTTACCCTCCCTTCCACCTCCGCCATTCTTTTGACAAGTTAAAATATCACTTGATAATGAAAATGACATGCTGGGAGGGTGTGAGAAGCAGGTATTTGGGGCTATTTATTATGAGATAATATGGCATAATAATAGTACTAGTAATATTCAAATTTCTGTAGTGTTTTAATGCTTGCAAAGTGCTTAAAGTATATCATCTCATCAGAATCCTGTATTAGCCCTGTGAGGTAGGCGTTATTATATTCCCATTGTACAGATGAGGAAATTGAGGTTTGAAAAGATGAATCAACTTATTAAAGGTCACACAACAAATGAGTGGGTGAGTTAGGAGTCAACTCCAGGTGTACCTAACTCCAAGTCCAATGTTCCATCTACTAGTACTTACTGCCTCAAGTAGTGGCAAGAGAAATGAACCTAGAGCCAGGAGAGACCTGGACTGGAATCCTTTCTCTGACACCCACTCTCTGTGTGATCAAGAGAAAAGTTTATTTAAAGCACCTGGTCCTCATATACAAAATGGAGATGAGTATACTTAATGTGCCTATCTCTTGGGTTTGCATGATGTTCAAATGGAACATCATATAAGAAGCCACATGGCAAAATATAACCAAAGTTTGATTTTGGTGTCAGGGGATAAGAGTTCAAATCCTCATTCTGTTGCATACTATTTGTGTGGCCTTGGGCAAATCCATTAACCTTGATGGACCTTCATCATTAGCATTTATTAAATAAGGATGCTGGACCAGATAATAAGAGATGACATTTCTATAGTACTTCTAAGGTTTGCCATGCCCTTCTTGTTTGGGCCCTGATTGGTTCAGAGTGAATGTAAACAACAACTGTTTCTGTTTTGGCCAGAAATCCTTATGGTCTTCTCGTCCCAGACTGATGTTTTTTAACTAGGTAAAAGAGACCATTCTCTACGTCACTGAGCATTGCGTCAGTCAAACTGAGACCTGTTAAAGACCTTAGCTCAAAAAAGCCAAGGTCCCCCACTGCATCCATGGCTCTCTCCAGTCATTTTGATTTATATCTGGCCCCTGGATCCAGATGACTCCAGAAGATAAAGTGAAGCTGATGACTTTGCACAACCCTGCCTCACTTAAACCCAACTCACTTGCAGGTCATGGTATCATCTCCCTGATGTCATGGTCCTCTTTGAGAATGAAGGACAACCCAAAATAACAAAAACAAGCCAAATGAACTAATTGGGATCTCACAGATGAAGAGCTGGTAGGAAGGACCCAGGACTGGAAGACTGAAGAACTGCAGACCCTCCAGAGGAGAGAGATGGAGGAGTAGCTGAAGGAAGTAGAAGTGTTCATTCTCCAGAAGAGCCATGACCTTTACATGTTCTTTCCTTTGAATCTCCCTACTGTTCTGGGCAGCTACATGGTACAGTGGATAGAGCACTGGGCTTGGAAGACTCCTCTTCTGGAGTTCAACTCTGGCCTCAGACCTTTACTAGCTGTGTGATCCTGGGCAAGTCACTTAACTTTGTTTCCTCAGTTCCTTATCTGTCAAATGAGAAAATGGCAAACCACTCCAGGATCTCTGCCAAGAAAATCCCAATATAGAGTCACAGAAAGTCAGACATGGCTCAGCAACAACAGCTCTGTGAGGTAGGTATGACAGATATTACTGTACTCATTTTATAATAGAGGAAACTGAGGCTCAGAGGGTTGATGTTACTTACCCAAGGTCACCGAGTGGCAAATTTACATAAGATTTCACCCCTGGTCTTCTTAACTCCAAGTCACAGAATCATAAAATCTCAGAATTGGAAAGTCAGAGATCATCATGTTCAATCCTTACCTCAACAGGAATTCTTCTTCCTCCTCCAAGGCCCTGAAAAGTTATCTGATCTCAGTTTCTCTGTCTGCACTTGACTGGTGAAAGCCCTCTAGTGACCTCTCTCTGTTACTTCTCACTTGGCCCTCCAACACTACCTCCATTCTGCCAGGCTCCCTTCTGGCGTTGATTCTATGAGCCTATGTAAAATGTTTTGCAAAATGGAAAGTGTTCCAGAAACGTCAGCCATTGTTGTGTTACAGTTACCATTTGCCTTTTAAAATTATTCTAATTCTTGCTTGGTTGGGATTCTTGTTAAGGTATCCACAACCCTCTCAATGGCCTTGGAGGTCCCTTCCCACTCGGTTGCTCTGTGATTCTGTATCATTTCATGGGTCCCCATGGTGTCAATTACATTTGTGTCGGAGAGTTGGCCAGCTGTGGGTTTGGATCAGTGAGGGGCCAAGGGACCACTCAGACTTGGAGCAACATCTGGGAGGTCAATCAGCATCAGACTTGGTTCAGTCCCAGAGGTAGTCTCTGAAATGCTGATCATTGATGCATCCAGAACAAGGCTTAGCCATAGGGAGGCATATGATGGATGTGATTAGAAATTATTTATCTGGAACAGAAAGGCATTCATTATTCCCCCACTTGAATTATTCAGGATCATTGCTGGGACTTTGGTGTTAACACCGAAAAGCCAAGTGGAATCCATCCTATAAATGTGTAATGTGAACAGGGACTTCTAGGAAACCCTACAGTTTTTTTTAAAGCAGCAACATGTTAGGTGTAATGCTTGAGAACAGTGGCTGCAATGAACAGAACTGTTCTGGATACTATGCTTTTCTTAATTAGATTAGATTTTTTTTGCTAATATCTCTATAAGAATTTAGATTCTTTTTAATTATGATTTAATTATTGCTTTTTTTTTGTATTCTTAGTTTCTAGCACAGTGCCTGGCATGTAGTAGGCACTTGGTAAAAGCTTTTTGATTATTGTTTGACATATGTCACACTATGGACTCACTTTTAACTTGCTCCCCTAAGACTGTCAGATCTTTTCTTGTTTCTCACACAAACTGTTCTCTAGCTAGGTCCCCTTCTTTTTGTATGAATCAAATTGATTTTTTCAATCTAAGTGTGTAACTTTACGTTTTGTTCTCTTAAAAGTCACTTATTCGATACAAACTACCACTGTGGTCTGTTCAGCTCTTTTGGAATTCAGAATTTTCCAACCAATATATTAGCCACCTCTCCGAGCTTTGTATCAATGAAGGATGTCAATGAAGCCCTATCTGAATCGTGTATAAAAGTCATGGGCAGCAGGAGGGCAAGTTCAGATCTACCGGAGTCCTCCTTTCAAACGCGTACTTTTAGGGAATCTTTGAAATTCCTCCTTGTTTTTGGCCATCTTATCCATTTCAATTTCACTCAAGGGTACATAAAACATCTAGCCCATATTGTTCTGTCTTGTACAATGGGATGGCAAAAGAACAAGGATGTCCATTACCACCACTGTTATTCAATATGGTACTAGCAAAGTTAGCCTTAGCAAAACAAATAAATTAATTAAATTTTTTAAAAAAAGAAAAGAAAAGGATGGCAAAGGAGACTTTGTTGAAAGCTTTGCTATAGCTTTGAAATAACTGTTTCATTGTGTTGACTGAACACTGTGCTATTCGGGATGAACATTTCTGTGATTCCAGGCATATAGCTGGGGTTTGACTGGGCTTGTGCTCCCTGGGATGTCTGAGGGAAGCTTCTGCAAATGGGCAAGGGATGCTGACGTTGAAGCAGTTGTCACTTCTGCTGATGCCATGCTACCTTTAAAGATCTCCTTTGGTATAAAGGTCCCAAACTCTAAAATGCCTCCTTATTCACCAATCTCTAGTAACCGGTTATGCACTGCAGACTCTCATTTTCTGTTTCCCAAAATGGTCATTCCTTTTTCATTTCTTTCTAAAGGTTCTCTCGATGCTGTCATCTTTTTGGACAACATTGCTACTTCTCAGTGACTTCCCCTTGGTAGAAGCCTCCCTTGTGAAAAATAAGACTATTTGAACAGAATATATGGACACACTGGCCATGTTAGGAAATCTATGCCTTGTTCTATGCCTGTAGCTCATCACCTCCCAGCCCTCTGAGATCAAAATTGGATGCTGCATTGATCAGAGGAGTGGTCTCCCAATTTGTACTGTTATGTACCCCATTATTTGATCATATATGTTCGGTAATACCATTTATATTTGCTTATTTTTAACATGTATTATATGTATGTTCAAACATCTATGTGTAGATATGTAGATATGTGTACATATGATTTATTAGTAATAGATAAAATAACCAATAAATAAGCTCACATAGCAATACTATAGATACAAATATATATTTATGTGTGAACATGTATGTATATATGTTATTTGTAACAATAAATAACAAAAAGTAAAAGATTTATTAATAACATGAATACCATATATGTACATATACACATCGATCACACACTTTCCAATGGAACCTGTTATTTTATCAGATTTTTCAGTGAAGAACTCTCTACCAATGCAGGTTCTTCACTGAAAAAACTCATAAAATCACAGGTCTAGTTAGAAAGTGTGTGATACGTATGTAAGTATGCACATATATTATCATTGATATTACATGTTTTATTGATTACTAATAAAGTATACCTACATATGGACACACATATATACACACAACCCATAAGTGTTAGGTCATCCTGAGTTCAAAGCCAGTTTTTTAGCTACTACTCCAGATCACCTCAATACTAATAATTACATGTATGATACAGCTTATAGATATATGAAAAGTAAATTTAAAAGGTATGAAATAAAAATGAAATAATATTGTATAATAGAGTCAGACAGGAGCTGTTGCTGTTTGTTATCCAGGGGAGTGATGTGGTCAGGCATGTGCTTTAGGAAAGCCAGTTGGGCAGCTGGGTGATTGTGAGGATCCCTTTGGTGGTTGATGGAATTAACCAGTGAGAGAGTGTACAAAGAAGCGACGAATGGCTGGGTCAGAATGCTGTAGGCCTCCAATTAGGGGATGGAGTATTGGTGATGATCCAGCCAAAGAGGCTGCACAGGAGTGGTAGGCCAGTCAGGTAGGAAGACAGCCAAGAGGCAGGACATGTGGCCTTTTCATGTGGCCTCTTTTGTGTATGTCCTTTGGAATCTGAAGGGAAGCTTGCTCTCTTTTCAGGCTCTCAAAGTTGACAGTGTCTTCATCTCTGCAGCCCTCTGAGAAGGAGGAGGGGACCATATTTCAGGCATATCTTTTATCATCATATCAAGCCTTCTGTTTGAGAAATGAGACCACAAGGCAGGATATTGTCACCTCAGATCAGGAGAATCCCCAGGAGAGGGTAATGGCTATTCCTGCCTGGAATTGAGAAGGGAGGGTCAGAATGGAGATGATCACAAGTATTACTTGAAAAACCACATCAGGATTGTACCAGGTTATGTCCAGAGCACCCAAGGCTGGGGCTGCATCATAGGGAAGAGCAGTTGCTGAGCAGCACTTTAGGACAAGGGGATCCGTAGGAGCCAAGGAAGCCAAAATATAGAGTAGAGGGAGCTGACTTTTTGTCTGCCTCAACCTGATTCCCAAAAAGCTTTAGCCTCCTTATCCCAATGGTTCTGCTTTGTTGCCACTGACCAGTGTGGGCATGAGTGGGGTCTACTTAACCTCATTCTAACTCAGCTCTTTCCATAAGGCCACAGGGACATTTAAATATTCTTATCTGACAGTTAGGAAAAACAAGGACAGCAACGCTGAAGTTAGGTGATTTGCCCAATGTCTGACGCAGTGGCAGAACAGTTGCCTATGTGCATCGGCAGAAGCCACATACCAGTGAAATCACAAAAAAATAGGGTTGATTAAATAAGGCTCTGGGAACCATTTCTATAAAACATTAGGTATTGGCCTTGATCAGGAAGCTAACTCTCTAGTACATTATAATCTCTTTGGGAAAATGGATTTGAGCTTATGTTACTTCACCTTCCAATCCAGCCCCTTCTATTTTGTCTTTTCCAGGAATGGAGACCTTAGTGTGCATTCATTCTGAGTCCTGGGAGGTGGTGGATAGATAGCCCTGGGGGCCATGAATTCTACTGCAAGCTTCTCTAACCATCCCACTTTACTACTAGACTGGCTTGCAAAAGAAATTCAGTACTCATGTCCAGCCCCTTTAATATGCCTTCCAATGAGGGCAAAGGGAGTTGGTATGGAAGAATGGACCCATTGTTCTCTGACCTGGGTCACACAGCCAGTAAATGTTGGGCCCAGTTGAGGACTTGGGTCTTCTGAATCCTGTACAAGTACTCCCTTTGAAATGGAAATGTCTGCTCAGCTTGAGACAGTCCCACATATGCTTCATTTTTTCTATAGAGTGAGGATGTCAGCAGACTATTTCAGTGATACCCTCTTCCCTTCTCCTCTGGAAAGTGTTTTTTTTTTAAAACATTCCACCTACTCAGAAGTATAGTAAGCTCCCCTATCCCAGGCAGCTCACAATAGGAAGGTGATGGCTCCATTTCCTAACATTGTTTGCCCCCCCATTCTGTTCTCCTGCTTATGACATATCAGTTTATCTTGTGGCATCCCTGTCTACTCCACTCTAAATCGTATTATTCAACAAAACATCCAGGACCTACTACGAGAAGAACATTGGACGAAGTGTGGGGGGTGACCCAATGATTGGAGAGAACATCATCTGAAGCCAAGATCAAAGGATCTTGGAGAGTATAGGGAGGCAAGAGGTCATCGACCCAACTCCCTTATTGTACAGAAAAAGAAATGAGGACCCAGACAAGGTCAATGACTTGTCCAAGGCCACACGTTTTCTTCCTCTGACCTTAAGTTTAAAATACCTTTTCTGAATCACAAGCTACTGATGGGGCTCAGCTCATATCTCTAAGAATTCCTCCAAGTCTGTGCTGCCCTTCTAAATATATGTGTTGGCTGTGAGATATTCATTTCCTGTGAAGAACAGTTGCTGATGTTATAGGCCATGAGCTACGAAGATTCCTCCTGGGAGGCCTCTAGCTAATGCTAATTCTTGCCAACAAATCCCTGGCCAGTGCTTATCTTTCTTCAGTGTCCACTTTAACTATAGGGGACTGGGAAAAAGAAACTGAAGCAAGAAAAGAATCATGAATGAACAAAAGGCAAAATTCACCCGAAAATGTCTTCATTCTGTATGCTGGTCGTCTCTCAGTGCTTCTCCATGGTCTCTGTGGGAGGGATTCATGTCTTAGACAGTCTGTTTAAAGATAGTATGGTGCAGTGGATTGAACTCAGACTTAGAGTTCCAGCTTCACAACACTGACTAATTGTGTGACCTTAGGCAAGTCACTTAACTTTTTTGAGGCTTGGGTTACTCATATGCATAGTGGGAATAAAAATGCTTGCATTAGCCATCTCCTAGGGGGGCTGTGTGGCTAAAATGCAAAGCGTGCATCATGGCATGGTGGAAAGAGCCTTGATCTGCAGTTGGGGGATGGAGATTTGACTTTTGACTGTTCGTTGTCACCTGTGTGATCTAGGGATAACCACAGCCTCTCTCTGGCCCTCACGGTCAATCTGCTCAACCAAATGCAAGTTGGACTAGTGGATGTCAAAGGCTCTTTGTAGCTTAGTTTAAATCCTACGAGTTTTCTGTGTGACTTTGGGCCTCTGCAGCCTTATCACTGGAACAAAAGAATTAGACTAGATCAGATGTTCCTAATTGTGTGTGTGTGTGTGTGTGTGTGTGTGTGTGTGTGTGTGTGTGTGTGTGGGTAGGTGTGTGGGTGTGTATGTCTTGGACCTGTTTTGTGTTCAGGTGATATCTGACCATTTCTCCCAGAATCATGCTTTTAAATAGCTGAAGGAAAAGATAAATTTCAGTTAGAGGTTAGTGAAAATAAAGATATTTTCCCCCATGTGAGTTCATGAATGCCCTGGATTCTATCTCCAGATCTCTTGAGGGTCCATGAGGAACCCTGGCTTAAGAGTCCCTGGACCAAATGATGTAAGTCCCCAACTTCAAGCTGAAGAGACCACTGAGGAAGCTCTTGCAGTAGACCAAGTGAGAGGTGGGGAGGCTCTTAATTAGAAAGATGCTCCTGGAGGAGTAGAGAGAATGGGATGGATTCAAGGGATGTGATGAGGAGAGGACTGAAGGACTCTGCAGCTGAGTGGATGAATTGTGAAAGGGTCATCTGGGGTGAAGTGAAGGAGAGGAAATGAGTACAGATGATTCTGAGCCTGTTTGGGTGCCATACAGTGGGGTGGGGAAGCCATCAGCAGAAACAGAGAAGTTTGGGAGAAGACAGGATTTGTTGAGGAAAACAATAAGTTTACTTTGGGATGTTTGATTTGAAGATGCTCATGGGAAAAGAAGGGGAAGAAACTCTGCTGGTTATTGAGATTTGGAAGTCACCTGCACTCTCAGATATTTGAGTGACTCTGGGATCTCACTCATCTGGCAGCTCTCTCAGACTCTGCAGATTTCTCATCCAACCATGTCTACCTATCCATTCCATTCTTATCCATGTCTGCCCAAAGGGTCCACCTAATATTCTGGCTTTCCTCAATTTCTCCTGGAATCACAAAGGTTAGGATGTGGGCTATCTCCTTGCAGAGAAGTGACAATTAAATCCCCTAGAGCATGTGAGCTCTGGAAAGATGTAGAAAGAAAGGATGTAGGAAGAGAAATTACATCATCATCATCATCATCACAGCTTAAAGTTGTATAGCCCTTACTAGGTGTCAGGCATTGTGCTGAGCACTTTACAGTTATTATCTCTAATCATCCTCACAACAATCCTGGGAGATATTATTATCCTCATTTTACAGAAGAGGAAACTGAGGCAAATGGAGATCACCTAAACCATCAATCTAGAGGTTAAAGGTCCTCAGAGGCCATTCAGTTCAATCCTTTCACATTTTATAGATAAGCAAACTGGGGACAAGCAAGGCAAGACAACTGGCACAAGGTTACCCAAGAACTAAGTATTAGAGAGGACACACTTGCCGGATATCCACATATAGTGGGTGGAAGGAGCAAGATGGGTCCTCAAAGCACCATGAGATGTGGCCATATTTTGAGAGGAAAATCAAAAGATTAGTGTCATGATATGATAAAATTGCAAGAATTTGTGATGATGAAAATTGATAAATTATTATTATGGAAAAAGGAGAATCAGGAGAGAGCAGAGTCACAAAATCTATACAAAAGATACAAGACAAAATCAAGCAATACATGAATAGACATTTATCAAGGTCCTACTAAGGCTATGGACTAGCGCTGCTACAAAGCTCATGTGAAAGGGTTCCTGTCTTGAAAGACTTTCCATTTTATCAAGAAGGTGAAAAAATCAGTCTCAGTGCCTGAGGCATTGAGTTGCAGGGGGCTTTTAGGTCTAGAATCTGGGAGGAGAGCAACCGAGCAAGTGAGCTCACAGACTGAAAGTGAAATGGTGGCGAGATGGCTTTGACAGATTCCTCTGTTGTTGCTCCACTCTGCCTGGAGGCATCTGGAGATTCTCCAATACCCCTGGATCCAAGGAGAGAAAAGCTGAGAGACTGGTTTCTTTGGTGCTAATGAGCTTCCTGCAGATTCAAAGACAGACTTTTCCTACCTTATTTAAGTGTTGCTAGAGGATTTTAAAAAGTTTTGCAAAGGGCATTGCTTGGTGATGTTTGAGAACACTAGGTGCTTACTGTGAGCACAGAGTCTAGCACAGAGTAGGCACCTCATAAATTTTTGTTGACTGAAGTACTCAGTAACAACATACTGTTACCTGTGCAGAGCACTTGCTGGTGACAAACACCAGCATTCTGTCTCTTCTCCCTCCCTATGGCTACTTCTCTAATGGAAGCATCACCTCTCACTTTTGCCCTGGACCCTTTATTGCAATAACCTCGGGAGAGGGCTCCATCTCTCCCCTCTCCTGTCTGTCCTCCACAAAGTCCTCTCCTCAAAGTACAATTCTTCCCAGGTCACTTCTCTCTCCAAGAAACTTCAGTGGCTCCTTATTGCCACTAGGACAACGTCTGGCATTTAAAGTTCTTTGAAATCTGACTCCAGCATATTTTCCCAAGCTGGTTGAGCATTAGGATCTGATCATACGCTCTAGGATCTGATCAAAACAACTTTCCTTTCCAAACAGGGCATTTCCACGCCTGGACCTTTGTAGAGGCTGCTCCCTATGCCTGGAAGCACTACTTCCTCCCCCACCCCCTCTTCTTGGAATTCCTTTGATTCTCCAGTCATGCTCCTTTCTAAAAGCAGGCTTTTCCAATTCCTCCTAATCTACTCTCTCAACCTCTGCCCCTCACAGACCCCCAGTCTTTATTTTTCTAAAAGTCTGGCATTTACTTATCTGTGTACATGTTGCTTTCCCCCCAGTAAAATGTAAGCACCTTGAGGGACCAGTGCCAGGTAAACAGCAGGTGTTCCATTAATGCTTCCTATTATTGCTCTAAGCACTTTTACTTTATCTCATTGATCCTCATTGTCTTTTTTTAATAGCTGACGCAGTCAAACTTCAGAGAAGGTATTTGGTTTGAGGGCACACATATATCTAGCCCCAGATGGAGCTAAGCCACATTCGGGCTTCTGGACTTTCTGTAAAGGGGTCAGGACAGGCAGGGTAGGAAGAGTAGCTCATTATCATGCTTATCTCCAGGGTCTGCAGTCTGAGATTACATAACTTTCCCTGGTATTGCTGCATTTTTTTTTTTACCTTGTTTCCCTGGAAACCAAGAAAAAATTGCCGAAGTTTGTATAGGTGGGGTGCCTATCACCAGGCATCGGCAGGAGAACTGTTTCCTGAGCATGTGTTGTTTTCTGAAAATATGGCAATAGAGCTTTGGGGAGAGAGTGGAGTGGGGTGGGCCTGTGATTTAACAAGTATAGGGAACCCGTAGTATGGAAACTCCCTGTCCCACTGCAGATTGGCAGCTCACAGCAGTTAGAGCCTTAGAGAACTGCCCAGGGGCACCAAGGGGTCTAGTGACATACCAAGGGTCAAATAGTCAGAATGTCAGAGGCAGAACTAGAACCCAGGTTTTCCTGACTCCAAACACTGCCTTCCATGCATTACACTATGCTATGTATTGCCATCCGTGAGACGCATCATGGTGTGTTAATGTCATTGTACATTTCATTTCACCTTAACTCTGTGAAGACCATTGAAAGTCTTCGTAGCTCAGGTGTGACGTTGACCCACATCTGCCAGGAACTACAGAAACCATCATCCAGAAATACCCTAGCGATAGACCGTTAGCCCATTCTATGGCATTTGTCTGAGAGTGAGAGGGCAGGGTCTCCTGACCCTTCCCATAAAGAACATTTGGCTTCACATGTATCCCAAGAGTACAAACCCAGCACTGGCAAGACAGCTCATCAGTTTATTTTCATAGTGAATAGTGGGATTGTCTTCTAGAATATGGAAGCCTCAGGGCTTCATAGAAGTTGGGTCACCTGGGTTTGGATCCCAGCTTTATTGCTAACAAGCTAGGAGACAAGACTGTGGGCCTTTGAACTCAGTTTCCTCATCTTTAAAATGGAATAATAATATAGCATTATACATAGTATCCCTATGGCAGGGAGACCTATTCTTCTTCCAGGCTATGCAGCATCCCAAACAATCCATAAGCATGAATTATGAAGTGCCTACTATATGCCAGGCACTGTGCTAAGCAGTGGGGATAAAAAGAAATGACTAGTCCCTGTCCTTGGGAAACTTACAGTTTAGCTGTGAGAGACAATGTGATTAGTTAATATTGATGCAGCCCTTGAATCATCCAGGCAGCACAGTGGATTGATTGACTGGAAGATGAACTCAAGATTCCCAGCTTCCCAAACTCAACACATTCCACATGAACCACATTGATTTCCTCCTAGAGACAACCTTCCCTCCAACTTTCATTTCCCTTAGGAGCATGACCACTGAGGACAGCAAGATCACTGAAAAAGAGCTCAGAGACACTGCAGAAGATATCTAGTCTCACCTCATTAGTCTGCAGATGAAGAAAGCCAGGTCCAGGCATGGAAACTGACTTACCCAAAGTCACATAGCCAGTAAGTGGTAGAGAAAGGATTTGGTGTTGATGGAGGCATAGACCAAGGTGGCGACTGTATGAATGAAGAGATGGTGGATGGGAGAGATGTAGTGGAGGTAGAAACAGCAAGATTTGGTGATGGATTGAATGTGTAGGGGGAGAGAGAGGAAGGAGTCCAGGGAGAGCCTAATACTGACAAGATTTGAGAGAAATAGAAAAGTCTGCAGGGGTTGGGGTTATGGAAAAGATAATGAGTGAAATTTTTGAGTTTGAAATGCCTATAGGACATCACATTAGAAATATCCAACAGAAGTTAGTAATATGGGCCTTTATAGGAGATTATTCCTGCTGTCAGGGAGCGTGTGGTTCAGGAGACGAAGCTAAAACACTTGTGACCACGGTGAACCATGCAAGAGAGAATGATAACAAGTGCTGACTGGTTTGGGGGATGCCTTCCTGAGAAGATGGAGGTAATTGCAAGTAGGTCTATTCTAGAGCCATACTGCCCTCCTGGAGCACATATCCAAGGTGGGATGGAAAGCTCCCACTGATGGTCACCTACCAGCAGTACTCCATCCACTTCCACTGATTCTGCTGCACATAAGACATAGGGTCAGAGGAAACCTGTATGTATCATGGGTGGTTTGGAGGTCCTGAGAAGGAATCTGAATGGGTACAGATGGTGTTTTCATCACTCTGAAAGTGAAAGGTCAGGACTTTGGAACAGAAAGGAAAATGAAAGAAGTAAACAGCTGGTTGGGAGTAGGATTTGGTCTTCTGGTCCATGTCATCTAATAAAAAAATGCCAGGCTCTTGGCCAGGTCTGGGGTGTACCTAAGGCAAAAAAAAGTGTGTATGCCAGGTAACTTGCCATATCAAGATGGTTTAATGTTTTAAAGTCTAGGAAGAAAAAGGTTGCACGTGAAACAGCAAAAGAAGGTACTATAGAGGGCAGTGGGCACAACTGAGAAGGGATCAAAGAGGTGGAAGAGACATCCAGTAACTCTCTGCAGGATAGAGGATCTTGGTATCAATGCTTGTGTCCTCAGGTGTCTATAAACGTAAGAAAGATTTGCAAAATAGTAATAACAATTCAAGGAACTAATTGGGATCTTGCAGATGAATAGTTAGTGGAATAGTGATGAGCTGGAATACTGATGAGACCCTTCAGAGGAGGGAGATGGGGATGGATAGAGACCTCAGGTGTAAAATATGTGAGGAGTAACTAAAGGAAGTAGGAATGTTCATTCTCCAGAAAAGAAGTCTTGTAGGAGACATGATATCTGTCTTCAAGTACATGGAAGGCTATCATAAGGATGAGGTGATAGACAAATGGATGTCCTGCCAGCATCTCAAACTCCACATGTTCACAATTAGGCTCATTATTTTTTCCCCTTTTAGACTTTTCTGTTTATCTCAATGGCATCACCATCCTCAGTCTCCCCAGGTTTGTAACTCTGACATTTGATTGGACTCCTCCATCCTGCTGATCCCATATAGCCAATCTGTTGCCAAATCTTGTCATTTCTACTTTTAGAACATTTCTTGCACCTGACCCCTTTGCTCCCCTCACACAGAAACCACCTTCATTCATTATCAACTCTAACCCAGATTATTCCAACAGTCAGTTCTAGACAATGGATTTCTTACTACTCTTACTTCAATTAACAACTCCAGTCCACCTCTGGTGCTTAAATCATTTTCATTAAGGTCAGAGTTGACCATGTGACTCCCCTATAAAGTTCAATATCTCTCTATTGCCTTGTGGATGAACTATAGGTAAGTTTAGTCCCAAAGCTTATTGGTGTTGGACTCTCTCCTTATTGATGGATATTAATGCCCTGTTCCTGCATCCGGGGAGAGGCACAGCTGGAGAGTGCAGGAGTTCCAGTCTCTTCTTTGTTTCTAGTCTTTGAGTTCTTTGGGTCTTTTTCAAGAATCCTTCAAGTCACTTTGCGCTCCGCAGCTGCTTCTCGCACTTCTGGCTTCCAACTTCAAGAGAGAAGATGGAAAATGCCAAGCCCACTTCAGGTTGTTGAAGTAAAAGACTCTGGAAAAAGCCTACATGAGTAGAGCCAGCAGGCACCATTATGTCTGTATCCTCAGCTACTTACACTAGAAACTTCAGAAAGCTTCATCATGAATGAAACCAAGAGCTCTCCATCTCCATCTCTGTCTCTCTGTATGTCTCTGTCTCTTCTATCTCTCTCTGTCTCTCTATGTCTCTTTCTATTTCTCTGTGTCCCTCTCTTTCTGTCTCTTTCTGGTTTTCTCTCTCTCTTCCCCTCTCCCTCTCCTCCTCTCTCTCTTTCCCCCTCAATGGTAGAGCTTCTTCATTGATATATATTCAGTTCCATTGTCTAGTATATATTCTAACATGTATACTTTCTCTAATTTTTTTTTCTACTGCTTTGAATAAACGAGTTTCTTGACTAATTGCTACATGCACGTTCATTATGACGTTAGCACTTGATGGGAAAGAGGTCAAGACTTGGATATAGAGCTTGGGGACCTGATCCCTCTCCCCCCCCCCCCCCGTCACCTGCCACCAATAATGAAACAATGATCAGACGTTAGCTTAAATCTGAAAATCACATCCCCTAGACTAACAATATTTAGGTGAACAGATAAACATAATTCTATCCAAGTAACCCATCTCTTTGACAAGAGCAAAGTAGCCAAGCTTCTACCCTCCACCTCCTGCTTTCTCTTCTGTCAGGAACTAAAGATTCCCTTGGAGAGACATGAGAGTCAGGGTGCTAGAAGAGGCTAATCATGTCTATTCAGCATCTCTTTGAGCTGGTCATCATCCCATGATACATGTAGGGGACAGTCCCTCACTACATATTAACTCCTTTGTTTAGCCATTAAAACCCTTCACAACTTGGCCCCAAACTATCCTTCGAGCCTCATTGGGCATTGCTCCCTTTCCTGAACTTTTCAACCCAACTTTCTCTCTATTCCTCCCTCACAATTCCATGCCATCGCCCTGGCAATGTCTAGAATGCATGTCATCCTTCCTACTGTCTCCTTGAATCTTTTCTTCTTTTTTTCTCTTCCTTCAAGATGCTGCTCAGGCACTGTCTTGAGCACAAAGTCTTCCTTGATTGCCCTGCCTCCTAGTGCCTTTCTTGCTAAAATCCTGGTATTCAACCACTTTGCATCTCTTCTTATTTATCCACTTTGGGTTTATGGTCTTTATTTTCTCCATGACACACATATTGAGCCATGTTCATGTTGTTTCTGCCATTAGAAAGTCAGCTCTTCTGAGTAGGCTCTGTGTCCTTCTTTGTTCTTGTTTCCCCAGTGCCAAGCAGAGGACCTGGCACATAGACAGCATTAATAAATGCTCGGTCATTAATGGATAAAAAGTGGAGCAAAGTAGACTACGTAGGGAGGTAGTGGGTGCCCTTTCACTGAAAGCCTTCAAACCAAAGCTGGAGATGGGGCTCACTTCTCAATCATGCTGAGAGGGGATGGTGGCTAGGCATGGGTTGGCTTGATGTTCTCTGATGTCCTTCCTACGCCTGAGATTCTGCCGTTCTGTGTATAGCAATGGAAAAGACTATCTAATTCCCACTAAGAGAAGTCCAACAAGCTGGCAGATGCTAAGGGGATATGCATGTATGCAGAAATCCATGACCTCAGACTAGAAGCCTAAGGGGAGAGCATGTGAATGAAGGAGGACAAAGAGAGAGGAAGTGACATCTTGATGCAAGTACCTTGCCTGTCAGGTGGAGAGCACAGTATGTGCCTCCCTAAAAATAAACCATAAAATCACACAGAGGCAAGATGTATGGACAAGAGGGGAATTCCACCACCTGGCCAACCTCCTACTGGAGGTCACATTAAGCCCACAACTGAGCATCTGCAAGATTCTGGTTTGGCATTGCTGACAGGTTCATTATTGAGAAGGTAGAAGAAGAGGTCAGGGAACTTCATTTGAACTAACAGAAAGACAATTTTGTCACAGTTCCCAGAGCTAGAGAGCTAGATGGGACCTCAGAGGCCACCTAGGTCAAGCAGGTGAGGAAACTGAGGTCCAGAAGAATTAAGAGAGATGTCCAAGATGACCCAGATGTTTAGAAATAGAAGTGGGATTTAACCACAGACCCACTGGCTCCATATGTATCACTCTTGGCAGCTAGGATAAAGGGAATAAACTCTATTCCTGGAGTCAGGCAGACCTGAGTTCAAATCTGACATCAGACACTTCTTAGCTGTACAGCTTCTGGGCTAGTCATATCACCTTTACAGCCTCAGTTTCCTCAACTGTAGAATAGGGATAATAATACCACCTACCTCCCATGGTTATTGTGAGGATCAAAATGAGATAATAATTGTAAAGCATTTAGCACAGTGCCTGGCAACAGTAAGAACTATTTAAATATTATTATAACATTATTATTATTGACCATGACACTAGATTAGGTGCATCTGACTTGAGAGAAGAGACCATTTCTTCTTGATATTTGACTAGGAACGGAGGGGGAATGCAGACCACAGTGATCCATGTCCCTTGACTACAAGAAAGTAGATTAAAAACACGGAGATATGTTCTTGTTTACAGAGTTTCATACAAAATATGATTGAGGAGAGGGGAGAGATTCTGAAAAATGAGGCCCATGTGGAAGAAAATGGGGAAAATAAAGAAGCCAATGTGATTGCATATAAACCTCTGTACTGGACTCAGATTTTAGAAAAGGATCCATCGGATGAAGCATTCTCAATCAAGGACAAATCCCAAAGAGCAAGAATGAGGGCTTTTCTTTTTGTCTTTGTCTTCTCAGGTCCTGAGAGAGTTCCTTTGATAAATGCTTGCAGTATGGAACCTGTAACAATGGAGCCTGTTAAGAGGGTTAAGGCTCATTTGGCAATGAGTGCTGTGGCTGTGCCCAGATGGAGCTCAGACACTTCTCATTCCTATTCACAAGACAGTACCCAATATGCCTGGGCTGCTTGTCACCCAGTCCCTCTCTTTGCATTGCCACAGGGAGGGAGCTCAGACCCAGAACTGGCTAGCCCTCAGGTTACTCTGGCCTTCACCAAGTGTTTACACACCTGCTGGGGAACCACAGCAATGGTCCCTGCTAAACCACTTCTTTTAAGTAGGCTCTGAGATTCTCTTGAGTGAACAGCTGGCTCGCCAAGGTTTGAATACTCCACCCCATTCTCCAGCAGAAGCTCTCCCTCTCTTGTGTGCCCAGACTGACTCTCCCAACCATACTTTCCATCAACTCTTTCTTCTGACAATCACAACCTATTTCTCTCTCACACATTTGACCTCTACACTGGATCCTGGCATTCACTCTCATATTGAAAATCCTTAACACTCAGGGGCTGGCTTCTCTCATCACATCTAATGTTTTTCAATAGGTCTGGGGAATACTGAGAGCTCAGAACAGCTGTGCACCTCTGTGGGACGGGGCACCCAGCTGCTTCCCCCTGCCCCTTGCTGGCATCCTCAGTGTCTGACAATAACCCTGTCAAGAAGAAATTGCACACCAAGATGGGGCAGAAGGTATCGAGAGCATTTAGCTGCCTTAAATGAGTGAAAAACTCCAGACCCAGACTAATTATATCTCAAGGGGCTGTTAGAAATAGCATGTGTGATTGCTGATCCATTGCCAGTAATCTCTGAGAAATCATGGAAAATAGAAGAGATGACAGAAGACTCAGGAGAGGCAAGTTTTGTTCTAGTTTAGAAAAAGGGGGGAAAAGAACCTTGAAAACTCTAATGAGGCAGTGTGGTATAACAGACAATTGGCCTTCAAGACAGAAAGGCCTGGATACCACTCTCACCTCTGACACACGATGGCTCTGGCAAGTGGCTTAACTTCTCAGTGCTCTAAGCAATTCTCTAAGCAACAAGGTGCCAACCTGCATTGGTAGAGGATGTTTCCTCTCCTTGGAGTTCTCTGTAGCAAGAAAATTATATATCCCCTATCTAGAAAGTTACCAGTTTGTATAATACTCCAATACTTTTCTGGAACAGATAATAAATAACTTAAAGAGAATTTTTTAAAAAGGCTGTGATTACTAATAGCCAGCCTGGGTTCACTAAGAACAATTCATAAGTCATAAGAACAAGTCACCCACAGTCACCAATGACCTTAGTGCTATTGACTCCTCACTTACATTCAACCCACTTATAACATCACTTGGCATATCTTGTCATTCTAATCTCCATAGAAGTTCTTAGACAAGACCTTCTCTTTCCACTCACAAAGCCATTGCCCTGGTTCAGACCCTGATCGGTTTTCACTCAGATTATTGCAATGGTTTCCTAGTTGGTCTTCCTGTCTCCAATCTCTCTTCTACCCTCCACACAGTCGCAAAAGTATGACCTCCTACTGAATGAGCTCCAGAGGCTTCCTCTTCCCTTAAGATCCAGTAGAAACTCTTCTTTATGGTCACCTTGCCCCTTTCCACCTTTCCACTTGACTTACTCATGGCTTCTCTCCACCTCTATAGCTTGGCCATGTTGGCCTAATCATCCCACACAATGATCTGGCTCCCGTCTCTACCCCTTTGGATTGGATGCCTCCCATTCTTGGAATATACTCCCACCTCACCTCCACTCCTTGGAATCCCTGACTTCTCTCAACCTCAGATCAAGCCCCAGCTACTGTGGGAGGTCATTCTTGATCTCAAAAGTTTCACTTCCTCATCATCTAAGGTTACCTTGTCTTATATATTCCTAAATGTCTGTATATATGCATGTATGTATATATATTTATATGTATACATATATGTATGTGTTTATATATGTATGTGTATGTATATATACATTTATGTATGTATATATGTGTACATATATGTGTGTGTTGTCCCCTCTGTAGGAACATAAATTCTTTAAAAGAGGAGACTGTTCACTTTTGTCTTTGTATTCTGAGAGCTCAGCACAGTGCCTAGCACATAGTAAGCCCTTAAGAAATGCTGATTAATGTCAATCTATCTGCATTGAGTCTTGTACTAAAGTTGAAAAAGTCAAATGCAAAAGTACATGGTGGGGGGGAGCTCTAACTTTTAAGGGAAGAATATTAAAGTGGAGCAAAGAATTGGGCATCTTCTTGGTACACATTCAGGTAAAGTCAAGTCAAGTACATTAAGTCCAGTAGGTACCAACCAGCATGTCTCTGAGTCATTATAGTCTTGGAACTTACATAAGGTAGATGGTAGGGAAACATAGAAGGTTCTAGAGCAAAGAAATAATAGAGTGAGAAGAGGGAATTAGTAAGACAAATCTGGTAATGTTACACAGGCTAAGGAAAGGAGAGAGTTTATGATCAAGCTGACATATGTGGATGTCATATTGGTATCAGTGAGGATTGGAAGAAAGTTCTAGATAAGAGTGACATTTGGAAGGAAGGATTTAGAGGAATTAGGAGATGGCTAGAAATATCATCTGCCCTTAAGGAACTTACATACTATTGGAAGAAAGAACTGGTTGGTTTGTTGTTGTCCCTCTTCAAAGAGGACCAAAATGACATTACCACGACAAAGTGAAATTTCAGTGAGTCCAACTGTTGCTGATCAAACCAATATGAACTTGGAATGTTCTACCACAGATTGGGCACAGATAGTCCGTGTGAATATTTGGAGAGGATATCCCAAATTTGAACATCCTATGTTTCCTTTGTGCTGTCTCAATTCTGCTTTGCTCAAAGAGCACAGCACCCTTTCTGATGTGGACACACCATGCTGAGTGGTCCTGCATAAGTGTCTCCCAGGTTGCACAGTCAAATCCAAAGTTTTTGAGAGAGACCTTGAGAGTGTTCTTGTATCTCTTCTTCTGACCACCATGTGATCACCTGCCCAATGCAAGTTCTCCATAAAATAGTCTTTTTGCAAGCATACATTTGTATTCAAACTACATGGACAGTCCATCAGAGTTGCACTCTCTGAAGCATAGTTTGAATGCTTGGCAGTTCAGTTCGAGCAAGGACTTTAGCGTCTGGTACCTTATCATGTCAAGTGATCCTCAGAATCTTTCTAAGACAGTTCAAATGGAAGTGATTCAGTTTCCTAGTATGATGCTGGTAGACTGTCCATGTTTCACAGGCATACAACAATGAGGTCAGCACAACAGCTCTGTAGACCTTCAGTCTAGTAGTCAGTCTAATGCCTCTTCTCTTTCAGACTTTTCTTCGGAGCCTTCTAAACACTAAGCTAGCTCTGGCAATGCGTGCATCAACCTCATTGTCAATGTGTATATCCCTGGAAAGTACACTACCAAGGTAAATGAACTCATCCACAGCATTCAAAACTTCTCCACTTATTGTAACCAATGGTTCAATATATAGATGGTGTAGGGTCACTGATGGAGCACCTGTGTTTTCTTGGTGTTAATTGTTAGGCCAAAATTAGCACAGGCAGCAGAAAATTGATTCATACTTTGTTGTATCTCTGCTTCAGAGGCTGCACTGAGTGCACAATCATCTGCAAACAGAAAATCATGCACCAACACTCCCTCCACTTTGGTCTTGGCTTGTGGCCTTTTCAAACATCAGTGTGGTAGGTGACCTTGATGCCATGTTCATCCTCGCTGAAAGCATTTGACAACATGGTTGAAAACATCATGCTAAAAAGCATGGGAGCAAGCACACATCCCTGTTTTACTCCATTGGTGACTGGGAAGGCACGAGAGCTTTGTCCATTATCCAGAGCCCAGACAAACATGCCATCATGAAATTGACATACAATATTGATGAACTTCTCCAGGCAACCAAATTTTGACACAATTTTCCATAAGCCCTCAAGACTAACAGTGTCAAAAGCCTTGGTCAGATCTACAAACATCATGTACAGACCTCTGTTCTGCTTCTGGCATTTCTCCTGGAGTTGTTGGGCAGCAAGCACCATATCAACTGTTCCTCAGCCCTTTCTGAAGCCATACTGGCTCTCAAGTGTATGACCATTTTCCAAGTGAAGGATCAACCTATTAAGGAGGACTCTAGCAAGAACTTTGCCAGCAATGACTAAGATTCCCCTGTTTTTGTTGCAGGACAATCTATTCCCTTTACCTTTATAGAGATGGACAATGGAGGCATCCTTGAACTCCTGGGGGATAACCTCCTTTTGCCATATAACCTGGAAAATTTCAGTCAGCTTTTGTATGAGTAATGGTCCCCCTACCTTGTAAATCTCAGAAACGAGAACTCCACAGGATTTACCAGCAGGATAGTTCATCCACCTCTAAGAAGGCAACATTTAATTCCTTCAAAAGCAAAGTACAAACAAAACTTAGAGAGATTCATGAATCTTGGCTCAGTAAGAAGGCAGATGAAATTCAGTTTTATGCTGATAGTAACAATCCAAAGCACTTTTATGATTTCCTGAAAGCTATTTATGGACCAAAAACCTATGGTGCATCACAACTCCTCAGTGCTGATGGAGTCACTTATTAGTGATAAGGACATGATCCGTGAGAGATGAGCTGAACACTTCCATAGTGTTCTCAACAGACCATCATGAATCAATGCTGAGGCCATTGACCATTTACCTCAGATTGAAGTCAATCCCTCCTTAACTGAACTTCCAACTGAAGAAGAGGTTTTGAGGGCCATTAGTTTCCTTTCATGTGGCAAAACACCTGGTGCTGATTCGATTCCAGCTGGAAGAAAGAACTAAATGATATAAGTAAACACAAAAGGAGCCCAAAGTATTTTTGATGGAGTTCAGTAATGTCTCAGGGATATGTGAGGGAATGGGTGTATGAGAGAGAGAAGAGCTGATGAGATGGGGAGGGGATTGGCAGACATCTAAAAGTCAGAAGTGGGAACTAATCCCAAAAAGAAGCTGGAGAATGACAGATACAAGGAAGGGAATGGAGACTGTACCATATGAAGAGAACAGAAATGGAGACATTTAGGCTGGAGAAGAGAAACCCTGGGAGTGGTCAGATTGTTGGCTTCAAAGGTTTGAAAGGCTGTCATGGAGAAGAAGTAACTGATTTCAAATAGATTTCGGTTGGGTCATTACAGACATGGCTGGTGAACATATAGAAAGGAAAGTGTCCACATGACTTCATCAGGAATGGGTCACACCAGGCTAGCCTCATTTCCTTTTTTGGACAGCATAAATGGTTTGCTCTGGATACAGTTTACCTAGATTTCGGCAATGCTTCTGATTAAAAGTTATGGAAATATTGGTTATTTCTATTGTAGCACCACGTTATAATAAATAGCCCATTCAGGCTTAGGAGCCATATAAAGGCCTATCAGATTCATGTGATTGTCTTCTCTTCAGAGTTTATTTGCAATGACTTGTTATGAATTCAATCACAATTCTCTCACATCCCTAGTTAGGAAAATTCCTAACATTTAGGGAAAGGATGTGCTCAAATTTATCTCCAGGTAATCCTTGGGCTCTTTGTGATTGAAGCAAAATTCAGTTTACTGGAAATGTTTGTGTAATGATATAGCAGACTGTATGACAATCTCTGTGGAAAGGCAGGCACCAGGAGGGGAAGGTGGGAAAAGAGCTGACCCTGACCTTTTCTTGGGACTTCCCTCAGTCCTAGTCTTGTGTTCTGAGATACCTAAAGTGGTAATGATCCTCGTTGGTATCTTCCTTCTCTGGCCCAGCTTTTCCTACCTGCATTTCCCAAGGATACACTGGGATACTATGTTTGCTTCAACCACTCAAATGAGTCCTGGGCTTTCTCTGGTTCATTTATAGATAGTCCTTGAAGCATGGGTGCATCTCCTGGGGCTATCTAAACATGATTCTTGTACAATCTCAATAGAGTTCAAATGACTTTTCCACATTTAGTGTGATGCCTAGGAGTGAAAATGATTGATTAGGTATCTTATCCCTTTACATAAGCTAGGTGGGGTGGAGGAAATCAATCACCATCCTCTTACATTGCTATTAATATTGTCTTCAACATTTGGTTGGCCTCATCATTACTTTCGATGTTGGTTTGGTAGAAAAGGGTCCAGCACATGCTATTTTGCTGCTTTGTTCCTTTCTCATCATATTCTTTAGATGATCTCACAGAGATAACATTTCTGCTATTTGTAATTGAAAAAGAGTATTGGGATGTCAGCTCATCTTCCACAGACTCACTGAATAATTTCATATTATGATGATTGCACAAAGCCTTTTGAGGGAGTACGGTGGATGATTATGCACAGTATCACCTCAGAAAGCTGTGAGAGGCAGAGGAGAGCAAAAGCAGACTGCAGGAAGTTTGAGGAGACATCTGAGGAGCAAAGGCATCTCAAGGGCATTCAAGGCTGAACATGGAAAGAAGACGGCAAAGAAGGAAAATAGGGAAAGGAGCATAGCAATGATTGAGCAAACACATTTCTCCACCAAGTAATGTGGAACCACCACACTTGGACCCTTACAATCCAGTTTCCACAGAGATTACCAAGCAAATAAAATTGAACTAAAAAAAGAAAGACAGAGACAAGCCGGAGCCAAATTGGATTAACGTGTGCACACACACATGCATGCACACACACAGAGGTATATTGATCTCTACGTATATGAACATGCACATACATGTATAGATAAAAGTATAGACTATTTCTGTGCACATAAGCATAGATACACACTCAAATATGTATATATCTTCATATACATATACCCATATATACACATATGCATAAATGGGTGGTGCTCACCTCTGGATGGATACTTGTGTGGGATGATATATTTGGAAATGAGTATGATGTGAAAAAAATCAAACCAAGTAATGTAAATAAAATAGCATTTTCCCCCTAAAGTGATGCTGAAACGAAGAGTTCTTAGATGCCCTGAACAATTTTAAATTCTTTTCTCAAAGAGGGGAGGCAATGTGCTGTACTGGATAGAGAGTTGGTCTTAGAGCCAGGAAGATGGGTCCATCCTGCCTGTTTGGCCCTGGCCAAGTCATTTAAAATTTTAGGACTCTAAATAAGTCTCTAAGATGATAAATTTCAGAGAAGATGCTGACCTGAACTGGTGGAGGGAGTTTCCTCACTTGGGAGTTCCCCAAATGAATGCAAATCACTGATCCAGACCACCATTTTCAAGAATAAAAGAAAGAAATCAGTGATTTTTCAACTCAATTTCTATTGTTTTCATCTCTCTCCCCTCCCCGACTCCAAATCCGGCCAGCAAAGGGCCAGGCCCTTTGGACAGAGAGAATTTAAATAATTAAACTAGGGATTGTAATCTTCCTGCCTCTTTGGCTGCACAGATGGCGATCAATGAATAGAATCTAAAGTGAGAATTTTGATTTGAGGAACAACAGCTTTAAAAAAACAACAAACCAACAAAACACCCACTATCCAATCCTTCCCTTTGGAAGCTGCAAACAACGCTGGCAGCTGAGAGCGGCAGAGGGGGCCGAGTGGCGATCTTTTATTTCTAGCCCCTTTCCATATGAATCTGTCTCCCCAGCGCTGACCACCGAACAGCTTCCTTCTCCATCGAGCTGGATCATTAATTGAATTCCCTGCCAGGCTTACTTTCAGGACCCTGAGAGCCCAGAGCTAGGATTAGCGGCAGGGGTCCTCCTGGTTAATGTGATTAGAAATTATTTCGGCAGAGCTGAAAGTGTTTCATTATTCTCCTTTGTATAATTCAGGAGCGCTGTCAGAGCAGGGGTGCTGATGATGAGATGTTACTTCAGGACAGCCGACGGGGATGCTGAGAAAATCAACAAGATCTTGGCAATAAAACCTTGTGCCAGATATAGCCTGCATACAGACCCAGTGCACAGGACTTGAGAAATCAAAGGCTGTGTTCTCCCCACCAAGGCCAAACCAAGGGTGCTAAGGAAGCTCGAAAACCATTTAGAATCCAAGCTCAATCACTCACTACCCAGGTGACCTTAAGAAAATTGTGCAACCCCTCTGGGCTTCAGTTTCCCCATCAGTAAAATAGGATAACCCTTTAGGCAACTTGCAGCTCCAAATAAATCTTATGATCTATTTCCAGGCAGGACAAAGGTTCTGGGGGCTGCTTAAAGATTATTACTACTTCTGATAATAGTGGCTAACATACAGTATTTATTTACTATGTACCAGATGATTTGCAATTATGGTCTCATTTGATCCTCACCACAACCCTGAGAGGTAAGTGCTATGATTAGCCCCATTTTACAGTGGAGAAAACTGAGGTAAATAGAGGTTAAGTGACTCACCTAGGGTTACACAGCTAGAAAGTGCCTGAAGTGGGGTTTGAATTTAGATCTTCCTGCTTCCAGGTCCCTGCACTGGATCCACTGTTTCATCTAGCTGTCCTCTAGTGGCACTAACTTGATATCAAAAGAAGTCAGGTACTTACCATTTTGTTGTTTTCCTTTCATTATGTCCAACTCTTTGTCACCCAATTTGGGATTTTCTTGGCAAAGATACTGAAATGGTTGACTATTTCCTTCTCCAGCTCATTTTATAGATGAAGAGCTGAGGAAGACAGAGTTAAGTGAGTTGTCCAGGGTCACCCAACTAGGAAATGCCTGAGGCTGGATTTGAACTCAGGAAGAGGACTCTCTCTGAATCTAGGCCAGTTCTCTATCCACTGTACCATCCTGCTGCGTTACCCACAATGCCCATCCCACAACTTAAGTTATTCTGAAATTTAGTAAATTAATTCTGAGTGATTGCTGGTGGTATGCCATCTCTAGAACAAGCTTCCTCAGATCGTCCTAAGCAGACCTGAGTCTTTCTTCACTTCATTCTTTTCCCTCATTCATTCACAAGGCATTGTGGTTCTTGGGGAAGAGCCCTGAAACTTGGAAACAGGAGAGACCTAGGTGTGAATCCTGCCTCTGAAGCTTCCAAGTTGTATGATACTGGGCATATGACTTAATCTGCCTGCAATCATTTAGGCATCCAACACATAGCACAGTGTTTGGCTAAGGGCTGTTTCCCGGACCCTCCTGGCTTAAGAGTGATTATCAATAGTAACTGTTGCTGCTTCCCTCCCAGCCTGATGTAGTTATTTTTCTTTGCCTCATTAAAGGGGCCATCCCCTGACTACTTCTTAAACAGGCCTATTCACTGAATGGGTGTTACCTCGCCCTAAGTGAGTACCTTAGCAGGCTTTAGTCTAAAGGGGCCAAGGCCTCCCATCGCATCTTGGGCCATCTCCAGTCATCCTGATGAATATCTAGTCACTGGATCCAGATGGCTCCAGAGGAGAAGTGAGGCTGGTGACCTGCACAGCCCTCCCTCACTCAAAACAAAGTCAAGTGCAAGTTATGTCATTATTTCTCTGATGGCACGGTCTTCTTTGGCAATGAAGGATGAACACAACAACAGTGTTTGGCACATAGTAGGCACTTAATAGATGTTTATTGAGTGATTATTGTGTGCCAGTCCCTGTTTGAGGCCAGGAAAATACATAGCTTTTCTGACATCACTTTGCTCATCTGTAAAGCGGGCATAAAAACAGAGTATCTATCCCATGGATTTGTTGTGAGTAACATGCTTTATAAATCTTAGAGAGGCAATTCCATACATTAACACTTATTCCTCAATAAGAATGTTCCTCTGGTGTCTTATCACCAAATAGAGGAGAACTTGAATCTCAAAGTATCATACATCATAGAACTGAGATCTAGAAAGGACACTGGAGGCCATCAAGTCTAATCCTTCTCATTTTACAGATCAAGAACCTGAGGGACAGACCAGTTAAATAGCTTTCTGAGAGACAAAAGTCGTATGTATATGAGGAGATCTCTGTACTTTGCTCTTCATTCTACTTCTGAGATCTTTGCCTAAGGACCAATGAATGGATATACTACTGGTAGTAACTGGACCACATCAATATTGGCATTTTTGCTATAATAGAATCCAAAAGATATAATGAGATTGTAGTTAAAGAGAGATTAGCACATTGCTTGGTGGGCAGAAGGACTTAATAAATGATTGTGGGCTGACTGGGAGATAAATAAATGAGCTGGAACTGATTGTATCACATTCCCAAAGGTAATAAGAAATATAATTTCATGGGGCTGTAAACCACAGTGAAGAGAATTGTACCCTATTGGGTACAATTGGGTATTGCATTGGAATCAGAAGATCTGAATTTAATTCCCTGGTCCAGCTACTCTTTGGTTGTACAGCCAAGTAATACAATAGATAGTGTACTGGAACTGGAGTCAGGAAGGCCTTTGTTCAAATCTGGCCTCAGATACTTCCTAGTTCTGTGACCCTGGGCAAATCACTTAATGTCAGTTGAGTTCTTCCACTGAGTTGAATTTTTCAGCTGCAAAGTGGGGATCAAAATAGCACCTTCCTTCTGGGGTTGTTGTGAGGATCAGATGAGATAATCTTTGTAAAGCACTTAGCATAGTGCCTGGTACCTTAGTACCAGGTACTTAGTAAATGCTTGGTCCCTTCCCTTTCCCCAGCACTTGAACTTAACCTCTCTGGGCCTCCATTTCCTGTAAAATAAAAGGGTTGAATTAAGTAGCTTGTCAGGTGCCTTCCAACTTCAAATGCTTTCCTGGGATCTTTTTTTTTCTTTCTAAAAAAGAATTTATTGCTATCTTTTGTTTTTTTATAAGATCTTCATTTCTTTTTTTTAATTTCTTTTTATTTTTTTTAATTTTTTTATTTAACTTTTAACATTTATTTTCACAAAATTTTGGGTTACAAATTTTCTCCCCTTTTATCCCCTCCCCCCCCCATACCCAAGCATTCTAGTTGCCCCTGTGACCAATCTGCTCTCTCCTCTATTCTCCCTCCCTGACCTTGTCTCCATCTTCTCTTTTGTCCTGTAGGGCCAGATAGCTTTCTTAACCCCTTAACCTGTATTTCTTATTTCCCAGTGGTAAGAACATTACATTTGATCCTAACACTTTGAGTTCCAACTTCTTTAGCTCCCTCCCTCTCCACCCCTTCCCCTTGGAAGACAAGCAATTCAATATAGGCCAAATCTGTGTAGTTTTGCAAATGATTTCCATACTAGTTGTGTTGTATGGGACTAACTATATTTCCCTCCATCCTATCCTGTCCCCCATTACTTCTATTCTCTTAAGATCCTTTCCCTCCCCATGAGTGTCGGCCTCGGATTGCATTCTCCTCCCCATGCCCTCCCCTCCATCCTCCCCCCCACCCTTCTTGTGCCCCTGTCCCCCACTCTCCTGTATTATGAGATAGGTTTTCCTATCAAAATGAGTGTGCATTTTATTCTTTCCTTTAGTGGAATGTGATGAGAGTAGACCTCATGTTTTTCTCTTGCCTCCCCTCTTTATCCGTCCACTAATAAGTCTTTTGCTTGTCTCTTTTATGAGAGATAATTTGCCCCATTCAACTTCTCCCTTTCTCCTCCCAATATTTCTCTCTCACTGCTTGATTTCATTTTTTTTTAAGATATGATCCCATCCTCTTCAGATCACTCTGTGCACTCTGTCTCTATGTATGTGTGCGTGTGTGCATGTGTGTGTATGTACTCCCACCCAGTACCCAGATACTGAAATGTTTCAAGAGTTACAAATATTGTCTTTCCATGTAGGAATGTAAACAGTTCAACTTTAGTAAGTCCCTTATGACTTCTCTTTGCTGTTCACCTTTTCATGGTTCTCTTCATTCTTCTGTTAGAAAGTCAAATTTTCTTTCCAGCTCTGGTCTTTTCATCAAGAAAATTTGAAAATCCTCTATTTCATTGAAAGACCATTTTTTCTCCTGAAGTATTATACTCAGTTTTGCTGGGTAGGTGATTCTTGGTTTTAGTCCTAGTTCCTTTGACTTCTGGAATATCCTATTCCATTCCCTTCGATCCCTTAATGTAGAAGCTGCTAGATCTTGTGTTATCCTGATTGTATTTCCACAATACTTGAATTGTTTCTTTCTAGCTGCTTGCAATATTTTCTCCTTGACCTGGGAACTCTGGAATTTGGCCACAATGTTCCTAGGAGTTTCTCTTTTTGGATCTCTTTCAGGCGGTGTTCTGTGGATTCCTTGAATATTTATTTTGCCCTCTGGTTCTAGAATCTCAGAGCAGTTTTCCTTGATAATTTCATGAAAGATGATGTCTAGGCTCTTCTTTTGATCATGGTTTTCAGGTAGTCCCAGAATTTTTACATTGTCTCTCCTGATTCTATTTTCCAGGTCAGTTGTTTTTCCAATAAGATACTTCACATTATCTTCCATTTTTCGAATCTTCTCGCTATGTTCTGTGATATTTGTCTTTCTCATAAAGTCCTTAGCGTCCATCTGTACCATTCCAGTTTTGAAAGATCTATTTTCTTCAGTGAGCTTTTGAATCTCCTTTTCCATTTGGCTAATTCTGCTTTTGAAAGCATTCTTCTCCTCATTGGCTTTTTGAACCTCTTTTGCCAATTGAGTTAGGCTAGTTTTCAAGGTGTTAATTTCTTCACCATTTTTTTGGTTCTCCTTTAGCAGGGAGTTGATCTGCTTTTCATGCTTCTCTTTCATCCCTCTCATTTCTCTTCCCAGTTTTTCCTCCACCTCTCTAACTTGATTTTCAAAATTCTTTTTGAGCTCTTCCATGGCCTGAGCCCATTGGGTGGGCTGGGGCACAGAATCCTTGATTTCTGTGTCTTTGCCTGATGGTAAGCATTGTTCTTCCTCATCAGAAAGGAAGGGAGGAAGTGTCTTTTCTCCGAGAAAGTACCCTTCAATAGTTTTATTTCTTTTCCCTTTTCTGGGCATTCTCCCCAGCCAGTGGCTTGACCTCTGAATATTCTCCTCACACCCACCTCACCTCCTGGTCCTCCCAGCCAGCATTTGGGGACTGGGATTCAAATGCTGCTTCCCGCCTTAGGGCTTTTGGCAGGGGCAGGGCTGCTATTCAGTGTGGGAATTAAGTTCAGATGGTCAGGTCAGGGCAGGGCCGCCTCTCAGGCACCGTTCCCTGGGGGGGGGGGGGGGGGTTTATGCACAGACCTTCCACAATGGATCCAGGATCCCGCCCGCTTGGGGAGCCCCTGTCTGCAGCCGCCTCTCAGCTTCTATCTCCTGGGGGGGCCCGAGCCATGGGGACACCCCACTCCCCTCTCGACCCGCCAAAGAGACTCTCTCACCGACCCTCGTCACCTGTGGGTGGGGGGGCTTGTGCCGCCGCTGGATATCCCATCCCTGAAGCCTGCTCGGATCTGTACCTCTCGGAGCCCCAGCTGCCGCAGGTCTGGACTGGGCTCTGCGTCTGCAGCGCAACGGACCTTTTGCGAGAGGTTTGCAGGTCCCTCTGTGGGTGGAGGGACCCACGTGGCTGCTGGAGATCCCGTCTCTGTAGCCTGTTCGGATCTTTTCCTCATGGTGTCACGGCCGCTGCAGGGCTGCCCTCTGCTCCCAGTCCCGGCGCCCAGTCCACAGCACGAAGGACCCCCCGCGAGAGGTTTGCAGGTCTCTCCGGAACAGAAATCTCCCTCGCTCCAATATTCCGTGGCCTCTGGGTGCAGAATTCGCCATGAGTTACTCCCCTCTAGCCGTTCTGTGGGTTGTGGGTTCGGAGCTATGTGTATGTGCGTCTTTCTACTCTGCCATCTTGGCTCCACCTCTTCATTTCTTAATATATACCGCTTCCTTCTCCAACCCAGAAAGTCATGCCTTAGAACAAATATTTTTAAAAAGAGAGAAAAGAAAAAGTAGCTCAGGAAAACCAACCAACACATCAACTGAGTCAAGCATCATATGTGTTGCACACGTTCAATAAACTACCTCTGCAAATAACAAGCGAACTCACCAAACTCACATCTGCTGCAGGCAGTGATGAAATAAACATTCTCCAAAGAAATTGGCAGAATCCCCTAAGTCATGTCGACTTGAATGTCAAGGTGGGCTTGACAGAAGATGTCAACAGATGTTGGAAATGTGGCTCAGATTTAAGAAGGAAGGTGGCCTGTGGCTTGGAGATCACTCTAAAGTCAGGCGTAAGGTTAGATGAATCTTCAAAACAGAGTTAGGAAACACTGATGAAAAGCAAACAATAATAACAACAAAATACTAATAGAAAGTGTTTCTCTAGTGCTCTTAATCTCATTTTATCCTCACAGCATTGCTGGGAGGTGAGTGTTATGTCCTCATTTTACAGATGAGTCTTATCATTAAAAGTTAAATTTATTTTGTCTTAGAAGACAAAAGAAGGCTAGATACTGATGTGAAAATTATTTCAGAATCTACTGTATGCGTGAGATTAGACCATCCGCCACTGATGGCACAGGGCTAAATCTCTCTTGGATTAGATGAGAAGCTCATGGGGAGAAGCAAATACTGTAAATAACTCCCATGGCTTAAATCTCACCTATTCAAACAGTGGGAAGTAGAAAAAGGCAAAAATATTTGCCTTATTTATCACCATTTTCTACCATGGCTTAAGTGGCATAAAGCACACATCATAATGAAGAGGCCAAGAGATTCCAGAAACCCCCTTCATTTGCTTGCCAGATAGAGTGACAAACTGGTAAATGGTAAGGGTTGTTGTTAGTATAAAATGATTTACTGTGGACCAGACTTAGGATTTCCATGGTATAGGGAGTTCCCAGGGAGAAAACCATTCTAGTCGTAGAAGTCAGTCCCTGTTCTGAAATTTAGTCTTAGAGAGTTGCTTTGAGAGGTTAAGTGATCTAACCAGGATAACACAATATAAAAATATAACATAATTATTATATTTTAGAGGCAGGACTCAAAGTCAGGTCTTTCTGATTCCCAAGGTGGCTGTGTATCCACTTACTTGTAAAGCACCATGAGAGAAGATGGTGAAGTATTTTGAGTAATGGTATCTCACAAAATAGTAAAAAGCAGTAGAGAGAGCAGGCCCATGACCTCCCTTCCTTCATTCAATAAATATTGTGTTTATTATGCCTGAGGCTTAGCAGTTGAGGGGGAGAGCTGAGTACAGAAGAACAGAGATACGGTTTAGTGTGGAGGGTTCAAACTCACTGGCAAAAGTTTCAAATATAGCCTGAACCAGAATGAAATATAATTGGGGATTGTTTAACAAAATAAAGAATGTGACATAAATAATGTTAATTTGTGGTTTTCTCTGTCAATATGGATCCATTTCTATTTGGGTTTGACACCACTGGAGAGAATCAACCTTGGAATGAGGAAGACCTGGAGTTAATCTTGTCTCTGATTCACCCTGACTGTGTCACCCTATGCAAGCGTGTGACTTCTCAGTCTCTCTGTAAATTGGAGAACAGAACTTTATCTTCATTGGTGCAATTTACTTACCAAAAGTTTCTTGTACCAGTAAAAACCACAGGTCCATCTCCCAACCATGCCAGGTTTTTTATTATAATTTTCCTTATATCATACATAGATATATTATTATAATTATACAGTAAGCCCATATTTTACTGTAGTTATAATGTAAACTTCTTAGGAGCAAGAATTCTTTTGGTCATTGTCTCTGTATCCTTCATGCCTAGGACAGTGACTGTCATATAGTTGGCTCTTAATAAATGTTGTCTGTTTATTTATTCATTGCCTGCATATGCCCCCTCTGTCAGATAAGTGCCATGAACATGAGAACCTGTCTTAGTTAAACTCGGCACATTTCCAGGGTCTAGCACAGAACTTTGCAAACAGTATGTTCTTCTGAAACATTTGAGATTTATTGGAATTGTTGTGAAATTGAGTCTGAGTTGGAAACATCCTTAAAGGTCATTTTGGCTTTAGCCAGAGCTATAACAAGGGTAAGGTGAATAACATGTTTGACTCAGGCACATAAAACTGAGGAGGCAGAAAAACCATAAAGTACAGATCTGCTGTCCTAAAGCGGCACCTCATACTGTGTGTGTGTGTGTGTGTGTGTGTGTGTGTGTGTGTGTGTGTGTGTGTGTGAGAGAGAGAGAGAGAGACAGAGAGACAGAGAGAGAGACAGAGACAGAGAGAGACAGAGACAGAGAGAGACAGAGAGAAGGAGGGAAGAAGGGAAGGAGGGAGAGAGAGAGGAGAACAGAGAGAGACAGAGACAGAGATTTTAGATTCCCTCTTTGGGATCAAAATGGTATTGCCTAAAATACATTTTTTTTCCAAGGTGAGGGAAGAGTCATGGTGTATCCTCACACCCAGCCTCTGACTTTTCTACAGTCATGATATTCAAGACAAATAGAATGCCAATGGTTTCTCTGATCATTCATCAGACCTTGCCTATATCCCGATTTGCAACTTCAAGATAGAAGTATCTCCTTGGCCCAGTGCTAATCCCTTATGTCACCTGCTTCCCTGTGGGGCAGGTAGTTCTTCAAAACCTTCCCTGCAACAAGAAATAATAATGAAGACCGCATCTTGGCAACCTCAGCTCATCACTAATCTGCCCGTTGCCATGCCATTACTCAGTAACCCAACCCCAGGCTCTGGTTGCCGCTGTGCAGCTGGAGTCCGCAGAGCACTCTGGAGAGCTCAGAATGTAGAGGATCAGCTTGGAGAACAGAACCGCATTGAAGGAGAGGGGAGCACACTGACATCAGTGGTCTTTTGCTGTGCTGGGAGTCTAAAATTCTGGCATTTTAGAACAGAGAGAAATCTATGGCTGATATGACAGGGTAGGAAGCATCGTATTTTGGCAGAAAACTAGAAACTTACAGAGAAAGCTTTCCTGAAAGTCTGCAGACTGTACTTACAACATTAGAAGGGTATTTTCCCCTTTCTTTATGATACTTTTGGGATTTGTGGTCTCATCCCTGTGGGTGCTTTATTCAACACTGCAGATTACCTACAGTTCCATCCATGTCTTCTCAACCCATATTATTCTTGTGAAGGCACATGATGACACTGTAGATAAAGGGTCAGCCTTGAAGTCAGGAAGACCCGGGTCCAAATCTGCCTTTTGATGTGTGACCACAAGTAAACCACTTAATACCGGATTTGAAGTCTAAAAACCTGCCTTCAAATCCCACCTCTGATACCTTGGCTGTACAGTCCTGGGGAGATTAACCTCTGAGCTTCAGTACCTTCCTCTGTGAGATGGGGGCTTGCACTAGACAATAATAGCTAACATTTCTATAGAGCTTGAAGGTTTGCAAAGCACTATACAGCCCCACCTCTCTTCTTCCCTCTCTTCATCCCTCCCTCCCTCCCCTTCTCCCCTCTGTTTCTTTCTCTCTCTTGCTCTCTTCCTCCCTCTTCCCTCTCTCCCTTCTCTCCTTCTCCCCCTCCCCATTCCCCATCCTTCTTTCTCTCACTCTCCCCTCTTTTTCTCATTTGATCACTAAGGTCTCTCCCATCTCCAAATCTATGATCTTCCAGTGCCCCCAAATAACTCTCTAAGACTATCAGAGTTGTCACTCTGCAGGAGTGCAGTGAGTTTCTGCATCATGAACTCCTAATGAAATAATAATTCTGAACCAAAACCAAACAAATAAAGGATTCTTCCCAGAGTTATAAAGCCACAGACTTTGAGAGTTGGAAGGGTCCTCTGTGTCCATCCAGTTCATCCCATAAATGAGAAGAATCTTTCTCCATAAGCTTCCTTTTATCCTTGAGCTTTCAAAGTAGCATTGGCCGCTTCAACAAGACCTGGTGATCCTTGAAGGCTCTACATATCTCACCCTTGCCTATTGGTTCCTGCTTGACCTCTATCCTAGAATCAGGAAGAAGGGTGGGCCTGGCTCCCTACAACTGCTGCTTACAGACATTTTCTCACCAGACTTGAATGTCTTTTCTTTGTTTTCAGGTCCATACATACCTACCGTTCTCTTTCCATTCTTATTGCTTTTATCCAATGGTCGGAGCATTCTCCACTCTCTTTCCAAAAATCCAACATCTAGCTCACATGCTTCATTTCCACCCTCTGCCATCATCCTCAAGGATTTCAAAATCATATTGATGAACTCTCTATCAATAAGACCACATAAATCCTCCATCACATCAGTGCCAATGGTTTCCTTCTCCCCTTTTCAGCTATATACCAATAACAGCTTACCTTTATTATCTCTCAGAATGCATCATCACCAAGTTCTGAGACTCTGAGACTGAACTCCTGTCATTCCACCTCTCTTCCTGTTAGAGAGCTAGGGTAGTGACTTGCCCAAGGTTATAGGTACTAAGTAAAAGAGACAGGGTTTGAACTTATGTCCTCTTCCTCCAGCCAGTGCTCTGCACAGTAAACAGAGCTTCTTTCCTTAAAACTGAAGCCAAGAGAAGTTTAATGAACTGCCTTGGGATAGCTAGCTAGTAAACATCCAGGGCAAGATTTGAATTCAGGTCTCTCTGACTCCTTGTTTAAGATTCTACCTTTTCCTATCTATTGAGCTGGGAGTACAATGATAATAATGAACTAGTGTTTGCCCTCAAGGAGTTTATATTCTATTGAGAAGATACTGCTTGCATATATGAGTCTATACAAAGTAACCTCTTTGCAACTTTCACCACTATTGACCATTCTCTATTCATAGTCTTTTCTTCTTTGTCTTCTGAGATATCATTTTCTTCTGGTTCTTCTCCTACCTCTCTAACTACTTCTCCACATCCTTTGACCTCCTTCTCTGACAAACACTTTGATGCAGTCCTGCCTAGGAGATCCTCCTCTCTCTTCTGTCTATACTTACTTGCTTCTAGACTTCCATATCTTCAACTCCATTTTGATAAAAATGACTCCCCCTTGTTTTAGACTCTTCATCCATCTCTCGCTCTCTTGGCAGAGTTGCTCTTTGTTCAAGGCAAATAGGCAGATACACTAGTGCCCTGTTTGTGGCAACATGAATTGGTGCAGTTATTCTGGAAAGCAATTTGGAACTATTCCCCCAAAAGCCATTGAACTAAGCACATCCTTTGACTCCAGTTATCTCTCTATCTCAAAGATATTAAAAAAGAAGAGTCTACATGTAAAAAGTATATGCAACAGCTCTTTTAGTGGCAGCAAAGAACTGAGGGAGTGCCTAGCAATTTGGACATGACTGCAGAAATTATGGTAAATGAATGCTATGAAATACCATAGCGCTAGAAAAAGTGACCAAGGTGACCAATTCAGAAAAACTTTGAAAGACTTATATGAGATGATGCAAAGTGAAGTGAACAGAGCCAGGAGAACAATATATCTAACAGCAATGGCACTGGAAAGACACACCACTGTGAAAGACTTAGGAACTTTGATGAACCCAATGACCAACCATGCTTCCAGAGGACATGCCATCCACCTTCAGATTCCCTAGAGAGAAAATGACCTCAAAATGAAGACTGAGGCTTTTGTGGGGGACCATGGCTAACACAAACATTTATTTTTCTTGACTTTACATATTTGGCTTTTCTTTCTTTCTCAATGGGGAGGAGGTCTAAGAGAAAGGAAAATACGACTAAAAATACTTAAATAAATTAAAAAAGCAACCTCTGATAGCCCCTTGAGTGGCTGTGATGAACCTGATTTACTTTTCTTTTTCACTCTTTCCTTCAGTCTTTTCATCAATTCCTATAGATTGAATAATCCTTTGTGAGTAGATGACTTCTACGTTTCCATACTCCACCTCTGCTTCTCTCCCATCTGCCCGCTGGACATCTTCACCTGAATTTCCAGAATCATTTTAAACTTGATGCATCCAAATTTATTCCCTTCACTTCAAATCTGTACCTCCTTCAACCTCCCCTGTTACTCTTGAGGATCCTACCACCCATCTAGGCATGCAGGGTTTACAAATGTACATTCATCCTAGAATCTCTTCTCTTCTTCACCCTCATACTGAGAAGTCACCAAGTCTAACTGATTCTACCTCTACAACCTTACCTGAATCTGTCCCCTTCCTTCCACCCACAAGGCAACTAACTATCATGTTCTACACCCTTGTCATCATCTGCCTAGATTATTACAACCATTTCTTAATTTGGGTTTTCTTGCCTCAAGTCTTTTTGTTTTCCAATTCCCTTTGTACACAGCTGCCAAAATAGTGTTTCTGTAGCACTTGGGACACATCGCTCCCTTGGTTACTCCAGGGAGAAGCTGTGCTGGAGGTCAGCATTCATTGAAAACTGTAGTTCATAAGCCCCTCCCAATACATACACTTTTACCCATTGTGATGAGGACAGAATTCAAAGAAAAGACATTTAATGAAATAGAACAGTAAGAAAGGTCACAGTAGAATGTTCTTCCTTTAAGCCTGAAGTATACTCTTCCACAAATGGATGTACCATCAGTGGAAAGTACAGCCACCTACAGAGACCAGCATGAGCATTTCACCTGTAAGGAGTGCCAGAGAATGAAAAGGGAGGCAACTCATGTTAAATCTCACTGCCGATGCATGTTGGTGATGTAATTGTACGCTCCTGCTGAGTTAAAAGTCTGCTGAGATGTTCTCAAATATCTCACTTATTTATCATGTGACTGACTCACCTCCTTCTGTGGTCCTCTTTTATGTCTGCTACGCTGCTATTACATTCAAGCCATCACTGGTGATACCTTGGAGCTAACCCAAAGGTGGCATTCATTGTCCATTGTACCTTGTGTTACCCATAAGTTGAAAAGAGTTTTGTTTATCCCTTCTGGTTTTATATCATACTCATTCCTAGAAATCATTATATTATTAATTTTGTCTTTTTAATGACTTTTTAAATATTTATAATATTAACAAGGATTCACATATTGCCTTAAAATTAGTAAAACGATTTATAGATCTTGTCTCATCTGAGCCTCAGGATAAACTAGGAGGTGAGTGCTACAGCTGTTATTTTTTCCATTTTGCAGATGTGGCAAACAGGTTTCAGAGACAGGAAGTGATTTTTCCATGAGTCACACAACTAGAAAGTGATGGGGGTAGAATTTGAACCCAGGTCTTCCTGACTCCAGGTCTAGTGTTCTGCCCCATAAGCTAGACCTGCCTCTCCTCCCAGTAAATCGGTCAGTGAAATTATTTCTCTTTCCAAACTACACAATCTAATTGGTGATTCTTTTCTTTTATGTGACTGATATATGCAGTCCCTGAACAAACAGCTTGTTGAAAGGTGAATTTGGTCATATATAGGGTTGTTTTGTTTGCTTTCTCACAATGACCTGGCTTCTCCAAGATCTGGGGGGTGCCCTGTCTAATGGGATTTGAGGCCTGAAAAAACAATGTTGGGAGAGTAGTCTTGGGGATGGTCCCAATCCTTGTAAATGGAGCCCAAAACCAGGGTGAATAGACTGTCTGTACAGACAAACACAAGACTTTTGACAACTGCCTAACATAAGGAAAGTGGCCAGGGACAGATAGTTGGTATCTTCCAACCCCTCCACCTCCCACCCCACACACATGAGGCTGGCCAGCAGGTTTGTAGGGTAAGGTTGAGGGTGAAGAGATAGGTTGCTTGAAGTTCAGTTCAAGCTCAGTCATTTTTCAGTTGTGCCTGACTCTTCATGACCCTATTTGGGGTTTTCTTGGCCAAGATATTGGAGTGGTTTGCCACTTCCTTCTTCAGCTCATTTTACAGATGGGGAAATTGAGGCAAACAGTTAAGAGTAAGTCCGAGTCATCTGAGCTTCAAGGATATCTTTCTAGTCACACATTACATAGTCTATACAAAATATATTCCATATAGAGGCAAAGCAATATGGGGGGAGAGGCCTAAGTGTCTGGGGATTCAGGAAAGGCTCATGTAGGAGTGGCCCTTTAATAGAGATTTGAGGGAGCCCAGGGGTTCTAGAAGTTGGAGGGAAGGAGGAAGTCATCTGTGCAAAGGCATGGAGGTGGATGATAGAATATTGCAAGTGAGTAAAAGGGCTGGTTTGTCTGAAGCCTAGAGTTTATAATGGAAGGTGATGCTAAGAAATCCAGAAAGGCAGCATGAAGACAAATTGTAAAGGACTTTCAGTGCCAAACAGGTGCTTTGTTTTGATCCTGGGAGCAATCAGGAGCCATCAGAGGTTACTGAGTAACAGGGGAGATGCTGTTTCAGGTCCACCCCATACCTAACACATTATGGGATCAAGGAAGACTCACAGTTCACATGGGAACAGTATTTCAGCTGTCCTTGCCACCAGTAAACAGAGCTGTGGAGGAGAGAGCCTTTCCATTTGGGGAAAGGAGAAGAATGAGGGAGGCCTGAGGAGGCAGTCAATGGAGTACTTGTACCAACTGTGTTGGGGGAGAGTGTGGTGTGATCCAGGGAGCCTGGGAATCTGGACATTCTGGGCCAGTAAAGGTGGCTATAGCTGTTACCTGTGCCCTGTTTTCATGTTTTCCAGTCCTGTGAAGGTCAACTCTCCAAGCCCCCAATCCTACTGGATTTCCATTTTGCTGGTACTGAAATGGGGGCCAGGAATGGGGACAGAAGACAATAAGAAGAGATGGGCTAGAGGCCAGGGAGAATGGTGAGGGAAATGAGCCAGGAAGGTCAAGGGTCTCTCTGAATTGAAAGGATTTTTACTGAAAGGATTAGGGGATGTTGAGCTGGAGGGGACCTTAGAGGCCATCTGGTCCAATCACTCATTTTCTAGATGAAGAAGCAGCCAGAGAGAGGGAATGACTAATCCAAGGTCACACAAGTGCCACATAGCAAATTTGGAATTCAAAGCCAGATCTTCTAACTCCAAAGCTGGGGTTCTTTGCATGACGTCATGACATCTCCCCTACCCTACTTGATTTAGCCTCTTGGGTTAAATATAAACGCCTCAGTCTGGGACTTAAAGCTCTCCATCATTTGACTTCCAGCTCCCTTTTCCATTTTATTCCATATTCCCACCCTTCAAGCATTCACCATTCTAATCAAACTGGCCACCTGGTTGTGGTCTGTAGACAATCAAGGTCATCCCATGGCCCATGTGTGAAGCCATCCTTTTAAATTCTGATCAAACTGGTTCAGACACTGGGTGTATTGAGGATGAGCTGAGTGTACTGTGACTCAATACCGAAGGATGTGGGGGCTTTGGACCAACAAAGCCATGTCCTCATTGGCTACAGTTTCATGCTCTGTGTCTTGTTTCAGCTCACCTAAGTGACAGATGGTGCTTCTGTCACTGAGGTGACTGTAGAAGTATGGGTGGCATACTGTACCTCCATCCCAGCCACTTCCACAGGGAGCATCGCTTCAGTCTGTTAGGCAAGCTTATACCTGAGCTGTGGCTTACCATTTTTGGTTCTTGAACAGATGACTGAACATTTTTGAAGTAGAAATGTCCAGACTTGGAGGTGACCTCCTAGATTGTGGGGCCTCAAAAGGACAACTGAACATAAGCAAGGGAAGCTTCTGCATTGGAGAAAATGATGATGGAGAGGAAGAGCCCATGCCTCTGACCTGATTGGCTTCACCTGGGATGGGAGGGTGGATGGAAAGGGAAAGAGTGCAGGGTCAAGTGCTTCCTCAGCACACCTGCAAACTGCCTCATGTTTAGTTGGGTTTAAAGATCAACCTTCTGGCACAAGAAAACAATAATTGGTACTAAAATTACTTTGTGTTTCTAAACTTTTAAAAATCCAAGTTTTTGAATATTTGGAGCTTAGCATTGCTTTTCTGGCTAAGAAATACTTTGGTTTTTCCATATTGTACAACGAGGACCATTTTGCTTCAACCCTGCCCCTTCCCTCTGTTCCATTCCCTTCTCTCCCTGGATAATCTAGGCAAGAGGCACAATCTAAACTTGTGATGATGGTGGTGAGTTGATGAATCAAAGGGTCTGAGAAAATAAAATCTGGAAGTTATCCTCTCTGTTAGAGGCCAGGTTCCCCTAGGATGGGGGATAAACCCAGTTCAGATCATGCACATGGGTCCAGAAACAAGAGGGATCCTTTTGGGAGAGAGGGTGGGCACAATGCCGTGTCCCCTTGAGCTCAGGAGTCTAAAATGTTAGATGCATGATCTCTATGCCTTTGTCTTCCTACCTCTTCTGCCTGGAATTCCCTCCTCCTCTCTGCCTTTTAGGATAGATGACTTTCTTCCAAGCATACCTCAGGGGGCCACTGCTATAAAAGGCTTTACCTTAATTCACCAAATGTGAGTTCTGTCTCCTTTTTCAGATCACGTCCTCTAACTTTGTAAGCCCTTTGAATTCACTGATCTGTATATGTGCTATAGCTTCTAAGTAGAGGATAAGCTTTCCAGGGACAGAAGCGATACACATTTTTATTTTTACATCCTTGGAACCCAGCAGAGTAGCATCCTTATTAAAGGTTTGCTAGATTGTGTTGCATGGTACTAATCACCATGCTCCTTTTTCTGGGATCTCTATTAACCCCCAGGGCCCCTGTTGCTTGCAAAAATTTGATATTTGGCTTACAAAGGCCACTTCAGAAGAACTGATTCATCAACATGAGCCAGACTTTTCCAAATTCCCAAAGGTGATATTTTCAGTAGACTTGGGCTCATTACAAGCCCAGATGGCCAACCTGTATGAGGCTCCTGCTGAAGAGACCAAGAGGATTTTGCACAGAATGCACCTCAAACAGAACCTGGAAGCAAATGTGAGCCCAACATTTCCCAAAGGCTAAACAAAAACCAAACCAACCTCTGGAGCATCACATGGCAGTCCTTGAACAGGTGGAGAAAAAAACCCATCTTTCTATGGCCTTGAATCCTCATGACTTTACAAAAGAAGAAAGTATTGACTTCATAGAATCACATGACCTCTTTGGAGGCCTTCCAGTTCAACATATTCTTTTTTTTTTTTTTACAGAGCAGGAAACTGAGCCCTTTAGAGGAGAAATTCACATGTCTAAAGTCAGAGGAGGAAGGAGGAGGAGGATGAGAAGGAAGAAGGAGAAGGAGGAGGAGAGAAGAAAGAAAAGAGAAGAAAATGCCCTTCTGCAACAAAGGGAGGGATATTCATATAACAGAATTTATGAGAAATTCAGATGAGGCTGAGCTCATTTCATGTAGTCTAGGAACTAGTGAGAGGGAGCCCAGAGCAGGTATATCAGGTAATGTTAAATGAATAACACATGGAAAGCACTGGAGTGTTTGATTCCACTCTCTAACAGGTTCACTCTCGATCTGGTCAGACAGGATGGACAGGAAGACAGCTTCAGAGGGGTTAATAAGATAACATTATTCTAATCTATTCTCCTCAAGAGGGTTTGCTGATAATGGAAGCACCTACAGCTTTCCTAATCACCCTTCTTGCAGGTGCCAGTGAGAAGGGTGGGGCAACTACCCTTACATTTCAGTGGGGTCAGTCAAGACAGGTACAGCATTCCAACTTGTGCACTCTCCCAAATCCCCTCAATGGGGGTTGGTTGAGCCAGGTTCATGCATTCCTCCATGCAATACCCAAATCCCAAATGGGTTCCCCACTTACTGACCAGTGTCCACTTGCTTTATAGGGGAACAGACAAAGAACGCATATTGCCAACAATAGCCTCACAAGTTTACATTATCTCACTGTTACATCTCACTGCACAGTCACCGTGGATATCTGCAATGTTAAGCACAAATATTTATATAATTTATCATTATATAATGCTACACAAGCATGGTGGAGGTGTTTACCTGAACCTGGGAAATATTATCTAACACCTGGAAACTAGAGATTATTATAGCTGTGGATCCTTGAAACTATCCCCTAAAAAGAATCACAAAATTGTCCTTACCTATAGGTACTTAATCCTACATTTCCTGTTCCATTTGAGGTTGAGGATCAGGACAGAGAGTAAAAGGTCTATAGAATGTTACCCATAGGAAGGGCCTTGGAGGACATGGAGATGGATCTCTTCATTTGACAAAAGAAGAAACTGAGGCCCAGATAGGGAAAAGACCTTGTCCAGGGTCCCACACATGGCATCTGCAGCCACAGCATCTCTCAAATATGCCCAGATTCGAGGGAGAGAGTGCTGGCTACTGGCTCTTTGAGAGTGCAAGGGAACTTTACTCTCTTGACTTTCTTTGAGAGATGAAAATGGCAAACAGAGACCCCTATGCTCCCTTGTTCAGCTTTCTGTCCATGCTGCTCAGATACATTTTCCTCACAGTAAATGCTGGCTCTGCCTAGCCCCTGCCCAGCTGGTCAGTCAACAAGCATCCAGGAAGTTTTTATGATATGCCTGGCACTGTATTAAATGCTAGGGATAGAAAGGAAGAGCCAAACAACTGAAGCTATTTCAAGGAAATGGGAATGAGAAATTACAATGCAAAATGTGTGAAAAAAAAAGATATGAGATTTTGCTAAGGCCTTTATTAATCAGTTAACTTTTTTGTTAACAAGAAAGAAAGCCTGTGAGGTCCCTCATGGCCCATGTAATGCAGCAGCTGCAGAGTTTCCATAATGGCAGACGTGATGGATTTAAAGTTGGATGTGAATTCTAGTCTGAGCTCGGTCTGTTAGCTGTGTGCCTTGGAATGACTCAGGGGATGGATAACTCACTTAGCCAAAATGAGGTGGTCAGCCAGATGAGCCAAAGATCTCCACAGTTCTAAGCATTGCAAGCCCAAGAACAACAGCTATATGGGGGCTTCCTACAGAGGAGGGATTAGCCTAATTCTGCTTGGCCTCAAGGGGCAGAACCAGGCCCAATGGGTGGAAAGTACAAAAGGATAATTTTACTGCATTTCAGGAAAAGCTTCCGAACAAATAGTTGTTCCAAAGAGAAATGGGCTTCCTGGAGAGGTGGGGGCTCTCCCTCCTTGGAAACTTTCAAGCCCAGGCTAGACAATAGCTGATTAGGGGATTCTTGTCCACATATGGGGCAGCCTCAATGGCCCACGGAGGTCCTTTGTGACTCTAAAGATTAGTGATTCTGAGCTTCTCATGGGAACACATTTGTAGGAAGAGTTCACCCCAGAATTTCTTAATTCAAGCAAGAGATAGAAACTCACTCAGTTCTAGCCAGTTCTTAAGTGTGTTATTTTATGAATCAATGTTTGGTAAGAAAACTAAAGATCTTTCTAGCAATTCCCAAAACTCAGATTTCCTGAAATGTCTTTTAAAATTCCAAACCTCTTAGTTTTTACTTTCATATATCACAATTTTTATTAACAGGTCAACATAAAAAATTTAGGCTTAGTTTTGTCTTTCTAAAAATCATTTGAATTTCAAAATAGGAACTGTGCCATCTCAAGAATCTTCATTCTATAATGAAATTAAAAATAAGACAAGATGAGCTATAGTCTACTGGTTCTTAAAAAAGAAATGAGACAGGTATGATGGTGTGTTGGGGAAAATGCCTATCAGCGAAATAATGTGTTCAGGGCCCTTGGAAGCCACTCAGTCCAGTGGTTTAAAATTAAACTTAAGCCTTTCTGGTTTTTGTCATATGTAATTGACAAAAAATGAATTTCTGGCATGAATAAAGGAAAAGACCCAAAAGCTATTTTGGGACATGAAATGAATCTTCTTAAAAACATTTTATGAAAATTACTAAATTAGAAATATGCATATTGAAGTAATATATCTGGAGGTTTAACGGGACATAAACTATGTTCAGGTTTTGGAAAAATCCAAGACATTTGAAAAATGTCACATGTCACAGAATATATGCATTAGCAACCTCACTTATCCAGAATTCACCAATCTGAAAAGTTCAGCTTCCATCCCCTCAAGCTATCTTACAGCTCTCTTCACATTTACAAACAAACTCCTGGAAAATGCTGTCTATATTAAGGTGCTTACACTGCCTCTAAGTTCAAATCCAACCTCAGACACTTAGTAGCTATCAGACCTTAGGCAAACCCTGTTTGCCTCAGTTTCCTCATCTGTAAAGTAAACTGGAGAAAGAAATGGCTAACTGCTCTAATATCTTTGCCACTAAAACCCCAAATGAGATCACAAAGAGTTGGACGTGACTGAAATGGTTGAACAACAGCAGTGGTGACAACAATGCTGCTTCTCTCACTCTTCAAAGCCTTGCAATTTAGCTCCTTACCCCAACCCCTCTTTTGCCACTCTACTGAAATGGTGCTGTCCAAGGTCTAGACAGTAAGCAGCAGCATAGTGCCATGATGTCAGTCTGGGACAAGTTGAGTTTGAGGATACACCTCCATGGAGCTGCCTTTGAGCCATGGTGAAATTATTGTTGGGACACACCACATAAAAGAGCAGATGTACCTGTAATACACCTTAGTGAGATTTCTAATTAAAATGCTTACAATACAGAGGAAGTGTCATTGGTTACAGAAACTTAGTCCTGGAAGGTTCTAGATGGCCACACATTTGTCTGAACTGATGTACTTGTCAATGGAACCATTCCATCTCCAGCCTCTTTGCTTTTGCCCAAGTGCTTCCCATACCTGCTGTGTCTGGAACGCACCCCTCCTTCTAGAATCTCAAGTTCCCAACCCTGTTGTCCCTTCCTTTGAAGATATTATTAATACGTGAAGATATTATAAAAGATGTGAATATTTTACATATCTATGCATATTTATCTTTCTCAGCAGAACAAAAGCTCCCTGAAGGCAGGATTTTTTTTGGTCTTTGTATCTCTGGCACATAACACCGAGCCTGGCACAGTGGAGATGCTGAGTAAACATGTGTCTTATGGAATTGAATCCATTTTTGTGTCTGAAGCTCAGAATTGTGTTTTAGTGAACTTTCCCCTCAAGGCTGTCACACTGGGGGATGGGTGGCCATGGGATAGGGCTAGGACAGAAGTTAAGCTAATGGAAGAGGATTGACAGATACTATCAGTCAAAAAAGGCAAAAAAAGTGAAAACCAGAGAAGTCAGATAAAGTAGAGGGGATTGGGTACAAACCATAGGCTTAAGAAGGGTAAAAATTCTTAGAGATCAGAGAGTCAGCATCACAGCCCTAGAGAAAGAAAGGCTGGTGAACTCTAACCTGAGTGCGTATGCTATTTCCCACTGCCAGCTAGGCATCTGCAGTCCAAGAACCACAAGGGTTAACCAGCCCAACAGAAGTCAGAGGACTAAAAGTGAATCTGTCTATTGCAAGCAAGAATAAAGAAGCCAGTTATTTCATACAGAGATTAAAAATTAAAACTTGTAATAATTGTATTTTCTCTAGTTTCAGGAAAAGGTCACAGCTACATTACAGGAAGGCAATTTGAAAAGGACTCATAAGGAGAGGTGATATATTGGCACCTCTTAATTCCATTCAGAAAGCACTTAACTGCTAATGTGCCAAACTCTGTGTTTGATACTGGGAATACAAAAAGTCCAAAATAAAAGAGTTCTTTCTTTCCCAAGGAGATGTGAATCAGCAACAGTCAATTCAATGCCTCTGTCAAACAATAAAAGCCACTACTGGACCCAAAGGGCCCCTTCTCTCACCATGAAGTGGATCCCTCTCTCAATTAGGGAACCACATACACACAGTACATACCAGGTTTAATCCTGGGGAGTACCTGTCCTTGGATGACAGGGGTTAGGATAGTTTTCCTGTTTTGGTTCATTATGACTCCACCCACCCAACCAGTCAATTTACTTATAGATTAGGTTTTAGTTCATGTCTGAAGTTTTCCCCAATGACGCAACATGAATATACAACATGAATCAGACACAGGGCAGCTATTTATTTTCTCTGCATAAAAGAAATGCTAACATGTAACACTCATAAGCACCCATTGACACAAAAACTTAAAAGAGGACTCAGTAACTTACCTCATAACCACAGTTGTACTCTCTGGGGGCTGGGACTTAAAATCTTATAAGACTATACAGCTGTTTTTAGGACTGCTGAATAGGAATTGTTACATTTCACCTTGTCCCTGCACTGTCCATCTAAGTCCATAACTATTGGTCAAACAGCTTAGGAGCTTAGGCTCCTCTTCTCATGAATGGTCATTTTCTGTGGTGAAGAACTTCCTCTGCCATCAGTCAGCTGTAGCTGATGGACCTCAGATCTCCAATGTCTCCAACTCACAAGGCCACCTCCCAATCCATACACATGTAGCTCAAGATTAGTAGCGTTCAGTCACCTAGGAAGGAAAGAAAACAAAACAACAAGAGTAGACAGGGAAGTAAGCTCCTGCTCACCTAGGTGAGATTCCTTTCTCTAGGGGCCACATGGCAGCAGATGCCATCATGTTAGGATGATGAAAAGGTTTTTAGAAGTCTGTGCTTATTAGACTTTCCCAGGGACACACCTGGCAGAGAACACAAGCCAGGATACATAAGGAAAGGACTCTGCTTGCCTGCCACAAAGAGGGATCCTTCTGTTCTCCTCCCCTGCCGCCTTCTCCTCAACCTTTTTCTCAGCATCAGGCCAGGATTTTATGGCCCTCTTGTCACAGCCCTGTCTGACTTTTCTTCTAACCTGCCTCCCTACTTGCCCTTTCTCTGAAAGATTGGGGAACAATTAAAGCCAATCCAACTGTTCCCACTTGGCATCCTCAGTATAGTGTTATCAGTGATGAGCTGCTGGCCTGACCTTGATGAGTCAGCTCCCTTTCCCCCAGCTCCTCTCCTTCCTACTCAAGGCTTCTAAGCTACCTTCCTCATGTTCTGAAGGATCATGGTTAGCTCTATCTCACTTTATACCATGATTATGTGTTGGCACCTTGTGACACCTATACCCAGGTGACTGAGAGTCCAAACTGGATGCTTGTTGCAATAGAGTCTTGGTGGGGCAGTGCCCTTCCTGCATTCAATGAAAGTTCTTTGAAGAAAGTATCTTTTTCATTTTTGCTTCCATGTAACAAGTTCCTGGCACACGTTGGGTACTTCATAAATTCTGGTTCATTGACTGATTGATTAGCCCAGTTGGGAAGAGGTTTGTATCAGGCTGTGAGGTGGATTTATGCAACACCAGGGCAAGTTCTGTATAAGGTAAGGCTGGGAGGTGAGCCTTCCTATTGAACTCAGAAGGTCAACCCTTCTGCTGTGACAGCTGATGCCCTAAGTTTTACAATGGCCTAACCAAAACTTCCAGTGTGATAAACAAAGAAGGAATAAACTATGTTCTATCCTAGTCTCTCTGTCTGGGCCATGCATGCCTGAGAAAGGGCACAGAAAGTGGAGCTAAGGGCACAGACACTGATGACCTTGTGCCACTGAGTCATCATTCTCTGTTCCAAAGATCTCAGGCAGCTTTCAGTCTGGCTCCAAACACTGCACATGCCCTGAGGATACATAGAACACAACACATAAAAACAGATATGCAGAGAAAACTATCCTGGAACATGAGCTCCTTGGTGCCAAGATGCTTTTTATCATAAAAAGAAACCCAGAAACCATGGTTCTGTCTAATTTAATATATTGCCTATAGGTAGTCTCAAAATATGGGGTGGGAGAGACAGAAATGAGAGAGAGGGAGAGAGAGAGAGAGAGAGAGAGAGAGAGAGAGAGAGAGAGAGAGAGAGACAGAGAGAGAGAGAGAGAGAGAGAGAGACAGAGAGAGAGAGAGAGAGAGAGAGAGAGAGAGACAGAGAGAGAGAGAGAGAGAGAGAGAGAGAGACAGAGAGAGAGAGACAGAGAAACATAGGTGCCAACAAGGTTACTGGCAGCACCTTCTGCCTCCTAGGCTTTACAGAAAATTGCCTCAGATCTCTGGCTGCATTAATAGGCAGATGGTAAGAGCTTTGAGGGTAGGCTATACCTTCCTTCCACACCCCACCTAGCTCAGAGCTCTGAACACATGAGTCACATATGTGTTACACTGAAGGCCAATGAGAAGCTTCAATAATTGCTAAATTGCTAACAATGATACTGAGGGTTTGATCCAGCTTCCTACTGTCCCTTATTGAATGGGCATTCTGACTTTCTAAGCTATTTTTAAAATAAAGAGAGAAAGGAAATCATTCTGGGACTGGGTTATTCATTTGGCATCCACCACTATGTTTAGCCATTACATAAGGAGAACCTGAGCCTGCTCAAATTAAATACCCATACCTTGTTGAAGTTTCTGGATGGAATGAAAGACCCTTTGTCCGTGTGAACACCTGGTATGAGAAAAAAAGAAGTGTTTGTTAATGCTCCTGATTAGAGAATCAGGGGATGTTGGGAGCAGGGAGGCAACACCGTGGATGGAGCATTAGTCTGGGATTAAGGAAGGTTTGAGGTCACATCTTTCCCCAGACACCAGGTGTGAGACCTAGGCAAGTCACTCTCTATCTGCCTCAGTTTCCTCCTCTATAAAAGAGGGATGGTAGTAGTGCCCACATGCCAGAATTGCTGTGAGGATCCAATGAGATGATAACTGAAAAACACTTTACAAACCTCAAGGGGCTATAAAAATGCTAGCTATCGTGTTAAATATGAATAGAAATTATTGGGATCATATAGTCTAGTGTCATTGTTTTACAGGCTCAGAGAGATGACCTGGGTGGTTTGAAACAACAGTGACAACACTGGAACACCAAGACACTTGGAACATCTGACTCTATCGGGCAATGTCTCCTGATTTCAAGGGATAGATATTCCATAGTCAGAGAAAGTTCAGTTCAGCAAAAGAATCTGGATCGCTGTGTGGAGTTGGTGGCCGTGGGATTTGGCTTGGATTGCAAAGGTCCTGGAGTTATGGGAGGTCTCCCGAAGATGCTTTATGTTCGGGTTCTGACCTTGGCCCAGCTTCTGCTCTAGAGAATTAATCCAATGGGCAGCAACTTTTCTGAAGTACTCCCTTTGTACCAGGTACTCTGCTAGGCTTTCTGGATATGGTGACCCAAATGAAACCCATCCTTCCCTCAAAGAACTTAATTTCTATATTGAAAGGAATGATTCATTCAAACAATAAGCACTTATTAAACACCTACTGAGTAAATCTCTAGGGATATAAAGACAAAACTGAAACAAGCTCTTGCCTCCAGAAGCTTATGATTTCCTGGGGTGATGGTAGAAAGAAAAAATATATTCTAATAAATTTCAGTGAGAAGAGGATGGGGGGGATGGGTAACAAATGAGGAAATCAGAGAAGGGCTAATGTAGGAGGTGGTATTGGAGCTGAGCATTGAAGGGAGCTCTATAGACCAAGAGGTAGAAAAGAGGATGGAGGGCATGCCAGGCATGAGGCACAGCCTGTGCGAAGGATTGGAGATGGAACATCATGCCGAGTGACCTGCGAATTGGTCACTTTGCATAGACTATGTGAAGAAAAGAAGAATATAAAGTATATTCAGAGGTCTGATAAAAGAAGACTGAGCCAGACTGTGGAGAAGGCTGAATAGTTAATGGATATATGTGCATTTTGTGCTGAGGCCATAATGCTTCTGGAGCAGCGAATGACATGGCGCTTTAGGAATATAATTTTGGCTGCTAAATATAGGATGGATTGAGAGGTGGGGAGGAGACTGGAGAAAGAGAAGGTATTGCAGGAGTCCAGGTGAGAGGAGATGAAGTCATGAAGCAGGGAGACAGCCATAGGAGTAAGGAGAAGAGAGAGAATAAGGACAGAGAGACAGAGACAGAGAGAGACAGAGATAGAGACAGAGAGACAGACAGAAAGAGAAACAAAGAGACAGAGAGAGAGAGAGAGAGAAATACACAGAGACACAGACACAGAGAGACAGACAGAGACAGAAAGACAGACAGGGATACACAGAGACACACAGAAAGACAGAGAACATGGAAGTAAAATCGCTAAGCATCCTAGAATTGCCCTGGGTGGGTCCTGGGGGTCTGGGCAGCTCACCTGTGTGGGAGGTGTGCATGCTAAGGAGAACACATGATTCCTAAGGAGACAGTTACTACTCCTATAGCATGGTACATGGCTGGTAGCAAAGACTTGGGAGCTGTAGGAGAATTAGCCCTGCTCTGATAATGATCGTTGTAGCTAGAGTGTGGTTTAGCAAGTGCAGCCACAGGGACTCTGACCCTGGCACGCTCTCTCAGGATTTGACATGGCTGAGACACTGACCCAAATTCTGGCTTATTACCTGGGCTGCAACATCCCAGAAGTCCTTCTGGGAGTCCTCAATGTTGCAGGGATCTGGGATCATTACAGTCTGAGTCCTCCCCAGATAATTGGGGAGCACTGACCATGTGCCTTTGGGGATAGTCTTTGAGAGTTGAGGTGGTACAAACTTTTAAGTGTCCTGAAGCCAGCTTGAAGATGAGATTGCCTGAATTTAGCACCGAACAAAGAGCCTGACACACAATGGACACTTCAAGAATGCTTGAAGGCTGATGTTCAGATGATGGATATTTCTGCTCTCATGCTTGAAAATCTGTTCAACTTGCTAGACTCTACCAGGGGTTATATATAGACAGGGGTGTTGTCCAGTGGAAAGAGTACTGAACCAGGTATCTGAGGAAGACCTGGATTCAGATCCTGACTCTGACACCTACTGCTTGCGTGACTCTAGGAAAGTCACTGTATCTCTCATTTCCTTGATTTCCCTATCTGTAAAATGGGGATAATGACACCTATAGAGGTCTCCCTTGATAGAATGTAAGGTCTTTGAAGGTAAGGATCATTTTGTTTTGTCTCTGTATTCCTAGTACCTGAAACATAGTAGATGTTACTAAATTCTTGTTGAATGAACAAATAGAATGAAAGGTCTTTGATGACAGGGATCAGTACATTTTGGTCTTCATACCTCTAATATCCAACCCAGAACAGTCACTAAATAAACATTTGTTTCCTGGCAATGATGAGAGGTTGTGGTCATGGAAAATTACATTTAGTTTAAGAGTTTTTTCACTGTGTTAGTTTGCTTTACCAGACTCTGTTTCTTCTTTAAATTTTTTATTACAAGAGATAGCTTTCTGTGAGGGTGTGAGAGGGATACAGTGAGGGAATCTAGGTGACATAAAAACAAAAAAATCAATGCAAGTATTTTTAAAGTAACATGGAAGTCACTTCATACGATTGCTAGCCTCAAATAATGTCAGGTATGTGAAGTTTTTTCAATCAACAAGCATTTATTAAGCACCCACTAAGATCCAGGTACAAGGGATGCAAAGATTGAAAGAGTTCTCACCTAAGTCTCACTTAGACTCTACTGGAGGAGACAGTATTTACCCATATAAAGATGGCCAAATATAAATCTTCTGAAAACTTAAATCCAGTGTAAAAATCATGTTTATTATAGCTTCCAGGAGCCCAGGATTCCTTCTACACCATGAGGAGACATCAAAGTAAGACTTTTGGAGACGTGTTACAATGGTAGCTAGAAGAGACTATAACTTATTTGAACTAAGTTGCATTTTATCCATGGCCCAACTCTGTCAATGAAACCAAGCTTTTTACAAATGCAGAAGGATGCTTCATGGAATCCAATTCAGCTGAATTCAACTTAATTTAATCAAACAGATGTTTAGTAAAAACCTGTTATAAGTAAAGCACTTTGCCAGGTAGGCACTGGGGATATAAAAATACAATAGTTCCTGTCTTCAAGTAGCTTACAGTTCAACAAAATAGATTAGACATATCCATAAACACAACAAAAATATGATTGTCTAAATGGATGATCAAAGAAGGAAATTGTACTGGTAATGACTGAGGAGAAGTAACTCACCAAAATGATGTTGGAGCAGTAACCACTTTAATGTTGGGGGAAACCCACCAGATGAGAGCTCATGAATAGTTGTATTGGAAACAACACATAGCCCCTCAGTTGTGCCCCTATAATCTCAAAATGAATTAGTTGCTGTGCCCTAAAAAATGGATGCACCAGTGCTGCTGTTGGGGCTAGGTGAGGAGTCAAGTCAGAGTCTCTAAGTGCTACATTATTTAAAATAATCCTTTTCATGTGTAATGAGAGACAGCATGTTGTAGAAAATAGAAAATTGACCTCAAATTCAGGAAGATCTGGGTTCAAGTCCTGCTGTGTTACTGCAGGCAAGTCAGGTAACCTCTCAGAGTTTTAGGCAACTCTCAGAGAATCTAAGTTGTGGAGAATGAGGTTGAAGATGGAATTTCTTCACTTGAAAATTCCCTGTCCCAGAGAATTCACAAGTCTCTTCCCTTTCCCGATCCCTAACCTTAAATGGGTCACAATAAACATGGGCACAGAGCTCTTTCATTTTTCTAAAGTGCTCTATGAACTTGGTCTCCACGGAACCTCAGCAGCAGTTTGAGGAACGGGCTTTGGTTGGTGTCTAGTCATTTCAGTTGTGTCTGACTCTCCATGACCCCATTTGGGATTTTCTTGGCCGATACTGGAGAGATTCACCATTTCTTCTTCCTGTTCATTTGACAGATGAGGAAACTGAGGCAAACTGGGTTAAAAGACTTACCCAGGGTCACACAGCTACTAAGTATCTGAGGCTAGATTTGAACTCATGAAGATGAGCATCCTTGATTCGAGGCCTGCCAGTCTATTCATTGTGCTACCTCATTGCCCCAAGGAGGGTGCTAAATTTTACAAATGGGAAAACTAAGTCTCAGAAAAAGGGTAGGATTTGAACTCAGGTTTTCTTGATCTGATCCAGTGCTCTGGGATCTATCTATTAGTGACACCTGAGTATAACAAAACATATTTTGTCAAAGCATCATCGCATGTATTATCTCATTTAAACACTCCAATCCCAGTGAAACTGGAAGGGCATATTGCTCAGTTTTGCAGATGAGGAAACAGATACCCCCAAGGAAAATAACTTTCTCAAAAATACTTAATTAGTAACAAACTTGAAATTAGCACCTGGATATTAAACAGGACCTCATCTGTTGCACCCCAAAAGTGAGATGACTTACACAGGGGTGGACTTGGACAGGGGGCTTGTGTGTGCAAACATATGTGAGTGTATATGTGTGTGTGTGTGTGTGTTCAGGGTAGTGCTTTTGGATTGGTAGCAGTGGATAGAATATTGGTAAGGGAATTAAGAAACTCTTAATCATACCTCTGCGATAACTTGCTATGTAGCCTTGGTTAAGTCTCTTCCCCCCTCTGGGCCTCAGGGGTTTCATGGTTCTTTCCAGTTCTAATATTCTATGAGTCCATTATACGAATGAACTCTCTCTCTCTCTCTCTCTCTCTCTCTCTCTCTCTCTCTCTCTCTCTCTCTCTCTCTCTCTCTCTCTGTTTGTCTGTCACTCCTCTGAAAAAATGACACAGTACTTGCCCTCAGGGAACCCCCATTGCACCGTAGAACACAAAGGACGCAGAGGAAGTGAATACCAGAGAGACAAAAGTAGAGATGGGACTGTTTGAAGGGAGGCCATTAGTGATGAGCTGGGGGGGGAGGGTAGGGGGAGAGAATGAGGGCAGGCTCTCTCTTCTGTCATTCCTATTGTGGCATTTGTATTTCATATGTCTCAGATATATTGTGAGCTCTTTGGAAGAGAACCACAGATCATTTGTTTCCTCCCAGGCACAGAGGCTGGTCCTCTGATGGCAAGAAAGGAGGAGAAAATATATAAGAAGGAGAAAGAGGAGGAGAAGAAATGCACCAGGCTGAGACGGGCAGAATGAGTTTGGTTACGGCAATTCCAAGGACATACTACACGATGCCTCATTTCTGAGTTAGCCATGGCAATCAATGTGGATAACACGGTGGGCAAGGCAGGGGATATCCCATTTGGGATGGAGAGGGGGAGTTTTCTTGTACTCTATAATTATGAAGCACTTAGCTATATGCCAGGACTGTGCCCAGCACTGAGATATGACAAAGCTGAGAGAGCCCCTGCCCTCATGAAGTACACAGACAAGTAGATATAAGCGAAATGTCAAGGATTGAGAGAGAGGAGCATGAGCAGTGTGGGTCTGGGACCTGTCACCTCCTAAGACATGGAGGTGAGGAGAGAGAACAACATACCAGGTATGGGGTACAGCATGAACAAAGGCAGGGAGTCTGGAGGAGGGTAGAACTGATCAACATTTATTAAGTATCTATTATGTGCTAGGAACTGAGCTACAGGCTGGAGAACTAGAACTTCTATTGTTGATCTGTCTGCTGTTTACATGGACTCCCCCCTGAGGTTTTGGTTTCCTCTGTAGTTTTAACTAAGCTCTCATTCACTCAAAACAAAGTCAAGTGCAAGTCATATCATTGTTTCTCTGATGGCATGGTCTTCTTCAGCAATGAAGGGTGAACGTACACAAACACACACACACACACACACACACACACACACACATTAAGCCTAAATGATGAGAAAAGCAAGAGTAATGACAAAAACCATTTCTCTAACGATTAGTTTTACAGAAAGCTTTCCTCAAACCAACCCCATGGGGGAGATAGGTGACCTAATTTCATTTTCACAAAATCTAGAACCTAGAAAGGATATAAAAGAGCATCTGGTTCAACCATCTTGTTTCACAGATAAGGAAACTGAGGCTCCGAGGGGAGAAGTGATCTCACAAGGTGACTCAATCCAGGGTGTTTCCTCAACATTAGACTGATGAAAATAATGAATATCAGAGAAACTAAGCAACTTTCCCAGGGTCATACAGCTAGTGTCACCTCCCAGTCTTGTGAGTCTGATCTATTATTCACCTTTTTGAATAAGGCTAAGAGTCTGGAAATGATGGTGACTAGAAATTCTCATGTGGGGAATCCTGAGGGAGGGGGCTTTAATTTTATTTTAAAGTTTATGTCCTTTATTGTATGTCATAGTTATTTACGGACATGCCCCTTCCTCCCTTACACACACACACGCACACACACACACACACACACACACGACAAAAGGTTCAGCCAAACCAATCAGAAGAGTAGGTCCTTCTGACAGCATCAGCATCATTCCACAGGAATGGTTCCCTAGAAATGTCCAAAGAAAAGGGGAGGGAGCCAGCACTGACAACTGAGAAAATCTAGAAGGACTTCATGTAGGAGGTGGTACATGAGCTGAGTGTTAAAAGGAGCTAGGGGCTCTAAGTCAGGGGCAAGGAAGGAGAACACTCTGAGCACAGAAGACAGACAAAGGTGTGGAGGTGGGAGATGGACCATCCTAGGATCATAAATTGACAGCTGGACAGGGCTTCGGAGTTCATCTCCGCCAACCTACTCATTTTACTGATGAGAAGTTGAGGTCCAAAGAACTTCCCTGAGTATCCAAAGGTCACACAAGGGACAGTGATGGAGTTGAGATAAGAACTCAGATGCTCATGCTCTGATTTCAGCATTCTTTCCACTGGATCATGTATGTACAAGAATGAGTTAAGTAGATCAGTTTGACTGGAATGCAGAGGGCATTGTAGAAGGGCGGCAATCTGCTTCAGCGGAGGAAGTGAGGCCATGGACCCAGTCTCTAGCTGTTGAGGTCTTGAAGTCTTGCAAGCCTCATTAAACACAGCTGGTGACCCAGATTATTTCTGGGAAGAAAATATGATTTTCCCCAACCTCCACACCCCAAACAAGTCCACTTCCTGACTGCAAAGAAGCGAGGATATTTGAGGAAGGTTCACGGCCATTAACACTGGGATATTTACTGGACGGATGAACAGCTTTGACTCTGAGGGCTTGAATCAGGAGGAACCAGGGAGACTGGAAGAAATCAACACTGAAGAGGAAATCTCAAGGCATTGCTTTCAACAGCTGGAAGATTTCGCACTGCTCTTTTTACAGAAAGGAAGAAAGGAATGGACATAAATGATGAAGATAAATTTAAAGCTGCTAAAGGATGTTAATTTTGTAGAAAGATTTAGCAAAGAGAAGAACAACTTGAGACCACCCTTCCCCCCTACCCCAGAATCATGGATTCCAGTGGTAGAAGGGACTTGAGAAACCACCGCATCCAATACCCTAATATTACAGAATAGGAAACTGAGGCTCAGAGAATGACTTTCCTAAGGTCATATAGTTACTGATAGATAGAGACTAGAGTTACAGCCAAGACTTTTAATTCCAAATCCAGTACATCTTTGACTGTAATAGAATATTCTTTAGGGCCCCTTTCTGCTTTTAATCCACATTCCAGTGATGAATGGAAGACCCACTGGTGCATAGCCCTTTTGTCTTTCCCATGAGAACCATAAATATGTATGATAAAGGACTATGGGTTCCAAGCCGGAGGGAGCCTCAGATGTATCTTGTCCATTTTGAGAAATTACAAGAATCTTTTCTGTAACATCCCTGACAAGGGGTCATTCAGCTTTTTATTTTTAAGAGCTCAGATAAGGGGGACTTCACCACCTCCCAGGGCAGTCGATTCCCTTTTGGGACCACACCAGTTGGTGGGAAGCTTTTCCTGACATCCAGCTGAAATTGGTCTCCCATTTGTCTTATTTCTGATGTTGGGGCCCACATAGAATAATTCTTCTCTCTCTGTTTTGTGAAAGCCTCTCAAGTGCTTGGAGAAATAATGTCCCCACCCTCACCCCTATCCTTTTCTCTTCAAGATAAGCATACTCAGTCTCTTTAATCAGTTCTTATACTCATGTAGCTCACATCTTTCTATCTTTTCCACAGAATGAAACTCTATTAAACATTATGCTAAAATTGAGATAGACTGAATTTCCCTGATTCCCAAAATTAAGAAATTTTTGCAATTAGGTAAAGGAAGTTATTCTGACACAATCTGTTCTTTCTGAATCTCTGTGATCATTGCTTCCCTTTCTAATGTTTACTAGTCATCCTTTTAATATATTCCAGAATCAAAGTGAATATGTCAGGAATCTAAATCTCCATCAGTCGGTCTATCTATCTGTCTGTCTGTCTGTCTGTCTGTCTATCTATCTATCTACCTACCTATGTATCTATCTATCATATATACTATATATGCCAGAAATAGAAATGAAAACCACTGCACTGGTTTTCAGATTTAATTCTTCATTTTTGTTAAAGTTGAAAAAAAATTGCATTTTTCTCAGCCCATAGCACCCCTCCCACTCTCCACAGTCTTTTGGAAGTCACTGACAGTGGCAATCACATCTGCTAGCTCTTTCATGGCCTAAGGTTGCAGTCCTGGTGAGATGACTTTAAAGACAGCTCAGGGCTTTCTATCTCCTTACCTAACTCCTATATTTACTCTGCATTAACCATGTCTGCCCCATCTTTTCCTATAAACTAAGAATTGAGAAGCCCAGCCTTCTCTCTATTCAATCATCCAGCAACTAAGATGTGTTGAGTCCCAACTATGTGTCTGGCACTGGGCTGCTTGTTGAAGATACCAAACCAAAACCAAAACCATGCTAGTCATCATTACTGGCCACCCCAAGCAGACGTCCTCTTTTGATCCCTCCCTTCCTCTTTTCTAGTATCTGTGTGGTGCTTTGGGGTTTGCCAAGTGCTTTGCAGACATTAGCTCACTGTCTCCTCACCACAACCCAGGGAGGTGGGTAACTGAGGCTAAGAGGGAAATGAGTTTTCCAGAGTCATACAACTAGTCAAGTTGTTAAGACAGGATTTGAACTCAGGTCTTCCTGACCACACCCTATCTCTATCCATTATGCCACCCAGCTGCAAGAAGTCTTTTATTTTTGGGGGGAGAGAAGGGAGGGAGAGGCTTGTCCTTAGCTTTGCTCATCAGTATCGTCTCATTCTGAACCTTAGCGGTCTGACACTACTATTATAGGATTGTTTCATAACATTGTATTCATTTTGTATTATTATTTGTACTTCTATGGATATATTTTTAAAAATGTAAGTCTGTTGATAAATTTTGAGCATCTTGTCAGTCTCTTATCTTTTTTTTCCTCATAAGAATTGCTTAGCTTCAGATCTTTAATGTTTCATTATTGAGAGCTCCCATCCCTCCTAGGGGATTTTTCCCAGAAAAATTTTAGTTAGGGATTCTACCGATACTGACTCTGAACCTTTGGAAATCTACTCATCCAGTATTTTAGGTAGCTGCCAGATTAAGGAATACTTTCCTCTTCTTTCTCAAAAATTCTAAAATGGAATGGCTGACTCCTCCCAAGGTTCCCACCATTTTTATTCCAGAAACAAATTTCTACCTTTTGGGGAGATTTGAATCCAAGACAGCATTTCCTTTCATCACTGCATCCACATTCTGAAGGATGAAATCATCATAAAGGTAAGATAGGAAAGTGTTTCTTGCATTTTGGCAGAGAGAGAAATCCAGATAATTAATGTTCCGTTCCAGTAGAAGTTCCATACTGTGGTGCCAGGCTTGTGGCTTATTTTGAAGTAACTCATCCATTGTCCCCTTCCACTTTTCTGGTCTGTAGTTTATTCCGAGGATTATACTTCTGTTTCTGCTTCCACTGACCTTCATCCATTAACTCTTCACCATGGGAAGTCTATGACCAAGTTGTCGAGGAACATCTCCGAGCTTAGGTAGATTACTCCTTAAACGATAACCACACAGTCCTCTATCAGTCACGTGCTCAGAGCTTCCTCAGACTACTCAGACAGCTCTTGTGGAAGTCATACTTCCCTGACTTTGCTTTCACAATCCCAAGCTGACCTGCACACCATGATGAGGTACCAGAGGAAGATGGTAGTGGGACTTGCTGTAATAAAATCTTCATCCTACCTGGCCAAATAATGGATTTCACACAAACTTATAAAGAGTGCCAAAGAACAAATTAAAAAGTGGAGTGTCTTTCTAAGGTCTCCTTTCCTCACTCTCTTCTCCTAAGGACATATTGGCAAACTTCCTTGACTCACCAAGTCAACATGACAATGCAAAACAACCCCTGGAGATGAGATGAGGTTCTTGAGGGGGGAAAAGCAATTTTAGAAAGATCTTTATTTTGAGAAATTCCAGGTCTTGTTGACATTTCATGGGGAGTGATTGCAGACTGTCCCTGCCAAGTTCTGTGCCTCTGGATCTGGGGACATCTGCAGAGGATGCAATAGCCTGGAGGATGAAGTATAAGAAATCAAAAGAGTTATAGAGATAGGAATTATGAGTCAGTCCCAAGCCCTGGTAAACAACCATCTAATGCTCGAGAGAGGCACAATGGGGATGCTCTAAGACATGTCCTTACATGCAACAAACTTCCTGTTTATTCCCCCTGAGCCTCTCCATAGCTGCCCTTTGATTCCATGGCTCAGTGTTGGTGGGGAATTCATTAGGAAGGATTCAGGCCTTGAGGTCTTTTTAAAATTAAAAGAACTAATACACCAAAGTAGGGGCGGCAGGGACAGGGAGTCATTCATTCATGGCCATAACCTATAAAACACAATGTCTTTTAGCTTTTATGAGAGCAAAATATTATACGTTGAACTCACCGGCTCTTTAAATTATGAAGAAGCATGAAGTCTTTAAAAAATAAATACAAGAAATAACAAAAATGTGGATATCAGTTCTACTTTTAATCCAGTCAAGGGAAGTGCATAGAAGAGGCAAAACCAGTTCCTGCCATCAAATCTCTCTCATCCCAGTGGGGGAGACAACCTCCCAGTGCCTGCTTACATACAAAACATATGCAGGTTAAATTGGAGGTAATCTTTGAGGGAAGGAATTAGCAGGATTGTGTGTGTGTGTGTGTGTGTGTGTGCGCGCGCGTGTGTGTGTGTGTGTGTGTGTGTGGTAAGCATGGGGGGGCGGGGGATGACCAGGAAAGCTTTCTTGCAAAAAGAAGGTGGGATTTTAGCTGAGACTTGAAAGAAGTCAGGGAAGACAGGAGGAAGAGGAGAGGATGGAGAGTATTCCAGGCACAGGGGAGAGACAGGGAAAAAGCAGAGATAGTAGATGGGATTTCATGTTTGAGGAATGGCAAGGAGGCTAGGATTATGTGGAAGAAAATAAGGTGTTAAAAGACTGGAAAAGTAGAAACAAGAAAGGTTATAAAATTTTTGATACCCATACAGAGGATTTTATATTTAATCCTGAAGCTAAGAGGGAGTCACTAGAGTTTATTGAGTAAGGAAGTGGTCACGGTCAGACCTGCACTTCAGGAAAATCACTTTGGCAGCTGATTGAAGTATGGATTGGAGTAGGAAGAGATTAGACTCCGGGAGACCAAGCAGCAGGCTACTGTAATAATCTAGGCATGAGATCAGGAGGGTTTCCCTCAGGGTGGTAGCTGTGTCAAAAGAAATAATGAATAATGAAAACAAATTTATTAAGTTGTGAATATGTGATAATCTCTGTGGCTAAGCACCAGGAATTTGTATTTATAAATACAAATAGCAAATAAAATCCCTGTTCTCAAAGAGCTTATGTTCTAATGGGAGAAGGGGTTGCCAGGGAGGGCCACTTTGGCTTAGAAAACTCAAGAAAAAGGAGTCATGATAAGAGTACATAGAAGGGTATATTGACACACCCAATACAGGAACAATGTCAAGGTGGATTTGTTCATGGTTTATGATTCAAGAAATAGAAATTTGGGGGAAAGAATAAAGAAAAAGGTGCCTATGTGGTAGATGAGGTAATCAGAGAGTAGCGGGGAAAGTGAAATATGCTGAGAATTTGTTGAAACAGTGGACCAAGAGTAGTCAATGAGTAGTCAGGATAATGGAGACCCTCTCTAGTTTGAACAATCAGGTGGTTTGGCAAGACTATGGAGGAGATAGCTGAAAAAAGTAAATGTGTTATGATAGATAATCCATTAGCAAGGATCTAGAGACAATCCACAGCTTGTTATTTAAAACATGCAAATACACACATGACTACATTCTCCCAATTACATGTTAAAATAATTTTTAATATTTTTTAAAGTTTGGAGCTCTAAATTTTATCCTTTACTCCTGTTCTCTTCCCCCAACCCTGAGTCAGTAAGCAAACAGATATGTTACACATGTGCAATTGAGTAAAACATTTCCATATTAGTCATTTTGTGTGAGAAGGACTCAGATAAAAAAGTGAAAAAAATAGCATGCTTCAGTCTGTATTCAAACAATTTCAGTTCTTTCTCTCAAGGCACACAGTATGCTTCATCATCGGTCCTTTGGGATTGTCTTGGATAATTGTATTGCTGAAAATAAGTAATTCCCAGTTCTTCATCATACAATATTGCTATTACTGTGTACAATGTTCTCCCGGTTTTTCTTTCTTTACTTTCGATTAGTTCATGTAAGTCTTTCCAGGTTTTTCTGAAATCATTTTGTTTGTCATTTCTTAAAGCACAAGAATATTCCATTACAACCATATACCACAGCTAGTTTAGCCACGCCCTTCTTCTTCAATTTCCAATTCTTAGCCACTACAGAAAGAGCTGCTGTAAATATTTTTGTCCAAATTGGTCCTTCCTCCTTTTTTAATGTCTTTGGGAGATAGACCTAGAAGTGGTATTACTGGATGAAAAGATATGTACAATTTGAGCCCTTTGGGCATAGTTCCAAATTGCTCTCCAGAATGACTGGATCAGTTCACAACTCCACCAACAATGCATTAGTGCCCCAGTTTCCCCACATGCCCTCCAACATCATTTTCCTTTTTTTATCATATTAGCCAATCTGATATGTGTGAGGTGGTACTTCAGAGTTGTTTTCGTTTGCATTTTTCTGGTCAATAGTAATTTAGTTTTTTTTTTTAATATGACTGTAAATAGCTTCAGTTTCTTTGTCTGAAAACTGCCTGCTCATATCCTTTGACCATTTATCAGCTGGGTAATGACTTGTACTTTTATAAATTTGGCTCAGTTCCCTATATATTTGAGAAATGAGACCTTTATCAGAGATATTGTTGTAAAATTTCCCCCAGTTTTCTGCTTTCCTTATAATTTTGGTTACATTGGTTTTGTTTGTATAAAAACTTCTAAATTTTATGTAGTTAAACTTATCTATTTCACATTTTGTAACATATTGTATATTTTCCTTGGTGCTAAATTCTTCTCATCCATAAATCTGACAGATAAACTACTCCATATTCTCCTAATTTGCTTATGTTACCACCTTTTATGTGTAAATCATGTACCCATTTTAACCTTATCTTGGTATATGAAATGACAGTCTATGCCTAGAGTCTGCCATAAATCTATAGCATGTCAAACACTATATTAGAGGAAATTAACTTACTCTTTCCGTACCCAGATGACAGGATAAGAATGAAATGTTTTTTTTTTTCATTCTAGAGTCTTTCCTCTACATGAGTTCCAGAACTACAGTCAATTCCTGTGTAAATGAAACTAATTCATTTCCTCTGGTTGGGGGACAATTTGGATTATATCGGGCCACCTAAGTGCTCCAAGGCTATGCCTACTGATTGTCACAGCAAATGGCCTGCAGGACGGACTTGGGCTGAGCCTGTAGGTTGCTCCTGTAACTGGGCAGTTCATTGAATTTTGTCAAACAACCAGAAAGTTTGTGCATTTTCATGTATGGATTATAATGTTTAGCATCATGTTGAGGGGAATGAACCTGAAGGCTCCCCTTCCAGTTCCAAATCTCAGAAAGACAAGTGGAATGGGAAGAGTAGGTGGGAGAAGGAAGGGAAAAGGAGAGGGAGGAAGCAGTTCTAGCACTATGGACTGCTACTGGGCCCAAAGCACTGGGACATTAAACCCTCTCCTTTCTCCACTAAGGGCCCCATCTCACTGGAATCACATTTATGGGAACCTGTCAGGAAGAATTAGGCTCCTCTTCCCTAACTGGAGGACCTGGGAGGAAAGAGGTGAAAGCATAGTTCTGAGTTTTTTTCTTCTCAAAGGGGGCAGTAGCAAGGTGCTCATTATACAATATGCATTGAATGTGGGGGAGCTATTTCTTTCACACAAAAGAAATGCTAAACACAGAATACTAACTGGCAAGCAGGCATTGACAGAAAGTATTACAACAGGATTCAGTAATTTAACATACCGCTACTATTATACCCTTCTGGGTGGTTGATGATTAAACCTTATCAGACAATAAAATAGTTTTTAGGAATACTGAACAGGCAGTTTTACATTTTTGTTTCCATTTTCACTGTCTCTCAAGGTCTACCTCTTGATCATTCAGATGTCTGTTTACCAGAGCATGTCTTTAATGCAGAAGCCCCTCACCCCAATCAATTCTACCCCACAGACCTAAGACCTCTAGACCTTTCAAACTCACACGGACTCCTCCACATCTGGCAATGCTCATCTTAAGATCATTATATAGCCCAAAGAAATAACCCAAATCCAGGGTCAGGCCTCTCTAGGCATGATCTATACTTTATCTTCCATGTGATTAGCATGAGGGGCAATGCCTTCTTCTTGCACCATTAGGACAATTACTTGCCAGTCCAAGAAGGAAGAGAGCTCCCTTTTTAAAGATCCATCGAGTCACTGGCTCTTTCTACTAAGCATTCAGAAGTTGGCTTTGTCAACTTCCAAATGACCTTTGTTGATGAATCAACAGAAAATCCAAGGTCTTCATCATCCTCAAACAAAGAAAGAAATTGATTGTTTTTCATTTGTGAATCACTTGACTTGACATTTGGTACACCCAGCCCTTAAATTTGGTGATTTCCAGGGTAGGTGCTATAGGCCATATTTTTCTGGAAGTGAATGGGACTTTCTTTGAACTCAGATGTTCCTTACTAGAAAAGTCCCATGATAAGAAAACCAGGTTAAATTCAAAAGAGAAATCCATGTCTTTCATCAATTGACAGACAGCAAGGTGATGTAATGGGGAGCACTCTGGGCTTGAGTCAGGAAGACCTGGGTTCAAATTCTGACTCAACACTGACTTGCCAGTGATCCATCTATGGATAAGCCATTTCACCTCCCAGTCTCAGACTTCTCCATTGGAAACTGATTACCACTAAGGGCTTTTCCAGCTCTAGACCTGTGTTCTTTTCTCACTAATAATGACAAAGAAGTGTGTCAAAGAAATAGTGACATTTGTGTTCAAGGTTTTTAGATTTTTTAGAAACCCCAAAGCACACATGAATCTGTCATCACTTCCCATGCCAGGGCAGCTACTGGGGCAATGAATTAGTCATTCAAACACTCAAGGAATTAATAAGTGCTGATATGTCCCCAGGGCTGATAGATTCAGTGGGGGCATATAAAAGGATAACAAGGACATTTCTATAGCACCTTTAAAACTTCACAAAGTGCTGAATATACATTAACCTCATTTGGGCCTCACAACAATCTCGTGAGGTAAGTAGATATATATATTGTTAAGATTTTTATGGATGAGAAAACTGAGGCTCAGAGTGGTTAAGAGGCTTGACTATCACCCAAAAGCAAGCATAAGCCTTAGGATCATAGGAATCTATCAATCTATCCACAAGCATTAATTATGCATTTAATGTGTGTTAGGTACTGTGCTTAGCATTAAGGAGAGATTTCAGAGCAGCAGGGACACTAGACATTATGCTGCCAAATTCCCCTTATTTTTTAGATGAGAAAACTGAGACCCAGAGAAGGATGTTTCCTGTCTGTGTCCCTTCCATGTCACACAGGTAATAAGAAAGTGTCCATAATGGGACACAAAACTAGAGTCAGATCCTGTGACTTGAAATTCAGCATATCTTGAATAGCACCACAGTGCCTTCTATTTTACAGATGAGGAAACTGAGGACCAGAGAAGGGAAGTACTTGGAAGCACAAGGAGTGAGTGACATTTGAGTCCAGGTTTCCTGAACTCTAGGTCAAACATTCAAATCACTGCACCTTGAAGCAGAAGACCCAGCCCCTCCTCAGATGTGACAACCTCTTTGGGAAGGTGAGATGTATGTACACATTTTTTATGAATATTAAATTTGATTATATAAAAACATCATCTACCAAGAGGCATGAGAGCTAATTAGAATAAAAGAAGTTATGCTCATTACTAAAGAGGGGTGGTATAGCAGAAAGGGTAGAGAACCAGTCCAGAGTCAAGACAACCCAAGGTCAAATTCTGTGGCTGATGCATCTTGGCTGTGTCATCCTGGCAAAATCACTTACCCTCTCAGTGCTCCAGACAACTGTAAAACTATGAGGTACAGATGGATAGCAAGCTGCATCATTGGGCTGTGTTTCTACATTGGGAGTTCTCCCAGGCTGAGAAATCCTAAGTCCAGCTTCTCCTCTCCTTGAAAATGAGTCCTTCTTTGGACTCTCCTCCCATATAGGCCACTCTCCTAAAATGAGTTCCCTTTGAAGGAACCATAGGCTCTCCCCTGGAAGCACCATGGAGTCTGAGAGTTGAACCTCCACCTTCTATGGTCTGGAAGCAAGCCCTCCCCTCACTTCCCAGCGATGCTATCCAGACTCTGCTGACTCCTGTCCACTTTTCAGTTGCCCTTGAGGATGGTCTTCTCTCATTATAATGTTAGTTTGTCTGGCTGGCTTATATATCATCTCCAGAGCTTAGCACTGTGCTTAGAACATAGCAAATTTTATCATTCATTCACAGGCACTAAATATACTAAAGAACAATTCCACAAAGTGGTCCAATACAATGTTTATTGTACAATTTGGATGGCAGGATGATCTGGATGTGACTGGGGCCAAAGAAGATGCAGGACCTGCAGGTACCTCGGAGAATTCTTTTGCCTATTCTGGGCAAAATAAAAATGGGGTGGATTGGAGAGGGAAGAGGACTGAAGAAGAGGAAAGGGAATGCCAAATTCCCCTAATCCTACCTCTCTCTTTTGAAGGGAGAGAAGCATATTGGTCCAGAGGAAAAGGAAAATCAATTCTAGGCTGTAGATTGGATTGGTCTGAGGGAGATTTTGAACATTGGAATGGGCAGCCTTTGGACCCATGTGGTGTAAAGGTGGACATTTTTGATGGAAAGAACACTACATTCAAAGTCAAAGGACATGCATTTGAATTCTGGCTTTGCATTTGCTACCAGAGTAGGCAAATTCATTGACCTCCCTAGCCTCAGTTTCTTCATCTGTAAAATGAAAAGATAAGACTGTGAACTCAAAAGTCTCTTCCAGCTCTAAGTCTATGATCCAATAATCCTATGAAGAAGTCACTTCACTCTCTCTCTGGGTCTAGGTTTTTCTGAATTAACTTCTGGATCTCTAGGGCTCCTTTGGATTCTAGATGTATGGCCTTAGAAATCCCAGATAATTCACATCAGTTCACTTCATCTTCATGGTCCTTAGTATTCTCATCTTTACCATAGAAGATACCAATGCTTGTGTGCACAGTGTGCACATAAACATGAGTCAACATTTGTATTTATGGAGTCCTAGATAGAAGGGACAGCCACTTAGGAGTTAAAAGTTCTGGATTCTCTGTGAGAGTGACCATAAGCTTGCCAGTGGGACAGGAGGTGACCAGAAATTATCTTCCTCTTCCCTCTTCAGAAATTGTATTATTGTTATCCTGTTCCAAGTGTTGGACAATTGTAAAACTAATTAGAAGATTTTGGAAGACTCCTCCCTAGGGCTGAGAGTGGGAGAGACAGGAAACCCTTGCATAAACTCTTGGAATAGCTTCCAAATAGATCTCAGGCCTCCTGGCACTCCCATCTCTAGTCCTCCCCAGAGCTGCCAAACTGACATGCCAAGAGCCCAACTCCAACTCGCTCACCTTTCTGCTTAAGAAACTTTTGCAGCTCCCTACCTCAAGGATAAAATATCAACTCCACTGTTCCACAAACTTCATGATACCCTTCCTCCCTATGTTTCCAGGCAAATTCTATGTTACTCCTCACTTAGCTGGAGACACGCACGTGTCAGTGACCTATGTTCATTGGTCTTCACAAAGAGAAGTAGTTCTGAGATGGATAAGTAATGTCATTTGTGGTTTTCATCAGTTTTGGTATTTGAGAATGAAAAAAGAAACCTATACCTTTGCTGTTCAATTGGGATTTTATTAATTTGAAGAACTTAATTAAAAAAGCTAAAAAATGACTTCTAATAGAATTAAGGTTCTACCTCCATGTAAATCCTATGTACCTTCAGCTGTTAGAATGTACAGGTAACTAATATCTGGTCTAGACCTCTTGAAACCATAACAATGATATCCTTCCACCAGATGTCTTTGGAAGATTGCAGCTGAAGAGCATTACCTGTACTTGCATCTCTCTGGATGCTTGGGCACTGGGGATTCCTCTTTGAACCACTGTCGTTGGTTTCTATTGTTTGGAGCATCTAAGGAAGAAATCCAGGAAATCTGCTTTAAAATTGTTTTGCTCTGTATTTGGAAAAAGTTTGAACTGAAGTGAAGCACAAAAGGTGAAATCATCCTTCCTGATGGGACTCACAATTTTGGGAAATATATCAGGTTTTTCATCCATTCTGAGAGACATTCTCCACTTTCTGTGCAAGCAATAAGGAATGTTTAGGGGAAAACAGAGGGAACCAAAAGATCCAAGTCTGGTAGTCCAAAGAACAGGTTGAAGCCTTAGTCTCCCTAATATGACTTTTTGTCTCTTCACAAGCTGCCAAATGATCGAGAAAATAGGATTTGGATCAGAAGTCAAGATCAGATTGCTTAGAGAGCATCATGAAAATCGGGCTCTCATTAAAAACAAACAAAAAAACCCAAGGTATATTTTTACTGGTGCCTCTATGAAGTGATTTAGGATCTATCTGTGGAGCTTAGGGTATTTTCCTTGCCTCCTTTCTAGGTGATTATCACTAAGTCCCTGGCAGGTTGTTAATCTATTTCTTCATTAAATTGCTTACCCATAAGTCTTGTTGAATCTTATGAGGGATTTGACTAAGATAACTTACAGCTTTGTTTTTGCAGAGAATTGTGAAGTCAGGCAAGCTGTATTTCCCCATAAATCCACTCTCCTAATACAGATGTTTCATAGAGTACCTTATTAGGGTCCACTAGGTTTCCTTAGGTAGCCCTGCTTTCATCCTGTGGTTATTTCTCTTCATCTAAAAAGAAGAAAATCTGTCTACCACCCAAGGGTTCAAGGCAGCTGAGGTGCTCAGCAAGTTGAAGGGATTCTTCCCCAAGGCAGGCTCATTATGGTGACCCTTAAAAGGGCTCCAAGATCAGGAATTGTCAAAAAAAAATGAAAGCACCCTAGGTATACTGCCCAGAAATTTCAGAAGACTCCCATATGGAGTTCAATCTGTTCTAAAAACCCTTCCAGGGGACTCGCAGAGAATTCTGGGAAATGTAAGGACAATTTAGTTTCCCCAGGCACCTGAGAAATCTCTTCTATTCTATCTGACCAGCCCCTTCACAATGTAGCTGGGAGAAAGGTCAAGGGTTTATTTTAGTGAATTCATTGTGGCTCGAAATATGAATTCTAGAACTTCAGTCGATATCAGGTTTTCCTTGGGTATGAATTTTGTAGTGTTTTAACAGAACAACATGGTAATATATGGTGCTCCCAGGTACCTTTTCCTTTTAACCCCATTGTAAATAAGTATATGTGAAACAAGGTGAAACTGTTTCATCAAAAACTCAGAACTTGAATCCCAAAATGTTGTGCAGAGAATTTGTAATTTTTTTAAAAATTGAAAGTATTTTGATCTAGATATTGAAGATAATAAAAGATTCATAGTTTCATTCATAGTCCTCATTTTGTGGTTGATCAGGTTCATAAAATGCTCTTTTTTGTGTACTTACATTTGAAATAAAAAGTAAAATTTTTAAAAAGGAAGTGGTGTATTTTTATCTCTACACTACTAAAATGTAAACCATTAGCTCATGAATAGGGAAGCTTCATACGTATGTGTGTACGTACATTTTATGTGGTCTTAAAAAAACCTACTCTCTTCAGAATATTTGAAATTCTGAAGGATTTGTAGTTTGTCATTCTCTTTGCTTATTAAAACAGAAGATGCAAAAAATCAATACACTCTCAGAGTGATCAGTTTAAGGCTCTGAGTTCTTTCCTTCCCTGTTCCTGAATTATTTATTCAAAGTATGGGATTTGTACATGTTTGTCACTTCATCTCTCTGGGCATTGGTTTTTTATCATCAAAATGACTATAACTACCCAGATGATACCTGTCATCTTTCATGTAAAACACAGAATTTTCTTTTCAGTTTTGGTGGCTACCTTTTTTTTGACATCCCTTCCATTTCTCACTATATTCTTCACCCTTCCTTACCCAGAAAGCCATCCCTCTGAATGCATAATAAAAATGAAAGAGAAAAAAACAGTTGATTTGTAAACCTAAAAGTCATTTTATACATGGTAACCAAACACGTTCTCCTAGAACCACCAAACTGCCATCAACATGGGAATCCCCTAGGGTCATTGTTCCTTAGTGATGGTCACTTTTACATTATGGCTACAGTGTGATTTTCTATCCTACCTGATAAATAGACCATATGTGTCACAATGGATTAATCATTATTTTAGATATCCTTGGGCTGAAAGGAGTGAATACTGGACTAGACATCAGAAGACCTTTTTATGCGGCCTTGGACTTAAACCCTCTTAAGCCTCACTTTCTCTCACCTGCAAAATGGGTCTATGCTTTGCTGATTTCATAGAGTTTTCATGAATTTCAAGTAAGAAGTAAAGGGGTTTTGAAAACAGCAAAAAATCTCATGGGAGCAAAGATTTTGAGTTGGAAGGGACCTTAAAGGTCACCTAGAGCAACTGCCTCGTTGTCTAGATGAAGAAACTGGGACCCAAAGAAGGGAAAAGTTTTAGCCAAAATCACACAACCGATAAGTTTTTATATATGTGTGCGTGTGTGTGTGTCAGTGTCTGTATGTCTGTGTGTACACACATGCATATATAAATGCATCTATGTATATACATATATATGATATATATAATTATAATCTGATATGACTTTTATAATGACAACTGAGTAGTAATTATAAAGGGGTATTTCTTGGCTCTGAATATCCATGTGACAGTCAGAAGGAGTATACACATTTGGATAACACTTAAAAAACTGGAATCACCACAACTCAGAGTGGGAAGAGATCTTATTGATCCCTTGGGCCAATGCAGATCTGAACACACCCCCTCTATGATGTAACTGATGAATGGTCATCCAGCCTTTTCCTGGAAAACTCTCTCCCTGCCAAGGGAGTCCATTCCACTTTGGCACAGCCTCAGTGGGTAACCTCTTTGTACCTTTTCCCTTTGTTCCTAATTCTGCCTTCTGGGGCCAAGCAGAAAATGTCTGATCCTTCTTGATCTTTGAAGATGTCTCTCATATTCTATCTCCTTCAGATTTAATATCACAATTCCTTCAGTCAATCCTAATATGGCATGAACTGAAGATCCCTTGTCATTCTGGGTACTCTCTTCTGGAAGACCTCCATCTTATTAATGTCCTTCCTACAAGGGGCCCTCAGAGCTGGATACAATACTCCTGATGTCTAATGGGGGCAGAATATAAGAACATTGGTCATCTCACCATTCATTATTCATTTGGTGTTATTGTTTTGTCTTTAAGCCAGTAAAACTTCTTATACTTTACAAACTTTGTTGATTCACACACTTTTTCATGAATCATGTTCAACATTTCACTGAAAAGAGCACTGGTTTTGGTTTCAGAAAATCTGGGTTTCAGTTTCTACCATGCTACTCATTAGCTTTGTGACCTTGGGCAAGTCATTCACTCCTCAGCCCACCATGTTCATCTGCAAAATGAGAGGGTTGGAGTAAGGTCTCTTTCAAATCTACTTCCAATGACTCCACAGAACTGGTCCTCTTTCTCTCCCTTGCCCTTTCTGCCTCTTTAGACACCGAAGAGTGGCTCCAAGGTGAATCACACCAGCCTGAGATGCTGGAAAGGGAAAATGTCAGGGGTTCCATAAGTCGGGAGCTCTGGGGGAATGTTTTCAAAGACTAAGATCATTCTTTTCTCTTCTCACACATACTTTATTTTACTATCCTTTTTTCTCTATTTTGTTCTCTATCTCTTGTACTGGGTCTTTCATTCTCTCTTCCTCTCCCGTGCGCTCTCTCTCTCTCTCTTTGTTTCTGTTTTTTTGTTTGTTTATTAATTTCTCTGTCTACCAGGCAAACATGGTACACAGTAACAGCGACGTTGTGTGATGACCAACTTTGATAGTCTTAGCTCTTCTCAGCAATGCAAGGACCTAAGACAAGTCCAAAAGACTTATGGTGGAAAATGCTATGACCTATGGAGTCTGAATGCAGAGTGAAGCAGATGATTTTCTTTTCTGTTTCTTCTTCCTCATGGTTTTTCCCTTTTGTTCTGATTCTTCTTTACAAGAAGACTAATGGGTAAATATGTTTAATATGATTGTACATGTATGGCCTTTATCGGATTGCATACCGTCTTGGAGAGGAGAAGGAGGGGGAGAAAATTTAAAACTCAAAATCTTACAAAGGTGAATGCTGAAAACTAAAAATAAATACTTTAAAAAATTATCTGTCTTTGCCTCTTTATTTTTCTCTGACTCTCTTTCTCTTTCTTTGACTTTCCATATGTCTGTACGTCTCTGTCTCTGACTGTCTCTCTGTTCTGTTTCTCTCTGCTGGTCTTCTGTCTCTCTCCCTCCCTCTCTCCCTTCCTTTCTTCCTTCCCTTTAGCCCTGGGCTGGCAGTGCTTGGCAAGTAGCCACTCTTTTATCCTGACCAGAGTTGTCCCAGGGAGAAGACAGTGAGAAAGCTTTGGAGTGTATATTCTTCTGGCTAGAAGCCATCAGCTAGAAAAGGAAATTCCCACGGGAGCAATCAGATTGTTGGAGTTGATGAAGAGACAGTTTCCTTCTCCCCTTCCCTCTACCCATTGTGAAACCAAGCTAGGCTGTGTCAAGTCTATATGTGACCTAGTAATTTAGTATTTGATAAATTCAAAGACTCATCTCCTAGGTTAAAAGCTCAGCATTTGACCAAGACTTCTGGGAATACTAGAAGGGTGTCTAAGAAAAGTTAGGTATAGACCAGAATCTCACACTGTATACGAAGGTAATCTCAAAATGGATATATGACCTCAACGTTAAAGGTGACATCATAAGCAAATTAAAGGAAGAAGGAAGAAATTTCTTTTCATAGGGAAAGAGTTCATGACCAAACAGGGGATAGAGATCATTTACAGAAGATAAAGTAGGCAATTACAATTACATAAAAATTTCAAAAAAGTTTTTGCACAAGAAAAATCAATGTGAATAAAATTAAGAAAAACAAATAACTGTGAAAAGTCATGGAAGCAACTTTCATTGATAAGAGTCTCATTTCCAAGATAAAGGAAATGATTCAAATCAATAAGAACAAGTTATTCCCCAATTGGTAAATGACCAAAGGATATGAATGGGCAGTTTTCTAAGGAACAAGTTCAAGCTATGAATAGCTACATGAAAAAATGCCGCAAATTATCAAATGTATAACCATAATATATAATATATATGATCAAATATATAATTATCAAAATCCAAATTAAAGCAACTCTAAAGTTCTGCCTCACACGTATCCTATTAGCAAAGTCAACAACAAAAGCTGACTGTAGAGAAACAAGTATCTGTCTTCATGCATGGTTGGTGGAACCGTGAACTGGTTCAGCCATTCTGGAAAGCAACTTGGGAGTATGGCCCCAAAGTGCAATATTAGGGCAGCAACACTCACCACTACATATATACCCCAAAGACATTTTTTAAAAAGAGAAAAAGGGCATATATGCAGAAAAATATTTCAAGAATATCTTTTTTATAGTAGCAAAGATCTGGAAACCAGGGAAAAGGGAGGATGTCAATTGTGGAATGTCTGGACAAATTATGAAATATGTATATAATTGATTACTATTGTGCCTTAAGAAATGAATAAGGGGATATTTTCATAAGACCTGGGAAGACTTATATGAAATGAGGCTAAAGAAAGTGAGAAAAACCAGGAGAATGATTTATACCATAACAATACATACATTCTAGATTTATCATCTTATGATCTGTTGCCCCAACCCTGACAATGAATTGAGATCCCAAAATGGGACTGCAGTCTCTAGCACCAGTGCTAGAGGGATTTTCCAAGGTGGGGGGGCTTGATTAAATAATGTGTTGCACTTTATCTACATTATCTACATTCCAGAGACATGACCATCTGCAAATGGATATGCCTCTTTGCTAATGGCCATATTAGACCCAGCCTAAGAAGAGAAAATCTATTTTCCAGGCTTAAGCTCACAATCGATCCATGAGCAGAAAAAGTTTTTCAAATTGAAATTGAAGTTTAACAAAGCATTCAGATGCAACTTTTAGAAGAAAGAATCCCTATGCAGAATATCCTTCTCACCACCTCCCATTCCAAAGAAAAAGGAAAAAAGAAGCTTACCACCACAGACACACGGTTGCTTTCTTTCCTTGGCCAAATTCCCAAGAAAAAGGCAGATTTGCAAACACCAAAACAGGAAATTTACTCAAGTTTTAAAATCTTCACAAAACATGAATAAGACTGATATCCCCTTTCATTCTATCCCATCCCAATACAGATGCACTAAAATGGTGGACATGAGGCCAAGTGGGGATGGATCACAACCGCTATGCCTAAATATATAGGGAAGAGTTTTTTTCCATTTACCTAGTGGACACATGCTGGCTGCCTTTCTGCAAAGGGATATTTCTCTAAAAACAAGTAGGAAAGGACATAGCTCTGATAAGCAAGGTGAAAGCCAGGAGAAGGTACAGTACAAGTAAAAAAAAACCATTAAGGAAGTTATATAAGAGTTACAGAGAAACTTTAGCAGTAAAGAAAAACATAAAAAGTAAACATGAATGAACAGTGATAAAAGCCTAAAATATAAACTGCTTACATTCAAATATAAGGAGATGATGGAAGCATCCTTTCTGAATCTTATCATCATCAGGGTTCAGAGAGGGAGTCCAATTAGACAAGACCTGGGAGTAGTTCTTTTATGTCTTGAGATCATAAGAAAAAAATGGAAAGAGGGGAAAGAGAAATACACTGGGTTCAGGAGGAAAGGAAAGAAAGGTGAGAAAAAATTATTTCCTCTTCTCAGGGCACAAGTAGACATCTATATTGTCAAGGAGGATGGCATGGGGAGGAAGCAGCTGATATTTGAATCTTTCATCTGTACTGGTCAAAAGCAGAAAAAACACACATAGAACAAGGTCTAGAAATTATGTGTTTAAATATATATATATATATACACACAAATATGCATATATGAAACTGAACAGAGAAATAGTAGGGAAAGAGAAAAAGGGGGAGGGGGAATTAGAGGAAGAACAGATAAAGGGAGAGATTAGTTTTAAGCAAAATAAACTCTAAGGATATGCCAAAATACTTATGACTGTTTTTAATGAGGCAAAAAATGGGAATCTGAGGGTGTGCCCATAAATTGGGGAATGGATAAATGAGTTATGGTATAAAAATGTGATAGAGTACTATTGTCCTGAACTGCTATTAGCATAGTGAACAACCAGGATTCCAGAACACTAATGATGAAACATGTCCCTTTTATTGATAGAAAGGTGAAAGGATTCAATGTAGAATGAGACAATTTGGGGGACGAAGGGGACAAGTTCAATGTAGAAATTAGTTTTGGTTGGCTATATATGTCTTATTTTTCTTTGTTCTCAATTACGGGAGGGGAGGCAAGACTAGGAAGGAGGGAAGGCAGATTTTGGTAGATTGAAACATATTTTTTTTAAATGAAAGAAGTTAAGCACATGATTCATCTAGTCACTGTGTGACGTTGAGGTCAGTTCACCAATCTGGGTATCAGTTTCCTCCTAAGTAAAAAAGAGTGTTGTACTAAATGACTTTTAAAGGCCCTCTCTACTCCAATAACATGAACCTATGAACTGTTCTGGGCAGAAAACATACTGGAAAACCAAATCGCCTTTTTCTCTAATTAAATCCCCAGCAAAGCAAGGAATGCTATAGAATAGTGTGTAGTACCATGGAGAGATCATGAAGGGATCTGGGTTCTAGTTCCCACCATGACACATATTCCCTGAATGATATTGGATAAGCCAGTTCTCTGGGTCTCAACATGATTAAAAACTGAGGGTGAACAAGACAGGCTTTGAGGGACCTTCCTGCCCTGAACTGAACCTGTTCACCTCCCCATTGCTTCATCTTTCCAATGTGCACAGCTGAGGCCATGTACTTAAACTACTATTTGTAGGTTCAGCCCTTCCCCAGATGCTGGTACCAATTCAGTTGCTGGTATGAAAATATTAGGAGCCCCAGGCCAGCAGCTGTTCCATGACTCAGCAGCACCCACTCAACCCAGTTGAGATGCAGAGAAACTCCCATTCACACATAGACATGGCAGCTGGCTCTCACTTTGACCTCATAGACCTGTGGCTAAGATAGTGCAATGTTGTAAAGACGGTAGGTTTATAGTAAGAGGACCTGAGTTCAAATTTCAGTTCTGCAAGTCTGTTTACCTCTCTGGCCTCAGTTTCTTCATCTGTAAAATAAGGAACCAAACCAGATGATCTCTATGGTCTCAGTTTGTAATACTATGATAAGCTTTTACCTTATGTGACTAAGCTCTACCTTCTACCCCAGATCCAGTAATAGATCTCTACTTGATTCCTATTGGCCCATATGCTTCAGTGACTCAGACAGTATCCAAATTCCTCTAGAACTGAAGTTCTGGCCCTCCGTTTCAGGTTTCCAAGGACTGGCATCTCAATGCCTCGGTCCATAATACCAATTGTTGACCTTCTCTGATTGTTTGCCTGGCAGGGGTGAGGAACCTGTGGCCTCAAGGGTGGCTTTGAGGCCATAAGTTCCCCACCTTTGCCTAGTTCTTGTCCTATTACCTGCTGCTGGTGTGGTCCTTTACCCCCTCACTTCTGCCCACCTGTCTGGTCCAAGCCTCTTGCTTGGGCCTCCTCTGCTTGACTGGTTTCCCATTCTGGTCTAACCTACCACTGGGAGAGTTCTCATTTCCCTCAAATTAGTCCTAAGTAGGAGCCTATAACTGGATTTCAAACAGTCAGGGAGCTTGTATGGGAATGAAAATATTACCTTATCTTCTCTAACCTCTAACTGAAATTCAGCATTTTCCTTCAGTTATTTAAAAAAGCTGGTTCTGAGAGTCCATAGGCTTTGCCTGACCACCAATGAGACCTACAGACAAGAAAGGTTTAAGAGGCCCTGTGACCTAGAGGGACTGCTCCCCAGTGCTTACCACAGTTACTGGTCCATCAGAGATGTCAATCAATTTTTGTTAGGCAGGAGGCAATGGGGACTGAATCATGGTGGTGACTCTGTGAGCACAAAGAAAGGCATGGATGCCAAAGGGAGCATGGAAGGGAGAAGTGGGAGACTTGGCTACCAGATGGGTATGGGGGCAGGAAGCAGGTGAGGGAGAGGGATTAATCAAGAAACAAACAACTTGCCAACCAAACTCCCAGCTGGATGTTTGTTGAATTCATTGTATTAACTCAGCCAGTCAAGACCCAAGGAAATGTCAGAAGACTTGGTACTGAGGAAACTCACGGAAGTAGGCAAGGCCTTTGAGCCTGAGGATAGAGAGGTGCAGGCTTTATGGCGTGATGGGGGTGAGAACTTGCCAAGCTGGTGAGATTCCTCATCCAGCCTGGCCTTTTTGGGTCAGAGGCAGGGATGTAGGAAACCTGAGCTTGGAGCACAGCCTGGCTCACACCCAGCACTTTTTCCTCCAGACAAAGATACTCCCAGTGTCTAATATTCATTTTCAGAACAACTAAAACAAACAAAAGAAATCTGCTGAAATTTGGGCCAGGGATTCCTGGAGGGTGTGCAGGGTCTCACCACAATGGGACCAAATTGGGTAAATAAAGATGCCTGGCTGAGAAGCAGAGTCGGGCAGGAAACTTCTGTGGCTTGTGGCTCTTGTTGGAAACAATCAGCCTGGGATGAACTGTTCTTCTGACCCAGCACCCAACCCAACAATTGTGGTGAGGAAACATACACACATATACACAGAGAGAGAGAAAGCACCCATTTCCCCATAATTTTGCACTGTATTTCAAGGAAGGGATGAAGTGAGGAGGCTCAGACAGGTTTCTACATTTGAGGCATTAGTGCCTCAAGGTGGAATTTGGTACCTCCTTATTGGGATCAGAGTGTTCATGCTAAAAATAGCACTGAGAGGCAAAGCTCCACTTGAGCACAATAGAACACCTATTCCCATCAACCTAGAACCACAGGCTATGTCTTTAGCTGCTGGCCAGTTCTCTTAGGACCCTAGGGAAGGGAGGTGACCTGTCTAAGGTCACACAGGTCATGATTCAGCATCATCCTTGACTACTGATGCTCAGTCCGTGTAACCCATCTGTTGCTAAAACCTCATCAATTCTCCCTCCAGAACTGTCATGTACACACCCTTCCTCCACTCACATAACCACCACCAGTGCATCCTGGGACATCTCCAGTCATCCTGATGAATATCTGGTCACTGGAATCAGATGGCTCTGGAGGAGAAGTGAGGCTGGTGACCTGTACAGCCCTCCCTCACTCAAAACAGTCAAGTGCAAGTCATGTCGTCATTTCTGTGATGGCATAGTCTTCTTTGGCAACAAAGGATGAACATAAAAAGCCACCACCACCCTGGGGACAGAGTCCACATGGCCTCAAGCCTTCTCACTGGCTTGTCTGCCTCACACCTCGTCTGCAGCTCAGCTGCCAAGTCTGCTCCTGTCACTCCCTCTTCAATACATTCCAGGGCCCTCTTATAACCTCCAGATCAAGTATAAATCCTGAGCTCGGCCCTCAGCACCTTTCACAGCCCCATCCTTTCTTGCTATTCCAGGCTTCTTCTGCATTCCTCCACTTTATTCACTCCACCATCCAGACACCCGAACCTCCTTTCTGTTCCTCATACATGACCCACCAATCTCTCATCTCTCTGCCTTAGCCTCGAATGTCCTCCCTTCCTGAAATGCTCAACCTCCTCATTGCTGCCTAAAATCTGACTTTCTTCAAGTCTTTCTCCTCCCCCTACCACACACAGCTGGTTTTGCTCTCCCTCAAACTACGAGGTAGCTATTCTGCATGTCGATATTGTTCAGTCATTTCAGTTGTGTCTGACTCTCCATGACCCCATCTGTTATTTGCTTGGCAGAGATACTGGAAAGTTTGCCGTTTCCTTCTCCAGCTCATTTTACAGATGAGGAAACTGAGGCAAACAAGGTTAAGTGACTTGCTCAGGGCCACACAGCTAGGAAGTGTCTGAGGTCAGATTTGAACTCAGGGAGATGAGTGTCCTAACTCCAGGCCAGATGCTATGTGTCCTAGGGTGCCTCCATCCACACTACTTTGTATGCAGCAGCACATGTATGAATTATCCTCCTTGACTACACTGCAAACTCCTTGATGGCATGCATTCTTTCTTTGGAGTCTTGGAGAGTCACCTGAGCCACTGAGAAGCTAAGTGACCTGAACAGATAATATGTCATGCTTCCAAAATCTAGAGATTGAAGGGACCTCTGAGGTCATCTTGTCCAATCACCCCATTTTACAAATGAAAAAACTGAGGTCCTAGAAAGTAGAATAACCTGCCCAAAGTCACTGAGAAGAAAGCATCAGCAGAGGATCTGAGCTCCACGGTCAGTCCCAGCCCTTTCCATCGTCCCACACTGTTGTGCCAGAAACCAGATTCAAACTCAAGCTCTCCCAACTCTGCAATGCCCTTACATTCTGCTGCTTAACTCTAAACTTAATAAATGCTGATCGACTTCAGTCTAAGAACACTGTGAAGTTCTTTATGCTGGTATCCTTATCCTCTCTTTCGCCTTGGGACTCAGAAGTCAGTGAGCTGGGATTCAGAGCCAGGTCTCCATCTTCGACCCTAGTACCTTTCCTGTGAGTGGCCTCTACCCAGCCAGGGAACACCTGGTTGGCAGCCATGGCTGTAACTGTGGAAGCTAGAAACCAGGCAAAGATCCCTGAAGATGGCAGCTTGGCAGGAGCAGAAACAGGGGCTCCACCCTTAGGAGGTACATTAGCTAAAGCAGGCCAAACTGGATCCAACCTGACCGCACCACAGGCAAACTTTTCTTTGTTAAAGCTAGAAATCTTTCAGGTGTGAGGAGGACGTCCTATGCTTTACATAATGGCCATCTCCAGTCATCACTTCTTTGTCTCTTTGTAAGTTTAATGAGCAGTGTCTGTGGGGATTCTATATTTAGCCAATTACCTTTATGTTGCAAAGTCCTTGGAAGGTGGAATTTCCCAGTTCAGAAACTAAAGGCTGGGGTGTGTGTGTGTGTGTGTGTGTGTGTGTGTGTGTGTGTGTGTACTTATGAGCTATTGCATAGAATCAGAGCTTTAGACCAAGAAGAGACCTTGTGGGCCATTTAGTTCCTCATTTTATGGAGGAGGAAACTGAGGCCAAGAGCTTGGCCATAATCACACAGTTGGTAAATAGTATTGTCATCATTTGAATACAATGTTCTTTTCATGGAATAGTCTTTGTTGAGTTTGTGTTTGTGTACAGTTACGTATGATTGTATATATTTGGACTTGGGTATGCTCGTGGTTTTATATCTATGTATCTGTATTATATGTGTATTTGTGTGTGTGTGTGTGTGTGTGTGTGTGTGTGCATGACTGTGGGTACCTTACTTGGTAAATATGCTTATACTATTGTAGATGAGTGAGTTTGTGATTTGGGGTTTCTGCTGTATTTGTGAGTGATTGAGACTTGAGGCACATGTGTTTGTATGAATGTATTTGCATAATGTGTGAGGCTACGAGGCTATCCAGAACAAGAAGACATGTGAATGTATACACATACATACTTATATATACAGTTAATATAGTGAATGTGTGAGTGTGGTATTGGTGTGTGTTTGGTACAGATGTATGTTTGGTGCATATATGTATTATCTGTGATTGTATGTTTCTTATTGATCATGTGTCAGGGAGATTGTGATTGTATGAGTACATGTTTGTATTTGTATGAATTCATTGTATGTGATTGTGTTCAAATGTATTTGTGTGCATGTGTTTTTATGTTGCGGGATCATGCTACTTTTTACATGTGGTTATATTTGGTACCTGTGTTCATGTCTGTCCATGATGAACAGATTTCAAATATGAATCTGGTTTGTCTGATGTCAGAAGATGCCCACGGGGAGGAGTCCAATAAATATAACTGAAGGGCCAAAGACTTTATCAGAGAATATTCATGAATATTCATGGGCATCCTAGAGAAAAGCCCCCTGTGTAGTAAACCTGGGCAAAGACTAACATGTGTTCGTAGACATCAGAAGATCCTGAATTGTTGTGTGTTGTATGTCCTTGTCCTTAGGAGTGTGTCTACATTTGTGTTTGACATATGTATTATAGTGTGTGGTTTTCTCTGTACTTGTAAGTTATTGGTGTGTTAGTGTGTTACATATTGTGTATTTGTGTGCATGTGTGTGCGTTTACCTGACTCTACCTCACCAGGTATCTCTTCCTTATGAAGGCTCATCAATTTTGAGTCTCCTTGTTCTGGGTCCAAAGACTGGGGTGTCTCTTATTTGCCTCTTGGAAGAGCCTCTGAGTGTGTGTATTTGTCTTAATGTGTTTATCTCCCTGCACTTGCACCCATGTGTCCATGGGAACCGCATGTTCCCTGTCCACGCCTCTCTGGGCAGTTCTTGGTCTCTGCCCCTGCCCTGGCCAGCTTCCTAACAGCACTCTGCCTTCCCCTTCCTGGTGTCTCCTGGCAGTAGGCCACAGCCTGTCACATTCATCCCCAGGGAGTTTGAGTGGTTTTCAACAAGAGCCCAAATGTTTTGCCATCCAGGTTTCTTCTCCTGAAAACCAGCCATTATCTCCTCATTGCTTGACTTTTGGTGAAACTTGCCTTGGGAAAGCAATCTGCCTTGTGGGGGATGTGTGGCCTACAGGGGCTCCTAGGTGTCCCTGGGCTCCCACAAGCTTGTGTCAGGAGCAGGTGACAGGTTTGGATCATCTTGGCAAGGGTCTCAACTGTCAGCAGAGTTCTGTGCAGCATTCATTTTATTACCATTAATAATGAGACAAGGTTTTTTTTTCCACCATCATTTTCTTTTATCTGTTGGGAACTAAGAAAATTGAGTTGTTCAGGAGGGCTATTTTCTGCACAGTTGGATAATTAGATCATAGATCTAAGGCTCAAAGGAAACCTCTGAAGCCATCTGGACTATCTCCTTCAGAAACCGAGGCTCAGAGATGTGCCCAAGGTTACATGGGGGTGTCCAAAGCAGGATTTGCACTCAGGTCCTCTTCTAACTCTCAAGCCATGTCTTACTGTCTCCACTGACCCATGATGAATCTTTTAAGAAATCAAAGTTTCATCAAGGGAGATCATTCAGTCTAAAACTTTTATTTAACAGAAAAGGCAGCTGAGGCACAAAGGGCTTATCTGACTTGTCTGAGATCAATCAGAAATATGTACATTCTCTTTTGTCTCATTCTCTGTTTTAGAATGTAGAATCCTTTTCAGTAGGAATTGTTTCCTTCAGTGTTCATGTATCCCCAGCACCTAACTCAGGGCCTGGTACAAAGTAGATGCTTAATAAATGCTTATTGATTAAGTGATGGTGACAGTTCCAGGAATAATTACCTAATATCTCCCAACTCTAAAATTCCATGAATCCATGAAATTGGGTTGCTGTGGGAAATGGATCATTTCTATCACAGAACTTCTGAGTGAGATGATCCCTCAGAGGCCAGTTTGTCAAAACCATAGTTGGCTTCTAGTCCCCTCTATAAGGGCCCTGACAAGTTGTTGTCCAGTTTTCTGGGTAACCCTGCACAATGGGGAAGCCAGTACCTACAGTGGCAGCTGGCACCATTTTGGGACATCAGGAGCTCTTCTCTGACATTGAATCTAAATTTCTATCATGACAGCTCCCCCCAGTCCTAACTCCAGGGTCAAGCTCAATATGTCTAATGTCTCACTCACGGGATAGTCCTTCGAATATTTTAAAATAGTTTTCATTTCCCCTCCCTCCCTATCATGTCTTCTTTCATAGAACAGACCCTCCCAGTTCCTTTTACTGGGCGCCATCCTTATGTGGCATGAACTGTATGCCCTATAGCATCCTCTGTGCTCTCCAGCTAAAAATCATGAGGAAGGTAAGAATGAGGGAGATGAGAGGGAAGAGATGGATCCAACACTATGATGGCAGAAATGACTCAAGAGATTTTTTTAAAAGCTGTGGAAAATTATTGGAAGGTCATGTATGTACTCCATTCCCACTAGAAAATCTAAGGTCTATACCACCCAATTAAGGCAACCTACAAAAACATGGAGAAAGACATCTAGAAAGCAAAACTTTGTCAGAAATTCTAAATTCCCTCTCATTAAGTTAAGTGCTGGGCATACAAAGAAAGGTGTAACTAGTCTCTGCTTTCTAGGGTCACCCATTCCTTGGGGAGAGATGATGCCTAAATGACCAGTTACATACAAGATGTAAACAGAGGAGGTGAGGGCAATCAAAGAGGCGAGGGTAGTCGCATCTTCTGCAGAAGGTGGGACATGACTTGGGTCTTAAAAGAAGCTTGATTGAGGGAGTAGAGCATGGAGATGAGAAACGGAGCCAGGTCACCTGGCCTGAGAAATCAGGAATACACATGAATTCCTCATCTTTGTATCTTCAGAGCTTAGCTTAGAGATCTAGTATCCATGAGGAAGTTAATAAATACTGATTGATGAGTTAATGTCCCTCCCACAAATTAATTAGATCACTTCTGGGAAGTGGGTTTTTTTTCCCCCATCAGGACCTACTACTCCCTGCTGCTAGTGGTTCATTAAGGGTCCAAAGCAAGACTCCTGATTTCTCTTTGTGTTGTATCTGGGCGTTTCTCACCTCACCACATAAAGTAGAGCATATTCCGAAGCTTATTTTGAAACGACCAAAGCTGCCTTGCATATCTTGCTTATGCCCTATCCTCTTCTCTCCCAATCTAACACAGAACACTTTTTCAAAATTTACAGTGTTCCTTCCATTTTCTCCTATTTCCTTCAACCTTGACATGCCACAATTATTTATGATCCCAGCCAGAGCTGAAATTCCAACACTTCTCTCGTTGACACGCCTGTTCCATGTTAGTCATAAAAACTCAAAATACATTTGCATCCTGCCTAGGAGACAAAAAATGCCGGGGTCTCTAAACCAACAAGATTTCCAGCGCCTAATAAGGAAATGGATTCTGTATTCAGTGAGTAAGGACAGTTCTTGTAGTAGACCCTGAGCAAATGTTTGCTGAATGATGGGGATAATGAGTCCCTGATCCTTGCTTCTAATCTCCCTTGGCTGGCTAGCTTCAGTTTGGGGGCCAGTGCAGCTGGGAGCTGTTAATTGCAGAAATAAGTGGGGCAATGTCTCCAGGAGCCAGCCTCTGGCTGGGGTCATGCTTCCTCAACTCTGGTCTACATCAAGGTCTTCAAAGTCCAGACTCCTGTTGCTATGGCGCTTCTCCCCTTGGTCCTTCTTTCCTCCAATCCCTGTAAACCTAAGGACTAGCCTGCCCATTCTCTCAGCATGACTGCTCAAACTGTTACCTACTGTCCCTTCCTTCCCTTCCCCTCCCAAACCAAGCCCCATAAGGCTTTATTCCACAAGAAATACTTACACCTGGCTTCAGCATAGATAATGACTGGTTAAACTGAAAGAAAGACTCATAGCTCAGACTGCTATGGAGTATGCTAAGAGCAGGGCAGGGAAGGAGTCCTTAACTCTGGCCCTTTAGGGACTCCATTTGGTCAGTTCCTTCAGGTGTATTCAGGATCTAGGGGGTCAATCCAGCCTTCGCAATTCTCAAGACATTGGATGAAAATTCCAATTTATTCATTTTCAGTCAGAGATGGATCTTTAGGGGACCAGAACACCTCCATCATCCTGTCTCACAATTCACACTAATCCTTGGCAAGCAAATGTGTTGTCATGGAAAGAGAATCAGGTTTGGAGCCAGAAAACCTGGGCTCAAATCCTGCCTTTTCTATGTTCTACCTGCAAAATCTTGGGTCATTAATTTCACTGTTCTGTGCTTTAGCTATAAAGGGAACTCATTGGCGAAGGCCCAAATTCAAATCCAGTTTCAGGCACTTACTGTCTATGTGGCTCTGAGCAAGTCACTTAACCGCTGTCTACCTCAGTTTCCTCAACTGTAAAATAGGGATTAAAAATAGCACCTAACTCCCAGAGTTGTGGAGATTAAATGAGATATTTGTTAAGTGCTCAGTACTATACCTGACACATAGGAACTAAATAAATCCTCTCTCTCCCTCTCTTCCTTACTTTCAGCCTGCAACACTAATAGCTGAGGATCCTCAGACTTTTAATCTCCTTGAAGTACTGGGCAACATAGGCTCACCCTCCCAGATATCACCCATCATGTGGTTTCATTGTCTCTAAATCCTTAGCTAATGAATGCCTTCCAAAGGGTATTCTTGGGATTAGGATTAAAATTTCACTTCTCTGTTCAGGAAAATGCCTACCTGATTATTTTCATTTCACAAAGAGACAGATCCTGACATCAGGCAGACTTTGTTCCCAGCTGGTGCTTGGGAATGTCTGATGGATGTTTCCAGATTCTAGGTTTGGGTTTACTGCATCTTCAACATTATGCCTTAAGTATTATAAAGGCATTTAAAGTCTCTCTGATAATAACTAGAGAAGATAGAAAATGCTGTATCTGGATGTGAAGTCTAGAGAAAATCATGCAATGGAAAGGAGAGTTGATATGCAGGCAGAAAACTGGGCTTGAATCACAAACACCAACATGGCAATGGACCTCAGAGACTATCTAGTCCAGGAGTGGATAACCTGCAGCCTTGAGGCCACAGGTAGCCCTCTAGGTCCTCAAGTGTGGCCTTTTGACTAGGTCCAAGTTTAACAGACTACACACACACACACACACACACACACACACACACACACGCATACACACACACACACACACATAGTGAGAGATAGGAGAGAATAGAAAAGAGGCATAGATATCACCATGCTTCTCATCTTACCAAGGAAGCCAGGGTGTCCACTGTCTTCCCCATTAGAGTAGGAGCTCCTTGAGGGTATGCACTGTCTTTTGCCCTTGTTTCTATTCCTAGTACTAGGGCAACTAGGTGGTGCAGTGGATAGAGTGCCAGTGTAGGAGTCAGGAGGACCTGAGTTCAAATCTCACCTCAGACACTTGACACTGACTAGCTGTGTGACCTTGGGCAAGTCACTTAACCCCAAATTGCCTCAGCCTGAGTCATTTCCAGTAATCCCAATGAATATCTTGTTACTGGATTCAGATGACTCTGGAGGAGAAGTGAGGCTGATGACCTGCATAGCCCTCCTTCACTCAAAACAAAGTCAAGTGCAAGATATGGTCTTCTTTGGCAATGAAGGATGAACACACATATTCCTAGTACTTAGCACTGCACCTGACATATAGGAGATCCTCAAGAAGTGCTTTTTGACTTGACTGGTTAAGTGACTCACCCAAGATCATAGTAGCAAGAATCAGAGGTAGGATTTGAATCTGAGTTCAGAGACTTCAGAGCTGGCACTGCTGTCACTGTGCCAGCAGCCTCCCCTCTAATTCATAGAATCATTGATTTAGAGCTGGGAAGAAACTCAGAAACGTTCAGTCCCATCTTTTTATAGTTCACGTACTTGAAATCCAGAGTTGAAAGAATTTGCATCTGGCATCTGAGGAAGGATCCAACTTTCTACCACACCTCAGGTTGCTTTTAAATTAAGTTCAGCCTTTCGTAGATATACAGGTAGAGCTTGTTTTAGGGTGTTTTATTGCGCTTCACAAACACTATGGTTTTTTTGTTTGTTTGTTGTTTTACAAGTTGAAGGTTTGTGGAAACCCTGCACTTGCATTGAGCAAGTCATTTTTTTATTTACAATTTTTTAAATTCTGTACCATACTTTACTTCTTTGTAGGAATGCATTGGATTCCATGGAGTATGGTCATTCTTGAAATACCTTGTGCCCAATACCAATTTTTTTCTTTTTTAAAAATTCATTAATTTTTAGTTTTCAACATCCACTTTAACAAGATTTTGAGTTCCAAATTTTCTCCCCATCTCTCCCTTCCACCCACCCCAAGACATTGTGCATTCCAATTACCCCTTCCCCCAATCTGCTCTCCTTTCTCTCACCCCCCCTTACTTCCTTATCCCCTTCTCCTCTATTTTCTTGTAGGGCAAGATAGACTTCTATACCCCATTGCCTGGATGTTTTATTTCCCAGTTGCATGTAAAAACAATTAAATTTTAAAAAACCCTTTGAATTCCAACTTATCTCTCTTCCTTCCTCCCCATCTCCCCCCCCCCCCCCATTGAGAAGGCAAGCAATTTAATATAGGTTATTCATGTGTAGTCATGCAAGACAATTCCACAACAGTCATGTTGTGAAAGACTAACTATATTTTCCTTCCATCTTATCCTGACCCCCATTTATTCTATTCTCTCTTTTGATCCTGTCCCTCCTCAAAAGTGTTACTTCTAATTATCCCCCATTTCCCCTCCCTTCTATCATCTCACCCATCCCCCACTTATCCCCTTCCCCAATTCTTTCCTGTAGCGTAATACACATTTTCATACCAAATTGAGCTTGTTATTCCCTCCTTAAGCCAAATCTGTCACCCTTACCCTCTCACCTCCCCTGTCTCCATTGAAAAAAACTTCTTCTCGACTCTTTTATGTGAGAGATAATTTACCCCATTCTGTTCCTCCCTTTCTCCTTCTCCCAATATATTCATCTCTCACCCCTTAATTTTATTTTTTAGATATCATCCCTTCACAATCAACTCACCCTGTGCCCTCTCTCTTTATATATACATATATATGTATGTATGCATGTATGTATGTATATACAATCCCTCCAATAACCCTAATACTGAGAAAAGTCCAAAGAGTTACAAATATTATCTTTCCAAGTAAGAATGTAAACAGTTCAACTTTAGTAAATCCCTTATTATTTCTTGTTTACTTTCTCATGCTTCTTTTGATTCTTGTATTTGAAAGTCAAATTTTCTATTCAGCTCTGGTCTTTTCATCAAGAATGCTTGAAAGTCTTCTATTTCATCGAATAGCCATTTTTTCCTCTGAAGTATTATACTCAGTTTTTCTGAGTATGTGATTCTTGGTTTTAATCTTAGCTCTTTTGACTTCTGCAATATCATATTTCAAGCCCTATGATCCCTTAATGTAGAAGCTGCTAGATAATTGTGTTACCCTGATTTGTTTCCAAAATACTCAAATTGTCTTTTTTCTGGCTGCTTGCAATATTTTCTCCTTGTCCTGGGAGCTCTGGAGTTTGTCAACAATATTTTTAGGAGTTTTCGTTTTGAGATCTCTTTCCGGAGGTGATCAGTGTATTCTTTCAGGATCTGTTTTACTTCTGGTTCTAGAATAGGACAGTTTTCCTTTATAATTCTTGAAAGAAGCTTTCTAGGGTCTTTACTTTATCATGGCTTTCAGGTAGTCCAAAATTTTTTAAATTGTCCCTCCTGCATCTATTTTTCAGTTAGTTGTTTTTCAATGAGATATTTCACATTGCTATTTTTTCATTCTTTTGGTTTTGTTTTATAATTTCTTGATTTTTCATAAAGTCATCAGCTTCCATTTGTTCCACTCTAATTTTTAAGGAATTATTTTCTTCAGTGAGCTTTTGGATCTCCTTTCCCATTTGACCAATTCTGCTTTATAAAGAATTCTTCTCCTCATTGTTTTTTTGGATATCATTTGCCATTTGGGTTAGACTATTTTTAAGGTATTGTTTTCTTTAGCATTTTTTGGGTCCCCTTTAGCAAGCAGTTGACTTTGATCTTCGTGATTTTCTTGCATCACTCTCATTTTTCTTCCCAATTTTTCCTCTGCTTCTCTTACTTGATTTTCAAAATCCCTTTTGAGCTCTTCCATGTCCTGACACCAATTCATCTTTTTCTTGGAGGCTTTGGATGTAGGAGCTTTGGCTTTGTTGCTTCTTTCTGGTTGTATGCTTTGATCTTCTTTGCCACCAAAGTAAGATGCTATTACCTGATGTTTTTCCTGCTTTTGCTCATTTCCCCAGCCAATTACTTGACTTTTGAACTTTTTGTCAAAGTAGTTTTCTGCTTCCCATGGGGGTGGGAAGTGTAATGTCAGTCACTTGGCCCTGCCACAATCTGTGATATTAGAGTTCCAGAAATAGCCACTGCCACTGCTCCCTCCACCCCCTCCACTGCCCTGGGACTGGGGTCAAACCACTCCACTCTCTCACACAGGTCCAACAGATATTTTCCACTGACCTTCCAGTTTTTCCCCAGTGTTTTGGGGTTGTGAAGTCTGGACACTGCCACAGTTGCCAGAAATTCAGTCCCCCCTAAGACTACTCAGGTCCCATCTGTGCCAGCATGGCCCATGCTGAACTGTATTCTCTTCCCAGCATGGCATGATAGACACTTCCCATCAACCTTCCAGGCTGTCTTGGGCTGGAGATTTGCTTCACGCCATCATTCTGTGAGTTCTGCAACTCTAGAATTTGTTTAGAGTTTTTTTTATAATAGATATTTGGTTGAGCTTGGGGGGTGAGCTCTAGCAAGTCTCTGCTTTTACTCTGCCATTTGGCTCTGCCCCCTATCAGTGTCATTTTTCTAACAGTATATGATCACATCATGTCTCTGTGTCACATTTTTGTAATGCTTGTAATATTTCACACTTTTTCCATTATTTTATCTTTTATGGAGATCTGTGATAATTAATCTTTCATGTTTTATTGCAATTGTTTTGGGGAACCACATACCATACTCATATAAGATGATAAACTTAATTGATAAATGTTGTGTGTGCTTTGACTGCTCCATTGACCAGGTATTTCCCATCTCTCTCCCTCTCCTCAGACTTCACAATTCCCTCTACACAACAATATCGAAATTAGGCCAGTTAACAACTCTACAAGAACCTTCAAGTATTCACATGAAAGAAAGAGTCCATTGATGAGGCAAAACTTCATTGTTGTCTTATTTTGCCACAGCCTCCTACCCTTTAGCAACCACTACCCTGATCAGTCAAACAGCTGTTGACATTAAACCAAGACCTTCCACCAGCAAAATACACACACACACACACACACACACACACACATCTATATACATATGTGTGTGTTTGTCCTTCATTGCCGAAGAAGACCATGCCATCAGAGAAATGATAACATGACTTGCACTTGAATTTGTTTTGAGTGAGGGAGAGCTGTGCAGGTCACCAGCCTCACTTCTTCTCCAGAACCATCTGAATCCAGTGACCAGATATTCATCAGGATGACTGGAGATGACCCAGGATGAGGCAACTGGGATTCAGTGACTTGCCCAAGGTCACACAGCTAGTGAGTGTCAAGTGTCTAAGGTGAGATTTGAACTCAAATCCTCCTGACTCCTGCACTGATGCTCTATCCACTGCACCACCTAGCTGCCCCATATACATATACATACACACATATACATATATATCTGAAACCCTGATGATTAGCATTTTTAGCAGTAAAGTATTTTTAAATTAAGGTATGTACACTTTTTAGACACTATATTGCACACTTAATAGACCACAGTACAGTGTAAACATATATTTTATATGCACTGTGACTCAATTTGTTGTGATAGTCACCCACCACTTTGGGGTGGTTTGAATCCTAACTTCAATATCTTTGAGACATACCTGTATTCCTGTTAAATCAATAAACAATTATTTACTAAATGCCAATTCTGCATCTTTGTCCTAGGTGCTGAGGTACTCTGTTAGTACTGTGCAACTATATAGTGCCTTTCCACCAAATCTCAGTGATACCTATGATGTCACTCACATGTCACTCCTGTTTAAACACACCCCTAGTGGCACCTTAAGAAGAAATGCTTTCTAAACAATGAATTAAGACAGATACTGCTCCTAGGAACAGAGTTCTGTGAGTGAAAAGGAGGAAGAAACCAGCTTTAAAAGGAAGTTACTCAGCATGGGAGAAGGGGCAGCATTTCTCTTCCTGCGGAGTCAGAAGAGAGCCAGCTTTGGCAGTCAGGAATTGAATATTGAGAGAGCAGACCAAGGCAGCTCACTAGAGTGACCTGTTTAGTGGAGTTGCTGTGCTTAGGGCAGTTAAATGAGAATACAATGGGGAGGGAAAGGAGATCAGTGGCCTATAGTGTCACAAGTGGGTGGGTACTCTATGTGTCTGTGTCTCTGCTGAAGGATTCTATGTATGCACCCATTCTTCCCATCACTTTGTGTGTGGTGGAGGGATAGTGCACCTCAAGATCATAATGGAGAATGTTTTGCTCCTATTATTTTTGCAATGTCATCTCAGTATTTTTTTCTTTAAGCTAATGGTGGTCTCTGGCTTATTATGAAAAATAAATGCACCAGTGGGGGCTTACAAACTATAACTTTAGGAGTACAGACTGAAGAGTTAGTTGAATCTGAAATAGTCTATCTTCTGGGGAGCCAATTGACAGGATGAAAGTGAGAGAGGGGGAGACACAGACAAAGATGCAAGCTCAGTACTCCTCTTTTTTTTTTGCCATCCCCCATAAAATTACTTTGGATTTGCTTTGCATGTATTTTGTATCTGTGTACATACTGTAGACTTCTATCCCAGAACATAAGGTCTTTGGGGGCAGGGGTGGCTCTGTTTTGATTTTGATCTCTGGTTTGTAACTCAGGACCTGGCACAAAGTAGACCCTCAAAATGCTTATGGAATTGAATTAAATAACTTGCTCAAAACTATTTTTAAAAAATCCATACCTGCAATTTCATCTGTATGAGGGATTTACTTATTTGGACATTTCCTGCATTGGTGCAGATTGGCACCTCACCATAACTTCCATTATGTCTCATGTATATGGAGAGTGGAGCCCATCTGCTGGCAAATCAGTTTAGATTAGGGTTCTTCTATGACTATCTTGAATGCTGGGGAACAAGAGAAAACTAAACACCCTGAAAAAAATGGAGGTTGACTAAGGGAATAGAAAGCTGTCTCTTCAGAGGAACTGGTCTTTTGTGTCAGATTCTAAATGGGGCCCACTGTCACTATCCCATAAGAATGTCTTATGCAACTAGATGAGTTCATGCTGACCACAGCTGTCCCCAACCCCAGTGGCCCAGAATTCATCCTTTATCACAATGTAGTCTTCATCATACTCTGGGAAACTAGCGAAGAGCTCAGAAAGTTTCCCTGAAAATGCCTGAGAGAACATTGTGTACCAGTGTTTCAGTAGCTTCTGACATGCCCCATTCCCCTGGGGGTGAATTAAATATCTTGATGAGTAGTTGTTCCTTGAAAGAGACTCAACAATCCGTGATAAGAGACCTAAAGGAACATTGGAGTTGAAGGCAAAGTTTAAAGGCTACATCTTCCTGTTGAGCTAGGATGACTTCTGCCTCTGCAGTACACTAAGGCGATATCAATGTGTTCATTCATTTAACAAAGACCATGGTGTGCCAAGAAATGTGTTAGACATTAGGGACATAAGGACAAAAATGAAACATTCCTTTCCCTCAAAGAGTTTACATCCTATTGGAAGAAAGGGACAAAATATGTGCACAGAGAAATTCAAAATTGATGCCAAATAAATACAAATTATTAACTCTTTTCAGAGAGGGAATAGGGGCACCAAGATAGACCTCATGCAGGAGATTGCAATTTCACTGAGCCATGAAGGAAGCTGATTATTCTAAGAGGCAGAAGGGAAGAGGGAGGCCATGGCATGCAGCTATCAATATACACAATGATACAGAGACAGGAGATGGGGAATAGCATGTAGGTCAGTTTGGTTGGACCACAGAGAATGTGAAGGGTAGTAATACATCACCAGCCTAGAAAAATAGACTGAAACCAGATTGGGGAGAATTTGAAATGTCAAAGGGAGGAGATGGCATTTCACTTTTGTTAGCAAAAGGCAGGCACTGATGTTTCTTGAGAAGGAGAATGACCTAGTCAGACCTATGCTTTATGATTATCAGTTTGGCAGCTTGATGGGGTACAGGATGGAGAGGGTAGGGATTTGGAGCCAAGAGGGTAATTAAGAGGTTCCTGCAACAGTCCAAGCATGATGTGTCGTAGAGCCTGATTGTGGTGACTGTGTAAATGGATAGAAGGGTTTGGATGAAGATATTCTGTTGAGGTAGAATTGACCAGACTTAGCAGTTGCTTAGATATGGGGTTGGGGGAGAGAGAGCAGAGCAGCTGATGACTCAGATTGGGAACCTGGTTGCCAAGAAGCATAGTGGGGCCCTTTGACAGAATGAAGGAAGCCCAGAAGACTCAAGGATTGGGGGGGGGGAGGTTTTCTTTTTAATTGGGGGGGGGATGATATTCTTAGGAGATTAGATGTGTTGAATTTAAGATACTCCAGCACAGGCAGTTAGAGATATCCCCAAGGCAGCAAAATGTACAGGACTGTAGTTCAGAAGAGAACAGGAAAAGTCAAACAAATGGGAAATCAAGGTTCCCAGACTCAATGGGAGATTCAGTTTCTTGTAAAATTAGAATCCATTCCCTACCCCAGAAATTCTAACACATTCGCCGTTGGAGTCCCCTTAATTACTATTGTGCCGATAATTGCTGTATGATTAATACGTAATTACACTGTCATAAGTACAGTGCCACTGAGTTATTGTGGATATGAAGATTCACGGGATGGAGAATGGGTTTGGAGAAAACAAGGACTCTTCTCTTCCCCCACCCCCAGGCTCTGAGACCCTCTAACGCTGCAGCTGTTCTGGGCAGCTTTCCAACACCGTCTTCCTTGTCACATTTTTAAAGGTCTGTTGTACCAATATCATTTTCTCATCCACTTGTGACTGTTGACAACATCAGGCCTGCTTAGAATGGGTTACCCAATTATTGCTATGTTTGGGAAATGGATAATGACTAGTTGGGGTTTTCACAACACTTTCTGCTTCAAGGATCTCAGAGCACTGTCATAATTTCCCAGAGATTCTGCCTGGCAGACATCTGCTTTACCCACCAAGCACCAGCTGTCCCCAACAAAATTGGATGAGGGGAAGATAGCTTAGTCTAGGGGTAAATACTATAGCACATGAGAATCTTGAAAGCACCTCTCTTATTTGTTGATAGTCTCATCAATTCACCGATACTACATGGTAACTGTTTCTCTTTTACCCAGGAACCTTTTTAATTAAAAAAAGGGGCCATCCTTTGAGTAACTACTTAAAGAGGCCTATTCATTGAATGGGTGTATCTCACTCAAAGTGAGAATGTAACAAGATCTTAGGCTAAAATGGCCAGCGTCACACATTGCATCCTGGGCCATCTCCAATTGTTCTGATGAGTATCATGCCACTGAACCCAGATGGTTCTGGAGGAGAAAGTGAGGCTGGTGACTTTGCATGGACCTCCCTCACTCAAATCAAAGTCAACTGTAAGTCATGTCACCATCTTGACGTCATGGTCCTCTTCAAGAATGAAGGACAAGCACAACCACGAGTCCCACCCATAAGCCTTTTCTCTTCCTGTCTCACTTTTTCCTTATTTATAAGAAAGCTTTTCTTGATTCCTGTACATAAAATTTTATCTCCTGATTGTGTGCCTTTGCATGGACTGTTTCCTTCCCCCCACCCATCCCTGGGTTACATTCTCTTTTCTGTTCCACCATTTCTAGATCCCTTCAAAAATGAACTCAAATGCCAAGTGCCCCTTTCCACATAGGCCTTTCCTGTCTTTCCCCACCAGGTGCTAGTGTCTTTCCCACTGAATTACTCAACACTTATTTTGTAATATATATTTGTTTTCACTTACCTGTGTCAATGACGTTTTTTCTCAATAGAATATAAGCTCGTTGAGGGCAGGGATGATTTCACTTTTATCTTTGTATCTCCAGTGCCCAGAATAGAGTTAATACAGTTAAGAAGCATCATGCTCTGTACTGTTTTTTTATAGGAGTGATCTCATTTACTCCTCACAGCTTCTATAGATGTTATCAGGCACAATTTACTCCAATTGGTCTGTGATCTTGTGGATGTTGCTCTTCCTCACAAGAAAAATGAGCATAGGTCATCTATCCCTTCCTGACTTGTGAGAATCTTGTCCATGTCAACCCCCCCTAATTTTACACATGAAAAAACCAAGGGTCAGACAACTAGTTTATTTGACAGATGAGGAAAGCAAGGCCCAGCAACTGGCAGTGACATGCCTGATAGCTCACAGGTAATGATGCTGGCATCCACCAATGCTTATGTAGCAACTTGAGGTCATACCAGATCTATCAAATCCATCACCTCTGACATTTATCACAACCACACAAGACAGATGTGATTCTCTCTGTTTTGCAGGTGGGGAAAGTAAGCAGCCAAGATGAGATGTGCCTTGCCTGTGGCTGCACAAAGTCACAAATGAGATTGCCACCCAGGAGAATGATGGCTACCAGGAACAGTAGAAAGAGCCTAAAAATGCCTCTCGTACTGGTGGAAGTATGAATAAAGAGCACTACATCATCATCCATGAGTACGTGTATCAGGGTCTTTGGAATGCTCTAGGGAGTGGTTACAGTACAATCGCGTCATCACAATTCAGATGTTTGGCACATAGTAGGGTCAGCTCCAAATGAATACCTGAAAGTATAAGGACTGTATCTTTACAAGCAAAAAGAAGCCCATGGCATGATGGGTTTCCAAGAAGTGAGTTTCTGGTTGTTTTGGGCTGCCGTGCTCTTGACTTGTAATAAGTTTACAATCCATTAGTTCACTGAAACTCACAGATCTTTATCAGATACTCCTGTAAAGCCATGCCTCCTTTATCTTGTACTTGCGAAGTTGGTATTTTGAACATAGCATGAGAATTTATATTAATCTTTATTACACTTTATCTTATTAGATGCAATCTAGCCTGTCAAGATCCTTTGAGAAACTGATTTTGTCTTTCCTTGTGTTAGCTATCAGACAGATTTGTATCATCTGCAAATCTGAGAAACATGCCATCTATATCTTCATATAAGATAATGACTTTAAAAAGATAAAGGCCACAGGGCTGTGAATAGGTTCCTAGGAATTCTATTGAAGACCTCTACCAAGGTAACATTGAATCATGCATGGCCAATCTTTGAGTCCATCCATTCAGCCAGTTGTGAATCTCATTGTATTACCCAGCCTTCCAAAGATCTGAGCATCTCTGTCTTGCTTTTATTTTCATGCATCATTATCTAATTCATATCTTTCCATCTCTTCCAAAAGAGTATTAAATATTTTATCAAATGTTTTGCTAAAATCTCAGTAAATCAAATCTCTAACTTCCCTCTGATTTACTAGTTTTGTAAATCTATCAAAAAATGGAAATAACATTAGGCCAGTACGACCTGCTCTTTCTGTTCACAGCTTTTCTTTCCAGATGTTCATTACCATTTCACTAATGATCAGTTCTAGAATTTTGCCAGGAATGAGAAACAAGCCTGCATCCCATAGTTTGCAGACTCTGTTCTCTTCCCTATTTAAAACTTGGAACATGTTTCATTCTTGCGTTGTTTTTCCCATTCTCCATGATTTTTCAAGTATCACTGTCAAATATTAAAGAACAAATATGAAGTATCACAAATGGTTCAATAGTCCCAGATGACAGTTCTTTCAATATGCAAGGACATAATTTATTTGGGACCGGTGGCTTGAATTTATTGAGAACAGTTAGGCATTCTCTTACTATTTCCTTACTTATCTAGGGTTTCATCTCTTTGTCAACCATTTTGTTCAGTACTTTCCAGCTCAAATTCTCCTTAGAGAAAACAGAAGGATAACAAGGATGGAGAAAATCTTTCTTCTCTATTGTCTCATTTACTCCTCAAAGAGCTGTTCTATCCCTTATTTGATTTCCCTCTTTTCCCCAATAAAACTTTCAAAATATTTATTTATTTTTAACATTCTTTTTCTAAATATTGTGCTCTGAATTCTCTCCCTTCCTTCCACTGCTCCCATTTGAGAAGGCAAGCAATATGACATCAATTATACATGTGAAGTCATGGAAAACATATTTCCATATTAGCCATGTTGCAAAAACAAAAATAACAAAAAGCAAATAATTTAAGGTTAAAAAAAAGTGTGCTTCAATCTGCCTTCAGAGTTCATCAGTTCTCTCTTTTTCTGATGGTGAAAACATTTTTCATCATGGATCCTTTGGAATTGCTTTGGATTACTGCCTTGATCAAAGTAGCCAAGTCTTTCAGAGCTGATCATGGCCACAAACTGTTGTTACTGTATACAACATTCTCTGGGTTCTTCTCAATTCATTTTGCATCAATTCAGATTAATCTTCCACGGTTCTTCTGAAATGATCCTAGTCATTTCTTATAGCACAATAGTACTCCATCATAATGATATGTCACAACATATTCAACCATTCCCCAATTTCCAACTCTTTGCCACCAAAAAAAGTTGCCATAAATATTTTCATCTTTATAGGTCCTTTCCGTTTTCTTTGATTTCTTTAGGATACAGACCTAGTACTAGTATTACTGGGTCAAAAGGGGATACACAGTTTTATAGTCCTTTGGATACAGTTCTAAAATGTTCTCCTGAATGATTAGACCACTTCACAACTCCATGAACAATATATTGTTGTTATTCATTTCTTTCAGTCCTTTCCTACTTTCGTGATCCCATTTGGGGATTTCTTGGGAAAGATACTGGAGTATTTTGTTATTTTCTTCTCCAGCTCATTTTACATGAGGAAACTGAAGCCAACAGGGTTAAGTGACTTGCCGAAAGTCACACAGATAGTGTCTGAGACAAGATTTGAACTCAAGAAGATGAGTTCTCCTGATTCTAGAGGCCAACATTCTATCCACTGTGCCATCTAGCTATTCTAAATCAGTGCATCAACGTACCTATTTTTTCACATCCCGACCACCATTTATTATTTTTCTTTTTTGTAATGCTAGCCAATATGATAGGTGTGAGATGATACTTCAGAGCTGTTTTAATTTTTATTCTCTATTCAATGTGGTTTAAAGCAGTTTTGCATGACTGAAGATTAGTTTGATTTCTCCTGAAAATTTCCTGTTCATATTCTTTGACTATCAATTGAGGAATGGCTTATATTTTTGTAAATTGGGCTCATGTAACTAAATATTATGGAAATAAGGTCTTTATCAGAAAAATTTTCTGCAAACAATCCTCCCTCCCCCGGTTTCTAATTTTTGCTGCATTGATTTTGTTCATGCAAAATCTTTTTAATGGTGATGTAATTTGATATGAAACAGACCCTTATCTGAATCTGACAGGTAGCTCAGACTAGTCTTTGTAAGATGAAATCCCAGTTCACATATTAATATTGTGGGTAAATTCAGAATGATCAGTGAATCAGAATTTTCCAATTGTATTGAGGGCTACAGGCATTTTCCTTCATAAGTAGCAGTTTCCTCACATATCAGAGCTTTCTAAGCTCTCTTGGTTGGTCAAAGTATGAATTCCTAGGTCAGTCTACAGAGATATCTTACCCACTAGGTGGATGATTCAGAGAAGAGTTCTCAGTTTGCTGATCAGAATGAGGTCTATCTTAATTTTATCTTCATGGCCTTGCCTTTTTTATGTGACTCAGTCTCTCTTCTTAAAAATAACAATGCCATTTTCTGGTTGTGGAACATTATTATTCTTCCCAGTGAATTGACAAGGAAATAAAAAATTGTGAGAAAAAAATAAATTTCATATAGTTAAAATTATCCATTTTATTTCTTATCTCCTACATAACTTTAAAAACTATTTTTTGAACATTCTTATCTTTCCTTGATGGTTTCGGGTTATTCTGAGTTTTTTTCTGAAACTATTTTTAGAGAACTTTGCTAGGCTCTTATATTCTTCCACTATAACCTGTCATTACTTCTATCTTCTATGTGTCTTTTAAACATCTAAATTGTTTGGTGAATTCCCTATGTATTGTGTTCTTCAGGCATGTTCAATCTTCCTCCTCACTGGAATTCTTTGTCTTTTCAGAATGTTATTTTTAGGAGTTTCCCATCTGTCTTGGACTGATATTCCCTGTAAAATTTTATTCCATGGGACTCTACATAGCTTCCCCCTAAATGCTTGGAAATATGCTTTCCCCAAATCTAGGACTCTTGTCCAATTATGTCTAGCTTTCTGTTCCCTTTCAGACAAAAACTTCATGGAGACAGTCATCAACTTTGCTCAAAGTTCCTATCATTTCCACCTGAACAACTAACTCTTCCATGTTTGAAAGAATCAAGAACAGAATGTTATTTCCATTTGTTAGTTATAGGACCTTTTGGATAATAAAATGGTCACTAAGGAAAGTCAAGAAGCTATTAGTTATTTTACTTTTGGCAGAGAGATGGTGTAACAGCAAGGATCCTGGCATACCCAGGAGGACCTGCTGTACAGGTTCTTGGATCTGCTTTTCTAAAAGGAAAGCAACTTTTGAGGGGTCAACAATTTACTTTAATCAAGCACATATATCATTCACTTAGTTCAGGGGAAAAAGTCAGTGCCCTGAACTTCAGAGAACATGTAGAGAAATAAAGATCAACAGACAGGACTACCAACTGTCTGACCATAAGCAATACATACATACATAGTTACCAGAGAGAGAAGCACCAGCATCTGGGTTTTCAAAGCCAAGGTAGGGAGGGGAGAAGGGGCTCCTTACAGCTTCCCAGAATCTTATTTGGCATGCAAAACTTCTTCCAAAAACTAAGCTCCAAAGTAAAATCTCACCTCAGAGTAGGAGGGCAACACCTTCCGACCCAGTGCCTCAATAGAAATTAATAAAGGGTATTAAGGTCTATTAATGGGCCAGGAAGGTCTTTAACTCTTCCTGCCTGCCCCCCCCCATTAACCTTAAATTGCCATTGCAGATGGCTCCACCAAATGATTGGAAAATCCTCATCACTCATCCTCATTATATTATAGTATGCCTCTGTGTGAGTCTAATGGTTTATTTCCTGAATGTTTATATCTATTTTCTCTTTCTGTCTAGGTGGTTTATAGTATCTTGATGACAAAAATCACTTCTGTTTCTCCCTTTATTGATTGTCATCTAAATGCCCTCCAGGACATTTAAATCTTTGGTTCCTGGATTTTTAATGAGTATGTCTTGTAACTGTCATTGGTCTGTTAGAGAACTAATACCAGAAAGGGATCCAGGTATCAAAATAAGTATAAAACATGCAGCTTTGGTTATCTCTTTTGGAAAGTGCAAATTAGTTCCTTGAATGTATCAGAAAGGAAGCAATGTGATAAAATGAAGAATGATAGGCTACACTTTACAGACTTTTAAAAGTTAGTTGTCTTGAGTCCAGTATATGGAATCAAAAGGAGCCTAGTTCCTGATGAGATGTATAGAAGATGTCCAGAACTGGAGAGTGAGGGTAGGGAAAGAAGGGAGAAGACATGGTTACATGAGCACCTGGAAAAGTCAAAACACAGGCAAGGAAAGTGGGCAGGACTCTGGGAGTGAAGTGGTTTGGCCAGATCATACACAAGGAGTGACAGGAAAGAAGCCATGTTGTTCAATGACAGTAGATGAAATCCTCATAGACTAATGACTACAAGGCTATTATCTTATATCTCCTTTGTTTTTTCATTTGGGTCTTTCATAAAAGCTTGAGCCTTTATTATTCTGCATGTGAAAATGTGTTAATTTCTTTCTCTTGAATGTTGCTTTGTCTTTGAAGACAATATTAACCATAGTCCTTGGCAACATGGGTATGCTTGTGGGAAATAAGAAGGCAGTTAGCTGTTTTGCCAGATCACTGTCGCTAGCTAGAGAGAAAGAGATACAAGAAATAGAGAGAATTACGGGTTACTTAATACAACTTCCCAGAGCAGGGAAGGAGAATTTATACCAGGAATCCTATCTGGGCAATAAGCCAGTGGTAGGGTGAGTGTGGCAAATAGGAGGGGTTGAATAACCCTGCTCATCACACAGTGACTGCTTCATTATACAGTGATACTCTGTGTCTTTCCCTATACTGTTTATGTTGCACAAAGTCTACCCATTTGATGTCATTTCCAAGTCACGATTTTCATCTTGCCAAGACTCAGTCATATTGATTAGGTCAAATTTGAGCTTTTTATCAGGATCACTCATTCCTCTTAACTTTTGTTGAAACTTTGAGTGTTTATATGTAAACATTTGAAGCTTAAGAATTTTACTGTTGAAGAGTCAATTTTTGGATCCTGTTGCCTACAAATTTCTTAACGTCTTAACTGTCTTTTTTTCTTCATTCAGTGTCTCTATTTTCTAGAGTATTGAGCTTGATGTATACCATTCCTTCATCCTTTAAAAAAAATGAACACACTTTTAATTAGATGAACAGGTATGTCCTCTTTGATCCAATGACAGTGGCTTCTTGGGTCTTCCATGAACAAGATCCTCTAATCTCTTGGGTCTGGGCATTCTCCTTGTCTGTCCCCTGTGCCTGAAAACTTCTCTCTTCTTCATTCTGACTGCTGATGTCCCTGATGTCCTGTAAGTCCCAGCTTAAGTCCTGTCTTCTACAGGAAGGCTTCCCCAATCTCTCTTCATTTCAGTGCCTTCCTTCTGCTAATTATTTCCTATTTATCCTGTATAGAATTTGCTTTGTGTGTATTTGTTTCTATGTTTTCTCCCCCATTAGACTGGAAGCTCCTTGAGAGTAGGCACTGTCTTTTGTCTCTTTTTGTATCCTCACTGCCTGGCGCATAGTAGATGCTTAACAAATGTTTATTTATTGATCGATTTACAAAAGCCCAGACAAATACATTTTTATAGGTCAACATCTGTCACACGTATGCGATGTTTTGATCATTAGTGGATTTGCTTTCTACTAAGTAACTGTGATGTAATTTTCCTAGCTGGCAGTGGGAGGTTATATTGGAGCAAGTGAACTAGCCCAGATGACCCTGGATGACACAGGCGCTACATTTCTATTTTAAGCTGTGGTACAAAAATTCAAATCCCTTCCTCAGATGTCACCATCTTAGCCAAGGCTTAATTTTCAAAATCATATTCTCACTTCTTCATCTCTTGCCTTTCAATGGAAAACAATGAGGAAAGCACTACCAGGGCTCCTCTTGTCTTCAGTCTCCTGTCTGAGATTTCATTATCATTGGCAATATTCTATAGCTTTCTTCTGACAGCATCATCTACTCCACGTCAATCACGAGAAGTGAACACCAGTTATCCTATCCCCCCTCTTTTTCACATCAAAGTCTTCCTTGTTTTTGTTGGTGGTGGGGGTGATGGCAATGGATTTGGACTAGTCAGATTTTTTTTAAACATTTCATTTTGATAATCTGGAGACTGGAGGGGCATTCACAGAATGCTTTATGTTTTCTTCTAGGAGAGAGAACAGCCTGTACTTGGAGTATAAATACCAGCTGCATTTTTGCTGTTGTTGAGTTGTTTCAGTCATGTTCTACTCTCTGTGACCCTGTTTGGCAAAGATACTGGAGTGGTTTTCCATTTCCTTCTCCAGTTTATTTTATAGATGAGGAATTGAGATAAATAGGTTAAGTGACTTGTCCAAGGTTGCACAGCTAGTAAGTGTCAAATTTCTGAATCCGGATTTGAACTCAGTCCTCCTGACTCCAGGGTCAGTGCTCTATCCACTGTGCCATCTAGCTGCCCCCTTTCTCTTTTGTTACTCACCTAGGCACCTGCCTTCTCCTGGAGATCCTGAAGATACCATTGTTTTCTTCGATGCCTTTTCTTATAGCTTGAGCACTACTCCTCCTTCTCAAATCCCCATATTACTTCTCTTCAAATTCAATCTCTCACTTTCTTAATAATTCCAAGCTCCTCCAAATCACCCTCACAAATTTCTTCTCCTTTTGCTTAAGCCCTTTTGTGCTGCCTTTAGCACACTGTCTTCTCCACAAGTAGCTTTGCATTGTAACTTTGAAGTAGAACACCATATTTTTAGCCTGGAAATTTGTTGCTGTCCCCAGTCCCCTACAAACGTCATTCTGCAGCTTGGCATAAGCCAAGTGTCAGTTCGAGCTGATATGAATTTCCTCCAAAGTCTCTACCAGGAAATTCATAGCAAGGGCAACGTGCTTATTATCATCCTAGAAACCTCAGTTCTTTCCAAGGCTCAACACTGCTCTGAAATGGTGCCTGAGCATGGTGGGGGCCTCTGGCACAGGGTCCATGTGACTGGCTTACTAGTTTCCATAGCAGTTGCTCGGAAACAAAAAGCACATTTTTTTTTTCTTGACACAATACGACCATACTGGCAAAGTGAAGCTTCACAAGAATCAGAGGCAGTAGAATTGGAAACCAAGTCAGTCCTTGAAAGGAAGTGCTGCTCTCACAAGTGCCTTGGCTTCTTCAGCTGCAAGGAATGGTCAGACCTCAAGAATCAAAGCCAAAGAATTCAGGAAAATGATTAATGAGCAAAGGACCGAAGGGCCATGGGATCTCATCTTGCTCAGGATACCCACATCCCATGAACTCAGACATGTAAGCTCAATTTGTATCAAATATGGTAGAAATGTCAACTCAATATTTATCTCCACTTTCCTTAGCTAAAATGCTTTCTATAATCAGGAGTTATGAGAGAAATTAATAATAATTAACAATTAGATTCACAAAACATTTTATGGATGATATTTCAATTTAATGAGCATTTATCAATCTGGTTGAAGCAGTGTGAAAAGAACATGAAGTTTGGAGCCAGAGATTCTGGGTTCCAATTCTACCTCTGATGTTCATCAACCATTTGACACCAGCAAGTTGCTTAATTGCCCTGGTTTATATGCATCCTACAGTTCTTGGTACACATTAGGTGACAAGTATTCATAAGGCCATGGCATTATAGACCTAATGCCAGAAAGGAATTCAGTAGGATATCTAGCCTAAGGTTGTCTTTTTTTACAGATGAGGGAATTGAGGCCCAGAGAGGGTAAATGATGTTCCCTAGGTTTTACAGCTCAGAAGTATCATAGCTGAATTTTGAATACACACACACACACACACACACACACACACACACACACACACACACACATACACACACACACACACACACCCTAATGCCTTCAAAGTGTTCCTATGATTTCTGGAAATGGCAAGTCCACACTTGAGGAATGAGATCTGACCTGGGATGTGAACATGATTGTGAAATTACGGACTCTACTGATTCCTAGTCTCTGGTGGCTGGAATCAGGTCAGGTCTTTCAGTCATCTTCATTGATATTGAGGGAAAGTCAATGCACCTCATTTTCCAAACACATCATATGTTGAATAAAAACAACAGCCTGTCCACATCATATTAAACCAATGAAGGGTTTATTTTGATTAGAAAACAATATATAGGATATGTATAGAAAGGTTCTTCTCTCCAGAGATCTCAAAATAGTCCTTCTGCCTTCAATTCCCCCCTACCCAATTAAGGACAGAGAAGTCAAACTGAGCTACAGCTTGGGAAAGGCAGGAAATTAATATGGGAATGTCACCCCTGCTGAACCTGGATAGGGAGAACTATTTCTGTGGCCTGAGGGAGGCCTTCAAAGGCCCCCTCCACCACCACAACCATGACTCATTCAAATGCAAATGTGGGAAAGGGTACATGGAGACTGAGGAAAGTATTAAAGGGAACATCACAGAATTCCAAATCTAAGTGTCAAAAGGACCTCATCTGGTCCAACAAGCACAGGAAAGAAGTTCCCACTATGCTTTATTATAACATACTTGACAAGAGGTTATCCAATCCCATCTTGTTAAATATGCTGGGAATACTCAGTGTAGAGCACAGGCTTTGTATAGTCTGACATTTCTGGTGTTTGCTGCCAGTGCCACCAGCAAAAACATCACAGATTCCCCCTGGAATTGGTGATATTTGAATAAGAGCCTCAGTATCCATTGGTCTGTGGTTGAGAGCTTCTGAAGATGGTGGAAAGAAGACAGATGGTGGGTTAGAGAGAGCAGTAGAAATGCAGTCTGGAGACTTGGGTTCAAATACTGCTCAATTTGGTCAGCATCTGATGACCACCTACTGGTGGTCAGACACTGTGATCAGCACAGAAGGTACAGTGACAGAAATGAACAGTCCCTGCCTTCAAGGAGCCTACACTTTACTAGGGGGAAGCAATTCATACACAGATAAACAAATATACTTGCAGATGTGTTCTCCCACATAGAGGACTCTGGTGTTTGGGTGTCCCTGTTTTCTTACACAGAAGAGGCTAGAGTAGGTGCTCTAGTCCACTGGTCAAGAGCAAAGTCTATCCAAACCTTCTCTTGCTGTGCGTCTTTCTCTTATGTCCTCTCAGGAATCCTCTGGAACATGCAGGGTGGGGTGATGCTTTGGGTCCATTGACATTACACAGATAACAATGGGATCTGTGGATTTTTCATCGGATCTGTCTCTCTTTCTTTCTCTCTGCATAGGACCTGCCCACCTCCATTGTCACTCATCCACCTCTCTGGTATCCTTTATGCCACTTCTTTGTAATTCTCTAATAATGATGATTACAATAATCATGTTAACTCATATTTGCATGGCACTTTAAAATTCACAAAGTGTTTTGAATGCAGGGGATTAGTAATGCCAAATGCCACAGAAAGACAGAGGGTGCTAGAGGGTGAAGAGTCATTGGGGATGTCAATCAGGAAGTTGGTGGTGATCAGGGTATGTGAGGTAGGGCAATGTGAGTGGCATGGTGAGAATGGAAGCCAGTAAGCAAGTAGACACAAGTATTCGTTCATTTTTTCCAGAAGTCTAATGACAAAGAGGAGGAAAGAGAGAGGACGATATCTTGAGAAGGTGGAAGAGCTGAGGGAGAAAGCATTTTGAAGATGTGAGAGAGCTGTGTACATTTGTTACCAAAGGGGAAAGATGGCACAGAGAGGGGGAGGTAGAAAATGAGGAAGAGTGAGGTCAATGAGTGATATAACAATGTCCCATGGGATACCTGAGGGAAGGGGGAAATGGGGTCAAGGAAACAGATTGGAAGATTGACTATGGTAACCTCACACTCTAAGACCAGAGGAAAAAGAAGAGGTTGAATGAGATGCAGAGATTTTAAGATGCTAAGGAGGAGAGATGAGCAACCTCCCTAAAGATCCTGAAGGTAACCTGGGATTCAAACCTGGGAATTTGCATAAGACTCACATTGGTAGGGAGAGTGATTTCTCAAAGCTCTGTTGCAGATCTGCCGTCTCACTCTTCTGCTTCTCTCCAGGCATGAATTAAAGTTTCCCTTGGAAACGGTTGAGCGGAATTGTAGAATTAGGTATTTATACCCTATGCTCCCCAAGAGACATTTAGACAAGTCTCTGTGGACATGTATATAACTTACATGCATAAGGAAGAAATGCCATCTGGGGGTGCAGTTACATGGAGCTGGGGGTGGAGGACCAGATTTTGACCATCTTCTCTGGGAAATACGACAAGGAATGCAAAGGACTGTCATTTGGAGGGAACAGAGTGGCACCTGTTTTTCTTGATTGCAGAAGTCAGAACCTGGACTAATGGGGAGAAGCTATAGAGAGGCAGGTTTAGGCTTGATGGTGGGGAAATGTCTCATCAGTGAGAGCTCACCCAGATTAGAACTGGATGTCTAGAAAAGAGACAGTTCTCCCTCCCTGGATGTCATCAAGCAGAGGCTGGAAGACCACACCTTGGACCATCATGGTGGAGAAGCCTTTAGAGTATGGATTAGATTAAATTCCGCCCACCCCACCCCCTCCAGGTACCTCCCAGTTCTCACATTCTTTGAATCTTATTCATTCCAAGAATCATTAGGAAATGGATAAAAGACTATCGGGCAGCAGAAAAGAATAAGTTGAGGTCAGGCAGATTAACTTCAGATGGACTCAGGCAGGATCATCTCATGTGCTCCCATGGAGAGGAAGAGCAGAGAAGGAGAATAGAAGTAAATCTTGAGCATCATATACAACTAGTGACTTCCAGATCTAAGACTTGACCTCAGGGCTTCCTAAATTCCTAATATTTAATATTTTTTCTTTTGAAAAATTAAATTGGATTTTGAATCTGGGGAACATACTTCTGATTTTTTTAAATTTTAATTATTTAGAAACATACATGAGACAACTCAGACCTACTAACAACATAACTAATCCTGATTTGTTGGAAAGAATTAGTGAATTTCCTTTTCCTTATCCACCTTGGCACTGTCCAGCTTCATGCATTTCCTTCCAACTCTTGGCCTTGCCAGCTTCCCTCATAGCTCAGCTGTTGCCTCCTAGAAATAAATCCCTCTTTTGATCCCCTTGGTCCACTGGGAATGCTCTCCTCCTTTTAAAATTGCTTTGCATGCAGCTTACATTGCTGAATGGAATATAAACCTCCTGAAAGCAGGAGTTGCTTCTTCTGGTCGTCCAGCCTTTTTTTCCCAGTATTTTCCTTTGTGTCACCAGTGACTAACATAATACTTTGAATAAAGCAAGTTCTGAATAATTTTTTTCTAGTGTAATGCAAGTTTGACTCCTGCCTAGACTATGATATGCATCATCTATGTGTAACGGAAGACTGAAGTACATGTGTACATTCTGCATTGACCTACCATGTGGTAGACACCATCTTAGGTAGTCCAGGCAGGAGAAAAATGCCCTTGTGTTTGAACTGAATAGAATTGAAATGGATGTCGTTTTAGAACATGATTCAATTATTATTACCCAACAATGAGCAGGACATCAATTGTATTAATAATCCTAATATTAGAATCAAGTGAAAAACTACTTGAAATAATAAGCAACTTTAGCAAGCTGCAGGATATCAAATAAGCCCAAGTAAATCTTTGGCATATTACTAACAAATCCCAACAACAAGAGATAAAAAGAGAAATTCCATCTAAAGTTACTGTAGACACTATAAAATATCTGAGAGTCTACCTGTCAAAACAAACCCAGGGACTATGTGAACGCAATTACAAAACACTTTTCACGCAAATAAAGTCAGATCTAAATAATTAGAAAAACATCAGTTGTTCATGGGTAGGCCGAACTAATATAATAAAATGACAATTCTACCTAAATTATTTATTCAATGCCATACCAATCAAACAATCAAAAAATTATTTTATACAGCTAGAAAAAACAGTAATGAAATTCATCTGGAAGAATAAAAGGTCCAGAATATGAAGGGGATTAATGAAAAGGAATGCTAGGGAAGGTGGCTTAACCCTACCAGAACTCAAATTGTATTATAAAGCAGCAATCACCAAGACTATTTGGTGCTGTCTAAGAAATAGAGTGGTAGGTCAGTGGAGTATCATAAGTACATGAGACGCTGTAGTTAATCATTATAGTAATCTACTGTTTGATAAACCCAAAGACTCCAACTTCTGGGATAAGAACTCACTATTTGACAAAAATTGTAGGGAAAACTAGAAAATAGTACGGCAGAAACTAGGCATAGACCAACATCTTACATCCTATGCCAAAATAAAGTCAAAATGAGTGCATGATTTAGGCATAAAGGCTGATGCTATAAGCAAACTGGGAGAGCAAGGAATAGTTTACCTGTCAGATTTATGGAGAAGGAAAGAATTTATGACTAAACAAGAGATAGAGAACATTATGAAATGCAAAATGGATAATTTTGACTACATTAAATTGAAAAGTTTTTGGACAAAGCCAATACAACCAAGATTAGGAGGGAAGCAGAGAACTGGGAAAAATTTTTTACAGGCAATGTCTCTGATAATGGTTTCATTTCTAAAATACATAGAGAACTGAGTAAAATTTATAAGAATACAAGTGATTTCCCAATTGATAAATGGTCAAATGCTCTGAACAGGCAGTTTTCCAAGGCAGAAATTGAAGATATCTATAGTCATATAAAAAAAAAATCACACCTATCAGACTGGCTAACATGACAAAACAATAAGATGATAAATTCTGGAGAAGACTGGGAAAATTAGAACACTAATGCATTGCTGGTGGAGTTGTGAACTGATGTAGCCATTCTGGAGAGGAATATGAAACTATGCCCAAAGGGCTATAAAAATGTGCATAACCTTTGACCCAGCAATACCACTTCTAGAGCTGTATTCCAAAGAGATCATACAAATGGGTAAAGGACCCAAATGTACAAAAGTATTTATAGTAACTCTTTTTTGGGGGGAGGGGGGTAAAAAATTGGAAATTGAAACGAAGCCCATCAATTGGGGAATGGAATACTATTGCACTATGAGAAATGATGAGCAGGCAGACTCCAGAAAAGCCTGGAAAGACTTTAATGAACTGATGGCTAAGTGAAATGAGAACCAGGAGAACACTGTAGACAGTAACAGCCACAATGTGGGATGATTAACTTTGATAGACTTAGTTCTTCTTAGCAATGCAATGATCTAAGACAACTCCAAAGAACTCATGATGGAAAATGCATTGACATCCAGAGAAAAAACTATGGAATCTGAATGCAGATTGAAGCCTATTATTTGCACTGTCTCTTTTTCTTCTTTTTTTCATTTGCTTATTCTTTCTTGTGATTTCTCCCATTGGTCCTAATTCTTCTTTACAACATGACTAATATGAAATTGGTTCAATATGAATGTATGTATAACTACACACTGTCTTAGAGTGGGGAGAAGGGAAGGATGAGGAGAAAATCTGGAACTAAAAATCTTATGGAAGTGAATGTTGAAAACTAAAAATGAATTAATTAATTTAAAAAATAATCATAATAGCCAGTGTAGATGCCGAACTCCAGCTTTCTATAAGTATAGATGGTATATTCTACTATAAGAACAGGAATAAAATGTGCCTTCTGCTCTCACCTTGGACTTAGCTCTTGATTCACTTCCATCACTTCCCTTTTCCAACAAACCATAAGAAAGTATTATAGAAAGAGCAGGAGGAGAACAGATTGGGCAGTGACTCTGTGGAGACCAGATGAGACAAAAAGGAAGGAAAAGGATAATCTTCCCTTCTAGGTATTCTTCTCCAAGCCACTCCAACCTTCCCTCCACTTCCTTCTCCCCATCTAAAAACATCCAACCCAATCTTTCCACACAAATGTGTTTGCCTAAGTTAAGTTTGTCTGAGGCAAGATGGGAGATCTCACTGACATCCACCTCTAATTGTCACTGTTGCTATGGTAACAGAGATGCTTTCCTCCCTCCCTCCCTTAGTGTGCCATGTAGAATACCTTGCTTAAAGGGACATGCAATTTCCTTTCTTGTTTATTCTCTTGATGGAATGCAACTGCAGGCTTTGCCTAACTTTTCCCCTGACTGCTTGCCCCCAACCTCTTAGGATCAATGTTGAAAGTTTCTGATGGATTGATGATGAGTGGAGGTTTCAAGGGGACCCAGTGGAAGGGGAGTCACTTTGCTTCTGAGAAACATTCCTATTATTTTGTATTGGAGGGCCCTTTAAGGAAATCAATGAATTGGGTCATTTAATTAGGGTCTCCAAAGTTTCAATCAAGGCTGAATTAGGGAAGTCTTTCCCACTGCCTCAGAGTTGTGGGGGGAAGGGTTTTAAGACTAATGCCTCATTTCTCTGGAACAGTGGAAAGCAAGAGACCTGGAGAACCATTCTAAATGAGGCTTCCATTCGGGTAGAAGCAGTCAAAGATGAACAAGAATATTCTCCTTTGGGGATTCTCTTTGGTTGCTCATTTGCCAAAAACAAAGTGGAACAAGGAGGAGGAAAATTGGGGCTATGTTCAGTGCCCTGAGTTGTTGTTCCTGTCTATCATCCTCAATCTGGGAAAAAAATGTGTCAAAGGAAAAGGAATGCCTTGGGCTCTGTTTCTGTCTCAGTACAAACACGTATTTATTCATATATTACTTATTTAAATATATACTATGAGCATTTAAGTAGTATTTCTACATACACATGCATATACAGTACACACCCACACATATATAAGAAATATAAGAAATGTGTATATATATACATATACATACATACATATATATGTATATACATACATACATACATACATACATATATATATATATACATACATTTCTTAATTTCTCCTTATTCCTCACTTGGTTGCACTACTCCAACGTTTCTCTGACTGCCTGCTCCCCCATGCTCCAGGAAACTCATTATTGGAAAATCTCATCATTCTGCAAGATTCCATCAGTCTTGGGATTCCATCTCAACCACTTCCTTCTCACCCTTTGATTGAAGGTGGAGTCATGAACTCCAGAGCCTCCATTTAAGGAGGGAAAACTCAGCTCAGGACATCTCCCTTCTTGTCTGGGACTGCTCTGATCTCCCCATGAGGCCAGTGGATTCCTTCATGTCCCATATATCCCCTTGCTTTTCAGCCTTTGGAATATAATCTTCCCCTATTCACTTGTGAGCTTGCTTCTTCCTTCCTTCCTTCCTTCCTTCCTTCCTTCCTTCCTTCCTTCCTTCCTTCCTTCCTTCCTTCCATCCTTCCTTCCTTCCTTTCTCACCACCTCTATCTCTCTGTCTCTCTCTCCCTAGTGCTTAACCCAGTGCCTTGCATATAGCAGGTATTTAACCAATGTTCCTTAATCTTTGAAAAAACCTCTAGGTGGCACACTAAAGAGAATGTTGACTTGGAGTCAGGATGATCTGAGTTTGAATCCTGCCACAAAAGACTTACTAGCTGTACAGCTCTTCGTAACTCACTTACCTTTTGCAGCCTCTATTTCCTCATCTACAAAATCAGGGTAATAAGTACCTGAATCATGGGGTTATTGTGAGAATCAAGTGAGATAAAGTGTTTTGCAAACTTAAAAGTGCTACACAAATGATCCCTATCATACAGTATGTCCCCAAAGTCTCATAGCTTAGAACTGTGCTAAGACTTTTGGGACACAGTGTTGTTGTTGTGGGTGTTGTGTTCATCCTTCATTGTTGAAGAAGACCGCGCCATCAGAGAAATGATGACATGACTTGCACTTGACTTTATTTTGAGTGAGGGAGGGCTGTGCAGGTTACCACTGTGTATAATATACACCAAACCTGTATTAAGTGCTGGCTCTGTAACGTACCTTTTGGGAACTGCACCAGACACTGGGATATAAAGATTAAAATGAACAGTCCCTGGCCGCAGTGGGGCTTCCATAATAGTGGGGAGAGAGGACAACATGCATGGAGGAGGGAGGGGGGAGGGAGATAGAGAGGGAGATGGAGAGGGGGAGGGGAGGGGAGGGGAGAGGAAGGAAAGAGAGAGAGATTTTTTGGGGGAAGGGAGCGAACCCCAAACTGTAGGAATCAGAAAAGCCTCCCCTAGCTGAATTTTGAAGGGGGATCCAAGTTCCCCAAAAGATGTAGGTGAGGAAGGGGAGCTCTCCAGGTGCTCAGTCACTGCAAAGGAAATAGAAATAGAAAGTCATGAGGAAGCATCAGAAATAAACCTGTTTGGTTTCTGTAGAGGGTATATGAAGGGGAGTGATATTTAATCAGCCTAGAAACATGGGTGGGAATCTGATGGTGAAGGACTCTTAAAGCTAAACAAAGGAATCTGTTGCCTAGAGGAAATAGGGATCCACAGAAGCTTCTTGAGTAGGGGAGTAGCAGAAGCAGCATAGTAGTCAATATACATGTCTATGTATATTGACTACTATTAATATATATGTTACATGCATACGAGGGTTTATACACTCCCCCCACACACCCTTTCCCCCTTTTTACTCCATACGTGTGATTTCATGAGTGAAGGAAACCACAGGGGAGGAAATACTTGTCTCCCAATGCAGGTTAGCACCTATAATTTCTAATCTTAGAGAATTTGCTGAAGCATTGAAAAGTTAAGATGGTGACTGAGAATGTCACAGCCTGTGGGGATCCGAGGCAAACTTGAACCCAGGCCTTCAGCATTCTGTCACGTTGCTGTTGTCTCCATCTACACATGCCTACACTTATAAGCTAGGGATGGAAAGAGGAAGAAGCCTTGATTTCATTAACACAAGGACCTCCAGGTGAGGAAACTCCCTTGACTAAACAAATTGGCCCCTTTGTGCCGTTGGCCCTGGGGCTCGCCTGCCTGGGGCCATTTAACAAACAAACCCCCCATCTCTCTAGGCGTTCTCTCTGACTGTCCCCTCTGGACTCTCACCTTCCTCCACTCTCACTCCTCTCTGGCTTCCTTTAAGTCCCAATTGAAAACCCACCTCCTACAGGAAGCCTCCCCAGCCCCTCTTCATTCTAGGACCTTCCCTCTCTCCCACTTCTTTCCTATTTATTCTGTTAACAATCCAGTAGGGCTATGTTTGCTAGTTTGTTGTCTCACCTACTGGATTGTGAGCTCCTTGAGAGCAG